>NW_023416324.1:17307239-18763087 GCF_014108235.1 Myotis myotis
CTTTAGATAGGAGTCAGGCAGGGACGCTTCTCTGAGGAAGTGACAGGCTAAGGGCTAAAGGATAGGGATGTTAGCCACTCAAGAACATCCTAGGCAGAGGAGAAAGCATATGCAGAGACTTTGAGGCAGGGCAGATAGAAGAGTGGAACTGGAGGACAGTGATGGGAAGAGTGGTTCAGATGTGGTTGAGGTGTCATGGGCTAAAGGAGTGTTTTATAGAATTTCATGATCTGGACCCATAGGAACCATGGAATTATGTGGTAAATCAGTACATACACATATATGAATATCTATCCATCTATCATCCATATCTGTGTGTGTGTATATCTATCTCAAAAGCCAAATTTTTCATGGAACAATATTTATCCTACTGACTTATTCTTTATTCTATTCTGCTTGATTTTAGTTAAAAAAAAATTCTGTTTGCCACTCACTCGATTGATTTTGCTAATGGGTCACAACCTGCAGTGTGAAAACCATAGATAGCTCTCAGGGTCATGGCATGGAGAACGGATTTTATTTTGGCGAATGGGAAGTTTCTAATGAGCTTTAAGGGCACTCTGAGGCCATCGGATTTATGCTTTAAGGTCACGGTGTTGCTGTGAGGAAAAGACAGTGGGGTGGCGAGGGACAGAGGGAAATGCGGAGGCCCAATCAGGAGGCTTTTGCAGGGGTTGAGATGTGAGGCGATGGTTCCTAGACCAAGACTTCGGCTGTGGGGATGAAGGAAAGTAGATGGATTCGAATTATCTGTTGAAGGTGAGTCAACAGGGGGTGATGGGCATTGGGTGACGGGTGCTCGCCACTGCAGCAGGATCCCATGTATAGCAGAGGTGACGAGGACAGACCTTGGAGTCAGACAGATGCCGATTCAAGCCCTGGCTCTGCCAAGTACTCGCAAGGTGACTTAGGGAAACCACTGGGCGCCTGTGGGCTCAGCGTCTGAGGGCTGTGCTGTCTCAGGGCGCTGGGCCCACACTTCCAAAGCTCTCGATTGTGTGCACTCATCCGGTTGCTGGGATTCAAACAGTATCCTGGTAACACATGTCCCAGGTACGGGGAGTAGGGGGCAGCCTAGGCGATTACTAACTGTGCTGCAGGAGGGGAGGCTTTAGGAAACAGGAACTGGGGATGGGAGGCAGCAACACTATTCGAGGCTGTGTCAATCCCAGCGTAGATCTGTGGTTGGGAAAATAAGAGGCTACAAAGCTGAAGGGTTCCTCTGGGATCCAGGAGGTGCCTTGGCATTCTCTGGGCTTCACCCAGCCTGGTTTTAAAATCTTCACTGTCCTCTTCAGAAGCATCACCCCCTTCATCTTAGCCATCACTCACTGTACTCTGTGCCAATCATTTCGTGTATGGCTTTAACGCATGAAATCAAGGGGATCTTCTAATTCCCCGTAATGGCACGACAATGGATATTCAGCCCTTGACATGGATTTCTGGGGCCTGGCTGTCCCTACTCCTCTTCTCAAGAGGACCTGGGTGGGATGGGGACAGCACCCATGGTCAGCCCCAGGGGCTGTCAGGGATTTAAAGGAGAAACCCTTCGGCTTTGGCGTTGGAGAGACCTGTTTAAAAACCCAGCTCTGCCACCCACTAGTGGTGTGACTTAAATTTCTCACTTCACTTTCTTGGATTTTAGTAAAAAAAAAATTCTGTTTGCCACTCACTCAATTGATTTTGCTAATTGATTGTCACTTTCCCTGAGCTATGAAATGCGGAGAATAGCACTCACGCTGTAGTGTGGAGATGAAATGTGATGGCATTTGTACACTATCACTGAGCCTAGTGTGTAGAAGGTGTGTAACGCCCCGTGGTTCCCTTTACTGGTCCTAAGTCCCATGCCCTTGCTCTGAGGATCGCTATTCCTCACGCATGTGCAACGGACCCTTAACCATCTCCACCATCTAACGCAGGTCGGCAAACTATGGCCCACGGGCCAATCTGGCTCACTGCCTGTTTTTGTAAATAAAGCTTTATTGGAACACAGCCAGACACACTTCTTTTGTATTGTTTACGGCCACTTAGAATGGCAGACTTGAGTAGAGGTAGATGGTTGCAAAGCCTAAAATATTTACTAATTGGCCATTTAAGAAAAAGTCTGCCAACCCTGATCTAATGCATAGAGAAATTGAGTGTTTGCAAAGGTCACTGCATGTATTGCCTCAGTTGAGCTGCGTAGGAGTTAGCGGAGATATGCAAGGCAACGGCTATTAGCTCCATTTTAGAGATGAGGAAACTGAGGCTCAAAGTAGTTGTGACTTAAGATCATACAGGACAGGTGGAAGGAGAACCTGCATCTGATTCCCAGGCCAGGGCTCCTTCTGCTGCCCCGTATTGCCCCAGCAGGGTTTCCAGTGAGAAAGTCAGTTCGCATATTCTCTGGCCCGGCTGCCCTGGGGACTAGTTGGGTTGCATGTGGGAAAAATCTGGCTATGGCCACAGCAACAGCTAAGCAGCTCAATACCATGAAAAGATGACCAAGATTCAGGCCGCTGAGCACTTATCTGCCTACTGATTGCCACTCTTAGTAAACTGCAGTCTTAACTAGAAGACCGTGTCTGTTCACTGCTGTATGCTAGAGCCCAGCACACTACAGATGTTCATAAAATGTTTACTGAATAAACTGAGCTAATTATAGTCCTGATAATTATAAAACCCTCATCCTCTCTGACTGGCACCTGGTTTAAAAGACACGCCTTTTCCCCAGGGAGAAATCCCTGTTCTGGCTACCACCACCACCACCACCACCCATGAAATTACCCACACACCTGGCAGATGTCCTTTGTTCCTCTCTCCAAACATAATTACCAAGCTCTTAAATCCACTGTCTTCTCCAGTCCCATGGAACTGTCTTTTTAGACACTCACCATCTGCAGCCTGAATGTTCAGCCCCCTCCTTACCTGCTTCCTGCTTCCACGGGGCCCCTGGCTTTCCTGAGCCCTCTCTGCACTGCACAAGTCTGATCAAACCAGTGCTCTTCTTAACTCTTCATCAGGCTCCTCTGACCGTGGATGTGAGCCCTTCATGACTGGGCTCCAGCCCACCTCTCCAGCCTCATCTTGCTCCTCCACCATCCCTCCCTTGACCCAGCCAAACTGAGCTACCTGTAGTTTTGCTGGTGCCTGGCCTTCCGCCATCGCCAGACCTTTGCATGTGCTGTACTCCCAGCCTGGGACGCCCCTGCTCACTAGCCCACTGACTGCACTTCTACTCAGTCTTCCAGACCCAGTTCAAGCAGCACTTCTCTGGGAAGCCTTTCCTAAAGCTGCTCGCGATAGGGGACTCCTACTTTTGTGTTCATCCTGTGGTTATAGCACTTATCATACTGCATTGTATTAAGGGCTGTTTTTCTGTTCCCAGCCAAGACTACTTTGCCGGCAGACTGTCTGACCCACCACGTGTGCCCTGCACTCAGCCGGGGGCTGGCCCAGGGCACCAGTCAGTATCCAGTGAATCCTCGCAGCCCTGTTTGCTCACACAGCCAGGCTTTCCCTGGCAGGTGCTGTTGAAGAGGGTGCAGCACTCTTGGCAGCTTTCCTGATCTCAGGGAAGCAAGCAGCTTCTAATAGACTTCTGTTACCATTGTTTTTTTCCTGCCAGATACCTTTTTCTTTCTAGAACTACTCCTTCCTAACCTCTGTACCACAGAGGTGGGCAAGAGACTCCACTAAGCCAGTGGTCAGCAAACTGCGGCCCCTCGAGTGTGGCTCTTCCACAAAATACCACGTGCGGGCGCGCACATACAGTGCGATTGAAACTTTGTGGCCACACTCAAGAGGCCAAAGAGCCACATGTGGCTCGCGAGCCGCAGTTTGCCGACCACTGAACTAAGCAATTGGAGTGGCCCACCCCATGACCTTGGGATGGGTTCATGGACGGCCAGGGACCCAGGCAGAGTTGGATGGATATGGTTGTGCTGAACGGACTGTGGAGGACGTGTGAATCTGTTTGTTCTCAGGATGATGTAAACCTCAGGCAGCTGGTGGCCATCTATGCAAGGGCTATGGCAGAGTGGGTTGGAATCTTAGCCCCACAACTTACTGGCTAAATGGCCCTGGGCAAGTTGCTTCATTCTTTACATTTACTACTGTCGCATCTGCAAAATGGGAGCCACAGTACCTACCTCATGTGGGAATAATGACTTAATATATGTAAAGTGCCTGTTGGAAAGGGAGTGGTCAATACATATTTGTTGCTATTACTATATCACTGTGTGGGGAGATCCCACCTGAGAACTAAGGAGAACCAGAAAAAGTCAGAGCTCTGTTATCATTGGGGTCCCTGGGTCCAGCTCTGCCTGATGCTTTCCATTTCTCGTACTTCCTAGTTCCACACACTGATTAACTTCTTTTTCTCTGTAAAGCAAGTTTGAGTTGACTCTGTAAGTTATAACCCACTGAGTCCTAACAGAGGTGACGAGAGCCTGGTGAGCTCTCCTTCGGTTTGATGTTTAAGTCTGGGCAAGGGCTTCTTCTCAAGCTTCAGGTCCTCCTGGGATGGACGTGTCCCATGGGATGGATGTGTCCTGTGGGATGGATGATGTCTGTCCTGCTTCCCTCCCGTGGCTGCTGTCAGGATCCATCTGTATAATGTTTGTGCCTCAAAATCCATCAAGTGTTAACTAGCTCAGCAATGACTCCTTGCTCTGTGTAAAGGAAGACCCCAACTCTCAGTGTGGCTTTCTCAGGGCCTCCCTCATGTGGCCCCACTACCTCGTGACCCTCTGTCTCACTTCTGCTCCCCTCTCCCAGGTGCACATCCTCTGCGGCGGCCACACGGGATTGCCCACCACTTCCCAAACTCGGCTTTGTGCTTTTGCTCGTTTGTTTCCTCCACATGCAACCGTTTTGGCTCATTTCTATGTAACAACATCCATCCACCCAAGGCCAGTTCCAATGCTCCTCCTCCAGGAAGCCCTGGCCCCGCCCCACGACTTCTCTCTCCCACACGCAGGCGCACAGAGCAGCCAGAAGAGCCTTCTGCTTCCTGGGAGCCGGTAGCACTCCCTTTACTGAGCTTATTGGTTTGAAGATTTCTTCAATCAGTCCTTAACCTCCTGGAGGGCAGATGCTGTCTTGCTTCCCTCACTGTACCTTACTGCCGGGATTTAGGGGTGTAGGGATCCAGACAATCACAGCTCCAATCAGCACCGGCCCACGGAGATGGGAGAGCAGGCACATCACCTCCTGCTCTCCTTATTCGAGCGATCCCACCCCCCTGGAGGGAGGGTAGGTATAAGGACTTAATAATAAGCCCTGCATCACTTAGTTCTGCTGAGCCGATGAGCAAATCTCTACAGTGTGGGTAAAATAGGATCTGGAACAACGAAAGGCTGCTGAGACCTGGAGAAACTCACCCAAACCAGCAGTTGCTGGAATCACCCAGTCTCCTGGCTTCACTCCAGTCACGTTGCTGCCCACTGCTACCACCTGTCCGACACCTTCGTTCCCTCCGACAGCAGGCAGCTGGGGAAGGAGGCCATAATTACCTAAGGGACAAGAGCACAGAGGGTCATCCAACAAGGTGCAGGCGGTGAGACCGTGGCCTTTGGAGTGAGACCTAAGCCCAAGCTGGGTTCTGCCTCTGACCAGCTCTGGGCCTTAGCTCCTACACCTGTAAAGGGGACAATGCTCCTTTGCTTTCGTGGTTATAGGAAGACTGACTAGATGGAAGGCTGGCTAAGATAATGTGTGCAATGAGCCCAGCATTTTACAGGCACATCACTGTGGTTGCTTTACTCCTACTGCAACCTCCCTAACGCTTGAAAAGCCTCACACCCAGGGAGGGGAGGCCAGGGGGGCTCCACAGTCTGCAGAAGGCACATCTGGAGAACAGCTGCTGCTAATCACAGGAATTTCACACCCACACCTGAGGAGGAATGAAAATGAGGTGGTGGCTAAGCAAAAGAAAAAAAAAACCCCAGCCAATTAACATAAGCCACAGAAACCAAGGTTACCTTGGATCATATTTATGTCAGATGGATTGATAGGGGCCGCCAGCATCTTCACATGGACGTCTGATCCGCCCACGGCAGCTAGCTCCAGGTTCTTCAGTCTAAGCACAAAGCCAAAGAGAGATGTTAATGCCACTCAGGCTAGACCGGGCATATTTTTTTAATTTTTAATTAATCAATTAACTAATTAAATCCTCACCCAAGGATATTTTTTCCCATTGATTTTCAGACAGTATGGAAGCGAAGGAGGAGGGCGGGGAGAGAGAAACATCGATTGGTTTCCTCCTGCACACGACCCGATTGGGGCCGGGGATGGAACCTGCAACCTAGGTTTGTGCCCTTGACCAGGAATTGAATCTGAGACCCTTTGGTGGGCAGGCCGATGCTCTAACCACTGAGAAACCTACCAAGGCTAGATGGGGCATCTTTTGCTCAAATCATCTCCCCAGAGTAGGTCAGTCAGCAACACTTTTTGAGCTGCCATTGTGTGCCCAGGAATTCCGGTTTCGTCAGAAAAGAGAAGGGAGCTGTAAGGAATTAGCACAGGATGCAGGTTAAGCCTGTCAGGCCTGCAAGGGGGAAATCCCTAGTGACCTCTCACCCTCACTGTCCTCTCTAGGACAGAAAAGAGTTAAAAATCCCCCTGGCCCGATTAGCCTTGTGTTCCCCCAAACCTGCTTATTGATGTGTGTGCTTACTGATACAGGTTCTCAGGCCCCACTCTGACCCGCTGAACCAGAATCTCCAGATGGGGGCACTCCAACTAGTTCCTAGGGACGGGCACACCTGGGACACCCTGGGCTGGTCCTTCGTTCTCCACTTTCTTTTCCCCCATAAAACACACAGGGAGAGGGGAGGGTGGGGGAAGTAGAGAGGTGGCCTGTGTAGGTCAGAAAGGACTCCCTGGGTGGCTATGGCTCACCCCCTGGAGCGGTGCTTCTTCTGGATGAGGATCCTGGCCTGTTGGAAAGGATGCTGGACAGAGCTGAGCATCCTGGGTGTGACGCCCTGCCATGCACAGCTGCCACCCCAGCAAGTCTCCTTCCTGCTTGAGGCCTCTGTGTCTCCATTGGTAAAAGCGGGGGCAGGTGCTGGTGGTTTGCACGCCATCACTTCCAATAGCATCCCCCACTTCAAGTCTGTGTGATAACTACCTCCTTTGGTCTCAGTGGGCCCTAGACACCTCTGGGACTTTGGTTCATGGGTAAAACGCCAACGGGCTTTTGAGGAAGGCCTGAGACAATGTCCATGTGTTATTTTTGTTTTTTTAGAAAGGAGACCTTACAACTAGCAAGCATTGATCAGTGCACTGAACTGGTGGGTCCTTGTGACTTTTACCACTGGACTCCTTGTCCTTCTCCACACGCCCCCGACTTCATGTCTGCAATGCTTTCTCTGCCCAAATGTACTTGTTGGACAATATTTCTCTTCATTTTTACTTAATAAAGGCACACAGAACTGCCAACCAGGGACTCTTAGCACTGGGCAACAATGCCGCCACACTAAACTGATGTAACTCCATCCACTTCCTGTGAAATCTGACCTCTTAATTATATCTGAGGCTCCATCTTGGGGTAAAGTGTGATTTCTAAGAAATGTCTTATACTAACAGTAAATTAATGGTGGCAGGTATTTATTACACAATGTCCTGTGCTGAAGGTTTCAAATACATGACCTGATGTAAGATGTAACACTCCTGTGAGGAAAGTATTAATACTTCCATTTTTTATATATAGATACTTTTTTTACCCTCACCCGAGGATATGTTTTATTGATTTTAGAGAGAGGAAGGGAAAAAGAGAGAGAAAAAGGGAAAGAGAAGAGAGGAAGAGAGAGAGAGAGAGAGAGAGAAAGAGAAGAGAGAGAAACATCGATGTGAGGGAGAAATATCAGTTGCCTCCTGTACGCACCCCGACTGGGGTTTAAACCTGCAACCTAGGTATGTGCCCTGACCAGTAATCGAACCTGCAACCTTTTGGTGTACCGGACGACATTCCAACCAACCGGACCACCCAGCCAGATCAATATTTCTATTCTATCAAAGTAGGAAATGGAGGCTGCCAGCGATTATGGAATTGACACAGGGTAAGATAACTGGTTCGTAGCAAGGCTTCTCTTCAAAGTCAGCACTCTTATTTACCTTCCTCTGTATCGGTATGCTGAAATTAGTGTGGGAATCCACATGACTGCCCACAGGACCCCTGGAGATCTAGGGACCCCAATCTGGAAATCCCCGTACCAGATTATGACCAATTTTTTTTTTTAATTCTCACCGGAGGATATTTTTCCATTGATTTTTAGAGAGGGAGAAAGAGAGAGGGAAAAACAGAGGGAAATATTGATGTGAGAGAAACACATATCAATTGGTCGCTTCCTGCATGAGCCCTGACAAGGGCCTGGGCCAGGGAGGAGCCTGCAACTGAGGTAAAAGCCCTTGACCGGAATCAAACCTGGGACCCTTCGGTCTGCAGGCTGATGCTCTATCCATTGAGCCAAACTGGCTAGGGCCAGATTATGACCAAATTAAGGGGGGCCATTTCTCACCATGATTGAGAAACAGCTAGCTATAAAAAACCAAAACAGAAATAGTCTCTACAGAAAGTGGTTAACTAGGAAGAAGTTGATGACTAGGGCAGAGAGAATTAAGAAAGGGATTTCCCCTCCTTTTTAGGTAAATATTAAGGAATGCACTCATTTATACAGCTGGAGGAGGGGGGATCCTTGTAACAGTAATAACAGTAATAACTACTGTTTTGAGTGCTTACCAGTGAGTCACTCTTCTAAGTGCTTTCCATGCCAGCTTTCTACTATTATTCTGATTTTATGCCTGAGGAACAAAGGCACAAAAGAGGTAAATGACTTGCTCAAGGCCACCAAAAGTAGTGAATGGCTGATCTGATGTGAACCTGGCAGTCTGATGCTAGAGAAGCCAGATGGTTAGTGGCTTCCCCCGACCGAGCAGAGGGCAGCCAGGCGAGCACCAGCCAGGAGCAGTGTGCGGACTCGATCCTTGCTGAATGGGCCTGGCAAGGCGGAGAAGTCAGCAGCTTCCCAGCTGGCTAAGCAGGGAGGCATTTGCCAGGCCATGGTGTTTCTCTGTGAACGCACGTGTAAGCCTGCATTGCAAAGAAAAACCCTGCCCAGAGCACATGGACTGGGGACTAGGGGCCCCTCGGTGTAATCTGTACTGCTTCTCTTGCATTTTCACAGATAATCCATTTTTCTGTAAGCTGAAAAGTCCATGCACTCAAGTTACTTAAGGACACGTTTTTCCTGCATTTTCTATATGTTCTTGCCTCAGCCCAGAATTTCTTTTCCACAGTTTTTCTATGAAGTGAAAAATTCCATTCACCCTTTAAACCCAATTCAAATTTTACTTCCCCTAAGACATCTTTTTTCACTCTTCTTGGCCCTGGAAAAAGTCACGTGCTCTATCTTGCATGCTCCCAATCACAGTGATCATACCATGAGACTATCTTACCCGAGTTCACGGCTTTTTAGTTTATGAAGTCTTTTCACAGATTTTTTTCAATTGATCATAAGGTATAACTTCACATTCCTTTCCCAAAACTCCTGGGGTGAGATGCATGTACTTCAGGGTTCTGAACCATGTATTATCTATACCCCACGTGGGGGCTGGGGCAGCATTCTATGATCAGACACACTGTTTTCCAGCAAAACGTATGAATCATCACACTAAGTGGAATGAATAATGACCATATAAAACTTCATGTGAGAGATCAGGTTTTGCCTCCAAAGGAGTTATGCAAAAACAAAAACATTAAAAAAAAACACAAGGGTCAGTTTTCAGAGCTTTTTGGATTTTGCAGTTGCAGATATGAACTCAGAATTGGATCCAGGTCTTCCAGACTCAGTTCAGTGCCCTTTTTACTGACCTAGTTTTACAGTCAGAATGTGTATGCATGTTGTCTCCCTGTTAGATTGTGAGCTCACGAAGGGCCAAGAACTTTCAGTCTTAGCACAGTGCCTGCGACCAAAACAGTGCTCAACGCTTCCTAAAGAAATGATCCAAGTTTCTCCTCTAGAGAGAAAATGTGGCATAGAAGTGCCAGTCATTTAAGGGAGAGACTCAAACCACAGGGGCGTAGCTATTGAGGCTTGTATTTCTCTTCCTGGTTTTGGGCCGTTTAGGACAACACACCTAAAGGATGGGTACAGATAAACAATGGAGATGATCCTCAAGAGTCCGGTCTAAGCAAAAACCCTCGACTGTTTTCCTCACTGGGAAGTTCAGCTTGCATTGGCAATAAAATTGTACTTCTGAAAAGTCTAGATGACCACGGTCAAGATGAGAATACAGGTAGATCTCAGTTCATAGACGAAGGATAGAGCCTGAATTTGGATTGAAATACACAGTCCCGGTTTGAATCCTGCCTTGGTCAGTTACCAGCTACATCAACCTCAAAATACCTGTCTGTGAAATGGGGCGAACACTAGAACCTCCCTCACAGGGTTAAGTGAGTTAATGTACATAAAGCATTTACTGGAGTACCTGACACACAGGAGATGCTGAAGGGCAACTGCTATCAGTCCAAGGAAGCCTTTCGCACAATTAGCTGGCTAAACCTCTGGAAAGAATCACTGAATCACTGAAAGGAAGACAAATTTTTTGGAAAACTCAAGTAAATTTAATTCAACAGATATGTCCTGACAGTCCTACTAAGTGTCAGATGTGGCACCAAGGGGTTTAAATATGAAAAAGTAACATTTGCCCCGGAGCTTGACGGTGGGGGCTCACACCTGGGAGAAGTGCTGCCTCAGAGGCAGGCTGTGCTGGAGCTGACCAAGTGTTTAACCGTCTGGGGAAGAAAACACAGGTGAGCAAAGGGGCTTTGGAAGAAGCCATACCTTCGCTGCAGCTTGAAGGATAAACAGGAGTTTACTGGGTGAACCGAGAGGAAGGAAGCTCTCCTGCCAGAGAGAATGGCAAAGAATCCGACCTGACAGGAGGCCAGGCTACAGGTGCAGCCTGGACTGGAGCCCCAGGAATGGGCAGGACCGGACCACCTAGAACAGGGGTGGGCAAACTTTTTGACTCGAGGGCCACAATGGGTTCTTAAACTGGACCGGAGGGCCGGAACAAAAGCATGGATGGAGTGTTTGTGTGAACTAATATAAATTCAAAGTAAACATCATTACATAAAAGGGTACGGTCTTTTTTTTTTTTTTTTTAGTTTTATTCATTTCAAATGGGCCGGATCCGGCCCGCGGGCCGTAGTTTGCCCACGGCTGACCTAGAATCTCTTAAATAAGTGGCACTGATGTCACTTGGGGTCCAACTCCACATAGGAGTTGTGGGAAGTCTTTGATAGCTCTGGGCTTTTGGCTTGGGTAACTGGATGGTGGCAGAGGGAGGAAGGAAGAGTGGTTTGGGATGGGGAGGAAGCTTGAGGCAGGCTGGTACGGAGCAGAGCGTGCCTGGGCTAGACGCAGAGCGGAGTCAGCTGTGCTTATACGTAGAGTCTAGGGCAGTGGTCGGCAAATTCATTAGTCAACAGAGCCAAATATCAACAGTACAACGATTGAAATTTCTTTTGAGAGCCAAATTTTTTAAACTTAAACTATATAGGTAGGTACATTGTTATTAACTTAATTAGGGTACTCCTAAGGTTTAGGAAGAGCCACACTCAAGGGGCCAAAGAGCCGCATGTGGCTCTCGAACCACAGTTTGCTGACCACGGGTCTAGGGTAGTAGGTAAACATATTTTGGGTGATGGCTGGACAATTAAATGACAACTAATGTTGATAGTTTACTGGGCTCCAGGCATTGTGCTTAACATTTTACGTACCCAATGCTGTCTAGTCCTCAAAACACCTATCTGGAGGATGTTATCAAACTAATTTACATAGAGGAAACAGAGAAGTAACTTGCCCAAGGTTAAACGGTTAGACTTGATCTGAAGCTGGATTCCAAAGCTCAGCCTGTTGAACACTGAGCCGGCATCCCTCCGCTGTGTTTGTGGAATTCTTGTCCCGAGAGATATTATTAGGTATTCCCTGGGGTCCAATATGTTTGGGAAACGCTGCCTCCGAAAGCCCTTTCAGACTGCACATTAGAGTCATACAGGCTCTGAGAAGCCCTCCAGTAAAGAAACCCATGTAGCTTTGAACAATCAGAGCTCCAGTTAACTCTGCTGGGAACACTATTTCCACAGCACAGCGAATAGCTGCCTGCCTCCAGACGGCAGCTTGGGAAGTGCTGTACTGGGCCGCCACTCGCTCCCTGTTCTCTTCTTTGTCTTCTGGGCAGCCTAGCTGCTCTGCCGGGTGAAGTTCACAGACGTGGGGGGAAGGGGAGTGTGAGGGGATGAGGACCTAGGTCCTTGGAGATGGGAAGTTGAAACTGCAAACACAGGTGGGTGAGGGCGGCAGGCAGGCCCGACACAGGCTGCCCGCCTGGGGGAAGGTGTGTTGGTCCAGCTGCCTCTCACCAGGGAGGCCAGCCCCAGCCTGCCCCATGGAATGCCATCAATACCAGACACCGCTGTTCCTGCAGAGTTCTAACAGGTCGTCAAGGATACCATTCTGCAGAGACAGGAAGGAAAACGGGGCGAGTCTGAATTCCAGGAGTTGGACCGATGGTATAATGATAGTAATTTCTTCTTCTTCTTTTTTTTTTTTTTTTTAACTCCCCAAAGGAACTGGTGGCTGTGTTGCGGAGAGCAAACGAGGCACCCAAACACAGCCTGGCTACATCTCAAGTCACTTCCCTTGGACGGTCAGGGTCTTCCCCTGTGAGTGTAATGGCGCCATGCAACTCAGCGGGATGTCCCTGTCTCCACTCAGCAGATCCCAGACCGGATAAGGTCACAATGGCTCCTTTGAGGCCGAGGCTGTACACCTGTGATGCCATCTGAACTACAGGGGAGACAAAAGCAGGCAGAAGAAAGAGCCTTTTGAGAGGGGGAAAAGAGGCCAGCGCTCTGGGGACTGCCTGTTATATTTGCTGTGTAAGGCGAGCACTAGCCAGCGCCGCTAGAATATCTTTCCCGCCTTCTGCATTTAATTAGCAACCATTTGTACTATCTTGCATCTTCCACGCAGTCACCTTAAACTGGTCAATACGATTTTGAGCAGAAAGAACAGGGAGGGAGACAGCCATAGAACACTGAGACTTTCTCATCTGTTCATTACACAGAGCCAAGAATGTGTGTCCCGTCACCAGGCCACGCTGGGTGTGGGTAACCGACACCTCATGTGGCTCTCCCCAGTCTGTCTGCAGCTTCCACGGCCACAAACAAGCCTTCTTCTGTGACTTGGTCAAATGCCTGGAGTGCTGGGTACATTGTTCTGAGATTTGATTAATAATTAATAAGTAGAACACAATTGGGAAATCAGGGAGGAATGAAGTTTTTCAGCTCACCCCCAGCAGGGGATGGCGGTGGCCTGGATTGGGGGGCTCTAACGGCGGCCCTCACGGACTGCTGTTCCTGGGCAGAGCTCCTTGTTCTGTTTCCTGACGTGCCAGCGGTACCTGCTTGCCCCTCTGCGCCTCTGCTGGCTTCCCTGACTCAAAGTAATCTTGCCCTCCTGCCATCCAGGACTTTCTGCACAATCATTTTGAACGGAAGGGAATCAGAGCCTGAGGGCAACTTCTGGAAGTTTCTACCCAGGGCTGGCAAAGGAAATTTCTCCCTTCTTTCTCAATCCCCTACTCTCCCTTAATTAAGATGATCACAAAGCTTGCAAGCCCCATAATATTCTACGTCTGCTGACATCAGGACACTTGCTTGAAGGGAGCTGCAGTCTCTGTTGCTTAGTTTGCTGAGGCCTAACTCTCCTTGTGGCTCCAGAGAGCAAGACTGAACCACAGCAGGAGGCCGAGTCGCTGCTGGCAGCTCCTTTCGTCTCTGACAGGTACCGTGCAGGCCCCGCCTGGGGGGCTGCTGATCATGTACCTAACCAAGGGCAAAGGGAGCATTGATGAAATCTTGTGTCCAGGACCCCAGATTTCTACCAGCACTGCTCCCTGCAGGTTGCTAGAGCAACCACTGGCAAGCGGGCAGTCCCACGCTTGCTTCCGTTTCATAGACGTGTTGGAGCTGGACAACTGTTGGATCAAAGAGGACTCATGCCTCATAACAATCCCCATGGCTGCAGAACTGTGTTGAAAAGAATGCTGAGGTCTCATCTCGTCTTGGCAGGAGAAAGTGTCGTTGGGGGAGGATGGGGTAGAGAGGTGTGCAGGTTTTGAGGTATACAGAAGTGGAAGCTGTGAAGGTTTGTCATCAGCATAGAAGACAGCATATAATAGTCAGGGACAGCATGAATGCTTGGATTTACCATTGCTGACCTTAGTTGACCCCTTTATCACAGAGTAACTGAGAATAAAAAGGAGACTGGAGTGATTTCCTCACTGTAATGAGTGGCACAGTTGGGACTAGAACCCCGCCAGGCCCCAGTGACATCCTGAGCCACAGACTAACCTGGTGTCATCTTTGCTTTTCCTTCTTTAAAATGAGGACCCCCCCCCCCCCCAACACCATCCAGGGTGGGAAAGGCCTGGAACTGTATGAGAGACTGACAGGAGCTGCTAGGAGAGGGCCAGGCAATCATAGCAACATGGAGTTGCACTGGGTGGCAGCTCTTCTCCCAGACACTCTGGACACGGGTGAAAACCCTCCTTTGTGCAGCTCCTCAGGGATGTGCCTGCCAAGTTTCACCCTCAGAGGCAAGAATGAGGAAATGGGGTAAAAGGGCTTGGCCCTAATCCCCACAGCCTAGTGTGGAGTCCAGAGGGAAGGCAGTGTTCGAGTGGAAGCTGCTTGAGTTAGAATCCCGTGAGCTCAGGCTAGTGCCCTCGGAGCCTGGTTCAGCAGGTACCTCCCTCAAAGGATTACAGGTGGGCACTTCCTAGACATCTGCTGATCAGACACACCACACGCGGGATCTTCTGCTTGGAACATTTCTACACTTTCCCTCCTGGACTAGAATGTGAGTTCCCTGAGGACAAAGACCACAGATTATTCGTCTGGGCATTCTCAGTGCCCAGCACTTACTGAAGTTATTTTTTTAAAGAATAAATAACTTAATGACTTCTGTCCCCCCACCTTCATTCATGACCACAATAAAGAGCTCCAGGAGACAAGACAAAAGAAACAAAATCCCAGTTTTCAACAGAGTGCCAAACCAAAATGCTAAATTTTTTCAAAGTACTATAATTCTGTTTTAAAAAACCAAGTCACCAGCACAGAGTTTGGGTTTTCAACACTAACATCAACTGCAAAAAGAAGAGACCCCCGAGAACAAACAGTGCCCAACAGGGAGAACTCACTATCTACACAGCCCACCACCTGCTCCCCCAAATTCCATCTGGTTAACAGAGTGGGTATCTGGCCAAGGATGTCACAGCTTTGCCTCATCGTGTGCCAGCAGCAGGCAGGTGAGAAAGCTGTGATGACCAGGATCTGGAAAATGGAGGAGACAGGACATTCTTACTGTCTTCCCCAGGGTGGGGCTGCCCTTCTTATGAAGAGTAGGGACTTGGGGTCACCTGAATGACCTATAATCTCATTATTCTCTTCTGACCTATCTGGTTCCCAATGTTATCTGCCATCTCATTCTCAAAAAACACTTGGGATGATTGTCATTGTTTCTTCAGGTCTATGTCTATATCGAGGACTATTAATAAAGCCACATCCTAGTTGTATGATCTTAGAAGAGTGTCTTTCCAGTTTCTTGAGCTTCAGTTATCTTGTCTGTAAAATGGGGATAACAATGACCAACCCCAATTGAGTTTAAAATTCCATAATATATCTGGAGAACTTAGCCCAATGCCTGCCACATAGTAGGTATAGAATGAATGAGAGCAGCTTTTACTGTAAGACCCAGAGAATGCAAAATTCTGAAAGGGGACTTTCAGGAACAAAAGGAAAGGACATTGGAGTATGTGGGAACTATTTGATAGAGCAGCAATTGTCAACCTTTATCATCTCACAGCACACGCAAACTAATTACTAAAATTCTGCAGCAGAATCTGGAACCTTGCACAAGGGGTAATAGCCTAGGGACCTCTGAAGTGTCTAGAATGTTTGCCACTCCCCCATGTTGTAATTTTCTCCTGCACCTTTTAAAAAATCCTCACCTGAGGACATATTTTTTTAATTGGTGTTAGAGAGAGGGAGGGAGGGAAAGAAAGAGGGCAGAGAGAAACATCAATTGGTTGTCTCCTATATGTACCCCAACCTGGGATCAAACCCGCAAACTAGGTATGTGCCCTGACCTGGAATCGAACCCGCAACCTTTTTGGTGTATGGGACGACACTCCAACCAATTGAGCCACTTTGCTGGGCTCTCTTGCACATTCTTACTTCATTTAGATCAGCTGTTCAATTCTTTAAATGAAAAAGGCCCAACGATATAGGGGAGTCTATTTTTTGGGGGAAAAGAAACTATAAAATATCAGGGAAAGACTTAGTAGAGGAGGGAAGAGCTTAGTTTGGGAGCCTCCAGGAATGAAGAGAAGGGCATTCAGAATGTTGAAATGAGAACAGGAGCTCCCTGGAGGCCTCACCACGCCTCAGACCTGAGCAGACTGTTCCTCATTCCCTCTCTGCTGCTCCCAGAGCTCTGGTCCACAGAGCAAACATCACAAACCACGCTGGTTTGGGAAATAGTCTGCTTGGACTCTGAGTAGTTCCATGGCCCTACCTGGTGTAACCTGACCCACATACCCAGTTACTAGGATATTTAGAGGGCACCTGCTTCTTTCTGTGACACCGCGGTTACCTTAAACCTCCTAAGACATGACTACAAAGGAGAGAATCCCAGCCTCTGGCTTCGGTCCATACAGGAACAAGTCAAATGGCCTGAATCTGGGTCAGAAAGGAAAGCTGCCATTCTCAGGCCGAGTGAGAACCGCCTGCCTGCCTGACAGTCCACATCCACAGGACAACGGCTCTCGACCCTGGCCTGCACATCGGAGTCACGTGGAGAGCTCTGAAAACACAGATTTTACTAAGTACTTCAGGGGTAACGCCTGGGGATATGTCGTTTCTAAAAGTGGCATAGGTGACTGAGATGTGAGGCCAAGGTTGAATCCAATGCTTTATGGAAGCATCATGTTTTGAATTCTGGAAATTAGTAGGGTTCCATACAAGGAGACAAGACGGTTATCCTTTTTTCCTAAGTGGCATCAGCAACAAGTCTGTTCCAGCTTCCCTGGCGCTCCGGGAGGAGGTGATCAATCAGGAGGCAGCTGCACTCAACTGCCTAACCTGCCCCAGCCTTTCCTCAGGGTCCCGAACACTGGAGATGCCTTCTTCATCAGCACCGAACTCAAGAAAAGGTGCACTTCCTACTGAAATCAGATACAGATGTAAGAGCGTTTTTGGAGCACCTGTTTTGTGGCAGGCCCTGTCCCAGACATAAATCACAAGCCCGCGAGAGAGGCACTACATCGTTCCTGTTTGGGTTGCAATTCTGGAAAAGGAGTGTTCATCAGAGCTTTACCAGCTCATCACAGCACAGTCCTCAGGGGAATATATTACTGATGATCAACATACAATTTGGGGTTTATTGGTGACTTATTGACTCATGAGCAACATACAGTTTGGGGTTTATTGACTCATGAGTCTTCTCAAAATTCTTTTGGTCTCAATACTCTAATGGTGGATGTGGCTAGGCTGAGGGAATGACCTTGAAATTTATCCGAGGTATATCCTCTCGGCTGTCGAAACAACTCTCATCTTTTTTTTTTTTTTAAGTAAAAATATGGGATGCTTCATGAATTTGTGTGCCATCCTGTTGCAGGGACCATGCTAATCGTCTCTGTATTATTCCAGCTGTAGTACATGTGCTGCTGAAGTGAGCACTCTAGTCTGTATTTTAATCATGAAAATAATTCCGTTTGCCTGTCCTCTGGAAAACAAGCAAACCATTTGCTGGGAATCAAAGAGTTGTAAACAAGGGACTGCAGGAGAGTACGTAGGTACTTTTTGGTGGAAAGCATTAGATTGACCTCAGCTGATTGGCACTATGAGCTATGACTGTATTGTCTCCATTTTTAAAGATAATGAAACCAAGGCTCAGAGAACCTTAGTTACTTGCCGAACACACAGCTAGGACAGGGAGGGCAAGAATTTGACCCCAGGTTGTCTGGTTTACAGGTCAGTGCTTTCACTGTATCTCCTCTACAGTGACCCCACTAGCCCTTTTGGATAGCTAAACAGAAGATATTTTAGGTTTGGTTCCAGATCATGTAACAAGACCAGTATAGCAATAAAGCGAGTCATAATCTTATTGCGGGTATAGGGTCCTGCCTAATTCGCAAAACACAAAGTGCAATAAAGCGCAGCACCATAAAACGAGGTATACCTCTAGTTACTTATGGGCAGATTTATAATGGTTGAAAATTCATATACTGTTTTTATTAGTCACATGCAAAAATCATTTATTAAGATCTAATAGAATTTTAGGAGGACATAATTATAAAAGTAATGAGGGCTCAGAGGGGCTGAGTGACTTGTCTAAGGTCAAACAGGTCTTGGCTCCAAAGCAGGAGCATTTGTAAGTAAAGGCACACAGCACGAGACCAGGTGTCAGAAGCCATGGATTCCTGCCTCTGTTCCAATGGGTATTAGTATAGCACTTTGGACAAGTCCCTTGTCCTTTGTAAAATGGAAACAGTGATCTCTGACCTACTGTATTAAGAAGTGAAGATCCAAATGGATGTAAAAGTATTCTGAACACCCCCTCCAAAAAATAACAGAAGGAAAGAACTTGGGTGGGTCGGTCAGTCCAACTGGATTCAAATTTCAACTCTGCCACTTATCGGATGTGTGACTTTGAGCAAGTGATTTTACCTCTCTGATGCCTCAGTTTTCTCATCTGAAAAATGGGGCTACATCAAGTACCTACCCCAGAGGTGGTTGTGACGATTTACACAGGGATTGCCCGACATATACAGCACTCCATCAATAACGTCAGCCACTATCACAGTTATACTTGTGCCTCTCGGATCTTCAACTTCTTCGAAACGCGGTCTTTCTGAGCTACCAAACATACCCTGGGCTCCAGCTTCGGTCCTATTACTCTCTACCTTCTTCCTCGGACCCTGTCTCTCCCTTCCCAGTCTCCCTTCTGCACAGCCCGTCGGAAACCCCTACAAGAATCCCAGTCCTCGGCCCCGTTTCGGCGCGGTCTCTTACTCGACGACCTTGGCCGGGTGCCCGTGGTGGCCGTAGACCAGCGCCCGGACCCGGGAGCTCTCGGCAGACGCGGAGCAGGAGGCGGCAGCGGGCGGGCGGAAGCCCGAGGCAGGGAGCAGCCTCCGCCGCAGCAGGGCCGGGGTCCGCGCCTCCCACAGCGCGCAGACCCACATGCTCACCGCAGGGATCCCAGAGCCGGACGTCCCGGAGACGTCAACTTCCCGCGACCGCGCGCCAGCCCCGCCCCCGCCCCGTCTCGTAACCACGCCCCTCGCTCCTTTTAAAGGGCCATCTCCTTCTTCCGCTGCCCGCACGGTGGCGCCTGGTGAGATTGCGAGGGGAGCTAGGGACGCGCGGTGCGGGGACCTGCGGGAGTCGCGGAGATTTCGAGCCCGCCAAAGTTGATCTCCCAAGCAGCGTCCGAGGCTGGTCTAAAGCTATGTCTGCAGTCTGCAATTGTTGTTTGATTTTGGGGAAGACATTTCCCCTCCCCCGACCTCAGTTTCTCCTCCCCACCATTTATTTATGTATTTACTTATTCATTCATTCATTTATTTAAAATTTTTGTTATTGATTTCAGAGAGGAAAGGAGAGGGAGAGCTAGTAACATCAATGATGAGAGAGAATCATTCATTGATCGGCTGCCTCCTTCATGCCCCACACTGGGGATCCAGCCTTTAACCCCCGGGCATATGCCCTGACCGGGAATGGAACCGTGACCTCCTGGTTCATAGGTCCATGCTCTGTCACTGAGCCACGCGGGCTGGGCCCCACCATTTATTATCGAGTGCTCACTGTGCCAGGCCATTTAAGGCATTATCTCATTTAATCCCCACTATCTTCTCATAGCATAGGAAGGCAAAGCTTACTTCCCTTCACTGAGTACATGTAAGCTGCTGTGGAGGCAAGAATACTGGGTTTGGAGTTAGAAGATTTAGGTTCAAATCCCAGCCCTGCCACTTCCTAGCTTAGGCAAGTGACTGAAACTCGGAGCCTTTCCTCATAGGTATAAGGGGGAGAATATTCCTATTTTAAGATTATTGTGAGGGCTCTGGCCATTGTGGCTCAGTTGGCTAGGCATCCTGCTGTGCACTAAAAGGTTTCTGGTTCGATTCCCTATCAGGGCACATGTCTGCGTTGCAGGGCTTGATCCTGGCAATGCAGGAGGCAGCTGATCAATGTTTCGCTCTCACATAGATGTTTCTCTCTCTCTCTCTCTCTCTCTCTCTCTCTCTCTCTCTCTCTCTCCCTCTCATTCTCTCTCTAAAAACCAATAAAAGTATTTTAAAAAAGATTGTTGTGAGGATTGGATGAAACAATAGAATAATGTTTAATGGACAGGAGAGCACCTTGTAAAATGCTAAGTGTGTTCAGGTATAAGGGAAGGATCACAAGGAGGAGGGCCCCCTCTAAAAATGCTCAGAGTAGCCCTGACCGGTTTGGCTCAGTGGATAGAGCGTTGGCCTGGGGACTGAAGGGTCCTGGGTTCGATTCCAGTCAAGGGCAGGTACCTTGGTTGGGGCACATCCCCAGTAGCGGGTGTGCAGGAGGCAGCTGGTTGATGTTTCTCTCTCATTGATGTTTCTAACTCTCTGTCCCTCTCCCTTCCTCTCTATAAAAACATCAATAAAGCCGAAACCGGTTTGGCTCAGTGGATAGAGCGTCGGCCTGCGGACTGAAAGGTCCCAGGTTCGATTCCGGTCAAGGGCATGTACCTTGGTTGCGGGCACATCCCCAGTGGGAGGTGTGCAGGAGGCAGCTGATCGATGTTTCTCTCTCATCGATGTTTCTAACTCTCTATCTCTCTCCTTTCCTCTCTGTAAAAAATCAGTAAAATATATAAAAAAAAATCAATAAAAATATATTTAAAAAATAAATAAAAATGCTCAGTGTAGAAAGGAATTAAATGGGACAAAGTTCTTTGTAAAAAGATGTAGCCCAATAAAGACACTAGATCATATTTTTCACATTTCTGGTGGAGTGGAGACATGAGCATACCTAAAACCCAGTCGACTGTTAACGTGAGAGAGGACACAGGTGGAGTCAAGGAGACATGTCTGGGATGGGGGCAGGGTGGGGTATCTTGGAGAAGGTGCTGATGAAGCCAGTCCTGTGACTCCAAATCTTCAATATGCCTAAAAACCACCTGAGGTTTCATCTTAGACCTACTGAATTAGAATCTTGGGGAGGGGTCCAGAAACGTACATTTCTTACAAGCTCTTAAGAATATTCGGACACAGGTGGCCCAGGAAACAGGCTTCGAGAAACACCGAGGCAGGTCTGTGAGGGATAAGAGTTCATTTCTTTGGGTTTTATTGACCTGAAGCTTTTTAACTCAGAGTCTTTCCTCTGAGGAAGAGAAGAAAGCTAAGTGCTGTGATGAAGGGTGCAGGGCTGGATTCTGGCAAATCTGGACTGAGTCCTGGCTCAGCCACTTTCTAAAACCACTTCAAAGTGATTTTGGACAAGTCACTTGGCCTCTCTGTGTCTCCATTTCCTTATCCTTGAAATGAAGGAAATAATAGTGTCTGTTTCAAGGCTGTTGTGAGGATCAAGTGAGATATTATTCACTTCACTTGAAGCACTTAGTACAAGAATGCTTGGCACATGAGAGCATTGGATGAATATTATTGGGGCGTTATTGTGAAGACTAAATGAGAAATGTCACATGTAAAACACGCAGACTATGGTTTGGCCCATAGGTCATGCTGACAAAGTGTTTGTACTTGCTTTTATTATAGAGAAAGTTGGTGTCCCATCATGGGGGAAACCCTTGGTCCCCCACAGCGCATTCTCTCTCTCTCTCTCTCTCTCTCTCTCTCTCTCTCTCTCTCTCTCTCTCTCTCCCACTCACACACACAATACCCAGTCTTGCTTATCTTCTGTTTTCACAGTGACACACAGGTCGATGTCTGTTGTAAGACTCCCTAGGTGACTTTGAGCTGTTGACATTATCTTCTCTACCAAATTAGTTCCTCTGAATTATGGACAGCCCAGCCAGGAAGCCGGGAAAATCACCCAGCAGGTCTCTCTCCTTGGAGCTGGACTCAGGCCCCATCCATCCTGATAGTCATCACGTTTGGTTCAGGCCATTGGCTCTTGTTTGAACGGTGTCAGCAGCCTTCTTTCTAACAGCGATCCCCTCTCTTCTTTCTGCCTCCCCAACTCCTTTAGGGGGAACCAGAAGCTACAGTTCTTTGTAAAACACCATGAACTATTGATATATTAAACTTTAAATTGTAAACAAAGCTCTGATTCTATGCTAATTCTAGCATTCTCTCACACTACTGACACATACTAAAATCTTCAGAAAAATGTATGTGGGAAAAAACCTTAAAACAACAACAAAAAATTATATTCATTATAATTAATCTACCTTCTTGCAAATTAGAAAAATATGACTCGTTTTAATTCAATGGTAAACCCCCCCAACTTGGCTTGAGGAACACCTGGGTTCCTCAAGGGGCAAGTTTGAAAACCATTGCTCTCTAGGAGTTCAAGTCCAATTGTTCCGGGCTCACATTCAAGACCTTTGCACTAGGTCTCCCAGACTGTCTTATCTCCAGCTATTGGACCATGCACAGCCCATGATCCACCCGTACCTGATACCCACCTTTCCCAGAACTTCCATGTCTCGGGCCTTCATTCAACCTGCTCCTCCTGCTTGATATGCTCTTCCCTGCCCTGCCTACCTGGGAAACTCCAGGCTCACATATAATTTCTCTGATGTTATTTTCCAAAGCCCTAGGTTGAGTCAACTCCTGCTGCCTTTGTGTTTTCTCTGGACAGGTGTTGCCGCCTTTAGTCTCTTATTTATGTATGTGCCCATTTCCCCCTCCAGGCAAGAGTGGAACTCTGTTTTGTGTATCTCCCTGATGCCAGCACCCAACATGGGGCCTGGCACGGGGCAGGTGTCATAAATATTCCATGAGTTGAAAGTAATTGAATTTCCTCATGGCCTGGCCCTGCCTGTGGTGCCGTCTCCTTTACCTTAGATTTGGGTCACTCCGGGGCAGGACTTTTCTTGTTCTTCCCTCTTCTCTCTAGGATTATAGAAGTTTGTGGTCTTTTTCAAGTGAAGCAGAATGTTCTCTTTTCATTTGTCCACCTGTTGCTTGTGTTCTTTCTGCTTCCATCACGGTCTCTGCCCTGTAGGCTTCCCCTGCACCGAGAGTGGAGGGGTGTGGCATCAGTCAGGTCTAGGTTTGAATCCCGGGCCCACTATTGACTAGCCATGTGACCTTTGGCGAGTACCTGATGCTCTCTGAGTAGTGCTTTTCTGGGTATTGCTTTCTGTCTCTCTCTGCTCCAGTTTCTCTCTCTCTCCATTTCTTCCCCATCTCCCTTTTCTTGCTTCTATCTTACTCCCCGTGACTCTCTATCCGGTTAATTCTCTGTCTCTGGTCCTTGCCTATTGTCTTTTTGGCCACCTCCTGGCTCACAAGGGAAGAGACCAAGAGCCCAGGAGTCCTCAGTCCTGCCTCTCCTGCAGGCCACAGAAACCTCAATTGTGCCAACATCCGTGCCGAGCCAGCAGGGAGCAGAGGCAGTGCACAGGAAGGCCTGGATACACCTTGAACCGCTAGGCTCTGTTCAATGTCACTGCCCACTGGTTAGACCCATCTGCCCAGGCCCAGGGGTCTCTGCTTCCTCAGTCTGCTTTCCATTTGGCTGATCAGGGGACTTATTACTATTATTATTATTATTTTAAGAGATTATTATTGATTTCAGAGAGGAAGGGAGAGGGAGAGATAGAAACATCAATGATGAGAATCATTGATCAGCTGCCTCCTGCATGCTCCCTACTGGGGATCAAGCCTACAACCTGGGTATGTGCCCTTGACTGGAATCGAACCTGAGACCCTTCGGTCCACTCTATCCACTGAGCCAAACTGGCTAGGGCTATTATTATTCTTTTAAAGAGACAGAAGAACATTTTGCTCTTCTGCTTAATGCTTCAATGGCTTCTCACTGCTCTTAGGGTTTAGCCCATAGTCGTTTGCATGACCTGCAGGGCCTGCCAGCCTCTACAGTTGCCCTGGCCTCCTTTCCTCCCCTCTCATTTCAGCCCCCTTGGCCTCTCTGCTGCCCAAACCCACCAGCTTCTGCCTGTGCACAGGCTGTTCTCTCCGTCAGCAGTGTTCCTCGCCAGGGATTGCGTGAGGCTACCTTCTCATACTTCAGGCGTCAGCTCAAATGTCACCACATCACTTACTCGGGGAATCCCTCCGGTTATCTTAAGTAAAGTAGATCCCTCCACCCCATCCAATTATGTATCACAACACTCAATCACTTCTTTTAGAGCACACACCTCAGACTGTAATTAGGTATTGATTTCCATGTTTGCTATTGGTCTCTCCCTCTAAAGTCTAAACGGTAAGCTTCGCGAGGGCAAGGACAATGTCTGTATTAATTATTGAATTTAATATTTATTGAGCACTAACTACATATCAGATACCAGGCAGTGGGATACGTGGCCGAGTCCTGGCCTTTAGGGAGCTGATGTTCTAGGGGTGGAGACAAGTAATACGCCATAGAGTAGATGCTCTGTTTAAAACCGCAATAACTTGCTTCCCTCTCACTCTCAGACTCGCTCCCATTTCTCTGGTATATCACTGTCTCATATACCAGGACATTTGCTGGTTTTGGCTGTTTATTTTTATTGTGTTTTTTTTTTTCATTGGAATATAAGCTCCATGAGGGTAGGGATTTTTGTCTGTTTTATATCTCCACTTGGACTCATAGCAATTGTTGAATAAATGAATCAGTATCCAGTATTTGTTGATTTGTTCCAGATGGAAGGCAGGTCTCAGCCCCAATTCAATTCAGGCCAGATGACCTTGATTCAGTGTTGGTGCTGCTGCATACTAATGCATAACCTTTGAAAAGTCCGGTCTCTCTGTATCTCCATGTCCTCAACTGTGTAGTCGGAATAATAGGGGTGAAGATTAAATTAGCCCACGGGGGTTAAGCACATAGAAGGTGTCTGGTCTTACAAAGTCATGGACAACTAGTTAGTGGTCATTGTACAAGGGCTTGTACGGGCCTATACTGTGTAGAAGCCCAAATAATACTTAACCTGTGTAGCCAGTGTAGGCTAGAACCAATGAGAGTTAGTGAGGGAGGTGGGCTTCGCAGAATGAAAAAGAAGTTTCTGAAAGCCAGGATTGCAAGGAGAACTAGATGACTCCACTATTATTATGGATGAAGACTTCAGCATCCCTCTGTCAGAAATGAACATTTTCAGCAGGCAGAAAATCAGTAAGGACATAATTGAACCCCACATCATCAGTCAACTGGATATAGAGGACATTTATAGACTGCTCCACCCAACAACAGCAGAACACCCATCCTTCTCAAGCTCATCTGGAATATTCACCAAGAGAGGCCACATTCTGGGCCATAAAACACACATCAGCAAATTCAGAAAAAAAGAACTCATACAATGACTGCTCTCAGACCACAATGGAATGAAACTAGAATCAATAACAGAAAGAGCTGTAAAATCCCCAAATACTTGGAGATTAAATAATACACTTCTAAACAGCACACGGAGAAGAAATCTCAAGAGAAATGTAAAACTACGTTGAAATAGCCGGGCCAGAGTGGCTAAATTGGTTGAGTGTCCTCCTGTGCACTAAAAGGTTGCTGGTTCAATTCCCGGTCGAACAATCAATGTTTCTCTCTCCCTCCCTCTCTCTAAGCATGTGCTCAGGCAAGGACTGAAAAAACAAAACCCCACTACTTGGAACTAAAAGAAAACGAAATGAAAATGAAAACACAAGTTATCAAAATTTGTGAGATTCAGTAAAAGCAGTGCTTAGAGGGAAATGTATAGCACCGAACGTATACATGAGAAAAGAAGAAAGATCTAAAATCAACCATCTAAACTTCTGCCTTAGGAAACTAGAAAAAAAGAGCAAATTAAATCCAATCAGGAAGTAGAAGAAAAATAATAAAAACGAGAGCAGAAATCAGTGAAAGGGAAAGCAGGAAATTAATAGAGAAAAACCAACCAAACCGAAAGCTGGTTCTTGGAAAAGGTGAATAACTCCACAAGCCTCTAGCCAGCCTAACTAAGAAAAGGAGGACGCAAATTACTAAGATCGGAAATGAAAGGGGGACAAAACTAGAGCCCGTGGACATTGAGAGGATAATGAACACTAGGACCAACTCTAAAAGTTAGCATTCCAAAGACCCAACCACTCACTCAAGTGAGGCGATGAGCTTCCTGTCCTTGAAGGTATGTACCAATGCGCACTTGGAGGGGCCTAGATAGAGGGGATGAAAGCAACAGACATCCCACAGGACGCAGGGTGTCTTTGGGTCTCTGTCCCTGAGAGCGCCGTGTGAGAGGTAGGCGTGGGCAACGAGCGCGCTTGCTTGCGAATGTCGGTGCCAGCTCAGTGCAGCGCAGGGTGGTGCCTAGGCCCAGCCTCCGACCTCCAGGCGCGGGGTGCAGGAGTGGGGGAGGGGCGCGCCGGGGCAGTTGGAGACCCGATCCGGCGGCAACACGGGAGGCTACCAGCAGGGGGCGCGCCGAGACCGCGGAACCCGCGGCCGGGCCTGACGTCAGCGCCCCGCTTGCTTGGGCTCCTGCTCTGGACTCGGCGCCAGTCCCGCTCCGCGCTGTGCTGCTTCGCTCCGGCTCTAGCTCGGCTCGGGCTCGGCTCGGGCTCCGGTGGCGCCCCCCGCGCCGGGCCCGGGGCAGAAGGCGGCGCACCATGGCCCGCGCCCAGGCTCTGGTCCTGGCGCTCACCTTCCAGCTCTGTGCGCCGGAGACCGAGACTCCCGCAGGTAAGTGCGCGTCGGTCGCACCGAGCTTGCCCTGCGGAGTCCACGGGCCGTGGCGTAGCTCGGAAGAAAGTGTGAGTTTTGGGTGACCGGGCGTTCGGAGCCCGCTCCCTGTGTGTGTCTGAGTGTTGGATGTGCGATCCTGTGCTCACGGGATCCTGTGCCTGCGACCGTTGTGTATCCAGGAGATGTGTGTGCAAGAAACGGTGCCGTGTGTGTTGTGTATCCACGAGTTCCTTGGGGTGAGCGTTGAGTGCATTGAGGCATTGGGTATGCGCTGAGGGTGTGTGTCCGCCAGTGTTCAGTGTTTGTGCAGCCAAGTAGGTTGTGTGTCTGTTGTGTGTGCGTCTGAGTTTGGTTGTGTGGCTGGAGTTGTATCTGCTATGTGTTGCATTTGTTTTGCATTTTGTGTGCCGCGGCGGGGAGTGCTGTTTGTTGTGTGTCTGACAATGTGTTGTGTGTTTGTGTTACGCTTGTGACCGGGAGTGCTCTGTGGATTCTGCCAGCGAGTGTGTGGTGTGTGTGCATGTGAGATCTATGTACGTGTGTGAAGGCGTGGGAACGGGCCCGGAACGTGTGTGTCCGTGCGCTGTGTGCGCGGTGGGTACGTGTGGGAGTGTCTGGGGTTGGTGGTGTGCTTCGCCCGGGGCGGGGTGGGTCCGAGTGAATGCCCAGTGTGCCGGGAATGCGTGTGCAGGAGCGTGTCTGGAGCGGATGTGAGTGTGAGTGTGAGTGTGTCCGTGCGCGCTGGCTGCGTGTCTAAGAATGTGGGGAGTGGGGTGCGCGCTTGGCCGTGGCTGAGTGTGCGCCCAGGGCCCAGGCCACCCGAGGGGGCAGCGGCAGGATGTGCGAGTGTTTGAGTGTGTGTGTGTGTGTGTGTGTGTGTGTGTGTGTGTGTGTTCCCCGTGTGTGTGCGTGTGTGGCGCGCGGGCCTGGAACAAGTTGCCGCGCGCGTCTCCACCGCCCCTCCTGGGTCGCGCCGGCCGCAGGCTCGGAAGGGAGGAAAGGGGCCCCGCGGCCGCAGACTCCGACATGTCGGGCCGTTTGTTGTTTCGCAAGTTCCGCGCGGCGCTGGCTGAGCCGAGGCGGCGCCAGGGCTGCGGGACGCCGGGCGGGTGGCGGGGAGAACTGGGCGCTGGAGGTGGACGCGAGGGCAGCGGGGAGGGCTGAGCCGGCGGGCGCTTCTGGGGGGGCCGGGCCGGGCGGGGCTGCGACGTCCCGGCGAGGGCAGGGCTTGGCTCTCCGCCCCGGACGGCTCCCCCTCCGGTTGCTCCCGGAGGCGCCGCGGACGGGGTCTCCCGGGACACTCCCTGGGTGGACCCCGCAACTTCGTGCGGCCTCCCGCCGGCCAGGCCCGCCCCGCCGTGTGCAGAGTGCCCATGTGTCTCTGTGCTGAGCGATCGCGCCGTCTCCGGGTGTGTTTCGGAGTCTGGGTCTTGCGGGGTGTGTGTGTGTGTGTGTGTGTGTGTGTGTGTGTGTGTGTACGTGTGTGTGTGTGTGTGTGTGTGTGTGTACGTGTGATCGGATATCGACGTGCATATCTGGAGCTTGTGCCTGTGGGTCCGTGTGTGCTGTGTGCTGTGGACTGTGTGTGTGTGTGTGTGTGTGTGTGTGTCCCCAACCACCCTCCCCCCCCCGCCGCCCCCAGAAAACCCCCACATCCCTCCCTGAGGCCTGGATCCCAGACTGTGTCCCCCTCCAGCGGAGTGGCTCCTGATCCATCCCCTGGGGCCCGGGTAGGCGATCCTCCTCTAGGGGCCTCAGCCTCCCCCACTCCCACCGATTGGGCGGCTCCAGTCTGGTCGCCCCCCCCCCCCCCCTTCCGGCGCCCGCAGATTGACAGGGAGACGCCCGAGCAGGGGTCAGCGCGGTGCCAGATGGATCAACACGTGCTGAGCCGCCTCTGCGCTGGTCGCTGGTCCC
Organism: Myotis myotis; assembly: GCF_014108235.1. Lineage (NCBI taxonomy): Eukaryota > Metazoa > Chordata > Mammalia > Chiroptera > Vespertilionidae > Myotis > Myotis myotis. Next base: position 17,336,086 of record NW_023416324.1, read on the forward strand.
GAGAGAGACTACTCCCGGCCCCGGCTCCGAGAACGGGCTTCCCTGGGATCGGGTTCACGGCCCCGCTGTCCTCTCAGGCCTTTCGAACGCAGCTCTCCGGTCTCCACGGACCCTCCTGCCTCAGGCTCAGACCTGGGAACTAGCCCTGAAGCCCCGGCGCCTGGCACAGCATTAGCTTTGACCTCGCCTTGGAGACCTCCCTCTCTATCCTCCCCCCTGCCCCCTCCATGGGCCGCAGCAACTTTGTCCCCCTCCCCTGCCCTGAGATTAAACCCAAGGCGTGCAATACCTTGATTCCAAGAATCCTCAGGTGCCCCAATTCCTGCTGGCATTGTCCTGCTGACAATCCTGGAGGATTGTCAAGAATTGCAGTTTTGGGAGTGAGACCTTGAGCAAACGACTTCCATTCTTCAGGCCTCAGTTTCCGCCTATGCCTCATGGGCATCATAATAATGGACCTTGAAGATTGTAAAGTAAGGCTCTGTCTGTGAATGCCAGGGAACAAAAGATGGTTTTGAGAACTGTTACAGAGTCCCAGCGGCTGTGAATGGAAGATCAGGGGCATCGGTCAAGTTCTGCCTCCACCACTTGCTGTTTTTTTGTGACCTTGGGCAGGTCACTTCACTTCTTAGGATCCTAGCACCCTTGTAGGTATTACTTACTGTCAGAGCTTCATTCAGAAGCTCTTAGTAGAAGGCGTGAGATCAGCCCTGGCCCCCAATCTATGTACAGTCTCAACCCGGCTCCCTGAATGCCTCCTGATTCCTCCCCTCCTAAGGCTGGGTGTGTGATATCTCTGCCATGTAAATCTGGCAGTAATTTATTCCTCTGCGTGCTAGCTCATTTTGTCCTTTTGGTTGCTAGGGTTGTGGACAGCAGGAATGAGGGAGAGGCTGCCCAGTGGTTTCAGGTTGGGCAATAAAATCTTGTCTGGGCAGCTGGTCCTTGTCCCTGGGCCTGGGGGAGGGGATTCGGCAGGAAGCCCAGCGTGGCCAGAGTGGGGGGTGCTGAGCTCATGGGCAGCCTCCTGCCCTGCTCAGGTGTCAGGGAAAATCCAGGGTGGGCACCCTGCTTGCTCCAGGCATGAAATCCTTCCATGCCTTCGCCAGCTAAGCTAGATTTGCAGGGGTTACCTCGTGCCCCTTCCCCCCTCGGCCCCCATCCTTCCTCCAAGCCCTCTTCCTGCATCCTGATGCACCCTACCCTTACCCACTGTCAGGATCTCTCTCACCTGTCTCCTCTTCTCCATCCTCAGCCATCTCTCAACTGCAAAAAGGCTCCAGTCTCTTCCCTCTACCCCTCCCTCCATGGTGCCAGGGATCTCCCTACAATGAAAACTGCATGTTTGGAACCTCGGTCTGAAACCACCTGAAGGCTCGCCATTGCCTTCCGGGTTAAGTCCCTTTCCCTTGGCCTCACTGCCTGCTCTAGCCCTGCTTGCCTGTCCAGCCTCATCTCATTTTGTGCCCTATGCTCCGCCCTATGCTCTGGCCAGTCTGACCCACTTATCAGTATCCCCTACATGCCCTTTCCCTCCCTCTCCTCTCTGGGCCTTTGCACTTTCTAACTCCATCTCTTTACTTGGTGAACTCCTGCTCCTTCTTCAGGCCTCAGCTTAGACATCACATTGCCCCTGAAGTCTTCCTTGGTTATCCCTGTTCTAGGAAGGGAAGGTGGGGATTGATTGGATTTTTCCATACCATTAGTAATTATTGTGATTATTGCTTATTGGTCCATTCTCCGTTTCAGACCACGAGCTCTGTGAATTGAGTTCACCTCTGAATCCTTAGTGCCAGGCACAAGGCCTGGCTACTCATGCTGAGTAAAATATGTATGGCGTGAAAGAATGAATGAAGTCCAGTGGGTCAAAATCTGAGCTGGAGGTGCCAGATGGGGGCGCAGTGATTCCACTGAAAGTAGAGATTAACGAACTAGGTTTCCCTCCAGGAATCTAGAAAATTCTGTTGGGGGATGATATTGTGTGTGAAAAGGCCGGGTAGAGAGTGCCATCTGGGAGTTGTGAGTTGAGGAGCTTAAGTCCCTGGGAGAGAGGAAGGGAGCAGGTCTCTGCCTGCCAGCCCCTCCTCCAAGTTTCCCACATTGCCCCCCGACCTCCCTCCAACCCCACCCCCAGCAGCTGGCCAGGCCTGTCAGTGGACAGGCCTTTGTGCTGGAGGCCTGGCAGTTGGTGAGAGGCATTGAGTCCCAACCGTCAGTGAGACTGTCTGGGGAAGAGGCGGGGAGGGCCCTGTCTCAGGAAGGGGAGACTCTTCCTCAGGTCTCAGCTTCTGTCCTGGCTCCTTGTGAGCCTGAGGGAGGCGAGGAGAGCTGCTCCCTGTGGTGACCCCTGCAGGTGGGGTGAGGCCTGCTGAAGTGTGTGCAGGTGCGATTCTGGCATCTGGACAGTCAGAGTGGGGAGGATGTATGTGTGTGTGTATGATTGTGGTTGTATGATTGTCGCCCAGGGCACAGGACATGTGTGGCCTGTCAGGGTATCTAGCCGTCTGGTTACTCTGTGTGGCAGGCTCTGAGTGTGGAGTAGGGAGGCGACCAGCTGCTTTGGTCCTGGGGGAGCCTGATGCTAGGGTATCCGGGTATCTAAAGGTTAAATTCTTGGAGTTTGGGTGCAGAGCTGTTTGGGTGGGTTGTGTTTCAGTATGTAAGTGTGGGTCTCCTCGTGCCAGGATGTGGAGGATCAGGGTGTGCCAACATAAGGATATCCTAGCGTCTCTGTAACCGGAGGTGGGTGTATCCAGGTGTCTGGGAGTCCTCAGGCTAATGGGTGTCCAAGTGCAGGAGGGTGTTTGTGTTGTGTCCAGCTGTGGGCTGTCCAGGTGCCTGGATGTCTGGGTGGGGGGTACGAAAGTGTCTGGATATCTGAGGTTGGGGTACCCCTGTATCCAGCAATGGGCTACACATGCGTTGGACTATCCGGTGTTTGTGAGTCTGGCCATGGGGTGCCCCGTGGTCGGTGTGTCTGTTTGTATGCTTAGGTGTGTATGCCTCCAGGAAAGGGATGTGCATGTGGACCAGGAACTGGGACTGTGTCAGCTCAGCTTCTGACACCCCCTTCCCTGGGTCTTGCCTCCAGACTTTCCTTTAGACCCCAAGGCCAGGAGCCTCTGGAGGAGGCCCGGTTTCTCCGTGGTTAGTCAGCTTAGAGCTGCACATTCCAGTAGAACTTCCTTGCAGCGATGGACATGTCTCTCCCTGCACTCTCTAATACGATGGCCATGGAGTCACGTGTGGTTATTAAATTTAAGTTCGTTAAAATTCATTGAAATAAAAACTCAGTCCCTTAGTCTCACCAGCCAGATTTCAAGTCCTCAAGGGTTGCACATTGCTAGTGGCTATCATATTGGTCAGCGCGGGTAGAGAACATGTCTGCCCAGCAGAAAGCTCTATGGACAGTGCTGGTCTAGCAGTGCGAGGCCTGCAGCATCTTCATGAGGCCTGGACACCCCAGGGAGGGGCCTGGGTCTGCTGCTGCCCATCACTCAGCAGCTGATGAAGACGCTTTGGTTGAACCTATGACGCCAGCTCCATCATTTCGTGCCTGGACTATTGCAGTAGCGCCCTCCTTGGTCTTTATTCTGCCACCAGCCTTCCAATGCTTCCATTGCCCTGAGACCTGCATGACTTCTCTCAGGCAGACACAGGATGCTGCCATGCCATGGCCTCAAGCCCTCCAGCTCCCAGGGGACAAAACCCAAACCCTGACATGGCAGGCGAGGCCCTGCATGACCAGCGCCTGCTTTCCATGACAGCTTCATGCTTAGGCCTCTCCTCCCGACCCCACTCCTTTCTGTCCATACCTTGTCTTCCAGGTTCACCAGGCCAGACTGATCCCAGGTTCTTTCACATGTCTCTACCTTTGCATATGCTCTGCCTCCTTACCCCCTCTCTCCCCTTCCCCCTCCTCGGGGCCCGCCTACTCATCCAGTCTTCCTTGAGCTGTGCTATCACTTCCCCTGCCCTCCTGGCACAGCACAGTGGGTCAGTTCTCCCAGATGCCGTGCGACAGCATTTGGCACTGGTTTTCTGTCTCCTTCCCCATTAGGCTGGGCTGGGAGCTCCTGAGGGCTGGGTTGAGCCTCTGTCATCTCCCATCCCCAGGGCCTTGTACATGGCAGGTGCCACTCCGTGTTTGCATTGATGTGAGCCTCTGGGTACACAGGGAAGGTTCGGTGGGGGTGGCAGGTGGAGCTGGAGCTCCAGAGGGCAGCCCTGGATGGGGCTGGTATGCCCCCTTGGCTGGCTCTGGGCAGGGGCTGCTGTAGCCTGGAGAATGGCTAGGGGAGGGCTGGGTTGGACACCTCAGAAGAGGCTGTTGTGACAGGTCTTGGGCAGATTCCCAGGGTGCAGAGCCCAGAACCTGGTGGTGAATCAGAAGGGACGAGGAGAAAGGGGGCTTAGAGAGGTCAGTGAGGTTTTGGAGTTGATTGTGGAAGTAGGTGGGAGGAAGGAGTGGATGGGGAAATTGGGTGTTGTTGGGGCACAGGACATATGTGATGGTCAGGATCACAGCTGGGGTTGGAGTGATGGGACAACGGGGGGAATGGGAGATCACTAGTGATGAAGATACATGGCGGGGGCACAGCTGGGAATGAAGGGACAAGGAATTGAACGAACAGCTGAGGGTTGGGGGACATACGAGGGATAGAGAGAAGGGGGATTTGGAACAGCTGGGGGATAAGAGGTGACAACTGGGAGGTGTCAGAAGCTTATCTGGGCAGGATAAGTGGGTCTCCTCTGAGAAGGTGGGAATTGCCCTGCTCAGAATGTATGTACGTATGTATGTGTGTGTTTACATGTGAGTGCATGTGTGTAAATATGTGTTTTACCTAGAATGTGGTGGTTAAGATCATGGCCTCGGGAGCCAGATCATCTGGGTTCTAATCCTGGCTCCACCACTGCTAGCCGTTCAGCACTTGGGCAAGTCACTTGACTTCTCTGGGCCTTTAGTGTTCTCATCTGTGAGATGGGGGTAATTATAGAACACACTGCATGGGGTTGCTATGAGGGTATATTCCATTTTCATCCATACAGAGTGTAGAACAGGTCCTGGCCCATGGTAAGCACTGTGTACTAGTAAGTACTAGCTATTATTAACTGTGCATTCTTGGCTTCTGATGAAGTCCAGGCCCAGGACGGGTAAAGAGTGATCAGCCAGATTGATTGGGTCTGGCTCGCCTCTCACTTCCACCCCGCTGTTTACACCAACTTGCCGCCCACTCTGTACCAGGGCCCAGTCCAATGGGTCTCCCTCTCTGTCTCTCTCCTGCTCTGCCCTACACTGCTCTGCCCTGGGCTGGGGGCCAGGGGCTGTGCTTTAATTGTCCAAAAGCTTTTTAGCAGAATCTGAATTCATTGTTTGCCTGCCAGCGCGCTGGGGCCCTCCTCAGAGATAAATACCTGGACAATGTGCTCAGTTCTGGCTGCCCGTCCCCTGGGCAGCAGTGGTTTCATCCTGTGCCCTTGGAGAGTCACTGAGGTGGACGGTGTTGGGGGTTGGAGCACAGGGGACCCACAGAGCAGACACGGCTCCTAACCCAGGGGGTAGCCTGTTCTCCCTGACAGAGCTCAGGCCCAGAGTTTTCCAGGGCTCTGGGCTCCCTGCTCTCCAGGGCAGCACAGGGAAGCATGTGCAACCTTCCACACACACTTTCGCAATGTGCCGCCTCGTTGCCTTACGCTAATAACTGCGCTGCATCATGGCCCTGGACTGCTCGCAGTGTGTGTTCTCTGGGGTTCCTGGGCCCAGCCCCTCAGGACTGGACCACACCGCACTGCGTCTCAGCCTTACACAGCATGGCCGTGCCAGGATCCTGCATTGCATTGGCTGCGTGTCATAGACTCCATCTTTGCATTGTCTCCTTGTACTGCACCTCCATCCTGCAGCTGTCCTGCCACTTATGTCTTTGCAACTGTCCTCTGTGCGATGTTACTCTTTCGGGCCTCGCTGTTGCATTGGGCTTGTGGACTCTCTTAGGAGTTGGGCATGGCTCCTAGCAATGCACCACTGTGCTGTGCCAACAGATGGCATGCCACCACAACACTGCATCTTTGCGTCGCGTGGCATGTCTGCCTGCTCCTGGCCTAGCCCTTCGCACTGCGCCACTGCCTTGTAACGCTGTTCCCTGTGGGATCCCGCCCTTTCTTGATCTCACCACTGAGGCGTCTGCTGGTGGTGTCTCCCAGGTTCCTGTTGGCAGCCCCAGTTGAACAGCATCTTTGCCTGGACGCCATCCCTGCACGCACCTCTGCCCCTCCTTGCACACTGCTCAGGGGGCCTGTACGTACACTGCAGCTGGGGCCCGCTTTGTTGGGCTTGGGGACTGGCCTGGGTTTTTATGGACAGCACCCATTCACAGTACCCAGCTGTGCACGTGTGCACCGCCCAGGGTTACTGCCCGGACTCCACCCTGCCCTGTACCCGCTCACAGTTGGGTCATGCGCACTCTACTGGATATCAGGGCCCAGAGCCCTTGCACTGAATTCACTGTTCCACGCACCTTCACTGCACTCCATGTTGGTGCATGTTTCTACCCCTGCCCTCATGTCTACACGTACTCTGCTCCTTGGGACTGTGTTGAGCTTATATTCCACACCCAGCAGTTCCTTTGGCATCGCTCGTGTCCTTCTCTTCCCTGTATCTCTGTGCCTACACTGGACACATCCTTTCTGTGAGAATTCGGAGAGCACCTATGTGCCTGGCCCTGTGCTAGAGTCTGGAGGGGAAGAATTAGCAAGGTTTGAACTTAGCACCTGGGCACTCTCCATACACCACTCTCCAATCGCACTGCACTGTGCGCTTGCCTCTGTGAAGTTCTGGGTCACGTCCACGAGGGAGGAGGCACCTCTACGCTGCATCATGGTGCTGGCCAGTTGGGCGGTGCCATTAAAGGTGTCTGTACTGGGCTCTGTGCACGCCGTGTGCTCTGCTCCCCTGCGTTGTGTAACTGCATTGTGCCTCTGTGTTTTGTGTGCAGCGGCTGACTCGTACCCACAGCAACACCACATCGTGGTACACATAGCCCTCTCCTTCCACGGGACTGTTAGGAAGCATAGTTCTTTGTGCTACATGGTTTGTGCACAGCCCTCTGCCTCTCTATTCTGTACTGTGGCTTTATATGATACAGGGTGTCTTCATGCAGGAGTCTGTGCACTCTTTGCCCATTGTACTTCCACACAGCACAGCCCTCCATTCAGTCCTTTGCCTCCCGATGGAGTCCTGCCCCACCCTGTGCCTTTCCCTTACACTGCCAATATGGCAGCCCTACTGTTAACCTTGGGATTTGGGATACATATTGATCAGGGAGATGGGGAGTGGGTCTGGCCTGTTTCCCTTGCTGTAGTTGGCTTCCTTCTATCCTCAGTGGAGATGAAGGATGTTGTGGCTGGCCTCTGTGTTGGCTGCTGTAGGGCAAGCATGTCAAACTCACGGCTGGTGGGCCGCATGTTTGACATGCTTGCTGTAGGGGTACCAGCTCAGCTTACTGTCCCGGTGGTGATCTTCCTGGTTGCAGCTATGCTCAATCCGCTGTGATCAGAAGGTGGACATATTGCTGCCAGCCCTGCCCTTAATTAATTGCTCATCAATTATTCAGGGCTCTGGAGGGCAGTTCCAGAGAGACCTGGCTGAGGTTTGGATATGTTTATCTGGACAAGGAGAGCAGTGAAGAGGGCTGGGTCAGGTGTTTGGGCTGGAGTCATGGTCCTTGACCTTAGGTGAGCTGGTTGGGGTCAGACTCTCAGGGATCCTAAGTCCAGCTACGACGGACCATCTACTCTACACAGGGTTTGAGGATGGGGTTGAAAGGTATGAGACAGTCCTTAACCTCAGAAAGGGAGGAGGTGGGGGTTAGACGGGCCTGAGATGGAGCCTAGTTGGTGTGAAGAACCTGGGGTAGGGCTGGGTTGGGCAAGAATGTCCAGGGGTGAGGCCTGTGTTGGTTCCGGGGTTGGGCTGGTTACCTAGAATAGGGGTGTGCCTTCAGATGATCAAATAGACCTGTGTTGTCATTGGGGTTGTATTTGGGTTCCCCAGGTCTGGGTTGGGGCTGTGCCTGCGGTTGGGTGTGACCCAGCCCTTACATTTATAATCTTTTGGGAAAAGTTTTGTTTCTCCCGGGGCCACCCGTGGGAACTGAATGCTCTGTTGACAAACTGAAGGGAACACAGATCTCATTGCACACAAACTCTGTTTACTGAGGGTCATGAGAAAACATGGGTAGCGCTGGCAGCCACAGCTGGCACAGAGCACTATCCCCTGTCTAGTGGGGAGGAGTCTGGTGCTCACATGCTTGTGGTCACGCTCACATGCACACACGTATACTCGCACAACTCCCCTCCACTCTGCCATGTAACACCCCCCCTGGGGCACAGGCTTATCACTGAATATGCTCATTACCTCTGCACAGCAACACATACCTGCACACCACAGCTCCACCGCACACTGCCTGGGGGCCATCCTTTGAGACACCCATGCCCACTCTCCCTCTCCCCCATAGTATCTATCTCTGCCCTCAAGTAATTTGTGCTCACGTGCATCCTTACACAAATGGAATCAGAATTCTGGAGGTGGAATCCACGGTCACCCAGTTCCCCATTTGCATTTCATAAGTGAGGAAGCAGGGGTTCAGAGAGGGCAAACCACATGCCCATGGTCACAGAGGATGTTAGAGGCTCAGAAGCAACTAGGTCCAGGTCTCCTGCCTCCCACTTGAGTATTTGTAAGTTGGTATCAGGCTATCAGTCTCACAGCCATGTGCACGCACACGCACACACACACACACACACACACACACACACACACACACACAACACACGCACCTTGTGGAAACAAGCAGTGGAGTGGTGGAGACCCCCACACCAGGCTTAAACCAGGGACACCCCCTCCCACACTCTGGCTCCTCCTGCAGAGGTTGCTTTGCCCCTTACACCACCCCATCCAGAGCCCAGCCGGATGTGGATAAACCATCCTCCTGCCTTCCCAAATTGTGGCTGACGGTTGCTCAGGCAACCGCCTGCCAGATTGGGGAGATTAGCTGAGGAATGTCGCTGGGCCAGTTTGAATTGATGCTGGGGGAGCTCCTGGTGGTCCTGCGTTGATTAAGCCCACCCTCTCTGGGAGGTCCTGGCAGAGATGGGTGCCCAAGGAGGGGCCTGGTTTTCTCCCTGCCCCTAGGCCAGTTGAGACGGTGTCCCTAAGGCTTGGACTAGGCTGGAGTAAGGGAGTGTGTGTGTGTGTGTGTGTGAACATTTGAGTGCGGGGCTGTGTGTGTGTGTATGTATGTGAGAACATTTGAGTGTGGGGCTGTGTGTGTGTGAACATTTGAGTGTGGGGCTGTGTGTGTGTGAACATTTGAGTGCAGGGCTGTGTGTGTGTGTGAACATTTGAGTGCAGGGCTGTGTGTGTGTGTGTGAGTGCGTGTGAACATTTGATTGCAGGGCTGTGTGTGTGTGTGTGTGTGAACATTTGAGTGTGGGGCTGTGTGTATGTAAACATTTGAGTGTGGGGCTGTGTGTGTGTGTGTGTGTATCTTTCTGAGTGAGAGCGGAGTGTGTGTTGTTTGCATCCAGGATGGGTCCCTGACATCTGACTCCCAACTCCTTGGTGGCTTGTCCCGCTCCTGATCCTGTAGTGCCCTCTGGAGAAGCCACCTGATTCTGTCTGTGCCTCACCTTCTTGAGTAATATAGGTGGCTTAACACCCAGTATCTGGGACTTCAGGTGTGGCCTCGGGCAAGCCACCTCATCTCTCTGTGCCTCAGTTTCCATCTGTTAAATAGGAATAATAATAGTGTTATCCATGTGGTATCCCTTTCCCCACTGGGTGCTGGGGGTGGAGTTCTTACAATATTTTGAGAAAAAAATTTTTTCTGAGACTCACATGGAGGATGAGTGATTTTTATTTGAGTGGAATTACATCCTTGGGTTTCCAAACTCCCATTTCCCTTAATCCAGTCCTGAAAGATGTGCAGCTGGGGATTCAGCAGAGCTATAAACAAAGCCAGGGTCCAGAGTTTCTGCTCCATGCTGGAACTGGGTCCGGTACAGCACCAGGCTAGTTGCAGTTCATTACTCCATTGTGTGGGGTTCACATGGCTCACACGTGAATGAATGTAGGGGAGCCAAGAATGGAGGGCATTCTTGTAGGGCAATGAATGTAGGGCACCCCCTTCAACAGGAGTCCTGAAAACACAGCGAGTGAATGCCTTTGTTTAGGGGATTAAATATCTCAAGTCTTTCTGCACTTGCAGCGGCCGTACCTGCTCTGGCCAATGACCTGTTCCCAGGTGTGACTGACGGACAAGTACCTCCCCTATGTCACCCAGACTTGACTGGGCATGCGTCTCTTCTCCCCCTGTCCAGATCTGCGAGGAGTAGACTGGTGGCTTCCTGGGGAGTGTTAAACTGAAGCTTCCTGGCAAAGCTGCACAGATGGCATGCTCTTTTGCTCCTTTGCAGTTATTCATAACTAGGTTAATCCACAACGCTACCAATAGTATTTACCTTCTGAGTTACTGTGAGGGTTCACCAGCGCAGGTGCTCATGGTGTAGGTGGCAGCCCCCTCGTGGTGGTGGTGACGTATGTGTACATGTCTGTGCCCATGTCTGTGTCGATAGAGCTGAGAGGGATTGCCGGCTACCATTCTTGCTCTGAACCCAAAGTCTGATCTAGTGTTTACCTCCGGGGCTGGTGGCTCCTTGCAGGAGTTGGGTCTCTAGCAGGAGCTGGGACTTGGCTTTGTGTCATCCAGACAGGAGGTGATGGGGTTGTTCCCATCCCAGGGTGAGCTGGGGACTGGTTGGGGGTGGGGTTCTCCTTAGGGAGACTGGCCCCAGAGATACTACCTGCTAAGGCTGTGGCTGGAATGGGCCTGGCCCAGAGATACAGGACTGGGGAGGGACATGGGTCAGGGAGTCATTCTGCCTAGGGGCACTCTAGTTGGAGTCAGTCAGCTGGGGAGGTCACCCTGGCTGGGGTCAGTTATAGGCGTCATTTGGCAGAGGTCAGGGGTCAGTCAGTCTGGTGGTCATTCTGGCTGAAGTCAGATGGTCTGGCAGTCATCTGAATGTCAGTGGGGTCACTCTGGCTCAGGTCTGTTTGTGTGGGGTCACTGACCTGGGTTAGTCAGTCTGAGGGCCATTCTGGGTAAGATCAATGGTCTGGGTGTCCCTCTAACCAGGTCAGTCAGCTGGGGAGTCCTGACAGCTCATGAAGGAAAGAGCTGGCACAATCGGGCTCGCCCCAGGACCAGGGGCGGGACCTCTGGGGCAGCTGCCTTGTTACTTGTGTAGCAACAGGAAGGGCCTGCACCCTCGCAGGGCTCTAAACTCTGGCTTCTCTTCATGGCAATCTCTCTGCCTCAGGGAGGCCTTGGCTAAGACCCTCAGGAGCAGACTCAGCTCAGGCTGAATGAAGTCACTTGTTCCCTCCTTCAGGAAGCCCTCCCTGACCATCCCTACTGGCGATGTCCTCTCTGTGCTGTGCTGTGGATCATTTTCTAGTGGGAAAGCTAAGACCTTCCCAGCACTGATGAGGTTAAAACGCACCTCCCACAGGCCACAGGCCACTCACTGTACAGACCAGGGCTTTTTACACAAAGGGGCAAAAGGCTCAGCCCAGGACTTGCCCCAGCTCTGGAGAGAGACTTCTGTGATTTCCTTGCATCCACTTGGTGCCATCCCTATGCCCACAACTCATCATTTTACACTCCGATAGGGTCCAAGAAGAGGAAAGGGAAACCCCCCACAATAGGAGCCCCTTTGTGCCTGGCTGTGCTGGGTGTTTCCATTATGTGATCCTCATAGCAACCTAGAGAAGTCCCTGCTGCAGGTGAAACAAGAGCCTCTGAGAGTGGTCACTGGCTGTGTGTGCAAAGTCCCCGCTGCTCCTGGCCCGCGGCACCCACTCTCCAATTGCTGTCTGTTTCTCTCCCCTCCTCTTCTTGAGCCTGGGAAGTAGCTCAGGTTCTCATAGTGAAGGCTTTTCTGGTGGGAGATGGGGACTTTGGCAGCTGACCAACATGGGCTCAAGTCCTGCTTGCTACTCATGTAGCCTCAAGTGGCACGTGTGAGGAGCCTGGTGTTCCCTGAGTGCTTGCATGTGCTAGGCACGGTGCTAAGTGGATCCCACAATGAATCCTCAACAACCGCCGTGTGGATGGGGAAACTGAGGCTCAGAAAGGAGAAGTGACTTGCCCACAGTCAAAAGGGTTGGCAAACTTCTGAGTCAAGAACCTTAGGAGTCCAAACTCCTAAGTCTGTCTGATACCAAAGCCACTCACTTATCTACCACGTTTACTGTAGACGAGCCCTTCACCCCTCGGAGCCTCAGTCACCGTGTCTGTCAAGGGCAGGCACCCAGGACAGGGCTGGCACGATTTGTGCCTGCTTCCTTGCCACTTGCTCAGGCATTTTCCAGCTCTCAGATGCTTCAGACTATCACTGAGGGGGACTCCAAACACTGAGGTTTGGGAGTGAGTACAGGGACCGGGTGCAGGTACTTTCTGAACCAGTGGTATTTGTATTAGGTGCCCAACTCAGGGCTTGGATGAGCGAGCTAAGATTTACGGGCCTCATTACCAACCAAAGGTCTCACTCACATCTATTTCAATCCCCTATTCCTTCCTCCTCTTCTCGTTTAAACTGTAAACATTGGTTCCAAATCATGAGAATTTGCTTCCTTTGCTCATGTGTGTGCCCAGTCCATATATGACCGTGCCCTTGTGTGTCATATTCCTGCAAGCAGAAACCTAAGTTGGGTGACTTTGGGCAATGACTGAATCTTCTAAGCTCATCTGTCAAGTAGGAATAATAGTGGTACCCGCTCAGAAGGCAAGGCCTAAATGCGAGTCTGCACCTATAAAGTTTAGCACTGTTCGGGGCTTGTTGTAAGCCTGAGATGATCTGTTGCCACTGTTATTTTTAAGCAGATACTGTCAGGGCTGGCTGAGGGCATTCATGACCCTGCTGGTCTCGGGGCCTTCTGTCTGTCCTCTATGGGAAGGTGGAGGGGCAGGTGATGGGCTCTGACTAGCAGTCAGGAGATCTCAGTTCAAACTCATTCAGCTTCTTTGGGCCTCGGTTTCCTCATCTGTAAAATGGGGGTAATTCTAAGTCCTAATCTCACGAATTGTTGTGAGGTTCTAATGATATAGCAGTAATGATAACTAGTTTTTCTGGGTAGGGTCTTTGATGGGTGGTTGAGCAGTGCGTGTGTGGGGGTGTCCTGGGAAGTACTGGAGGAGTGGGCAATGTGGGGAGGTCTTGTATTGGGAGGAGACAATGTAAAGAGAGCTTTGGTAGAGGGAGAGGGTGGAGGAGGGAGAGTTTTGTTGGAGGGAGCAGTGAGGGGAGGGCCTGTGGAGAGGGAGGGGGGCAGGGTAGGCCTGGGTAGGAAGGGAGTGTGGGTGCACCTGGAGGTAGTCCAGGAGCCCCCCTGGATAGCAGCCCTGCCCTAGCCTTGGCTAACCAGGCCCTGCCCTCACAGCTGGCTGCACCTTCGAGGAGACAAGTGACTCAGCAGTGCCCTGTGAGTACAGCCAGGCCCAGTACGACGACTTCCAGTGGGAGCAGGTGCGGATCCAACCTGGTACCCGGGCTCCTGCGGACCTGCCCCATGGTGAGTCTACTCTGTCACCATTCCCCATTTGTCTCCTGCTGGGGGCATTCTGCCGCCCTGCTATGTGACCTTGGGTACATTACTTAACCTCTCGGGGCCTCATCTGCTTTGGCATCTGTAATGACATACATGACACTGAAGGTGAAGCTCTCTGGACACTGCCCAGCTATGTACATCAGGGAGTTTCCCTGTAAAATCGATGCAGGCTCAAGTATTCAAAGACCCTCTTTTTTTGCCCAGCTGGTGTGGCTCAGTGGATGAGCATCCACCTATGAACCAGGAGATCACGGTTCGATTCCCGACTAGGGCATATGCCCAGGTTGTGGGCTCAATCCCCAATGGGGGGCTTTGAGAAGGCAGCCAATCAATGATTCTCTCTCATCATTGATGTTTCTCTTTCCGTCTCCCTTCCTCTTTGAAATAAGAAAATATATATTAAAAAAGAAAAGACCTTCTTTATTCACTGAGAGCCTCTGAATCCTGGGTTCCCAGGACTTGAAGATGCTGAAAGAGCAGTAACATTGGGGCTGGATGTGTATAAAACCTTCCTTCCTCTGCCTCCTTTTCCTGCAAGTCCCAGATCCTTTCCACTCCACAATGCCCTGACCCTGTTTCAGGCTGGGGAACTGTGTCATTGTGAGCCCTGGGACTCGGAAGACTAATGACATGGATTCTAGTCCTGGCCTCCTGCTCTGATGATGGCCCCTGGAACCCTGGTTCCAGAATCATGAAGACTGAGCTTCAAATCCTGGCATTATCACTTTATCAGCTGTGTGACCTGGGCAAGTCACTTCATTTCCCTGAGCTCCCATGTTCTTACCTGTAAAATGGGGAGAATATTTATTTCACAGGGTTATTAGATAATGTCTATATAAGGTACATAACATGGGTAGCATTTAGGGGTTCAATGAATGTTTAGTTGCTATTGTTGGAGGTATTTGAGGGAGCCCAATTATTAGCACCCCTCTTCAGTGGGTGCAGAATCAACTGGGAGTTAAGAAAAGGGTAAGACAGATAGAGGCCAACATATCAACCTTATTACCGTTAAAAGCTGGGTGGGAGGAGATAGCAGTGTGAGAACCACATGGGCCTGCTGAGGGAGCCTCAGAATTGACAGCCTGCGGACCCCTTCCTCTGCCCTGTCACAGTAGTGGGCCAGAGTCTTGGCTCTCAGAACTGCTGTCAAGGGTGCAGGGAAGGGCAGCAAAGATTCTCAGTGGTGAGGCCAGGAGCTGAAGCCAACAGGAGAGAGGCCCTCCGCTGCCTGGCCTGGGGGGCCTCCAAATCCTCATCTCTTATCATTGGCATTGCCTCCTGGAGGCCTCCCTGCCTCCCCCTCCTGTGCCCCTGTGCCCACCCTGGGACTCCCATCTCTGTCTTTGCAGGGCTCTCAGTCCCTTGTGTGAGCCCTGTATTATCAGGTATCAGAGTCTGATCTGGGTGAGAGTGATCTATCAAGGTGCCCACGGTAGGGCACTGTGTGGGCCGTCTCCATATCCCCAGGGCCCCACTCTCAGTCTGGTACCTGGTTGGCACTCAGGTACAAGGTGATTTGCATTCACCTATAACAGTCCTGACCACTCTGTGCGGGCTCTCTCTTTCTCTCCCACACACAAATAGAGGTATATCCAGTGGGAAAGGGGAAAGAGAAATTTAGCAAGTAGCAGGGGCCTTGTGCTGGATCCTGGGGAAGCAGGGGTCAGCAAGATGGGCACAGTCCTGCTTCCTTGGTGCTCTCCTTTAAGATAAGGGTATTAGGGTAGAGAGAGAAGGAAAGAGGCAGAGAGCAGGAGAGAGAAAGAAGAGCCACAGGACTGAAGGGAGTAAATGAAAGAAGGGGGGGGGGGGGGGAGGGGTGTGTGTGTGCAGAGTGAGAGCAAGGCAGAGGGAGCAGAAGGAAGAGACAAGAACAAAGTGTCAGATTGAAAGGGGGAGGAAGACGCACACAGCTGCTCACAGGGAGAGGAGAGAGGAGGGGGGGTGGTGTGGGGCCTAGAGAGACTGCGGAGGACTGGGGCTGCCCCTTCCTGAGTGGGGACGGGGACCTGGGTTTTTGTTTGCTACCCACCAGGACCGGACCAGGAGCAGCCTCCACAGGCTTCTGGCTCACAAAGATGAATGAGATCGCCTCCTTGGAGTCCCTGGGGAGTCATCTCAGAGCTGGGAGCTGAATGAGCTTGTGTTGGCTGGCAGCCAAGCCCGGGAGGAGGCAGCGCTGGGTGGCTGCGGGCACCCCGTTGGCAGCTGCTGGGGCCTTCTCCCCACAGAAGGGAAGCCATAATCCCTCAGCCAGGTCCTGAGGAGTCAGCCCACTCTGTCACCCGACTTCCAGGCCAGCAGACAGCCTGGATCTCTGGGGAAGGGGCAGGGCTGCCTTTCTCTAGGTTGGAAATCAAGAGACATGTAACCCAGGAATTTAGACTCAGGAGGTGGGGGCTGGAAGGGAAGTTAGAGTCTTTTCATTGAATCTGTTCTATACAGTCATTCTGGTTGGGTTCAGAGCCTGTGCTGGGGACACAGTGGAACCCTGAGGCATCATGGGCTGGTGGGAAACACACACACCTTTATTCATGATCTAAGGGCCAAGAGAGAAGCCCGCAGAAGGAGGGAGGAAGGGGGGGGAGACTTCAGAAGAGGTGGCCTTTGAGGGCTTGTCGTGCCAGACTCTTGACTGCTGAGATGAATGACATGGTCCCTGCCTCCAAGGACAGCTCAGAGCGTGGGGAAAGCCTTGGATCGGCATGAGCTTGGGTTGTGATTGCAGGTGGTGAGGAGCAAGAAAGGGTTGTGTTAAAGTCAGACTTCTGTGTTTTTCCTGCTCCAAGTCTCTCCTTTGGGAAATAGATGTAGGAAAGTGAAGGGACTTACCCAGTGAATCAGAGCTGGGTCCAGAACTCGGAACTCCGGATTCATGGTGTTGTCCAAATTCCTGGGGTCCTTGGTTTCTGCCCACTCCTCTGTGCCCACCTGACCCTGGTCCTCCAGGTCTCCTGAACTCCTGACTCTTCCTCCTCTCCTTTCAGGTTCCTACTTGATGGTCAATGCTTCCCAGCATGCTCCAGGCCAGCGGGCCCATGTCATCTTCCAGAGCCTGAGCGAGAATGACACCCACTGTGTGCAGTTCAGCTACTTCCTGTACAGCCGGGATGGGCACAGCCCGGGCACACTGGGTATCTACGTGCGGGTCAATGGCGGTCCCCTGGGCAGCGCTGTCTGGAATATGACGGGATCCCATGGCCGTCAGTGGCACCAGGCTGAAATGGCTGTCAGCACCTTCTGGCCCAATGAATATCAGGTGGGCTGAGTTCAGTCTGTGGTCAGCTTATGCTTGAGGGTGGGGGTAGTGAGGTGTCAGCTTGAGGCCAGAGTGAGTGAGTGGCTGAGGATGGAATGAGTTTGTGTTCAGCATCAGGAGGCAATCTGTGGTCAAGGCCAGGAGTCAGTCTGTGGTCAGCGCTGGGTTATTCAGTGACAGTTCAGTCTGGGTTCCACGTCAGAGCTGGGGTCAAGAGTGAGTTGGAACTGTGCTGGCCTGGAATCCCTGTCTGGCTGGGAAGAGTTTTGCTACTTGAAGGTAACTGTCCTCTGGCCTTGACCGTGTTAGCTCTGAGGGCTGACACCGCCTCCCACAGCTAGCTGGCTTTGTTGGGCAGTCATTGTGAGCTGGGCTGACCTCTGCTGCTTTGAGGAAGGGGCTGGAGCAGAGCTGAAAGGGGGCCCTTGTGGACACCTCCCCAGGCAGGGCTGGCGGAATGTCGGTATGACAGGGACCCTCCCGCCTCCCCCAGGTGCTGTTTGAGGCCCTCATCTCCCCAGACCGCAGGGGCTACATGGGCCTGGACGACATCTTGCTGCTCAGCTACCCCTGCGGTGAGTCCCGGGCTCCCTCGGGCGCAAGGGGAGGGGTGCGGGCGGTCAGGGCTCCTGCCTGCAGGGGGCGCAGGCCCAGCTCACCCCGCGGGCATATTCCCGCAGCAAAGGCCCCGCACTTCTTCCGCCTGGGCGACGTGGAGGTCAACGCCGGCCAGAACGCCTCCTTCCAGTGCATGGCGGCGGGCAGGGCGGCGGAGGCGGAACATTTTCTCCTGCAGGTGAGGAGGGTGGGGCCTTGGCCAAAGGGTGTTGGGGGCTTCTTCCGGCCACTGGGTCTCTCCGCCCTCTCGGGTGCCTCCATCCCCCCAGGGACGGCTCACTGGGGCCAGGACAGTTGCTATTCCCTTCGCCAGGTAAAAGAGAGATGGGGACGCTCTCCCCCCGCGTCCCTGACCCGCTCACCCCTCTCTCTCCTCGAGCAGCGGCAGAGCGGGGCGCTGGTGCCCGCGGCCGGCGTGCGGCACATCAGCCACCGGCGCTTCCTCGCCACCTTCCCGCTGGCCGCCGTGGGCCGCGAGGAGCAGGACCTGTACCGCTGCGTGTCCCAGGCCCCGCGCGGCGCGGGCGTCTCCAACTTCGCGGAGCTCATCGTCAAGGGTCAGCGCGCGCGAGCTCGCGGGGGCGGGGCCGACGGGTGGAGGGGCAGGGTTTGCAGGGGTGCGGTAACAGGGTCTTCAGGGGCCTGCAGAGGGGGCACTGCCTCTCCAGAGAAAAGGTCTGATCGAGGGGGCGGGGGTCTGATGGAGAGACCGGGCCTGGGGATGGGGCGGGGGTGGGAGCGACAAGGTGTGAACCGGTAAGGCGGTGCCAGGCCGTAGGGACCGTGGGTTAACCCGAATAGGCTTGCAATCAGCTCCTGGAGGCGAGGACTTGGGGATCGAGGGGAGTGAGGGAGAGGGTGTGGACTGAGAGGTGAGGCTGGGGTCAGACTTTGGGGTGGGGGGCCCTTCATGGTCCTGGGCATTTAATGGGGGCGGGGAAGCGTCCTGGCCGAGGGCCTGGGGGTTGCATGAAAGGCCTGGGAGGACGCTTGGGATTTGGGTGTGATCCGCGCGGAGCTGGGGCCCGAGACCTCACAGCAGATCCGTTGGCTCCGCCTCTACCCCATGTCCTCGTAGAGCCCCCCACTCCCATCGCGCCCCCGCAGCTGCTGCGCGCAGGTCCCACCTACCTCATCATCCAGCTCAACACCAACTCCATCATTGGCGATGGGCCCATCGTGCGCAAGGAGATTGAGTACCGCATGGCGCGCGGCCCGTGGGCAGAGGTGCACGCCGTCAACCTGCAGACCTACAAGCTGTGGCACCTGGACCCCGACACTGAGTACGAGATCAGCGTGCTCCTCACGCGCCCGGGGGACGGCGGCACTGGCCGCCCCGGGCCTCCCCTGGTCAGCCGCACCAAGTGCGCAGGTGAGTATGGGATCCAGGCATCCAAGGGGGGAAGTGGTGCGTTCTGAGAGGTAGTATGGCCTGCATCTGTGCTTCTAAAACTTTCTAAAACGTGATTTTTCCTCAGTCCTTGTTATGGTAAAGATAATAATAGCTAACACTTTGTGCCAGACACATAACGCACATGTACATGCACACACACACTCTCTCTCTCTCTCTCTCTCTCTCTCTTCTCTTACTGATTTAAAACTCACAACACACAAAAACCTGTACACGAATATTCATAGCAATACTGTTCATATTCATTTTATAGATGAAAAATTATAGAGAGAGTGAAAAATTTTAGAGAGAGAGGAAGGGAGAGGAAGAGAGAGTGAAAAATCAATGAGGTACAAAGATGTTAGGTTACTGGCCAGAGCTAGTAAGTGGAGGAACTGGCATTGGAACCCTTGCCTGGCTGGCTCCAGACTCTGCCCATAATTCGACATTATGTTACCTAGATAAAATAAACAACTTAACACCACCAAATGAAGAAAGTGTGTTATTAAATTGTAGCTGGAGTCTCTTGTCTGGGCATTGCTCTTCCATGTTGAAGGGCTGAAGCATCTGCTAGGAGTGATTGCACACCTGCACCAGAGAAGCCATTATTTTTAATCTGAAGAGAAATTGAGAACAAAACAATTTTCTCACTCTGTGATTTAAGCATTTGTTTTTAATTGGATTTTTTATTATAATAATTACAGATTTATATGCAGTTGTAAGACAAAAGAGAGAATTCCGTATACACGTTACCCATTTCCTGCAATGGTAACATTTCCCAAAACTGTAGTATAATATCACAATCAAGATGTTGACAGTGATACAACCCACAGATCTTATTCAGACTTCTCCAGTTTCACGTGTTGCCATTTGTGTATATGTGTGTGTGTGTGTGTGTATTTAGTTCTATTCGCTTTTATCACATGTGTAGGTTTGTGTATTTGCCACAAACCTAGATACTGAACAGTTCAATCAACTTAAGAATCCTGGGTGGTGTTCTTTTATATCCACACTAGCCTCCATTCCTTCTTCCACCACAATTCCTGAGAACCACTAATCTGTCCTTCATTTCTAAAATTTTATCATTTCAAAAATATTATATAGTCCTGCTGGTGTGGCTCAGTGCTTGAGTCGACCCATGCACTAAGATGTCAGGGCACATGCCTGGGTTTTGGGCTCAATCCCCAGCAGGGGACAACGTGTTAATGTTTCTCTGTCATTGATGTTTCTATCTCCATCTCCCTCTCCCTTCTTCTCTTTCTAAATCAATAAAAACATATTTAAAAAGTTATATAATTTATGAAATCATACAGTATATAAACTTTTGGAATTGATTTTTAAATTTGGTACCATTTTTATTGAGATATAATTCACATCTCATACAATTCAATCATTAGAATGTACAATCCAGTGGATTTCAGCATATTCACAGAGCTGTGCAACCATCACCACAACCAACTTTAGAACATTTTCATCATCCCCAAAGGAAACCTTGTATCTTTTAGTAGTCTACCCCTCATTTCTTCCTAACACCTCCAACACCAGGCAGCCACTCATTTACTTTGTCCGTGTGGCTTTCTTCATGTGCTTATATTTACAAAAATCCATATTTACCTTTTTGTGAACATTTTATATAAATGAAATCTTACAGTATACAGTTATTTTTTGTGACTGGCGCCATTCACCTAGGATAATGTTTTTAAGGTTTATCCACGTTGTGGTATATATCAGTACTCTATTCCTTTTTTATTGCTGAATAATATTCTGTTATTTGGACAATACCACCATTTATCCATTCACCAGTTGATGGACATTTGGATTGTTTATACTTTTTGGCTATTATGAACAGTTTTGCTATGAATATTCATGTACAGGTTTTTGGTGGATATATGTTTTTATTTCTTCTGGTTATATAGTGTATATATCATATGGTAACTATGTTTAACCTTTGAGGAACAGCTGCACCGTTTTACATTCCCATCAGTAGTATATGAGGGTTTTAATTTCTCTATATTCTTGTAAACATTTATTATCTGTTTTCTTATTAATAACCCTCCTAGGGGGTATGAAGTGGTATCTCATTGTGGTTTTGATTTGCATTTCCCTGATGGTTAATGATAATGAACATTTTTTTTCATGTGCTTATTGGTCATTGGTATGTCTTCTCTGTAGAAGTGTCTATTCAAACCCTTTACCTATTTTTAAGTTTTGTTGTTGTTGTTGTTGTTGTTATTGAGTTTAGGAATCTATATAATAAAAGCCTAAGTGACTGTTATGGCGGAATGACCAGAACGACCGGTTGCTATGATGCGCACTGACCACCAGGGGGCAGGTGCTCATCACAGGAGCTGCCCCTGGTGGTCATTGTGCTCCCACAGGGGGAGCGCTGCTCAGCCAGAAGCTGGGCTCACAGCTGGCAAGTGCAGCGGTGGTGGCGGGAGCCTCTCCTGCCTCCGCAGCAGTGCTAAGGAGCAGCGAGCAGGCGGGTGGTAAGGAGCGAGGGGTCCTGGACTGAGAGAGAGCGCATGCCGGGCTGAGGGACCCTCCCCCCCCAGTGCAGAATTTTGTGCACTGGGCCTCTAGTTCTTCATATATTATAGATGCTAAACCTTTATCAGATGTATTTGCAAACATTTTCTTCCATTTTGTGGGTTGTCTTTTAACTTTCTTGATGGTGTCTTTTGAAGCACAAAAGTTTTTAATTCTGATGAAGCCCAATTTATATATTTTTTCTTTTATTGTTTGTGCTTTTGATGTCCCATCTAAAACAAAAATAACAAACTACTGCCTAACCTAATAGATTTACCTCTATTTTTTCTAGGAGTTTTATAGTTTTAGCTCTTACATTTAGGCCCTTGATCCATTTTGAGTTCATTTTTGTATATGGTGTGAGGTAAGGGTCCAGCATTATTCTTTTGCATGTGGATGTCCAGTTGTCCCAACACTATTTATTTATTATTTAATTTATTTACTTTAGAAGATGACTTTAGCAATTTTTATATATGTTTTTATTGATTTTAGAGAGTGAGGAAGGGAGAGGGAGAGAGACACATCTATCAGCAGCCTCCTGTGCACCCCCTACTGAGGATCGAGCCCGAAACCCAGGCATGCGCCCTGATCAGGAATTTAACCTCTTGGTGCATGGGATGATGCTCAACTAACTGAGCCACACTAGCTAGGGGCCCAGAATCATGTATTGAAAAGATTATTCTTCCCCATTGAATTGTCTTGGCACTGAGATTGGTTTTTTTTGTTTAGTATAATTCCCTGGAGATTCATCCAAGTTGTTGTGTATATCAGTAATTTATTCTTTTTTATTGCTGAGTAGTATTCTATGATATGGATATACCACACTTTGTTTAACCTTTCACCGGTTGAAGGACATCTGGACTGGTACCACTTTTGGCTATTACAAGTAAAGCTGCTATGAGCATTTGTGTATAGGTTTTTCATGAACATAAACTTTCATTTTTTCTGGGGTAAATGCCTAAGGACTCTGCTGATGGGTCATATGCTAAGGGCATATTTAGTTTTATCAGAAACTGCCAGAATGCCTATATATTTTACATTTTCACCAGCAATGTATGAGTGATTCAATTTTCTACATCCTTGCCAAAATTTGGTGGTGCCATAATTTTTGTCATTTTAGCCATTTTGAGAGGTGTATAGTAATATGCCATCCTGGTCTTAATTTGCATCTCCTTAATGCCTATGATGTTGAACATCTTTTCATGTGCTATTTGCCATCTGCATTCCTCTTTGGTGAATTGTTTGTGTCTTTGCCCATTTTCTGAGTGGATTATTCATATTTTACTGTTGAGTTTTGAGAGGTATTTACACATTCTAGATACTAGTCCTATTGTTGGATATGTAGTTTGGAAATACTTTCCTCTCAGCTTTTAACTTGTCTTTTTATCCTCTTTACCTGGTCTGTCACAGAACAACCACTTTTAATTTTGATGAGGCCAATTTATAAAAATTTTCTTTTATTAATTGTGCTTTTGATGTCAAGTTTAAGAACTCCTTACCTAACCCTAGATGCCAAAGATTTTCTCCTGTGTTTCCCTCGCCCCCCAAAAGTGTAAAAATAGTGTTTTTTTAAAATATACATTTTTATTGATTTCAGAGAGGAAGGGAGACGGGGAGATAGAAATATCAGTGATGAGAGAGAATCACTGATTGGCTGCCTCCTGCACACCCCCCGACTGGGGATCGAGCTCGCAACCCCGGCATGTGCTCTTGACTGGAATTGAACCTGGGACTCTTCAGTCCACAGGCTGATACTCTATCCACTGAGCCAAACTGGCTAGGGCTAAAATAGTTTTACTTTTTACATTTAAGTCCACAATCCATTTTGAGTTAATCTTTGGATAAGGTACAAGGTTTAGGTTGAGGTTTATTTATTTATTTTTGCCGTTCATATTCTGTGTTTTTAAAAGCTGATCTGGGAACCATCTAAAATCCAGTTAAATGCTACATTTGGGAAGACCCTTGGGGGGTGGGCCGGAGTATTCCAGTGGGAATTACTTTCTAGCTGAGGGATCTGGGTCAGGTTACTTAGCCTCTTGGAACTTTTTTAGTCCCCTTGCTTTATAAAACGGGAATAATTTTACCATACAGAGTGTGAAGATTCATTAAAAAAAAAAAAATGGCTATTGAGTGCCTCTTATGTGTCAGGTACTATTATAGCTGTGAGGGGTTTAGGACTGGGACCAAGACAGACAAAGGTTACTAGCGTGAGAGTTCTGCATGTGGAACTCACATTTTGGTGGGAGGAGACAGTAAACAACGAAATACATAGTTTGTCAAATGATAATAAGTGCTAGGGAGGGGTGTGTGTGGCCGTAGGAGGATTGTTATTTTAAAAAGGCTCCAGAGTCTAGTTTACTGAGAAGGTGACATTTTAGCAGAGACCGGAAAGAGGTGAGGCCTGGGCCATGCAGGAAGCTGGAGGCATTGCGGGGGGAGGGGGGGGGCGGGCGTGGGTAGCATTCTAGGCTGACCGAGAATAGTAAGCTCAGTCTAGGCTGGAGCATGCTTGGCATGTGTGAGGAGCAGCAAGGAGACCAGTGTAGCTGCAGGCTAGTGAGTGAGCGGGAGAGGGCAGGAGAGGAGCTCATGACCACATCGGGGATGTGGGACTCAGTGCCATTTCCCTTTGAGTGAGCTGGGGAGCCGCTGTGGGGTCTGGAGAGCAGCAGTGACCTTACCTGCTTTGTTTAAAAGGATGATTCTGGAGCATAGACTCTAGGAGGGGAAGGGGACCAGAGGAGGGACCAGTGAAGAAGCCACTGCAACAGTCAGTATAGAGATGGCGGAGGCTGAGAGCTGGGAGGAAGGGTGGAGGTGGTGAAAAGTGGGTAGACTCTGGGTTCATGCTGAAGGCAGAGCTAACTGTGCCTGCTGACGGATTGGAAATGCATTGAGAGAGACGGGAAGAGAGAGAAGTCAGGGATGGCTCCACGGTGTTTTGTTTGGGCCGCTGGAAGGATGGAGTTGTCACTTACTGTGAAGAAGCAGACTTCGGGAGGAGCAGCTGTGACGGGGGTCCGTAGACAGGAGCTCTGTGTTGGAACTGTTGATGTAGATGGCCAGTGGAGATATCCATCAGGCAGGTGGATTTATGAGTGTGGAGTTCAGGGAAGTGGTTCGGGCCGCAGATACAAATTTGAATTTCGTCGGTATAGACGTGGTGTGGATGGTATTGAAAGCTATGCGACTGGATGAGTTCTTCCAGGCTGGTGGCTCCCAACCAGGGTGATTTGTCTCCCAGGAGACATTTGCAGTGTCTGGAGACATATTGGTTGTCACAACTGGGGTTGGGGTACTGATGGCATGAAAGGGGGGAGGAAGCAGGGGAAGCTGCGGCACAGCCTACCACACACAAACAGCCCCCACAGTAAAGAATCATCTAGTCCAAAATGTCGATAATGCCGAGGCTGGGAACCCCAGACTTAGTTCTTAGATTTCTAGGAAATAAGTGTAGATGGAAGGAGGACTTGTGAAGCCTGAACATGGGCCCTCCAGTGTTTGAGTTCAATGCAGGTAATTGCATACAAATGCATTAAATGCATGGGAAATACAGTGCCCACCTCGCAGGAAGCACCCAGTCAGTGACTGTCATTTTATGGCGTTTTGAACTCATCAAAGTCAGTTCTGGTCAGGTACTTAGAATAAACAAAATCAGAGCTAGGGGTCGAGAGAATCCCCCCTTAGTGTACAGATGGGGAACTGAAACCCAGAGAGGGGCAGGCACTTGCCTGTGATCACAGGGTGGGTTAACAAACCAGGTTTCCGCCCGGCTGGCATGGCTCAGTGGTTGAGCACCCGCTTTTGATATGAACCAGGAGGTCGCGGTTTGATTCCCAGTCAGGGCCCGTGCACGGGTTGCGGGTCCAATCCTCAGTGAGGGGTGGCAGGAGGCAGCCGATCAATGATTCTTTCTCATCATTGATGTTTCTATCTTTCCTTCTCCCTTCCTCTCTGAAATAAAAAATAAAAGAAACCAGGTTTCCTGGTGACAGCTGTTAATCCCATTTTACAGATGAGTAAATTGAGATTTGGAGATTTAGTCACTTGCCCAAATCTACACAGTGAGTCCATAGTAGAGTCAGAACCAAAGTTCGAACGCACTGATTTGCAATCCACTGTCTGAAACAACAACAAAACAGCTGCCGTCATGGGCTGAGTGCCCACTTTGTGCCAGGCACTGCTAAACACTTTCCACAGGTTGGCCAGGATGGAAGCTCGGGCAGGACCCAAACGGCTCATCCTGCCCCTTTAAATTACATGCTTCTCGTGGTCGTTGACATAACCACCCCCTCCTTGCTTAGGTGCCTTGGCCGGGGGTTGTTTTGTTGTTGGCCAGCTGTGTTGTCATCTCCTCTATCCCCCTGACACTCCCCTCCCACAGTATTATTTGCCATAAAAACAATAATATAATGTCAGTAGAAGGCATTTTTAAAAAATTCGCTCTAAATCTCAGCATCCTAGCCCAACAGCTGTTTTAGTTTTTCTGTCTTCTTCAAATCTCTGCCCATATGTCTACAGTACACATTTTTACACCCTTGTCATTGGGATGTAGAAAGCATTTGTATTCTGCTTCCTTTGCTGGAGGTTGTTACATGGGTTATATTGTTTATAATTATGTTTATTGGCTGTAGAACTCTGTTGAGTGTCTCCATATTGCTGGACTATTTGTTTCTAGATTCCTATATAAATAATACTACATTGAAACAGTGCTTAGCGCACTTTATTTCCTTCCCCAGTTTCCTTTAGGATAAATAGACAGGAGTGGTCTAAGAAAGGGCTTTGGCATATATTGCTTTATTTTAGTTTTTTAAAAAAATATTTTTATTGACTTCAGAGAAGAAGGGAGAGGGAGAGAGATATAGAAACATCAATGATGAGAGAGAATCATTGACCGTCTGCTTCCTGCACACCCCACACTGGAGATTGAGCCCATAACCCAGGCATGTGCCCTGACTGGGAATTGAACTGTGACCTCCTGGTTCATAGGTCGATGCTCAACCACTGAGCCATGATGGCCAGGCGACATATATCGCTTTAAAAAATGGTGGTACTAATTTATACTGCTACCAGTATCTCACCTTAGTGCACAGATATTAGTTCATGAATATGGGCTGGGCAGTTTGACCCATCTTACGTAATTCTCACATTTGCTCTTCAAAAAGTACGTGTTATCTCCATTTTTTTCCAGTCAAGGACCACACGCCCAAAGAGTTGAGTCACTTGCCTGAAGCTACAGAACTAATAAGGGGTAGATGTAGGATTTGAAGTTTGGAGCACCCGACCCCACTCCAGAGTCCCTTCCACCAGAAACAGCTGAATGGCTCAGGGTTATTGTCTCCTCATTAGCATTATTAAAATAAACACACTTGGACTAATTTAACAGATGTTAACCGTTAGCCTCGTTGTTTTAATGTGCATTTTGACCCTTGATCTCCGAGTGGCCTGTAGCCCTGTGGAATTTGGAGGGATGGGGCTTTGAGGGCCCCATGTTCTGTTTTGCCAATGTGTGCTGGCAGCTGAAGAGAGTGTGTCTGGGTGCCAGATGGTTTTTGGAAACACAGAGAGACTCATGAATTCACACCCCTCAATCAACATATCAGTCTCTAGTCAACAAACTATTTGAGCCTCTGGATCTGCCCAGATTTGGTCAGGGTGGGGGTTGAGGAGAAAAGTGAGCTTTCTTTTCAAAGACCCCTCAGTCTAGCGAGGTAGGCGGGGGCTGACACAGCTGGTGGAGAATGAGATGCCCAGTGGGAGGGTGGACGGTTCATCCTCCCAGTTAGAGGTTGCTATTTTGTGCCCTGAAAAGCGGTCGTAAAGAACCTGAACAGGCCGCCAGGGCTTAAAAATCTGGAGGTTTCACATACAAATCTAAATTTCTGGTTTCTCTTTAAAAAAATGAGGATCTGGCAACCCTGAGCCTGTGGTCCTGCCTGGCAACATCGCCTGGAGCTGGGCGGCAGTTGCCCTTTTTGGATGGGATGCTTATTGCCCTGTTTGTCATAGTCCCGACCCAGACTGTCACCAGTTTACACTGAGCGTCCCATGCCCTTCTCTGAATCTGCAGGAGGGCAAAGGCAGGAGGGAGGATGGAAAGGAGTGTGGGGCAGGTGCTCCTGGGGGTAGGGGTGGTGTGAGTAGAGCTGCAGGGACCGAGACCTGCTCTCATTAGTGCCAATAAAGCAGCGGTCCGTTGGCTCCCATAGCCGCCTTGGGACAGTACGCATGGGACAGCCAGGACCAGAGCCAGAAAGTCAGGGAATACCGCTACGACCTCTGAACAAGAGAGCAGAGTGAGTCTACACAGAGTCCCCCCCCTCCACCCCCGACACGTAAGAATGATGGGTTAAAACAAAGCCACATAGAAAAACATTAGGAAAATCTATGTGGGCCAGGAACGGGGAAGAAAATTTGAGTGCAGGATGTGGGCTTGCAGCCAGCAGCCCGCAGGTTGCAGCGAGCAGTGGGAGCCAGCCCTTTCATGTCCTTGACGGATGGGGATAGGGTCGGCCGTGCTTGTGGGGAGAAGGGAACCAGACTGTAAGAAGCCAAGGGGTGGGCCTGGCTCCTCGCAGGTGCTGAGCTATCTCTTTGGAGGCCAGATCTAGGACTGCAGACACGCAGTTTGCCTGTGGCTCAAGGAAGAAAGGAGAGCGGCAGGGTGGAAACAGAAAGTTTTATTGTGCTGTACTTGGGGCCGGCCAGCCTCTAACGCTGGACTACCCACGTGTCTGAGTAAAGAGCAACCTGGGGTGATGTTTCCCTTTGCACCTTCTTTGTAAAGTGCATCCTGAGCACATTACTCATGTAACAAATGATGACAGGGACACACTGAATCCTCGTAGGAGGCCAAGCGGCAGTACCCTCTCACCTGTTCCTTAAGGCGTGTCCTGAGGTCCTCTAACTGGGGACACCTTGCAGGTACTCAGAGAACTTGAAGGTATTGAAACTACATTTCACAGAATCAGGGTGCAAGAGAGAAAAGGATCCTGACAAGTGATCTTGGCCTCTTTGCTCATTTTACAGGCGAGGAAATGGAGGCCCAGAGATTTGCCTGAGGTCATACCGCTGGTTAATGCAGATGCAGGACGGGGGGGGGCTGAGCCCCTGGGTTCCATCCTGGCTTCACTTCAGAAGCCTCAGTTGTTGCCTTTTATTTTGAAGATTTTAAAATAGATTTTTAGAGAGACAGGAAGGGAGAGGGAGAGAGAGAGAAAAACATCGATGCGCGAGCAGACCATCGATTGGCTGCCTCCTGCACAACCCCCATCAGGGATTGAGCCCACAGCCTGGCATGTGCCTGACTGGGAAGTGAACCAGCAACCCTTCGCTGCATGGGGCAACACGCACCCAACTGAGCCACGCCAGCCAGGGCGAGAACCTCAGTACTTTAATTTATAAAATGGGGACAACTTTCGGGCCCCACAGAATCATCAAGAAGCTGTAACATGTTCCTTTCTCTTGTTTGGGTAGCTGTCTCTCCTGAGGTATTTTTTTTTTTTTTTTTTTTTTTTTTTTTGGACAGTGAATTCCTAAAAGGGAGGCTGGGTAGTGGTTTAAGATAATGGATTCTGGAACCAGCCTGTCCTGGTGTAGATCTCAGCTTTACCCCTTACTGTCTATGTAACTGTGGGAAAGTCACTTAATCTCTCTGCGCCTCCATTTCCACGTCTTTAGGACAGGGCTAATAATAGCACCTGTCCATTGGATTATAGCGAGGATTAAATGAAATAAAGCATTTTAAAGGCTCTCAAACAATGCCTGGCATATACAAAACCCCCAGTAAATGTTAACTGCTATTATTATTGTTATCCTTACATAACATTATATTTCCCTTTTTGCTTTGGCAGCCAGGGAACTCACCACCCAATTTGAATCTTATATTTAGGATTCCCCTCTCCCCCCCTAGGACTTAACGGCATGCATTTCTGTTTCCCTAACATTCTCTGGCATTATCTAACTGTTTGGCTCTCCTTTCCTTTATCATCCTGATTTCCAAATATTATTGTATCATATATTTCAGAACAACTTTGGAATGAATCACCTAAGAAAAATACAGCAATAGGTTGATTCAGACTGGCCTGATGCGGTCCAGGAATTAGGAGGCGAACTGTGTTATTAAAACAAAAGTATAGCTAATAGTTTGTAGGGCCTGTTGTGTATCGGCTTTTGTTGCATGTACGTGGCATGCATTTCCTTAAACTTCACAACCATTCTGTGAGGCGGGGCTTATTATTATCTCATTTCGAAGCTGAGGAAACTGAGGCTCAGCGAGGTGGAGCGTCTCAGCCAGTGGTTGCAGCTGCAAGAGGCAGAGCCAGGATTCGGATGCGGCCCCAGCTGACTCCAGAACACGCACTCTTACTTCTAGGGGGTCCCTTGAGCTCTTGGGGACAAAGGAGGGATGATTTCGGTCAGCTGACTAGATGTTTTCTCTCTGATTTATCTTCCTCCTCTCTCCCCCTTTCCTCTGCCTTCTCTGTTTTCCGGGTGTGCCAGAGCCCATGAGGGCCCCCAAAGGCCTGGCTTTCGCTGAGATCCAGGCCCGCCAGCTGACCCTGCAGTGGGAACCACTGGGCTACAACGTGACGCGGTGCCACACCTACACCGTGTCCCTGTGCTATCACTACATCCTGGGCAGCAGCCACAACCAGACGGTGCGGGAGTGTGTGAAGATGGAGCGGGGTGTCAGCCGCTACACCATCAAGAACCTGCTGCCCTACCGGAATGTTCACGTGCGCCTTGTGCTCACTAACCCCGAGGGGCGCAAAGAAGGCAAGGAGGTCACCTTCCAGACGGACGAGGACGGTAAGATCCCCAGCCCTGATTCCCGGACCCTAAGTGCCTCCTACAGACACCCCCCTGTCTGAGACTGAAATGCATATAGGAAATTTTTTTGCTTAGGATTAAACCAGCTCTATAACAATAAAGTCATGAGAGCTAATATTTATTCTCTGGAAACCTTTGGGTTAATTGGTATAATTTCTTCCTTAAATATTTGGAAGAATTTCAGCAGTGAAGCCATTGGAGTTTTCGTTGTGGCAGTGTTTTTACATAACAGTTTTTTGTTTTTTGTTTTTTGTTAATCCTCACCCAAGGATATTTTTCCATTGATTTTTTTTAGAGAGAGTGGAAGGGAGGGGAAGAGACAGACAGAAACATGGGTGTGAGAGAGACACATTGATTGGTTGCTTCCTGCACTGGCTCCAACCAGGGCAGGGGATTGAGCCTGTAACTGAGGTACATGCTCTTGACCAGAATCAAGCCTGGGACCCTTCAGTCCATGGGCTGACGCTCTATCCACTGAGCCAAACTGGCCAGGGCAACAGTTTTAATTTTAAAAATAGATTTTGGGATATTCAGATTTTTTAAATATTAGTTTTGGTGTACTGTGTTTTAAGGTATTTGCTCATTTTACATTTTACCTAAATTGTCAAATTTCTTGTTATAAGTTGATTATAATATTCTCTTATTATATTTATTTAATGTCTATAGGGTCTATGTGATATCCCCCTTTTCATTCCTGGTATGGTAATCCGTGTCTTCTCTCTTAGGAGGTGAACTGTTATTAAAACAAACTCATACCTAATATTTAGTAGGGCCTGTTTCCTATTAGCTGTTGTCTCATGTACTGTGCACACATTATCTTACATTTCACAACATCCTAGGAGGAGGGTCTATTATTATTTCATTTTGAAGCTGAGGACACTAAGGCTCAGAGAGGTGAATTGACTCAGCCAGTGTTTCCAGCAAATGTAGAGAAGGAAAAACAACTTTTTTTTTCTTCCCACCTTAGTTTCATTGGCTGAGGCCCTATAAATTGGACTGAGAAAAGACAGACTAACAGGGGAAAACGAGTTTATTACCACGTGCCTTGCACATGCATGTGGGAGTGAGTGCTCAGTGATGAGTAATTCAAAGGGGTGTTTAGAACTTGGGCTTATATGGCATCTTAACAAAAGAACAATGAATTTTTAGAGAAGTGACAAGACAAAGGAAAAGGACTTTTTAGGACCAGCAAATTATGTGAAGGCAAAAATATGGGGAAACTAGATAAGGACTAGTTAGTAAAGATTGTGTAGGTTCTTCTAGTCTAGATTTGTCTCAATGATTAACTTCGTTCCTTCTGGGTAGAGAGGGGAGGGGGGCACCTTTACAAATTTATGTCCTTCTTTTAGGCAAATAGGGGAGGGCAGGGAACTTTGCTTGCATAGTCCTTATTTAACATCATTGATAAGTTCTTGGAAACTGTGACTTTACACAACCAATTTTACCAGAGGCTTAATTGCTATAAACAAAGTTTAAGTTCCTATGGTGTATTTCTGGTTAATGACCCCAAACACTTCTAATATTAAACATTCAAATAAATGTAAGCTATACATACGTTTTAAAATGATGATTAAAAACAAGTAAGATAATTGTTTTTCAACCCACTTATCCCAGTTCAGGCTCAAGGGAGCTGGAACTCATGGCCCAAGGCAAGACCCCACCCTGGACAGGACGCCCTTCTATCAGAGGGCACATCACATGCACTCACTGGGACCATTGAGACACAGCACTCACCTCACACACACAGCTCGGGGACATGGGGAGACACTGGAATACCCAGAGAAAACCCACACGGACATGGGGAGAACAGACTCCACAAAGACAGTGGCCCCGGCCAGAAATCGATCATTTTTTTTTCTGATCAGCATTATAACGAACAATGTTGAATGAAAGGACTTTATTCAAGGACCTGCTGTATCTGTTTCTCCTCAATTCCCCTCTCAATTCAGCTCCAAATAATCCTTATGCCAAAGTGGCATATTTTGGGGTGACATACTCTGCCACCTTGCACAAACAACGTCAAGTTCAACATCAGATTACTCTGTTCTTAAAATCTTTTGACCTCTGCCCTTCTCCCCCCCCAAGGTATATTGCTGTGGCTTCACCCCATTCTGACCAGGCCTCACTTGGACTGCTCGGCCTTCTTCCTTCTTTCTCTGCCCCTCTCCTTTCCCTCCCTCGAGTAACTGCTCGTTATTTAACATTTTATGCTTTTCTTGTAAGTATTACTATAATACTTATAGTAAGTACGCTTCTATCAGGTGGTCAGCTCAGTGAATTCTCACAGACGGCACACATCAGGATAACCCACACCCAGACCAAGAGATAGCATCACGGGCTCCCGGGAGCCCCTCCCACTCACAACCTCCCAAGAGCAACCATCATCCTGACCTGTAATGCCATAGATTAAATTCTGCTTGGCTCTGAATTTCCTATCAGTGGAAGCACACAGTGTGTATTCTTTTTTTTTTTAAATTTTTTTTTTAAATATATTTTATTGATTTTTTACAGAGAGGAAGGGAGAGAGAGAGTTAGAAACATCGATGAGAGAGAAACATCGATCAGCTGCCTCCTGCACATCTCCCACTGGGGATGTGCCCGCAACCCAGGTACATGCCCTTGACCAGAATCGAACCTGGGACTTTTCAGTCCACAGGCCGACGCTCTATCCACTGAGCCAAACCGGTTTCGGTATTCTTTTTATACACTGTAAAAAGACTGGCTTCTTTCTCTCAACCTTTGGCTTGAGAGATTCAGCCATGTTGCGTGTACAGTTCTATAGAATTTATTCTCATTGCTAAATAGACCATTATGTGAAGATACCACATTTATTTATCCTGTTTACTCTTGTTGGGCATTTCACTGTGTCCAGTGTTCAGCGATTTTAAATTGTGCTGTAAAGAAAAATCCTTGTAGATTTTTTTTTTGGAGTAGATTTACACATTTCTGATGGGTGTGTCCATCATAGGTGGCTAGATCCAGTTTCCCCAAGTGGTTGCATCAGTGTATACTCCCACTAGCAGTTGTGTGAAAATTCCCGTTGCTCTGCATCCTCACCAACACTTCGAATTGTCTTTTGCCTTGTATCATTTTGGCGGGTGGGGGGTGGTGTTGCCTTGGCAACTGCGCATTTTCACACAGAGCACTTGGCTTTCATTGATTGTTTGTTGCCTTGGTTTCTGCTTTCCCCTGCCCTAGGAGCTCAGCTTCCCCATAGTGGTTTATTAAGGTGTTTTTCCAAACACAGACCATCCTCTTCCTAGAAGAAATTCCTGTGACTGCTGTTAAGATGATACATGTGAACAAGAGCAGACAAAACCAAACCAAACCATGCCCCAAAGGGTTTATGCTGAAATGTTAACAGTATTATTCTTTGGGTAATGGAATTGTAGGTGCCATTAATTTTCTTCATGCTCATTTTGATTTTCTACATTGAACATATTGTTTGTGTAATTAGAAATTTTTAGACAGGAATATATCTCTATCCATAATTCCGCCACTAATGCAATTGTTTTCATTTCCCTGGCAAATGTTTATATTTTCTGAAAACCACTTAACTGGGTCCAAATAGGACCATTCAAACATTCTTCTCAGCTGAATGCAACCTGCACAGTAATGAAAACGCCAGCTACGCTTTCTGAGTACTCAGGCATAGGTTGGACTGTAGGAAATTGCTGTAAGTATATCGCATCACTGAATTTTGGTGAGAGAGGCGTTATCATCACTCCATTTCACTGATGAGGAAACTGAGGGCTCAGGGAGGTCGAGTAATGCGAGCGTACCAGTTAGGAAATGGCAAGGCTGGAATTTGAATTCAGGTACCTGGCTACGCAGCCAGCTTCCCCCTGCCCATGCCGCCTTTCCCTCGCAGTGCCTGGTGGGATTGCGGCCGAGTCCCTGACCTTCACTCCACTGGAGGACATGATCTTCCTCAAGTGGGAGGAGCCGCAGGAACCCAATGGCCGCATCACTCAGTATGAGGTGGGTTTGGACCCCATGATAGTGAGGGCCCCTGGTGGAAGGCGGGCACGCAGCTTGGAGAGGGAGGTGCAGGGTGGGCGGACAGAAGTGATCATTGAGGTTCCCTCAGCTATGATCAGAGTCTGTGGGTTACAGGGACACGGGACCGGAAGGCAGGAGAGAGAGGTGAAGGTGCCAAGCGGCCTGGGCTAAAGGGAGGCACAGTCCCACTGACCTCCTCCTTGGCCCAGCCTTATCCCTAGCTCACTGAACCATGATGGGTGTGAGGCTACGGGGCCAATGAGGCCCTCCCTATTCCTGTGTCTGCCTACCTGCCCATCCTGCCCCAGATCAGTTACCAGAGCATCGAGTCATCAGACCCGGTGGTGAACGTGCCAGGCCCACGACGTACCATCTCCAAGCTCCGCAATGAAACCTACCACGTCTTCTCCAACCTGCACCCAGGCACCACCTACCTCTTCTCCGTGCGAGCCCGCACGGGCAAAGGCTTCGGCCAGGCAGCACTGACCGAGATCACCACCAACATCTCAGGTAAGCTCCGGACCCTGGCCTGGCCCCTTTGGAGGAGACTCAGAATTCTGGGGTTCCATGGGCACTGGCGGGGTGTGGGGGACCTCCTGGGGGTGGTTGCAGTGAGCTCCTGCTGAGAGAAATGAACCATTTAGGGTTTGAGGTCAGGGAGAATTAAGTCAGAGGGCTCAGGAGACTGTGGTTAGTGGAATGAGAGGGCTGAGGTCAGGGGTCAGGGAAGCTCAAGTGAGAGAGAACAAGGAGCCTAAGGCTGAAGGGGAGGAGATCTAGGGACAGGGGTCCAGGAAGGTGGTGCTTACGCTCCTGTCCCCTTCCCCAGCTCCCAGCTTTGATTATGCTGACATGCCGTCGCCCCTGGGGGAGTCTGAGAACACCATCACCGTGCTGCTGAGGCCTGCCCAGGGCCGCGGTGCGCCCATCAGGTGGGAGAGCCCGGATGGAGGGGCGGGAGGTCAGGGCCATAGGGAAGAGGCCCCTGCTCTGACCCAGAGCCCCCACGCAGGCCAGCTCACCCTTGTCCTCCCTCCGTTTCCCACTCCGAGTTCAGTGTGTCCGGAAGAGGATGTTCTGTGATCATGGGCAGGCAGAATGCCTGTAGCCACGCCCCTCTGAGGCCATGGGTGTCTGGCGGTGATTGTCATGAGCTCTCTGGACAGTGTCCAGCCTGGAGAGGTGACTGGCCAGGCTTCTCCTGGGGCCTTCCCTCAGACACCTTGGAGAAGTGAACTCTGGGGCATTTTTTCTTCTCAGCTTATTTCCTGGAGGGTTCTTCCCAGGGAGACACAGGGATGGGCTTTCTAGAAGGCTGGGCAGCCAGCTGGATAGCACCGTCTCTCTGGAGTGGCCGAGAACGTGGCTTTTCCATTTCCTTCTCCCCAGAAGAAGCTGGGCTGCTGGTGCCATGGTGGCTGCCTTTGCTGGGGAGAAGGTGCTGGCAACAAGTAGGTGTGTGAGAGAAAGACATGTGATGTGTACAGGCGATGCATGCTGTGGATGCGGGAGTGTGTGTGTAGGTGAGAGCAGGAGGGTGTTTGTGGGGTTATGTGCACATACTCGCTGCCAGCCAGACACCATGCTAGGGGCTTTACCTGCACGGACATATATCCTCATGGCATCCTGTGGAGGAGCACTAGTTCCCTTATTTTACGCACCAGGAGACAGGCTCAGAGCCTAAAGAACTTGCCCCCAAGGCCGCACAGCTGGTGAGAGATAGAGCTGGGGTTTTCTCCCAGGTCTGCCTGCAAAGCCAGTACCTTTCCTTGAAGTCACGGAGCCTCCCCGCCCCTCTGGTCCATCCCCTCCTTCCACAAAGGTCCATGCACTGGGAGAGGGTGACAGCTTGTATTTGGGCAGGGGAGGGAAGCCCTGTCAAGAAGGTAGTGAGTTGCTCAGGTACCCATGACACCCCTTACTTTTTCACTCCACCCTCCACTCTTTTCTCCTGCTTTGCCTCCCCCATATTTGCCACTGCGAAGCCTGTCAGAGGTGGATTCCCAGACCTTCAGGGGAGACCCAGAAAAGTGTCAGGGCATCTGAGGAACGTTTTGCCTTTTACAGGAGTCTCAGGGCCCTGATGCACCTGAGTCTCGGAGGAATTGGGAAGCCTTCTCCTTTCCTTGTCTGTGGAGGGTTCCTGTGAGCCTGCCTGCTCAGCATCCCTCTGGGATGATGATGAGGCTGGGCAGAGTGGGGGAGGGGGATGGAGAAGGGAGAGGTATGACGGCTGTGCAACCTTGGGTAGGTCCCTTCACCTCTCTGAGCTCCCTTTCCTTATCTGCATAATGGCTAATGCTGATTATCATCATCTCCTGGTGGGACTCAGGGCCAGGCGAGGCCTGAATTCAGCCTGGCAATTGGAGGCAGAGAGGGGCCTGGGCTGGTATTTGCAACGCACTAGTGACAGGGAATGACCCTGTGTGGCCCAAATCCCAGGATGTTGGGGTGATTCCCCCACAACTTGGAAGCTCAAAAGAAACAGCTGGAGAGCAAGGCAAAGGCATTTCTACTTCCCAGAGCGCAGGCTGTCAGTGTGGGGTGTCACACGCCAAGACGTGATCAAGGCTGTGACTGGAAATATTTAAATTTGTCAGTATTCATTTAGTTACTCTTGGCTTTGTTCCACAGAGGATTTGGAGGAGCTCACAGCAAAAGGCCATTCAGTAAAGTGACATAAATAAAAAGAAATACACAAGTCGGGACCAAGAGACACAGATCAGAGGGAATACAGACCAGGGAACGTTATCAGCCATTAGGGCCGTGAGACGTCCGGCTCAGAGCTATAAACTCCGGTGGCCTCTGGTTGGGAGGGTATTTGGGGTGTAGGGTTAGTGTGTCCTTGTTTGCTTGCTCAGTGACAGTCTCCCCAACAGGAAGTCACTTCCAGGAAGACTAGATCCCCAGGTGCCTAGCACAGGGCCCATTGTCTGAGCTCAGTAAACATCTTCTGAATGAATGAATGAATGAATGAAGGCATCTAGTCTAACTCTAGTTTAAGAGGCTCAGAAGGGAGCCCATGGTGATGACTGTGGAGCCTGAGGCTATGGTTCCGGCTCTGGAGGACTCTTTGAGGTGTCTGCGTGGGGCTTGAGGGCTTGGCTCACCTGAGCAGGGTCCACATTCAGCCTCAATCACAGTAATAACAGCTGATAGGCATTGGCTGCTTGCTAAACGTGCCTCCTTCCGCACACCGTCCTCCTGGAACAGGCCTGTGATAACTCCCCTTCTACAGAGGATGAAACTGAGGCGGGGCGGGGTTCAATGACTTGCCCAGCTAGCAAGAGGCAGAGCGCAGATTAGCCCCAAGCGGGGCCTGACCCCAAAGCCCATGCCATTAGCCCCAGGCAGCTCCCCCTGACCTGGCCCGCTCTCGCCTCCCTCCAGCGTGTACCAGGTGATCGTGCAGGAGGAGCGGCCGCGGAGGCTGCGGCGGGAGCCAGGCGGCCAGGACTGCTTCCCGGTGCCGCTGACCTTCGACGCCGCGCTGGCCCGCGGCCTGGTGCACTACTTCGGGGCTGAACTGGCGGCCAGCAGTCTGCCCGAGGCCATGCCCTTCACCGTGGGCGACAACCAGACCTATCGCGGCTTCTGGAACCCACCGCTTGAGCCCAGGAAAGCTTACCTCATCTACTTCCAGGCAACAAGCCACCTGAAGGGGGTGAGCGACAGGCGGGGGTTGTTGGGGGGCAGACTGGGGATGCCTAGGAGCAGGTGGCCACGGAGGCCAGAGACCCCTCCAGGCCCCGCCCCTTCTCCTGATTCCCGCCCCCTCTATCGGCCCCGCCCTCCTACAGCCCCTTGCTCGCTCCCCGAACTCCGCCCCTCGCCTGAGCCCCGCCCTTCCTCGGAGCCCCGGACCTCCCCAAACCCCTCCTTCTCCTGGAGCCCCGCCCTCCTCATAAGCCCCGCCCACCCTTCGGACCAGGCTCTGCAACTCCAGCACTTCCCTCTTCCCGAGCCTTTTTTTCCCCCTTCCCACTACACTCCTTTTTATCCAAACCCCCAGTCTAGTCCCTGTTCCCTCCCTGAGGCCCTGGTCCTCAATCTGGGGCTCCTCTCTCCCCAGAGGGGTCCTTCTCAGGTTCCTGCTTTCGCCAGACCTCGAGGTCTAGGACCCGCCTCCTCTTTGAAGCCCCGCTCTTCTCCAGGCCCCTCCCTCCCCCATCTCTCCTTCCCAGGCCTGCCCCTTCTAACCAGATCCCTGGACCTAGGCCAGTGACGGCGAACCTTTTGAGCTCCAGGTGTCAGCATTTTGAAAAATCCTAACTTAACTCTGGTGCCGTGTCACATATAGAAATTTTTTTATATTTGCAACCATAGTAAAACAAAGATTTATATTTTTGATATTTATTTTATATATTTAAGTGCCATTTAACAAAGAAAAATCAACCAAAAAAGTGAGTTCGTGTGTCATAGGTTCGCAATCACTGACCTAGGCCCTGTCCTAATTTTGGAGGCTCCGCCCCCTCTCGTCCCCTGTTCCCAATGCCTTTCTTAAGGCATTGCCCTCTTTGCAGGCCTCTTCCCTCCTAGTTCCCCCAGGCCCTCCTGCCCGATGGGGTGTCTTTAGTTACAGTCCACACCAGACAAGCCCTGACCAGGCCCAGGACATGTGTCCAAGGTTTCCTCCTGGGGAGGGTCAGGCCTGGGCTTCCGAAGTGCTGAGACCCCCATCTGTGCCTCCAGGAGACCCGGCTGAATTGCATCCGCATCGCCAGGAAAGGTAAGTCCTGCTGGGTAGGCGGGCTTCTCACTTGCTGCGCTTTGGGAGCCGGACCCCGAGCACCAGGGCTGGAGGAGCAGAGGAGGGTGGTCCAGGCCCTCTGGGGTCAGGAAACATGTTCCTTCTTGGCCCAAGGGCAGCAGGGATAACCCCCTCCCTTCCCTCTCTCCTCATGGCCACAGAAGGGGCCTTGGTAAGGGCTTGGAACAGGCCTGTGGACGGGCAGCCATTATGGTTGGGCCATGGGAGTGATGGATGCTGGGCACTAGCTCTGGGTTCTTATTTGCCCCCTTTCCTGTGTGTGGGGGGGACAGGGCAGACCCTCCTGTGTGGGGACTGTCTCTGCTCCCAAACAGGAAGTGTGGCTGGTTCCCCATCCTGAGATGCCCTAATCACACCCTAGGTACATAATTGTCTCCTCCTGTCACCTCCCAGGAGGAGAAGGTGGGTCTGAAGGTCCCAGGCATCCTCCAACCCCCATTCTCTGTAAGATGGGGGGACTGGAGAAGGCAGAGAGGAGATGGGAGCTATTCCTGATAGGGGAACAGTGCAGGTAAATCCTCTGACACGGGGATGCAGAAGGTGTGAGGGGCGGTGAGGAGACACGTTGAGGAGGGGCAGTTGTCTCTGTGCATGTGTGTTTGTGCAGCCCGGTGCCTTCCTGGTGGCTCAGACCGAGGGGTAGGTGGTCCCTGTCTTCCCCTCTGATCCTTTGTCCTGCTTTTCTCTCCCCAGCTGCCTGCAAGGAAAGCAAGCGGCCCCTGGAGGTGTCCCAGAGATCAGAGGAGATGGGGCTCATCTTGGGCATCTGTGCAGGGGGACTTGCTGTCCTCATCCTCCTCTTGGGGGCCATCATTATCATCATCCGCAAGGGGTGAGTGAGGCTGTGCCCTGGCCCATCCGTGGCTCCTTCCCTTCAGAGGCCTGGTGGGCATAGAGGAGGCATGGCTAGGGCTGGAGCTGGCAGGGCAGCCGCCTGGCGGGTGTGTGGAGGGCTGCCAGCCTAGGCATCAGGCCTGTGGATGGACCCAAGCCGGGTGGTAGGAAGCCAGAGACTCTGCAAATGGAGCTGCCCCTAAGCAGCTTGGCTGGAGCCTGGGTCTGGCTGGTGCCAGGTGCCACTATCCAGGAAAGCAGTGCCTGCTGCCAAGGAGCTGTGCTGGGCCCGCCTGTGCCCGCTGGGCTGTTCAAGTGCAGAAAGTGTGGAGATGACATAATTTTGAATCCCCAGCCCCCGCAGACCTCCTGCCGACTTGTGACTTGTCTGCCCTGACTACAGGGTTGTGGTGTTGACCTTGAGCAGTGGGTGGTGGGGTGGTGGGGTGGTGGGGTGGGAGGGGTGTGTGTGTGTGTGCTCATTCCCCTTCAAAACAAGGACCCTGAGCCTCCCTCTCCTTGGGCTCAGCTTGCCCTGGACCCTGTTATATTGATCCCCTAGGAGTCCTCTTGGGCCCATGACTCAGAGAAGACCTCCCTATGGCCCTTACCATTCCCTAGGCCTCAGAGGTCCAGCCTCGTATTTGTGAGGGCTGTGTGTCTAGTGCATTTGGCAGTGGACAGCATGAATCCCAGCACATCTTAGAAGAGTTCTGGAGTTTCATAACCCAGGATTTGGGATTCTAAGAATCTCAGAATTTAGAATTGTAGAAGCTCAGAGTCCAGAAAGTGAGATGCGAGGCAGTTCAAGGACATCCAGTCTAGTGGGTTTTAAATCTTTTTAAAACAACAGAATGTGTCTTCAGAGCATCAAATAAACCTCCCCTGGGAGCCCAGTACGTGGAGCCGCTGAAGCTGAGTCTCTCTTTGGAGCCCAGTGGGGGCTTCTGAGACTGCTCCCCTCCTACCTCACCCCCCACAGGCAGCCCCAGGACACTGTTCTGCATGCATCTTAATTGAGAATTGGAGATGCTCAGGCCCAGAGGGGTCATGAACCTGCCCAAGGTCACCCAGGGAACCAGAGTCAGAGCCCACTCCACCGGCTCTCCACCTGGGCTCTGGCTCCTGCAGCCCCAGCTGCTGCCAGGCTGGGCGCACATGGATGAGTTGGCGCTGGGTCTCTGGGCTGCCAGGAGCAGATAAGCGGGATCCAGGGAGATGAGGGAGAATTGGCCAGGGCCCCCTGCCGGAGGCCAGGCACCAGCCTGGAGAGATTCTTCCAGAGAGTCTGGGGTAGGACATGCCAGCAGTGGGGTGGTGGCATTGGGGTGGGGGGTGGCCTGCCCAGGGCATTAGGCTTGACTTTTCCCTGGCCTGCTTCCCACATAGCTTCGAGATACAAAATACTTTTAAAGCACCATTTGTTTAGTAGTTACTCTGTGCCAGGAGCATCTCAAATATCACATTAGTTATTGAGTACCTACTGTGTGCCAGACACTATCTGGCTCGGGATACATGAGAGAACATTTTCTTCTTGGACCCTGACTTACGAAGAGGGTCTACTCCCTTTTCATGATGAGGAAATGGTAATTGAGTGACTTGCCCATGTCACTTGACTGATAAGTGGCCGGGTCTGATTTGAGCACAGGCCTGACTGCAAAGCCTGAGCACCCCTCATGGGCAGGGATATGAAGGGTCTCGTCACACTGGGCGCAGTCGATGCAGTAAGTGGCAAGTCCCTATGCTTCTCCCCAGCAGGGGACTTGGGAGTTCACTCGGGTGGGGGTGGAGTTGGGGGGGGGGGCTGGGATCTGGAACAGATGGAGAGGGGTGTAAAGGAGGGGTCGGATATTAGGGGGTTGCATGTGATATTTGAGGCCCTAAAACATCTACCCTCAAGGAGAGAGGATGGGCAAAGTGGGGGATGTCACCCATCCCTGTGGAGAAAGCATTGGGTCTAGGAGACAATGAGCCAGAGATGCTGCCAGGCCTCACTAGGAAACCCTCAGTTTATGCAGCTGCTACCCCATAAACCCTTCAGGCAACCCCAGAGGCTGCCAGCATCCCCTTTCCTCTAAAAGCCATTCAGTCCCATTCTATAGCATGTTACTACCCCCGCCTCTCCCCGCCCGCAACCATTCTACCTGGCCTTCTACCTGGCCTTCGGGGTGCATTGTGCTCCTCAGGGGTCCTGCAGCCTGTACTGTGGGGTGTCAAGTGTCAGAGCAATTTTGGCAGGGATGGGGGTATTCAGATCAACTTGGGGTACCAATGTAATGGACAGATTAGGACTTTGCCGTGGGAGGGCAGTGCACTCTTGTTGGAAGAAGGTCGCTGGGGGTGAGGGATTATGGGAGACAGTCAGGGCCAGCTGGGAAGAGGTGTCAGATGCTCCATCCGGTCCTGCCTGCATGGACAGTGAGACTGGCGGAATCTGCCCCGGACTCCAGAGCTGGGGCGGCCGGGAGGCCTGGCTACCCCAGACCCCAGACTCCAGACCCCAGAGCTCAGGCTGGGTCAGATCCCCTTGCTCTGCCTCTAGAGCCCCTTCCCCTTCCCTTTGCAGCACTTTCTTTTCCTTGCACTTTTTTCATTTATTTACTTGCATTGCTTTACTTGATGCTCATCTTCCCTGCCGATTG
Source organism: Myotis myotis (assembly GCF_014108235.1). Taxonomy (NCBI): domain Eukaryota; kingdom Metazoa; phylum Chordata; class Mammalia; order Chiroptera; family Vespertilionidae; genus Myotis; species Myotis myotis. The sequence goes on from NW_023416324.1 coordinate 17,378,632, forward strand.
AGCTCTGTGAGGACAGAGAAAGTTCTGGAAAGTTCTTGGCTGTGCATCCCCCAGAGAAGAGCCAAACCCATGTTTCCTGCTGCTTAAACCTCACAACAGCCCCGGGGGTGGGGGTGTTATTACCATGACTTGTTAGAGGAGGAATGAAAGCTCATAGAGGTGCAGATGTCTTAGTTTCCCTTATTTATGGATTTCTCATTCAATGAATTATTTATCCAGGGGTTATAATGTGCTGGACACTGTCCTGGGTCCCGGCGATCCAGCTCTGGGCAGGATCCTCTTGTGCTTTGTAGTTAGTGGGGAGCCTTGCATTAAATTAGAAGAAGCACAAATTTATAATTACAAATTGTGAAATGAGCAGGGTGCCTGGGTTGGGAGCAGAGAGAGGGATTGTGGGGGAGTGGTCAGGGAAGGTCCTTTCAAAGTAATGACCTTATAGGGAGACTAGAAGAATGCTATTCTACCACCCCTTCCTTCAGGGTCTCTGTCACCAGCCACAGGGCCCTGGACCCTCCCCTCTGTTGCTAGGATGGATGAAGCATGCCCCGTGACCTGGAGCCAAGCTCCTGCCCTCGCTGGCCCTCAGTCTCCCGCCCTCTCTCCTTCCCTTCCCCTAATCTGCAGGATTTCCTTGTGAAAGGCCATTCATTAGGGTTTCTGCTGATGGGGTGATGTGGGGGCAGGTGAGTGGAGGCCCCTGGATGTGGCCTCAGGAGAGAGCTAGTTCTGGGGCCAGGGTCCTGACCCTGCTCTGGACTCCACTAGCGACCCCCAGAGAGTCTTGGGAAGACCATGGCTGTCTGATGAGACTGAGCCTCCTCGTCTGCCTCCTCTCTTTGCTCTGTGGTCATGGCAGGGCTCTTGACCCAAGCTGTGCTTTGGGTGCCCATGAAGGGCGACCTTGCTCCTTTAATGGACCTCACACCCAGGGGCAGTCCAGATGGGTGAGGGGCCCCCAAGGTTTGCCCCTGATCCCTCTCTACCCTGCCCCAGCCACTTTTTCCCTCCGAGACACAGGTGTACACCAAGGACTGTCACCTCTCAGGGATAGAGAGGCCTGCAGGTGTGAGGGGGATTGGGACTGAGGGGCGGGGGCTGTCTGCAGAGGTGAGTATAGTTACCTTGAGTGTGTGAGTGGGGGATGTCATGTGTGTGAGTGTACACATGTGTGTGTATTGGTGAATATGTGCCTGTGTATCTATCTCAGTGTGTGTGTGTTTAAATAAGTGTGTCTGTGCATGTGAGTCCATGTCTGCATTTGTGAGTGCATGTAGTGTCTGTGTGTTTCTATGTGTGTATCCATCTGAGTGTGCAGACCTCCGTGTGTGTGCACGTATGCACATTTCTCTCTGTGTATGCGTGTGTGAATGACTGAGAGCTCTGCTCCCCCCAGGCGCTTTCCCCAGACCCTTCGCACTCGAGTAGCAGACCCAGGGAAGGTTTTGGAAGGGACTTGGGTCCTGGTCCTAAATAGTTGAGCCTGGCCAGCCCCCTCCTCAGTCTGGAAAGCACCCAGCTCCTCCCTGCTGGCTGGGTGCTGCCTTGGGCCCAGCCTTGTGGGCGGACCTTGGGCCCAACTGTGCTTTTCTCTTTGCACGCTGCCAGGAGAGACCACTATGCGTACTCCTACTACCCGTAAGTAGCTCCACGGGCCTGGGCCCTGGCCCCTCCGTGGGAGCCCCTGCCCCATCCCCTCCTGCTGGGCTTGGGCGCCCACACCCTCTCCATGGCCACCTCTGCCTCTGAGTTTCCCTCCTCTGTCTGACTCTCCTCTCTGTGTTGACCTTCTCACGTGGAGGTCACATGTACTGGCTTTGTAGTCAGAGTCTCAGGTTCAGACCTGGCTCTGCTGGGCCACCCCAGCTAGTCACTTACCCCACTGAGCCACATGACCTTTCACCCCTGAGGCAGCCCCTTGTGCTCCTGAGCCATTCCTGCTGCTCAGACCACGTCTGTGTCAGGAAGGCCTTCACACAGGCCGCTCTGGGTCCACCGTGTGTGTGCACGTGGGGGGCAGGCCGGTGCCCACACTGGCAGCTCTGCACACGCTGCAGACAGCACTCAGGTCACCAGGGGCCCCTTCTTTGCTGGGTGGCCCAGGCTCCTCAGACCCACCGTTTCCTGGGAGCTTCCTCTGGGCTCAGTTCTTCACACAGAATCCTCACCCCAACCCTGAGGAGTAGGAAGTAGGATCCCATTTTACTGATGAGCAAACTGAGGCTCATAGAGGTTAAGGGGCCTGTCAGAGGCCACAGAGCTGGGGTTGCCACCCAGGCCCCTGTCTGACTCCACGGCCTTCTGATGCCGCTCTGTCATCTGCTTCTGTCTTACCTGATTCTGCAAACCTTCTAGAACACTCCCCCCACTACTGCTTGTTCTCCCTCCTTGCAGAGCAGGCTCAGATGGTCCTGGGCCAGGCCAGAGGATGGTGGTCTCTCACCTCCTCCTCCCTGGACCCTCTACTTGCATTGACATCACCCAATGTTACCCTGGCTTTTCCAGCAGCCTCACCCCCATCAACTCTCTCAGCCTCCCGCTCAGCTTTCACAGGAACTGCTGACAAGGCAGCTCTCCCTCCCTCTACCTGTGCGCTTAATTTTTAACCTAAATGCAGAACTTTTCTGTGTGTCCATATTGCATTCAATCTGCTTAGTCCCACCCTGAGATCAGCAGGAGGCCTGCCATGTTCGATGTCCCTCCCGGGTTCTGTCCCCTGTGGACCTGGTTGGTTGGTATTGGTATCCAAGTAGGCTAGGAGGGTGGGCACAGACCCTTTGGTTCACACTGGAGACCCCTCCTAGGCCAGTGTCCACTCATGACGGAGCCTCATTGGGCACCATTGTTCAGCCAGGTTGACTGGCTGTCCTCTGTCTTCCCTGTGGTTTGCTGGTGTCTCCCTGTCCCCTCTCTCTGTCCCCTTTCCCCATCTCTCTTTCCTTTTCATTGTTCCTTTACTTCCTCTCCCTTTCCCCCTCTCCCTCCTCCTCCTCTGTATCTTAATTCTCTTGCCCTCTCTCTTTTCCTCTTCACCTCTTTCCTTCCCTTCTTCCTCCTTTTCCTTTTAGGATGATGGTCAAGGTCACAGCCACAGAGGTTTCTCCCCACCTGCCCCCAAATTAGTCTTTGGCTGTGCCCTGGGCCACAGTGAGGGCGATGCCCAGAGCCTGCGGATGGGGCTGGGAGTAGGAGTCCTGGCCCACTGAGCCGTCTCTGGTCCAGGCTGAGAAGGCTGTGCCTACCTCAGTCACAGCAGCATTGGTCCCCAGCGTGTACACAGAGCCATCTTCTCAGCACAGGAAGGGATCCTGGCAGAAGAGGCATCCAGAGGTCCTCCTGTCCTTCCTCTGCCCTGGGAGCTCTTGAGCCAGGACAGGCTGATTGGAATTTGTCCTGCTGGGATGACCCCTCATTGATCTCTTTATCTCCACAGTAATCAGTGTCCCCAAACCTTCATTACCTGAAAGTCCGTTCTTAATGCTACCCCACATCCTGCATGCTGTAGGGCCGAGCAAATGAATAGTTCTCTTGTCGTGAGCCTCCCCTATGATTGGGCCACCACTCTTCTTCAGTCTCAAGTGGGTCCCAGGTCATTTCCCCATTGCCTGTTGCTTGGCCCCTTGTTCATGGAATTGTGTCCCCTGCCTCCGCACCCTTCCTCCCACTCTCCTCCAACTTCCCTGAGTCACAAACTGCCTCATCTGGCTGGAGGCCTGGACCGGGTGGGGCACTTGCCCAGGGCCCTCTCCAGAAGCTCTGCCCTCTGGGAGGGGCGGGGCCTCTTGCCTTCCCCCTGTGCTGCTTCTAGCAGTTGGATGGGCTGGGGGTTAGTGGTGGGAACGTGGACCCTGTGTGGGTCGCTTTATAAGTCTAGGTGGCCGGTGGTGGGCCCATCCTGGGAGTTCGGGGGTAAGAGCAGCCGGTTGGAGTCCATTCTGGGCCCAGGGGAGGACTCCTGAGCTTGGGCTGAGCGCTAGTCAGACCCTCTGCCAGGAAGGAGGGGTATGGTCCATCCCCTTACACGAGAGAAAGGAGCTCCCGGGCAGGTGTCTGGTGAGGGCAGGGAAGGCGGATGGAGATGGGAGTGCTGGGCTGGAGTGGGGACAGCCGTCTTCCTAGTTTGGGGCGGGGTGACCGTCTGCCGCGTCACCCACATGGGCCCAGAGTGATTTTTCCTCCCATTTCCTGAGGCCTTGGGGCAGGTTCCCACTGCTGCTCTGTCCCTTGCTCTCAGCAAAGGTCCCCAGGACAGGGCCCCTGCTCGGTCCTTTTTTGGGGGGAAGCAGCAGCTCTCCGGGTCTGTTGAGTGAAAGATGGAGGCAGAGTCCCCTCAGCATCCAGAGATGCTTCTAGAATGGCTCCTGGCTTCAAGGCCCGTGAGTGCTGGGCTCCTCGTCCTCTTCTGGGCACAGGCCGGCCCAGCTCAGCACCCCTGTCTCCCATCAACCCCGCTCTGCAGGAAGCCGGTGAACATGACCAAGGCCACCGTCAACTACCGCCAGGAGAAGACGCACATGATGAGCGCCGTGGACCGGAGCTTCACGGACCAGAGCACCCTGCAGGAGGATGAGCGGCTGGGCCTCTCCTTCATGGACGCCCACGGCTACAGCCCCCGGGGTGAGTGCCCGGGTCCAGGCCCCTTCCTCGTGGCTCTGGGGCTCCCCACGTCAGATAAGTTCTGTAATATCCCCCACCAGACTTGAAGCATCTATTGTGCTCCTGCTGTGTACCAGCACTGGTCCTGGAAATGCAGAGAAGGCACAGGCATGACCTTTGCCCTGGAAGAGCTTTAGGAAACATGGTCTTAGACACAGACTCATGGAGGAGGAATGAAGAGCCTGGGTTCATTGTGGGAAGTGCCTCAGGGACTCAGGCGTGTGTGTGATCAGAGGATCAGAACAGTCCCCTGGCTTACGGAGCACCTGCCGTGTGAGCAGCTGGAGACCAGTGGCGAAGAGGGATTACTCTGAAGTCAGATAGACCTGGGCTTGCATCTCAGATCCCAGAAGCTGTGTGATCTTGGGCAAGTGGCTTAACCTCTCTGGATGTCTGCTTCCTCCTCTGCTCTGCTGGTAGGGCTGCTTGAAGACTAAATGAGATCATGTGTTTACATCACTCGTGCTGCATCTGGCAAGCAAGAAGAGTATAGAGAATCAGTTGTATGTGTTAGCGGCTTGTCATAACGCACTTCATCACACATCTGTTTATTCCGTCCCGTGCTGATTTGTACAAAAGAAAGTATGTAATATTTATGAAGATCCTAAAGTCATAATAATACGACAAACACCAGTGAACAGGTGCCCCTCCCCTATCCCATACCTCCCTCTTACATGTAACTATTCCCCTGAAATTGGTGTTTATAGCTTTCTTGCCGTTTGGGGGGTAGTTTTCCTAGTGTGCAAGCATCCCCGGACAGAGCATTGTAGAATTATTCTTGCTTTGGAGCTTTATAAAAATAAACTCACTCTATTTTTCAGCTCCCCATCATGTTTCTAACATTGACCCAGATGGAAGTTTCGCTATAGTTCATTTATTTTCTCTGATGTGTAGTTTTCCATTGTTTGAATCTACTGCAATTTATTTCCCTATTCTGCCATCCATGGACATTTGCTTTGTTCCCCGCTTCCTGTTATTACAAATGAGGCTGCTGTGAACATTCGGAGATGAATCTGCAGATGCACCTGCACAGGAGATGCTAGAACTGCTGGGTTATGGAGTGTGTGTGCTTGTTCCACTTGATAAGACAGCGCCAAATTGTTTTCCGAAGGGGCTCTGCCTGTGTTCGCTCCCAGCAGCAGCGCATGCGAGTTTCCTTTGCTTTACATCAAGATCAGAATTTGCCAGCCTTCTTCACTTTTGCCAAACTGGCTCTTAGAAAATGGTAACTCTCTATAGGCTTAATTTGCATTTCGCTGATTACTAATGAGGTTGAAGATATTTTCACATCATTACTGGCCATTCAGGTTCCTTAGTCCCTGAAATGCCTGTTCATGTCTTTTACCTAATTTTCTGTTGGTTTTTTTCTGTTGCTTTCTTAGTGGTTTTTAAAAGTTCTTTATATATTTGGGATGATAATCATTTGTGACTTATGAATTGCAAATATCTTCTCTCAATTTGTGAGTCATCTTCGCAGGTTATTTATAGTGTCTTTGGATGAATAGCTTTTTATTTCAGTTTAGTCAAGTTCATCCATCTTTTAGAGTTCTACTTTTTGTAGATCTTAAAGATTTCTTCCTTATGTAGGGTCATAAAATATTTTTTACTATCTCTATAACCTTTTTTCGTTGTTGTTAATCCTCACTTGAAGATATTTTTCCGTTGATTTTTAGAGAGAATGGAAGGGAGGGGGAGAGACAGAGAGATAGGAACATCGATGTGAGAGAGGTAGATGGATTGGTTGCCTCCCGCACGTGCCCCAGGGATTTAGGGATCGAGCCTGCAATGGAGCTATGTGCCCTTGACCAGAATCGAACCTGGGACCCTTTAGCCCAGTGATGGCGAACCTTTTGAGCTCGGCGTGTCAGCATTTTGAAAAACCCTAACTTAACTCTGGTACCGTGTCACATATAGAAATTTTTTTATATTTGCAACGATAGTAAAACAAAGACTTATATTTTTGATATTTATTTTATATATTTAAATGCCATTTAACAAAGAAAAATCAACCAAAAAAATGAGTTCGCGTGTCACCTCTGACACGCGTGTCATAGGTTCGCCATCACTGCTTTAGTCCATGGGCTGACACTCTATCCACTGAGCCAAACCGACCAAGGCTAAAACATTTAATAATTTGCATTTCACATTTAAAGCTTTATCTATTTGTGATTGATTTTTGTGTGTAATATGAATTAAAGATTTTATTTTTTTTCTATGAGGAAAACCAACTGTCCCAGCATCAGGCATTATAGTTCATACTTTCACTACTGATTTGCAATGTCATCCTTATCATATATCACATTTCCATACATATGTGGATTGTTTTTTGGCTCCCTATTCTCTTTCATTGGCCAATCTGGTGATTCCTGTGCCAATACCACATTTTCTAACTTCTGTAATATTATATCTTGATATCTGAAACATCAAGCCCTCCTGACTTTGTTCTTCATCAGGGATGTCTTTACTATATTTGTGCTCATTCTCTGTCTTATAAATTTCATAATTATCTTTTCAAGTTCTTTGGAAAACTTTGTTAGATGGATTTGTATTGAATATGTAGATCAATTTTGGGGGAAACTGACATGAAACTTTCTTTCCATTTATGAATATGATATACTAGAGGCCCAGTGCACGAAATTTGTGCCTTTGGGGCGGGGGGGGGGGGAGAGGGGGGCCCCTCAGCCCAGATTTTGAGAGGGTGCAGGCCAGGCCAAGGGACCCCACCAGTGCATGATCGGGGCTGGGGAGGGATGCAGGAGGTTGGCTGGCTGGGGAGGGACTGCAGGAGGGCTCCAGGGCATGTTCGGCCCATCTCGCTCAGTCTTGATCAGCAGATCCTGGCAACAAGCTAACCTACCAGTTGGAGCGTCTGCCCCCTGGTGGTCAGTGCACATCATAGCAAGCTGTTGGGTGACCTTAGCATATCATTAGCATATTACGCTTTGACTGGTTGAATGGCTGACCGGATGACCAGACACTTTTATAGGATATCACCCCATTTATTTAGGTCCTGAATGTCTTTCAACTATTCTTTCTACAAAACTTATACATTTTTGTTAGGTATACCCCCAGGTCCCTTATATTTTTTATTTATATTGCAAATGATACCTTTTTTGTGCATGTGTGGTAAAATACACATAACATGAAATTTACCATCTTAGCCATTTTTAAGTGTACAGTGCAGTGTATTAAATTCATTCACAGTGTTGTGCAGAGTTTCTGCCATCCACCTTCATAGCTCTCTTCACTTGTAGACTGAAATTCTGTGCTCCTTAAATAATAACTCCTCCTTCCCCTCTCTTCCCAGCCTCTGGCAGCTACCATTCTACCCTCTGTCTCTATGATTTTGACTATTCTTTTATCTCATATAAGTGTTTGTGTTTTTGTGACTGGCTTCTTTCACTTAGCATAATGTCCTCAAGGTTTCTCCATCTTGTAGCATCTTTCAAAATCTGCCCCCCCTCCTTTTAAAGGCTGAATAATATTCCATTGTATATAGAAATCACATTTTAAAAATCCATTTATCTGTCAATAGACACTTGGGTTGCTTCTATATTTAAACTATTGTGAATAATACTGTTACGAACACGGATGTCTGTGAGACCCTGCTTTCAGTTTGTGTGTTTGTTTGTTTTTTTAATCTATATCCAGAAATGGAATTGCTGGATCATAAAGTAATTCTATGTTTAATATTTTTTTTGAGAAACCGCCATATTTTCCATGCGGCTATACCATTTTACATTCCCACCAACAGTGTACAAGGGTTCCAGTTTCTCCACATTCTTGCCAGTACTTGTATTTTCTGCCTTTTTTTTTTTTTTTGGATAAATGCCATCTAAGGAGAATGGGTGGGATCGCGTAGTTTTGATTGGCATGTCCCTAATGTCAAAGGTTGTGCATGTGCTGTCTGTGCATCTTCTTTGGAGAAATGACTGTTCAAGCCCTTTGCCCATTTTGAATCAGGTTTTTGTTGTTATTGTTGTTGTTGAGTTTTAGACACTCTCTCTCTATAGTCTGGATATTAATTCCTTCTCAGATATCTGATTTGCATATATTTTCTCCCATTCTGTGGGTTACCTTTTTATTTTGCGAATAGTATCTCTTGGTGCACAAACATTTAAAATTTTCATGAAGTCCAATTTGCCTTTTTTTTGTGTGATTTTTTTGTTTTTTTGTTGTTGCCTGTGCCTTTTAGAAATCATTGCCACCCTACATTTTCTTCTCAGAGTTTTATAATAAAGCTTTAGGTCTCACATTTAGGTCTTGGATCCATTTTGACTTAAGCTTTGTATATGATGTTAGATAAGGGTCCAACTTTATTCTTTTGTTTGTGGCTACCCAGTTTTCCCGGTACAAATGGTATACTTTTAAAATATGACATGTCTAATTGTTGCTTGTATAGACGATGTAGTTGAGTTCTGTATGTAACTAGATCTCATATGCATACTTTTTGATAAAATTTCTCATTAATTATAATTTGTCTGTAGAATCTTCCAGATTTTCTCAGTACAATCATAAGAACTGCAGATACTGACAGTTCTGTTTCTTCTTTATTTCTCACTCCTTTCCCTCTTGTCTTTCTGAATAGCACTGGTTGGGAACTCTCGTACTGTGTTAAATGGAAGTAGTAATAGCTGGAATTCTTGTCACATTTTCCTGATTTTAAAAGGAGTGCTTCTAACATGAAACACTGAGAATGACACTGACTATAGTTTTTGGTAGAAACGTTTTATCAGATTAACAAAGTTCCTTCAGTTTTAGGTTGCTAGGACATTTTATTTTAAATGGGCATTAAACTTACCAAATCCTTTTTTCTGCCTTATTGACATATTTCCCCCCCATACCTTGTTAATGAGGCAAGTGACATTTAGCTTTTCTAGTGTTAAAGTAACCTTTGAGTCCTGAGATAAGTTCAACTTGGCCATGTTGCATTAGATTTTTTATGTATTGCTGGATTCAGTATAATTATTATATCGTTCAAGTTTTTAAAGCTGTATTTTCTGAGTGGGATTGTGCTATCTTTGTTTGGTTTCTGACATCAAAATTCTGTTAGTCTTATAAAATGCATTGAAGTTTCTTTTCTTTTTGCCTTATCATGGAAGATCGGAATAAATGTCTCCTTGAAAGTCTGATGGAATTCATCTGTAAAACAATCTCTTTCTGTTCTTTTCTCTATGAAAAATTTAAACTTTTAATTCAACGAATTTAAAGGAGTAAAGGATTATTGAAGCTCTCTATTTCTTTCTTGAGCCACTTTTAGTAAGTTAATTTTTTTCTAAGAGTTTGTCCATTTCATTCAAGTTTTCAAATTCATTGACATGTAGTCTCTCATCATGTTCTCTTTGTGGTCTCCCTCAAATTTTCACCGCAGTGCGTGGTAGCTGTTATCAACGCTTCATGTTACAAACAAGGAAACAGAAGCTCAAAGAGGCAAAGTTACTTGTCCAGGTCAAAGAGCCAGGAAGTGGCATAGCCAGGATTTAAATGCAGGTCTTTCTGAGTTGCAAACTTCTGTTTCTACTGTATCCTGCTAGGCCTTGAGCAATGGGTATGATTTGGACAGGCAGAGATGGGAAAGAAAGGGCGTTCGTGGATGAGGAACAGCAAGTGCAAATGCACGGGGGTGGGCATATAATCTTTATGGAAAGCAAGGAGAAGTCTGATCAGACTGAAAACTCCAGTGGGTGTTGGGGAGAGTGGGAGGGGAGGGTGATGGGGGCGCACATCTTGCTGCTGTGTCCTGTTGAGAGACCCAGAGGCAGGAAACCCGGGCTCTGCTCCCAAGGAACTCACTGACGGGCTGGGGAGACAAGGCCGAGCCAGGGAAGTCAGCGCCAGGCTAATCGCCAGGTGGGTGATGGGGACTGCTAGTGCTGCCAGGGTTTTGAGAAGATACACCTTTGGGCAGGGGTGGCCAGGTTTTCGGCTGAGATGGGTAAGATTTGACTGATGGTGAGGAGGGAGTGGGCACTGAAGGTGGGATGCAGGACCTGGGTGAAGAGGTGACAGCAGGGGAACTCAAGGAACTTTCTGGAGGCCGGAGCTGAGCCTCAGCGTCTTCTCTCTATTTCTCCAGGCCCCACCCTGCTCTAGCCTCCACTTTCTTTTCTTTCCCAAACAGTGTAGGCCAGATCTGGGGGGTTTAGAACAGAAAGCCATGTTGATTTGGATGCATGCTCAGTGTGCACATGTTAAAATCGGGACTTCTCGTGCTGAGCAAATGGTGGCAGGCGGGCTGTGAATGTTCCCAAGGTGTTGGGATGTGTCCCTGTTGTCTCTGAAATCCTGCCTATGAGAACCCTCAGAGCCTCTGGGCCTGGCCATTCAGCACTCGTGATCTGTGCCTCCTTGTGAGGCTGCGTCAGGCTGCCCAACTTTCAGGGTCTCTGGGATGAGCTGCTGGATTCCCCATCACCTCCTTTACCCTCTTCGCTACCGGGAGAGCCCTCCATAGAGCTGTCGGCATGGTTTCCGCAAAGAGCACTAGGAATCCTCCCCCCTCCCCGCCCCCCTCCCATCTTGGAGTTCTTCGAACCAGCAGAAATCCTTTGTTTGGAAAGCTTTGCACTTGTGTGTTTGCTGTAGTGCAGTTTAGAATTGTCAGGTCCTGGACCGAGATCCTACAGTGGAGAGGGACTAAGGCAGGAAGGCCTCCTCTTGTCAGCCAGCTGCCGCGGCTCTCTGAGACTCAAGGGTTCCTCCCTTTTCTGGAAACTACTCCTAAGTCAATAGCTGCCATCTGCAGGCGCTCATCATGTGCCCGGCACGGGGCTGCGTGCTTCTCGCACATTCTCTTATTTAATATTTACATCCTCAGGTTGGAGAGTAACAGGTCTTTGTTTTTTCATTTGACTCGTGAAAGTGACAATTCGGAGAGAGTGACATCCCCAAGGTCACCGGCAGAGCTGGGGTTTGATCTGCGGCCTGACTCCAGAGCCCGTCTCTTAATCGCCACATTACACTGTGTTCCCTGAGGGCGTTTCATGAAACAAAAAAGCTCTCACGGTGCAGGCCGGGGGTGAAACATTGCTGTATCCGCCCCTCTCTTGGAGATTTAAAATGCACACGACCATGTTGGAAGCCCTAAACAGGTCTTACAGGAAAAAAACCTGCTTATTATTTTTAAACCAGAATTTCAAAGGTTTCCTTAAAACGTAGAACCCCTCTTTGTCCTCCTCCTCCTCTTTTTTTTTTTATATATATTTTATTGATTTTTTACAGAGAGGAAGGGAGAGAGATAGAGAGTTAGAAACATCGATGAGAGAGAAACATCGATCAGCTGCCTCCTGCACACCTCCCACTGGGGATGTGCCCGCAACCCAGGTACATGCCCTTGACCGGAATCGAACCCGGGACCTTTCAGTCCGCAGGCCGATGCTCTATCATTGAGCCAAACCGGTTTCGGCCTCCTCCTCTTTTTAATGGAATACCACTTAGTCATGTGACATGACTAGTATTTTCTGGAACACACTTGGGCAACGGCTGCATTAGGCAAGTCTCTCATCTTTGGACTTCAGTTTCCTCATCTGTAAAATTAAGGGTTTGGGCATCTGGCCACGATGGCGTAACAGGCACTCGACTTGCTCTCCGGCTGTAAGCAACTAGAAATCTGGACAAAAGATGTGAAGCAATTGTTTTCGGACATTGAATAGCAGCAGCTCAGGACTTTGATTCTTGAGAGAAGAGAAACGTATAAGCCCTGCCGTGGCAATTGCCTTTCTGCTTGGAGCCCCTAAAGCCAGTTTTCAAACCCAGCACAGAAAGGGGGGCCCAAGCAGGGCCCGGCAGTCTTCTGATTTGAAGGGACAGGGGCTGGAGTTTGAGGAAGTCGGGTGCCGGGGTCCAACCCCAGCAGGTCCAGGGGTCCCCAAAGGTGTGGATGGAGTCGGCGAAGAAGGAAGAACACGGAGACAGTGTTCAGTTGATCAGCAGCCTAGCCAGGATCTCTAGCCAGGATCTCCAGCCAAGTTCTGGTCTGGATCTCCAGCGAAGTTCTGCTTAGGATCTCCTGCCAGGGTCTGTGTCCATGTTCTCTTGCTAGGTTCTGTCTCTAGGTTCTGAGGCCAGTTTCTATCCAGGAACTTTTGCCATGTTCTCTCCAGCGAAGTTCTTCTGTCTCTACAGAACGTTTTGTGTAGGTTCTGTGCCTAGGTTCTGTCTCTCTTGGTTCTGTCTTCTTACATCTGTATTTATACCAGTTGATTCCAATCCTATCAATCTCTATTTCAAAGGTTAGGGCGTTTCTTATCTCCATTCCAGGGAGTAAAGATTATGTAGCTTAAGCATGATTGTTCGTAGTTAAAGTGATTAATTACCCACCTGGCACTTAGTTAAGAGGTTTTATTCCCTCCCTAACTTCAGGGGAAAATCCCTACCTGGGGAAACAACCTTTCTCAGAGACCTTGGTTAAAACACATAGTGCCAAGAAGGTGAGCAAACATATTAAGAACAGTATGCCATATATGCCAGGTCCCTTGAAACAGCAAGCATGGACCGGCTCCCGGCAGTCGGGGTGTGTAGGGTGTGCCTGGTGCTCATTCATTCATTCTATCAGTGAGTCGTGAGTAGGAATTAGAGGCCAGGCACCACTTGGCTGAGATCTGAAGGATGAGTGTGAGTTCACCAGGCAAAAACAGGAGGGGAAGGGTGTTGGAAGCAGAGGGAACAGCATGTGTGAAGGCAGAAGGAAGGGTGGGGGCTGGCATGCAGGCCCCACTGGCAGTTCCCCACTCTCCCCTGCCAGCTCAGACCTGGGCAGAGAGTAGCTGTGAGAAATTCGGGGGGCTGGCCTAGAGTCCCCCACCCCTTACCCAGGACAAGAGGGGAAGGAGTGTTAAATAAGTGTGCGGGAGTGAGTGTGTGAAGGTGGGAGGACTGAGTGGGCTGTTTTCTCAATCCCAGGACCTGATCTCAGGGACCAGGTGGGACATCCTTGGAGGGACGGACCGGAAGAACCAGGGAGTGGGTTGGTCAGGGGGGAGGGTACAATTTTATTGGGGGGCACTGTGAACCTCCCCACCCGTTCCCTGATTGGCTGAGGCTGCTGCACAGACTGACAATGGAAATGCTTGCACAGGGAAAATGTCTCTATTCAGGTGCCTTGCGTTAATCTGCAGAGGGGGTGGCCTCAGCCGCTAATTTTGGGATTTGCTTATCTTTGAGTTTTGGGATTTGCTTGTCTTTGAATGGGGGTAATTGCTGGGAGTTGCCAGAGTTCCAGATTGTTCCCTGAAAGAGCGAGGAAGGACGGGGCTGTCACAGGCTCTGCTGAGTGCTGTCCCCTTCAGGGAGATGGAGAAGTCACAGAGGTCTGGTCCTGGGAGGGAGCAGAGGGATGCGGTGAGGGGACCACAGGATCACAGCAGGCAGGGCCGGGCCAGGAGGGCCCTCAGAGGTTACATGATCTGACCTGCTCATTTTACAGATGGGAAAACCCAGATGCAGTAGGGAAGGCACTTGCCCAAGGTCACATGGGAGGGTCCAGCGAGGCCGCTTGGCTCCCGTGAACCACCCAGCCATCCTCCACGTTGCCCATACTCCCTCCTTCCCTGGCTCCTGTAGTCCCTCAGGGGCTCCCCAGGCTGGGCCTGTGTGTGTCAGGAACCCCTTTCCCTTTCTCCAACTGCAGGGGACCAGCGCGGCAATGGGGTCACTGAGGCCAGCAGCCTTCTGGGGGGCTCACCGCGGCGTCCGTGTGGCCGGAAGGGCTCCCCGTATCACACGGGGCAGCTGCATCCTGCGGTGCGTGTGGCCGACCTCCTGCAGCACATCAACCAGATGAAGACGGCCGAGGGCTATGGCTTCAAGCAGGAGTACGAGGTGCAGGGCCCCAGGCCAGCCAGGGCCCCTCACCAGGGCCTCGCCTGTTCCTCCCTGTGCACCCTGCCCTTGCCGACCCTCAGCCCCCTCCCAAGGGACTCTTGCTCTGACGGTCCCCAACTTAATTTAATTTCTTTTACTTGACCCTGATCCTAACCTCAGACTTAATCTGATTTCTCACTTGTCTCCTAACCCTGACTTGAAATCTGACCTTGAATCTTACCTTCATTTCCATTCTGATCAAGCTCCTCATCCTATTCCTAACAGGATCTTGACCACCAACACTGACCCTGACCTCAAACCCCCAGTCTGACTCTGACCCTGACTGTCATCCTAAGCTCCATTTAACTCTAGCTTGAATCCCATCCTCCCTCTCTCTAGACCAGTGGTTCTCAACCTATGGGTCGCGACCCCTTTGGGGGTCGAACGACCCTTTCACAGGAGTCGCCTAAGACCATCGGAAAACACATATATAATTACATATTGTTTTTGTGATTAATCCCTATGCTTTAATTATGTTCAATTTGTAACAATGAAATTGGGGGTCACCACAACATGAGCAACTGTATGAAAGGGTCGCGGCATTAGGAAGGTTGAGAACCACTGCTCTAGACTCTGACACCACCCTTTTCCTAATCTTAATTTGACCCTTACTTTTACCTCATTTCCCAACTCAAACCTGGATTTAACCTAAACCTGATTCTTATCTTAAAATGTCTCTGAATTCTCGTTTTTCCCCCTTTTCTCACTCTCTCCTCCCCCACCGCTGCTTGGTTTTGAACCAAGCTGATAAAGGGATTTACAGTGACTTTATCTTAGGCTCCAAGTTTAACCACGAACCTGGCCCTTATCATGGTCCCACCAGCATCCTGCTGAGAGGATAGGGTTCTTAGGAGTGGAGGGCTTCTCTCCCCACTGACTTCCACTTTCCCTTCTGGCAGAGCTTCTTTGAAGGCTGGGATGCCACAAAGAAGAAAGACAAGGTCAAGGGCAGCCGACAGGAGCCCTTGCCTGCCTGTGAGTGCTGGGGAGGGGCCTGGGGTCTGGGGCAGTGGGTGGGTGGGGGGGGGTAGGAAGGGGAGGACAGCCAGAGGGAGCCATGTATTGAGTGTCTACCATGTGCACAGCCGTGTGCTGAGCGTTACACCCATTACCTCACTTATTCTTCTCAATAACTCTGTCACGTGGGACATATTGTAACCCCACTTTACAGGTAAGGAAACTGAGGTGTGGGACGTTAAGGTCCTTGCCCAAGGTCACAGAGCTAATACTTATCTGTGTAGCATACAACCTCTGGCCTTCATGATGCTGTAGCCCAGACACTAACCAATGGCCTGTCCTGTCCCTCGTGGTCTACAGACCTATTGGTCAGTTTCCTGGCTGCCTTGCCTCTGCCCCACATCTGGCTTCCAGGAAGCCTTTCCTCTTAGCACCTGCTCTGGCTCCCCAGCTCAGCCCCTGCCCACCCCATTGCCCCTGCTCTCTGCTTCCAGATGATCGGCACCGAGTGAAGCTCCACCCGATGTTGGGAGACCCGGATGCCGACTACATTAACGCCAACTATATAGACGTGAGTGCCTCTCCCCTGCCATCTCTGCTGACCTGGCCCTGCTCACTCCAGGCTCCCTGTCCCCGTGGGGCAGAACCTGTCAGGGGATACGTGGGGATCCAAATGGCTGGGTTCTGAGCGCCCCTGTCTCCTGCATCAGTGCCAGGGAGCTCAGCAGGGGGACAGAGTGGGCGCAGTCATCAGGAAGGCCTCCTGCAGACTTCGGGGCTTGGCGGCCTCAGAGATGCAGAATAAAGGGAGGAGGGTAGACAGCGAGGCCCAGCCGCGAGGAAGGATCCGCTCTCGGTGAGGGGCCAAGGGGCTTGGAGCTGGGATTGTCATGACACACAGTGAGGCTGAAGGTAGGCAGGGGCTGGAGTGTGAAGGCCTCAAATGACAGGTGAAGGAATTGGGGCTTTTCCTCAGGGGTACCAGGGAGCTGTTAAACGTTTTGACCGTGATCAGAATGGTACCTAAGGATAAGAATTCATATTTATTCAGCACGTCCGGTATGCCAAGCACTGTGCTAAGCACTTTATACCAAATATTTAATTTTACATAATCCCTGCAACCACCCTGGGACGTAGTTAGCGTCATGACCTCCCTTTATAGGTGAGGACTCGGGGGCTCAGAGAGGTGAGGCTCCCTCTCCTGGGTCATACAGCTAGTGCCTCCGTCAAGAAGGGACTCAGATCTCAGCCTGTGTCTCCAAAGCCTTGGCTGCGAACTGTGAGGCCCTCCTGCCATCACTGCAGCACCTGGGTCTGGCTGACCAGTGGGCGGGGGGCCGGGGGGGAGCGGGGGGAGGAGGGGCCAGAGACAGGGCAGGCAGCCAGGAGGTCTGGCCTGGGTGTGAAGAAGGGGTGACGAGTCTACTCCCACATATGGCGGAGGGTGAGACAAGACACTGGTCAGACTCCCTCAGCCTGTAGCACGCCAGGTTTGGGGGAGAATCACTGATTCGCTAAGCAGATATAATCTGAGCACCTACCATGTACCAGGCATTGTGCTGGACACCAGGGATGCAGTAGTGAACAAGACAGACACGGTGCCTGCTCTCCTTGAACACGTACGTTCTAGTTGGGGAGACACATAACTATATACACAAGTTCAGTGTCAGATCAGAGGGGAAAGCGCAGGCCAGAAAAGAGGAAGGACTTTCCCAGGTCCCACAGCAGGTTAGTGGCAGGGCCACACAGCCACGGTCAGCCCTGGTCGGCTGCCTGGAGGAAGGAGGGCTTCGCTGGCTTTGGGCGGCTGCAGAGGAGAGGGAAGGACACCCCAGGGAGGGAGGAGCGTGAGCGAAGGCCTGAGGTGTGTAGGAGGAGGAAGGGGTGCATTTGGGAGGTGGGGTAGTTGGGGATTCTGGGGATGACCTTCTTCTCCCTGTTCTTCCCCCCCTCCTGGGGGCCAGGCAAGCTAAGCTCTATTTCCCAGAATGCCTTGCCTTCTCCCCCACCTCCCATCCTCTCTCCTGGCTGGGATATGGGCGGGGCCTGGCTTCTCAGACTGAAGCAACTTTGATGACTGAGGCCTTTCCTCGATCTCCTCAAGGTCCCAATTGGCTTCTTCTTGGGCCCCAGCAGGGACACGCCACTACCCCTCCCTGGCCCCCCCTCCCCTACCCTCCCCTCCACTGCCTCCGCTCTGCCTCCCCTGCTCGCATCGCCCATTCTGGCCACTTCTGTGCTCCGTCCACCTCCATCTGCCTCTGGCCTAACATCTGTCTCTTTTGCTTTGTACTGTTCCCTCACTGGAATCATTAAGATTCGGATAAACCGTGAAGTAAGTATATCTCCCCTTCCCCGTTTCCTCTTCCTCCTGTCTGTCTGACCGGCTGTATCTCAGATTCTCTCTCGGTCTCTGTCCTCTTTCCCTTCACTTGTGTGCCCCACACCAACCGTCCATTTCAGCAGCCTGGCCGGGGGCTGCCCAGGGCTGCCGACTCGACACTGTCCCTGTTGTAAGCATCTCCCTGCCATCCTCCAGTGCTCTGCGGTGGGCAGCAGGGTTGGGTGCTCCCGCAGGCCCTGTTATGCACCAGCTACCACCTTCTGTCATCTTTGTCCTCCAGCCCGTGCTGTGCCCCAGTCCTCTCACTAGCCACACCTTCGGGGGCCCTGGGAAGGATGGGCAGGGGGAGCTGCCTGGGGGCCCTGTCTCTGCTGCTTCGGGGTCAGGATTGTTTTTCAAGGAAGCAAGACAGCCATGGTCAGTCCCCTTAAAACTAGTTTCCCTGGTGTTCCAATCCCTTAGTGATGAGTTTGCTTGAATTCAACCCCAACCACTTTGCCCTCAATTTAGCCCTAATTTGAATGTTTTATTTTGGGGGAGCAGTTTGGCTATTCTATTTTTAATACATTGTGTCATCGTTGGGCCTTTAAGACCATAAAAAAAACCCAAATTCATCTAGTGATCCTCTGATTTGATTTATAGATATACTAGTGGCCCAGTGCACAAAATTCGTGCACGGGGGTGTGTGTCCCTCAGCCCGGCCTGTACCCTCTCCAATCTGGGATCCCTGTGAGATCGGGCCTAAACTGGCAGTCGGACATCCCTCTCACAATCGGGACTGCTGGCTCCTAATCGCTCACCTGCCTGCCTGATTGCCCCTAACCACTCTGCTTGCTGGCCTGCTCCCCCCCAACTGCTCCCCCCCACTGGCCTTCTTGCCCCCAACTGCCCCCCCCTGCCGGCCTGCTCAACCCCAACTGCCCCCCTTGCCAGCCTGCTCGCCCCCAACTGCTCCCCCCCCACCCCCCCGCTGGCCTGATTACCCCCAACTGCCTTCCCCTCCTGGCCTAATCGCTCCTAACCACCTCTGCTTTGGCCCCATCACCATGGTTTTGTCTGGAAGGATGTCCAGAAGATCTCCCAGAAGGTCTCCTGGTCTAATTAGCATATTACCCTTTTATTGGTATAGATTATTTTCATAATATTTGATGCCTAATGGGATTGCTTGCTATTTTGTGGGTACCTTTTCTATTTTAATTTCCTCATTTCTTTAAAAAATATTTTTCTTGATTTTTCTTTATGATTGCAAAAATATGGCTCATTATCAGACAACACGGAGACGCCTCACGTAAAGTGAAAGTTCCCTGCAGTCACATCTGCTGGAGGTGACCAGTTACTGCAGATGTGCTCCCAGACACCCCCTTACATTGGGAGTGCTTATTCTGTGAGGTTCCCCAAATTTAAATGGGGCATTAGACCCACGAAGTGCAGTGGCTGCACTCGGCCCTCGCGCCTCCATTAAGAGGTGATGAATATAGGTGGCTATACTTCTGTATGCCCTGTTTCCACACAACACACAGCCCCACTCTCTTGGCTCTTTGTTGTCAGACCCTTAAGAAACACCCTCAGAAGCTTGGCTTAAAGGCTTCACACAGCAGTCAACATGAGTGCTGCTGTGCTGTGCTAGCACCTCATCCTCACCGCATTCTGCAAGCTGGGGGACCACGTTTGGCAGATGAGAAAATCGAGACTTAGAAAAGTTAGGTGACTTGTTTGCAACTGCATGGAGCCGGGCCTCCACCCCAGCCTGAGCCCTCAATCCTCACACTGGACTGTGGTTCTTCCCCTTTGGGGAGCATCAGGAACCCTGGGGGTCTCACCCATGATGCCAGTGGTCGGTCTCCCAGTTCCACCCCCTTGGAGGCTGCAGGGAGGGGTGGGGGCGGGGTCAGGCTCCTAGGACACGCTGATGCCCTGGAGTGTGAGGCCCAGAGCTCTCTCTCCCATGCTGGTCTCTGAAGTGGGTTTGCTCAAGACGGATCCCTTCTCTTCCTTTAAATCTGATTGTTTTAAACTTTCTACTTCACTGTCCTCTATGTAATATAATTATGCAATAATGCATGTACACAATTAAAAAGGTAATGTGCATATATTGAGGGTTATCTGTTTAAAAACTTGCACTTGCTGACTAGCATGTGGGCGGGTGCTGGGCCCTGCAGAGAGAGAGAGAGAGAGAGAGAGAGAGAGAGAGAGAGAGAGAGAGAGAGAGAGAGACACGGATGGATCTGAAGAGGCTCTGGCTCCCATGTGGGCTCTCAGGCAAGTGGGTTTTATTTTAGGTGGAGTAGCCTGTTCCCAGCTTGACCGGCACTGGGGAGGGGGCAGCACTGGTGCACCCTTGCTGGGCCCTCCCCTCTAACCCCAGCTGCCCAGCAGCTCTGCTGAGGACGCAGAGCAGAGGCAATGGCTCGGGAGACAGCAGAAGGGCACTGGGCTAGACCGGGAGGAGCCCGGTACTGAGGGCTGAGTGGGTCTGGGCGGCTTTTCATTATTGGTGTCTTTGTGTTGTGGGCTCTGAGGTGCACGTCTCCTATTATGCCGAGAACCGAGCTTAGAGAGGCTGAGAGTCTGGCTACGCAAAGTGTTTTGAGGCCCAGCATCAGCACCACCGGGGAGGTGGTTGGAAATGCATAGTTCCGGGCCCCACCCCAGACCTTCTGCAGCAGAACCCGCCTTTAACTGGACCCCCAGGTGCACACGAGAGGCTGAGAAGTGCCCTGCGGTCTATAGAGCAGCGGTTCTCAACCTGTGGGTCGCGACCCCTTTGGGGGTGGAACGACCCTTTCACAGGGGTCGCCTAAGACCATCGGAAAACACATATATAATTACATATTGTTTTGTGATTCATAACTACGCTTTAATTATGTTCAATTTGTAACAATGAAATTGGGGGTCACCACAACATGCGGAACTGTATGAAAGGGTCGCGGCATTAGGAAGGTTGAGAACCACTGCTCTAGAGTCACATAGCTACTACTTGGCAGAGCTGTGACAAGAACTGGGTCAACTTGACTCCAAGGATAAGATTCTTAACCTCACCATAAACCACCTTCTGCCCCAGAAATTCTTGACATCCACACTATTTGGATCTTGAAAGATAAGATACTCTTGGACCTTTGAAGTAGTTGTAATAATGATAGTTATGTTGATTAAGTGCTGACACTGTGCTTGCCTTGGTGCCAAACCCTGACATATGTTACTTCACTCTTCACAACAGCCCAAGGCAGTACAGTAGATACTGGAGTCTTTCCCGTTGTATAGATGTGAACATCGAGGCGTAGAGAGGCGAAGCGATTTGCCTAAGGGCACACAAGTTAGCAAGAGCTCCACAGAGCTGGGGTTTGAACCCTGGTGGTCTGGCTCCAGGGCTCCTTGGGCCTGGGGTGGAGGAGTTCAGGGAGGGCATGAACTTGAGACAAGTGGCTGACCTTGGTGGTTTTCTCTTGCTCCAGCCCTGCAGGACTTCTTATATGTAATCCCGTACCTTTGTGATACCCTGGGTATCTTGTTTGGGCAGGACCTCCTGGGCAGCTGTGGCCCTGGGGCAGGGGTGAGGCAGGGGTGGGGTCTGGCCAGTGCCTCTTCTCTGCCTGAGGGCCCTGGGCATGGAGGATGAAGTAGCTTTTGGCATTTCTAGTGGGAGATAATTCAGGTAAAGTGCTTAGCACAGTAGGTGGCCTTAATAGGGTCTCAAAATTTATTACTGATTTTTAAGGATTTAAAAAATATTTATCTAAGAACCATGAGTAACCCGTGTTCATTTGCTCCCAACCTGAATCCTTCCTCTGGGCCCCCAGACTCTGGGTGACTGAAGTAGACGGGGCGCTGTCCCTTCTGGTCGCCTCGCGTGGGCTGGGATCGCTGACAAGACCCAGCCCTGGGTCTCTGGGGCTTTGGGGACAGGGCAGGATCACCCTGGATTTTATTTTTCTCCAAACAACAGCTGGGTTGCCAGCAGATTGTGGATACCTGTTCCCAATTTATGGATGGGGAGACCCTCTAGGCCCATAAAAGGAGTGTGTCCTCCCTGGGGTCACACAGCAAAGATGGGTCTAGACCAGTGGTTCTCAACCTTCTGGCCCTTTAAATACAGTTGCTCATGTTGTGACCCAACCATAAAATTATTTTCGTTGCTACTTCATAACTGTAATGCTGCTACTGTTATGAACCGTGATGTAAATATCTGATATGCAGGATGGTCTTAGGCGACCCCTGTGAAAGGGTCGTTCAACCGTCAAAGGGGTCGCGACCCACAGGTTGAGAACCGATGATCTAGACCCAAGACACTGGTGTCCCAGCTGCTTTTCCCTTCTTGCTTGGGGACTGGTGGGACAGGAAGTCCTGGGGAAAGGGAGGGGTAGTGCTGGGGGTGGGGTGTGCTTATTCTGGGGAGAAGGGCGGAGGAGACCCTGAGGTCTCACTGCTCCCTCTTCTTCGTTCCAGGGTTATCACAGGTCAAACCACTTCATAGCCACTCAAGGTACCTGGCACGTCTGCCCGTGTGCCCCCATGCCCCCGTGTGCCGAACGCCCTCAGCCACCTTCCTGTCTTCCCTACCGAGCTGCTTGACTCTGTCTCTCTGCTGTTTCTGTCTGTCTGAGCCCCAACCTGGCTGTATCTTCTGGAATCTGGCTGTTAGTTTGTACCTGCCTGTGCTTGTGTCTCCCTGATGTGCCCAGTCCATCTGTAGCTCCCTGTCCATCTGTCTGTCCCCAAGGCGGTGCATGCAAAGGGGCTAGCCAGGCTCAGTCCTCCGAGCTGTGGGTTGTGCCCCAGTCTGGGGGCCACCTGGGTCCCTCTGGCTGTGTCTTTTCCTTCCAACTGTGCATTTGTCCATCCTTTCTGGAGACTTGGGCCATGGCCCTCCAGCTCTGCCTACTGGGTTCCTCTCAAGATGACCCAGGTCCCCAGCCAGGCCCTCCCTGGTTCTCCCCGTCCCCAGGGCCCTCCAGGCCTGAGCTGGCAGTTAGTGGGGGTGTGGGTGGTGTGTGCATGAAGCCCCCCTTGGGACTCAGGAGCCTCCTGGCCGGGAATGCTGATGCCGGCGGTGGGGGTGCTGGCCCTGGACGGAGACCTTGCCTCAGGGACAAGCACCCTCTGTGCCTCCAGGGCCGAAGCCCGAGATGGTCTACGACTTCTGGCGCTTGGTGTGGCAGGAGCACTGTTCGAGCATCGTCATGATCACCAAGCTGGTGGAAGTGGGCAGGGTAAGCGGGCTGTGGGGCGAGGGGCATGGCAGGCCGAGGGGGCAGCGAAGAGCCCGCTGAGCCTGCCCTGTGGGGACTCTAGGTGAAGTGCTCGCGCTACTGGCCGGAAGACTCGGACATGTACGGGGACATCAAGATCACGCTGGTGAAGACGGAGACGCTAGCAGAATACGTTGTGCGCACCTTTGCCCTGGAGCGGGTGAGTCTCCTGTCACCTGGTGACTGGGGGGTGCCTGATGGGGTGGGGCAGAGCCCACCTCCCCACCTCCCCCAGCCCAGGAGCAGGAGGGGGAAGGAGGGCATTGCTGCCCTCCCACTAGGCAGCTGCCTGGTACCTTGCTGGGAGCACCGTGATAGGGCGAGAAGCTGTCTTTGCTGGCGACTTCAAAAGGAAGTCGAGGTACTGAAGATGCTGCGATAGTTGCTGGTTGTTGGTCTTACTGTGTGCGGGACACTGCTGAGAGTGTCACACATGCTGTTTCAGCCCCGAAAGCTCTAGGATTAGGCATTTCCCATTAGCCCCATTTTACAGACAAGGAAAAGTGAGGCTCAGGGTGGTGACATCACTCATGAGAGGCCACAAGGCCAGTGGACAAATCCTCCCATACATGATCCCATTTGATCCTCTGTAAGCCCCTCTGGTCTTCGTCTTAGACTGAGAGCCGAGCGTCAGAGCAGCCATCTGGTGTGAGAGGTAGGTGTTCACTGGCGCAGGGGCAGGCATCAGGCAGACCCGCCCAAGTCCTGGGTAGCTAACCTGGGGCAAGGGCTTTCTCCTCCACGGGCCCTAGTTTTCTCGCTTGTACAAGGAGCCTTAGCACCCGCTCCTAAGTTTATTATTGGGACTGATTGAGATCCTGGCACACAGCAGGCGTCTAATAGATGCCCGGGGTGACTAACTGCAGTTACTGTTGTCTCCCCAGAGAGGCTACTCTGCCCGGCACGAGGTCCGCCAGTTCCACTTCACAGCGTGGCCGGAGCACGGCGTCCCCTACCACGCCACGGGGCTGCTGGCCTTCATCCGGCGCGTGAAGGCCTCCACCCCGCCTGACGCTGGGCCCATCGTCATCCACTGCAGGTGGGGCGCTGGGGGTCCAGGAGAAGAGAGGCCGGGAGAGGGCTTGGTTCAAGGTCCTTACAGGATGCTGGGCGTTCATTCTAACGGGAGATAGAGGAGAGGAGAGAATGACCCCCAAGGGCCCTTTGAACTTTGGCTCTAAGGTTGGCACCCTCATGTCCTTCCCAGAACCTGGGGAGGCCCTTGGCCCAGACACAGGAGACACCAGAGACCTAGAGGCGTTGAACTTGGCGGCACCAGGCAGGGTCAAGTTCTGTTTGTTTCCGTTCAGCAAGTGTCACCTACGCCTGCAGGCTAGGTGTGGCCCAGGTGCCGGCAAGGACTTGGTCTTCTCTTCTTTTCTCCAAGCCCAGGCGACTTTCCTCACCCTCGGCCTTCTCACCTCCTGCAGCTCTCCTGACTTCTCCTTGGTTGGGTCCCGTGACCCCCAATTGCCCTTTCTCTCTCTGCTCTGCTTCCTCCTCTGCTCATCTCCCTTCTTCCTCTTACGTGGAGGCCCAGTGCCCCGTCCTGTTCCTCCCCCAACTATTCCCCCCCCCCCCCCCACATCCCCTTGGAGAGCTTCACCTCTGGCCCGTGGCCCCTGGGCCTCTGTCTCTTGTCCTGGCGCCTCTCCTTGGCTTCTTATCAGCTCCCCCGATGCCACAAAGTAGGCTCATGCCACCGCCTGCCCTGCCACCTGCAAACCAGCTTCTCTTTGGATACCATCTTTTTAGAATAAAACTTCATCCATGAATAATATACTTGAAGCAACATGCACAAATAAGTGTGTATATGACATTATGAACTTTCATAAGTTGCACACACCCATGAAATAACCAGCACTACTCAGATCAAGAAACAACGTTACCAGCACCCAGAGGCCCCTGAGCCCCCTCCTCCCACTCTGCCAATCACTGTCCTGACCAATCACTGTCCTGACCAATCACCATCCTGACCAATCACTGTCCTGACCAATCACTGTGTTGACCAATCACTGTCCTGACTTCCGAACCACAGGTTGGTGGCACGTGTTTTTGAACTGGGTGTGAATGGAATCATACAGCAGGTGCTCTTTGGTGTCTGAATTCTTTCCCTCAATTTTATGTTCCCCAAGATCCATTCATATTGTATTTTATTCGCCTGAATAAACCACAACGTGTTTATTGGTTCTGCTGTTGATAGGCATTTGGGCAGTTTCCAGTTTTGAGCTATAGGAATAGTGCTGCTAAGGACATTCTATTGCATGTTTTGTGGCCAACATACATACGCATTTCTGTGGGTTATGTGTGTAGGAGTGGAATTGCGGTCTGCAAACATTCAGCTTTCGTAGATACTGCTGGGTTTCCGAAGTGGTTGTTCTAATTTAAGCTCCCACCAGCAGTGTATGGGGGACCCAGTTGCTATATGTCTTTGACAACACTTCGATACTACTATTTTCAAGCTTGAAATCTTGATGTCATCTTTGTCTGCCTCCACCCCCTCCCTCCCCCCGCCTCCCGCCCTTAACTTTGCTCTACCTGGTGCTCAGCACGAAGATCCCAGGGACAGATGAGACTCAGCCGAGCTCTCGGTGAGCTCCCAGTCGGGCTAGGGAGACAGTAGCGTAACCAATGACCACGTAACATAGTGGTTCTCAACCTTCTGGCCCTTTAAATACAGTTCCTCATGTTGTGACCCAACCATAAAATTATTTTCATGGCTACTTCATAACTGTAATGTTGCTACTGTTATGAATCGTAATGTAAATATCTGATATGCAGGATGGTTTTAGGCGACCCCTGTGAAAGGGTCGTTCAACCGTCAAAGGGGTCGCGACCCACAGGTTGAGAACCGCTGATAGCAGGAAAGGTGCTTTAATGAAAGAATACTGTTGGCTGGAAGGGCTGTGAGTGGGTGGGGCTTTGAGGGATGTGCAGGAGATTGGAGGAATATCCAGGAGCAAGAACAGTCTTGGATTAAGCTCTGAGCATCACCTTTGTCCCTCCCCTCCAATCCAAGTTGCTAAGTTTCACCTCTGCGTTCTCCCTACCCCTTTCCCTTCTCTCCTCCTCCAAGGCCCATCCCCAGCTCTGTCCTTACCACCTCCCACCAGCACTGTCCAGAGGCTTTCTCCCTGGCTCTTCCTTGCCCGGGGAGGGGGTCTCTCTGTGTCCCCTCCCCTGGGTGGTGGAGACGTGGCCAGGTGCCTCTCTTTTCTCCCCCCTGGACCTGGGCTCCCTTCCCAAGGCCCTGACCTGGCCCGGGCCATTCTCTCCCCAGCGCCGGCACTGGCCGCACAGGCTGCTACATCGTTCTGGACGTGATGCTGGACATGGCCGAGTGTGAGGGTGTCGTGGACATTTACAACTGCGTGAAGACCCTCTGCTCCCGGCGCGTCAACATGATCCAGACTGAGGTAGGGGATGTGGCCCCCTCTCCAGGACTCGAGTCCTGCAGGCTGGATTATCAGAAGGGTGTCCTCAGGCCCTTCCCCTTCCTAGGATGCCCCCTTGTTCTTTCCCCTCCCTGCCAACCTCTCAGGGTCTCCCAGACTCAGCTCCACTGTATCCTGCTGGGTGAGGTCAAGTAACAGTGGGTCAAGGCCATAGGTTCTGCAGTCAAGGTACGACCTGTCTGTACCCTTGCTAGATGTAGCTCTGGGCTGTCCCCGCACCATCAGAGCTGCTCACAGGGTTGTTATAGGGATGAAATATAAGTGAACGTACCCATGAAGGTTGTTTCAAGTAGGGTTGGCCCAACCTGTAGTACCACGTGGCTGAACTCCACATCAGCACACCTGTGCCTCAACCTTGGGCTTGCTTCCTCCTGCCTCCATCCCAAATTTCTAGCTTCTCTGCCCCTCCTGGTTCTTCATATTCTTCTCTCCTGTTCTAGGAGCAGTATATCTTCATCCATGATGCAATCCTGGAGGCCTGCCTGTGTGGGGAGACCACCATCCCTGTCAGTGAATTCAAGGCCACCTACAAGGAGATGATCCGTATTGACCCTCAGAGTAATTCCTCCCAGCTGCGGGAAGAGTTCCAGGTGGGGCAGGAGTGTGTACGTATAGGTGTGTGTAGGTATGTAGGTGTGGTTTGTGAGTGTGTGTGTGTGTGTGTGTGTGTGTGTGTGTGTGTGTGTTGGAGGTCCTCAGTGCTGTAGGAGTCAGAGATGGGATGAATAACTCAGCCCTATTTCCTTCATGGGGCTGTGAGGAGGCCCAGTAAGTGCTGGATGCCACCCCCATTCCTCTTCTCACTCCTTGTAGACGCTGAACTCGGTCACGCCGCCGCTGGACGTGGAGGAGTGCAGCATCGCCCTGCTGCCCCGCAACCGAGACAAGAACCGCAGCATGGACGTCCTGCCGCCCGACCGCTGCCTGCCCTTCCTCATCTCCACCGACGGGGACCCCAACAACTACATCAACGCGGCTCTGACTGACGTGAGGGCTTGGGCGTGGGGTGGGCTCTGGGACTGCCCCCTCCCCCCCAGCAGGTGGGGACGTCCAGGAGCCAGGGAGTAGAACTGAGGGCTCTGGTTCTGGGACCCTTTGCCCTTTCAGGGGTGACTCTTTTACCCCCAGTGAGCTCCATTCAGGACATTAAAGCCAGTCTCCCCCCTTGGCCTGAGTCGGGATTGGGTGGTGGAGTCCAGGGAGGGCTGTCTCCAGCACTGGACCAAGCAGGGCCTGGGGTAGGAGTGATTTGGGGGCCTTGGCTGGGAGGGTAGGAGGGTTTGGGGTTGGGATTTGAGACCTGGAGTCTGGAGCCAGGGGAGCTTGTGCTGGGGTGTTTGAGCGGGAGCCGGGCTCAGGACATGGCCCAGGATGGTGACTTGCTCCCTGGCCCCACCCTGGCTTGGTCTGAGGGCTCAGGAGCCATTTAGAAGCCTCTTCCCCTGCTCCCAGCTTGGGGGCTCCACTTCCTGCATTGGGTGTTGCAAGCAGAACAGGGGCTTTAGTCCCCAAGGAGTAACCCCAAGATGCTGCCGCATGAGGGAGACGGGGAAGAGTCCGTGAGCATTGCCCTATTCCTCTCCCAGATGGAACCAGCTGAGAGGTGGGTGCAGGAGACAGACTGGATTAAACCGGAGAATGTGACTTCCGACATGTGGCTAAGGACCGGCTCCTCCTTCGCTCCCAAGTCAGGCAGACTTGTCCCTGTTACAGCTGCGCAGCCACAGGCCCCCCCTTCCCACCATTGCCCCCTGCGCCCTTCCCACCATTGGACTGGCCTTTACATGTGGCAGGAGCAGGAGCAGGAGCAGTTGAACGCACACTTTCTGAGGACAAGAGGGGAAAAGAGGGGAAGGGGCTGAGCTGAGCATACTCAGTCCTTGTCCCAAACTTGCCATGGGAGGATTGCAGGAAGGTGGGTCAGTCACAGGTTTGCCGACCACTGATGTCCCTCCACATGGAGATGAGACATGGAGAGGGAGGTATTTTCAGAGCAGGTATGAGGGAGAGGGGCCTGGCTCCCGGCAGAGTCCCTTGGTAGGATAGTGCAGGGGACAGGGGAGTTTCTCTAAAGAGGAAAGCCCCCGTGCTGGCTTCCCAAGGGCCTCCGGTGTGAGCTAAAGGCCAGGGGAGGAGGAGCCCAGCCACTGAAGGGAGCGGCTGGAGAGGGGCCCACCAGTCACTGTCGCTCGGCCTGGTGGGATGCATGAGTAGGTGGGTGTGCATGCCCCTGCTGAGGGGGCCAGGGCCCTGGGGCAGGGCATGGGTGCTAGAGAGTTTTGGATGGGAACTTAGGAATCGGTGACCTTCCTCCCAGCCCCTCTTTGGCCTCAGGGTGCACACTGGGCAGGGCAGCAGGCTCTGTGAGGGTCCTGCGGGTCTCTGAGCTGGGGAGGGTCACACGGGGGCTCCCTGGTCCTGGGTGGGAATGGGCCGCTGGGTACAGGCCACACTCCAAAATCTCTGATCTCTTAACCTTTGCATTTGGGGAATAGGTTGAGACAATTATTAAACAAATATCCAACAGAATGTCAGACACTGGTAATCTCTACACAAATCAACCAGGCAGAAGAAATATTTCATGTGGGTTTTGGGGGCTCGCATGTGTGGCTATTTTTGATGAGGTTAAGGTTAAGGAGGGCCTCTTGGAGGAAGTGATAGTTAAACAAAGACCAGAAAGAAGTGAGGGAGAAAGCCATGTAAACACTTGGGAAATTTGTTCTAGGCAATAGGAATAGCATGTGCTTGGCCAGCCTCTGCCTACCAGGCCGAAGCTTCCATTGTCTCACATTTGGGAACCTTTTGCTGTTTAGTTCCTTGGAGCCATAGGCTTGGACTCCGGAGAGGTCTGGGGGCTCACCCTGCCCGCTCAGGCGTCAGTGTAGTGGCCAACCTGTGAAATGGGCCAATGGCGGCAAGCCTGGTCCTGTGAGGCACAGCTGTGTGGTCGGCGGGGAGAGGATCAGCCTGTGGCAGAGGATCGGGCTATGTCGTGGTGGTAAGCGGGCCCTGCTGAGTCCTGGTCTCCCTGCAGAGCTACACGCGGAGCGCAGCCTTCATCGTGACCCTGCACCCACTGCAGAGCACCACGCCTGACTTCTGGAGGCTGGTCTACGACTACGGGTGCACCTCCATCGTCATGCTCAACCAGCTGCACCAGTCCAACTCCGCCTGGGTGAGGGCCCTGCTGGCCGCGGGCTGGCTGCCTGCTACCCACGCCACCGTGCGTTCAGGGGCACATCTCGAAAGTCAGGGGTTGGATCTCAGCTCTGCCACCTATTGGTTGAGTGGCCTTAGGCAGATCATGCTCCCTCCCGGGGCCTCCGTTTCCTTGTCTGTAAAATGAGATGGTCAGACTGGAGGGAAAGCTGCTTTTTATGAAGTCCCTGCTGTGCCAGGGACTCTGCTTTGCACTTATGGGCTTCAGGTGAGAAGATTAAGACCCAGAGAGGCGAAGCAACTTCTCCAAGGTCACAGCTGGGAAGCACGGAGCTGTGCCCCATACTCTGTGCTGCCTCCTTCCAGAGCCGATTAGTTGCTGAACTAAACTGCCCATCATGGGGGGTCTTTGAGGCAGAAAAAGTTCCAGCCTCCTTACTTTCTGACTGTTCGATCTAGGAGATAGTTTGAGCCTTCGTTTCCTTCTCTGTGAAATGGGCACCATCAGAGCACCTGTTCGCTCATGGGGCTATTGTCAGGACCATGTCAGGCATAGGTAGGATGCGTAGCGCTGGGCCATGTCGAGTACACAGGCTCTCAGTACGTGGCAGGGATGAAGATGATGAGGGTGAGAGTTGCTTCAGAGGTTGGAGGATGAGTGACCCATGGAGAGGGAGCAGCATGTGCAAAGGCCTGAATGCAAGGACTTGCCCGAAGCCCAGGCTGAAAGAGGAAGGTAGTGAGAGAGGAAGGTGTGGTCAGAGAGGGAAGCAGTGGAGCCTGGAGTTGTCTGGGAGGCGCGTGGGGCCACTTCACAGGCAGAAAAATGGGCCCAGAATCAGGAAGAGCTGAGACTAGAAGCTGGGGCCTGGGACCGACTAGCCCGGAGCATTTGTGTGTATGTGTGTGGGGGCCCTGCTGCCTCTGTCCCTCTGCTGTCTCGAGTGTGTGGCCTGGAGGGGGATACGTGTAGGTCCCTGACTCCGTGGAGTGGTCTTGGGCAGGAGCTGAGCTGTGTGGCAGCATCAGGGACACCCTACCTCTGAGCTGATGCTGGGGGGCAGAAGTAGTGAGAGAGAAGACCAGGGGACGGGGTTGCGGGGATGGGAGGGCCGATGAGGCGCCCCTGGGCGAAGGCAGTCTGTGGAGGTGTGTTAGGTGTGGCTGTAGAGCACCAGGGCACCCACTCTGAGGGGTTTGTCTCAGCTGCCCCGGGTGTGTCGGCAAACACACCAGGCAGGTGTGCATGCAGTTGTGGGTGAGTGGTGGGGAGTGGGTGGACTCTGATGAGGAGTCCGGAGTGAGTGGGTGGGCCAGGGTGCGTGGGAGTCCCAGCGCAAGTGTGGAGGTTGGGGTGGGTGAGTGGCAGCTGCCCGGAGGCTCCGCTCAGCGCCCGTCTCCGTGCTCGTGCCGCCAGCCGTGCCTGCAGTACTGGCCGGAGCCGGGCCGGCAGCAGTATGGCCTCATGGAGGTGGAGTTTGTGTCAGGCTCCGCGGACGAGGACTTGGTGGCCCGTGTCTTCCGGGTGCAGAACATCTCGAGGGTGAGTGATCTGGAGCCCCAGGGTGAGAAGCGGGGTGGCGGTGGGTGTGGCCTGTCGGGACCTGCTCGAGGTCACCGGGGGCCTGGTCACCCCGGTGCTCATGCCCCCTGGCTGGCTGCCCACACCCCCAGCTGCAGGAAGGGCACCTGCTGGTGCGGCACTTCCAGTTCCTGCGCTGGTCCGCGTACCGGGACACACCGGACTCCAAGAAGGCCTTCCTGCGCCTGCTGGCCGAGGTGGACAGGTGGCAGGCGGAGAGCGGGGACGGGCGCACGGTCGTGCACTGCCTGTGAGTGCGGGCCTGCCTTGGGCGGGAGGGGGCGGGGAGCAGGAGAGAAAGGTCCAGCGTGAGAGGCCAGCCTCAAGACTGGCACCAAAGCCCCTGGCCCTGCCTTCCCTGGAGGATCCTTGTCAGCTCTGACCCTGCAGAACTGCCCAGCGCTCCGTGTGGGATGGTTGACTTTGCCCATGTCATGAGGGCCCTGCCAGGGTCCTGTGATCCTGTAGCACACGTTTTAAGCCAGTGGATTTCTGGTCTTTGTTCATGAATGCTCACATAGAACCTTTTCACCCTTTCAGTAATTAACGAACTCACTAATTAATGAATTCATGTGCCCCACCCACGATTCATTTATGCACTTGTGTCTGCTGCAGTCACTCCTTTGCTGCTTTCAGACTAGCTGGCCCTTCTCGGGCTGGGCTGGGCGTGCTGGATGCGGGGACAGGGTGCTGAGTCGGGCCTGGCCTGCCTCTCGGGCTTTCAGTTCTAGTGGGAGAGACTCTAGAGACAGGGCTGAGGGCCTGTCCAGTCCCCCATCTCCCAAGAGGACGTCACACCCTGAGTTACAGGAACAGAGGAGGGAGAGGGACGGGGACAGGCGGTGGAGACTCAGGTTGTACCTGTGTTTGCACCCGTGTCTGCATTGCTGGGGTGACCGGTATTCTCAGTATTCGCTTCCCATCCTGCTCTCTGGGTTTTGCTTGCTGCTCCGTGGCCCTCCTCTGTTGCTGTCATTCTTCCTCTGGGAGTATGCCTTCCTCCTCCTCAGAATGGGCCGTGTCTCCTGGAGGCTGTCTTCCTAGAGACCTTCAGCTTTGGATGTCAGTCTTGGCCCAGACTCTGCCCCCTTACCCTCTTGCTCACCTCTGGGCCCCCTTCCCTTCCCTTCCCTTCCCTTCCCTTCCCTTCCCTTCCCTTCCCTTCCCTTCCCTTCCCTTCCCTTCCCTTCCCTTCCGGGTGCCTTGGCCCTGCCCTCACCTCTGGTCTCCCAGCCCCTCCCTTCTGGGTTCCCAGACCCTGGCCCTGCTCTTTACCTGGGAGTTCACCCTCCTCCCCCAAGCCTTACCCCAAACCTTTTGTGTCTCATTTAGAAATGGGGGTGGCCGCAGCGGCACCTTCTGCGCCTGCGCCACGGTCCTGGAGATGATTCGCTGCCACAACCTGGTGGACGTTTTCTTTGCTGCCAAAACGCTTAGGAACTACAAACCCAATATGGTGGAGACCCTGGTGAGGTTCCATGTCCCCTGTGCCCTGCCACTTCCAACCTCTATGCCCAGCCAGTCCCCTCAGTCCCCACTCTCCCATATCCAGTCCCCACACTTGGGCCTTGGGTCCCCCACAGTTAGTCTTGTGGTGCCAAAATGTGTCCTCTATTTCCCCTTCTCCCCAAGATGGGCCAGGTCTCATGCTTGCCCCCTCCCCCCAGGCTCATGGCTCCTTCTCTCCTCTCCCCAGGATCAGTACCACTTTTGCTATGATATGGCCCTGGAGTACCTGGAGGGGCTGGAGTCAAGATAGCGGGGGCCCCTGGCCTGGAGCACCCACTGTGCACTCAGGGCCAGGCCCGTCATCCCGACCGAGAGGAAGACCTGTGTCCCCAACTCTGCTCAACCACAACCCATAGGGAAGGCACTGGAGTGGGTGATGGGCCTTCTTGGTGCTGCCTTCACGGGGGGCAGGGCCTTTTGCCAAATGTACCGTGGGCAGCCTGGGGGCCAAGGAGGAGCTTAGCAAGACTGCAGCCCAGCCCACCTGCGTGGGGCCCTGCTGGCCTGTGCCGAGGGGCCGGGCACTGCCTGGCAGAGTGACAGGAGCTCAGAACTGCTTGCTTGGGGGGACTAGGCTCAAGCCCCGTGACTGTATCCCAGCCCTTGGTGGGATGTGTACCAGGCCAAGGTTCCACCCAGCATGGCTCCACAGGAGCAGGGAGTCCATCTGGCCCAGTCCCTGCGGTCCTGGGGAGACTGGGCTTTGCTCTGATTTGCCAGTGGGCACATCCGACTGAGGTTCCCCAGGCGGAACCGCAGCCCCTCCTCCAGCACTGCGCCCTGTAGCCCCTGGGAAATCTTGCTCATGGTCCCTCCCACTTTTGCTTCCCTGACATGTGCTCTGAGTTCCCTGAACCAGGATCTGCCCACCTCTCTCCTGCCCGACGCGAAGCTCCTTCCCTGCCTGACCCAACGTCTGCAGAATGAGACACAACCTCAGGCGCCTCTGCCTATAACTTCCCGGCCTTGCTGGCCGGGTCCTGCTCAGCCTGGGCCAGTGACAGTCTGAACAATAAGGCTGAACAACAGCCCGTGGGGTTGAGGTTCCTGTGGCTCCCGATCAGGCTGCCAACTGGGGAGAGAGCACTGTTAGGTGAGGGCTGCTCCCAACCCTGAGAGTTCAGAGGAAGAAGGTGTGTTTTGGAGTGGAGGATCAATGCTTTTTTGTTTAGTTTTTGATGGGTGGGTGGGAAGATCTCTTTGCAACGGGGCAGGCCACACCCCCATTCCGTGCCTCAGATTCCCCATCTGTAAACTGTAGATATGACTACTGACCTACCTCGCAGGGGGCTGTGGGGAGGCAAAAGCTGATGTTTGTAAAGTGCTTTGTAAATAAACGTGCTCTCTGAATGCCACAGAGCGGCCTGGTGTGTGTCTGACCAGCTTGACTGGGGCTTGCTCACCTGCCCCAGCGTCCCAGTCAGTGGGTGGGCCCTGGACTGGGGGTCAGAGGCCTGCGTGCTGGTCTGGCATCCGTTTTCCCATAAAATGGTGGAGGTGGGGACCAGAGCATCACGCAGGGTCCTTCCATTTGCAGAGGCGGTTCTGAGGGACTCTGGCTTGTTGCTGCCTCCTCCCAGGCCTCTTCACCGGGCAGTGGGCTTTATCCTGAGACCTCCGAGGGTCCCAGAGCTGCCTCTCACCCCTGGGGGCCTGGACCTGGGTTGAGCTCTTTTGGGGGCAGCTTGGGAGGCTCAGGCTTTGGTGTCAGGCACACAGGCCTCACCAGCTGTGAGACCCTGGGTAGCAAGTCAACTGTCCTCTCCAGGTCTTGGTTTCCCATCTGTAAAATGGGAACAGTCCTGTTAGGAGCAGAAGACATTGTGGTTAAGTGTCTTGTGTGGTGCCAGGTGTGCTGAAAGGGGTACTTATGAGCACACAGCAGAGAGGGGACAGAGGGGACACGCATCTGGGGATGGTCGTCCTGCTGCCCAGGTTCAGCCCATTCCCAGCCTGAGGCATCCTCGGGGGCTGGAGGGGAGGAGGAGTGGGGACCTGAGTCACTCCTGGTTCTCACAAACTTGCTATATGACCTTGGGCAAGACCCCTCCTCCCCACTTGTTTCTGGGCCTCAATTTCTTCATATGAAGACTGGCTCTATGATGGACTGGTTCGGCTTGCACACTGGCTGACTCTGTGGGCCTCGGTTTTTCTATTGGTTAAAGGATATGACCCATTCTAACCACACAATTCAACATCCTTTACTCTGAACTAAAAATGTATTAATTAGGATCTCGCCTAGCTCGACTGGCCTGCGCACACTCCTTCTGCACTGACTGCTGAACCTTATGTGATAGGTCACGAATGTATGTCCAATACTAGCTAAATAACAGAATGTGGCTTGCTTTGACCAATAGAATGTGGCGTAAGTGATGTCAAATTCTGGATCCTAAACCTCAAGGGGCACTGCAGCTTTTGTTTGCCCTTCTGGAACTCTGCTATGTAAGGAAGCCTGGTGAGCCTCCCTGAAGATTGAGGGCACATGGAGAAGTACCAATGAAACCTACGAATGGCAGAGACCAGCTGTCAGACCTGCAAACTAGGCATCTTGGAACTTCCAGCCTGGCCGACCTGTCAGGTGAGTGTAGCTGCATGATTAAACTTAGCAAAAACTGTCCCCAAAACTGGGAGAGATAATAAATTGTTCTTTCTTTTAAAACAAAACAATACATTTTTGGGATTGTTTGTTATGCAGCAAAAACTAACTGATACATGTGTTCCAGGCAATGTGGATACAGCTTTACTCTTTGCCCCATCAGGTATTGACCTTCTCAAGGGCAAGAAGTATTTCTTTGTTCATTTTATTGTGCTCATTGGCCAGCAAAGGGCTGATCTTGGAGCTGGTGCTCGAGAAATGAGGGAGGTAAGAAGGGAGGGAAGGAAGATGCAAGTGTGGTTGTGCCAATCTGTCTGACTAGTGGCCTTTCCGAGGAGCTGGGAAGGTAGGCTGTGTATTAGGAGGAGCACTAGCTCCAGAACCAGCAAGCCAGCATCCCATCCCCAGCTCCACATTCCACCAGCTGGTGACCTTGCTCAAGTGCCTTAACCACTCTGCTTCCTAAGCTAGAAAATCAACATAACGATAGCTATCTGCAGGATTGGTGGTGAAGTGTAGAGATAAGATGCTTAAAAAGAGCTAGCGTAGTAAAAAAACCCCAAAACTAGCAAAGTCACTGCCCCTCCATAAGTGCCATCCCATAGGATAACGTTGAAGGCTGTGGATAATAAAGATGGTCACCACCGCTTTTTGTTTGGCACCTATTACTCTGTTAGGTGCCTTCTACCTTTTTCTCTTCATTCATACAACAGCTCCTTAGAGGAGGCATCGCTCCTCCTCCTTTTAGAGAAAATGGGGTCTCAGAGAGGCAGTTTACTCCCCCAGAGTCACAGCCAGTACATGACGGCGTCTGGACTTGAATCTGAACCCACGTTTAGGCTGACTGCAGCCTGGGCCTTTAATCATCTTGCTCTATGGATGATCTGGGTGGTGTCAAAAGCCAGAGGATGGCTTGGTGCAACACCACATGAGTCATTTGTGAACTGGCCACTGATTTCCAAATGCTGCGAAATGTGTCAGAGGTGGTAGCCTCTTGGACAAGGCGGCCTGGAGCACAAGACGATGAATGGTCCACGGGCCCAGCCGGAGTGGGGTAGAAGCCCCTACCCACCCAACCCCGGCAAATAGGATTCCTGCAAGTGTGGATGGGCCGGCTGCCTGGTACTGCCGGCAGCTAAATTTGTTTCTTTATGTCACAATAAATCTCCTGTAGGAACCTGCCAAGGCAATTATTACTTCTCACGGCCTCTCTGCTGGCCTCTGATTGGGACCTGTTATATATCCTGGGCACCCAGGAGATGGAGCCGTGACTTTGATAGATGCTAAGGCCATTTCCAAGGCCCTAATTGAGAGCAGGCCTTGGCTGCCTCCCTGTCACTGGGATCCTGCTGACCACCCTTGGCGGTCTTCTGATGGACAAGAGTTTAATAGATACCCCCATGGCTGAGGGCTGTGCAGAAATAAGGGTGTCATTGCATAGGCTCCAGAACCAGCAAGAACCTACCTTGCCATGCGTGGAGAGATCAGGGACCCTGGGGACTGGGGCCCTTAGTCTGAGGACTTCCTTTTCACGGGGGCACTGAGGTGGGTCCTGACTCTCAGTGGGCCTTGGTGCCTCATCCTGGAAATGAAAGAAGAAAAAAACATGGGCTGTGGTGCTCTCAGGCCGTGAGAGGCTGGGCTGTGTGGATGGGATTGGAAGGACCTATGGTTTCAACAGGTGCAGGCCACGCTGGCAGAGGACGAGGGCTTTGGACACAGTGATGTAAAATAGCAAAGCTTTATTTGGTGCATACACTGCATGGGGCATGGTGCTAATGCTCTGTGTGTGTTGTCATGCCAGCCTCCGGTGAAACCTGGCGGGGGGAGGTTCTGCTACCCCCATTTTAGAGAGGCGATCGGGCTCAGAAGCTTAAGCATCTTGCCCAAGGTCACACAGATGTCCCTCACATGGCAGCAGCCAGTGATCGTTTGAAAAAAAATAAGCTAGGTCCCATCACTTGCCTGCTCCGACCCTCCAGTGACCTCCTACTGCTCTGAGTAAAAGCTGAGCTCCTGGCCCTGACACACTCTCTCTCTCTCTCTCTCTCTCTCTCTCTCTTATTTTTGTTATTTCAGAGAGGAAGGGAGAGGGAGAGGGAGATAGAAACATCGATGAGAGAGAATCATTGATTGGCTGCCTCCTGCATGCCTCCTACTGGGGTTACAGCCCCGCAACCAGGGATTGTGCTCTGACTAGGAATCGAACCATGACCTCCTGGTTCATAGGTTGACGCTCAGTCACTGGGCCACACTAGCTGGGCTGCCTTTGCCTTTTCTCTGACCGTGTCCCTCTGGCCTCATGTCTTCTCATCACTTCACACTCTGTGCCTGGATGCCCTTCACTAGTCTCTGTATGACTGGTCCTTCTTAGTATCCAGGTCTCAGCGCAGATGGCCCCTCCTTCAGAGGTCCTTTCTGAATGCCCTGAGGTGCCTCCCTGCCCCACTGTCCCTGTCCCTCTCAGGGCCCTGTGTCCTATGTCCCTAGTTGTCTTTTCACAGTGGGTGATCAGCTTGTTATTCATTGGTTGTTTGTTCACTGCCTCTCCCACCAGACGGTGAGAGAGCTGGGCCATGTGGACCTGGCCCTCTGTGCCCCCTGCACGGAGCATGGTGCCTAGCACAGACTCAATGAATATTTGTTGAATGAATGAAAGGTACAAGGCCAGAATTCAAACTGTCTGTCTTCCTTTAAAGCCCATACTTTAAGCACGTTATTTTTAGTCTTCCAGATGGTCGAATGGCTTGATGCCATGAGCTGGGTTCCAGTGCTGGCTCAGCCACCACCATGCTGTGTGGCCTTGAGCAAACATCTGCGGTCTTTGGGGCTCAGTCTCCCGATCAGCCCAGTGAGGAGGTGGGACGAGGTGCTCTTTAGAAGCCCATTCCAAGGAGGTACCACTGGTTCAACGTCAGTGACAATGGCAGGGAATGTAATCGATAATATTGTCATAACTATGTATGGTGCCAGCTGGGTGCTAGACTTATTGGGGTGATTGCTTTATAAGTTATTTAATGTCTAATACCTGAAACCAATAGAATATTGTATGTCAACTGCAATGGAAACAAACAAACAAACAATAAACCCCATTAATAGGGCTGACGTGGCTCAGTGGTGGCAGGCCACTGGCCTAAACATCTGCCTTCTGAGTCTGGTGAGACCGTGGGTGTGGCCTGGGCTGTGGTCTGACGGGCCTGGGCACTCACCCTGGTAGGTCCCTGCATTATACTTAATACAGACATTGTCCCTAACCTTCCAGAAACCCTGAGAGGTACATATTACCAAAACCATGTGATAGTAAGGAAGCAGGTTCAGGGAGGTGAGGCGAATTGCTTAAGGTTACACGGCGAGAAAAGAACCGAGGTAGCATTAGAGTCCATGTCACTCGGCTCCAACGCCTTTGCTCTTGGAACCATCCCAGATGGGCCGGAAAGTCTGAACCTGAAACCACGTGAGGTGCCTGCAGTCTCTTTCTTGTCCGTGATTCAGTCTGCCCTCTCAACCCCGAGGCTCCGCCAGGCTCAGCTCGGGCCGCGTAGACAGACTTAGCTGAGGCCCATCGTCAGGCAGCTTCCCAGACTCAGTGGTCTAGAACCGTGGTCGGCAAACCGCGGCTTGCGAACCACATGCGGCTCTTTGGCCCCTTGAGTGTGGCTCTTCCACAAAATACCACGTGCGGGCGCGCATGTACAGTGCGATTGAAACTTCGTGGCCCATGCGCAGAAGTCGGTATTTTGTGAAAGAGCCGGTATTTTGTGGAAGAGCCACACTCAAGGGGCCAAAGAGCCACATGTGGCTCGCGAGCCACGATTTGCCGAGCCGCAGTTTGCTGATCACTGGTCTAGAAGGTCTGCTGGAAATGCTGTCGAATGAGTGTTTGACTATCAGGTGAAGCTGCAAATGGTGGGGTGTGGGGTGGCGGAGGGTGGGGGGAGGTGGGGGTGGTGAGTGAGCAGGAGCCAAGGAACTGAGAAAGCCTCTTCAAGAAAAATGAAATGCGTCTCAGCTCCTTCCTACTCGCTCCCAGGGGTGGGGAGAGGGAGCCTGCCCAGGAATTTTATTTTATGTTCTTTTGAAAGCGGAACAATGTGGCTTTCTTGAGCTGTGTTTAGTATGTGGCTGCATTCTCTTTTTGAAGAGAGCTGGGAACAGTTCTCTCCCCAGGGCTCCAGCCCATGCCTGACCCTCGCCCCCAAAGGCCCCTAGTGAACCCTCTGCTCCCTTCCATACCTGCCTCTCTCCAATGCCGGTTATTGATTTATTGTCTCTGAGCTCCAAACACACCCTTCTTTGCCCTGCTTGGTGATCCTGGAGCTGCGCCCTGTAAGAGTTCTTGTGCCTGCTGGAGCAATGGTGGACTTCGCCAGTAGAGGGCACAAGAGGGACACTGTAAGGCAGTGGTTCTCAACCTCCCTAATGCTGCGACCCTTTAATACAGTTCCTCATGTTGTGGTGACCCCCAACCATAAAATTATTTTCATTGCTACTTCATAACTGTAATTTTTTACTGTTATGAATCGTAATGT
Source organism: Myotis myotis (assembly GCF_014108235.1). Lineage (NCBI taxonomy): Eukaryota > Metazoa > Chordata > Mammalia > Chiroptera > Vespertilionidae > Myotis > Myotis myotis. Next base: position 17,418,523 of record NW_023416324.1, read on the forward strand.
AAATATCTGATATGCAGGATGTATTTTCATTGTTACAAATTGAACATAATTAAAGCATAGTGATTGATCACAAAAACAATATGTAATTATATATGTGTTTTCCGGTGGTCTTAGGCGACCCCTGTGAAAGGGTCGTTCGACCCCCAAAGGGGTCGCGACCCACAGGTTGAGAACCGCTGCTGTAAGGTGCTCACAGCAGGAAGGCAATTTTCCAGATTCTGGTCCTCCCTCTATTGAATAAAAAACAACCCAGTACAGGAACCCAAACCTCAGTGACTCTTGTAAACCAGCTCCAGATGTACCCTCAGACCTCACTTTCCTGAAGGCCACTTCTACAGACCACACCCCCTGGCAAGTTTCTTAGCCACTAGAGGCTGCATGTTCTCGTGGTCATCCCACCCTCACTGAGGCGCTCTGCATCAGTCCTCAGTACTTCTCCTCAGTCCTTAGTTCCTTCACTATTCACTCTCCCTCAGCCTGAACATAGTGGTTTTCATTTTTTATTTGCAGAACACCTTTTCTTCTGGGTGCCTTGTTCCTGCTACTTCGTGTCGCTTAGCACTGTCTTTTACCTCTGCTAGTAATTAACTACCCTTTGCAAGGTAATTCTTTATATTAAAATTTTCGTATTAAAACGATGGGCTATGAGCTCTGTCTCCTGTCTGGATTTAATTGATATAGAATCAGGAGCAGGGGTGGTCCCAGGAAACAGATCCCCGAAAGTGCAATTTTGATTGGTTTTGTTGCCCATGGACTTGAGCACGGTGCTGAGCTCCCTGCCAGTGGGACCTGGGATGCTAGCAATCCACAGCACGGTGGCATCGTCATTATGCTGTCACGATGGATTTTGATGTGATGCCTACTGAAGTCAGTGTCTTGGTGACCACTACACCTGACCATCACATGAGTGATGTGACTGCAAGGACTGTGGTATGGGGTGGGTTCGTGAATGCCCTGAAGCACTCAAGAAAAAAAAAAAGATACGTTCAAGCTGTTTAATTAGCTCAAATCCTGGTTTGAAAACCACAGAGCTTCCATGAAAACATCTCTTATTTCATGTAACTATAGAGCTGATATTGGTGAAAGTAAAATATCTACTTGTGTGGGTCACAGAATGTAAGCACCAGTTAAATTTACAGCATTGCCAAGTTGTTCACGTGAGAGTTTGGGTATAACTTAGGAAAGAATCCCTGTATTGGGTCTCTGACTCAGGAAGTGAGGGCAATTATGGAAGGAATTCTGGAAAAAATGGAAGTTCCTGAAACTTCTTTTCTCTACCATGATCGTAAACTGGGAGTACTTCTCTATCCCAGGGGAAACTTTAGGGATTAATGAAGGCTGGAATAGACAGAGGTGGTAATTCCTATTTCATTACCATTTAACTTGCCTGCTGGCCTGTGCAGAGGTTGGATGGGTTTTGGAGAATGACTAGAATATTGTGTGCTTCATCAGGTGGTGACTCAATTGCAGCTTTTGTCCCAGAAATCGTCTTTCCTGGAGCAACTCAGTATAGCACTTGGTATATAACCACTGACAGAGCTACTGCCTTTTTTTCCATATGAATTTGTGAGGACTACCAAAAACAGTTTGCTTTTACCTGAAGGGGCCAACAGTACACCTTCACAGTCTTGCCTCGGAGCTAAGTCGATTCTTGCTTTCTGCCATTATACCGTCCACAGATAATGTGATCACCTTGACATTATGCAGAACATCACACTGGTGCACTACATCGATGACAAGCTGATTGCCTCTGATGAGCAGGAAGTACCCTATGGTGAGAAGTACCGCCACGTTTCAGAGGTTTGCTATCTTAGTGAGGTTTCTGAGGGTTCAATGGTACGAAACGTGTTGAGATATCCCCTCCAAGGTGAAAGTCAAATTGCTGCACCTTACACTACCATCCTTAGAAAAAGAGGGTGGGCTTGGCAGGCTTTTGGATTTTAGAAGAAACATATATCCCATTTGTGTGAGCTGCTTTGACTCATCGATGAAATCCCCAGTAGACTTCCAGCTTTGAAGGCTCTGTAGCAAGTAAAGGCTTCCGTAAAAGTCTTTCTACCAGTTCATCCTGTAATCCAGTAGATCCAATGATTTTCAGAAATTTTATAGTACGTATGGATGCTATATGGAGTCTCAGGCAAGGCCCCAAAGAGAGATGACAGAACAGACCTCTAGGATTTGAGTAACCCATTCCTTCTTACGCAGACAACACTTGTTCTCCTGAGAAACAGCTTCGAGCTTGCTACTGGACTGTGGTAGAGACTGGGTGCCTAACTGTGGGCCATCAGGTGACCTCAGCCTGAGATTCCCAATTAGGATTCTCGTGACACAACTAGCCAAACATTGAGCTTTGTGAAGCAGCAATCTACCATCAGACGGGGGTGGTGTGAAAGAGACTTCACGTGGGCAACTCTGGAAGTTATGAAGCTACACGAGTCAATGATTCTGACTCCTGCTTCATTGCTTCCTATTTCTCAAACATGCCTGTGGCTTCCTGCGGAGTTCCTTATGACCAGTTGACCGAGGAATAAAAAACTCAAGTCTGGTTTATGGCTGGTGCTATACAATAGGCTGGTACCATCCAAAACAGAAGACTGCAACCCCATCTGAGTGGCCCTGGAGGACAGTGCTGAAGAACTATTTTTTCAGTGGGTAGAACTTTAAGTAGTATAGTTGGTTGCCCATTTTGGAATTAGAGCTGGCCAGAAGTATGGATGTACAGTGATTCATGAGCAGCTGTTGATGGTATAGTTTGGCTTGATGGTCAGAGGAACAGGATTGGAAAATTGGCGGCAAAGTCTTCTGGGGAAGAGGTATGTGGATGGACGCTTCAGAGCAGGCGTAGACCGATTTGTGTCCCACGTGAATGTTTACTAAAGGGAATCCACTGCAAGGGAGGCTTCCAATAATCAGTGACCATTATGACATGCGTTGTGGTTATCTGTCTCTTTACCCAGCAATCCCCGTGCTTGCCCAATTGGCCCCTGAATGCAGTTGCCATAGTGGCAGGGATAGGGGATATGCATGGGCTCAAAAATATGAACTTCCCCTTACTAAGGGCTGCCTTGGATGCCATCACTGCTGGGTGCTCATAAACTCACAATATGGCACCAACATGAGCCTACAAGACGGCACCATTCCCTGGATGGACCAGCCATCTACCTGGTGGCAGGTTGATTTCATTGTACCTCTTCCGTCATGTAGGGGGAAGCGATTCTTCTTTACTGGAATAGAACAATTTTCTGGATAAGATTTGCTGTCCCTGCCTGTAATGCTTTTGTCTATATCACCCCCATGATTTACAGACTGCCTCATCCACCATCATGGTATTCTACCCAGAATTGCCTCTTCTCAAGGAACTCATTTCATTTCAAAGGAAGAGCTGCAATAGGCTCATTCCCATGGAATTAACTGGTCTTACATATAACTCATCACCTGAAAGCAGATGGCTTAATTGAAGGTAGAATGGCTTATTGAAGGCTCAAGTATGGTGCTAGCTGGGAAACAAACCTTGAAAGGAGGTAATATATGCTTTGATTCGGACAGCATTGTGTAGTGCTGTCTCCCTCATCACTGAAACACTGGAGTCCATTAATCAAGGTGTGGAAGTGCAAGGGGTTCTGGTCAGCCAAGGTTCAATCAGGGGACAGAAACCACATCGAATGAACGAAAGGGGAATAAAGGGAACTCTAAAGAATACCATGGAAATTGAAGGAGAGTGTTCAAGGAATCAAACTTGGAAGGGGAATGGACCTGGAGAGTATTATGCTAAGCGAAATAAGCCAGTCAGAGAAAGATAAATATCACATGATCTCACTCATTTGTGGAATATAAGGAACAACATAAACTGATGAACAAAAATAGCTACAGAGACATGGAAGCATCGAACAGACTGTCAAACCTCAGAGGGAAGGCAGGGGAGGGGGGGAGAGGGTAAAAGATCAACCAAAGGACTTTTATGAATGCATATAAGCATAACCAATGGACACAGACAGTATGGGGGTGAGGGCATGTGCTGGGGGGTGGGAGTGGGCTGGGAGAGGTCAATGGGGGGAAAGGAGACATGTAATACTTTCAACAATAAAGAATTTAAAAAAAAACAACTTGAAAGGGAGCGAGGATCCTCCTTGTGGCTGGGGTTCAGATCACTTGAGAGGCAGTGGTTGCAGTCTGGATGGTGGGAAAGTTCACTGGGCTCTCCAGGCCGGAGGTGTTCCGATTGTGGGCCGAGGTTAGTGGGCAGAGAACTACTTGCTGAGGTGCTGATGAAATTGGATGCTGCCTGTGGCGGTTGCTATTGAAGGTGCTGGAAAGCCAGCGGGGGCACTGGCTGCCCAGGAGTTTCCCACAGAGTGGGGGGCGGGGGGGAGGGGAGAGGCTGGCGGGGAATGAGGAGCCATCATTGGGAAGATGCTGGTAAGTGAGCTGGGGCTCCATCCATCTTGCCTTTGGGAAGCCAGCTGTGGGGGTGCTGCTGATACCATAGGACCGTATCCTGCACACCAAGAAGAAGCAAAGTACCTGGACTCAGAGTCCCCTGTCCTGCCAGTGCCATCTGTTGACAAAGATTAACCTCATGCCTGCGAGGGAGGATGTCCTAGTACCACAAGCAGGCCCTCCAGGTGGATCTGAAACGGAGAAGCTGCATGACAACGGACACAGCCTCCTCTCACTGTCATTCTTGGTCACCCCCTTGCAGAATTTTTGCTTCTTAGAAAAACTGAGCTGTGCTGGCTTGGAGATCTTTGTTCCCAAGAGGCCACACCAGGACACAATGATGGTCTCAGTGAATGGGAGGATGAGACTGCCATTTGAGATCCTGGTGTCACTGAATAAACACTGAAGCAAAAAGTTGTGTGTTTTTTTTTCTTAACCACAAAAAAGACTTACTCTACTGGATAGAATGATTGATTGAGCCTGATCACTGAGGTGAAATTGAACTGCTGCTACATAATGGGGGCACAGAGGACCATGTCAAACTGAGGGCTTCTCTGGAGCACCTCTCAGTACTTCCTTGTCCAATTATAAGGGTTAACAGAAAACTTTGTCATCCCCCAAAGCAGGATAACTGAGGACTCTCACCGTTCAGGGGTGAAGTTTTGGCTCATTTTTTCTGGTGAAAACCGCACGTAGCTGAAGTTCTGGTTGAGGGTGGGGAAAAGTGGATGGGTAGTGGAAGAAGGGAGTCATCGATATAAGTTATGGCTTTATGATCCATTGTGGAAAGGAGGGCTATAGTAGCTTTGCTTGTTATGTTTGTAATTATATCAAGATGGTAACCATTTTGTTATTTTTCCTCATTCCCATTAATATTTATATGTAGGTTATTGGACGTTAATTTTATCGTTCAGTGTTTAGGAAACAGAATAGCCGGCGCGCCTGTGCTGAATTTGAGGAGTCATTCACACAGCCAGTGATGGACCCAGTGACACTGGAACTATTATCTCCTCATTTTGAGGCAAGTGTCCGAGTTGTATTTGCACAAAGGATAACTGGCTTTTAGGTGGAAACACAGAGTTAGTTGCTTTGTTGTGAAGGGCAGTTCGAAAGCATGTGGAAGGTGTAAGTGGAAGCTGATTAGCCAAAGGCAAGGACCGTGGCTGTTGTCACCTTATCGTCCCTCAGTTCCAAGTCTACCCATTGTTGCCCTGCTTTGTGATGCCGGGGTTGGACCCTGGAAACATGTCCTCTTTGCCAGCGGGTGCAATGTTAGTATCTGTCAACCCCGGGCGGAGAGGGCATTGCAAGGTGGCAGCAGCAGAAGGCACCTCGTTTCTCGTGTGGGACTCGTTTTGCCTTTCATTCGGTGTGGGGCTCTTCAGTGGCAGCCACCAGGGCCCACCTCCACTGCACCCTCAGGCTGTGCTCTCCTAACTTGGCAGCCACTGGTACAGGCCGGCTTCAGCCACACCCATAGTCATTGCTAGAGGCAGTACGTTTCCCCTACATTTCCCATTCCTGTGTTTCTCAGAGTCCTCTCTCTTTTTTTTTTTTAAATCCTCACCCAAGGATATTTTTCTATTGATTTTTAGAGAGAGTGGAAGGGAGGGAGGAGAGAGAGAGAAGCATCGATGTGAGAGAGACACATTGATTGGTTGCCTCCAACATGCACCCTAACCCCAGCTGGGGATTGAGCCTGCAACCGAGATACATGCCCTTGACCGGGAATTGAACCCATGACCCTTTGGAACATGGGCCGATACTCTCACCACTGAGCCAAACCAGGTAGGCCAGAGTCTTCCTTTAACCCTTTTACTAGTTAACACTCTATTACATTTAATTTTCCCTGTTCAAATGCCTGGCATGCTCTCTGTCTCCTGAATGGAGACAAATACTCCCACCCCAGCATCTGGTCTCCTTTGCTGCCCCCACCAGTTCAGTGCCCGTTTTTAAAATGTGTTCCTCATGAGAACCCTTTTGTGCATGGGTTGGCTGGATAGCTAGTATTCTGCTCCTCCTCCTCTTTTATACAGTGGTCTTCAAAAGGGCACAATTTTCAACAGGAGGTTCACAATGCAGGTGTGTGTATGTTACCGGCATTTACTGGATAGTAACCAGGGATGCTGCTACAAGTCCTACATGGCTCAGGACAGCGCCCACAACAAGGAGTTATCTGGCCCAAAGTGTCATTAGTCTGAGGTCGAGAAGTTCTGAATTAACAGCCGTCGAAATGGAGGCCCAGAGAGGGGAAGTGACTTGCCCAGGGTCACACATAAAGTGGGCAGCAGAACCTGGGTGGCAGCTAGGTCCCCTGACTCCCAGTGGGGGTCTTTACAGCTCTCACCCTCACCAGTTCTTCTCCCTGGTACAAGGATAGGGAAGGAGATGGGAAGCCAGTGAGGCCCGCCCCCGGGGAATACTGCGCCTGCAGACTGGCATTCTCCTCTTGCCACCCTGCCCTGCCAAACACTAGCCATTTCCCAAGGCAACCATCTGCTTTCTCAAGTCCTGTTCTGAGATGCCAGGAAGCCATGAGAAAAAGGCACCCAGTGAGTCCTGGCAACATTGCCAAGGTGCTCGAGCCAATGTCAGCTGCCTCCAGCGCCGCCCATCCTTCCTCTGACCTTCCTGTAGTCTGCTCCCAGTCCCCTTACCTTCAAGGACTGTCCAAGTCCTCCATCCCCCTCAAGCTCTCTCCCTTCCCCAACCATCAACTCCTCACTCCCAACAGGTAACGGACTCCTTCAAGCATTCCCTTCTGCCTGACAGCTAAACCCATTCTCAGCCAGCCCAGGAACAGTTCTCACCCATCCTCAGGAACAGAATCCCCGCCCCCCCCCCCCCCCCCCCGCCCCCGTAGAAGGCCAGTCTCTTCCCATCCTGGGTCCATTCCTTTCTGCCTTTGCAGGGGGCTGTCCCTATAAAGTTTCTCTCTCTCTCTCTCTCTCTCTCTCTCTCTCTCTCTCTCTCTCTCTCTCTCTCTCATTCCACCACCAAAATCTTCCCTGCATGAAGGCTACTCACATTGCCCCCATAACCAATTCTAAGGTAAGTTATTTTCTTGAGAGCCTCTGGCCTTAGAGCCAGCTCCATTTCTTCCCCTCCCATCCACACACTGTTCCAGCTGCCTGGATTAGCCACCCCCATGACCACAGCAGTGATAAAACTCACACTCACGCTTCAAACGCAGTTCAGACGCCAGCTCTCCAAAGATGCCGTAGCAGGTGCTGTGGAGGCCCCGCCTCATCTCCCCTTGACTATCTGAGCTCCCGAAACTGCAGACAGTTCTGGGCATGCTGACAGCTTCCACCCCAAATGCCTGCATTTTTTCCTGTTCTCTCTGGCACCTGGACAACTTGCTTGTCTTTGAGGCAGTTGTGTGTGGCAGGTGCCAACTGGAAGAACAGAGAGTCGTGGGCAGACTGCCCTCCGGGAGGATGGCCCTGAGATAGCTCCTCCTGGCCCCCAGAGGGTCCCAGCAGGACTGAGCTCGCCCACCGCTGTGACCCATCGCTCGTCCATGCTTTGTTGGCTTTACCCCTTCCCTGCTCGGTCTCTCCACGTCCTCACATGGAGTCACCTCCCTCATAAAACACTGGCATCAGAGCCCTGTCTCACCGTCTGCTTTTGGGGCACCCACCCTCAGACCCACACCTGCCGCATCTTCCCCTTGAGGTAATTCATGCTCCCTTCTCCTGCTCCTTGGTGTCTATTTTAAAAAATACATTCTTATTGACTTCAGAGAAGAAGGGAGAAGGAGAGAGAGAAACATCAATGATGAGAGCCATTGATTGGCCGCCTCCTGCACGCCCCCTACTGGGGATCAAGCCCACAACCCAGGCATGTGCCCTGAACCGGAATCGATTCCAGGACCCTTCAGTCCAGAGGCCGACGCTCTATCTGCCGGGGTCCAACCCCAGCAGGTCCAGGGGTTCCCAAAGGCGTAGACGGAGTCGGCAAAGAAGGAAGGACACGGAGACAGTGTTCAGTTGATCAGCAGCCTAGCCAGGATCTCCAGCCAGGATCTCCAGCCAGGATCTCCAGCCAAGTTCTGGTCTGGATCTCCAGAGAGGTTCTGCCTAGGATCTCCAGCCAGGTTCTGTGCCCATGTTCTCTTGCTAGGTTCTCCAGGTTCTCCAGCCAGGTTCTGTAGCCATGTTCCCTCGCTAGGTTCTCCAGCCAGGTTCTGTCCAGGTTCTCCAGCCAGGTTCAGTTACCAGGTTCTAGTCAGGTTCTCTTGCCAATTTCTGTAGTCAGGTTCAGTCCAGGATCTTTTGCCATGTTCTCTCGCTAGGTTCTGTCGCTAGGTTCTGTCTCTAGGTTCTGAGGCCAGTTTCTGTCCAGGAACTTTTGCCATGTTCTCTCCAGCGAAGTTCTTCTGTCTCTAGAGAACGTTCTGTGTAGGTTCTATGCCTAGGTTCTGTCTCTCTTGGTTCTGTCTTCTTACATCTGTATTTATACCAGTTGATTCCAATCCTATCAATCTCTACTTCAAAGGTTAGGGCGTTTCTTATCTCCATTCCAGGGAGTAAAGATTATGTAGCTTAAGCATGATTGTTCGTAGTTAAAGTGATTAATTACCCACCTGGCACTTAGTTAAGAGGTTTTATTCCCTCCCTAACTTCAGGGGAAAATCCCTACCTGTGGAAACAACCTTTCTCAGAGAGGCGACCTTGGTTAAAACACATAGTGCCAAGAAGGTGAGTAAACATATTAAGAACAGTATGCCATATATGCCAGGTCCCTTGAAACAGCAAGGATGGGCAGAGTTTCTGTCTCTTGTGCTAGACTCTGAGTCCCTTGAGGGTAAAGGCAACCTGTCAATCACCCCTGTGTCCCTTTCACCTGGCACCTTACCCCTGCACACCAATGGCTGAGCAGTGTTCATTGAGTGAGTGAGAGGTGGATGGATGAGTGATGAAATGAATCTGTGGGGCACCTATGCTTGGCGACAGACCCCATGAAGCCAATTATCCCGTTGGTGTGACACTCTCAACCCCAGGCTCTCCTCTCCTGCCCCCGCCCAGGCCCAGATACCCCTCACTCTGTCATTGGCACCGTTCTTCCCTCTGTAACTCAATCAGTGGTCAGCGCCCAGGACTCCTCTTGACAGGAAAAGTCCCCAGTCAGGGAAGTGGGTCATTCAACTCTGACTAAATATAGGTTACAAGAACCAAATAAAATGTTCTCCTAATATGACATAACTCAATGCCACCTTCCGGCAGATGTTTAGGAGGGATGGATTTGTCCCAGCTGGACTCTGGGCTCATTCAGAAGCACTCGGAACAACTCCTGCTGCTTCTGATCTGAGCAGCCCCAGGAAATGGTAATATCTACAAATCAACTTATTCAGCCCAGATACACGGAGCTGAGTTTCCGGCAGGAGGAAGTGGAATTGTTGCTGGGGATGTGAAGCAGCTGCTGCCAAGCCGAACCATCATGTGGACCACATCCAGCCTTGAGACCCCTGCGGGGGGGGGGGGGTGCTTTGAGCACACCCAGAATGCCGGGGACTCAAAGCTCAGTGCCCTGGTCCCGTGGAAGATGATTTTACCTGCGAGGAACCGAGGCCTGCAGAGGCAAAGGAGCAGCTGCCCAAGGTCGCACACAGTGAGCCGCAGTTTCTCCGCTCAAGGGGCACGACGCTTTACTTTCTGGGATGCTGTGAGGGTCACCCGAGGTCCCGAAGAAGCCCCTTGGCACACCTGTGTGAAAGTGGCCCTGTAGCAAGGTGACACCGAGGGTAGAGCTAGTCCCACATCTGAGCTTCTGGACAGAGTGAAGGGAACTCCGATATGTCATCTCCCATCCAGGTGGCTCTGGAGCCCAGGGAAGAGCTCCAGGGTGAGTCTGGAAGCCCTGGACCTCCTCCCCATAAGGTGATGGTCTCTGAAGTCATATCTCTCTTGCTGTACCAGCAGGTGACACGGAATGCCGTATCTCAGGCTGCCTAGCCAAAGGGTCCTTGGAAGTGCTGAGCTGTGGGTAAGAGCTGAGGAAGGGAAAGGATAAGGGCGATTCAGAAAGGGGTGGGAAGAAGAAAAGGAGGCGAGGGGAAGGAGAGGAGGAAAACAAGGAGGACAAAGAGGAGGAGAGGGAACGTCTGGAGAGGGACGACGATCTTCACCCTCTGGCGAAAAATGCATGCAGAGAGTGTAGGCCCTAAGATGAGAAAGACCCGAGATCAAGGGCTGCTCCACTATTCAGTGTGTGTAGGACTTTGAGTTAATCATTCAGCCATTCTACCCCTGTTTCCACATCTGTAAAATAGGGATAAGAAGGGTGTACCTTTCTTAGGGATAATCTTGTCAAAGTGCTTAGCACCACACCTGGGCCAGAGGAAGTTCTCAACATATATTAGCTAGAGTGGCAAGAGAAGCATGAAAAGTCACCATAAGTCTACGGACTAGTGTGCTCTGGGTGGGCGGTGGTCAGAATGCATCTCACTGACAAGAGGAACAGGTAGGTTTGTCTACCTTGAGAGAAGCTTGAGGAGGTACAGAAACCCAGATCACACTTGCCAAGAAATACAATTAACACATTTTTTATTGTATTGATTACAGCAGGAATTATTCTTATCTGACTAACAGAAATTATATTAGCGAGGACAACAATTCTTGTACTAATGGTGGTTAAATTGATTAAAAAATGAGAAAGCAAATTTCATGTCGTTAGATCAATCATGGAGACACATCAATGAAAACCGCGATCAAATGACTGTTACACATATAAACAATGGGTGAGATGTTACAGAGACAGGAGAGGGAGTGACTGGGCACTCACCGAGTCAGCATTTGATATCAATGAGGAGCGGCAAGTGAAACAGCATCCCCAAATCTCACAGTGGACCAGCGGAGCCTGGACTCCAATCCAGACAGCTGAAGCTGAGGCTGTGACTGCTCATCAAATTGGCCAACACATGCATTCAGGCTGGACCTCCAGGCCTGCCAGGCCCAGCAAAATAGGGGGACAGAGCATCAGAGACTGTGGGGTATGGACAGATGGAGTGAGGAGACCTTCCCTGCAGTCCTGATGGGGTGAGTCTAGCAAGGACCATGCCTGCAAGTCCAGAAGGATAGATGTGCCAAGCTGTGGGCTTTCCAGCTCCCCGGGATTATGAAATCCTTGCAGGATTTTCCTTTCAGCATCTAAGAAAGGCACATCCCCCATCATGGTGCCAGAGCTCTCTCTTCTTAGCAACCCTCTTGGGTAGCCGTGATCACAACGAAGCTGTGGGTGGAGATGAAAACATCCAGGATGCACACTTGTGGATTGGGCTGAAATGCCAGCTAAGTATTTGTCACCGATTTTCCTTCTTGAATAATTGAATTATGAGATGACAGTTGTTTAAATGTGAGAGACATAACATCCCATAGATAATTTATTACATGCATAGTCAGTGAGATGTGAGCACACACACACAATTTTCTATCTTCAAGAATGCTGAATGGTTCTTGGGAAGCATAAGAACGTCCCCAAACTCAAGAAAATATTTTTCCCGGTGAATGCCACATGTAATAATTGTCCTAATCTAGCTCCCCTCCTTACCCTTCAGCTCTACCTTGCCCTGAGGATTCTGTCCCCTGAACTAGGGAATATTCACTTCCTGGCCATCAGAGTTGCTCAACTTTGTGGGGTCTTCTGTGAGCCTTCCCAAGAGATGGACACAGAGTAGAAACTCTTAGGTCTGAACTCACCCGTTGAAATGGGGCAACCCTGTTTCAGAACCACGGACAGCGCCATTCACTAGGAGGAAGCCGAGAGGTTTAGGAAGGAGAATCTGGGAGCTTCTTGCTATGGTGTCAGGACATGGGGACAACCAGGTCACCAAAAAGTCTACAGACAGGGCTTCATCAAGACCCCAGCCACAAGCTCACAGGTTCTTTTAATTCTCCAGTTTAATATTTCAAATCCATGCAAATTTTGCCCTCTCTGATTTATCCATGATTGTTTAATATAAAATACTTTCCCCCATGATATTAGAGTAAAACTGACACAGAGGGGGGGATGCTCTGTGCTTATCCTATGGCTTCCTTCAGTGAGTGAGTGTGTGTGTGTGTGTGTGTGTGTGTGTGTGTGTGTGTGTGACACTGCCTACAAGACAAAGTTCAACATCCTTAGCTTGGAATTCATATCATCACCAACCACTCCCTTCTTTTCCTCCCCTACGTTCACCTTTGCCCCACCCCTCACATCTCACACAACAACTACACCACACACACACACACACACACACACACCCCACATAGATCCCTCTAACCCCACATACTCACCCTGTAGTGTTTTTCAGGTTATATCCTTTCTCCATGGGAGAAGGTGGGTTCCTCCACCCGTACCTTCTCTGCTCCTGCCTGCGAATATAGACATGTGTCCTGAGATGCAGGGACACCACAGGGAAGGGCAGGGCAGGGCAGCGGCTCTGCTAGTTTTTAAGGAATAGCCTGGGCTGCCCTCCACTGATTACTTCACTCTTTGAGGCTTGCCCCCTGGCATGGGCTGTTCAACATTGCCCGCAATGAGCGGACTGAGGGAGATTCCAGTAACTTGACTGTCCAGGTGAGCTGCAGCTGGAAAGTAAATGCCTGAGCTTTGAGTCCCCTCCCCCCACCCTATAGTCCAGCTGTGACTCAGTGAGACTCCCACAGCATTAAAAGTTCTGTGGGAGCTGAGGCCTCCTCCACGCAGCCTGCATGCTAAATCTCTTCTGGGGAAGTTTCTCCCTGTTGCTCTCATGTGGGGCTGGGTCTCCAGGAGGCTCTCTGGATGGACAGAGGAACAGCAGCCAGTCCCCCCACATCACACGCGGCCCTGACCCTGGGAGGTGAAGGGGAAGCACCCACACGATTTGGGCAGCAGCCCCACTGACGCCTGCTCTGGGCCAGGCCTGTTCTGGGCTCTGGGACTGCAGGGGTAGCTTGGGCATCGCCCCTGCCCTTGGGGAGTTCATTCTGGGGGCTGGTGGATGAACCACACAACCATAGAGGGTGTGGGACTCCATTGGGTCCCACAGTCAGGCAAGGGGTTGGGTTAGGATAAAACCCAGACCTTCTGACTCACGGGCTGCCCAACCAGGACTTGCTATTCAGGTGCCAGGGCAGTGTAAGGGGTCAGGGGATGTTTTATGGAGAAAGATCTTCTCATAAGAACTGTACACCCCACCCCATGCCAGGTCCAGGCACTCTGTTATTTTTGAAGCTCTGTGCAATTCTGTCTTCCAGAAATGCCCTGCTTCAGTTAAAAACTTTTTACTTGAAAACAACAACAGGCTAGACCTGTGGTCGGCAAACTGCGGCTCGCGAGCCACATGCGGCAATTTGGCCCCTTGAGTGTGGCTCTTCCACAAAATACCACATGCGGGTGCGCACGTACAGTGCAATTGAAACTTTGTGGTCCATGTGAAGTCAGTATTTTGTGGAAGAGCTACACTCAAGGGGCCAAAGAGCCGCATGTGGCTCGTGAGCCACGGTTTGCAGAGCCGCAGTTTGCCGACCACTGGCTTAAACCAATCAGGCCTCACACTGGAGCTGAGGGTGGGCCATTCAGACCACTTGACTGAGAGGGGGGACAGAACAGTCCTCTAAAAGAGATTTCATTGGGCTTGGTGGTAGGAGGTGGGATGGAAGCTGGGAGACAGCAAAGAACTATGACAGTTGCCAACCCTAACCCTGAGGTGATTAACAACAATCAATTAGAAGTCTTCCCTGCAACTCTGGCCCCGTCTCCCATATCCTGCCTTATGCCCAAGCCTCCTGAGTGGCATGAAGTCCCCTGTGCCCCACCATACTAGCTCATGACTCCATTCATTTGCCCAGGCTGTGCCCTCCATCTGGATTCTCTACCTCCCCTTCCCCTACTCCCTTGCATCCTCTCGGCTACAGCTCAAGCTTCACCTTTTGCAGCTATGAAACCTTTGCTGGAGCCCTCACAGCACCTTCTCCCACCACCATCTGCTGCACCGTGATGGTCAGAGTTCCGATTGCCCCCTGCCCTGCACACATACACACACAGCTTGCCAGCTTCTTGAAGGAGTTGAAATACATTTCTAGGCCCAAGATGGAGCCGCTCCTGCCCAGGGGCCCACATCAGCAAACCCAAACTCAGACAACTTTCATGCCTTTGTAAATGCTCCCCTTGACCAGAAATGCAGGCTATCTAACCAGCCAGCCCCCAAGGTCATGCCGACTCCGGGCTCTAGGCTGACTTCCTTGTTCCTTATTTATTTTCTATTTTTCCAGTTCCTTATTCATGTTCTGTTTTTGTCTTTCTTGTTCCTCATTCTTTTGCCTGTAAAAGCTTCCTGACTTCTGCCCCGTTTTGCAATTCCCAGAGCCCTTGGGAACTCCCTGCTTCACAAAGTGTTAAATAAGTTTGCTTGTATCACCTAAATTGTCTTCTTTCATCATTTTAAAAACAAAGATATGAACCTGAATGAGTCTTAATTAATCTCTTTATTCCCAGCTTCTAAGTAGTCTGTTGAGAAGCCAATACATATTTGTTGACAATGAAAATAAGTCTTTGTTGAAAACACTACTTCTGTGAAGATGTTTGTATTTGAACAAAGAATAAAAAAACCTCAAGCCACAGGAACGAGCACCGGGCACCTGGGGACAGAGCTGCCTCTATTGTTCCGTGTGTGGAGGAGGCAGGTGGAATTTTCCACGCTTGGCTTTCCGGTGCCAAACAGTCACCCGGTCTCAGGAAAAATACAAATGTGTCACGAAAACAAATGTGCTTTCCTTTGGCCTTTTTGTGGGAGGAAACCTCTCTGTCCAGTCTGTTTCCCGGGGCTGGTTCTGGTTGACAGCGTGTTCCTTCCTGACGTCCCTGTGAACCGCGAGGATGATGCCCCGATGGACCCTCTTCAGCTCTCTGATCCCACAGTCACCAAGCCCTGCCTACCAGCCCCGCTCTGCCTGGCGGGGAGACTCACTCTGCAGTCCAGACACTTCCATGGCAAGCCCATTGGGCTGGATGCTTCTTCCCGTCTTCCTGGGGCCTGTCCTCAGCACTGGGTCCCTCTATGCCCTCCAGCCCACCCTCCACTGAGCCTCAGAGCCGCCCTCAGCAGCGCAGAGCTGACAGGGTCCCTCCTTGCTGGGCACCCTTCCCAGGCGCCAGAGGCACAGGCATTAGCCAGGCCCAAATTCCGGTGACCTCCTGGACTCTGTTTCCCCATCTGACAATGGGGGGATTGGACCAGATGATCGCTAAGGTAAATGCTGCTCCAGATTGACTAACACATAGAAAAGAATGACCTCAGGCTGGAAAAGGTGGATCGAGCCTTGTTTTGGGGACTCAGGGTCCAGAAGGGGGAGGAGATGGAGCAGGGACCAGCTCCCTGAGGATGAGCTCCTGCTCTGAGTGAACCCGCAGAGGAGACGGAGGGAAAACGAGCAGGATGACAGCAGTCCCAGAAGCATGGGGGGCACAGCACTGGGCTTATGAGGAGCTCAGCTATCCTTGATGTGTCTGAGTCCCTACCAAGCCTGGGACATCGGGACAATGACCCCATTGCTCAGACGAGGCGAGAGATCTGAGGTGGAAGCAGCTCCAAAGGAATGCAGGGCCAGGACTCGAACCTGAGCCTCCACCCAGCACGCCCACCCCCTTCCCGTCCCCACGTGCAGGCTCAGGGCTCAGGGGATGGGCAGGGCCTGTCCTGGGCCTGGAGACTCGGGCAGGCGTGTTGACCTGCTTCCCTTCACACATAACCATCACAAGATGTGCCAGTTTGCACCCAGCATCTCCAGTCCTCACAACGACCCCTGCGGAGTACACAGTGGTGCCCCGCTTTACCCGGAGCAAGCTGAGGCTCCCAGCCGTGAGGTGATGTTCCCAGCTCCCACAGCTTGGAGACCGCAGATCCATGTCCAGGGCCGCCTGGCCCCACAGCCCCAGGCAGCCCGGCTGAGGTCTCATTTCGGGAAGACAGCGAGATTGATGCCCGCGTCTGCAGCCGGCCCCGCTGTCCCCAGCTCCCCCGACCCGACCGGCTCAACCAGCAAGTGTTTTATGACTTCAATCACATCCAGTAAGCATTGCCCCTTCGGCTGGACATTGAGAAAGCGTCTCAGCCCCCAAGGTGGAAGGGGAAAGAGGAATTGCTGGGGAAGAGGGAGAGTGACCGGCTGGACAGAGGCTGGGGCTGAGCGGAGGCAGAGAGAGACCCGCGGCCAGGGAGGCCGGCCAGGGCCCGGCAATGGGCTTCCAGCCCAGCCGTCCCATTGCTGGCTCTGCTGACTCGGGCAGGCTGGCAGCCTCTTTGAGCCTTGGCTTCCTTCTGGGCAAAATAGCTCTGGCTGTTCCCAGCCCCTGGCAGCTCCATTCCTGGAATTTTCTTTGACTCTGACTCTGCTGGACCCTCTCACGTCCTCTGTCCTTCCAGCCTTTGCACGGCTGGTGGCCCCACCAGGAGCCTCTTCCCCTCCTGTGGCCTGGCTGCCCCCGCACATCCTTCTGATCCTGGCTGAGACACCCCTTCCTCCGGGAAGCCCTGACTCCCCCAGGCTGCCCTGTTCTGCGTACAGCCCTTGCCTCCTTCCCAGGGTGTTAATTGTCCAGCTCAGTGCTGCATCCCCAGTGTCCAGGACAGGGCCTGGCACATAGTAGGTGCATAATAAATGAATGACATTTCTTTATTCAACAAGTATGTATTGAGAACCAGCTGCATGTCAGACCCTAGGTGTTGGGGAGCCTGAGGATGAAGGGGAACAGGACACTTGGAGGTTCTGGGCAGCACCAGCCCCTCTCCCTCTCCCTGTAGGCTGCCCTGGCTTCTGTGTGCATCATCCTGACCCCCCACACACACCCTGGGCCCATTACCAGTCGCTGCAGTCAATGAAACAGGGCCTGCAGACACGGAGTGATGGGCTCACGGACAGGCAGGGAGTCTGAAGGGGATGTTGAAGCTGGATGTGCAGATCCTGGGCCCAGGGGACAGGCCAGGGCCCCAAGGAGGCTGGGAGTTGGCTACTTACAGAGCAGGGGAAGTAACTAGGGTCTGAGGCTGCAAAAACGGGTCTACACATTCATATTCAAACGGAGTCCACACATTTGACTCTAGTGGGCTGGAGGAGTGTGCAAAGCTGTGACCTTGGAGGGGCTTCCTGGTCAAGCCCACCCTGCCCTTCCTGTTACAGTTCCCCTTGCTGATCCCACCAAACACCTCTCTTTCCCAAAGATGCTCTGGGCGTCCCACTTCCTGGCTTCTTCCATCTGGAATGCCCCTCCCGCCCTATGGCCTATGTTCTAACACCTGTGCCCGTCAGAATCCTTAGCCTCCTTCATAGTCCAGTTCACATGTGACCCTCCTCAGCCCCTGCCCAGATCCCCACAAGCTGCACATTGTCTCCATCTCCTCTGCTCTGAGTGGGTAGAAAGGGCATGAAAGAGAGCTAGGCAGTGGGGTTTGCACCCAGCGCCTTGCTGCCTGGCTGTGTGACCTTGGGTAAGTCTCTTCCTCTCTCTGAGCCTAGTTCCTCTCTGAGTCTAGTTCCTCACCTGATGACAGAAGTGACACCCACTGGCCAGACTGTGGCCTGACTTTCCATAAAGCACTCAGTAGGCATGAACCGAATCACCCCCACCTTAAGATAGTCTTTTATTCATCATTTTGCTCCACAATCTGACTGTAAACTGAACTTCTAGAACTAAAGACTCTTCTTGCTTTGTTTTCTTTATTTGTTTAGCAATTATTTATTAAGTGTCTCCGCTGCACAGGCCAGGGCCTGGGCACTGTTATGACACATACCAGCTTACCCCTGCCCTGGAGAAGTCCCACTGTCTGCATCCTTCCTGATGGGGTGGCCTGATTATAACTGGGATCCGTGAGGCCCAGTCTCCCCTCAGTGTTGTAGCCAAAGAAGCAGTCCAACAACCAACAGTCATTTAAAAAAGGAATTCTTGCCCTGGCTGGTTTGGCTCCGTGGATAGAGTGTCAACCTTCGGTGAAGGGTCCCAGGTTTGATTCTAGTCAAGGGCACATGCCCAGGTTGTGGGCCCGATCCCCAATGGCGGGCGTGCAGGAGGCCACCAATCGATGATTCTCTCTCATCATTGATGTTTCTATCTCTCTCTCTCCCTCTCCTTCCTCTCTGAAATCAATAAAAATATATATAAAAAATCAAAATGAAAAAGGAATTCCTACTTCTACTTCCTGAAGGAAATGAAGGGATACAATTTCTACACCCAGAACATGTTGTCAAGCCCATTCCTCGCGTGGGGCACCCCAGGGCCTCTCACAGCCCACACTCCGAAGTCTCCCTGATCACAAGTTTGCAGGGCTCTTCTCTCTGCCTCCCTGGCCCTGCCTCCCCGTTTCATTATATAAGGAACGGCCATCCGAGACTTCTGGTTTCTCCTTTGTTTTTCTCTCCACGGCGGGTTCTCCTGGCTCGGCATCACGTGCAGGCACCCACACATCAGAAAACATCTTGCAAAGGTAATACTTTCCTTCAGAGGGCAGGGGAAGCGGGGAGGCTGGGTGGGTAGAGATAAAATTCCTGTGTGTGTGCAAATGGTTGCAAACACCCACACGACAGTAAATCCCGCTCCCGCCGTGCAGGTTATCACTAAGTGCCTGGGGAAGTCCCTGCAGACGGAGATGCTGCGATTCCATGAATTTTAAGATGTCAGGCCTCGAGGGGAAGGGGATGAGCTAAAGCCCTCACCCCGCCGGTGCGCCGGTGCCTCTCACATCCTCACCAACTCCAGAGCCATGAGAGGAGCCCAACTACTGGACAACAGTCTTAGAGGAGAGATGGGGACCTGGTCCAGCACAGGGGCTCTTGTCCCAAAAGCCCTGCTCCCAGACTCTCAGCTCCAGGGGGCCCACTTGTTTCCTGTATCACCCACAGGACCTCAGGGGCCGCAGCCATATCCAGCACAGGACATGCCGTGAACCATGGTGTGTGTGCATGTGTGTGTGTGTGTGTGTGTGTGTGTTTGTGTGTCTGTGTGTGTGTAGGATAATCAGGGCTCTGCCTGCAGAGCAAAGGGCCATCACCTTTACCCCCGAGGAGAACCAGGTGCTTTCCTTCTCTTGATTGTTCACCTTGAATGTCATTAATTCAACAAACCCTCAATGTCCCTGTCCTGGTCCTGCCCTGGGGTGGGCACTGGGGCCTAGAGGAACCCCTCCTTCAGCGAGCCTGGTCTGGATGGGGAGGCAGGTGGAGACACAGACCACCTACAAAGCAGAAGGATAAGGGCTCCAGTGAGGCGGTGAACAAAGGGGGCAGAGCCTGGAAGCCGATGCCAGGTTGAGTTGGGATCAGAGACGATTGGGGGGGGAGGGTGCTGGAGGAAGCTCCAAGCTGCAGTCACAGACTCAGCTCGGGTCCACCCCATCATTTGCTCATCTATTCAGCACCCACGCCATATTTCTTGCGCACTGGATGTGATGCTGGAGAGACAGTGCCCGGGACCTGGTGGCGGCCCCCACGGAGTCGGCAGCCAGTGGAGGAGCGATGCACTGAACCAGTTACTGCCACAGGAGGCATTCACACACCCGGGGCAGTGCCACGTGGGAGGCGGCTCTCATGCTCGGAAAGACACACCGTATAGAGATTGGACTGGCCCGAGGAGGCCAAGGAGAGCCACAGGGACCAGGTGGGTGATCTAGGCAGGGATAAGAGCAAGTGAAGGTCCTGCAGTGGGTGGGAGCCTGGGGCATTCTGGGAGATTGAGAGAAGGTCCTGGATGCTGGAAGGCAGAGGGAAGAGAATAGGGAAGCCAGTGACTGAAGGAAGCCTGGGAAACAGGAGGGACAGGCTGCGGGGGCTTTGGGGAGTCCACCCTGTTCCTATAGCTGAGCCATCCCTTCACCAACCATGTGTTCAAGGGATGTTTTCTGTGTCACACCCTGTGGTGGGCACTGAAGGTCCCGGGGGTGGAGAGAGGTGACTGAGACCTCTCTCAGCTCTCCCCACCCCCAGCCTCTGGCCACGGTCTTGGCCCTTGCTCTTGACATTCTCCAGACACCTGAAGGGGCCCTGGTCCAACAGGCAGAAGATGGGGGTGCATATCCCCAACAGGTGGCCTGGGACAATGCCTTCACCTGAAAATGGGGAGGATGAGAGCCCCGCCCTCACAGGGTGCTGGTGAGGAATAAATGAGGCGGTGTGGAAGGGGCCGAGCTCCTGCCACCTTCTCCAGCCACAGCTCCTTAGGGCCCTGCTTTGCTCCAGAACAGCACTGAGTGCACACAGAGGTGGGCCTGCCCCTCACAGTGGGAGTGAGCGCTCTCCGCAGACGGACAGGCACCGTGCTGACCCCTCAGCCATGCTGGTCCCCTGGCCATGCTGGCGCCCCCTGAGGACTCTGCTTGCCTCTAGATCAGATCAGTGAGGCCTTCCTGACTCCTCTGCTCCTAACACTGGAAGGAGGGGTGGCCCACGCTCCCTGCTGGAGGTCGGTTCCTTTCCTGCTGACTCCAGGGCGGAGCCAGCACATTGTCCACCCACAGTAGGCGCTCCAGGCTGTCCCTGATATTTGAGGGGCCCCAGGAGGGAAGCCATGCTAATGGATGCCCACATTCCTAAATATTTAAAATGATAAGCCAGCTAACTGGTAAATAATATATATATTCTTTTTGCTACCTTGACAAATGCAACTTTATAACAACTTGGGAGACCAGGTTTGATTTGAATGTTCTCAGGCCCTCGGGGTTCCACCCCAGATATGGAGTGGCCCCTCCTGGGCAAACCCCTTCACTTCGCATCCCCAGGCTCATCTAACACCACCACGGCCTCACCTGCATGTGGACACCCAGCGAGCATGCTCACTCCATCGTTGGGAGAATAGACCCAGAGAAGGGGCCCACTCAGCTCAGGAAGTGGGCCGTGGGACATTTGGGTGGGGAGTTTTGGGGTCCCAGGTACCTAAACCATTGTCTAAATTGGGGGCTAGTTTCCAGCAGGCATATCACTTTGGCCACACCATGAGGAGAGGCATGGCTAGAGGAGGGACAGGGCAGGGGCCTAGGGTGGGGCTCTTGCCCAGGTCTGAGGGTGGTGTCAGACCCAGCCCCACTTCATTTGCTAGGCCCTCTGCTTGGTTCTGCAGTGAGAAGGACCTAAGAGGCTGGAGCGAGCCTTTAGGGAAAGTCACAGATCCACGCCAAGGCCAAGGCCAAGGCCATGGACAGAGGTCCAGAGACAGGACCAGACTTAGGGCCTAGAGAAGGGGTCTGGGACCCAGGGAGCGTACAGATGAGAGGGTACAGGTGGGCCTTACCTGGCTGCCTTACAGGACTGTGGCAGGGCTGACTGATCCAACCTCTACTGTTTCCTTGCAGGTCATGACTGGAAACAAAAGCCATGAGCACCCGTTAGAAGCAAGCAATTACAGAGCGCTCCACAGCAAAACCATTCAGCCTGCACGGCAGCGTCCCATTGACCTTGCCTGGGTTTACACACTCTCACTCAGCTGCATTTTATGCCACAAATGAATGCCTTTAAAAAGAGCAATGCCTTTTCAGGAGTCCATGAATTTCCTAGATTCATCTCCCTTAACAGATCATTCACAAGAATGAATGTCTTAGTCAATTCAGGCTGATACCGCAGACTGGGTGACTCAAACAACAGAAATTTATTTTCTCACAGTTCTGGAGGCTGGAAGTCTGAGATTGGGGTGCCAGCATGATTGGGTTCTAGTGAGGAATCTCTTCCTGGCTTGCAAACAAACACCTACTCACTGTGTAAATGAAAGAGAAAGAGAGGGAGGGAGGGGGGGAGAGAGAGGAGAGAAAGAGAAAGAGAGAGTGAGGTCTCTGATGTTTCATTATAAAGACCCTAACCTCATCATGGGCCCCCACCCTCATCTAACCCTAATTATCTCCCAAAGGCCCCATCTCCAAATACCATCACTTTGGGAATTAAGCTTCAACACATGGATTTTGAGGGTCTATTTTTCAGTCCCTAGCAATGAACAGGGTTGCTCTCATTTAAAAGAAAGGCAAAAAAGTCACAGCTAGTGGAGAAAAAACTGCTTTTGACACAATTGCCCTGGTTATTGCTTCAACTCCTCTCCCCTCCCCAGAGGTCAGAGGTGTGGAACTGAAAGTCCTTCTAATCACATGGTTGGTTCTCTTGGCAACAGGCGCCATCCTCAGGTGGGTCCAAAGGTCACCTCATTTACAGAAGACACCTTTATCGCTCTCATCACTTTTGAAATTCCAAGAGTTTTAGGAGCTCTGTGCTAGGAACAGGAAGAAGACTAAATATACATTTCTTCAAAAATATTTTTTTAACTGATTTCAGAGAAGAAGGGATGAGAGAGAGAGAGAGAGAGAGAGAGAGAGAGAGAGAGAGAGAGAGAGAGAGAAACATCAATGATGAGAGAGAATCATCGATCAGGTGCCTCCTGCACACCCCACACTGGGGATCGAGCCTGCAATCTGGGCATGTGCCCTGGCTAGGAATCAAACTGTGATCTCCCAGTTCATAGGTCAACGCTCAACCACTGAGCCATGAGGGCTGGGCTACCTTTCTTATTATAAATCACGATGTCACACAGCTATTGCCATCATGATGCTGTGCAAAAGCCACCTGAAGTGGTCACCTGTTTTTCCTGTTCATGGGCCTGTGGACTGGCTGGGGCAGTCTGTCCCAGGATATGAGTGGGGTGGGTGTGGCCCCAGGGTTTGGCTTGGGTTTTGGTCTGCTCCACGGGTCTCATCCTCTGTCAATCAGTGGCTCCTGGAGACATCTTCTGCTCATCGAAAATGTTACAAGAGGGTGAGCAGAAATGCAAGATGCTTCTTAAGGACTTGGCTCAGAACTGGCAACTGTCATCCATTCACATCCTCTTGGCCAAACCAAGTCACGTGGTCAAGCTCTACATCTGTAGGGTGGAGGAATGCACTCTGCCATGAGGATTCTCCGTGAGAATTTGCGTACAAGAATCCAAACTATTTTAGAGACTTTGGGTAATTCACTCCCTGTCTCTAGACCGTGGAATTCCTTATGTTCTTATTTCCAAGAGCTTTCCCACCCGCCTCTCTATGACTCTCTGACCCTGAGACAATGGGGTTTCATTACATCCTGAGGAGTCATAAGGCCCAACAGTGAGCTGGGATTGGGTCGGGGCTAAGGACCAGGCTCCTGTTCCTTTAAGCTGTTGGGCCCCTCACTCTGGTTGCCACTCCCCACGCTTCTCCTGCTCACAGTCTTATCCTGAGCCTTTTGCTCTGAACCGCCCTCTCCCCTCAGTCCCACCTGCTCCTGCTCCCTGACACCCTCTCACCCACCCACATTCATTCCCTGAGCCCGTGCCCGTCATGGCCTTCCCAGCTCCAAACCCCTCTCATCTTTGATGTGACTCCACCTTCTCCCTCATACTCAGAAAAATTCCAGCCCTATCTGACCCCGACCCCAGGATCTTCCCAGCCCAAGCCCCAATAGCAGCTGTCTTCATCTTAGATGCCTTACAAAAGGATGTATTAAAACCCAGCCCCCAAATCTCTCCGTAACTGTAGGGGGTTCGCTTCCCCCTCCCACCAGCGGGCAAGCACCTGCTTGCGGACCCTTCATTCATGTGAACAGAAGCCCGGGCCCCAGTGGATGTGCTCAGGCTCTGGTTGCACGGAAATTGCTCTTCCACAGAAGTCAGCTCCCCCTTTCATTGTCGGGGGCCCGGCTCTCTCTCTCTAATACCTCCTTTTGTGTTGCTGAAATTGTTTTCAGTTCCAGCAAAGTGGGTCTCCAGCTTTCTCCAGTAAAGTCCAAAGTCTGGCCTTGGAGGACGGCTCTCCACCTGCTTTCCCTCCCACCCAGCCAGGCACCACACCCTCATGTCTGAGCCACTAAGGACAGTGGAATGGCACCTGGCAGTGGCAGAAAGGTCTCTCCCTATGGCCCTAAGTGCCACTGCCCACGGAGTGCATGAGCCCGTGCAGTGGGCCTACTTCCCACGCCCGCCCAGGATGGAGCCGTGTGATCCTCACAGCAATGACGTGGATGGTAACCGTGATCACGGAGCCCTTCCTGGGGCTGGGCGCTGCGCTGGGCTCCTTCCAGCCACTGTCTCTCAGTCCTCACCGGAACTCGGTAAAGTGGCTGCTCTTACTGTCCCCGCTCCTCACAGGACGCCACTGAGGCCTAGAAAAGAAACTTTGCTCAGGTCATGCAATGAGTTAGCAGTGGGGCAGGGAATGACCCCCTCCCCCGGGCTGTCTGAATACAGGTGCTTCTAACTACATCACACCCAAGTGGTCAGTGCTGAACCGGCCCCCGAGGACCCTCGCGTGCCCTCACATCAATGCGTACCCCAACTCGTACCATGAGAATGCTGGTTGCCTTGCTGATGGGCAATGCCCCTGTGTGCCCCGATGAGAAGCCTCCTGTGCGCGGGGCGGTGAATGCCCCTGTGGGCTCTGGCGATGCCGCCCTGTGAACACAGGGGCCCCTGCTGCCAGTCTGGGTCTGGCTGGGCCCAACTGCCTGTTGTTGGACTCAGTGAGGAACCCACTTGTAGGCAGATCCATAAGCAGCTTCCAGAAATACTGGACTCCAAGCCCTGGGGGTTACTCATGAACTTCTAACTCATGAACATGTTTTCTAAGTGGCCCCCCTCTGCCCCCAAAGGTGATCTGCGAGCTCCAGAGGGGTCCACAAGCCCCTGCTCCCTCCTTCCTCTCTTTAATATCTTTTGCCCATTTACAACCCCCTCACGCCCACAGCCTGGCCCAGCGACAGAGGAAGATAATTAACTGCAATCGTTCTGGCTTAATCAGTCGCAGCGTGGGGAAGGCAGTGGTGATGGAAGGAGCTGGCTATCGGGGATGGGAATTATGTGTTCCCAGCACTTCGTCACCCACTATTACTGTCTTATCTTTATTCATTCTGGCAAATTAAATTAGCACTGTCTTTCCAATCTTGTTCTCCGGGAGGAATTTAACAACAGCGGCAAAGAGAGAACTGGCCGTCATAGTGGTGTTTGCGTACTTCTGAGCACTCTGTGTCTTAAGGGTCCATTGCCTTGGAAAGTACTGGACAATCAGAGCTACTGGGGATGGAGTTTGGGTCACTTGGGGTCAGACATTTGGCTTTTCCTTATGTTGGACATTGACGGGGTCAGCAATCCCAGGCCTAGTTCAACATTCTGTGCCTCAGTTATCCCATCAACAGGGGGCAACTGCTAGCCCCATAGTCAGAGGACCCTCCACTCCAGGGGTTGCCAAACCTATTCTGCAGATTTACCTGTGGACTTGTTAAAAATACAGATTCCTGGGCCTTGGAATATAACTCTCCAAAGCTTTCAGGAAACTATCTGACTAAGGTAGTCTCTAAATCACAGTTTGGGACTCACTGCTCTATTCCTAATGTTCCTAAATTTTGGGAGGGCCTCCAGACATAATCAGTACCCATCAAAATCCTATTATCCTCCCCTTCTGGTGTGCATGGAAGTCTTTCCAGCTTCCCTTGCTGCACTCTATGACTAGCTAGGCTAATGAGTAGTGAGTAGAAGTGTTATGTGTCACTTTTGGGCAGCGAAAAGCCCTTGCAGATAGATGTTCCAGCTTTCCCTGGAGGCAGCATGATGAGGTGGTGAGACATAAGCTCAGCCTGGATTGCTGGGTCAGCACGCAGAGGACAGCAGCCCTGGAGAGTCACCTGGCTCACAGTAGAGTTGATGAGAGATAAAGAGATAAGCTTTTCGCCAGTGACATTTGGGGCTATTTGTCACTAAGCATAATTCTAGCCTGTTCTGACAAATACAGACCCTTTTGAGAATCTGATAAAAACTATGGATCTTCTCCCTAGGAAAATGTGCACTTGTATATAACCATAAACTTTGGGGTACCTTCCTGGGGTCCCTTTATCTCCCTCAGCTCTAAGAATTACAGCCTCAAGTTACTGCCAATTTCATACTCTGATCTGTGACAATGGTGGCATTGCCCTCCTATTACTGCTCTCTTTCCTGCTCCCCTTCATTGATGGCTTTTGGGAGCTTCAAGTTCTTCTCTCTTTCTCATACAGGGCAATCCAGTTCTCTGTTTCTACTCCACCTGTGTAGGTCCAAACCTATCCAGGCAGTTGGGAGAATGAAAGACCTTGTTTATCAGCCACACTCATCCTCCTTAGAATGTGTATGGGAGCATAATTAAAGTTAAATAATTAGGAATTGTATGTGTATTTATTTGCTCTTAAATTTGATCAAATATCAGGGGACCTTGTTCTCCCTGAATCTCATCCTCTCATTCATAAACACAGATTAATATCCCAGGTCTCTCTTAAGGCCAGACTATTCCCAGTGGCTCATAGGAAATTCTTCAGGACCTCACACATGTCCAATGTGGGTCACTGAGAGGATGTCACAATCAGAGGCTGAACCCCAGCTTTGAAGGGTGGCCTGATGGGACCCTCTTACCCACTCTAGTGGCATCTAGAGCACAAGCGTTGGCTTGGCTGGATGGCCCTCCACATGCTTCTCCCGCAGACATTGACGCTTTCAGCCCCTACCTGAGGCCAGGTGTCTGGGACTTCAGCTGTTAGACAAATACCAAGCTTCTGAAGTCTGCCGCACCAGCACGGCCATGGGTGAACCTCATTTGGCGGGGGTTGGGGGGATGGGGGTGGGGGGGTGGGGAGTAAAAGATTAGAAAAGACAGACAAGAGAATAAAGCTGGGGCTAGGTGGAACGCTGCCCTCTGATTAGAGAGAAGTGTTACGGCCTGCAAGCCGAGTCTTTATTTTATAGCCAGATTCCCTGAGGCAAACTAAGGGTGTGGTCAAGATGTTTACAATGTTCTCGTGGGTTTCGAATCTACTCAATTACATGCACCTGATCAAGCTTTGTTTACTTGCTGCACCTCCTACAGCCCATATCACTCAGCCACGTGGGACCACAGGTTCGGACTATAAGGTCAAGCTTACAACTATAGCCTTTGGCTATAATTGTGCTGGGACTTACACATGGCTTTGCCACGAGAGGATCGAGTCCTCTCATTAGTCCGAGGCTTGAACCTGCCCAAACACTGTAGCTGCTCTCCACACTGAAGACCTGAGCTTCCTTCAGCTCGAGTCTCTGCTTTCTCCTGCAAGGAGCTGACCTGCAGATGGCAAAGGAGAGAATCCCCAAGCCTCCCAGGCCTGGAGTCAAATGCTGGGTCTGCCACTGGCCAGTAGTGTCAGCTTGGACAAGTCACGTAACATCTGTAGGCCTCAGTTTCCCCACTGATGAAATGTGAGTATTGTACTAGGACTCAGTGATGGCAAACCTTTTGAGCTCGGCGTGTCAGCATTTTGAAAAACCCTAATTAACTCTGGTGCCGTGTCACATATAGAAATTTTTTGATATTTGCAACCATAGTAAAACAAAGACTTATATTTTTGATATTTACTTTATATATTTAAATGCCATTTAACAAAGAAAAATCAACCAAAAAAATGAGTTCGCGTGTCACCTCTGACATGCATGTCATAGGTTCGCCATCACTGTACTAGGTGGTAAGTCTCCCCTGCCCCGCATATGTCCTGCACTCAAGCCAAACCGGGTGGGTCTCTACTCTGGAGAGAATCCCTGCCTCCCTACCTTTGCTCATGCCATTCCCTCTGCCAAGAGTGCCCCATCACCCATATCCGTCTCTCTCACTTTTAAATATTCCCTATACAGCAAGGCCTGGTTCAAATGCTACCAAAATCTTCCCCGAGCCAACTAGAATGACCTCTCCCTTCCTAGAACCCCCTAACTCTTGTTGGCTCTGCCTAACTTTCTGCTTTTTTCTCTGTATTTTCCAGAATTTCTCAATGAGCAAAAGCCAGTGTTGATTGGCTATCTACTATATGCCAGAACTTAAAAAAATAAGATAATATAAGCACTTGGAATAGCTCCTGGCCCATTGTCAACATTTAATAATAGTTGGCTGGTCTCATAATTGGTGTCCACTATTTTACTGTCATTATTATCATAGCATTGTGGTTAACCATGTAGACTCTGGAGCCAGAATGGTTTGAATCCCAACACTGTCACTTAACAACTGCATGACCTTGGGCAGTTACTTAGCCTCTCTACCTGTTTTCTCACCTACAAAACGGGGAGACTATTGATACTAACTTTTTAGAGTCATTGGGAAGAATAAATGCATTAAGATGTATAATGTGCTTGAAACACTGCCTGACACATCCAACTGCCTATTACAGTCACCCTCACCATTATCTTTACCACAGTAATCACCTCATCATTCTCACCAACATCATCATAACCACCATCTTCCCCCTCCTCCTCCTCACCATCACACCATCATTATCACCATCATCATCCTCACCACTGTCATCACCACTATCATCCTTACCACTGTCATCACCACCATCATCCTCACCACCATCATCCTCACCACCATCATCCTCACCACCATCATCCTGTGTTAAATCAGTGAAGGGTAGGTTCTCTTTGTTCCCATTCCCCATTTATCACCCCTCCTCTGATTGTTTCTCAAAGAGCAGCCCTTCTCTCTTCCCTACTGTGGTACCCACCCGCACCTACCATACCCCTAGCCTGGCCCTCAGGATGAGACTTTGTTGATCTATAAGGAGCTGACAGAGAAAATGTAAGGTTCTAGACTCCGAGCTGCTGGGAAGGGGAGGAGCGTGGAAGACCTGAGGCCAGTTCCCTCGGAGAAGGAGATGGAGCCAGGGAGAGAGGGGTCATCCAGGTCACCAGGCTAGTCAAGGCAGAGGGGAAGAGAACTAGAGTGTGTGGGCTCCCATTATATACCAGACACCCCATATAAATTATTACATTTATCCCTCACAGCCCTGCCATGAGGTGGATATTATATTCCCATTTCACAGATGAGAAAACTGAGGCCTAAGGCCATAGCAAGTCGGCAGCAGAGCTGGGATCTGAGCATGACCCTGGGCCCCTCCTCATCCCACAGGCCCCTTTAAGGCACTGACATGGTTTTGGGTCTGATACCAGAGACAAGGAGTGTTTCCTCTCTTAGAAAATTACCCTTTGAAGCTGGTTCTTCTGAGGATGCCCAGAGGATCCCTAGTGGGGCTGAGAGCACCGGGGTCAGGAATGCAGACTCAGAGGACCTGGCCTTCCTGCCGGCCTTTATTTTCGAAACACCAGTAACAGCCGGTACTTACTGAACATTTGCTGTAGGCTTGTCCTGCACCAAGCTCTCCACACACATTATTATCTACTTCTTCCTCCCAAGGCATGCTTTCTCATCCCATTTTATAGATGAGAAAACTGACTCCAGACAGGTTAAGTGTCTTGACACCAAAACACCCCAAAGCTTGTCCCCTTTCTCATCGCCAGCCCCTTCCTATGAGGTACAGGAACCTTCTGTGGCCCCTAACAATGGCCATCTTTCCTCTGTTCACATTCAGGCTGAGAGTGGACCCAGTCCTGGGTGCAGAGAAGGAGAAGGAACAAGTCACTGAGTTGCCAAGGAGTGGGGAGGTCACTAGAGGAGGAGGGTGCCGAGGTGTCATGTGTTGACTGTGGAGGCGTAACTTCCTCTCCATCCCTCCTCACCCACATCTCGCAGGGATGTTAGCAAGGCCACCGCCAAGCTCACCTCTGTCCTGCAGGCTTGCTTAGCTCAACAGAGAAGATAAAACAGTGGGAGGCTGTGGTGTCGTGGGCAGATCTGCCCTAGAAAGTGCGGTAGTGAGAGGGGCCAGAGAGCGAGCCCCGTCCTGCTGAGTCACTGCATCTCCTGAAAGGGAAGCAGAGGGTTCTGCCCGGTCCTCACAGCAGGGACTGTCGCCTCCTGGCTATTCGGCACAGATCCCGCTGGCAGGGCAGGTGAGCGGCTGAGAGAGCGGGCTCCTGGGGAAGGCTGGCTGGGCTCTAACTGGGCTCCACAGTTTGCCACCTGTGGGGCTGTGGGCAAGTTGCTGCTTACCTCCAACCTGTAAAATTGGCTGGTGGGATGGGAGTCTGCACCTGCCTGGTCGGGGCCATTGGAAGGATCCAGGGAGATAATAGCTGTGTAAAGCGCTTTGTTCATCACCGTACACAAAACAAGTATGAGCTCATAGGGTTATTAACCAGCCAAGCCACCAATGCCTTCCACTGGGCCTGGCTCCAGGCCCCCCATGGCGAAGGGGGACCAGAAACCCCTTTGCAGCAGTGCTTGGGGTGATCTCAATAAGAAAGGGGTGGGAACCACATTCATTGGGAACTGATTGGTTCCAGGAGGGGAGGGGCGCCCTCACGGCATTTATTCCTCACAGGGTCCCGTGAAATGGGTAGCACCCGGATAAAGAGTGAGAGGTTCAGGGAGAATCGGTGTGGAGGGGAGTGATTGCCCAAGCTTGGGACCTAGATTCATCACCGCAGGGCTCTTCACTGATGACATTCTCCTGCCGCCCGGGAGTGACCTCTGATGTTGATGGGGTTCGGACTCCGTGCTGAGCGCTCTGCCGTGCCTGCTCCCTGGGTCGCTGCCCCTCACAACCAGCCCATGGTGGGTACTGTTGTCATTCCACTTACAGGTGAGCACACTGAGGCTCAAGAGCTTACATGGCTTGCCCAGGGCACAGCTGCTCAGGGTCAGAGTCAATATTTGAAGGGCATCTGATCCCAGTGCCCTCCGGTGCCTCCACGCCTTCAGCAGAAACCCCACCCACCCCAACCCCCAGGTGACCACAGGCTGATTGAGAGCAGCCAGTGAGTCCTGGAGGCAAGACTGGAACCTGGGCCTGTCTGACCTGGGCTGAACCCTTAACCCCAGTGACCCCATCGGGGAGCAAGTCCAGGGCAGGGCCAGGCACGGCCAGAGGCTGAGTCTAAGGCTGAGCCAAAGGGAGTTGCCTGGCCCACCAGAGGCTTCTGCTGGGCTGGGTCATCTAGTCACTCCTGTCTTGGCTTCTTGTCCACTGCCCCAGTGGAGGCCCAAACAGTGCTGAGCTCTGGGGTCAGAGACCTGTGTGAGCTGGACAAGCCACTGAGTCCCCACACAGGCCAGGAATCTCCTCCCCACAGGATTGCCTGAAAGTGCCTGAACACGACCGAACGTGCCTCACGAGCTCCCCCGTCAGGGGAATAACGGTTCCGTTCGGCAGGATGGTGTGAGGACAATTCCTTACTGATCCTGGGAAAGCCTGCAGGGCCTGCCGCTCAGTAAGAGAATGAATGAATCGATAGATGAAAAAGTTGCAATGGCTACCTTTAAAGTAAATATTTTATGAACGAATGAGTGGCTATGATCATTCCTTCCAATGTTTAAAGAGCTGCCATGGGAAAAAGGGATTCAGCCTGCGTGCCCAGGAGTTGTGTCTAGGACAGAATAGTAAGGCCACACTCACAGCTTTTAGTTTAGGCTAAGGCAGCGGTCGCCAACCTTTCGGACCTCATGGACCACCAGTGGTCCGCGGACCACCGATTGGCAATCGCTGGTCTAAGGAAAGCCTTTCTAACAGTCAGAGGATGTCTTTTTTTGTTTGTTTGTTTTGTCTTTTGTTAATCTTTACTCAAAGCTATTTTTCCTCACTGATTTTTAGAGAGAGTGAAAGAGAGGGAGGGAGGGGGAAAGAGAGGGAGAGAAAGAGAGAGAAAAACATTCATATGAGAGAGATACATCAATTGGTTGCCTCTTGCACACAGAACCTGCAACCCAGGTATGTGCCCTTGACCATGAGTCAAACCCGAGACCCTTCGATTGGTGGGGTGACAACACCAGCCTGGGCCAGTCAGGGCTGTCTTGGTGTGTTGGGCGATTTGGGGGAGCGAGCGCCCTATCACAAGAGGTGTGTAAGCCTGGTAGCCAGGCCTGTGACAGTCCCCAGGAGGTGTATCAGTACTGGGCTTGGCAATCTAGAGTCTTGGTGTCAGGCGGGGCCATGGTCCACTTCCTGGGATGATAAAGAACATTGGGGGTGGAGGTCCATGTTCCCCCGATTCTCTGATGGGGACAGGGCACAGGAGAACATCCTGCTGGAGGGTGCAGAGAGCTGAAGGGATCACACAGCTCTATTGGCCTGGACAGCTCTGGGCATTTGACCTCCCAAGGCTGAGGTCAGGATGGAGCTGTGACAAGGGCTATCACAGCCTCTGGGGTGGGATGGGAACAGGGAGAGGGCAGAGGGGCTTAAGAGAAGAAGGTCTGCATCCAGGGATCCAGACCTGTGCTGGGTCAGAGAAGTCCGGGGTGTGAGTGCTGGCCAGCCCTGGCAACACCCTGGCTGGTGCCCTTGGGCTCATCACTGCTGCTCCTGGAGCCTGAGCTCCATTGTCTGTCCAAGGAGAGTTGGGCTCAGTGCTTCCCAGGAGTCAGGAGTACCAGCTCCCGCTGTGTGTCCTTGGGCTCATTGCTTCAACTTTCTGAGTCTTTGCTTCTTTGTCTAAAAAGATGAGATCATGGTGATTATCCTCCCCAATCCACAGGGGCATTCTGGGAACAAAGTCATATTTACAATAGGATGTCTTTCATTCATCTGATAAATCTTCATTGTGCACCTTCTATGTCCTTTGAAAAGTCTGAACTGTCATCCCCATTTCAGCTGTTGTGTGTTTATATACGTTGAGGTGACTCCACTTTGCCTCCCTGTACAATGGGTCTATGACTCCTGCTCTCCCCCCACAGCCGAGGCTGTCCCTGCCTCTCTGTCTGTGACTTGAAGGGCTGGGACACGGGGAGTCCTGCTCTGAGAGCAGACACAGCTTTGCAGTTTCGGGAGCAGCATCCTTAGTGCCCTTCAGGGATGTCCTCAGAAAACCATATTTCATGAATGAAACATCACAGTGTTTACAAGAAATCCGGTACCAAAGGCAGTCCTGGTTTTCTGGATGAGGTGACAGAAGCATCAAAGAACCTGATTTCTCTGGATGCTTCCCTCAGGCCCTCTGGGCACAATCCTTCAGGTCACAGACAGAGAGGCAGGGGATCTAAGGGCCACGAATACTGAACATCTACTGGCCAGAAGCTGGGGTGAGGTGAGGGGGTAGAGTGAGGACAGAAAGGGATGGGGAGGAGGAAGGGCCCAGGCAAAAGACCAGGGATGATTCATAGTTAATCCCCTTCCTCTCTCTCTCTCTCTCTCTCTCTCTCTCTCTCTCTCTCTCTCTCTCTCTCTCTCTCACACACACACACACACACACACACACACACACAGACACACACACACACGCACAGTACACTGTCCTCCCCGCTGTGCTGGCTCTGGCCCCTCTCCTGGCTCCTTCCCGCTGCCTGGGACACAGCCAGGCTCTGGGCAGCAGTTCCACGCTGGCCGGGCTCCAGGTGTCTGTTGCGCTCTGGCCCCGGCACAGAAGCGGAGCAGGAGCCCCGAGTGTGGGGAGGACCGGGCAGAGAGCCAGGGCCCGGCAGGAGGGTCCTGGAAGGATGATCCCGCCTGAACCTAGAGGGAAGGTTCGGGTTTCAAAGCTTAGGCAGGCGGAATGTTTTACTTTCCAATGTTTTCTTGTCCTTTTCACTGGCTGGTGCCTCCCTCCCTTCCCGGCTCAGGAAAGGACATTCCATCAAGAGAAAGAAAAGACATCCCATCAGGAGCAGAGAGGTGATGGGATAGTTGTAAGTGTCAAACCCCACCTATGTGATCACACTTAATCCCCCCCGCCAGCCAAGAGAACCGAGGCTCAGGGGTGGATGTGAATCGCTTGAGGCCACAAGCACATTCCACAAGGAAGTGACCTGGACTTGCCTGACCCCCAGCCCGTCTTCTTCCCCCTCTAGCCCATGACAACTCGGAAATCAACTCTGTTTTTAATTTATTTTTCATTGTTTAAAGGACAGTAGTAATCTTTGAGGAAGTTGAGAAGGTCCCGGGGGACTGACCAGGTAAAGGAAGGAAGCCAGTCCCTGCTGCCGTCACATCCTGAACGTGGAGGTGACCAGCATTGGGGTGGATGGCCCCCCTGAAAATGAGAGGTGAGATAAGAAGTTGACGTCTAACTTTCCTGGGTTCAGCCAGAGCTGTCTCCAGCCTCTGGAGGTGATCCAACCCTGGAACTTCCTCTTGCCCGGAGAGCAAGGTGTGGAGCTCCCTGTACCACCAGCAGGCACTCCCTGGACCTCTCAGTGACTTCCCTTCTCAGGGTCAGGAAGCCTTCAGGCTGCTCCTGGTCCAGCCGCACCTGATGTGGAGCCTGCTTTGACACGCGTGGATGAGCCCAGCATCCACCAGACTCGCCAGTGCCGAGGGCTCATCAGTATGCACAGACGTCAATTTGCTTGGCCATCACCCCTTGATGGACATGTGGGTTGTTTCCATGTTTTGGCTCTCATGCCCAGTGCTGCAGAGATCTCGCCCAGACTTTGCTCCCACTTCTTTAGCACCGCCTTAGAGGCACAGGCTGCAGGGTGACAGCTACGGGTTTCGTCTTTAACACATCAAACCTTAGGGCCTGGAGCAGGAGGGGACTCGCCATCTGGAGGGACAGTCTCCATTCTCTGGATCTGACTGTGATGCACTGAAATATTTCCATTGGCATCTGGAGAGCAGGAAAGAGGACGGTGCCATATGGGGGCCCAGAGACAAGGGAAGGAGGTGCAGGGGCGCAGAGGAGCAGCAGCAGGGGTGAGACGGCAGGCTGCTGGGCGGAGAGGCCCTATCCAGGCCTCCATACCTTCCTCCCCTCAAGTGGAGCACCTGCGGCAGATCCCAGAACCCAGGACACGGGAAAGAGCGTGGGTGTCCAGCATGTGTCTCACTCTCCATGCGAGGCCCTCTGATGTATGGGTGTCCCACACCACCAAGCAATGAACTCAATTCAGACACTATCTACCTGGAGACGGTGTCAGATCCCATAGGTTAGGGACTCAGTCTACAAGACTGAAGTTCAGTTCAGATGCCAATTCCAAGTCCAGGCTGCCACCCGTGTTTCTTACTGACCAGCTATAGATGAGAGGTCCCCAAGACCTCCTTGCGTGTGGTTAACTTGCTAGGGCAGCTCACAGAGCTCAGGGAAATACGTACTAGCTTACTGGTTTATTATAAAGGACTAGAACGCAGGAACAGCCAGTGGGGAGAGACGTACCGGGCAGGTATGTGGGAGGGGCTACTGTGCCCTCTCTGAGCACACCACTCCCCCCAAGTCTCCACGTGTTGACCAATCCAGCAGCTCCCAGAACCCCTGTCCTTGTGTGTGTGTGTGTGTGTGTGTGTGTGTGTGTGTGTGTGTGTGTAGGCTTCATTACATAAGCATGGTTGATTAAATCATTGGCCATTGGCAATTGAACTGACTTTCCAGCCCCTTAACCCTCCTTGAAGGTCAGGGGGCAGGGATGGGACTGAAAATTCTAACCCTTCAATTACATGGTTGGTTCTCCTGGCAACCGGCCCCCACCCTTAGGTTAACCTAGGAGCTTACCAAAAGTCACCTCATTAATATCACACAAGACACCACTCAACACTTAGGAAATTCCAAGGGTTTTAGGAGTTCTGTGCCAAAAACAGCGGAGGAAGTCCAAATATATATTATAAATCACAGTATCTCAGGCCCCAAGAGAGGTGACCCTTGTCCAAGGTCACACAGCAAATTGCTGTCTAGGCTGGGCTGAGGCTCCAGGATTCCTGACTCTCTGTCCAGTGCTCTTGCCCTTCAGAGAGGCAGGGAGAGAGGAGGGGAAATGGAGTGGGTCAGGGCTGACCCCCAGGGCTCCTCAAAGGCCATTGGCCACTGAGTCTGTGGGGAGAGTTTCCTGCTGAGCTGGACTCCTCAGCTCTCATCACAGCTGGGTGGACGGATCACCCCTGGGTGACAGCGAGGAGGCTGGCCTCGGCACACAGCCTGTAAGCCACAGAGCGGGGACATAAGTCAAGGGCTCTTGTTTCCAAGCCCAGCCTGTACCATGAGCTGATCTTTTCATTTAAAATCTCATCTGGAACAAAAGCCGGTTTTATTACAGTTTTTGTGTCCTGCACAACCCTTGCCTGTACACCCACCACCTTGTGGTATTCTCATACCCCTCTTTTCTCCAGGGCCTCCAGGCTCCTCCAGCCTCTGCAGGCTCTCCTACCACTGCAAGCTCCCTGCGCTGGCTGCAGTGAGGCACAAAATGCCCACGCTATTTATTTCCTAATAAAAAGACAGCCCGGGTGGCCCAGGGGAGATTAAAACAGAGATTTACTACAAGATGATTAACCATAAAACCACAGGTTAAATCAACACTAGATCAGGAGAAGGAGTGGGAGAAAGGACAGGAGCTTCGGGGAAACGTTAGCTGCGTGGGCTCGCATTTGCACAGGTGACTGATTACTGTTGTCTCTAGGCTTCTGCCCAGAGGAGGCTGAGGGGGGGCTGGCCCCTCTCTCTGTTTGACTCCAGTCTCTTCCATGCTCTGGACCTCAATTTCCTCATTTATCTAATGCAGAGACTGGGCTAGGGGCTTCTTGCTTGATACAGGTGAAAAGAACACGGATTTTGGCAGGTGGACTGGGCTTGGGATCCAGTGTGGCTGTGGCCTTAGGAAGGTCACTTCGCTAAGCCTCGGTTTTCTCCCCATGGGGACAGTAGTGAGAGAGGTGATGACGACAATGATGATGATGATAAGAATAATAGTGACAGCTAACATTTATTGAGGGTTTACCTACACATCAATGCACTAGAAAAACACCATCTGTTCTAAGCCTTTCACGTGCACTGAATTGTTGAATCCTCACAACAGCACTGTGGGTACTGTCGTCCCCTCCCTCTTGCGGGGGGCTTCCCAGCAAGCATCCGTGGCCCTCAGACAGCAGGTTCCTGGCAGGTTTGTTGGCCCCACAGTGTCCTCAGCCTGGGCCCGTGGGACCTCAGCAGTCCTACCCTCCGTGGCTCCGGCCACACCCTCTCCAACGAGGGCTGAACCCCAGCATTTGGGGGATTGGTTCTTGAAATTTTGTTTCCTCCTTGAGTACGCTGCCTCAACTCCATATACTGATTATTTCTGTTTAATTTAGAGCTCTCCTTGCTTCTCTGTAGTTAATCCCATTACTAGATGATAATTCTTTATGTTAAACTTTCCCTGATGAAATTGTTGCTGACTACATCCTGACTGATATAGAATTGGTACTGGAACTGGTCCCAGGATATAGATCAGCAAAGATGACATATATATGACATAAATATATACATATTTCCCTATAAAAATGTAAAAACGATGTTTAGGTCATGGGCCAGACAAAGATAGACCACGGACTAGACTTGCACACAGGCATGGCCTGTCAATCCCTGTACTAGAGAGATTGCCCACTGGAGGGAAGGAAAGACCCAGACCTTTTAGGGATTACTAGGTACTGACTATAAGGTGATGCTATATCCTGGGGTCCCCACATGC
The DNA here is from genome assembly GCF_014108235.1 of Myotis myotis. Taxonomy (NCBI): domain Eukaryota; kingdom Metazoa; phylum Chordata; class Mammalia; order Chiroptera; family Vespertilionidae; genus Myotis; species Myotis myotis. The sequence goes on from NW_023416324.1 coordinate 17,456,201, forward strand.
CTCTGTAATCCACCATCCAAGGTGTCTTATTTCAAGTTCATCTCACCATGGGCCAAGTCAGTTATTTCCCTAAGTTCTGAAAGTGTAATTGAAATAGACATACAGCCCAGCCAGCTGGGCTCGGTGGTTGAGCGTTGACCTATGAACCAGGAGGTCACAGTTCAATTCCCAGTTGGGGCACATGCCCAGGTGGCAGGTTTGATCTCCAGTTCTGGGGCGGGCATGTGGGAGGCAGCTGATCAATGATTCTCTGTCATCATTGATGTCTCTCTCTCTCTCCCTCTCCTTTCCTCTCTGAAATAAATATATATATTTTTTAAAAAAGAAAGAAATAGACATACAAAGCAACTGGTAGAATTCCACTTTGGCCCTCTGGCCAGGAAAGGCTTTGGTAGAAGTCCCAGAACTTCCCCTCCCTAGGAAGATAGTAAACCCTCGGTGATTATGCTTTCAGGGGCGGGGGAAGCAGATTGCAAAGATTCATAACACCTTCACAGCTTGAAGGAAGCAGGGGGCTTCTAAATAGGCCTGTTACCTAATCTGATGAACTCGTTCAGAAGTTCAATGGCTCTTGGCGTATGGCTGTGGGTTATTGTAAGCGCAGTTAGGTGGTTACTCCAATTGCAGCTGTTTTCCCAGATGTTCTATTTTTGCTGAAGCAAATCAACATGGGCCTCTGGCAATTGAAGTGCAGTTACTGACCTGGCTGATGCCTTTTCCTCTAGACCAATTTTGAAAGGACCACAAGAGGCAGTTTTCTTTGACTTGGCAGGGCCAACAGTACACTGTCTGAATCATGCCAAGGGGTATGGCAAGTCTCCTGCTATTGTCCATAGCGTGGTCTTGGATATCTTGATACTCCACAAAATGCCACACTGGTCCACTTCCACCCAACAACAGAATCATCCAGAAAGCTGCTGGTTTTGAGTGGGAACCTAGGAGGTCTTGGCAGTAAGTCCAGGCTACCAGGCAAACTGCTCTACCCCTTTGGCCTTATGATACAGCAGGTCAATAATACTTGAAGTATCATTGCAGCCCTGGAACTCCCATTTGTGTGTGTGTGTGTGTGTGTGTGTGTGTGTGTGTGTTACAGACAACAAACAATAAACACAATAAATAAGTAAATTATACATATGTTCAAAGATGATGAGAGCAGGATGGGGGGGGGGGTTGGAAGAGCTGGGGGAGGGGCTGCATTTTAAGGGGACCGGACAGGGTGGCTCACTGAGGAGACTGGAGGGAGGACTTGCAGGAGGCGGGGAGCGCTCCTGGCTGTGTGGTGGGTGTTGGCTGTGGTGCTAGCTCAGCACGTGCACAGCTCTGTGCTGGAAGTTTCATGCATCTGAATTTAGGCCTCCCTCTCCTCTCAGCTCCTGTCTGTCCTACCCCTCGCCCCCTTCCGCTTTCCTCCCCTCCAATCCATTCTCCCTCCAGGAGCCAGAGTGCAGCTTCCACAGGAATCCGACCACTTTACTGATTAACACCTACCGCAATTCTCCTTTACATTCCAGAACAAAGTCCAAAGTTTTGATAACTTGCTACTCAGAGCTCCCCCATTACCTGGCCCAGCCGCAGCCCAGCTCACTGCTGCTCAAAATGCGGAGAGCAGCTACCTCCAGGAAGTCCTCCTTGCCTCTCTGCCCACCCCTCCCCCTGCCCTTTCGGGGTGTTCCCACGGTTAGAGCCCCGTACCCCCCCCCCCCCCCGCACCACAGCATGGCACTTAGTCCTGGGTGGTCGCTGCTTGGTGAAGGTCTGAGTAGCCTTTGGACAGAGGACTGTGAGGAAGGGGTGGTGTCTGACCATTTGTTCCCAGATTCTTGACACCGAGCACTGGGCTGGGCACATAGTAGGCGCACAATAAATCCTTGATGACTGTGGAGATGCATGGATGGCCAGAGGGACCAGAGGGCAAACAAACGCATGGCAAGCCCCTTCATCATTCCCTCCCCAGGGATGAGTGGATGGAGAGAAACGATTCTGCATCTAGAAACTCATTTGACTTAATTTCACGATTGTTTGGGTCTTTTTTCTTCCTTGACAGCTATGGATTGGGAAATAATCTGAAAATCAATCTTTCTTCCTCCAGGTTCACCCAGGCTTGGCTCCATTGACCGTCCACGGGAACTGATGTACCGTTCACACCGTCCTGTTGGTGGTGACAGATGTTTTCCAAGACAGTGAAGCAGGGATCCTCTTCCCCTCCTGGCCTGGAGCTCCTGGTGGGAGCTCAGAAATGGCCTGGCATCACATTGGGGGGGAGCATGCAGGAGCACGAGAGGCCCTGGGTGTGAGGACCAGGGAAGTGATATCCTCATGGTCACGTCATGTCACCCCATACTGATGGGTCCTCCAGGGCTTCTGTTCCTTTCAGCCCATTCTCTCTATCCCAAGGCCCTGGGAGTCTCCATGCCACCTGTGGATAAGTGTGTAGGGGCTGGTGAGGGTGCCCTGGAGGCAGGCAGGCGCAGACCGAGGGCAGAATCCAGATTGGAACTCACACTGAGAACTTTCTGGCCCGGATACTTCTGATCCATATCTGAGTCCTGTTCCTTTCCAGCCCAGAGCTTGGAGTGCAGAGGTCACAAGCTCAAATGACTGGGGGCAGGTGGGCAGGTCAGTCATGTGAATGAGGGACGGGGTGAAGACAGCGGGGATAATCGGCAGAGGAGGGAGCTGTGGGCAGCAGGAGAGGGCAGGGCCCATCAGAGGAGAACCAGAGTGAACACAGTGATAGCTCTTACTGTGAACCCAGCTGTGTTTACATGTGTGAAGTTCAGGCATCGCTCTTGAGGACCCGCAAGGTAGGAGCTAGAGGTAACCCATCATACAGATGATGTAACTGGGGTCCAGGGGGTATGTCATTTGGCCAAGGTCGCCCAGGCATCTGACCCCAAAACCTGTGCTGCTCTTGAGGATGAGCTGGCTCTGGGTCCCTGTTGCCATGTGGGACTTTTAGAATGCAGTGTCCTGATTGCCCACTTTTTCAAGAGGAATCGGAGATCCTGTGAAGTTTTTTTCCCTATGAAATTTCTAGATTTTCATTACATTACTAGAGTCCTGGTGCACGAAATTCATGCATGGGGTGGAAGAAGGGGGGGGGTGTCCCTCAGCCCAGCCTGCACCGTCTCGCAATCCGGGATCTTTCAGGCATCCTTCTCGCAATCCAGGACCTCTGGCTCCTAACCGCTCGCTGGCCTGCTGGCCTGATTTCGCCCCTAAAACTCAAGCTTCTTCTTTTTTTATTTTTAATATTTATGTTTCTTCTTCATTTTTTATTTTAAAATTCAAACTTCTTGAGAACATGAGGCGTTTAACATTATTCCGTATTCCTTACTGAGAGCTAAGAATGGTAAACACAGCCAATATTTAGTACTTATGGGCTTCTATACAAACACTTTCCAACCAGGATTGTTTTAATAGGCAGCCTCCAAAAACTTGAACTGGAAAACCTAAAAGTAGAGTGCTCAGATTTCAGGCATCAGGCGCTATTTGCAGGATTTCTATCCCAATTAAACTCTAATTCTGAGCGCTCAACAGTCTGGACAAACTGCCCTTCACTATCTCCAAAGTTTCTTATTCGTCACTCTCCCATTTTCCTCCGCTTCAAACCAAGGTAACCAACGGAACCTTTCATTCTGATCTTCCTCGGGGCAAGGGAACAGCAAACCTCAATTGAAACAATTCCCCGCCAGAAGTCGCCTCCAAATACTGGAGACTGAGGACTGTAGGGCTGGCCGTGCACATGCGCAGTAACAGGCTCACGTTCTAGCGGTAGGCGCCCCGGCGGTCTCCACAATCCCACAATCCTCTGGTCGCACACTTCCGGTTCTTCTAGCTCCTCCTTTACTGGTGTTTCCTTTAGTCCTGTTGCAAGTCCAGGGCCTCGAGTTGGAGAGGATTTTGTGTTCTCTGACGTTGATAGCTGTGTACTGTTTGGAATCAGTGAAGTTTCGGGAGTCCTGCCGCTGCCACGAACATGTCGGTCCAGAGCGCACTCATGAAACAACCGCCCATTCAGTCCCCGCTGGCACCGTCCCGGTTCGCAAAGGTACTGTGCTGAGCCGTTTTCCAATCGGATCTTCCTCCTCCTTCCCCAGCACACTCCAACCAGGGGTCCTCAAACTTTTAAAACAGTGGGCCAGTTCACTGTCCCTCAGACCGTTGGAGGGCCGGACTATAGTTTAAAAAAAACTATGAACAAATTCCCATGCACACTGCACATATCTTATTTTGAAGTAAAAAAACAAAATGGGAACAAATACAATATTTGTATTTGCATGTGGCCCGCGGGCCGTAGTTTGAGGACCCCTGCCCCCAAACCTACTCCGGCCGACCACCCCAACCCTGCAGACCCTTAAGACCTCCCCCCCTATTTCTTTGACTTTCCCCCATCAAACTCGCACCCTATGCGTTGCCTAGGGGCACCCCTAACTGCTCCCTGGGGGCGGGGCCAGCCTGGGCAAGGGGCCCTGGTGTTCTGGTCTCTGGTCGTTCTGGTCGCTGGCTTTTTGTATAGATAGATGGGTGTCAAACTAATTCCATCTGGGAGCAGGATTCTGCTCGAGGCTGCTGATTGGCAATCTCTGGGCAAGTGGAAAGAGTCCTGGTTGGGTTTCTAATCCAAAGGCAAGACTTGGAGGCAAACAGAATCAAGCTCAAAAGTTCCCTTTCTATTCCTAGTTTGTTGAGAGTTTTCCTTTGTTTACCATAAGCAGGTATTATTTTTTGCCAAATGTCTTTTCTGCTTCAACTGATAGGATGCATTGTTCTTGTCTGTTGATACGATGGATTATAATGATTGTTTCTCTAATGTCAATCAGTCTTACATCCCTGGAATAAACAAGATTGACCTTGATGTATTATTCTTATTTTCTTGGATTTGATTTGCTAATATTTTGTTGAAGGATTTTTGCATCTATGTTCACAAGAAACTTAATATTTAGTTTTCTTTTCTTAGATGGTCTTTGACTGGTTTTGCTATCGTGGCAATGCTGACCTCATAAAGTGTGTTTCGGAGTGTTCCCTGCTTGTCTACATTCCCAAAGAGATTGCGTAGAATTATGTCCCTTACATGTTGGTAGAATTTGCCAGTGAAACCATGTGTGCCTGGAATTTTCTTTTTTGGAAGATTTTCTAACACAAATTTAATTTCTTAATAAATATAGGGCTACTCAGGTTGTCAATTTCTTCTTGAGTGAGCCTTGGTAGTTTTTATCTTTTAAGGAATTGGTCCATTTCATAGAAGTCCTCAGAGATATGGGCATAGAATTGTTGCATAGTATCTGTTTATTCTCATATTGATGTCTATGGGGCTAATAGTGAAGTCTCTACTTTCATTTATGTTGTTCAGACCAGACTTCTGATCTATCCTGAGGTTAACTGACTCATTCCACTGTTATACTCATTACTCTATTGAGCCCATACAGTGGCATTTTAAATGCACCCACATTGCATTGGCCAAAGCAAATCACATGGCCAAGTCCAGGATCAGTGAGTTAGGCAACCAGACCCTGCTTGTTCCAGTGCTCAGCAAGGTTACCTGGCAAAGGCAGGAAGGAGTGAAAGGGTTGGGAACAAAAATCTAACCAAGTAAGTTTTTGGAACATCGTTGTCATGGAGCATTAAGTAATACTTGAAAGGCCAATGTGTGAGAGAGCCATAGAGAATCAAGGGTGGTTATCCTGATTAAATGAAGGAAGGTGCGCCCCAGGTATTTGTTGGTGACCAGTCCATGGTGGTTCGCTCCTCCAGTGACCACCCCCTCAGTGACCTTGAAAAAATATTAAAATGAGGAAACTTTTGAGAGTGAGAGGAAGCAATATTAATGATTATGCCAAGGCTGTAGGCAATTTAAACTGGACTGTCTTGGGCAAAGTGAGGCATATGATTCTCTATCCATTTGTTGTATAGCTGGTAGTGTCCTCAAATAATCTAGGAATGCTCTTTAGGCCTAGGTTTCTTTTGCATTTCTTTCCCTTACAATAAAAAGCTGAACTCCTACCCTAGCCAGTTTGGCTTACTGGATAGAGCGTCAGCCTGGGGACTGAAGGGTCCCAGGTTCGATTCTGGTCAGGGGCATGTACCTTGGTTGCGGGCACATCCCCAGTGGGGAGTGTGCAGGAGGCAGCTGATCAATGCTTCTCTCTCATCGATGTTTCTAACTCTCTATCCCTCTCCCTTCCTCTCTGTAAAAAATCAATAAAATATATTTTAAAAAAACCTGAACTCCCTGGAAGTTCGGTCTCCGCCCCCCCCCCACACACACTTATTCAATCATCCACCAAATGTATAACAAAACACTCCTAGATCCTAGCACTGTCTAGGCCAGCCGTGGGCAAACTACGGCCCGCGGGCCGGATCCAGCCCATTTGAAATGAATAAAACTATTGAAAAAAAAGACCGTACCCTTTTATGTAATGATGTTTACTTTGAATTTATATTAGTTCACACAAACACTCCATCCATGCTTTTGTTCCGGCCCTCCGGTCCAGTTTAAGAACCCATTGTGGCCCTTGAGTCAAAAAGTTTGCCCACCCCTGGTCTAGGCCTTGGAGAGCCAACAGTGGAATGAGATACTTCCCATCTTTAAGAGGATCACCCATTAGAAGGAGAGACACATAATGGGACTGTTTAGGGATCTTGGTCTCTGCTTCACCTTGACCTTTAACCCTCAATCCATGAGTAGAGACCAATCTGGAAGGGACTTTTTGTGGTGGATCTGGGCTGTAACAGGAAAATCCCATAGCACCTGGAGGTGTCCCCTCACCTGCACTGGTTCAAACAACTTCCAGGCTGGAGTCCTATGGGGATGATGGACACAAGGCCACTTCCTTCTCTAGCCAGGGAGGAGCGTTGATCACCACGCTCACCTATTACTCTGAAAAGTGATTATCTGTCAAGGTTCATCTGAGTCCTTAGCCTCCTGCAGACTCCATCCTCCCCACCTCCCTCCACCAGACAGTCTTGATGGTGGCTGAGGAGCTCTTCCCAGGAAGTGAGAGGGAGGAAAATTACCTTGTACTCTACTTCACCACCTGTTTGGTTTGGCAGTTGCAGCAACAGCTTATGTCCCGCCAAGCCTGATAAGAGAACTGTCAATGTCCGTGGACAATCTGGCCCTGGGAGTTGAGCAGAGGATTCTAGGAAATTGTGGAGATTGGCTGCAATTTGGGCCACCTTAAATTGGACTCCCCTGCTGAGGGATTGCAGACGCTGCAAATTGCAAGTAGGGTAGGCTACTTTGCTTCCCTCTGCCCCAGCTCTTAAGGCATTCCTCAAAGACCATCATCTCTGCCCCAGCTCTTAAAGCATTCCTCAAAGACCATCATCGCTAGAGACAGCTGGATTTGGGCTTGAATCCCTGTGTGTGACCAGGTGTGTGACTGTAGATAAATTACTTCATGGGGACAGTATTTCATGGGAATGATAACTGTGTCAGTCAGGATGCTTTTTATTGTGAGGGAAAGGAATGCAAAAGGGAAACTATAGGCTTATTAAATGAGAGGTCCAGGAGAATGTCAGGTATGGCTGGATCCAGATGATCAGATGAGGTCTTCAGGAATCCATCTCTCACTGTAACTTGACTGTTCTTGTTCTCATTTTTACTTCTATACCTTTTCACAACCCCCCTCTTCCCGGAGGCTCCAAGAAGTTCCAGCAGAAGGGAGATCTTCACTAGCCCAATAATTCCAGAAAAAGTCTCAGGATAGAATTTCATTGGTCAATCCTGAGGAATGTCTCCATCCCTAAGCCAATTGCTATGGCCAGAGGTTATGTGCAATATTTCCAATTACTAATTGGCCAGGCTGAGGTTATGTGCCCACACCCAGGAACCCAAGCACCAAGGAAATACGTAGGAGGTGGTGATGGTGGATCCCCAAAGGAAAATAGAGGAGACAGTATTGTAGAGAAAGAGGGAATAGGTTTCAATTAGGTGAAAATAGCTACCTGGGCAGGGGTAAGACTGAAAATATTTAACAACTAGTAGACCAATAGCATCCACCAATAGGGCGTGGAGGCTGCCAGAGCTGGGCAGGACCCTGAAGCCCAGGGCTGGATAGTAGCTCAAGTTGTTGGATGATTTGGAGGTCGGAGGGCACCTGAAGTGGGGTTGGGGCAGTATGAGAGCACCCAGGGCTCAGGGTGGCAACTAATACCAACCAATAAGAATATATTTCTGCATTTTTCCAACTGCTCTGACTGTGCCAGTGAGTCCTGGTGAACATTCCTCCCAGACTGCTACCCTGTCCAGACCACCACCTTATTTTCTTGAGTTGATATCTGCATTCAGACTTAGCAGTATCCTCAAGCTTACCCATGCATGTTTTCTCTTTAGATATTTGATAACAAGTATGCACCACTGTTCAGAGCAGCCTGACCCCACAGGCCACCACCCTGGGAGATGGGCATTAGTGTGGGACAAGTGGGTGGTGGGCCCAGGACCCCTCTCTCTCTGGAGCAGTGTTGGTGCTGCCTTTGCTGTGTCAACCTCAAAATAACTAACAGTTGTTTGGCACTTACTGGTGTCTGCATTTGACCCAGTGATGCCACTTAAAGGAATATATCCTAAGAATTCTGAAACACCAGTCAGAAAGAATATATACAACCTCATGTTCATAGTAGCACTATGTTTAAAATGGCTAAGGTTCGGAAATAGCCCAAATGCCCATCAGTAGATGGCTGGGTAAAAAATACGTGGTATAGCCCAGCTGGTGTGGCTCAGTGGTTGAGCATTTACCTATGCACCAAGAGGTCACTGGTTCGATTCCCGGTCAGGGCACATGCCCGGGTTGCAGGCTTGCTCCTCAGTAGGGGGTGTACAGAAGGCGGCCGGCCGATGTTTCCCTCTCATCAATGTTTCTGTCTTTCTCTCTCTTCACCCTCTTCTCTCCTCTCTCTAAAAACAAATAAAAACATATTTTAAAAAAAGATGTGGTATATTTACACAATGGAATATTATGCAGGTATAAAAAAGAAGGATCTCTTACTCTGTGAGACAGCAAGGAGGGACCTGGGGAGTATTATGCTAAGCAAAATAAGCCAGTCAGAGAAAGACAAATATCACATGATCTCACTCATCTGTGGAATCTAATGAACAAAATAAACTGATGAACAAAACAGATCCAGAGACATGGAGGCATGGATCAGACTGACAAATCTCAGAGGGAAGGGGGAATAGGAGGACATGAAGAGATTAGCCAAAGAACTTATATGCATATATGCATAGCTCACAGACACAGACAATAGTGTGGTAGACCGGGGTGGGGTGGGTGTGAGGTGGAGGGGGCCAATGGGGGGAAAAAGGGGACATCTGTAATACTTTGACACATTGATGTTTGAGTCCAGAGACAGTGGCAATAAATGCTCCACAGCTAGTTTTGATCTGGTAGATGCCCCAGTGCCACAGGGTCATTCTTTACGGGATGATGGTCATGTGCTTCTAAATCCATCATCAGGCTCAAGTTTTGTGTCTCCAAAAGAACCTCCTAGACCAGCCGAGGGCAAACTACGGCCTGCAGGCCGGATCCGGCCCATTTGAAATGAATAAAACTAAAAAAAAAAAAAAAAGACCGTACCCTTTTATGTAATGATGTTTACTTTGAATTTATATTAGTTCACACAAACACTCCATCCATGCTTTTGTTCCGGCCCTCCGGTCCAGTTTAAGAACCCATTGTGGCCCTCGAGTCAAAAAGTTTGCCCACCCCTGTCCTAGACTAACTACTAGAGGACTCTTTCTAAAGTCAAAACTGACCCATTCCTGAAGAACAGTATGGTGGCTTAGAACACGGGTTCTAGAATTTGAATACCCTGGTTTAAGTCACCACTTAATCCCCCTTTCACCACTTAATGGCTATGCGGCCTTTGGTAAGTTACCTAACCCCTCTCTGTCTCAGTTTCCAACACTGATAATGGGGAAACTTGGAGTGGGAGTAAGCCTCCCCCAGTTTTAAATCCTATCTAATATAGAGGGAATATGCTAATTGACCCTCATGCCATTGCAAAGATGGCGGTGCCCACAGCCAATAAGGAGGGGATATGTTAATTGACTGCCCTGGCCTCAAAGATGGCGGTGCCCACAGCCAATAAGGAGGGGATATGCTAATTGACTGCCACACCCTCAAAGATGGAGATGCCCACAGCCATAAGATGCCTGGCAGGGTAGAGCTGTTGTGGGCGATCAGGCCAGCAGGGGAGGGCAGTTAGGGGTGACCAGGCTGGCAGGGGAGGATAGTTGTGGGTTACTGGGACAGCAGGGGAGGGCAGTTGGGGGGACCAGGCCAGCAGGGGAGGGCAGTTAGGGGCAACCAGGCTGGCAGGGGAGGGCAGTTAGGGATGACCGGGCCGGCAGGAGAGGGTAGTTGGGGGGTGATTGGGCCAGCAGGGGAGCAGTTAGGTGTCGATGAGGCTGGCAGGGAAGTGGTTAGGGAGTGATCAGGCAGGCAGGCAGGTGAGCAGTTGGGAGCCAGCAGTCCTGGATTGTGAGAGGGATGTCTGACTGTGGTTTAGGCCTAATCCTGTGGGCCTAAACCAGCAGTTGGACATCCCCTGAGGGTTCCCAGATTGGAGAGGTTGCAGGCTGGGCTGAGGGACACCTCCCCTCCCCCCCAGTGCACAAATTATGTGCACCAGGCCTCTAGTAATGAAATAATAGCTTGATGACTCTCTGAGCACTGCTGTCTGCCTAAGGCACAACTGGCACCATCGGCGACTTAGAAAAACCCACTCACTCATCCAGCCCCCTGGGCAGTGGGGCTCAGGAAATGGGCCCAGGTGTCACCCATGCTCCTGCTCTTCACCGCCTCCACAGTGACCACACCAGGCTTGCACCCTGCTGGCCTCGCCCTCAGCAACCGGCTCCCACCCTCAGAAAGTGCTCCTTCCCTCTGGGCTCCAGCCTGCTTCCTGGAGCTTCTGCCTCTGCTCCTTGTTTTGCCCCTGGAGCCTCACAGTGAGTTTAATCTCCTCAGTAACAGCAAAATAAACTCACTAAACTCCATTAGAGCGAGCAGTCGCATAGACAGGGTGCAGAACTGCTGTGCCTCAGACGCGACTCCGTAATTACTAGCACCATGGAAATTGCAGGGATTAGAGACTCGACTGGAGACGGGGACAGATTGTGTCACCAAGAAAGTACTGATGAGCGGAACTTCCACATGCTAAGGCGGGCTGGGATTTGCATTAAATGAGGAGGCAGGTCCGTGCCCATTAACTCCATGGGGACTGACACTGACCTTCTAGGGCAGCGGTTCTCAACCTGTGGGTCGTGACCCCTTTGGTGGTCAAACGACCCTTTCACAGGGGTCGCCTAAGACCATCCTGCATATCAGATATTTACATTACGATTCATAACAGTAGCAACATTACAGTTATGAAGTAGCAACGAAAATAATTTTATGGTTGGGCTGCAACATGAGGAACTGTATTTAAAGGGCCAGAAGGTTGAGAACCACTGTTCTAGGGTGTGTGTCGGAACCGGGGAAGTGGGGGAGGAGCGGGGGTAGGGGTAGACTGTAGTGATTTGGTAGTAGCCCATCTTTAATAAATTGACTCATTCTGCATCTCAATGTTCATCTGGACTAACCCCATTTTCTAGGCCAGAGAGCATTCCTCCACCATCCCTTCTCTACTACTGTCCATCCCCAGAAGGGACTTGCCTGCCATCCACACAGCTGGCCCATGGGGACCTGGACCCTAGTACAGGCTTTCTGATGCTGCATCCAGTGACCTTCCCATTAGTCCTGGTCCCCGTCCGCTTTGGTGAAAATGCCTGTGCTACCAGGCTGTCATCAGGTCAGCAGAAAATGCCATGTTGTCAAAAGAAGACTTTGCTTTTCGTGTACCCGTGTGATCCATAAGCAACCACGGGGCGGGCAGGATGGAGCAGGGCCTGGCTCCTCTGAACTCTAGTCTCACCGCGTGGCACACAGACTGGCGCACTCAGCGCCGCCTCCCATCGCGTACTCACGCCAGGCAGTGTTGATTGATGTCAGCACCGCTCCCACTACGAGTGGCCCTCGCAGTCTTATCCAATACTGGAGTTAAATGAAATGAAAGCTATTTGCTATACTCAGTCTTTATAAGCTCCATCAACCAAGAGAAAAAGTGCACAATTTGTGACTTTCTATTTCCCCCCACCTCAAACCCACTATTGAGCATCAACCATGCCATAACTGTGTGAAATGCTAGGGTCGAATTATTGCAAGAATGGCCCCAGTTCCCCTCCCTCCCTGTAATGAAGCCTTTTGCAATACAGCTTTGCAGCTTCTTCCGCCAGGTGGAGGAGTTGATTTCCCCACTCCTTGTACCTGGGATGGCCTTGGGACTTCCTTTGCTTGATAGAATAGAATGGAAATAATGGTACGACAGTTCAGAGTCTGGGCCCCAAGGCTCTGCATTCTTCCACCCAATTTCTTGGAATCCTGCTGCTCTCATGGGAACAAGCCTGGGCTAGCCTGCTGGGAGATGAGAGACCCCATGGCTTAACCACCCCCATTACCTCAAATGACAGCCAGAGAACTGTCATTCACCTGAGTAAGGCTATCAAAGACCAACCAGCTGCCGCTGACCTGACCGCCTACCACAGACAGGTGAGCAGGTTCAAGTGGAGGCAGCCAACCCCTGCCCATTCAAAAGTACCCCCCAGCTACGGTGCAGGCTCTAGAACAGGGGTGGGCAAACTTTTTGACTCGAGGGCCACAATGGGTTCTTAAACTGGACCGAAGGGCCAGAACAAAAGCATGGATGGAGTGTTTGTGTGAACTAATATAAATTCAAAGTAAACATCATTACATAAAAGGGTACGGTCTTTTTTTTTTTTTAGTTTTATTCATTTCAAATGGGCCGGATCCGGCCTGCGGGCCGTAGTTTGCCCACGGCTGCTCTAGAATGAAATAAGTGCTCATTGTTTTAAGACAATAGGTTTTGTATTCCTCTTTAATGCAGCCACAACTAACATGCACTACCTAAGTATTTCCTTCAATCATTTTATGTGATAACAATGACCCTCATTTTACAGATGGGAAAGTTGAGGCTCAGAGAAGTGAAGACTTGTTTGAGGCCATCCTGATAGTAATCACAGAGCAAAAATTCAACCCAGGTTTTTCCGACCCCTTTGTCCATGTTTGATGTAGCTGAAGAGTCTCTGGTGCTGGAGTGGCAAGCAGGTTTCATTTCATTTGCCAGTGTCAGTTAATTGGCAATGACTGCCTGTAATGTAGTGTTGAAAAGACACTGGGAAAAATAAGAGTTCTGTGGTTGATTAGTGATGTCTGCCAGGGCTGGTGAATGCAGAAGCAGCAGTCTGAGTGCTCTACATTTACCATGGAAGTTTTGTGGGTACCCAAACCCAAAGTATGAGTGAATTTTGGCGGACGTATCAGGATTTGTCACTGAGGCAGAGCAGGGTGTCTGAGCACCACCTGCTCTTACCTAAGATGACCATATACTCTTGCTTCATGTACAGACGCTGGGTGCCCTAGTGGTCAGCCTCGCTGCATCCACTATCTGGCCCAGGCTGACATAGTATTGTTCACCTCTTAGGGTTGGTGTTAGGATTAAGAGATAATGAGTGATAAATTAAAGCATTTAATTTCCAGGCAAAAATGATGACATAAGGACATTTGAACCCTACTCCTCTCCCCAAATCAACTAAGGACAATACCAATAAAAAATGGAATGTAGGAGAAGTTGTCCACCCCCTCCCCCACCCCTGAATTTTTATTGAAATCAGAAATGACCGCAGACCCAAACCACAAACTCTGAAGTCTTTCTGCCCCAATCCTGTGACATCTAGACCAGCACACAGAAGAAACTGTGGCTACATCCAGCATTCTGAGTATGTTCTGTGGATAGGAAACCTGAAGCTTTGTGGGATATGTCCCAAATCTGAAGACTTTATCGAAAAATCCTTGGCTTAGAGCACTGAGACCCAGACACAGGCTCCCTGGAGTCTTGGCTGGGGCCACACTGACCGCTGAGTGTCAAACACTGAGCTGTGCTCCCACAACAAAGGAAACCACTGATGTGGTGAGAGAGGCTGAGAGGATAAACCCACATGGAAGCTGTAGTCTGCCCAGGGCCGTCCCTCCCCCCCTTCCCACACTTCCCTCCCACAAACAGCTGGCCCCATTCAAAGTCGAGTTAAGAAGAAACCAACACAGGAACTGCATAGATGCCCCAGAAAAAGGAGAAAGAAAACATAAACAAAGGCAGATGAGACATATACACCACAAGAGGAATTGCCCAAAGAAATGGGGAAAACAGTTGCTGGTCCCAATCGCCATCAATTTCAAGTGACACAGTGTTTCTTTAACGAGACTTGAGTAAGAAATATGAGAATTGAAAGAAGTGATTATAAAGTAACAGCCTGTGATGAAAATCAAGCTGGCTGTTCTCAAATGAAAAAGAGAGAGAGAGAGAAAAAGACACAGGAGAGATTAAAACCACATTAGAAACATCAATGAATAAAATGAGTGTGATAAACTACAATAAGGAACATTGTGAATAAGCTATAGAAAGTCATACAACATTGAATAGAAAGGAAGAGCCTTTTTTGGGGTCAAAGGTTAAAGTGATAAGAGGCTTAAAAGACTGAGAGAGGTTATTCAACAAATCAACCTTGTATGGAACAAATGGTATACAATATTAAATTACACAAAAATAAAAATCTGAAAAAGTCACGAATCTGCTGATCCAAATTGCACATGATCACCCAGGAAAAATTGCTGAAGAAATATCAGCTCTAAGACAATCTGAATGAAATGATTGAGCTCTAAAAAGGAAAGATTTATCTGGTAAAAAGGTCAAATTACAATGGAGGAAGAAATCAGGTTTGCATGAATATTTCTGTACTAATGCTGCAAAACAGTGGGACAATGTCTACAAAGTTCTGAGGGAAAGAAAATACACTCTGAAAATTTTATACCCAGCCAAGTTGTCTTTCAAGTAAAAAGGCAACACATTCTCCAGTGTGCAGAACTTAGAAAACAACATTCTGATTCTTTCTGGAAAAATTATTCCATTAAAAAATTTGAAATGAAAAAAGAACAAAGAAAAGGCAAAGATGTGGTTAAAAGTTTTAAAATAAAAAAGAAGAAAGTCAGGTAGGCAAGAAGGACTGGGGCTGAGAACAGACTATTTAAATGCAAAGCTCACTCTAAATTGCCATGAGAATTGTGCTTCCAAACCAGCATGAAATGTTATAAACCCTGACAAGGTAATAATAATGTTTTAAGGAACAGTGTAAGTGTGCTAATTTCCTAAACTTTATTACCAGCGAGTCAATACATTCAGTCTAGAATCAAAACATAAAGTGTTTTATTTTAAAACATGACCACAACGTCTTAAAATTTTACAAGCTTTCTTCGTAACTATAAAAGTATTGCAGGAAAAAACATCTCTTGTGAAACAACATTTATCTAAAGTTAATATTTATTCAATTTAACCTCAATTAAAGTATTTTTTCTGTTAAATTTAAGTTAAATTATATTTAATATGCTTTTATGAAAAATAGGATGTATAATTTTTTTCTTCATCTATCTTTCCTTCTTTCCAAATATGTGCATAGAGAAGTGCTTAGAATAAGATTCACCAAATATTGAACTTATTAATATTATTATTTTTGGTAATTTTTAGTATTGCTTGGATGTTTTACACTATACATTTATCTTTAAATTAAAAAAAATCCTCACTAGATATATTTTTCATTGATTTTTAGAGAGAGGGTGGAAGGGAGAGAGGAGGAGGGAAGAAATAGGGAGAGAGACATCAATTGGCCACCTCTCATACATGCCCCGACCGGGCTGGGGATCAAACCTATAATTAGTCTGCGGGCCGATGCTCTAACCACTGAGCAACCAGCCAGGGCTACATTTGCCATTTTCACAAAATAAGAATTTATTACAATTATTTTGGTGGCATCAGTCAGATCTCAGATTGTGTCTTGCTCAGTGAACTCAAAGCTAGTGTTTTTGACAGCCTCCCATCAGACCCAGGAGGTAGGGACTCTTATTAAAATGTCCACTTTACGGGCGAGAGACTGAGGTATGGAGAGTTTGAGTCACTGGTCTCAGGTCCTAGTGTACGGAATGATAGAGCCAGGCTGTGTAGCTCTATCACCTGCATTCTTAGCCACCCCTCTCAGCCTCTGTCCACTCTCCTCCTACCATCCAGGCCCCTGATAGGTCATGTAGTGACAGCAGGATTCCACCCAGCAGCTGTGTATGGTCATCAATAGGCATCCACCATTAGCTTAGCCACACTCGACCCCTCGAGTTGGGGGGCAGCTGAGCTGTCTGGGGAGATTGAAGATTGAGCATTTGGAGATGGGGTCAAGCCCTGGCTTCTCCTTGTGAGGGCTGTGTGACCTTGGGCCAGCCAGTTAACCTCTCTGGGTTTGTCCTTTCTTCCTGGGCTTTGCTTCCTGCCGGGTGCAAGAGAGAAGTTCAAGGGGATAAGAACGCACTTTACAAACCTGAGAGCTGAGAGGGATTAATTGAGGGCCTGTGGGTATCATTGTCACCACGGGGACCTTCCTGTTCTCAAGCAATCCCAGGGCACAGTAAGAAGCTCCTCTCTCCTCCCCCGGCACTGCTTTTCCTGAACCAAATCCCCAGCAGGCGAGCAAGTGAAAGCTATGATTGAGCCGTCTCTATCAATATCCCTCCCACTGTTTGCCGTCCTCCCTGTGGGCTGAGCAAGAAAGATCCACTCCTGTCTCTGGAAGCTCTAAGCCTTGCCAGGCCCTCAGGTTCCTTAGAACCCCCGCCTGTCAGAGCTGCACCCCAGGATGCCGTCAGGCTCAGCCCTTTCACTGTGCAGATGGGGAAACTGAGGTCTGAGAATAAATAGTAACAACAACAATAATTGTCTGTCAACACTCTCAGTTGCACATGATGGGGAAAAAACCACATGGAGCTGATTTCAGCACAAAGGGGAGGTATTGGCATAGGTCAGTGATTTTCAACCTTTCTCATCTCCTGACACACATAAACTAATTACTAAAACTCTGCGGCACACCAAAAATGTATTTTTTGCTGATCTGACAAAAAATAGGTATAATAATGATTCATTCACACTGAACGGCTACTGTTATGTTGGCTGTTGTCATTTTTTCACTTGACAATCTAAGGGAAAAGAGGTCAGTGCCCCTGCCTAAATAGTCAGGTATTGCACACTTTAAATCGCTGGCATGGAAAAGTGAAAAGTCAGAGTAGGGCTTCAGGAATGGCTTGATCAAGACCTCAAACAATGTTACTAGCTCCAAGTCTCACTCCCTCTCTGCTCTGGTTCTGCCTCATTGGCTCTGTCCTCAGACCCTGTGTGATGGGAAGATGGCTGCAGTAGCTTTTTTGTCTCTTCAAGTTCAATGTCAGGGGCAGAGAGCACATGCCTCTGCACCAGCACTCCCAGCCAAAGCTGTGTGCACCTTGTTTGCTCTTATTGGCCCCCGTGACCATCCCCGAGTCAATAGCTGTGGCTGAGTTATTGTCATACCCTGACTTGTGGGGGCCTGGGGTGAAGCCCCAGGACTGCAGACTGCGAGTGGAAGAAGGAGGATGCTTTTGATTCCTCCCCAAGTTAAGGTTGTCATTGACATGAGGACATGGGTTCCGGGGGTCTAGGCACGATGCCCGCTAGCGTCCACATGCTGGATGGAGCACCTGTGGCACACAGATGCTGCTCTGAACACTTGGTACCCATTTCCACAATCTTCCTAGCAAGCTGCCAGGTGCCATCCTCATGAAGAGGAAGAAACATAAGGCAGAAGGCGAGGCCACTCACCTGAGGACGTGACTAGGAAGGGTTCAGGGTCAGCTCGCCAAAGTGCATGTTGGGACAGTGACCACAGGGGCAACTGAGGCTCAGCCCAGATGGAGGGCACACGTAGGCAGGACCTGACTCTTCTTTCCCACTTTGTCCAAAACAATAAAAAATCACTAAGCGGGTGAATTAAGCCAGAGACTGCAAGGCTGGCCCTGCGGCTCCCACTTCCCATTTTCAGCTCCCTTCCTCCTTGGAGGGGGGCCATAGGGGCAAAAGGGGGGCGTCTCTAATATTCTCAACAATAAGATAAAAAGAAAAAACCATATAGGAGCACGGTAGGAGGGTCCATCTAGGCTGCGAAACATGTGCACGGGGGCCGGTAGAAGAGGTGCGGCCAGGGCGTGGGAGCGCACAGCCCGCACAGAGACCCAGAGCAGAGGGCAAGAGGAGTGGTACGCAGCAAGACGGGCACCTGAGCAGGATCCTGCCACGCCCGAGCTGCCCTCACAGCTGGGTGTTGGGACACCTTCAGGTGAGCCGCCTGAAATTCCAGGGTGCTGTGACCCCAAATATTGAGAACCATCTTGCTTTTAGCAGTGGTTCTCAACTTTCCTAATGCCGCGACCCTTTAATACAGTTCCTCATGTTGTGGTGACCCCCAATTTCATGGTTACAAATTGAACATAATTAAAGCATAGTGATGAATCACAAAAACAATATGTAATTATATATGTGTTTTCCGATGGTCTTAGGCGACCCCTGTGAAAGGGTCGTTTGAGCCCCAAAGGGGTCGCGACCCACAGGTTGAGAACCTATGCTTTAGAGGGTGGGCAGCCACCTTTTGCTCCTCGGTTCTGGGCTGCAGGCCACCTGGCTGGAGGGGACTGGGGTCCTCAAGGGCAAAGTGACCCTGCGAGTGCCCCTCCTGGTGCTGGGCCCTCCTGCCCCCACCCGCCTCCCTCGTTTCCTTCTCCACTCGCAGGTCAGGGCGCGGGCTGGGAGGTTAATGGAAACCTGGAAGGGGCTCGGAAGGGAAATTGCTGCTATGTTTCCTCTTTCTCTCCTTCTGCTGCACAGTCCTCTGTCCTCACCCAGACATCAGCCAGCGCTCTAGCTCGTAATTTCAAAGTCCTTTAACTTTTCCAGGTCAGAGTTTTATTGCTTTTGGCCAAAGGCCACTTCAAAATTTATACAGCGGAGAGGAGGTACAGCGCGATCTTTAGAATAAGTTCGCGGGTTCAGATGGAGCCCGAGGCCTGATTTAGTGGCTCTGAAATGCCTTTCACCGGAGCTGGCCCAGCAGCCGGCACCCACACTGCAGACGCGGCCATTGCGCAGTTGGACGCGGTTCCGCTCCCCCAGGTGCGCCCTGATCCCGGAGCGGCTGGCGGTGGCTCCAGGCCTGGGCAGAGGGGGCGCCAGCGGACAGGCCACGGGTGAGAGTTCACTGTCTGCTTTGCACCCAGGGCAGCTGCTGTGGTTGTGGGCCAGATCCAACCTCTCTGTGCCTCAGTTTCCTCGTCCACACGTGGGGTGAGTAGCAAAACCCGGTGGCTGTTGTGAGGGTGCAGCGAGGTGATTCGGATGAAGTCTGTGTGCCCGGCACTCAGGGGTTCCAGAACTTTCCATCGGTCCCCTGTCTCCTGGTCATGGAAAGCGAGGAGGCAAACATTGGCGGGTGGTTTTGTCTCTCACTGAACCACAAGCAGGACCTGGAGCCCCGAGGGAGGCCGGGAAGTGTCCTGGAAGGAAGAGCCACCCGTCGGCCCTGACTGACGGGCTCCCACGGGTCTGCCGGGGCCGCGGGGCCTGGGGCTGGACAGAGGGGCTGCGGACGGGTCAGCACTGCTGCGTCCGCTGAGTGACAGGCACCTGAGGGGTTTCCAGATGCTTCTGTGGCTGCAGGACCTGAAGCTGAGGCCCCAGGCCTGGGGCTCCCCACCCAGCCCCTCAGTCCCTCCTGGGGAGCCGGGTGAGGGTCTGCAGGGGCCTCCCCTCCCAGGACCCCCAGAGGCTGTGCCCATCTGCACTCTTGGCTCTGGGGGGTGGGGGCTGGGTTTGGGGGAGGAATGGAGGATGAGGGATGGGCCCAGAGCCAAGGGCAGCCTGGACAAGCCTTTTAATTCGGAGCCTCATCTGACGCCCCGCAGAAGAGCAGTGGGGGTTCTGGCTGCAGCGCTGGGAGGGTGCCGCCACGCAGGTGGATGGAGGTCAGCTGGGGCCTGGCACAGAGCAGCCCCCAGGGTGCCTAGAGGACACTGCCAGGTTTAAGGTTTGACTCTACCACTCTGCAGTCACACTGCCTTGGTCAAGGGACTTAAGTCATCTGTAAGTGGAAGTTAATAATGGCGGCCACCTCCTGGAGCTTTGTGAGGATTCAGTGGTGGGCACATAGCTCTACTACCTACCTGCTACGCTTACCATCCTGCAGCCCCCACAGGGCTGTCGTGGGATCCAATGAGAGCCTGTGTGAACCGGGCCCCGAGGGGCCTCCCTGTGTGTGTGCTGGTGTTTGAAGGATGCATTCATTGATAGAGCACCTGCTATGTGCCAGGCACTGTTAGGAACTTGGGCACATCAGGAACAAAACAAACTAAGGTCTGGGGGGCAAGCGGCAGGATGAAAGGGAGGGGGTGGCACTGTAAACTGGTGAAGGCCCCCAGGCAGTTAGGTGACTTCGTAGTCACAAGAAAAACAGGGCAGAGGCGAGGCAGTTACCAAGGTGAGCTGCCCTAGGGTCTGGGAGAACGTGGCTCTCCCAGAGGACCTGTCCTGTTGCCTGAGCCAGACGATGCCCAGCCCTGCCCACCCTCTCAGACCCTCCAGGAGAGAGAGCAGGGGTCAGCCAGCCCACCCAGGCGGTGTCCTCGAAAATAGACCATCTTCCTGGTGACCCAAGTGAAAGACGGATTGTTTGGAAAGTGCTGTTCAAACGGAATTACCTGAACCTTTCTCAGCAGAGCCGACTTCCCATGGCAGACATCTGGCGAAGGTGTCAATTTCCATAATTAATTAGACCTTCCCGAGTCCTGACACCGCATCTGTTAGGTGCTGCCTGCCGAGTCTGCAGGATGGGGGACAGGGAGGGACTGACCCCACACCCGGGCACTCCCCCACCCGTGGGAGCTCAGGGCCCTCAGCCACTAAGACAGCCCCGGGTGGGCCAGCTCTACCCTCCGGGACAGTTTCTGAGACTCAGAACAGGCAAATGGGCAGCAGTGTGTGTGTGTGTGTGTGTGTGAGAGAGAGACAGAAGTGTGACAGTAATAGTGACGATGACGTCACAGTTCTGGTGTACAGAGTGCCTACTCCGTGCTGGGAGGAGATTAGATTTTACCGACAGGGGCTCCTTTAATTCTAATGACAAAGGCGACTACACGATTTATGGTCCCCCTGGGACCCTTCAGAGAGTGGAGGGGCTGTTAATAATGACACCCCCTTGGGCTCCTGGACAGTGGACTCCTCCACTTTAGGTCTCAGCTCAGATCTTATCTCCCCGGAGCCCACTTGACCGCTCTCTGAAGTCTGAGCCCCACTTTCAGTAGCACACTGTCCCCCATACTGTTCTGTGTCCTGGTCCTGTCCACAGGCCTCTGCCCTCGTCTGAGTCACCTTTGTACCCTCATCGACGCGCCCCATCCTGAGTCAGTCAGCTGCTGCTGTGTCTGTCACCTCTCCCATCACCCAGTGAGCCCACAAGGGAGGGGCCTGGCCTCTCTGCCCACTGCTGCTCCCCTGTGACTAGAGCAGAGCTGGGCCACAGTAGCTGCTCATCAAATGACGGGAGGTGGGAGGATGGGTGGCGATGAATGAATTAATGACAAGTTGTGAAACAGAGGAACTGGGATAGGAGCTCACGGGCTTTGCTGGGGTGACAGCTCTCCTGGGGGAAACGTCTGAAATCTCGGTCACTTTCCTGGCCTGGGGGAGGGGCAGCTGGGGCCTGGGGATGCGCAGCTCAGTCTGAGAGGCAGACTGGTGGATCCGCACGTTCCCAGCAAGGTGCTGGGAGGGTGGGGACTTTGAAAGCCCGCTGTGTTCACCCACCAGGGCTGGGAGGAGGATGAAGGATGCGGCCTGAATCAGAGGAGGGGAGCCGGGACAGCTGCCTGACCTTGCTCCCTGCATTGCCCTCCCTGCCCTTTCTTGTGTGAACAGCAGCCTGCCCAGGGCTGCTTTGAAGAGGAAGGGAGGCAAGGATGTGTGGGCACTTTGAAGCAGTGCCTGGGCTCCAAGGGGAAGGGTCCACTTTGACTCTCCTTCCAGTGCACAAGCCTCCTGAGAGGGTCCCTACCCCCCACCCACCCTCCAGCAGCCAGTTGTCCCTGTGCAGGGCTTAATTAAGGGGCGCAGCCAACCAGGCAGGCCCGGAATCCTGCGCCTGGGCTGTTAACTCCTTCTGAGTCAGCCAGTCCTTAGTGACAGATGTGGACAAGTTGGGGGTGGGAGGCAGTGCCAGCAGGAGCCAGGGGTCGGGCTCTGCCCCATGCCCGGGTCAGGATGGGGCCAGGGCATAACTCCTCCAGGGGACTTGGTTTCCCTAACGAAGGGTTCTCACTACAGCTTCTCACAAATCTTTACTGAGCGCCTGGTGCATGCTGGGCACTGTGCTGGGGCTGGGGGTCATGGGAAGGACACAGACCCGGCCACTGACCACCTGGAGGGCAGAAGCCAGCAGGAAGGGCGGGTGTGAGTGAAATGACCACCCAGGACACAGGAACGCCCGCTGGGGAAGTGCTGCAGGGGCTGGAGGGGCTGCAATGGAGCGACCTCAGACCAGCCCTTCTCTCCCTGCACCTCAGTGTCCTTGTCTGTAAAATGGGGCCAAGGGGAGGTGCGAGGGCGAAATAAGTCTCCCTGTAAGGCACTGGGCACGTGCCTGGCCGGCACTTTCATGATCACCGTTGTCATGATTGTTATTTCAAGTTGCTCCATCAGAAGCACGCACGTCAGTGGGAACCAGTCACCACCAGTTTGCCGTGTGGTCTCGGCAGCTGCTTCCCTCCCTGTCCTCAGTTTCCCCACTGAACACAGAGGGATAAGGGCGCTCGCTGCTCAGACAGGGGTCGGGCTCCGAGTCAATGGCGGGTCAGGGCCCCTTCCCCAGCCAGGGATCCCAGAGCAGGAGGTCATAGCCACCGACCAGGAGGGCTGGGGTGGGGACATGCCATCTTCTCTGGAAACTCTCACCCGTCCCACCAGACGCTGTGCAGCCCGCCTTCTCTTCTCAAACCACTGCCCTGCCCTGCTTAGGTTCCACCCAAGACCTTGGTCCTCTAGGTCAAGCATGTCAAACTCAGGCTAACACGGGCCAAATAAATGAGGCATATGGCCCATGGGCCACATGTTTGACATGCTTGCTCTAGGTCAGTGGTTCTCAACCTTCCTAATGCTGCGATCCTTTAATACAGTTCCTCATGTTATGGTGACCCCCAACCATAAAATTATTTTCATTGCTACTTCATAACTGTAATTTTGCTACTGTTATGAATCGTAATATAAATATCTGATATGCAAGATTTATTTTCATTGCTACAAATTGAACATAATTAAAGCATAGTGATTAATCACAAAAACAATATGTAATTATATATGTGTTTTCCGATGGTCTTAGGCAACCCCTGTGAAAGGGTCGTTCGACCCACAGGTTGAGAACCACATCTCATAGAGCAGGAAGCCTAGGGCCAGGATCTGGCTTTTCTCACCATGGTGTCCTGCTCCTTGCACAAAGCCTGGCCACAGCAGGTGCTTAAACTATTTAAAAATAGGTCGGTGAATTAGTAACTAACGGAGGAGCTTGACTAATCCAGCACCTAAGGGTTCCAAATGGGTCTCCCAACCCCACTCTGCCTCCTCACCAACCACCAGTGATGTGGGTACAGCACACGACAGTTTGCAAAGCCCTTTCTCTATTGATATTAATATTATATTAATAGAGGTCTGTTGTGTCACTTCCCCCTCATGTTTCTTCAGCCTCAGAACACGCATCACTGAGCTAGTTTATAGATGAGGGAAGAAGCTTAGGGGAGGGTCTGACCCACCTGGGCTCAGCTGGGGCCTAGGAAGCCGGGGAGGGACCTCTCGGAAGTCACAAGAGGGCAAAGGGGGCTGGGACAGGTGACCCCCGTGAGGCTTTGAGTGGCTGCTTCTGGCGAGGCCCCCAGAGCCTCTGACCTCCCTGTGGGCCTTGGTGAGGCCCAAAGGGTTAATGCTTGAGATGTTTGAGCCCTGCCGGTCTGCCCCCCTCAGCGTGATTAATTCAGTTGGTAAAGCTGTATTTACGCTGGAAATTTAATCGTCATTTCGGATGGTAGAGGAATTGAAAAATAAATTGAAAGTGTCAGACGATGCATTAGGATGGGTGATGGAGTGGAAGCGGGGCGCCCACCTGGCCTCCCCATTGGGTGGCTTTGGGGCCCAAGGAATTAACCAGGTTTCTGTTTCTACAACTGCAGGATCATGAACCACGGGTGATGGGGCGAGGGGGGTGGGGCAAGGGATGAGATGAGAGAGGAGAGACATCCGGTGTGGGAGCAATGGCAGCAATAGCTGTCACAGAGGAGCTGGGCCTGGAGAGGGGCAGGGGTCTCTCCGCGATGCCACAGGATGCTGGGGTCCAGGCTCCTTCCAGGGTGGGGGGGATCCTGATGGGGGTCTGGCCTCTCAGGAGAGGGATGCTCTTGGCAGCTCTGCCTCAGGGTTCACTCCTCTGAGGGTGGCCTGCACCACCTCCAAGCTGCCCCTTTGCCTCAGGGAGGGGGCGCCTACCTGCGAGAGGGGCTGCCTCACCAAAGGTCTCTATTGGGACAGAGTGAGCTCTGTCTGTAGGAGTCTGCAGGGACCGGGGTCTCCTCAGCAGTGCCTGGTCTCCCCCAGAGGGCTCCTGACCCCAGACAGGACTAGGACTCCCAACTTAGATGGGATGTTTCTAAAGGCAGGGCTGTCTCATCCAGCAGACTGGGCCTGCTAAGGGCAGCTCTGAATCTCCCTCCAGGTCGGTGGCTGCTGAGAGCCTATATGTGTCTCCTCCCTCAGACTCAGGTCACCTGAAGTCAGGCCTGCCCCCTCCCCCACACCAGCCTGAGGACTCCCTGAAGGCGGTGGACAAGCCTACGCCATTAGACATCCTCTCCGCAGTCCACTTAACAGGCCTGGGTGGGCGGGATCTGTCGAAGTGCCAGTGGTCAGGCTGGCTCTGTCTAGACTTGGCAGACATGTGTAGGGGTGTAGGCAGTGAGCTGGAAATGGAGAGAGGCCACATCCTGACTCCCAAACCCATGGAAACAAGAGAAGGACCTTGTCAGGAGCACCAGAGGCCAAGCGGTCATGAGGATGGGCCCCCACTGTGCTCTCCAGCCTGGGAGGACCAGCCTGACCATACTTAAAAGCCTTCCTGATAACCGTGGAACAGGGAGAGCCCAGCACAGGAGGCAGGGGGTCTGCTTATTCATTCACTCATCCATTCATCTCTTAAGCACCTACTCTGTGCCTGGCACCCTGCAGGGCACTGGAGATGCAGCAGGGCGTAAAGCAGAGAAGGCCCCTGTCCCACAGAGCCTGCAGCCTTGTGGAAAGTGGTAATAATCACACCAAGGAACGAATAAGCTGGATTTCTGAAGTGTTAAGTGCCGTGAAGGAAATGAAGCAGGATGACGTGGTATAGCGTGCCTGGTGTCGGGTCCTTTTCCAGGAGATCTGGGAAGGCTTTAAAACTCTGAGCTGAGATCTGTGGAGGAGCCACGGGAAGGGCATCCCAGGCACTGGGACGGTGAACACAAAGGTCTCGGCACCACCTAGGAGTAATCATAGTCGGGGTGGCCGGGCTGTGGGACACGAGGGATGGTGGGAGACGATGGAGAGGGCTGTCGGTTTCTGCACAACCTTGTGGCCCTGCGAGGACTCCGAAGTTGATCCTGGAAGCATCAGAGTCCCTGAATAGTTTTCAGCAGGAGAGCGACATAATCGTGTGTGTGTGTGTGTGTGTGTGTGTGTTTACAAGGTCACCCTCACTTTTGTGTGTGTGGAGGGGCAAGAAGGAGCAGGGGGACCTGACAGGGGCCACTGCAGGTGTCAGAGCTGGGGGCCCGGACCAGGTGTAGGCAGTACAGGTGGAGAGAAGCAGATGAAACCCTGAGGTTGAATCAACAGAACTGGCGATGGATTTGAAGCGGGTGGCGGGGAAAGAGGAGTGTCAGGATGACTCTCAAGTTCTCAGATTGATTAACTGGTGGATGGAGGTGCCATTTGCAGGCCCGGGAAGGCCTGGGGGCTGGTCCGGAGGAGGAGGAAGTTCTCTTTTGCAGATGCTGAATTTGAGCTGCCTCCTGGGTGTACAATTGGGGATATCAGACATGCGGTTGGCACTTGTTCTGTGCACCAACTCTTCCTTTTCTACTCCCAGACACAGGGTGGGATGCACTTCTCTGCCCACTTGAACTTGGAGGAGGTCATCTGACTTGCTTTGTTCAATGAAATATGAGCAGATTGGAGCTTAAGAATCTGCATGATTCCCCTTGCTCCTTTTATTCTCTCCTTGAATGATAAGAAGTGCTCCATTAGACCTGTCAGCTTGGGTCTTGGAGAGAGGCTGATGTGGCTCAGAGGGGACAGTCAGCCAGGGACAGGTAGTTTGAGTGAGAAAGAAGCCTTTGTGGTTTTAAACCACTGAGATTCTGGGGATGTTTGTTACCACAGGATAGCCTGTACTAACTGACTGGTACAAAGCTCAGAGTGTGGAACTCAGAGAAGTGCTCATTTAATTTTGAGAGTCACCGTCACCAGCGATTGATTTAACATCTTAAAAAAAATGATATTAGAAGATACTGGGAGTAAGATTAGCAAGAGCAATGCCCTTTGCCTTCTCTGCACAGTGTGATGCAACACTGCTCCACTGAGTTCCCTACCTTTCCCCCAAAGTCAGGCTTTGCCCCAGCATCCTCTGAAAAGCTCTAACGCCCAGGATGATTCTCCAAGTCTCGCCCGTCTCTGCCACCTCCCTCCCCTGTCAATCGGTCCTCTCTGATGTCTGTGGGAGGATGCCTCCCTCCCACCCCCACCTCCACAGCCCCAGACATGTCAGCCCTGTAGGGGGGCAGGCAGTGCTGGCTTCAAGCCTGAGGTTTGCCACCTAACAGATGGATGACTCCCAGGGATAACACCCTCTCTGAGCTTCAGTTGCCCCGAGAAATGGGACTATGGATGAGACAGTGTTTAAGATTAAATAAAACAAAGCACATGAAGTTCTTGGGACCCACAGTGGTCAATATAGGGTCGCTAGTCTTACACCACGATTTTCTGGTCACTACTCTCCTGCATCGCCCACTGCGCAGCCTCTTCACCAGTTTCCCTGCCTCCAGACTCATCCCCAGTCATGTCCCCCTGCTGCTTCCAGAGACAGCTCCTAAGGCAAGCTCTGACCGTGTCACTCCTGTGCTCAGAACCAGCCATGGCTCCCTATTACCTACACAATGATGTCCAACCTCCTCACCCTGGTCCTAGGCCCTCCTTTCCTCTCTCCCACACAGCAGCACCCCGATCCGTATCTTCTCCCTTAAACAGTCTCTTAATCCCCCAGTCAGAGTGGTCTAAAGAGCCCTGGCATGAGAGGCAACCCGAGTTCTAGTCCCTGCTCTGCAACTGATTTGTAGTGTAGCCTTGGGGGAGTTTCTTGCCCTCTCTGGGCCTCAGTTTCCCTATCCAAGGAATGGAAGGGAGAGGGGAGGCTGAAATCAATCATCTCAATGCTTCATCGTAAGCAAACATCCAGCTTGTGGGAGCCTAGCTACTACCTCATTCCCAGCACTGCTTGGCCTCCCCCCCCCCCTCCACCCCCTCTATCCCTCCCTCCCCTGTCCTGTAGTGGGAGAGAAGTCAGGCAGGTGAGGGAGTACAGCCTTGCCCTGCTGGGCTGCTGGGACCCGAAGGTCTGAGTAATTAAACCTCAGGGGGGCGGGGTCTGGTCAGCGCCAGGGCTGGAGTGCAGGTTAGACTGAAATTGCCCCTTGTTTCCAGGATTCTGAGTGGGGCGCTGGGAGGAGGTGGGCAGAGTCCTGAGCACTGGGGGTGTGGGTGTGGCCTGTGAAAGAGGGTGGGTGGTGAGCAGGGAGAGAGGGGGACAGTGGCATTCACTGAGTTCATCTTGAGCAAAATGCTCACCAACATCATATCTTTTTTTCAAAGTGCTATGTAAGTGTCAGTTGTTATTATTATGCTTAACCTTCATAATTGCCCATCATTATATTAAAATAGCTCCCATTTAGTGAGCACTTACCATACACTGGGCCCTGCTTTAACTTCTCTAAGGCTCCTGACTTACCTAATTGTAATGACACCTCTACAAGACACCTGTTATTTTATTATAGTCTCCCACTTTTTGGGTAAGAAAATTGTGTGGTTAAGCAATTTACCCAAGGTCATGCAGCTCACAGGTGTGCAGGGCCTTATCTGAATCCAGGTTGTCAGGGCCATGCCTACTCAGTGCCCTGCACAGCCCCTATAGACCACACTGCTACCCCTACCCTCACACCCTTGTCCTCATTTGACAGGTGAGGAGACTGAGGCTAAGAGGAGGAGAGGGACCTGCCTAAGGTTGCAATGGGGGGACCAGCCTGCTGGCTTTGGGGAGACAACAGAGGTGGAGGAGTGATGGGGACCCTCACAGAGTAAAGAAGGGAGGAAGAAGATGGACTTAAGGGTCATCAGGGGCCTGGATTTGAATCCCTGCCCCAACAGATCCCTTCAGGGACTCCAATTATGTGTGTACAATAGAGTCTGCATTTGTCCCACTGCTGCTCTATTTAAAAAATTCTCTTTCTCTCTGTGTTTCAGTTTAAATAGTAACTATTGCTATGGTATCCTATTCATTAATCTTTTCTTCTGCAGTTTCTAGTCTGCTGTCAATTTCACCCAGCGTATATATCATCTCACACATTGTAGCTTTCACCTCTCAATGTTCCATTGATCTTTTTGATATTTTCCATGTCTATATTTCACTTTGAGAACATGTGACATACAGTTATAATAGCCTTTAAAGTCCTTGTCTGAGAATGCTATCATCTTCATCACTCCTGAAGTTGGTTTTGGTGGATTCATTGATCTCCTCATCATGGGTTTCACTTTCCTGTTTCCTTGAATACCTGCTAATTTTTAACACGTTAAGCGCCGTGTCAGTCACCGGTGACTGAAACGGAAAGGAAGACAAAACAGGCTTGGTGCTTAATGTGTTAATCAACTCCAAGGTATCGTGAATTCTATCTTGTTGGATCCTGGGTAGTTTTCTATTTCTATAAAATTTCTTAAGCTATCTTCTCCAGTGTATTTAAGCCACTTGTTAATAGTTTAATCCTTTTGGTCTTGTTTTTAAGAATTGTTAGCAGACCTGAAGTAGTGCTTAATCCAGGGGCATTTACTTTATGATCTAGGCAAGAATCTCTGTGTATCTACTCAAATCCCCGAGAACCGTGGGGCTCCCAGTCGGGCTAGTGGAACATACTCGATTCCCAGCCTGTGTGAGTGCTGGCTCTGTTATTCCCCATCCTTTTGGGTGGTCCTTCTCCAGAGTTTCCTCAAATGGTCACACTCATCAGGACTGAGTGGACAACTTGAGAGCGACCCTCTGTAGAGCTTCCAAGTTCTCTGTTTTCTTCTCTCTCCTCGTGGTACACTCTGTCCTATGGCCCCGAATGGTCCTGTTTCCCCTGGGTTCTCAGCAGTGTCTCAGCTGCACCTGGTTCCTCTCCTCTGCTTCATGGCCTGGAAATTCTCTCAAGACAGGGGATCACTGGTCTCACCTCTCTGTGCCCCATCTCTCAGGGATCGCTGTCCTCTGCTGTCTAATGTCAGTATCTTGGTCCTGGTGCTTGACTTCCAGGGCTGGTTTCCTTATTCACCAAAGGGGAATATAATAGTAACCAGAGGCCTGATCCACGAAAATTTGTGCAAGAGTAGGCCTCTCTTCCCCCGGCTGCTGGCACTGGCTCCCCATGGCACCCGGGACCCGGGCTTCCCTCCTCTGGCTGCCTGCAGGCACCCAGGACCCAGGCTGGCTTCCCTCTGGCCCTGGCTTGGTCAGGAAGGATGTACGGAACGATGTCCGGAAGACATCCATGCTGGGGTCCAACCCCAGCGGGTCCAGGGGTCCCCAAAGGCGTGGATGGAGTCGGCGAAGAAGGAATGACACGGAGACGGAGTTCAGTTGATCAGCAGCCTAGCCAGGATCTCTAGCCAGGTTCTGGTCAGGATCTCCATAGAGGTTCTGGTTAGGACCTCTTGCCAGGTTCTGTGTCCATGTTCTCTTGCTAGATTCTCCAGCCAGGTTCTGTCCAGGTTCTCCAGCCAGGTTCAGTCACCAGGTTCTAGTCAGGTTCTCTTGCCAATTTCTGTAGTCAGGTTCAGTGCAGGATCTTTTGCCATGTTCTCTCCAGCGAAGTTCTTCTGTCTGTGTAGGTTCCTTCTTCTGAGTTCTGTCTTCTTCATTCTGTGTTCTGAGTTCTGTCTCTCTTGGTTCCGTATTCTAAGTTCTGTGTCTTGCTGTCTTATTACATCTGTATTTATACCAGTTGATTCAATCCTATCAATCTCTATTACAAAGGTTAGGGCGTTTCTTATCTTCATTCCAGGGAGTAAAGATTATGTAGCTTAAGCATGATTGTTCGTAGTTAAAGTGATTAATTACCCACCTGGCACTAGTTAAGAGGTTTTATTCCCTCCCTAACTTCAGGGGAAAATCCCTACCTGGGGAAACAACCTTTCTCAGAGACCTTGGTTAAAACACATAGTGCCAAGAAGGTGAGCAAACATATTAAGAACAGTATGCCATATATGCCAGGTCCTTTGAAACAGCAAGGATGGACCGGCTCCCGGCACATCCAGTCTAATTAGCATATTACCCTTTTATTATTATAGATTACCCCCTCTTCCCAGAGTTGTTGTCAAGATTAAATGAGGTAATCTACCAAACCACCAAGCCCCAGGCCTAGTATCCGATAAGTACTCAATAGATGGTGCCTGCTTCTATTATATCACTACTATAACCACTGCTATGTGGTACCAGTGGCTGAGGAAATGCATGATGGGCAAAGCCATCAGGAATTCAGAGATGTCTTTATAATCGCAGTAGCACATGATAATTATATAGAATAAAATAGTGGCCTGTTATGTGCTACGCCAGTGATTCCATGTACACTCAGTGCTTGGTGCTTTTACGTGCTAGGTATACAGCAGACAAATTGGAGAACCCCTGGCAACAGCCATCCCCAGGAGTTTAATAAGCATCCTCTGACCTGGATGCAGACAAAGCCAAGGGGGATTTCTGATCGCACAGTTATGGCAGCGTTGGAGCAACAGGAGTAGGAGTCACCTGGGTCCGGCTTCACCCCCTCCCCTGCTCCCCACACAGAGTAGTCAGCAGCCCGTTCTGGGTTCAGAGCTGGGCTCTTCTCCCCTCCCCACCCTTAAGTCTCAAGCACTTGTGGCTGAGGTTTGTGGTTCTTTTTTCTTTCTCTCAGTGAATACATAATTGTCTCATAGGATGAGCTGAGATGATGGGTGTAATAAAACCGGTTCATTACATCCCTCTACACAGAGCTGTTTAATGAACACATGGCTGCCAGCCCTCCTTGGCCCCTGAGTCAAATGAAAATGAAATGCATTCCACAGTATCATTTAATTAGTTAGGGGGTGGGCTGGGGAGAGGGAGGAGATAGTATGGGGCAGAGACAGAGAAAGGAGAGAGCATGAGGGTGGGGGAGAGAAGGGCAGGGGAGAGGCAGAGAGGATGAGGGAGGGCAGGAAGGAGGAAAGAGGGTGAAGGGAGGAAAGGAGTGGGCCAGGAAGGGGGAAGAGGTAAGGTGGTACCTACATTTGGATCTAACTCTCCAAATCCCTCTTGTAGGGAGGGAAGTACTGGTGGGCTCATGATTCCCATTGGAAAATGAGGACAAGTTCTATGTGCTGCCCACCGTGTTAGGGGCTAGATGAGACAGGCTCCAGCCATGAACACCACAGACAAGATCTCTGCCTTCTTAGGTGGAGAAGACAGGAATTCGGCAAATAGTCACGTCACGAATACACAGAAGTACAGGTAGCTTGTGGTTATTTGCAGGATTGTGTTTAGAGGAGGGGTACAGAGTGGTTTAGAGAGTGGGCTCTGAAGAATGACTGCCTGGATTATAATCCCAGCCACATTATGGGAATAATGAGCAAGTGACTGTGGGAATGTGAGCAGGTTACTTAACCTCTCTGGGCCTCGGTTTCCTCATTTCTGAACTGGAGGTAAAAGTAAGTAGCTCATAGGGAAGTTGGGAGGATGAAACAAAAAGATATGTGTAATTCACTTAGAACAGTGCTTGGTGCCCAGTAAGCAAGGACGGATTCTCCTTGACCAGACCTCGACCTTGGCTTGCATATCCATTCTTGCCAAGACCAGTTTCAGCAAGCACCCTGCTAAGTCAGGCTAGAGAGAATCTCTCGCCGTTGGCATCTGATCACCCTGGCCTACGTTCAGTTAGAATCCTGTTAGGTCACCTTAACGAGAATCTCCTGCCTTGTTGCCGCCTCTTAGTGATTTTCCATCCGACCCCCCTCACACTACACTGCTGTTTGGCTATAAAACCTCGCTTGGGCGTGCTGTATTTTAAATTGTGCTTAGTTTTATATTGATGTCTCTCTTCCACTGTTGCAACGGTTTTTAAATAAAATCTGTCTTTATAACTTTAATTAGTGCCTGGATTTGGTTCTCTTTGGTAGCACTTGATATATTCCAACGTTGAATATAAAAGAGCTAAAAAGTAAAGCAAAAGGATTAGAGGCTGTGGTTTAGCTCAGGGGCCAGGACAGTATTTTCTGAGAAGTGCATCTTAAGCTGAGATCTGAACGATGATCCACCTGTCAAGAAGAGGAGACAAGTAGCTAATGGGCCTCTGTTTTTCACTGGCCTGTCCAGAAGTCATTCCTCTTGTGGTAGGACCACTCCCCAATTTTCCTTTAAAAACCTCTCTACCCACTCTCAGTCCACCCTGGTGGGGCTAACCCATCCCTTGGCTTCTGCCACCCAGCCCTGACCATTCAGTTAATGTCACCTGCTGGCTGTAGTAATCATTGTAGTCATGGGCAGATGACCCAAGCCAGACCAGTGAGAATCATACCAGGAAGGAGAGATGCAAGCCAGTGGAGAGCGTGACTGTGAAAGACACCAATCTAGAAGAGATGGAAAGACAATGTCCTGATGACATCATGTAAGTGCCTGGACCCAGCTACGCTTGAAATCATCAACTCCTTGGGTTTTTCAGGTAAATGTACCAATTAATTTCCCTTTTAAAAATTAGTTTGTTTAGACCAGATTGTATTTTTTTTTTTTGCCACTTGCAACAGAAATAATTCTTTTTGATATTGTACATTTCTGGCAAAGGAAATAGCCTATGAAGGGTCTCAGAGGAGAGAAGGATCATGGTTTATTCAAGAAATCCAAAGAATGCCAGTGTGACTGACATGGGATGTGCGAGGGGAGTGGTGAGGTCTGCATATCATGGCTCAGGGTGCCAAGAAACCTGAGCATACATGGGGGAAAGTGGAGAAGCTAAACACATTGACAAGAACTTATAATTCTTTATAATCAGTATACCCCATGATCTGTCCCAAAGGCCTCATTTCCTGTTGTGCCTCAGGCTCAACTCTGTATCCACTCATGGAAAGTTCTGAGTCAAAGATCCCAGGACAGTTATGATTGGACAGTTATGGAGCATGAGTACTTCTGACTTAAATATCCTCATTTTACTTTATTTTAAATAAGTAACCAAATAATATAAAATTATATTATCATGGTAAAAAGTCTAATAATATGAATGAAGAAATGGTCTCATTTTAAAGAATGGGAATTGGGTCCAAGAATCTCCATCGTGCATAGAAAGATGCTGGTATAATAATAGTAACAACAATAATAGTTCACATATTATTTTGGCACCACCTATATTCCAGCCACTATGCCAGACTCTTCACTTCAATTATTTTTTCTTGTTTTTCATTACAACCCTAGGAGGTATGTACCATTATTATCCTTATTTGACAGATAGGGCAGTCATGGCACAGAGAGGTTAAGAAACTTGCCTGAGATTATATGACTAGTAAGGGGCAGAGCCAGGATTTAAATTCAAGTAGTCTGGCTCCAGGACCCATTCCCTCATTCCTGGTCAAGAGCAAATTTCCTTTATCAACTTGGTAATTTTATCTGGAATGCAGAGGGAAATGAGTGATCCCAGGAGTCTGAAGAGAAAAGCCACTAATTGCCCTGAGAGCTTTCCATGGTTCTGAAATCCACATGGAAACTAACTGACACAGGAACCTGCACCTTGGATCTACTCTCCTGACCTGCCCCCACCTCCCCGCTCCGCCCCCCGCCCCCCCCCTCCTCTGTCCACAGCTGTTCAGACTACTCTTTATAACACCCACCTGGTCTAACCTGACATTCACTCCTTTTCTTATGAGCCTTCTCAGTTGAGCTTTGGACCGGCAGTATTCCCAAGCCACAACTCTCTTTGCTTTTACTCTTGATCAAATCTGTGTTTATACTTGGGATTTAGGGAGGAAAACAGACCTGAGTTCAGTTGTTTTTGGTGTGACCTTGGGAAAGGACCTCCACCACTCAGAGGACAGAAGTCTCATCTGAGCAAAACCCACGCTGGACTCAGAAACACAGGAGCTATAGGCAATCTGGGGACATAGTATATACAAGATGTACATTAGGTAAGGCCTAAACATCCTAGGTTTGCAAACCCTGCATGGTCTCCTCTGTCACGATCTTTTGTCTCAATGATTACCTGTAGTCTCTGAACACAGATGCATCTCTATGCCTTTTCACATACAGCTCTCTGACTGGCATAGCCTCCAACATGTCTGCTAAGCTCAGGTACCACCTCCTCCAGGCAGGCTACTGTCATCTCTACCACATTACCAACAATCCCAGACTGAGTATGTCTCCCAAACCTTTGAGGACATACTTTGAGGTATTTGAGGGTGAAACTAACAACAATGGAGTATATAATAAAGCAATAAGATATGGCAGCATTCCATGCCAACACCCAGTCTTTTAGAGACAATCTGGGGTACCAGAGGAGCTCTAGGCTTAGAATAAGAGAACTAGGTTATTTTCTGGAATTTCCTAAATACACTGGCATCATGACTTCAGGCACCCTCTTTGCAACATAAGGGATTCGAGAACTCACTAAATGATTCAAGAACTCACTCTTTCCATAAACGTGCCTTGAGTGTCCACTCTGAGTATGGAACTGGGTCAGGCCCAGTGGAGGGGTGGGGTGAATGCAGAGGCAATCAGACCTGAGTGGTAGGAGAGGACAGGCCTGGACAACATCACAGGACCCAGGAGAGACCAGAGCTAGGCAGCTCAGATGAAGGACGGCCCTGTCAAAGCATGGGCATCAAGCAGGCTTCTTGTGGGAGAGAGTATTTCAGTGGGGGATGAAGGGTTTAAGATGATATAGGAGGCAGAGAGCATTTCAGAGAGAACGAAGGTCTTTGGTTCTGGTGGTCTAGGGCCCGTGATTCTGGGCTCTGGGCTCTATAACTCTGGGTTCAATGCCATTTATTTTTCTGCTGTAGATTCCATGGCTCAGGATTCTGTGACTCTGGGTTCTGAATCTCTGGGTTTAGAATCCTGTGATTCCAGGGTCTTTGCCTCTAGGTTCTGTGGTTCTAAGTTTTGCAATCTATGGTGCCGGGGTCTGTGATTCTACAGTCTTGATTTTGGGTTATATAATTCTGAATTCTGGGCTATATTTATCATTTTGAGAACCGCATCATGTTTATTCATCTCCAAGCCCAAAGGCAGGTGTTGGGGAAGAGAAGGAGATGCCTACATCCCCCCCGCTGCCCCCCTACCCAGCTCCTCTGAAGGATGTTGTCTCCTCCCCACAACAGGCAAGTGGTCAAAGGAAACCCCTTCACCTGTCCCTTTCTACCCTCTCTTACAGTCCTTTCCATTCCAGTTTCTCTGCCCCCAATAAGGTGCCCTATGGGGGCCAAGCTGAGAAGGTGTGATTGGAAGGGCCAGTCCACCTAACTCGGCAGGGCAGAACATATCTATCCCAGGCTCTGCCCTAAGTGATGGATGGCCTGGGTAGGGCACTGCTGTCAGCAAACAGCCCCCTCTGTCCTGAAATAACCTGAGGGCTTACCCCTTACTGAAGAAGGAGAAGGAGGGAGTATGACTTAGGGCCCCTTAGAGGCACTGCACACTACCAGGGAGTCATCACGGTGGATTAAGCACCACCCTACCCTGGTGTCATCCCTCAGGCTGCTTCATCTCCTGATGAAGGCCCCTGGAGTCCTGCTTAGCCCCTCCGTTCTTCCTGAGCCAAACCCAACAGAGACAGGAAGTAGTGAAATTGGTGCAACTCCTCCCCCAACACGCACTCATATGTGCACGCATGCACGTGACATAACCATCTCCGGCTCCCAGGAATTCTAGGCTCTCTTGAGGGAGGGTCTGTTGGAATAGAATATAAGAAGTTCAAGGACAGACGTGTCATTTGTCTCAGTGTATGGGTGTGATGAACTCGACTGGGTGTGTGAGAGAGGCCTGATGGGGGGCACCATGGCTGTCCCCAAGGGTGTGGATGGTGACCTTGAGGTAGCACAGCTCTCCCAGAGTGCCTGTCCCAGCTGGTGTGAGGTGCATCCTTGCCCATCTGGTGATAGCTTCACTCTCACTCTCTCTCTGGGCCCATGGCGGTGAGGGTGGGGAGAGAGAGCTGCTCTTCTTTATTTGGTTTTTAGATAATGGACCAAAAAATTAAGTCTAAACTCTTTGCAGGGGGGTCATTCTTTCTAATCACTCACCCTGCTGCTCAGATCTCCACAACTTGATTACCTCTAATTAGATTAATTAGGTGGAGAATGATTTCTTTTCTCTGGGAGCACGAATGGTCGCCAGTGTTTCTGAGTCCAGCGTGGGCTTTGCTCAGACGGGACTTCTGTCCTCTGAGTGGTGGGGGCCTTTCCCAAGGTCACACCACAACCAACTGAACTCAGGTCTGTCTGATTCTGAAACCAAAACTCTTAACTT
Source organism: Myotis myotis (assembly GCF_014108235.1). NCBI lineage: Eukaryota > Metazoa > Chordata > Mammalia > Chiroptera > Vespertilionidae > Myotis > Myotis myotis. The sequence goes on from NW_023416324.1 coordinate 17,493,045, forward strand.
TCACACAATTGTTCTCACCTTAGTCATCTCCTCTCCCCTCCCCTCCTGGGTGTGGGATAAATAGAGTGCACCCTCTCCAGCACCCAGGAGCTGGGTTAGGGTATGGCTCCCCCCATGTTGACAGTGAGCTGACCTCCTGAACAAACCCTTCCTCATGTCCCTTGCTGACTGCAGATCGTGTCTATGTCCTAAATCATGGGTCCCTCTCACCATAAGCAAGGATGGGGGAACGATTCTAGGAAACCAGAGCTGGCAAACTGCAAGGGCATTTGGAAGAGTGCTCTCTGTGGAGTTGTTGGCCAAGGAATTGAGAGAGACGCTGGGAGGCACCTGGCCCTTCTGCCCCAACTCATCCTGGGCACCTGTGATCCCTGGCTGCACATCCCTGGCTGCACATCTGAGCCATGTCAGCATAAGCTCGGGGGGCTGGCCTCCGCCCCCACCACACCTGAGATCACCTGGCTCCACTCGCAGGCTCAATGCCTGAGCCCTGGATGGGCCCTGACCTGCAGCAGGAGAGGGTGGGTGTCAGTTTCACCCCCTGGGGCTCAGCACCAAGTCCTGGTCTCTGGGTTTCCACCTCCATGTTGGGCACCTTGCACACGCTGTCACTGACACCCCCCCCCCCCGACCTCCCTGTGTTCTGCAGATATTCATTGAATCCCCACCCTGTGTGGCCGGCGGAGACAGGCACGCACATGCTCTGAAAGAGCTGAGCTATCCTGACACCATCACCCTCACACTCAGGGACAGTCACTGTCCCTCCTCTCACATACAGTCACGTGCATACACACCCACACCCTGAGGCGTCTGTCCTTGTGACCTTCACATGTGTGCTGTGAGGCTGTCACACACACACACACACACACACACCATCTCACACAGCAGCAGTGACACTGCATGCTAGTCCCAGCAATGCCCAGCTGTGTAAGCCTCTGGCACCTCCTCAGAGCCCGAGTTTCCCCGTCTGTAACAAGAGAGTCAGACTCAGTGTTTTGGGGCCCTTCAGGCTGTGGCACCTTGTTCTCTCTCTCTCCTCCACTTGAAGTTGACCGTGGGCAGCCCAGAGTGGGATACAAGCTGATGTGCATTATTAATTAGCCTCATCAACAAGTTGGGCTCTCACCCCAGGAGCCCCAGGCAGAGCCAGAGATGGAGTCGAGGGCCTGGGAAGCAGGGAGGCCTTTACGGCCCCCACACGTGCACAGACAGATGCACACGCACTCTGCTTTCACGCCAGGGTACATCTGCAAGAAAAATCGTTACCAGCTCCAAGTGACAGGATTCGCCATCCAGGCCTCGCCCTCCCACCACCGGAGACCAGTGACCGCCACCTGTTCCCTGACGTTTTTTTCTGAGAATTTTGCTGGCGAGGGGGACCATCCAGGGAAGGTGCGAGAACAGAAGATCTAGAGCCAGAAGCCTAAAGACAGATGAACCATGTCTAGTAGCTAAAGACAGGCCCTGGGGACAGTTGGAAGAAAGGGAGCCTGGAGTCCCAGGTGGGCCACAGACGGGGTGGCCAACAGAGGGGTGAGCGTGTCCATGGAGAAGCAGCAGTCACTTGCACGGCCGGAGCGAGAATGCCCCTTAGAAGTTTGCACCTGCTGTGGGTGCTTCACTCGCCTCACCCTAGTTCCCGAGGGGCTCTGCTGCTGCTTCCTGCTCGGCCCCCTTCTCTGCACAGCTGTGGCCACTTGATCACCACTGTGTGGCCAGAGGGCTCTAGGATACATGACCAACCCTGCTCCAGCCAAGGGGTTTAAAGAATTCTACAGCCTGTAGCGGGTGGGATGGATCTTGGAGTCTGGCCTGTTTTGAATTCCAGCCATTGACTCCCTGCAGGAGCTGGACAGCCTCCTTCTCATCTCTGGGCCTAGGGTCCCTCATCCTCTCAACAGGGTATGGAACCTGCCAGGACCCCATGTGGGCTCCCACCAGGCAAAGGTGGCATCTGCAGGAGCTCAGTGAACGTTTGTTCCAGTTGCCTCTGCAGCCACCACAGTGCCTGGCTCTAGGTCAGTGCCCAGTAAATTGGTGAGATAATGAAAGGAGCCCATGCTGCATGTGGCCAGCTGGGTGGAGGCATTGGGAGTTTGGCTGCCAGACATCAGGGAAGACTTCTTGGAGGAGGCAGGCCTTGGGCTGGGTAGAATTAGGATAAGAGGCGGAGACTCCATGGGCAAAAGGAGGGAGGTAGGAAGGCGAGGAATTAGGTGAGGCCTCTCTCTTATGTTGTAAGGTTGGCATGGGGTATTGTGTGTGTGTGTGTGTGTGTGTGTGTAGCAAGGGTGGTCCCAGCACAGTGCTGGGCTTCCAGGGACGTTCGGTAATGGGGGCTCCTTTCCCTTCTTCAGCTCATCCGGGTCACCTTCTTCCCTCTATCTTCAGAGATGGCCTCCTGACCTGGTCACATGTGGTCCCAGTGGGGAGCAGACTTCAGTGCAGAGACCTGGGGGGACCATGGACACATCATCCCTCTTGGGGAAGACCACCAGGTTCTTCTTGCCATGAAAGCTTGGAGCTGTGAGGCTCCTCCAGCACTTCCACCCTGTTGGAACCCGGCACAGAGAGGTTAAGGGAGTGGCCCAAAGTCACCCAGCTCTCAATGCAGGCCTCCCTGGTCTCTGTCCAGCCTGGGGGTGGGGGCGGGGGAGGCCTTTGTCTACAAACTCCTGAATAGAGAGCCACACCCACTCACCAGGCTGAGATGAGCTTGAAAGGGGACCCAGGTTAGTGATCCCTAGGCCCATCGGCTGAGGTCTGTGCTGGGAGGGGGAGGGTTAAGTCTTGAACAGCCCTTTCTGGTTGGTGTTTAACTTGCAGTTTCTAAAGGCCGTCAGAAGCCCCACAGAACAAACGTTTTTTGTCTTAATGACACTACAGTAGATTAAAGAGGACCATCTCCCAGCCAGCATTGAAGAGAGACCATCCATCAACCAGAATGGCCACAGGCCGGCAGCTGGAATAACTTTCCCAGAGACCTGCCTGAGTGGAGGGAGGGCCCCCTCATTCCTGCCATCAGCAGCCCCTGCCTGGTCCCTCTGACACTCACTCCAGAGAGGACAGTCTGGAAAGACACTGAGACAGGCTGGGGCTCTGCTCAACACAGGAGAGAGCTCCCAGGCCCAGTGGACCGCACGTGGACAGCCATCTGCCTTCATCTACCTTTTCCTGTTTTTTACGCCTTCTCTGTCCCCTTTTTCTCAGACAATCACTGATCTTCTTTCACTATAGACTAGTTTACATCGTCTTGAATTTTATATAACTAGAATTATAGAGCATGTATTCTTTTGTCTGTTTTCTTTCACTCAGCCTAATTATTTTGTGTTTCATCCGTGTTGTTGCGTGTATAAACATTTGCTCCTTTTTTTGGCTGAGTAGTAATCCATTATATGGATATACCACAATTTGTTAAACCATTCACCTGTTGATGGCATTTGGGTTGTTTTCAGTATTTTTGATATTACATAGAAAGCTGCTATGAACACTTGCGTACGAGTCTTTGGCTAAACTTATGTTTTCATTTTTCTTGGGTAAATAGCTAGGAGTGGAATGGCTGGGTCATATGGGAGGTTGCATGTTTAACTTTCAAAGAAGCCAGAAAACTGTTTCCATGGTGCTGTACCATTTTCCGTTCCCATCTACAGTATGGGAGTCCTCCCCGACATTTTGTGCTTCAGTTTCTTTAATTTTCACCATTCTCAGAGGTGTGTAGTAATATCTCATTGTGGTTTTAATTTGTATTTTTCTAGTAACTAAAGATGTCAAGCATCTTTTCGTGCAATTATTTGCCCTCTGTATCTGTTCAAGTCCTTTGTCCATTTAAAAAACCGGGCTGTTTTATTTGTATGGAATTTTGAGATTTCTTTATATATTCTGGAAACAAGTCCTTTATCAGATATACTAGAGGCCCGGTGCATGAAATTCATGCACATGTAGGGTCCCTAGTGGCTGCCAGCTGCCAGCAGGGGCCTTCCTTTGTTCCGCGCTGCCCCCTGATGGTCAGCACACATCATACCGACTGATCAAACTTCCCAGTCAGTTGAACTCCCAAGGGGACACTTTGCATATTAGGCTTTTATATATATAGATGACTTGCAGATCTTTCCTACAGTCTAGGGCTTGCCTTTTCAGTCTTTAACCAGTGTCTTTTGAAGGTCAACAGTTTTAGATTTAATGAGGCTGCCATTCCAACCTTGCTGCTCATTACGGTAATCATGCCATCTGCCATTGTGGGCTCTACATCCCCATAGATGCCAGGGAATCAGTTCTGGAACAGGCCCTTCCCAGAGGGTTAAATCCAGTGTCGCAGGGCCGTCTCCCTATACCAATGTGCTTCACTAGCCAGGTTATATTCTGCTCTCCTGGTCCGGCACCTCCAGGATCCATTTCCCCATCTGCTCCCCTGGTTCCTGCTGGTTCTCATAGCAGGTCCTGCAGCTGCTTGGATATATATAACTCTCTTTCCTCCCCTGAAAGATCCAATTTTTGGGCAGTTGGTTAATGCTTAGATTTGAGCCTCGTTGTAGCAGGTCTTATTGTATGAGGCACCTCCTCAGTTGAGGCCTCTGCATAGTCTTCTCGCAAGGGGCTTTCATCTTTCAACATGGGTGAGTGGGTCACTTTGCAGGCCTAGGGGTTCAGGGGAATCTGGGTTCTCCAGTGAAGTGCATCCATCCAGACAGTGTCACCCCAAGTCTCAGGGACTTCCTCCTTTCCTCCAGGGCCCTGACTTTGGCAAGAAGACTTTCCTAGCCAGAGCTCACCCTTCCTTGGAGATCTGCCACTCTCCTGGTGAGGTCCTGTGCCTGCCTCTGGCTACAAGAGAGGGATGTCTCTTCATATGCTGTCAAGTAGCTTCTCTGATGAACATCTTGCTTCAAATTGTTGATCGTTAAATCTGAGTGTATAATTTTCAGTCTTTAGTGTATCACAGTATACATTAGTGTATCACAGTATATATTCTGGAAACAAGTCCTTTACCAGATATACCAGATGTATAGTGACACTTAACAATAGCCTCTAATTCCAATTTCCTTATAATTACTTATCTCGCATACGTCATGGTGCCAGAGACCTTGCACCAGCCAGTGCACACCCCCGCCCACCTGTACCTCTTCCCTGTTCCCTTTGGTGAATGTCACCACATGCCAGGGACTGTTGCTACTCCCCTATCAGCAGGGACAAGGTCCTCACCGCCATCTCAGCCATTTCGTCTTAGAGCCTGCTTCCTAGGGCCATTTCTATTACCATTTAAGCGAGATTGGGTTCCCTAGAAGCAGAGCCTGAGATGAGGATTCTTAGGGAAGTCATTTACTGGGAAGAGGGGAATGAGGGATGCAGGTGGGACAGGAGAAGGAGCTAAACAAAGATGTTATGTCCAGGCCCAGTAGAGCTGACTTGGGGCGGGGGGCTACCTGCTGAATGTCAGAACAGCCCTGGGGAACTTGGGCCCTTGGGCTGGCTTCTCCAGAGAAGCATAATATGGGGTGTGTGTGTATGTGTGTGCGCGCATGTGTGTGTGAGTGTGTGTGTGTGTGTGTGTGTGTGTGTGTAGGCATTACATGGAATTGGTTCATGCAATTGCAATTATGGAAACCGGAGAGTGCAAAATCTGTAATGTGGACCTGCAGCCTGGAGAGGCAGCCTGCTGGTGAATTCCCTCTTGCTTGGGGAGATCACTCTTTCTGTTTATTCAGGTCTTCAACTGATTGGATGAGACCCACCCACACTATGGAGGGCAGCTGCTGACTCAAAACATACCTGTCTAGGTGGACCTCATGCCTGGTCGTGGAATGGGTGAGACAGGGCCACTGTCCAGGCCCAGCCACCTGGCTAGCAAGTGATGTCGGGCAGACTTCCCAGCAGCGTTGGGCCCCAGATGGAGGCCTGTCAGGCAGAGGAACTGCGAGCACAGGGAACAAAAGGGGCATCAGCAGTCTCATCAGAGGCTCGAATAGGAAAAAGTCTGCTTTCACCATTTATCATTCTGCCCGCCGCAGCCCTGCCACTCTGCCTCCTGAGCACCTCTCAGACCCTGCGCTCTGTCCATCCGCTGCTCTGCAGTGACCCAGTGCTGTCTGACTTTGGTTCCTCCAAAAGTGCAGTGGCTTATGTGGGAGGTGATCCCAGGAGGCTCAGTGAGGAGAGGACAGTGGAGGGAGAACACCCTAAAGGCTGAATCAGAGAGCGCTGTGGGCTCAGTCCTGCCGGGGGTCCTCTGAGGGAGTGTGTGGGATGTGCTGAGAACTGCCACCACTATGTTCCTCTGCTGCAGGTGAACTCAGAGCTGACCCAGGTGCACGTAGTGGGGTATCCAAACCAGGAGGCTCCCACTGGGAATGCCCTCCTCTGAAGGGACCTGAGGCAGCTTCCCAGCCTGTGCTGTTCTTCACGGCTCCCTATCAACAGCCAAACCCCGTTGCCACCCCAACCAGCAAAGTAGCCCCCACTTCATGCTAAAGGTATAATCTGCTGCAAATTAAACTTAATGGGACCAGAATAATTATATTGACTTTAAAAGGTACTTAGAGATGAATACCTGATTCGATATTTCAGAGCATCAACTTTTCCATTGTGTTTCTTGAGCAAAAAGGAAGAGGAGGTGAGGGGGAGTCAGAGAGAAGATGCCAAAGGAGGGAGAAAGTGTCAGAAACCATTTGAGAGCCCCCTCCTTAGGCCCCGCATGGAGGGTGGGACCCAAGCCAGCCTTTGGGAAAGCAATTTGGCAAAGTACATCCAAAGCCTTAAAAACACCCGTACCCTTTTCCCTGGTAAGTCCACAAATCTCTCATAAAGGAAAGATTCGAGGAAGACCAAGAGCTATGTGAAGAGTCAGCCATGCCAGTATCATTGATAACAGACACATTTAGATGGGAACCATCTGAATGCCTAACAATGGCAATTAGCTACCTCAGTTACAGAACAGCCACATGACAGAATGTAGGGTAGCCATTAAAAACCAGACAGTCAAAAAGCAATTCACGTTGGGAAGATGCTGACAAAATAGGAGAGTAAAAAGTAATGTATAAGCATTCTAGACATACCCAGAGAAAAAGAAACCCCAGGAGGAAGTTTGCAAGAATACCAACAGTTTTTAATTAATTTTTAATTTAAAGGAAAAGCACACTCTTGTGTGTCTCCTCTGCTCTGAATCGCCCCCCCCCGCCCCCACACCACTTCACTTCTGATGCCAGATGTGTGCGTTTCTACACATCGAGCGATTCTGCGACATCAGCTGGGTGTCCTACGATTTAATTTAATTCTGATACTATTTACCTGGAGTCGGCATCCGATCCCACAGGCTAAGGGTTCAGTCCCACAGGCTTGCCCCCACCTGACCCCTACAGATGGTGAGCACCAGGTCAGGGTGGGGCTGCAAGGCCGCTGAAGGAATGCGTGTTCCCGGCACATGGCTGGGCTCAGACCCACGCTGCTGACCGACTGAAACTGCTGGGTCCAGCAGAAGCCCTTCCTCTTGCAATGTCCCTCCAGTGCTCTCTACTAAGAAAGCTTAAGGTTGCACTCACTGTAAAGGGGAAATGCTTGAAGGAATTCAGCCCACTATTAAAGGTCAGGTTTTGAAGAGTGAACTTAGAGCTGAGAGGCAATACATTGATAACTGGCACATGAGATCCACTTTATTGAAGTAGAAAGAGAGTGAAACTGGAAGTCAGGACACCCGGGCTTTGCCTGTGGCCTTAAGCAAGTTCCTTTCCCTTCTGGGCCTCAGTTTCCCACGTATTAAGTGGGAAGAGTTAGTCGGATGAGAGGATGTCTGTTTCCTTTTGATCTGATGATCTCTGACTACGACTGTTTGGGTAGTTATGGCCCATGGAGACCAGGAAGTGTTGACAGAAGGAAGAGCCTCCCCCAAGCCGGCCATCTACTTTCTCCCTGGCTCCCACAACTACTGAGAACATGGGCAGCACAGTGTCAATCCCCAGCTGGGTCAGGCTTCCCTGTCCAGAAGCTGAGCCTGGTGGCACAAGAATTCCCAACCCACCGTGTCTAGCTCTTCTAGGGAGGGCGTGTCAACAGAGGGAGTGACGGATGTCAATAGAGGGAGTAAGCTGTCCTGTAGAGCATTTTCTCATCAAATCTTAGTATTTGAAGAGAGCCTTAGTGGTCTAGTTCTATCCCTTGCTTGGTGCTGGGATTCCTTCCATACAACCACTGTCAAACATAAAAACAATTTCACCATCATTAACAACCTTGTCACCCTTGTCATCATCATCACCAGCTACATCATCAGCATCATTATTGTCACCATCTACATCACTAGCACTACCACCATCATCATCATCACCACCATTCTCCTTATCACCTCCATCATTACCGTCACCTCCATCATCACCATCATCATTACCGTCATCTCCATCATCACCATCAATACTGTCACCATCATCATCACCATCATCACCATCATTCTACTTCTTATCACCTCTGTCATTTCCATCAACAACATTGCCATCATCATCACCAGCACCATGATCACCATCAGCATTATCACCATATTCCTTCTTATCACCTCTATAATCTCCATCAACAACATCCATAATCATTACCACCATCACCATAACCACCACTATCTCCATCAGTACCATCACTATCATCATCATCACCATCATTACATCACCTCATCACTTCCACTTATTGAGCACTTTCTATGTGCCAGGCACATAATACAGATGAGGAACAAATACAGATGAGGAAACCGAAGCTCAGAAAGGTGAAGTGGCCTCAGGCAGCACAGGTAATAGGCAGAAAGTGAGGATGATTGAATTCAGATTTGTCTAATTCCAAAAAGCTAATCTCTGTCCACTTCACCACACAGCCCTGAGAGCTGACCTGTGCTATGCTCCTCCAGCGAGGGTAGGGGGGCGTGTCCCCACCAGGAAGCTGCTCCATCTTCGGTGAGCACTGAAAGCTTTCCTGCAGCCCCACCCATTGGTTCTGGTTTTGACCTTTTGGGGACTGCAGAATGGCCTCAACTTCTGGCTCATGTGACAGCCTTCCTGAAGCTGGAGGTCAGCTCCCATATCCACAGAGCCTTTTTTTTTTAGGATGAACATTCTATTCCTCCAATTCTCCATATGTGAATGGCCACTTTTGTGGCCTCTTTGGCCATACCCTGGTCATCAGGGACTTCTGTGATCCCTCCTCCTGGTGTCTCTGTTTCCATTCTCACCTGAATAGCCTCTTTCCCAGCAGACACAATGATCTTAAAACACAATCAGGTCACATCACTCTCCTGCTCAAAACTCTGCAATGAACCCCCTCAACACTAAAAATAAAATCCAAACTGTACCATGTCCTGTAGACCCTAAATGATTTTTCTTCTGCTGACTCCTCACAACGTGTTTCCCACCTCTCTCTCCTCACTCACTCTGTGTCAGCCACACTGACTCCCCACTGTCCTTGAGCATATCATACCTCAGGGCCTTTGCATCTGCTGCTCCTTGTGACTGAATCATTCTCTTGACAATTATTGCAACATTCACTTTTTTACTTTAGGTCTGTGTTCAGATATCAACCTGACCACCTTCTCTAATACAGCTCCCTCATCTTTAGTCTCTTTCCATTCACATTTTTCTTCATTTTAGGATGTATTACTTCCTAATATATACTCATTTGATTATTATCTGTCTTCCGTACTGGAATGCAAGCTCTAGGAGAGCAGGAACTTTGTCCATCTTCTTCACTTCAAAATCTCCAGTGCTTAGAAGAGGACCTAATACTTAGTAGGATTTTAATAAATACATCTTAATTAATTAATTAATTAATCAATCAATATGACCTGATTCTCATGCCCTTCTTGGCTTGGAGGCCTTGCATTTAAGGCAAGCTTCAGCTTACCTATGACCCTCTTGAAGTGTGACTCTGATGGTGCAAGGCTCTGAGCTGCCCAGTTTAATAGGATTCTCTCCTCTCTTTTTTTAGACTTTATATCTCTATTTATATGGCCTAAAAAGCATCAGGATTTGCACAAAAACATGTCAGCTTCAAAGTCAAATACAACGAGGTTCAAAGTTCAGCTCTTTCACTTACCATCTCTGCATTAGATTTTCTGAGTTTCAGTTTTCTCTTGTGTAAAATGGTATTACTAATACTAATCACGAGAACTTGTGAGGAGATAATGTGAGTATGGTGCAAAGTAAGCATTTGGGAACTGGTAGCTATTACCAATGTTCTTGTTGTTATTATTAAACTGACAGGTTTTGGGGCCATCCTTCTCTCAGGAAAAGCCTTGGTTGGGACTGCACTGGGTGAGAAGGTAGGATGGGTGGGAGAACAGTGAAGGGACAGGTGACATGAGACAGGTGTCAGCTCATGAATTCACACTGAGCTGTCAGTCCCATCTTTAGGCCTGTCTCCCTGAGCTGTTGATTTATTTGGCACCGCATGTTTAATTCACTAGTGCATATGAAATACATCCTGTGAATCTCAGTCTGCGGCTCTGGCCTACAGGGATGTTCTTTTCCGCTCTGGTCCAAGATGCTTGCTTGTCTTCAAGAGCCTGTCATCTGCAAAACAGAAGAGCCAGCTCCCCGGTGGCGTGGTTGCTAATGCTGCTGGGCCTCTCCCTCTGCAGACTGCAGGCTCCTGGGAGGTGGGGATGGAAGCTGACACTTGAGTAGACGCTGGCCCAGAAAGCCTCAAGCCCCAAGCCCCGCCCAGAGGACACACCAGGATGGTTGGCTGGTGGGAAGTGATTCTGTCAGTGGAACAAGCTGGAAGGTCATTCTGCCCATACATTGTGAATACAGATGAAAGGATGTTGGATCCTGAAGCCATTAAAATAAGTCATAACCTCAGGCTAATGTTCTCATGAAGACTAGAATGAGTTTCAAAGTCAGAATTCAAACCAGTGTTAGGATGAGAGTCAGCGTTCAGAGTTTGGGATTAGGTTGAGGGTCAGGGTCAAGGTCAAAAGGAATTATGTTGACAATTAGAGTTGGGTTGAGGTTAGATCAGGGCCAGGATGCACAGGGAGGAACCAGGCGAGGCCCTGGTGAGGAACCCTGGCTGGCCTGGGGCCCTGCACCTCGTACTCCTGCTTGAAGCCATAGCCCTCGGCCGTCTTCATCTGGTTGATGTGCTGCAGGAGGTCGGCCACACGCACCGCAGGATGCAGCTGCCCCGTGTGATACGGGGAGCCCTTCCGGCCACACGGACGCCGCGGTGAGCCCCCCAGAAGGCTGCTGGCCTCAGTGACCCCATTGCCGCGCTGGTCCCCTGCAGACGGAGAAAGGGAAAGGGGTTCCTGACACACACAGGCCCAGCCTGGGGAGCCCCTGAGGGACTACAGGAGCCAGGGAAGGAGGGAGCATGGGCAACGTGGAAGATGGCTGGGTGGTTCACGGGAGCCAAGCGGCCTCGCTGGGCCCACCCATGTGACCTTGGGCAAGTGCCTTCCCTACTGCATCTGGGTTTTCCCATCTGTAAAATGAGCAGGTCAGATCATGTGACCTCTGAGGGCCCTCCTGGCCCGGCCCTGCCTGCTGTGATCCTGTGGTCCCCTCACCGCATCCCTTTGCTCCCTCCTAGGACCAGACCTCTGTGACGTCTCCATCTCCCTGAAGGGGACAGCACTCAGCAGAGCCTGTGACAGCCCAGTCCTTCCTTTCCCTCTTCCAGGGAACAATCCGGAACTCTGGCAACTCCCAGCAATTACTCTCATTCAAAGACAAACAAATTCTGAAATTAGCTGCTGCCACCAACCCCTCTGTGAGGCACCTGGATGGGGCGGTTCTCTTGGGCCAGCATTCCACTGCCAGCCTGTGCAGCAGCCTCAGCCAATCAGGGAACTGGTGGAGAGGTTCACAGTGCCCCTCTTGAGGGGGTCAGCATTCTCAAGGACATCCCGCCATGGCCCCTGAGATCAGGTCCTGGGATTGAGAAAACAGCCCTATTTAGTCCCATCCATCCACTCACTGCCACAGTCATAGGACTCACTGTGTGTTTTTCTCTTCAAGGATCACGTCCTGAGCTGCCTGTGGCCCAAGGTCTGAAGATAGTTGTTTCATGTGTTTTGTCCTGTGTTCTAGTCGTGCAGGGTGGGAGGGCAGCCCCGCTGTTACGCCATCGTGACCAGAGCTCCACCGATGCTACTTTCCACTTGTAGTGTTTCCCAAAGTGCGTTCCAGAGAACACTAGTCATGCAAGATGATTAAGTGGCAGTCCATTCACACAATAAGCAATAAGGACAAATGTTCAGTTTTTAAAAATGAGTTTGGAAAATTCTGGTGTAAGCAAAATGAAACAGATGTGTCCCTTGCAGGAAATCTCAGGACTTCCAACGCACTAACGTGTGTTCACAGTGACTTTCCATGAGGAGGCTGGAAGGAGTGGCATTGCCCAAACTTCTTTTAGCAAGGAGGGCGTTTTTGTCTGTTTCACAAAATATCTTTATATATGTACTAGAGGCCCAGTGCACGAATTCGAAAGGAACTGTGGGCAGTGAGGCTGCAGTGGGCACAGGGGCGGGTCTCGGCCCATCCTCCACGCCCCTGCCCAGCCTCTCCCACCATGGCTCCTGGTCCCTTGTCTGCTAGCAGCCCCGCTCCCGCTATTGCTTCCACACGCTGATTGTGCTGGCCCTGCTCGCACCCGCTGATGGCGCCGAGTGATTGGGGCCGGCGCCAGCAGCGGGTGCCAGCAGGGCTGGCACTGTCAGCAGGTGCGAGTGGCAGCTGCTGCCCTGATCGCCCCTCAGGAGCAGAAGGAGGTGGAGAAGCCCTGAGGGTCTATAGGGGCTGGAAGCCACTGCTCGCACCCGCTGACGGTGCTGAGAGATCGGGGCCAGTTCCAGCACCAGCAGCATGTGTGAGCATCGGGCGGGACCGCAGTGCACAGGAGCAAAGAATTTTCAGTAACCACCAGAGGCTCGCTCCATGACAGCGACTGGTGCCCCGCCTTGGTCTGGCGCCCCTGCTCACCTGCTCCACCATCCCACCACAGCCAATGCCCACCATGTTCACGTGTGCCTCCTGGTGGTCAGCACACATCATAGTGACTGGTTGTTCGGTTGTTCCACCATTCAGTTGTTCCGCTGTTCGGTCAATGTGTATATTAGCCTTTTATTATAGGATATTTTGTTAATCCTCACCTGATTTTTAGAGATAGTGGAAGGGAGGGGGTGAGACAGAGAAAGAAAGAAACATCGTTGTCAGAGATACATTCACATCAATTGGTTGACTCCTGCATGTGCCCCAACCAGGGCCGGGGATCAAGTTTGCAACCCAGGTATGTGCCCTTGGCCGTAATAGAACCCAGGACCCTTTAGTCCACAGGCTGATGCTCTACCCACTGAGCCAAAGTGGCTAGGGCCACAAAATGTCTTTAGAGAAACAGTGTAATGTAGTGATGAAGAAGGGCAAGGACTTTGAATGAAAATGCTTGAGTTTGAATGCCACTTACTGGCAGTGTGTCCTTGGGAAAGTCACTAGCCTACTCTGAACCTCAGTTTCCACCTATGCCAAATGAGATAAAGGCATTACTATCCAGTGGAGGTATCATGATTATTAAAGGAGAGGATGCATGAAGAGTACCCAGCCTATTGTTGGCATGTCATGAATGCCCACAGATAGCTGCTGTTGGTATTATTAGAATTTACTTTGGAGTCAGACAAGCTCTGAGTCCCAGCAAGCTGGGGGCAGCTTCTCAGAGGAAAGAAGGAGCCGACCAGAGTGGAGCTCGACCTGCCTTTAATGCCCCTTAAAGTTAGAACTTGAACCAGGACTTGAAAGGTAGCGTTGGAAAGATGGTTCTCTAGGGGCAGGCAGCCAACATGCAAAGCCTGTGCTCAGATGTCAGGAGAGAGAATCTTCTCCTGCTCCAAGAGCTCTCAGGAGCTCCGAAAGCGGGGGCTGGGGAGACGGAGGCTCACGCGGGCTCTTTTTGGAAGCTGTGCTGCCAGCTCACCGAGAGCCCTCCAGGCGGAGGGGCAGGTGTGCGAGGACTGCCTGGGGGCTGGCAGAAAGTGGACACAGGCGCAGCTCGTGCGGCTGAGGGCGAGCAAATTGCGCCACCTGGTCAGGGTAATGTCAGGAGGCCAGAGCACATTTGGGGGGCTTCCTGGCTGAGTGCAAGGACAGCATAAGCCGGCAGATACAAATACAAATGCACATATAGCCGGTAGGCAGGGGCAGGATGCTCACGTAAGTGTAACCATAAAGTTTGTCTTTCTCTGGCTGGCTTATTCATTTAGCATAATGTCCTCAGGTTCCTCTATGTTGTAGCATCTTTCAGAATTTCCTCCCAATTCAGGATTGAATAATATTCCACTCTGTATACACCTCATTTTGTTTACCCATTCATCGGTCGATGGACACTTTAGGTACTTCCACCTCTTGGCTATTGTGAATAGTGCTGCTATGAACACGAGTGGATGCCTCCCCAACCCCCCTGCTCCCCACCAGGCTCTGGGCCTCACCCTCACAGGGCACAGCCAAAGACCTCTCTGGAAGCAGATGAGGAGAAGCCTCTGTGGCTGTGACCTTTGACCTTGACCACCAGAAAGAAGGTGGAGGAGGAAGAAGGGAAGGAGAGGGAGGGGAGGAGGGAAAAAGAGGAGGTGAGAGAATTAGGAGGATACAGAGAAGGAGGAAGGGACACAGAGGTTGACAGAGAGTAAAGGGACAATGACAAGGAGAGAGACGGGGAAAGGGACAGAGACAGGGAGGTACAGGTCAGATATCAGCAAACCACAGGGGAGACAGAGAGAAAACCATGGACAGAGACCAGCTGGTCAACCTGGCTGAACAATGGTATCCAAGGAGGCCCATCACGAGTGGACACTGGCCTAGGAGGGGTCTCCATTGTGAACCACAGGGTCTGTGCCCGCCCTCCTGGCCTACTTGGAAGAACTGCCAACACCAACCAACCAGGTCCACAGGGGACAGAACCCGGGAGGGATGACAAACACAGCTGGCCTCCCGCTGATCTCAGGGTGGGGTTAAGCAGATGGAATGTAATACGGACACTCGGAAAAGTTGTGCTCTTAAGTTAAAAATTAAGCGCACAGGTAGAGGGAGAGCTGCCTTGTCAGCAGTTCCTGTGAAAGCTGAGTGGGAGGCCAGGAAAGTTGACTGGGGTGTGGCTGCTGGAAAAGCCAGTGTGACATTGGGGGATGTCGATGCAAGTAGAGGGTCCATGGAGGAGGAGGTGAGAGACCACCATCCTCTGGCCTGGCCCAGGACCATCTGAGCCTGCTCTGCAAGGAGGGACAACAAGCAGTAGTGGGGGGAGTGTTCTAGAAGGTTTGCAGAATCAGGTAAGACAGAAGCAGATGACAGAGGGCATCAGAAGGCTGTGGAGTCAGACAGGGGCCTGGGTGGCAACCCCAGCTCTGTGGCCTCTGACAGGCCCCTTAACCTCTATCACCTCAGTTTGCTCATCAGTAAAATGGGATCCTACTTCCTACTCCTCAGGGTTGGTGTGAGGATTCTGTGTGAAGAACTGAGCCCAGAGGAAGCTCCCAGGAAACGGTGGGTCTGAGGAGCCTGGGCCACCCAGCAAAGAAGGGGCCCCTGGTGACCTGAGTGCTGTCTGCAGCGTGTGCAGAGCTGCCAGTGTGGGCACCGGCCTGCCCCCCACGTGCACACACGCAGTGGACCCAGAGCGGCCTGTGTGAGGGCCTTCCTGACACAGACGTGGTCTGAGCAGCAGGAATGGCTCAGGAACACAAGGGGCTGCCTCAGGGGTGAAAGGTCACGTGGGTCAGGGGGTAAGTGACTAGCTGGGGTGACCCAGCAGAGCCAGGTCTGAACCTGAGACTCTGACTACAAAGCCAGTGCATGTGACCTCCACATGAGGTCACGTTTATAGCTTATATATACTCACAGGTGCTCACGTAGACACGCATGCACAGACATATTGAAATGCACACATTGACACAATCACAGACACGTATTCATAAATACACACAGGTGTGTGCCCTCACACACGACAAGGGCAAATTTGGGCACCTCTTCCCCACACACTCCCCCTGGGTGTAGGGTCCATAAAGGAGCGAGGCCGCCCTTCAAGGGCACCCAAAGCACAGTTCAGGCCAAGAGCCCTGATATGACTGCAGGCACCCACAGGGTCTGATCCCCACTTCACAGATGAGGAGGCTCAAGTCTCAGACAGTCATGATCTTTCCGGGACTCTCTGGGGGTCTCTGGTGGAGTCCAGAGCAGGGTCGGTCCAGACCTAGATCCCTCCTGAGGCCACATCCAGTGGCCCCACATCACCCCATCAGCAGTGACCCCAGCGATTGGTCTTTCACAGGGAAATCCTGCAGATTGGGGGAAAGGAAGGAGAGAGGAGGGGGAAACTGAGGACCAGCGAGGGCAGGAGCTTGCCTGGAAGTCACACAGCACATCTCCTCCATCCTAGGGCGGAGGGGAGGGCCCAGAGGCTGGGGTGGGGTAGGTGGAGGAGGAAGGCTGCATGTCAGGATGGGCTGAGCTTCGTCAATCCTGGTTCCACCTCTTGCTATGTACAAGTTATTCTTATAAACGGTAAATGCAGGTCCTGTTCTCCCTCCCTTGCCTAATAAAACCCCTGCAGGACTGCAGGTAGCACCCGGCACACAGGAGGGGCTCAGAAGTGCGGGCTGCTGCTGTTAGGACCGGGCTTGCTGCCTCCAGCTGTTTGCCCTCGAGGAAGTCCTCCCCCGTCTCTGCACCGTATCCACAGCCTGGGACCCTCTAATGACAGCACAGCCACAGGGCACTGTGACGCCCGAATGGGATCTCGAGTGACTGAAAAAGAGAAAAAGCCCAGGATGTCTGCACACTGATCTGAATGCCCCAAACTCAGCACAAAGCGCTGTGCAGCTGCTATTACTGCCGGGCTCAGCTGCCCCCCTGCCCCCCTCCCTCCTCAGTGGCCCCCCAGCCCCTCCAGCTGCCTGCTAATGAGCCGGAGGCTTCAGTAATGAGGCTGCTCCATCATGTAATACGCTGGGACTGCCTGGGAGGGAGAGGGGATGAATGGGGTGAGGAGGGGAGCGGTGGGGTGCCTGTCTCCACCGTGGCCTGGCAGCACCAGAGTCTGCCGGCCCTCAGAACCTCTCTCCCCAGTCTAGAGCAATCAGTAAGAGGGGAGCGAGACACACCCCTCCTCTCATTGTCAAAGTTCCCTGTGCCCATGAAATGTAAGGAAGTGAGGATGTGAATATGAGCCCAGCCCTCACCCAGCAGCTGCTCACTAGCCTCCCTGACTCCAGGCTCAACCCCTTCCCATCTGCTCCCCGCCTTGCCCCACATGACTCTGAGAAACCACTCAAGTCTTGCTGTGCCCCCCCCTGGACCTCTGGGGCCCACGATGGCTCCTATTGCTCCTCTGTGGGCCCCTGGGCCTGGCATGCCCTCCTCACCTCCAGGCCTTTGCACATGCTGTTCCCTTCTCTGTCTCCACTCCCCTCCTTGGGCTCCTGTGGCCTCCTGACTGACCTTCTCCAGCCTCAGCTCTCCCCTATTTTATGAGACAGTTCCCTCCTTGGACACTCTCATGGGACTGGAAGCCACTCAGGGCTCTGCGTCTGGCTCAGTCACCACTGTTTCCTCAGAGTTCAGGGCGGTGCCTGACACCTTAGCCAGCATATATTTAGCGCTGACTGTGCGCTGGGACTGCGCTTAGCCCTTTATAGACATACTAGAGGCCCAGCACACGAAATCATGCGAGACCCCAGACCTGCCATGCAGCGAGATGGAGACCCGCCGCGCCGGGAGATCCACCAATGCACCTCCTGGTGACCGGTTGTTTGGTTGTTACAGCCTTACGGCCACTGACCTTTTATAATATAGATTTCAGTTAACCTTCAAGGTCATCTTCACGGATGTGCTGGAGACAGGACAGCACTGGGGCTGTGAGCAACTGGATTTCCATCAGGCTCTGGCTGGGTGACCTTTATGCAGTTACATGAGCTCTCTGTGCCTCAGTTTCCTTGTGTAAGGTGGAGCAAGTAAGGACAGTACCTGCCTCATGGGGTTGTTCTGAGGATTTAAGGAGTGATGATATATAAAGGCATAAAACAGTGCCTGACAGAGTAAGTGCTGGCCACCAGTCCTGGCCACGCTTTACAGAGGAGGAACCAAGATCTCACTAATGAGGTGGTACAGTTATAGGGAGAATCCAAGATTTGCCTGACCCCAAAGTGCCGTCCTTGACTGAGCCTTGTGAGCCTTAGTTTCCCAACCTGAAAGTTAGAGGGGCTGATGCTTGGAGTTCCAGGCTAACACTCTTTGCCTCCATGACTCGGTGCAGAGTCCAGGCTTGGAGGGCCTTCAAAAGCCCTGGACTCCCATGCACATTCAACCCAGGATCCCGCCTACCGCCCATGGAGGACATACATGTGGGATTTCTGATAGGCAGTGCCTGGCAGGTTGGTCCGAAGTGCAGTGGGGGCTGGATTTAGCAGGCGAGGCTTTGGAGGAGGTGCTTCCATGGCGGGGGAGGGGGTCCCCGTATTGGAGTGCACTGAGACAGGGCAGTTGGGCTCCAGTTGCTACCTGCCACGACACGTCACAGTAACGCCATCTGCTTCTGCAGAAGCCAGCTGACGGCATCGGCTTCAGAACTGGAGCCGCCTGTGAGGAGCCTAATCTGCCAAGGTCGTGTGTGTGTGTGTGTGTGTGTGTGTGTGTGTGTGTGTGTGTGTAGACAGGCCCTGAGCTGAGAGGGTAGAACCAGATTTTAATGGGGGAGGCACCTACTGTGTGCCTGTGCGTTCTGCACCGTCCCATTTTTATCCCCATACCCTTCCGCAGACGGAGAGTTGTTCATCCCCAAATTCAGCCACCCCTTCACCTCCTCCCTTAACCTAACTCAGCCCCCATCTCATCTCTCACCCAGTGTTTCGACCACCTCCACCCTGGAAACCTGTGCAGTCCCCGCAGATCACAGCAGACAGAGGAGACCTGATGGCCACAGTCAGACTGTGCCCCCTTATGCCTCTGCTGAATCTTTTAATGGCTTCTCTTCACCTCCTCCATTGGCCTATGAGGACCTGGTGAGTGGGAAGCTGATGACCCGCCCCACCCCAGCCCCACCCTATGTAAACAGGCTGACATGCTCTGATCCCTCTGCCAGGGCAGCGCCAGATGGTTCTGATCATGAGCTGAGCCTCTACTCCCACCTGGCAGCAATGAGACTTACGTAGTGGTGGAAGGTCGGGCCTATTCACAGTGTGACGGTACCATCAGTGGGGCTGGAGTGGGGTAAGAGCTGAGTCTCTACCCTGACCTGGCATCAGTGAGGCATAGTGAGGTGATGGGAGGCAGGGCCAGTTGGCACTCTGCTTCCCTCCGCACCTTGGTGTCAGCAGGGCCCAGTGGGAAGCTCAACTCCTGCCTCCACCTACTACAGTGGCAACTCCGTGTGCGTCAGCTTCCCCATCCCTGTCGGGTGCGTCATTAGGACAAGTAGGGGGCTGAGCTTAACATGCCATTCAGAAGCAGCAAGGAGTTGCCCTGTCTCTGCAGGCATGCCTGGGGGTGGGGTGGGGATGGTTACTGAGCATGCACACCATCTGGCTTCTTGATACAATTTCTGATAAAAAATTAATTAAATGGGATTCAGAGTCTTATAATATTCAAAATGTCCAAGATACATTTTTTTTTTTTTAAAGAATCAGTCATTATACCAAGAAGCAGGAAAATCACAATTCAAATGAGAAAGATAATCAACAGACACCATCCCGAGACAAATCAAAGGTTGGAATCATCTAACAAGGACTTTAAAGCAACCATCACAAAAGTGATTCAATAAGCAATTATGCATTCTCTGGAAACAAATGAAAGAACATCTCAGCAAAGAAATGGAAGTTATAAAAGAACCAAAGGGAAATTATAGTACTAAAATATACAATGACCAAAATAAAAAACTCAACGGGCGGCTCAGCAGTTCGGTGGAGCTGATAGAGGATAGAATCAGCGAACTTCAGGATAGATCAATAGAGTCGGCCGCTCTGAACAGCAGTGTTTCCTCAAGGAAAACTAGGAGGAGGTTAGCTTGGTGCTGGGTGGGCAGAACCACCAGATGTTCCTGGTGACTGGAGTCAGAGCCGGGCCTGTGTCGGGTTCCCAGGGCTGCCAGAACAAAGTGGATGGATGACGTCAACAACACAAACGTGTTGCCTCACGGTTCTGGAAGCGAGACGTCCAAGATCAAGGTGCTGGCAGAGTTGGCTCCTTCAGGGGTTGTGAGGAAGGATCTGTCCCTCTCCCCAAGCTTCTGACGGGCTCCTGGCAATCTTGGCATTCCTTGGTGTCAAAAGCTTCCCTCCAGTCTATGCCTCGCTCTTCATGTGGCTTTCTCCGTGTGTGTGTGTCCAAATTTCCCCTCTTTGTTAGGACACTAGTGACCTTGACTTAGGGCCCATGCTCATAACCTCATTTTAACTTGTTACCTGGGTAAGGACCCGATCATGTATCTTCTGAGGTACTAAGGCTTAGGACTCTAAGACAGGAATTTGGGGAGGACACACTTCAGCCCATAGCAGGCAAGGAAGCTGGTGCCCCAGCCGGACGCCCGTTACGGGGCCAGTGCATCCATGCTCTAGCAGAGTTGAGCATTACTCTCAGCTGACTCTCTCTGCCACTTGGTGACCTTCCAGCTAATGACTGGCTGACAGGGGTACAAAAAGCCTGGCTCATTGTCTGAAGGCATGGCCACGTGTTGCCCTATGCTCTCTGGGCTCCTCGTGAGCTTAGGTTCCTCTACTCTTCCTCCTCCTCAGAGGGCACCCTCTGTAAGCCCTTGTCCACAGGTCCCGACTCCTCCAGGGAACCTGACCTGCACGGGATCGCTGCCTAGAACATCCTCACCCACACGGCCACCTTCCCGAGGACCGTGCACTTCCCTGTGAGGGGCTGAGTCGAGAAGGACCACCTTGTCAGATTCTGAGGAAGGTGGGGCCGGCATCTTGGGGTCTTTCAAACCCACCCCACTTCTCCCCACGCCTGCTCTGGGTCCCCCTGCAGCCACCCTCTCCGTGTCATTCCCGCGTTCTCCCTCAGCTCTCCATGTGGTTAGCGGGTTATAAACAAGTTCCGGAAAAAAGGAGGCCAGTGTCTCCCCAGAGCAGCCACCTCTGTTGGCAAGTTGCTTTCTGACCAATAGTTTTGTTTTCTTGATTTTTGCATAGATAAAAAATTGAGCTAATTAATAGACACTTCTTTCCTTCTGAAGGTCTTGGGAAGCTCTTTGCCCGCAATGAATTGATTGCCAGGTTTCTATAAAGGATCTGTCTTTGCAATTACAATTCATTAATGGATTTACAAGAGAGGGAAGATGGTTAAGTCCCGCTAGGAGGATTGCTTTGCATTTTCCCTCTTTTAATTATATGGCTATGTCCTGGCCCAAAGCTCTGTGAAAAATGGGTGGGGGGAGAAGTACCAACACTCCATCTGTTTCAGGTGCAAGTGCAATTGATGGGGGGGAAGACAACAGGCGAGGGGAGGGGCGTCATGCTAGGCGGACACTCTGGCTGGGAGGCTCCAGGAGAGAGTGAGGGGGGCCTGGGCAGGCAGCCGAGGATGTGCCAGCACCCACACCGGGGATGGGAGAACAACGAGGGGCCCCTGGGAGAGCTGAGGGTTCCGATCTCAGAGTCACTGTGTGCCCAGCAAACTGGTTGTTTACTGTGCTGGGCCTGGCTGGACAGGAGGTGCTGGGATTTCAGACGCCAGGAAAACGGAGGTTGGAGAAGACCCTGGAAGTGGCCCAGCTGATTTCTCACCAGGGGTTCCCTAATGTAGGCTCTGCTGCCCCAAATCCCAGAACCTGGCCCTGAGACCCTAAGTCTCCAAATGGGTGGAGGGCCCTGGAGCCTGCATTTCAAAGAGACCCTGCGGGGAGTGGCGGGGGAGGATTCTGAGTGGTCGCCCTGCCTCTGCCCAGGCCTGGGTGCGAGACCGTCCATCACCTGCACAGTGACCCTGGGCGAGTCCCTCTCCTCTGAGCCTCCTCGTCCGTCTGCGAGTGGGGTGATGCCTCCTGCTTCCTAGGCTCCTACTGAAGGCTCAGGGAGATGCTGCCAGGGAATGTGCCTCGGCCTATGACCTGCACACAGTAGGCACATTATCAGTGTGAATGCCTCCGAAACCCCAGGTAGACTCAGCCCTTTCTAAGGCACCCACTGGGAGCTGTGGCTGCAGTTTGTAGTGGCAAGAGAAGGAAAGGGGCTTGAGCTCAGGCCGGTCTGCTCCATATGCTTCTCTTTCCCAGTGGCAAACCTCTCACTCCCCCACATACTCTGCAGGGGGATTGGATTTGGATTGGGGTCCCCTCCCCTGCTGGTGCTGCATCTGGGCGTCCTCCAGCTTGGCCACATCCCCTCAGGTGTGGCCCAGAGTAGACACCCTGTCTGTACGCCCCCTCCTCCCCACAGCCCCCACTCCAGCCTGGAGGCTTTTCTGCGTGTTTCCCAACCCCCCTCCCACCCTACCCCGCCACAGTTGCTGTAGCTGGGGATGTGGCTGCCTTTCTGGAAGGTTCTGTTCCCTTTCTTGTTGTCAGATTTTCCTTTGCAGTTTCCTGTCTTAGTTCTTGGCAGGACCCTTCGCAGATGAACAGAAGGCACCTCCTGGCTTCTCTCCCAGGAGTGGGGGGTGCGGAGCTGGGAATTCTGCTCCTGGTGTCTAGGGCTCCCTTTGGGAGAGAGGAGGGGCATGCAGTGAGCACCCTAACATGCACCCCATGCTCAGGGTCCATTGGGATCACCACGGCCTTTGGATCCCTTCCCCATGGGGCCTGTGCTCACAGGGTCCAGGACAAACCCAGCCCCTCCTGCTGCCACAGTGTTTCCTTGGCTGAGGCCTGGCCTGGGGGCAGCGGGCAGGGTGGGGCCTCCCCAGGAAGAGAAACCCCACCGTCCTGGGTGGGGCTGGGCTGGGAGAGGCCAGGCCACATCCACGCCCAGATGCCACCGTCTCCTCTCCCCCTGCCTCCCCAGCAGCAGGCCCGGCCTCTCAGGGGAGTGGGACATCCGCACTGGCGGTCTGAAAGGTGACCAAGGGTGGTGTACAAACAAATATTTAATGTTTCCTGTTTTACCAGGCGGGTATGTATTTCAATGGCCATCAGAAAACAACAACAACCATAAACAGTCTGTTGAACCCTTGATTTCATGGATATTCATGCTCAGGATTAGGCAAGATGAAAAGGGGAGTTCATTTCAAGTCAATTTAATGGGAGGGTTGAGTCAATATTGTGCAGGTGGAGGTTGGCGATGACAGGAAGAGCAGCCAGAGCTGGGGAGACACAAGGCCCGTGAGCCCCAAGTGAGGTCTCCAGGGTCCAGCCTGGCTCTGCCTGTGGTTGTGGGACCGTGGGCAGGTCACTGCACCTCCACAAGCCTCTGTTTCTTCCTCTGTACTGTGGGGATGAGCTGTGGCAGCTCACAGGTGGTGGAGAGGGTTAAGTGAGATGAAGAGGGTGGAGTGCAGCCCAGAGCTCCGCACAGGGCCAGCGCACAGCTGTGGCAGCGGTGGTGGTAGTTTTATTATTATTGGTGACAGTATCACTATGATCACCAGGAGCTTAGTCTGGGTGAGGTGACCGATGGCTTTCATTGGGGAAGAGCTTGTCACTCAGTCCTCATGGGCAGATGGAGAAGAGCCTGGCTCTGGGCCAGGCAGGCCAGTGTGTGTGTCCACCTGGGCCACTGCTAGGCAGTGACACAGCTTCATGAAGCTGCCATGTCCTTAATGTAGGCCAAGACCAGAGATCCACCTCACAGAGGCGTGGGCAGTGTGAGGAGCAACAAGAAAACGCAGGTCAAATCCCCAATGTAGTAGGGCCTCATCTTGTTTGAGATTTTGTCTTCCCATGGGGTGAAGATCTGCAGGTCAAGAAGGGACAGTTTGGTATAATCTTGGGGGTTCTGAACCAGCTCTAAGAGTTAGATGTGTCATCTCTGACTTGCTGGTCCTTCCATCTATCCATTTATCTTCCATCATCTATCCATCCATCATCCATCCATCATCCATCATCCATCATCCATCCATCATCCATCCATCCATCCGTCTGTCCGTCCATCCATCCATCCATCCATCCATCCATCCATCCATCCATCATCCATTATCCATCTATCCACCCATCCATCCAACCATCCAGTAAATGGTGATTGAGCACCTACTGTGTGTCAGGTGTCATGGTACAGAACAAGACAGCTTAGGTCCCACCTAAATGGCACTTCAGTTGAGCAAAGAAACTGGTGTTGAGCATATGTCCCCACGAAGTGTGAGAATGGCTGTGGAGGGGGAGCACAGATTGCTGATGTGTCCCCTGCAAGAGTCAGGGAAGCCTGCCTGGAGGAAGGGGCATCTAAGGAAACCTGTAGGACAAGTCTCTCCCAGGGAAGGGGGTGGGTGGGTGTGGAGTGTCCTGGTGGAGGCACACCTTCCCTTGAGAGGTGCAGACAGGGTGTGGGGTGGGGGGACGTGGCTGAGTGCAACAGTTGCTGTGCAGGGTCAGACCTGAGGACAGACCTGAGCAGATTTGGGTTGGAAGGTCTCTCTCGCCACGGTCAGGTGGGGAGTGGCCACCCTGGGACATCCTGGATGACGCACTTTGGATCCAGCCTCCAGGATTCCAGCCCCTCCCTGCCTCGTCTCCATTTCTCCCCTCTCCTTTCTAGAGAAACCACACTGAACCTGAAGGACAGCCACTGCTCAGAGCTTACCAAGAGCCACTGGATTAAACACTGAATATAGGAGAGGGCCTCCGTGATGAGCAGGGCGAGTGGGTGAGGAAAAACAAACAGGGCTGATGAAAGTGGGCTCCTTATACTGAGGGGAGACACACCAGAACATTCTCCTCAGCAAAGGCTCATGCCCATCACAGTCCTCGTAGGACACAGCAGGCACCACCCGAACAGCAAAGTGTTCAGCCGGAAGCACATGCTCCCAGGGGTGGCCTCATGGGCTCTGTCTCCTCGGGCTTCAGGATCCATTTAACCCACCGAGCGTGGGGGGCCCGGAGGGTGCATGAGCCAGGTGAGGCGAGGGGGCGACAGGGACTCCTGGGGACCCACATGTTAGTGCTGAGAGGAGCATGCGGGTCATTGCTCAGGGTGTCCTCCTGCAGACGCTGCCACCGGAGGGGTTCTTGGACCCTCCCTTCTCCCGGGTGGCCCAGGATTGTCAGATCTGTCGGTCCTTTCACGGCTTCAGTGATGCTCAGGATCTTGGAATTAAAACTTCTTTCACAGACTCAAAGACACTTTCATAAAATCTTTGCATCTCAAGATCTGAGCATCTGGTCCCTTGCATGGAATCCTAGCATTCTAGAATCACAGAACTACTCATGGGCTCATAGGCCCCAGAGTCTCAGGGTGAAGGAATCTCTGGAGAAGACCCGGAACCTCTCCCACAGCTCCCTGGCTCCGTGGAATCACAGAATCAGTCCAGACACACATGGAGATGAAATAGACATCCTGGAGTCAGAATCTCAGCACAGGACACGGCCTTCGCCCAACTCCCCCCAGTTATGCAGGAAGCACCCTTTCACTGTCCTGCAATAACTAGAATCCTTGTAGGGATGGGGAGCTCACCACCTGCCGGGGGATCTGCCCTGCTGTTGGGCACAACCAATGCTGATTCTGGGCCTAAATCTGCTCCCGCATGACCCCCCTCTCCCCCGGGCCCTCCTGAGAGCTGAACATGTGACAGTGTGACCTGGACTCAACACAGAGGCTTAACCTCGGCAAGCACAGCTCGATCCTCCTGGGGTCTGTCTCCCTGTGGGGCGGAGCAGGGCACCAGGACATGGGAAGGGGACGGGGCCATTTGTCTCACTTCAGCCCACTTCCATGCACCAACATGAGCAAGACAAGAATTCTCTCTGCTCTTCTCCTTGAGGAGGGACCCGTCAGGGATAGAGGCAGACAGACAGGACACGACCGTGTAGAAAGGAGGCTCAGCAATGCCCTGGGAGGGCATGAAAGGAAGGGGTGATGCCCCCTCTTAGGGGCTGGGTGGATGCCCAGAGACCTGGCCAGAGTTAACCAGCCCTGCCACTGACACCTGGTGGTTTTGGAAAAGTTACTCAGTGTCTCTGAACGTCAGTTTCTCCATCTGTAAAAGGAGTTGATAAAGCTCAGTCTGTGATTGGTGCCAGGCTGCGGAGAACTCACCACAAGTCCTCACTTCTCTTAGCACACGGCAGGAGGGCAAATATGTTAGCTCCCTCCCTCCTGTCGTGCATGCCTGGGCCTTGGGGGTGAGCAGGATTTCTCCAGATGGAGAAGACATGGCAAGGCGTTCCTGGTAAAGGGAACAGACTGTGCAAAGGCCTGAGAGCCAGGGGCATGTCAGAATGACATGGGGAGCAGCGCTTACTATTTTTGGAGTGTTGGGGTGTGGGAGTGAAGCTGCAGGCGTGGTCTAGGAGGCAGTGGGGCCCCAGATCACTGCCCAGGAGGGTGACTGAGGGTGCTGGGAGCTATGGCAGGTAGAGGTGGCCTCCTGTGAAGATACCTCCCTCCATTCTCCTCCATGGTGTCTGGCCTCAGGCTGCAGACAGAGTGCAGCCGCCTGGCCTCCTGGGATTCCATCGGCCAGGAAGGGGCAGGAAAGTCAAACAAACTAAGACATGTCAGGAATAATCATTAGAAAATATGAGATCTGCTTGCTCCCAGCCAACACCCAGCCCTGACCACATGGACCGATTTGATGCTGAAACCCAGCACCGGAACACTGGAGCAATTTAGAAGGATCTGGCAAGGTTTCACTCTGACATAAAGAGCTGGATTTCATTAAGTTCACTTCAAACGTCATCTGGGGAGTGAAGGAGGCCAAGTATCCGGATGAGCCTGGGCCAAGGCACGGGCCATGGCAGATCTGGGAACGCAGCCTGAGGCACGTTGCGGGGGCCAAGTGTCTGGGCTGGGATCTCAGTTCTGCTTCTGTTACATGAGCTGTGTGACGTGGGCAAGTTACCTAACCTCTCTGTGCCTCAGGTCCCTCGTGGGTGCAGTGAGGTTGATGACGGAGCTCTCCCATCAGCACAGCCTGAAGGAGACAGGGTGGGAGACCTCTGCTTCCTCGGGCTGCAGGCGTCCCTCCGTCTTCCACTCCTCAGGGGTCCATTCATTCCTGCTCTCTCATTCACCCCGTTCACTCAGGATCCGTGCATCATCCAGTCAGGTGCGGTTTCTCTCCCCCTCAGTTCTCCTGCTCCTCCTCTTCGGTGCACTCATTCCTGTGTGCACCCAGGCTGGCTCCACAGGGTCCTCCAGGCCTTTCCCGGTGTGTGGACAGATATTCCAGGCGCATGCGTGACCCCAGCCTTCCTGTGAACAGCCACTGCCGTCCCATGGCCGTGAAGGGGGCTGGGCAGTTTAAAGAGCGTGGGAGTGACTCATTTGGGTCTCACGTTCTCCAGGTGCTGGCTTGCCTCTCCCCCTTGTCACTCAGGGACTGTACATTAATGATTGGACCCTGGAGGGCAGGTCAGAGCAACCATCTGGAGGGGTGCCTGCTGCCCCTCAAGGTTTCTGTGAGACCTGGGCCAGGCCACCTGCCCTCGCTCTGTCCTGAGACGTCCTCTCGCCTCTGGGAGGGTGTCTGAGCACCATGAGCTCTGGGTGGGGAGTAGGTTCTGCCTCTGGGGCATTTGCAGAGGACAGAGGCCATTGTCCATTGTGTTACGGCTCCAGTTCTATTTGTATCTGTATATCTGTGTCTGTGTCTATATCTGTTTTAAAATATATATTTTTATTGATTTCAGAGAGGGAGAGAGAGAGACACATCAATGATGAGAGAGTCATTGGTCGGCTGCCTCCTGCACACCCCCTACTGGGGTTGAGCCCGCAACCCGGGCATGTGCCCTGACCGGAAATTAAACTGTGACCTCCTGGTTCATAGGTCAATGCTCAACCACTGAGCCACGCCGGCCGGGCATGTGTGTCTATATTTTTATCTATGTCCATGTCCATATCCATACCTGAATCATTACATGTGTATCTGTATTATCTATATTTAATTTATTCTTCCAGAAAGTTGAGCATGTGAGGCCTTCCCCCCTGAGTGCCTCCTGCTGACAAGGTTGAGCCCAATTCAGGGTTAGCTCTACTGATCCAGGAGGTGATGGGATGGATTATTTTCAAAATCGATTCCACTTTTTACTTTGGTGAAGGGCATCCTGCAGCTCAGTGCCCTCTGGTTAGTTGCACTAATTAATTGATTTTATTACCTATACTTGAGGCCTCTGGAGCCACGGTATGCAAATATATGCAAATGACTAGAGGAGTGGGTTGAACCCAAAGCCTGGTGAGCACCC
Organism: Myotis myotis; assembly: GCF_014108235.1. Taxonomy (NCBI): domain Eukaryota; kingdom Metazoa; phylum Chordata; class Mammalia; order Chiroptera; family Vespertilionidae; genus Myotis; species Myotis myotis. The sequence continues at coordinate 17,521,326 of NW_023416324.1, forward strand.
ACCTGGACTGGGCTGATTTCTCTGCTCACCTTTCCCATTGAGATCCTCTCTGTTCCCAGGGAGCAGGAGGTGGGGGAGAGGAGCAGGGGCCTTAGCACCAGCCAGACCTGGGTTCAAATCCCAGCCCCTCCTCTTCCTGCTGGGCGGGAACTTGGGGAGTCCCGTCACCCCTCCGTGCTGCCTGTCCCCATCTGTGCAGCAGAGGTGATAGTGCTGTGGACTGTGCAGGGCTGGGCTGAACCAGCAGATGCTCAATCAACAGGACTCACATTGCTGCTGTAAGGAGCAGGCCCACTCGAAGCGCCTGAGTCACGCATTTCGGAGGTGGTGGGAGAACAGGGCGTCACTCTGGCTTTGCAGCCCCAGCAGAGCGTGTGCTCCTTGAAGGGGGACTGGATGTCCCCTAATCAGCCGCAGCTGCTCCTTACTCGAGCCCCCGCCTCCTCTCCCTGCCTGATAGGGGGGTTTCATGTGTGATCTTTGCTGAACACAGCCATTCCCCTGGGGGAGGAAGGGAAATTACAAAAAAGATTGGAATTTAAACATCCTGAGAGATTTATTGTGTGTAGTGGATGGAACAAGTCCCACCAAACCGCACAAGTTATGTCAGGAGAAGTGGGGCTGAGGAGGGCTGGAGACCGGGCTGGGCCTGGGAGGGAGGTGGGCTGGGGGTTCAGAGGCTGCTGGACAAAGGATTCATTCAAAGGCTTCTTAGACCATGAGCTCTGAGTTGGATGCAGCTGACAGAGTGTGCACCTTTGCAGGGGAGGGGCTGGCATTTACTGAGCACCTACTGTGTGCAGGGTGAGTTCTTGCTGAACCCTGGCAGCCCTCACTCTGCCCCAGGTGGCACTGCTGCTCCCACTTTTCTGGAGGGGAGCCTGGGGCTCCGAGGGATGCAGTGACTTGTCCCAGGTCCCTGAGCTTGTCCGTGGCAGGAGGTGAGGGGAGCCCGGGCCTGGGGACCCACATCCCTTCTCTTTCCCTGGGCCTGTGCAGGAGGGACACGGGGATTTGTACGTCGGGGAGCTGGGACCCAGACATGGGCAGTGGGGCTTGTCACTGACCCACGTGGGCTGAGTCGGCATGGCATCCGGCTGACACGGAGCATTTTCCTGCGAAGCACCGGTGGGCACTTGGTGGGTCCGAGGGAGGCAGGTCCCGAGCCCCTGGGAACGGGCACCCCACTGGGGGCCAGGCTCCAAACAAGCAGCTGGGAAAGAGGCCCAGGCCTCTGGGGATGCCCAGGGCTCCCTGAGGAGACGGGCAGTGGGGACTCAGAGGCCTGGACCCGGCACAGCCCAGGGAGGGTGTCCAGGCGGGGGTCATGGCGGGCAAAGTCTGGGGTGGGAACCAATTGGCAGATGCCAATCAGACCTCCAGTTACGCTCCAGGCCCTGCTCTTTAGGCCCTGGGATGCAGGGAAGACTCAGAGTGAGTCCTCCTTGAGTTGCAAGCCATCAAATTGGGGAGACAACCTGGGACTCAGGTAGTGCAAGTGGAAAGTGGAGAGGCAGGGGCTGCATGGACTCTGAGGTTATTGTTCCTCCACCTGAGGGAGTTCTTCCTCCTTCCCCTCCTCCTCCTCCTTATTCTGCTTCTCTGCCCCTCTCCCTCTTCTTCCTTCCTGTCCTCCTCTTCCCTCTCCTTCTCCCCTTACTCATTGGGGAGCCCCCTGACACCCCAGGCTGGGTTAGGGTCCCCCTCTGGCTCTCACATAGCTGTGCTTCCCCATCAGATCCCACCACATCATCATTGTCTGTCCCTCACGGGACTGGGGGCCTGGAGGGCAGTGACAGCATCTCGGTCCCTATGGCGGGCACAGGGCCAGCCCCCATCAGCGCTGGGGGAGGGATGGCTCTGTGCCCGCTCTGCCCTCACCAGCTGTGGGGCCTTGGACAAGTCACCTGACCACTCAGAGCCTCAGTGTCCTCATCGCTGAAAGGGGGTGACGCCCTCCTCCCAGGATGGCTGGGGTATGAAGTGAGGCGTGTGCGGACAGCCCCGGGCTCAGTGACGGGCACAGTGACGGGCTCAGTGACAGGCACCTGCAGCAGTGCCCGCTCTCAGACCCCAGCCTCTCCCCTCCTCCCGCCTCACTCCTTTCCAGTCTCACCTCCGCCTCTGAGGGTGCCCGGGCTCCACTCTCCTGTAGGGCTCCCACCCACTTCTCCCTCTATTGAGAAGACGGGTAATTAAAAACCTCCTCCCGGACTCACATGTCTGAAAGTTCCATGCTTAATTAGCTCACTGCTAGCTGAGAAGCCAGGCAACAGAACCCGGCCTCTGCTTTGGCGCCTGGCTTCTCCCTGTAGGACCGGCTACAGAGCTTGTGGATCCAGAGACAAATGAGGATGTGGGGCCCTTGTTCACAAAGCTGGAGAGAAGTGCCATTAAACAACTAAAATATGAAGCCCTTTCCTTTCTGCCACCGTCCCTCTCTCAGCTCGTCGTCGTGGTTTTCATGTTCTATTTCATGTTGTTCTAAGTAAAGGAAATTAGAATTTTAAATTATTAGCATGAACTTTACCGTTCATTTTATATTGTGCAGTGCCGGTTTTAAATGCAAATTCAAGAACAGTTAATTTGCATACGGAATCGCTGAAATCACAGGATTTGTATTTCATCGCTCACTCACGCCTGTGTATTTCATTCTTCCCGGGAGAGTGAAAACTACACCAAACCAGCTCCACAGTGTTTATTTCCCTTCTCAGGGTGCGGACTTGCTTCCACACTCTCTCCCCTCGGCACCTGGCAGTAAGGAGGGACCGGAGGGAAGGGGAGCGGGAAGAGCTGATCTTTGCCTCGCCTCCTGTCATACTTTTCGGTGTTAGTGCTTGGCTGATCCAGGGACGTAACACAAGAAAGAAATAATGCAATAAGGTTCCTAGGCCATTTTTGTATCTTAGTTGACCAAGGACACCTTTCTGCTCTTGTAGAACGTTCTGGCTCAAACGGGAAGTCTGGCCCTTTGGGGCTGTCTGCACCCCCCCCCGCCCCCCCCCGCCCTTAGTCGTAGACGTAACCACTTGCCTTGTACTCACTGGGAGGTTTGCGGAACCACCACACACGGTGTCTGCTGGGCCCATGGGCATCATGGATGCTGTGTGCGCACGGGGCCCCACGTGTCACATACACCCTCTGCTCATGCATGAGTTCCATCGTCACATCGGACTTCACACACAAAACACAAGATAAAGATAACATTAGTAAGAATTTCAAGATGGTCGCAGCTGAGCGTTAAATCAAAGGCGCAGGGCCCTGCGTGGCTGCCCGGGCCCCATGCGCACCCTGTCCCCCGAGGTGTCTTTCAGCCCCCGGCCCCTTCTTTAATCTGGGCCTGTTTCACTGAGATTTTTAAAAATTGAAATCCAGGAGTGGATGACTCTGCGTTCCTGCTGGAGGCGATACAGCTCTGAAATGTCAGAGCCAGAACCAGCCCATTAACAAATGTGTTCGCGTGACAAGCTGATGGATCGAGGCCCTGCTTTGTGCTGGATCCTGTTTTTCCCCAAGTTCGGTAAAACCCCACATCATATCAGGGCAGCGAACAGATGGGCGCAGGGGCTGGTCCCAGTGCCTCGGTTGGGCCACTGTGGCTTCCTGCTCTGCGATGATCTCCCTGTGGCCCCAACAGTGTGGGGGGAGGGGGCATTGACTGAGGCCCAGTGAGAGATGAGGCCACCAGCTAGTGTGAGGGTTATGGGCCCAGCCCTGGATGTGGGTCAGCGGTGAGGAGACAGGTGGATCCTGCATGGGGTGGGCGGAGGACCCCGGCTGCTGCATGCAGGAGGAGAGGGTGAGGTGTGAACAGCGCTGTCCCTACTCCTCCCTCCCTACCCTCCATGTCTGGCGCTCACTGACGACTGTCCCTCAGTCTCAGAAACATCATCTTTTGGACCCAGCCTGGCTTAGCCGTGGGCCCTGCCACTGAGTCCCTGCCACTTTATTTCCAGGCCCGTTCCAGTGGCTGCAGTCACCAAGTCTGCAGACTCCATCTGCTGCCTCCTTCTCTCCTCCAGGCCATGTTGTCTCTCCCCAGAGGACGGCAACAGCTTCTCCCTGGGTTTGCCTGTCCTGGTCTCATTTACTGATTCTCCCCAAGGTGCCCTCCCCTCTGGCCACGGCCATGGGGATCCCTCTCATCATTTCCTGGGAGAGAAGAGACCGTTGTAAATGAGCACAGTGTGGTGGGAGGTGGCAGGGAAGGAAAACGCAGAGGTTGGAAACTAGGAACAGTCTTGCAAAGTTGGCAGAATTGATCCAGATGACTCCCTGCCTGCGCCCCGTATACCCTGCCCCTGCTACCCCCCCCACCCCCCCGCTGCATCCAGTCATCCTGATAGTGGGGGACAAGCTGGCTCCAGCTCCTGTTGGGTCTCCCAGCCCTGCCTCAAAGCTCACCCTCTCAGCCTGCCAACACTCCTTTGCTCTGAATTCTTGCTCTGCCTGGTGGGGTATCTGCTAATCCACGGGCTGCCCTCCTGGCGCCTCATATTAAAGCTCCTGAAAAAGAAGCCCACACCCTGAGATAATTCCTACTTTCTGGGGAGCAGGGAGGCGTTAACTACCACCAGCGCTTCCTTGTCCTGAAACATCAGCTCTGAGATGAGGAATCGGGTCCTGATTAAAGGAAGGCAACGCCATTCTGAGATGCGTCCCCTGTCCTCAGAGATGACAAGCAGCAAGGGAGGATGAGGAAAAGAAAAAAGGAGAGAGGAAAAAATAGAGAAAACAGAGGTTCCTTGTTTGTTTTGGGCTTTGAGAGCACACAGCCAGTCCCTGGTGACCCTGGGGGCACCGCGATGGTGGGGGAGACAGTAGAACCCACAGAACCAGTTCAGGTTTCGTACTCTGATGCCCCACACATTGTGCTTTCATACTGCTGTGCAGCAGCAGAAACATACTGATTAGTTAAAAAACAGATCAAATGTGCTTTGGAGCTCTCTGTGTGCCGGGTACTCTCCGGGCAGGTGGAGTGTGGTGGGGTTGCTGTGCCAAGAGCCCCGGGCCGGCTCTAAGCGCTCCCGCCTCCCCGTGCCCTGCTGTGGTTGGAGCTGCTTTTTGCCCCTGCACAGACCCTTCAGATGGATTTCTGAGCTGAGCTATCCGTCTGGTTCAATGCAGCCCATTTCCTGGACATGCTTTTTTATGCTTCCTCTGGCCATGGGCTTAATTGCCTGGAGGTCAGTCCTGCCCTGCCCCTGCCAGCACAGGCCCCTGGCCCTGGAGGACAGGGATCAAGCAGGCGGAGTAGAGTCTTAATCTAATGGACCCCTGTAGAATACTCCATCCAACAACACCAGAATCCATGTTCTTCTCAGCAAGATGGACTATATCTAGGGTCATAAACCTAACAAGTTAAAACAAAAACCCAGAAATTATACAAGTATGTTTTCTGGCGTCAGTGGAATTAAACTAGAATAAAAACAAAAAATTTCTAGGAAATCCCCAATTATTTGGAAATAAACAACACACTTTTTTTTCTTCTTCTAAGTATATTTGTATTGATTTCAGAGAGGAAGAGGGAGGGAGAGTGAGAGAGAAACATCAATGATGAGAGAGAATCATTAATCGGCTGCCTCCTGCACGTCCCCTACTGGGGATCAAGCCCGCATCCCCAGCATGTGCCCTGATCAGGAATTGAACCGTGACCTCCTGGTTCATAGGTTGACACTCAACCATTGAGCCACACTGGCTGGGCTAAGTAACACACTTTTAAATAAATCATGGATCAAAAGGGGGAAGACTTAAGGAACATTAAAAATTATCTTGAACTAGATGAGAATGAAAATACAGCATTATCAAAATTTGTGGTATGCAGATAAAGCAGTGCTTAGAAGGGATTTTTATAGCACTAAAATACATATATTAGAAAAGAATAAAACTCTAAAAATAACCTTAAGAAATTAGAAAAAGAAGTACAAATTAACCCTAGAGCAAACAGAAAAAGGGAATAATATAAATCAATGAAATTGAAAACAGATAATTTCAAGAGAATCAAGAAAGCCAGAAGCTGGTTCTTGGAAAGGATGAATAAAATTGATAAATTTCTAGTCAGGAAGAGAGAGAGAGAAAGTGTGTGTGGGGGGGACACTATATCATGCACATAAATTTGTTAGATAGAATGGACCAATTCCTTGAAAGACACAGATCACCAAAATTCACTCAAGAAGAAATAGATAACTTGAATAACCCTACAACTATTATAGAGACATCAATGCAACGCATCACATTAATAAATTTAAAAAAGATAATTTCATTAGCAATGAACAGTCAGAAATTTAAAATACCTACTTAAAATGGCATAAAAATATGGAATACTTAGGGATAAATCTGACAATGGAATGCTACTTAGCAATAAAAAGGAATAAATCCTTGATACATTTACCAACATGGCTAACTCACCAGATAATTCTGCTGATGAAAGGAGGTACCCAAAAAAGTACACATATTTAAAAAAAATACACATATAATTTACATTAAATTTTAAGAAATGCAAACTAATCTATAGGGACAGAAAGCAAATCAAGGTTTACTTGGGATGGGGAACAGGAGGGGAGGATTACGAAGGGCCATGAGGAAACTGTTGGAGGTGATGGATATATTCATTATCTTCATTGTGGTGATGGCTTGATGGGTGTGTACGTAAGTCAAAACTTACTCAGTTTTACACTTTAAGTATGTTCAGTTTATTACATTTCATTTCCATCTAAAAAAAGTTCTTAAAATAAAATAAAACATCATATTTCTTCCACAGCAAATCCACTTCCCAGATGACACGCTGCAAATAACAACAATAATCCTGAGTTCTCTCTCATCTCTGCTGTGACAGGTGTTTTGGACACATTAGTTCCATCAGTTCTCCATGAATCCCATGAGGTAGATGCTGTTGCTGCCATTTAAAGCTGGGCAAACCCAGGTCCAGAGACATGGGTGACCTACCCAAGCCCACTCTGTTAGTCACTGTCACAGCAGAGATTTCAGCCCAGGTCTGTGTGGTTCCAAAGCTCACACTCTTTACCCTACGCTGTGTATTTTTATGTATATTCTAAATCTTCTTTCTTTTACAAAAATCAGATCACACAGAACACTTTTGTGTGTGTGTGTGTGTGTGTGTTTTTCATTTGCAAATATCTCCCCATGTGGATCTGGCTGCCTGCTATTCTGTTGCCATAGGCACCATCATTTGTTTAGTTAGTTCCCTATAGATGAATATTTAGGTTGTTTTTGGCTTTTATGCTATTATAACAATGTTGCAATAAGCTGATGCTGCCATTTCCCCCATTCACTTTAAATTATTTTTGTAATTACACAAGTGCTGCATGCAGATACTCTCATTGTTTTATATTCAAGAATTCAGACACGGGAAAAGTTCCTCTGTTCTGTCTTCCACCATACTCACCCCCAATGTTCAATCTCCTCCCCCCATAGTACTGTCATCAGTGTGGTGTGTAATCCGTACAGACCCTTTAATACACATTTCTGTACACATGGATGTATGCTGAGCTATGTATACTTGCTCTGTTTTTAAAAGCACCACAGGTATCATACTGCATGTAGTTTTGTATCTGGCTTTTTGTCATTTAAGATAACTGACATATTTCCATGTTGGTAAATACAGAAACCTCATTCTTTTTTCACAAGGCACGTATCATGTTCAATCCCTCCCTTCCTAAAGCATTCCCTGATAAATAATTAGGTTGTTTCAATCTTGTTCTCATCTTTGCACCGCAGTAAACACCCTGTATGTGCCTCACTCTGCCCATGGGAGTGTTTCTCTAGTGTGGATACCTACACCTGGGGTTGCTGGGTGGCAGGGTTTGCCAGGCCAGGTCTTAACTGAGGCCACAAGGAGCTGGGGAAGGTCAGGTTGCAGAATCTAGGTGGCTGTTTGCACACACAGCCAGCGGGAGGCAAGATAGGAGGGAATCTTCTCTTTATCCGAGTTTGCTATGTGTGGCCCCGTTCTAGGACAGCTCCTGGTGACACAGAGTTCCTGCCACTACCGCCATTTGGGCAGAGATATCAGAACAGCCCTGTGTGTTGCCTGTGCGGCCAGCCCCACACATCACTTACCTCTCTCTCTTCCTCTTTTTTTTTAAAAAAAAAATCAATATTTTTTTTTATTGATTTCAGATAGGAAGAGGGAGAGAGAGATGGAAACATTAATGTTGAGAGAGAATCATTGATTAGCTGCCTCCTGCACGTCCCTCACTGGGGATGGAGCCCACAACTCCGGCACGTGCCCCGACCAGGAATCAAACCATGACCTCCTGGTTCATAGGTCGATGCTCAACCACTGAGCCATGCCTGCTGGGCTCTGTCTTCCTCTTTGTACTGACTGGGTTCTGGACTGACTGATCCAGACACCATTTATTTGAAGGATTTCAGTCTACTGTACTAGTAAGTCCTTGGCAAGGTCAGGAGAGATGGGTAACAAATTATTCAACAAAACCTGTTCCTGAAACCTCCTCTATGCCAGGGTGGAGGTGCAGGGCCCTGCCTCCAGGAGTTGTGACCTGGGTCACATGCCCATCTCTGGGCAGGGGGAGGTGAGGGTAAGGAGGTGTGAGCAATGGGGGAGACACACTTACACCAGCTGGCTAGGGATGTGATAGTGGTAAGTGCAGGACACTGCCGGGACACAGTCTGAGGTGGTCAGGGGAGATTCCTGGCCGAGTCTTAAAGGGTGAGTGGGAATTAACCAGGTGAATGTGAGTGTGTGTGGGTGAATAGAATGTCTACTTTTTTTTTAATCCCCCACTTTATGTAGTAACAGCCCTTCTTTCCCTTTGAGAGAATGTCCCATTAACCCCGTGTGATCTGAGAATTCTCAATTCCTTAATCTCACCTCCCCTGGCCCCAAGATGGGCATGTGACCCAGGTGTGGCCAATCAGAGTATTGCACCCTGGGACCCAGTGATTGGTATAGAGGTGGGCCAATCGGAGCTCTCTCTGGGACTCCCTGCTGGAGCTAATGGGAGAAGCTCTGGTCTTTGGGATCATGGAGCTGGAAGCAGCTGTGTGGGGCCACCTTCCTTGTTCCCAGGAGGCACACCTGGGTCTGATGAGAGAAACAGGCTACTTTGTGGAATGAGGCAGAGACAAGCAGAGGTAATAGGTGAGTGAAGAGAGTCCTTGGAGGCACTGAGATTCTGATTCCTGCAGTTTCTGTTTTGAGAGCTCCCCCATATGTTCCCCAGCCCTGGGGGCCTGCCAAGAAAGAATTGCGCCTCGTAGAGAATGGCAAGGAGTAACCCTGCCACCACTCCACAGGTGGCACTGGTAGACTTGAGACTTAGTAGGTCAGAGAAAAACCTTTCATGACTCCAGAGGGCAAATAGCAAGATCATTAGCTTAGTTGCACTGATGCCCTGCCCCAAGTCCCACAGGGCGGGTGATAGGCCCAGTGGATCCTACACGTGCAGTGGGTTGTGGTGGAACCAGGACTTGTTGAGCATGAAACAAACATTGTAACAGACACTAAACAAACCAGTCCCCTTCCTGGAAGGAGTGAGCAACTATAGAATGATGGTTGCCCACAGGTACCACGGTCCCTCCTTGGCGGGCAGATGGAGCCCATTGGGTTATGGTGGCAGGATTGCTGTGCCCAGCCCAGTGATGGATCTCAGTTGGGATGCTGGCTACCCTGAGCAGCCACATTGTTCCATCCAGTTTCATGTGAGTGTGGCATCTTCAAGGGTTTATAAATGTCCCATTGGGCTGTGGCAATGGATTTGCAGAGCTCACGGCTCCATAGAAGGGCGTCTTTTATATACCAGTCAACCATCACTTGTACTTGACCAGATACCTAAGCCATTGGCCACAGCCCAAGAGTTGGTGAAAATGTAACGTGTTTGGTTCTTAGGAGTATCGTCCAAGACAAGGGTGATGGTTTTCAGTGTGGCTTCCAGAATTGTTAGAGAAGGACTGCTGCCCCTGAACACCATCAGCTGGTAGTTTGGCTGAGCTGTGAGTAAACAAAGCCCAAGTACCCTGAGGCACATCCTGGAACCAGAACACATATCTCCAGATAGCCAAAGGCTGCCCCTGTGTGTGACTGGGCAGTAGCCTCTAAAGGTGTGGTTACGCCTTTTGCATACTGGGGGACATGCCTTTGGCACCAGACTTGCTTCCCTCCTGAGTATTCCATTTAGTAAGATGACACTGCTGTCTCTTTCCAGTGCTGTGGTCAGCATCTGAATGGAGCCACCCCAAGATGGGACTATCTGGGTGCAATGTTAGCGGGCGGTCCTGTATTAGGTGTTCAGTCTCCATAAGTGCCCCATCCTGGGCCAGAAGCTGTTTCTCTGATGGAGTGCAGTAGGGTAGCTGGGTGGGGGAGGCAGGGTACCCAAATCTCCAAGGAGCGCCCGCAGGTGGGGACTACTGGCCTTTGCCAGAGGCTTCAAGCAGCAATGATATCCAAGTTAGCAAGGGTCTTGGGTGGGCAGATCCCAAGGGTAGGGCTGTTATGCTGCCTCTAACACCATCTGCTTATCTGGTCCCCAGACTTTTCACAGGTTTTTCTGGTCAATTTACACATAAGGCTCAACAGAATACCACATGAGGCCCATGTTGTCTTCAGTCCCCGGACAGTCCAATTAGGCACTGGGCTAGGGCGGGGACTTCTCCTTTCCTGTCTCAGGGATCTGTCTGAGCCACAGCCCATGTTGCTCCCAGAATTTGATGGGCACCTGGTCCCTGTAATCAAGTCTAACCCTCCTTTATACAGATACGATATCTGAGGCTTGGAGAGATCAGTGTTGCACAGCAGGTGAGTGGCCAGGATTTGGACCCAGGTTGATGAGATTCCAGGATTCAGGCCTTTCCTGTGTCCTGTGAGGCTGTTGGTCTTTCCCCACTAGAGGATCCACCCTGACTCAGGCCCATCTGTGTGCTTTTCTGCTCCATCTGCAGCCCGGTTCGTGACATGTGGGAGTGGGTGGCTACTGGGCTTTGGTTCTGGTCTCTCACTTCCCACAGCTGCTGTTTATCCATCAATATGGTCTGGAAAGGCATGAACCACCCGGGGCCAGATGCCAATTCTAGGATTTAGTTCCTCATCTGGGCCCTTGGGATGCAGGAGTGGATGTCTACACATCCCTCTCTGAACCCTCTTCCTTCTCTCTGTCCCCAGGACAGGCCCTTCCAGTGCTCACCTGGACCACTGAAACAGCTTCCTGACTGCCCTACCCCCTGAGGGTGAAACTGGTAGCACAGAAGGTAGAGGAGGCAGATGGAGGAGGTCTGGGTCTCTGTTGACATCATTTGAGCCACTGGGTCAATCCACACCTGAAGCCGATTGTACAGGGTGGGGCGAAAGTAGGTTTATAGTTGTGAGTACACAGAACACAGACTTATTCTTGTGTTATTATTAGAGGCCTAGTGCATGAAAATTTATGCACTGGAGGAGGGGGTCCCTCAGCCCGGCCTGCCCCCTCTCTCAGTCTGGGAGCCCTCAGGGGTGGAAGGCGACCCGGCGATCAGGGGAAGGCGATGGCTCTGTCACACCTCTGCTGCTGCCACTGCCGGCCCTACTTACCTGCGCCTCAGGCAGTTCTGGGTGGCTGGGCAGCCGCCATTTGAGGCTTGCCCGAGCCTTGGGCCTGCCGCCCTGGCGGGGCTGAGGGGACTGGGCGCTGCCATCTTGTGGCTGTGGGCGCTGACATCTTTGAGGTTGGGGCAGTCAATTAGCATATTCCCTTCTTATTGACTGTGGGTGCCACCATCTTTGCGACGACGTGAGGGTTAATTAGCATGTTCCCTCTTTATTAGATAGGATTACTAGAGGCCCGGTGCATGAAAATTCATGCACTGGAGAGGGGGGGGTCCCTCAGCCCAGCCTGCCCCCTCTCACAATCCGGGAGCCCTCAGGGCGGAAGGTGACCCGGCGATCAGGAGAAGGTGATGCCTCCATCACACCTCTGCTGCTGCCACTGTCGGCAGCGCGAGCCTCAGCCAGCCCTGGTTACCTGAGCCTCGGGCTGGCCCTGGGTGGCTGCGTGGCGGCTGCACCGTGTGCCTGCCACCCTGCCCCCCCCCCCCCACACTTCCCCCTGGCAAGGCTCAAAGGACTGGGGGACTCTGGTGGGGCTGAGGGGACTGGGCACCGACCGCCATATTTGTGACGGAGTGCCGACCAATTTGCATATCCCCTCTTTATTAGATAGGAGCAGTTGTCAGGACCTGGAGACAGGGGGAAGCATGTCGATGGCTTCCCCAGGGGCCATCGCCCCCGGTGACCCTGCACTGGGAGAGAGACAGTACTTTGGCCATACTGTCCTGCCGCCCTCAGCCTTCCTGTGGTGCTTCCATTGGTTGAGCCACCCAGAGCCAGAGGAACAGTGACCCACACAGGTCGTCCCTCAGGGCACTGGGCAGCGTGGGGTGGATCTGGGTGAACAAACGGGAACCATCTAGTCTTCACTCTGGCCTCTGGTTACAGGAGACAATCGGTTCCCTTGACTGTTCAAGGCAGGGTGGGTGGACCACTTTACTCGCCACCTAGAGGACTAATCGGTAAGTACACCAAACAGGGTCCCACCGCGTGCCTTTGCCCAGGCTCTTCCCTCAAATTGCTCCATCTCTTGCCTATGGGCCTCCGCTGCCCTGGCCTCTCCCAGCACCTCTCCTGTAAGTCCTGATCCAGAGGCTGAAGCCAGGAAGGCAGCAGAAAGCGTGTCAGACAGACCGGGGCCCCAATCCTTGTTCCACCACTTCACCTACTGTGTGTCCTTGGGCAAGTTCCCTACCCTCTCTGAGCCTCAGTTTCCTCATTCAAAACCTGTCAGATTCCACTCTAGCTCCAGGCCCCGGACCCTGCACTTACCCAGGTGTGCTGGGAGCACTCCTGACCTGCCTCTGCCTCCCGGCTGCCGTGTGTGCTCAGGCAGGGCTCTGCTCCTTGCTGGGCCTCAGTTTCCCTATTTGTAAGCCAAGGGTTTATATTCAGTGGCTTTTAAGGCACCCCACTCCCTACTCCATCTTCTCTGGCTTTTCTTTGATTAACTGACTCTCGGTTGCTCAGCTCAACAGACAAACAACCCAGTGGCTTTGTCTCACCCTGTGGCGCGGAGGCTACTGTGGGAGCAGCTTGGCAGCGTTGAGAAGCCGGGCACGTCTACCGTTTGTGTTTAATTACTTTGGCGACTGTTTACTGCCTCCTCGATTTCCTGAGCAAACAGCCCCATTATTTGGAGTAATTTACTGGCACTAGCTTGGGCTGGAGGAATGGGAGCTTCGAGACGTGCCCCCACTTCAGCCACTGAACCCTGCTCACACAGCCAAGCTCTCTGAGAGGGGCTGAGGCGCTGAGGGTAGCGTGCCGGCCGTCCCTGGTGTCCTGGACTCAGGATCCTTTAGCCTGACCCTGGGGCCCCGCAGCCCCTCCAACCTTGGCAGGGCTCCTGAGCTTCTGAAGCCTAGTGGTTAGAGCAGATGCTCTAGAGACCAAAGGATCTGGGTTCAGGTCCCTGATCTCTCTGCCGCTTATCACTGTATGACCTCAGGCAGGTTCCTCTGCTCTCTGAGCCTCAGTTTCCTCATCTGTGAAATGGGTGTTGCACCTTTCCCAGTTCTCCTCCCTCCTTGAGGCATCTGCCTCTGTCCCTTTCCGGATGGCAATAGTGGGGACTCCCATGGTCTTAGATGGCCTGTCCCCTCCCTTGGCCTCTATGGTTTAGATGGATTTAGAACCTGACCAAAGCAGGGCTGGTCCTGGTCCCCCAGCTCACAGATCTTTAAGATTTAGGTAACATTGCTATGAACCCCCATCCCACATCCTGTGAATGCACATCCCAAAGTGGGGACATCCCAAGCCCCTGGCGTCCCCTTTCTTAGCCTGCCCTAGCCTTGTGCCATCCCCCGAGCTCTTCTGTTTGCTTTCTCTCCCCACCCCCTCCTTCCTCCTGCGAACTGGACTCCACCCACTGCCTGGATGCCGTTTGGTCCCCTAGGTCTGTAGTCTGGTTACCCGTCACTGCGTAACGAACCACCCGGCATTTAGTGGTATAAACGAACTACCAGGGGCTACGAGTCAGAGTTCTGTGGGGATGGTTTGATCCCCATTCTACTACATCTGCGGCCTCAGCTGGAAAGATTTGAGTGGCTGAGAGCGACCTGAACAGCTGGGTGTTGAAAGCTTCTGGAGAATTCTTCACTCACATGTGTGATGGCTGAGCTGGGGTAGGTCTGAGGCCTGGACTCAGCTGAGAAATTGGACCAGAGCCTTTCCCTGTGGCTGGGCTTCCTCCCAGCATGGCAGCTCTGGGCAGCTGGACTCACATGGCAGCTTTTAGGATCTAGCCCTGGAAGTCTTATGGCTTCCACCACACACTATTTTTTTTAAAAGAACAGTTTATTGATTATTAGAGAGGAAGAGTGAAGGAGAAAGAGAGAGAGAAATATCAATGTGAGAGAAACATTGATGTGAGAGAGGAAACATCCATCTGCCGCCTCCCACGCTCCCCCTAGTGGGGATCTAGCCTGCAACTCAGGCGTGTGTCCTGATGGGGAATCAAACCAGCAACCTTTTGGTGCACAGGACGACTCTCAACCGACTGAGCCATACGGGTCAGGGCTTCCACTGCACACTATTGATCAGAGCAGTCGAGGAGGAGGAATGAAAGAATGTGCCATCTTGTTTTGAAATGGCCACTGTTGGTGATGGAGAGGCTGTTGCTGTTGCAGGCAGCTGGTGCAAGATTACCCCCAAATGCTAGGTGCCATATCTGGGTCTGACACACAGGGCCTGGCGTCTTCCGTGCTAGAACCCAGGAAGAGGAGGGGAGCCTGGCGCCTGGCAGTCCTCACAGGGAGCGCCACTCCATTTCTGTGAACACGGGGCTGTCAGTGCTCCACTCGCACCTGATATTTTTCTCATCTCCCCAGACAGCAAAAGCGGCTTACGGGGACAGAGTTCATTGGTTTAACTCAGAGACAGCTTTTAGCCCCAGGAAAAGCCTGGGTTTGTGACTCCTCTTTAGATTCGGTGAGAAAGCCTTGTCTCCAGGACCGAAGACTGACGGAGCAGCCAGGCCAGGGTCCCTTCCCTGAGCCTGACTTCCAGTGGGAGCGGGTGAGACCCCTGTCCTCTCTGAGCTGAACTTACCCCTTTGAAAGAGAGACTCATAGGGAGAATGGGCTCCTGAGTAGGAGAGGAGAGGCAGCCCACAGAGCCCCGCCCAGATGCGGTTTCCCCACCGTCACCTGCTCTCTGTGCCCCTGATGGGGCCTGGCCCGGAGGGTCCCCGATATTGCCCCTGACCCTGGGTAGAAGCCGGGTCTGAGAGGAGGATGGCGCCTCCTCAGGGCACGTCCTTAATTATCCCCACCTGGCCCAGGAAAAGCCTGTGGTTTAAGAGCTTTTATATTTAGGGCCCATTTAGCAAGTGGGTTTCCAATTGATCGCCAAAGGGAAAAGGGCTAGATTTATAGCTTCTAAAACCGGGCTGCAGCCTTGCCACCGAGCTGCACCCGGCAGTGGGCAGGAAGTTATTGACCTGACCTCCAGCCTTGGGGAGGGAAAGATAATGAGCTTATGATAAATCCATCTTCTCGGGGTTTATCACTGACCCTTAGAGACCTGGTTTGATGCAGACACGCAGCTCTCCAGGTGCCACAGGGAGGAAGAACAGGAAGCATAAACCCTGGGAAATGAGGCTCGCTCTGCCTCCCTCTGGCTCTCGGAGAGTTAGCTCTGCCTTAAGCCCTCTGGCTTTGCAAAGGATTGGAGTCTGCAAAGTTCCCAGCAACTTCAGAAGTTGGGCAATTTCTGGATGCCTGGGAGCTGGTTCCCTGGCCTGCCCTCCCTACAGGCCCCAGCTGGGCCCCTGTCCCTGCAGCCCCTCCCCTCAGCTTCGGCCCATTGCTGGTCTCCCTACAGCAGTGGTTCTCAACCTTGGCTGCTCATTAGAATCACCTGGGAATCTTTTTAAAATCCTGATTTCTGGGCCTCATCCTCTGGAAATTCTGTTTCTTTGTTACTAATGTTGTGGCCCCACCCCATAACAAAGAACCAGAATTTCCAGAGGGTGAGGCCCAGAAATCAGGATTTTAAAAAGATTCCCAGGTGATTCTAATGTGCAGCCACAGTTGAGAACCACTGCCCTACAGGCTCAGAACAAGGAAGGGAGCAGAATACCTCTTTTGCTGTGGGTTTGGGAATAGGGAGCCCTGGGTGTGAATTCTTCCACTTATTGGCCATGGGACCTTGAGCCAGTTCTGTGAGCACCTTGGGCCTCAGTTTCTTTGCCTGTGAAATGGGAGATGAGAAGACCTCCTTCTGAGGATGGTTGTGGGATGACATGAGGTGTAAAGGGAGCAGCACAGTGCTCGGCACGTGGTGGGCAGGACACGGATTAGACATGGATGGGAGGTAAAAAGCTGACTCCATGTCTGTGTGATACTGGACCTGTGCCTTAGTCTGTCTGAGCCTCAGTTTGCTCATTTGTAAAATGAGGAGGATGATAAAGATCACAGACCGCCCCCCCGCACTATTCTACATGCTTCTACAAAATCGATACCATTCTTAGCCCCATTTTACAGGTGAGGAGACTGAGGCTCAAATAATAAACAACCTGCTCAAGTTCAACGAAGAAGTGGTGGGGGCAGGATTGGAATCAGGGATTCTAGCTCCAGAGCTCATGTTCTTCACTGCTCCTTGGGGTCCAGAGGGTCCCCTAAAAGGAAGGGTGTGAATGGGCTCTGCAAACTTTAAAGTGCTATAAAAATGCCAAACAGGGTCACCTTCTTTGGGAGACAGAATTCGAACCAAATAGCTGTGACTGTGCTCTGTAAACTGTTAGTCTCGCATTCTGAGGAGACCACCTGCTGTTTAAGAAGAGATGGGCTGAGATCAGAGTCAGGGTGACTGGCCCGGAGTAATCAGGAGAGACTTCCTGGAGGGGGTGGACTATATATTGAGGGCGGAGAGATAGGCAGGACTGACTGCCCTTGGTCCAGAGAAGGTCTTGGGGAGACTGAGCTTAGAGAGTGCAGTGAGGGTGGGGCCAGGCCATGGTCTAGACCAGTGGTCGGCAAACTCATTAGTCAACAGAGCCAAATATCAACAGTACTTCTTCAAAGTAGACTCGCCCAGGCCGAAAACCAACCTCTGCGCATGGGCCACGAAGTTTCAATCGCACTATACGTGCGCCTGCACGTGGTAGTTTGTGGAAGAGCCACACTCAAGGGGCCAAAGAGCCGCATGTGGCTCGCGAGCCGCAGTTTGCCGACCACGGGTCTAGACCCAGGGCTCACTTTGGGATGCGGGGGTGGGGGTGGGGCGCGCTCCAAGAACCACTTATGTGGCTAGAAAATGCTCAGATCCCACCACAGGCTCTGAGGTCCCCTCTGCGTGATTATTACATTAACTGGTTTCTGCCTCTTTTGTTAAGAAGTTGCATGTTTGCTCATAATTCAATGTCATTGTTTTATCAATTCAGCGTCTCCAGCCCTATAATCAGGGGGTGAGCGGTGGCTTTTTTCCTCTGCACTTACACGGGTCTATTGACTTGTCCTTCCTCATTATTCAGCTAGTGATTCTCTTCATGAGCTCCCATCGATTTCCATATTGAAATATTCCTTGATGCCCTTTTTAACAAGAATCTGTTCCACGTGTCCTCGCACCAGGTTAGAATGTTTTCGTTTTGGACCTGCTTTATTGAAAAACAACATCGATACCCACAGGGCCTGTTCGTGTACTCCCATCCTGGGCGCCTCAGTGAGGACGCGTGAGAGGACAGGTGAGACTCCTGGGGCTCCAGGCAGGTGGCAGCTGCTCCCTGTTCTCACGTGAACATCCCCTCGCGGGGTGTAGACAGCATGTAGACCACCCAAGGTGTGTCACTGTGGCCCTAAAGAAAGTCTCCCCAGTTCCCTCAAGGGAGGCCATTGTCAACAAGCCGTTATTGAGCACCACTGTATGCCAGGCCCTGTGTTAAGCGCTGGGCCCAGAGAATGTTCCTCTGAATGTGAACCGGTTACATCCCTCCCCTCCTGACCCCTCAGTGGCTCCAGTGCAGGCTCCTCCCCTCAGCCACCAGGCCTGTGTGGTCCTGCCCTGCCCACCCTGTCCCATCTCCGTCCCTCTCCCCTGCCCTCTGCTGTTTCTCCCTGGAAAACGCAGCCCTTTCTTGCCACAGGGCCTTTGCAGGTCCCATTCCTGCCACCTGGAGTGCCTTTCCCTGCCCTCCCTTCACTTGGCTGGTGCCTCTCACTCTTGGGTCCCACCCCACCTGCAGACTTGGTTTCTCTCCGCCCGTGTCGTTCCCTCACCCCCTGGTTTTTCCTCTGCTCCCACTCAACACTGTCGGGAATTCTTTTCTCAGGGTGTTCACTGGTACCAGCCATCACCCATGCTAGTCTGTGAGCTCCCGGAGAGGGGCAGTGTCTGTCCCGCTGCCTGGGCATCCCCAGTGCCCCAGCACATGCCTGGCAGAGACTCGGTGTCCTGGGGGTTCCTTGTGGACTGGAGTCAGGAGCGCAGAGGCGCCTGGGCGGGCGATCTGCACATTGGAATGGTAGGTGCCTGTCAGGAGGGTTCGTCCCCGGGATACTGGCAGGACCCTCCCAGACCTGTGACTGGGGTGGTGTGGGTGACCTGTCCCATAGGGACCAGCATCCGTGGGGGCCTGGGAGTTGGGGAGCACAGGCCACCCCCTTGCTCCTCACAGCCGTGCGCCTTCTTGGGTGACCAGCGGTGGCCTCCGTCGGAGGCCTGGGCTATGCCGAGTAACCAGCGCTGTGGCTTTCCGGCACGTGGGAGGCTCCCTCTCTGCATGACATGCTCGGGGCAGGTGCCAGGCTCTGCTCCCCAGTCGCTCTGGGCTGACAAGACTTCACCTCTAAGATCACCCCAGCCAACTGTGGGCTGGCTGGTTCTTAAAGGTCCCTCCTGGAAGGGACAGATGCTCTGCCTCTCACATCTTGTTGGCCAGAGCAAGTCGCAGGCCACCTCAGCCTTTAAACCGTGAGGGAGATCCCACTGCAAGTCAGCAACGAGGGAGCTGGGATGTGGGAGAACAGGGCTGAGAACTCAGCTTGTCTGCTGCTGGGCCGAGAGCTACCCGGGGCAGCGTCTGTGTCCACCCGTCTGCACGGCCCCCTGTTGCCTGCCCAGGGCTGAGTGCAGAGCAGGAATAAGCAAACACCCTTTATTCAGCACATGCTGTGTGATCCACCCTGTGCCAGGGGCAGGGGCCCAGAGATGACAAGGACACAGCCCCAGGGGTTGGGCCAGACTTGCGGAAGTGTCACTCATCCAGCACAGTGTGCTGTGGGCAAACCTTTGTCCCTTGTCCTCCCACCAAGGCCAGTGACTTGTGGGAGCCCTAACTCAGCAGTTGTCCCCCATGAGCCAGCCCCCCTCCTCATCTCCTCTCTCACCCTTCAGCTCCCCATATGTCACTCCAGGCAGGACTAAACCTCTTCCACTTCCTGAGCCCTCTGTTCCCCTCACTCTTGCCTCTGAGCCTTTGCAACTGCTGTTCCCTCTTCCAGTACACAGCTGTAAGAGGAAGCACATGGGGATCATATGGTGAGCAGTTTTTTCACCTTTCCGTGCCTCAGTTTCCTCATCTGTAAAGTGGGGGTTGTGGTCATATCTGCCTCACATTCATGGGGGTGATTGTGAGGATTTCATGAGTTAATATAGAAGCAAGGCCCTTAGAAAAGGCCCGGCACACAGTAAATGTACAGTAAACCCTTGTGCTTAGCAGCCTCTACCCTCAACCGGGTTCACATGTTACTCCCTCAGGTCTCAGCCGAGATACTCCAGGAAGGCATCTGGCATCGTTGTGTCCTCAGTGCCCAGCACAGGGCCTGGCACAGAGGCCCCGGCTGCCCCAAAGGCCTGATGGCCTCTTCCTGGGGTATTTGCCTCCTAGCAGCAATGAAAGGAACCCACATCGGACAAAGGTGAAGCGTGCACCGTGAATGGGTGGGGCCTGGCCCCACACAGCCGCGGGGGGCAGGGCAGAAGGCCAGGGCTCTCCAGCCCGGGACTGCCCCTCTGTGCCAGTCAGTCTGCAGCTCTGGTGTCTGCACGTGCTGCACATCTGGGCCACTTCTTCTCCCTTGTTGGCTTTCAGGAGCGTCTGTCCCAGGCTGTTTTGGGCGATACTAGAAGCATTTGGACATGGCCTAAAAGGTAAAGCCTCACACACTGCGCTGTTCCAAAGGATTCAGTGATGTCTGGGCAGAAGCCCTCACTGCATCTTCCAGAGGCCTCGGCCTGGTCACTCGGGGCGACAGGGACAAGGGCATGGCCGGGGCATGCTGCTTGGCAACAAGGAGCAGTACATTTGGACACTGGGCCATGCCTAACTGGCTACCTTAGGATGTTTGGCGTTGCAAGTATCTACTAGGGGTTCTCAACCTGTGGTTCGCAACCCCTGAAAATACATCCTGCATATCAGATACTTACATTACGATTCATAACAGTAGCAAAATTACAGTTAGGAGGTAGCAACGAAAATAATTTTATGGTTGGGGGTCACCACAACATGAGGAACTGTATTAAAGGGTCATGACATTAGGAAGGTTGAGAACCACTCTAGATAGAGCAGGTTTAGCTGTCGCAGTTACCTAACCTCCCTGGACTGCAGCTAAGAGCTTCGGAGCCCAGACTTGGGTGTAAATTCCTGCTCACCATTTGCCAGCTGTGAGAACGGCTGCTGGTGTCTGTCCTGAGCTGGGCCTCGGGACACAAGGGTGGGCAGGACCAGGTTCCTATCCTCATGTTGCTCAGTCTGGCAGGGAGGGGTGGAGAGAGAGGAGGGAGGAGCTTCTGTCAGCCAGGTCGGTTAGGAAAGGCTTCCCAGAATCCTGTTGCACAGGCTGTGCGCTGCACAGCTTACCATGTAGCAGAAGGTGGATGGCTCCCTCTAGAGTTGTGCAGGCGGCAGCCCTGCCAGAGGGCATTCTTGAGCTGTGTTTTAGAGGACGAAGAACTGGTGCAGAATTGTAACAACGACGACGATGACAACAACACCACTTTCACTGAGTGCTTTCTCCGTGCCAGGCATATGCTAGGGGGACAGCGGGGCCTCCTGACGCTGGCCGGGGACTTTCCCGATGCCAGTGTTCAGACTGCCAGGCTGGTGGGCAGATGGCACCGGGCCACGTGGCCTCGGGGACCTGTTGTCAGAGCTGAGAAAGCAATGCCAAGTGGCTGCTTTTGTCCCGAGTCTGGCTTTTATTTCTTTGTGATTTCAATTTCAGGAGCTTTTTTTGTCTGTGTTTTTATTTTCTTGTCTTTCATTGTGCTTTCTCTCTGGGTAATCTGAGGCTTGCAGGCAGCTAACTACGACACATACATTCAAATGAAATGCAATAAAATATAATTGAACATATTTCTTTCATGTGTGAGCAGTGGATTAATCTCCCAGCGCATCCGATTTCCTCTGCTTTTTCTCTGAGTGTGTTCCTCCCCTCCCCAGAATCTCTGGGGTTGGCAATGGCCCCGTGGCCTCTGCCATTGTAGACACACAGATGATCCTGACACCACGCCTGGAGTGATCATCCATAGATCAGCCCTGGGACTGAGGAGAGGGCCCTGTGTGTGTCTGTGTGCCTTTGGGGTCCCCACTGATGTCGGGGACAGTTTCAGGTCCATGTGGAAGCAGCAGGGGCTCCTGTGGGTGCACAGACTCTCTCAGGTACTAACTCTTGGCGGGGTTGTCTTTGTTGCTCTAGAACTGGGCTGATATCGGTGACTGTGACTTTCAGCCGAAGCAGCCATGGTGAGTCCCCAGTGACAAGGGCCTTTGCCGTAGATACCACCACTTTCCAGGTGAGGAACCGGAAGCTCAGCAAGGTCAAGTTGCTTGCCTGAGGACACACAGCTGGCAAACCATGTTGCTGGGATTCCGTCTCAGGTCTGTCACCTACAGAGCCTGTGTCTGTAACCACTGCACAACCCTGTTCCTCCCTCAAGAAGTTCTCCTTGAGGTCTAGCTCAGTTCCCCCATCCTGACCTTCAGATCAGCTGCATTACAGTAAGAAACAGGCTACAAACCTCCGGGGCTTTATTTTATCCATCTTGGTATGTCCCATATTAATTAAATAATGAATGAATATACAGTTGATAAGGAGGTGAGCAGGCAGGTAGGTAAGCACTTTGGAAGGAGGTGGGCAGTAAGGTAGGTAAACACTTTGGTAGAAGGTGAGCATTTTGGTAGGAGGCGGGCAGGCAGGTAGGTGAGCACTTTGGTAGAAGGTGAGCAGGCAGGCAGGTAGGTGAGCACTTTGGTAGAAGGTGAGCGGGCAGGTAGGTAAGCACTTTGGTAGAAGGTGAGCAGGCAGGCAGGTAGGTGAGCACTTTGGTAGAAGGTGAGCGGGCAGGTAGGTGAGCACTTTGGTAGAAGGTGAGCAGGCAGGCAGGTAGGTGAGCACTTTGGTAGAAGGTGAGCGGGCAGGTAGGTGAGCACTTTAGTAGAAGGTGAGCAGGCAGGCAGGTAGGTAAGCACTTTGGTAGAAGGTGAGCGGGCAGGTAGGTGAGCACTTTGGTAGAAGGTGAGCAGGCAGGCAGGTAGGTGAGCACTTTGGTAGAAGGTGAGCGGGCAGGTAGGTGAGCACTTTGGTAGAAGGTGAGCGGGCAGGTAGGTTAGCACTTTGGTAGAAGGTGAGCGGGCAGGTAGGTAAGCACTTTGGTAGAGGTGAGCAGGCAGGCAGGTAGGTGAGCACTTTGGTAGAAGGTGAGCGGGCAGGTAGGTAAGCACTTTGGTAGAAGGTGAGCAGGCAGGCAGGTAGGTGAGCACTTTGGTAGAAGGTGAGCGGCAGGTAGGTGAGCACTTTGGTAGAAGGTGAGCAGGCAGGCAGGTAGGTGAGCACTTTGGTAGAAGGTGAGCGGGCAGGTAGGTAAGCACTTTGGTAGAAGGTGAGCAGGCAGGCAGGTAGGTGAGCACTTTGGTAGAAGGTGAGCGGGCAGGTAGGTGAGCACTTTGGTAGAAGGTGAGCAGGCAGGCAGGTAGGTGAGCACTTTGGTAGAAGGTGAGCGGGCAGGTAGGTAAGCACTTTGGTAGAAGGTGAGCAGGCAGGCAGGTAGGTGAGCACTTTGGTAGAAGGTGAGCAGGCAGGCAGGTAGGTGAGCACTTTGGTAGAAGGTGAACGGGCAGGTAGGTGAGCACTTTGGTAGAAGGTGAGCAGGCAGGCAGGTAGGTGAGCACTTTGGTAGAAGGTGAGCAGGCAGGTAGGTGAGCACTTTGGTAGAAGGTGAGCAGGCAGGCAGGTAGGTAAGCACTTTGGTAGAAGGTGAGCAGGCAGATAGGAGGATGTGGCTGCCAGGTGATGGATGAGGGGAAAGCGTTCAGAACTCTTTGAGGGGAAGGTGCTATTCAAGGGCATAATCTTGGTGCCGCTCATACAAATCTGTGTGTCTCGGGCCTGGAGAGCTCATGGTGGGGAGGCAGGGGTCGAGGTCAGGCCTCCCTGGGAACCACCATCTGCTAGGGTGACCCTGAAAGTGTATATATCACGAGAGGTGTTGATCTGGGCAGCCAGGACTGGGGTGAGCGGATCACTATCCAACTCCAAGCCCACCCTCTGGCACAGAGATGCATCGGGGGGAGCCCCTGCCTGCCTGTCCCCCAATGACCAGACTTTTCCTGACACCACAAATATGAGACATCAGTGGGAAGAAAAATCACTCCTTGGTTTTGTCAAAAATCCAATTGTGGATGAAGCACAATTATATCAAGTGGCCAACAGAGTTCTCGTGGTGGAATGTGTTTTGTTTCACTGTTTGATCTTGTCGGCTCACAAAACGAATTCTGCCAAGCTGGTTGAAGCCAACTGTCAAATTAAAACATTTTGGGGGAGATAGATTTCTTACTCTGATGGCAAAATTCATTTGAAATGATCCTTTAATCCAGTTTCCCTGCAAAACTTAGAGCTGAAAATTCAAGGTCTTTTCACCCTAAAAGATTTCTTCCCACTCCTCCCATGGCCGTCTCTCCTGGTGCCGCATCCTCCATCTCTTGAAAAATAACACAGCAAAGAATTGCAGTTGGAACGATAACCATTTGGTTTCTCGCCACAGTTTTCTAGAGAGAAAATGGCAGAGCCCAAAGCCTTGTTGCTCAGTGTCTGTAGGGAAGGGAGAGAGGCGCTGGCTGTCCCAGGCTCTCAGCCCAGGGGATGGCTGCGCAGGGTGGGCGGGTCTGACACCTGACGCCTGTGTGGCAGGACGGAGAGGCAGGGGGACAGCAGGGAACATGCCGGTGCCTCATTCCCTTAGGAGCCCGGGGCTGCACCTTTTCTCTATCCCTGCTCCACCCTGCACCACTCCCATCCCTCATCTCTGTCCACCTTCCAGATCTTACTCCTGCACTGTACAGTCGCAAAGCATTTTCAAATTTATTATGCTCGTCCATCCATTCGTTTGTTTTTTAAAAAATATATTTTTATTGATTTCAGAGAGGAAGGGAGAGGGATAGAGAGATAGAAACATCAGTGATGAGAGAGAATCATTGATTGGCTGCCTCCTGCACAGCCACACGGGGGATTAACCCCACAACCTGGGCCTGGGCCCTAATCAGGAATCGAACCATGATCTCCTGGTTCATAGGTCGACACTCACCCACTGAGCCACGCTGGCTGGGCCATCCATTTCATTTGTTTATTCATTTGTGCACTTGCTCATCACCTACTCATGGTGCTCAGCATGTGGAATCTGTGTGCCAGGCCCTGCTGGCCCTGGGGCTGAGCCGTACAGAGATCAGGAAGACACAGCTTCTGCCTCTAGAGTTCAAGGATTGGTGAGGGAGACGGAATTGCAAACAAGCTGGTGTCTGGCACATAGTCGGGTGCTGCCATCAGTTCAGATATTTTGAGCAGCACGTAATAGAAAACTCAGCCACAGCCACTCGGGCAATTGAGACATGAAATGATCTTGCATAACCAGAAGTCTGGGGACTGTTCTCACCCCCTCCTTCAGCTGAGGACCCTGAGGCTCAGGGAGGTGAGCCAGGTCGAGGGAGGGCAGACTGGGGCCCAGGATCATCAAGTGCCAGCCGCCCTGCTCTGACCCACTGCAGGGCCTGGGTGGAGCCGCACAGGCAGGCGCTCAGGTAACCCCTCCCTGCCCTGCTGACCGCCACCCGGGCCCAGGTGGTGGCTGGGGGTGACTTCCCCCGAGCCTGCTCTCTGCCCCTCCTGGAGCTGCAGGGACCAGGACCCACCTGAAGCAACGGGAGGTTTGCCCACCGCCCGGCTGCCCCTCCCCCAGGATGGTGAATGGACACCCTCCGAGTCTTTGGTGCTGGGGACACACTATCGCCAGGCTGGTGTCCCTGTGTTGGTGGTGAATTGGCAACTTGCATTCTTGGGGAAACAATATACACTTATGCAGAACACAAGCATATGCTAATGATGGATAATTACACTCCATATTTATAGATTTCTCAAATATGCAAAACCACTCCTGACAATTAAACACCTACAGGCACATCACGCTTAATAACTGCACACAGGCCCCTGGCCAGCACCGTTATGTAAGCTCGGGCACCAAGTATGTGTGTGTGGCTGTTTCCCACTCAGACCTGTGCCCATCACTACCCTTCCCAGCCTTCCCTGGGATCCTGGCCCTCCCAGTATCCCAGAGCGATGACCTTGAGGGGTGGTGCACTGGGGAGAGACCTTGGGATGGACTTTTCCCTTTTCCAGATGGGGAAACTGAGGCCCATTTACCCATTTGTTCTCTCACCCAACAGTTTACTGAGGGCTGACTATGTGGCGGGCTCTGTTCTAGGCGCAGGGATCCAGCTGGTGTGCTGGGAGCGGGGAGAGGATGACAATGCCTGGGGGTGATGAGCACCTATAGTGGGTGGGGGGAGAGTTATGGGCTGACAGCTGTGGAAGTTCTCTGTGTGAAATTATGGGCTGAAAATCACAGTAAACGTGATGCAGCCCCCCCCCCCCCCCCTCCTGAGGGACACTGTGTAGGAACCGCCATTGTACAGGGAGGAGGGCTGAGCAGGTCGGGGCGGTGAAGGGTCAGATGGGCGCAGTGACCCTGACCTTGGTCTCCCTCAGCCCACACGGTCCAGACCTGCATCTCTGCTCCCAGCCTGAATGCCAGGTTCTTCCGAACATGTCTGGTTTCACACTGAGCTGACTGGTTTTCCACTGGTGCCGGCCTCATTTTCCTGGGGGGGAGGAGGATTGTGGGGGTCGAGGGCCATGGAGTTGGGTGGGAAAAGGAAGGAAAAGAATTCCCATCACAGGAGATGGTGAAGTTGGTCTATTATTCCTATTTTTAAAATCTGTTTCTTAAATTTATTTATTTTTAAACATAACACGAGGAAGGCGTTACAACTGGTGTAATAGCTCAATAGAAAAAGTATCCCAGACTTGGGGAGGGATGAAGAGGGAGGCATCCAGAATCTTTTACACCAGAATCCCCCCAACCCGCTCATCGCGGATTAGTGATACGCTTTGTGGATGTGGTTAGTCACCGACACCTGCCGATGGAGCCTTCTTTCTGCACCAGATGCCATGGAGCCAGGTGGTCCCCTTTGCTGACGGGGAACCGTTAGGCGAGGACCACTGGCATCATCCAGGTGATGCCCTTCAAGCGGTTGGCGGAACTAACCCTTTGTGAAGAAATCTTTTGCTTCCTGACTTGCGCCTGCCACCTTCCTGTAGTCACCCCTGCGCCCTGGCTGCCTGTCTTCTCTCCATTCTCCCTCCCCCTCCTTATGCTCCGTTATTTCTTCCCTAACTATAAGACACCACACCACTTCCATAAAGATTTTCTGGGGAGAAACACAGCAGAGCTGAGGGTGTAGCCCCTTTTTGCAGGAACGCTTTTGCAAATTGCAGGAAATGATTAAATGTTAGAACAGCATTTCCGTCAATTACAGCTGGAGATGGGGAGAAAGGTGGTCCCGGCGGGGCTGGGGCTGGGGTGCAACACCATTCTTACTAATGGGGGCAGCGTGAGCACGGGCAGGGGAGGGAGCCCTGGAGTTGGGGCCCTCCTGGGCCCTGAGTCTTAGCAAGCCCTTGTGGGTCCCACCCAGAACCTCACCTCTGTATGCACAGACAGGTGTGCAGAAATGCACAGTGCACAGTGGCCACACCGAGAGACACACCTACCCACCCACACACATTCGTGCCACACACAGACCTGTGTCCCCCTGGCCAAGGAGGAGGCAGAGGTAGCTGTGGAAGCCTGGTCTGCAGTGAATGCAGTGACAGGTGAGCCATAGGCAGAGGGGGTGGGGGCTGTGAGTGGCGGCCCCTTGTCCCCCATGCTCTGTCCAACTCTCCTTTGCATGGAGGTGAGGAAGAGGGTGGAGTTGACCAGACTGTTGGTGCCGCAGCCTTCAGGCTCTTAGGAGTCAGGAATGGATTCGTCTCCTAGCGCTGACGCAGCCCACCTGAACCTTCTACCTCGAGCCCCCGGCTTCTCCTATTGGCAGTCACAGAGACCTCCTGCTCTGGCTCCTTGGCCGAGTAAACAACTCTATGTTGTGATGACGTGCAACCTGCCCACAACAGAATCACACAAGGCAGGACCTGGCCCTGGTGACACGTACAGATCTGAGAGGCTACGGTTCTCAGGACACTGGTGGGCCAGTGGCCAAGGGAGGGTGTGACCCACACGTCAGGCCGGTATATGCTGGCCCTTGGACTGAGGCTGTGCGATATCAAGAAAGGAGAGATGGTTGTTTTGTCAGTGAAAAGAGAGAGGCGGGGACACTACAGAGAGAAGAACAAAACGGATGCACAGAGAGAAGCTGAGATGAACCCCCGGGGGCGGGGGGGCAGGTGTATAGATGTCGGGGGTTCCAGGTCCTGGTTTCAGGCTCTAGTGAGTCAGGTCTTCCATGAGACATCACCTCCCCGCAAGGCTGGTAAAATACTCCATCCACACACACTTTCTCTTTGCCTAAGCTAGACTGAATGATTTCCTGTTGCTTGCAAAGAGCCCTGACTCAGACACCAAGGAAACCTATTTATTTTTAAAACTGCTTTAAAAAAAGCACCATTTCCAACAATGAATGTCTCTCGCTCATAGAGGCCTCGTCAGATATGAGGAATGAGGCGTTTGCAAACCTATATGAAAATTAAACCCACAATTTGGGCACACACTTGTTTGACAAGTGATAATTAACTGCTGACAATATAATTTCAGTTTGGATGCAAATGTGTTTTTCATTAAAAAGTAATCAAAGAAGAAGATATATGAATGGCCAATAAGCACAAGAAAAGATGCTCAACATCGTTAGTCATCAAAGAAATGCAAATTAAAGCCACAATAAGATGTCATTACACACCCAGTAGAATGGCTAAAATTAAAAAGATTGAAAATAACAAGTATTGGTGAGGATGTGGAAGAACGGAGCCCTCATGCACTGCTGGTGGGAATATGAAATGTTATGATGACTATGGAAAACAATCTGGCGGTTTCTAAAAAACCTAACTCGCATCTACCATCTGATCCAGCCCTGCCTCTCCATTTCCCCCAAGACTTTGGACTTGACTGTGAGAACTGGGCTCGTCTACTGAAAAGATTTTCGGAATAGACGTTGAGTGTCCGCTGCTCTTTGCTGGGATGGGGCCTTGCCCAGAAATGACACTGGAATTATGCGCCCCTGGACCTCCTGTGACGCAGAGGCCTAAGGACAGCCCCCAGAAGATGGCTCAGATATCCTTCTCTTGCTAAGAGGCTAGCATCCTCCTGTGGGCGTGCCCAGCCCTGAATGTGCCCACAGCCAACTGGAAGGGGACTTGGCACTGACTCCAGCTTCAGGGTAGGAAGGACACCTCCTCTCTGCCACCCCTACCACACTCCAGGCCCTGAGGTGTCACATTCTATCTTCCCATTTCACAGAGGAGGAAACTGAGGCTCAGAGACATGGAGTCAATTATTCAAGGCCACACAGGGGGTGGCAACATGGGGATGTGAACTCTCACCAACTTGACTGCCAAGTCTGTGCCACTCACCCCACCTCCTTGCCTTTCCCATAATTGACTCAACTTGGCTGTGCCTCAGCTTTCTCATTTGTAAAATGGGAATAATAATGCTATTTACCTCATAAGCTTGTTGTAAGGATTAAATAAGTTAATACACAGAACAGTGCCTGGTACATAGATGTCTCTTAATCCATGTGACTTATGATGCTTATTATTAATTAATTCAGATAATTACAAATGTCATAGTGCCAACTTCATTTCTTCCCCCAGTGGGACCACTTGGCTCATTTCCTTTAATGAGGGAGATTCCCTCTTGATCTCCCTCATCCATTTAAGAGGGAGACCTGAAAGGGGCCCTTGGAGAACAGGGTGAGGATTTGTTTCCTGGCCTGTGAAGGGAAGACTCCTCTGAGGACAGACATATGAGAAGCCAAGATTCCTATGCCATTCAAGTAGCCAGAAACCTCCAGTCACTTAGTTATTGAAGAATCTGTCCTACCAGGGCGAAAGGGCATTTGAAATGCCCATGTAATTGTGTAAAAGGAAACCTGATCTCATTTCGAAGGAGCCACCACTGTCCATTTCCCTTCTCTTTTTATAACTTCTTGCTCTAGGACAATTTGTGATGATGCTCAAGGACAATTTGAAGAATGTCGCTCACTTAAGAAGAGGAGTCCGGGACTGTCTGGCCTTCTCCAGCTCCCCCTCTCTTCTGGGAGCCGGCAGAAGTCCCGGAATCTCAGATGCAGATCCTCCGGTCAGCAGGATGGACAGCAGGGAAGGCATGGAGTTCATGGTCAAGGGCCGGATTCTCCTTCCAGCTCCTTTAGGCACCCCAGGGGGGCTCAGCAGGTCTCTGCCCCCTGCTGTCCCTCCAGGGGTCAGGCCACAGCTGACCACACATCAGTGTGGACACCCAGAGACGTGATATTCCTTCATACACTTTCACCCAGAGCAGAGCCCCTCGCCCCTCCTCAGAGCCTTCTGATACTTGCCTTCCTCACAATCTCCAGGCACCCAGGCATTAGAGCAGCACACAGGGAGTGGGAGAGGGGCCGAGACAGGCAGCCACGATGGAGTCAACAGAAGGACACCTGGCCTGGGGGTGAGGCAGAGTGCTGGGGAGCAGCTGGCTGCTTATCAAGCTATCTTTTGTTTAAAAAAAGACAGTTTATTAAACACACAGTATGTGATAAGCTTAACCCATTCCTTTAACCAATATCCCCTGAGCACCTACTGTGTGCAGGCACTGTGCTGAGTGTGCACAGAGGTCCCGCCCTCAGTCTGGTGGGAGAGAAACACTTGTCAAGAGGAGGCCCTGTTGTCAAGATGAGGGACATGCCCTGTGCTGTGGGGGTGTGACTAACCCTGACTCTGAAATGGGTCTAGAGCAGGAGCCTCTAGGTCTTGAATTTTGGGAGTTTGGAGAACCATGTTCATTTCACAGGGAAGATGACCGAGGTCCAGGTGAAGGGCGACTTTGCCTGACAGCCTGGATCCAGGTTTTCCTACACCTGAGCTCTGAGACAGCATCACCTGGCCTCCAAGACACAGGATGATCACAGTGACAGTGCAGCCCATCCTCACTCCCAGTCTACACGCGAACTTTCCCATGTCGACATTAATTACAACTCCTGGAGGTTAATTTGTAAGGAGATGGTGAAAATGTGTTATTTAAATAGTGATTATTAAAATCGTGCTGGGGTTTGCCACATAATAGGTAATTATCTGGAACATAATTGGGAAAACAATGTAGTCAATCCTCTTTAGCCCTTCCCATTGAACCCAGAGTTAATCCTAGGGAGTGAGCGGCATACTCAATGGCATTGGTGATATTTGTGCAATCATATTTTTATTACGTCTAAATTGAAGTCACTTTAGGAACCTTCTCTGAGAGGAACACACTGATTTGTCAAGACCTTGACCCCTGGTGTCTGAATGGAGACACTTTATTCAGAGTTACTTCCCCTCATGTTTAACCAGGATATATCCAGCCATTTATCCATTTATTCATTTGCACAATATTCATTTGCTTATTGTTTGTTATGTTTTTATATCCACTCATTTGCCTCTTGTATTAGGTTTCCCCCTTTCCTTTACTGCTTCATTCATTCATTTATTCACTTATTATCTGTGTTGATTTATCAAAATCTCTGGTTTATTTATTCCTTCTTCTGTTGATTATGCTTCATTCATTCTTTCTTCCATTGATCATTTATGAACTCAGTTCCTCATTCAGTCAACTAGTGATCTCTTCATTCCTTCACTCTTCATTTCATTGGTTCATTCATCCCCTCACTCATGAATGTGCTCTTCGTTCATCACTTCATTCACTTATTCATTATTCCTCACTTCACTCATTTATTCAATGGCTCATGCAGTTGTCAATTCAGTCATTCATCATTCAAGAGTGAATGATTCCTTCATATACAATGTGTTGGTGTGTCCCCTTGGTGTGACTGGAGCCAGGCCACCCCTCTGGAATTTTCTAAGTATTTCAGTAAAAGGGGCTTTGGGGATATCCTTTTTAAAATCAGTCTTTTTACTCGAGGATAATGTAATGTAAAACTTACGTTGAGAAAAATACACAAATCATAGAATTTTCTGAAACTGTAAAGACCTAGGCCAAGCAAGAGGGTGTTACCAGTGCCCCCGCAGCCTCCCCTGGGCCCCTGCCTGTTACTAGCCCTCAAGGTGGGATGGGTAATCACACTGTACATTACCTGTGCCTGTTCCAGAACTTCAGAGAAGTGGATTCATGCTGTTTTGTACTCGTATGTGTCTTGTTTCCACTTTAACATTTTGTTTGTGTGGTTTATCCACGTTACTGTGTTAAGTTGTACATCACTCACTCACATTGATGTGTGGTGTTTGCATATTTATGAATAAGCAACTATTTATTTACCCACCTAGCGCTAGATGAAATGGAGTACTTTCTGATGGGGGCTGTTAGGAACAGTGCTGCTATGAATTGTTGCACAGGCTTTTGGTGAACATATGGATGCATTTCTGCTGGGCTGACACTTGGGAGTGGAATTTCTAGATTTCATGGGCTACACATATGTTCAGCTTTAGGAGACACTGTCATCCAGCTTTCCAACCTACACACCCACCAGCAGTGTGTGGGGCCCACCCTTTCCCTGCAGACTTGCCCCTGAGCCACTCACCCTCCCCATGACCTCACCTCACCCTGGGTCAGTCTCAGACCTCCCTCCAAGTCTTTGCCCCTCCCTGGGGCTTCGGTGCAGGACTTCCTCTCCTCTGGTCCTGCTGTGGCTCCGTCCAGCCCTGGTCCTGAAGCCACATTCTCAAGCCACTCTGGGTGACGTCACCTGGGCCTGGCCCAGCCCAGTTGCCTTTCCCTCCCTGGAGCTTTCGCAGGTGGAAGGGCCTCCCATACATCCTGACCTACCTCCTGGGGGACGCAGCCCCTGAATCAGGCTTCCTGCTGAGCACTGGGGAGTCTTTGATAAACCACAGGTAGGCACTTCCCCTGCGGGGTTCACAGACTGGTGCCTGAGATACAGCCTGGACTTCTCTTGCCATGTGGTGGTCACACCTGAGAGGAAGAAATGAACAGAGGAAATGTTACATGGAGAGAACTCATAGAACCTGGCGTCTGGTTTCCTGGGGGTGGAGTGGGGAACAGAGGTGATGTCATAGGACAAAAAGTACCTGAGCTTTAAAAGCAGTCAGACCTGGGCTCAAATTCCAGTTCATCCACCTCCAGCTGTGTGACCGAAAACCAACGGTGCCAGTCTGGGTGATTAGAACACACAGAGACTCCACCAGTGCCCCCAGCAGGAGGTGACTGCTGGAGTGGGGGCTGGATAGTCAGGGAGGGTCTCACCTCTGCCAACTCTGGGGGCTGCAGCCAATGAATCCACGTTCCCTGCTGGTTCCCTTCTGACTCTCTAGCAGTGTGACCACAGGCAAGTCCCACCATCTCTGAGCCTCGGGCCCAGAGGTCCTGAGGCGGAGTTGGTGACCC
This sequence comes from Myotis myotis, assembly GCF_014108235.1. NCBI lineage: Eukaryota > Metazoa > Chordata > Mammalia > Chiroptera > Vespertilionidae > Myotis > Myotis myotis. Next base: position 17,554,246 of record NW_023416324.1, read on the forward strand.
CCGGCTCCTGGGACTATGGGGAGGGTTAAGTGAGATGATGGTGGTGAAGGTGGTTAACAAACTCTGCTGCCTCATTCATCACAGAGTTGGTCATCACGTTCTCATGGAGGATGGTGCTCTCCTCACTTTGTCTCTACCCATCATCCTTTTTTAAAAAAAATATTTTTATTGATTTCAGAGAGGAAGAGAGAGGGAGAGAGTGATAGAAACATCAATGATGAGAGAGAATCATTGATCGGCTGCCTCCTGCATGCCCCCTACTGGGGATTGAGCCGGCAACCCAGGCATATGCCCTTGACCAGGAATCAAACCTTCGATCCTTCAGTCCGAAGGCCCATGCTCTCTCCACTGAGCCACGCTGGCTAGGGCTATCCATCATCCTTGAGGGTTCTTCTTCCCTCCTTTCTACTCCCTGCTCATTTACCTTCCTTTATCTCAGTTTGGTTTTGACTTACTATACTTTTAAATGATTTTTAGAGAGGGAGGAAAGGAGAGGGAGTTAGAAAGAGCAATATCGATATGCGATCGGAACATCTATTGGACCTCCTGCACGCCCCCTACCAGGATAGAGCCCACAACCCAGGCATGTGCCCTTGACCGGCAATGGAACCAGCACCCTTTCAGTGCACGGGATGACACCCAACTGAGCCACATTGGTCAGGGCTTAACTGACTCTAATTTTAGACTCAGAAGGACTGATAGAGAACTGGCTCAAGCCCCCGTTTTACACATCGGGGAAATTGAGGCCCAGAGAAGTGGCTCAATGGGCTCAAGGTCACCCAGCCGGCTGTAGTTCGGCAACCAACTCCACGCAGGAGTTCCAGCCCGAGAACAATGGATGTCCTTGCTCAGCCCGGCTCCTGCTCTGTGCTCCAGGGACATGTTCAACCAGGTCTGGGACTTTTCTGACTGATGTTCTCAACAAAGGAAAACCCAACAGGCATGAAACGCTGCCTTTGAAATGCTGGAGGCTAATCTGCCCTGGGGCCGTATTTTCTTTTAAGATCCCACCAAAAGCCACATTTTCTGATCCAAACGGCCTGTCAGTTTCACTCCAAAGCAAGCACACTTGACCTGTTGCCCATGTGAACATAGCAATCGATGTAATTACATCCAGCTTAAAAAAATCCCATCCAAGAAGTTTGGGACAAAAAGAGGGGTTTGATTTGGGAGAATTCAAGTTACTTCTCAACTTTTAATTTTATTTTTAAACCAAGAAAGAGCAGATTATTTCTAAAGGTTACCTTCCCCTTAGAAATGCTCCAGATACATGTCGCTCGGGCATGCGCTGCATGTGTGAAACCTGTGAGTGTTTTATCCCTTTTCCAAGCCTCTCTCCAAGGGAGGACCTTGGCAAGGGATTCCCTGCTGTACAGCGTCACTGGCAATTTCTCTTTGCAGTCTGAGGGGTTTTATTTTTCAGTTTCCTCCCCGAGACTGGATGGAGTTGATGGACTCAGATGTGACCAGGTAGCTGCAAGATTTGATTTCAGCTTTATCAGCATTTTCCATTTGCTGATAGTAATAGTGACCATCTCCTGGGGACCGACTCTGTGCCTTGCACTGTGTGTGTGTGTGTGTGTGTGTGTGTGTGTGTGTGTGTGTGTGTGTTACATGCCATTGAGTTGGTTCTGACTCCTGGTAACCCTATGAATGAGTGATGTCCGTAATGAATGAGTGACATCCTCATAGGCCTCCTTGGCTCCTGCAGACTCATGCCTTTGGCTTCTTTTATGGAGCCAGTCCATCTCATATCTGGGCTTCCTCTTTTCCTGCTGTCTTCTTTTTTCCTCAGCATTGTTGTTTGTTCCAAGGAACCTGCCTTCTCATGAAGTGCCCAATGCCCATGCCTTGTGCTGAGTGTTATTTGTTTGTCTTGTTCTTATTCATCATTTATAGTCCTTATAGTGACCCTGGAAAATGCATGTTCATGTAAGCTTTCATCTTGATCACAATGACCATCGCCTGGATTATTGTGGGAGCTGCACAACCTTCTCCATGATTCCCTATGATCTCTTCTCCCCAGGAGAAGAGTCTTTAAACGTGCCAGTGCAAACACTGCCCAGGGCTCATGCCCTCCGTGGCTCCCATCTTCCCCAGGGTAAAGCCAGAGTCCTTTGCTGGTCCCCAAGATCCCTGTGACCTCTACCATCCCTCTCTCCCCTCTCCCCCGACTCTGCCCCAGCCGTATGGGCATCCTTGCTGACCCCTAAGGGTGCTGGGCGTACTTCTCCCACTTGTCTCCTTACTTGTGGTTCTCAGGGCCTGGAGTACTCTTCCCCGGAACACTCCTGGCTCACACCTCTTATGGTCCAGTTGACCTTGAGGGATTAGGGTTATGAGGGCTTGGACGATCTTTACGATGTTGGTTAGTGTTATGGGCAATGTTCCTAAAACTTTTCTTGCAAGACCCCCTTAGGGCAGGGGTAGTGAAGGCTCTCTGGGAGCCTGAGGACATTGACAGCAATGAGCCACCACAAAACAGAACCTTATGAGGAATGCTCACTTATCTTTTAAAAAGTCATGTTAATTTTCACTCTATTCCATTATGTATTTATATTTTCTTGAATTAAAAAAAAATCTCCCACCAAATCTTTGTGTATTATTGATATTCTAGGAAGGCTGGCTTATGGTTCAAAGAAGTGTTATACCTGGGATTCCACCAACTGGAGAAGCAAAGATTATGTTGGGGAGTGAGGTAGGGTGTCGTGGGGTAGAGAGAATCGGGTGAAGCTGGAGTTGGCGTGGGGCCTTTGAGAGATGAAGAGCATGGTGGTGAAGAGCACCGGCTTTGGTGCAGTGAGATCCTGACACATATCTCAGATCCATACCAACCAGCCAAGCGTCTTTTATCATCAGTTTTTTTCATCTTTAAAATGGTGCTAACACTGGGAGTTATTTCACAGAGCTGCTTAGAGTCTCTGTTCCATAGACTTCAAAGGGTCAGTGGAAGAATGAGTGCAAAGAAGCCAACACATAGTGATGCTCAGCCACTGGCCTCATCATAGTTCTCACCACAGCCGGGGCTGGTTTTTTCGGTCTTCAGCCCAGAGATGTGACTGCAGTGTTTTGGGTTGATGTTTCCAGCATGTGGAGAGGAAGTGGACATGGATATTGGCTGGGGGCTGAGAGCTGATCCTGGTTTTGGTTGTAGCTTGGACTCTAACTCCCATGTGGACCTTGAGTCAGTCTTTTTCTCTTCCAGGGCCTCAGTTTCTTCATCTGTAAAATGCAGAGAGTTGGATTGAACAGTTGCCAAGACACTTCCAGCTGGAACATTCTCTGAACCTGGGAGTTGCTTTCTTGACCTGGACAGCTTTCACTGTCTCATGAAGTCTCTGTTAAATAAACTTTTAGAAAATCTTTCAGTTTGTTGTTGATGAATATCACTATTCATTAGCCACTCCTCAAGAATCTTCTACATAGGAGAAGAGAAGGGACAACATACTTGAAAGTCAAAAATATGGTGGGCAGTCAGCAGACTCGCCAGCCTGTTGGGCCCCTTTTCCCATGTGAGGACAGAATTAGGGCTGTGCAACTCTGGGATATCACCTGCATGCTACCTCAAGCCAGGCATCCTCAAATCACAGACTGTAAGGGTGCTGTGGCTCATAGAGAGGATTGGTTTCCCCAGGGGGACGTAAAGCTGATTTAAGATGTGGGTCTTTTAGTCCAGTGACCATTTTATCAAATTACATCACTAGTAAGTCAACACTCCTGGCATCTCTTCACTGTACAATGAAGGGAGAGACTAAGAGGGCCTTTGAGATTCCCTTTCACTATGTTAATTTACAATCCCTTGAATCATAGAAGACCCATAGAAGCTGGGGTTAGAATCTAGGTCAGCATGGCTGGTGTCCAAGGTCCTGAAAGACGGTGAAGGCCAGTCCCTACTAACAGGCCCCCACAGCCAAAGGGAAAAGGGCACAATTAAGAGCTGCACTCCATCCACCCCAGAATCGTTATTCCTACTGTTGCATCAGACTCCTGGTGCTCTCCCCACCAAGCCTTGGAAACCATTTATGATGACAAGGGCCGATGGGAGACAGGACAGCAGTGGTGAATAATGGGATAGCTCTATTTTCTCTCTGATGAGGCACTGAGGCTGTGTCTGTCCTAGGCTTGGGTGGTCCAGCAAAAAGGATGCTAGAGCCAAGTTCTCTTCATCAGCTTTGATATCTTCATATGATTTGGGGGAGGATGTTTTTGGATCCAGTAAAGGGAGCACTCACATGTGATGGTCAAGTTATTACCCAAGACCTTCAATGGGCTGGCTGTCAGGACCCAGAATGAGCAGCTATAGCCAACAGGGTGGGAGGCCAAGAGAGTGGAAGAGATGGGTCAGGAAGGGCAGGAGAACCCTGGCTCAGACCCACAACTGGAATCAGTTGGGCTGAAGAACAGGTCAGCAGCAGGGAGGATAGATCTGAGGAGGCTATACCTGATGATATCAGCCCCTCTTCCAATTCAGTTTTACACATAGTCACTGAGCACTCGCTGTGCTAGTCAGCTTACACATGTATTTTCATTTAATTCATTTCGGTGACCCAATAAAGAGCGCAACATCATCACCATTTACAACTAAGTAAATGCAGCCTGAGTGGTGGAGAGACTTGCCCACGCTCTCTCCGGTTGGGTGTGGCAGAAGTGAGGTTTGAAATAACCTCTGTGTTCTTGTAAAATCTGCACTATTCCACAGCAAAGACTTCCATCCTGACCTGAATGCAGAGGGAACAGGGCTGGGCTGGGCTGAAGAGCGTGAGCAGGGAGGTGCTGAGCCTCTTTCCGCCGGCTGACTTCTGGGCAGACACAGCATTGAGTCAGGATGGCATGGAAGCCAATTCCTGGGAGAAGGGGTAGTGTGCCCTGGCTGGCATCTCATGGTTGGCATCAGCTCTAAGTGCCCTTTGGGGAGAGTGATTTGGGAATATCCACTGATCAGTTCATCAAAGGAAACTGACTGTCAGATCATCCTCGGCCCTTAGGCCAGGAGGCTTGAACACTGACTCGGCTCCCAGATGTGTCTGGGACACTGGGCACCTTTCTCTTGAGATCATGTGGTTCCTTGTATAAACAAGAGCATTTTTTGAGCATCTACTTCACTTATTTAACAAATATCTATTGAGCGTCCACTAGGTGCTGGGCTCAGTGACCACACAAGGCCGGCAATGACAGATGGGCCAGCTGGACCCCGGATTTGTTCACTGTGGGTGCTGCCTCTGTCTCCCCTTTAGTGCTCCAGCCCTTCCTGCTGCTCAGCTCCAGGCACTGCTTTCCCCACTCCTCGTAGCTGGTCCTTGGCCTTTTAGTCTCCGTGGAGCTGGGGCTGGTGGGTTAGGGGAGGGAAACAAACAAGCACATAGGAGACAAGTCACATAGCCATGTGGGGCTCTTCCTGTTTCCTCCTCGAAGAAATGACAAGTTTAACGCAAATGAATTCAAGTGCAGTTCATAGCTGAAGAAGAAAAAGGAGTTGGTTAGACTCAGTTTCTTGGCCAGTCTTTCACGCCTGGTATTAATCTACTCATCAGCTTTGTTCATAAGGAGAAAACATGCTTTTTTCAGAAGTCTTCTAACTGAAAATAAATGCCTCATTAAGTGAAACATATTTACCTGAGAACAGTATTGATGCCAGACGGACTAATGAATGTCATTACAGGGAATGCGCAGGAGTCCTCAGAGGGACCAGCCATGAGGAATTCTCTGCAAACGCGCCCAGCTATTGTGCAAGGGACAGAATCACAGAGGGAGAGGGAGGGGTGGGGGGTAGGAAAGGAGCTGGTGTGGAGCTGCAGTCGTCCCTGGGGGTGATGAATTCCATCATCTTTGAATGATGTGACGGTACATGGCCAAGGGAGGCGCCATGAGTGACATGACTGGTGGTAGAGTCCAAGGGGAGGGCTCTGGCTTAGCCTCTACAGGGGAGGAAGGGCATGAAGGTCAGAGTTTGGGCATCAGAACACAGGTTCTACTCTCAGGTCATCACATCACAGGGGAGGAGGTTCAGTTCCAGCCACTCTTCACTAAGCCGAACACTGCACTGGGCACTTGCACATGCAACCCTCACAGAATCCCAGGAAGACAGGCCTTTGGCCCAGGATTACAGATGGGGAAACTGAGGCTCAGAGGAGATAAATGGTCAGCAGTGTGTGGGTGAGAGAGCGGAGGCTGAGACCCAGGCTGGCTGACCCTGGTGGAGGTTTACCCTCCCAGCCCCGCCCTGCCCCTCCCTCCTGGTGGTCTGTCTTCAGGGCCCTCCCCTCCCTCCTCCAGGACCCTGTGAGACCTCAACTACAGCTGTGCTGGGAAGAGCTCTCTCTATGGCCACACAAGCCCACCGAGGTGCACAGCAAATCACAGGGCTTGGGGGCCAGGGAGACCTTGATTTAAATATGTCCCAGAACACACCTGCCATGAGCCCTGGGCCAAGTTAGTGCTTGAATCTCAGTGCCTTTACCAGCAAAATGGGGATGGCTACTGCCACCCCACAGGCTTGCTGTGATGAGCAAATGAATTCATAAATGTAAAGTTCCTGACCTTAGTAGGTGCTCCTACTGTGTGCTGGGTTCCTGGTCATCCAGCCGGATCTGGTCCCAGGGGAAAGGTTGAACTAAGCCCAGGGGAATGTGAGGAGCAGACTGCTCTCCTGTCTAGCAATTAGAGGCGACCTCAAGTCCCACAACAGACGAAATTCCTTGAGGACCCAGCCTGTTCTAGGTACCATATGGAACATGGAGATGACCTTGTATGGTCTCCTAAACCAGGGAATTTACATATGAATGAGGGGGATGACCCAAGGGCATTGGAGAGTGTTCAAGGATAGGGGCAGAGAAGACTGGGAAGGATCTGAGACAGAGGCAGGGCCACTGGGACTGGCACAGAGAGAATCCAGGCACAGCATGGAGGAGGTGGCTTTTATATACAGGTGTTGGATAAGCCAGCCTTCTCCTGGGGTCAGAAGCAGGAGGACTCTATCTCAAGGTCCAGGGAAGCTGGAGGCCTGGTCCAAGCTTGAGGTAAGCAGAGAAAACATAGAAATTCATGTATTTACAGACTCTATGTCTGTCACTTCATTTATTAACAAGGGACTGGACATTCGTGTTCATAATTTTATTTATTTCTGACAAATAATCTCTGAGAGGTGGGTAGGTGAGGAAACTGAGGCTCAGAGCTGCTGAGTGGCTGCTGCAGGGTCATACAGCTCATAAGAGTTGAATTTCACACCCACATCTGCCTGACCACAAGGGCCATGATGTCCCCACTGGCCATGGTGCCTCTCACATCAGCAGATCCAGCTGGACAGCGTTTGCTTCCCCTGCAGGCCACAGACATGCAGAACATGTTTGCTGCTGGCCCCTCCCCACCTCCCACCCTGGTTTGGCTCTAAGGTGCATCTCACAGGCAGGAGACTTGAACTCTTCCCAGCCTTGTGTGGAGAGGCAGGCCCCACCACCACGTGTCAGCACAAGCCCCAGGGACCTACGAAAGACCTCTGCTTACCTCTGATTCTGAGCCTGTGCTCCCACAGTGCAGAGCGAGCACAGCTGTTCAGGGTGGGTGTGAGCTCCCCGCGCTCTGAGCACCTGCTCCCTCCTCAGGTGTGCTCTGAGCATTGTGGCTGAGCACCGTGGCTGCAGCTTAATCGCAGGTTGGGGTACTTTATATGCTGAATGGCACAAATTCTGGGTGAAATGCTATGTTTAGCCCGGCTGTAATGATTCATTTAATTTTCTTATTTCCTCCATGCTTTTTTGGTGGCAGTTTCTTTGTCTGTCTTATTCACCATCCGTTCTTCTGGGCCTGGCACATAGAGGAGGCACATTTGAAACGTTCGTTGAATGAACAAAGGACACCCTGAAGGAGGGAAATGCGTTTACTAACTCAGTTGTAGTTTCTTTGGGCAGGGAAGAACACCTGTGGGATTTCAGGGACAAAGATGGTGGAGAAGATCAGTGAGGAGAGTCAGGGTATTAGATGAAATACTGCAAGGCATATCCTGAGTCCAATAGTTATGCATGAGAGAGGTGTGGCGTATTAGTTAGCTGATACTGCATCACAAACTATCCTCAGGTTTTTAAAAATATATATTTTATTGATTTTACAGAGAGGGAGAGGGATAGAGAGTTAGAAACATCCATCAGCTGCCTCCTGCTGGGAATGTGCCTGCAACCAAGGTACATGCGCTTGACTGGAGTCGAACCTGGGACCCTTCAGTCTGCAGGCTGATGCGCTATCCACTAAGCCAAACCAGTCAGGGCACCCTCAAGTTTATTAACATAGAACAATAAGCATTTCTTTAGCTCAGAGTGTGTAGGTAAGTTGGGTACTTCAGCTGATCTGGGGTTGATTTCATCTCATGGGGCACACTCAGCTCTTGCAGTTAGCTCGTGGATTGGCTGGGGTGTTGGGGTCCAACCCCAGCAGGTCCAGGGGTTCCCAAAGGTGTGGACGGAGTCGGTGAAGAAGGAATGACATGGAGACAGCGTTCAATTGATCAGCAGCCTAGCCAGGTTCTCTAGCCAGGTTCTCTAGCCAGGTTCTCCAGCCAGGTTCTGTCTTTATTCTCCTGTTACATCTGTATTTATACCAGTTGATTTTAATCCTATCCATTCTATTCCAAAGGTTAGGGTGTTTGTTATCTCCATTCCAAGGTCACTACTCTATTGTTCTGTTAAGCTACAAGGAAGTAACTGAAGGAGATTATCCTAAGTAAAGATTATGTAGCTTAATCATGATTGTTCGTAGTTAAAGTGATGAACTACCCGCCTGGCACTTAGTTAAGGTGTTTTACTGATTTATTCCCTTCCTTAGTCCTGTTAATCCCTAACTCCAGGGAAAAATCCCCACCTGGGGAAACAACCTTTCTCAGGTGACCTTGGTTAAAACACATAGCGCTAAGTAGGGGAGCAAACATATTAAGAACAGTATGCCATATACGCCAGGTCCCTTGAAACATATGCTGTGCAGATGTTTCTTCCCTGCAGCTACTGTGTCAAGCAGCAAGGATGGACTGGCTTCTGGCACTGGGCCTCTCTGGTTTAGTGTGGCCTCAGCTGGGATGGCTCATTGCTGTTTCATGTGGCTTCATCTGACAAGAGGTCAGCCCAGACTTGTCTTCATGGTGAAGATAAAGTTCAAAAGAAGGAGTGAGGGCACACAAGGTGTCTTAGGGCATGGGCTGGTATATTGACCATCTATTCTTTTTTTTTAAAAAATTGAATTTATTGTGATGACATTAATAAAATTATTTAGGTTTCAGGTGCATAATGGTATATTCTTATCTTCTGGATTCTTGATGTTCTGGCATTAGGACCTTGGTCTCAGAGAAACTTCTTCTCCGGGGGCTAATTCCTAGTTATCACGACTCCCTGTAAAAACCAATCAACCCAGAACTCCCCCCACCTCTAACTCTCACATACCAAGTCACTATTCCTCCTGCCCTAAATGATCCCAGAGCCAGTTACCAGATATCTAGGCACCACCCCAGTAGCCAGAGCCTATTGAAATTATTCAAACTCTTCAATCCTAAGCGTTACTCAGCATACCTACCTCACCCTGCCCATCCCTTCCTGTGAGAATGCTAATAAAGGTTCTAGCATGCTATCCCCTCCTCTACCCCCGCCCCCATCCTGGTGCCTCTTGTGTCCAGAGATCTGTAAGTATAAACTTCTTCCTTAATAGCGATCATTTCTCTGTCTGTGTGTCTTACCATACCTGGTTAAAAAATCCAGGGTACATTTTAAAACAGCTGAGAATTGATACATCACTCCTACCACCTTCTATGGGCCACAGCAAATCGCACAGTCAGTCTAGATTCAAGGGTTGGAGAAGCAGACCTTACCTCTCTTACGGGAGGAGAAGCAGTCACATTGCGAAGGGCAGGATACAGATAGACAAGTATTGTGGCCATTTCCAATCAAATTTTCACCCAAGTTTTAATATTTTATTACTTATCATTTATATTCCTTATAAAAACTTTTGTCAAACTAGGAATAGAAGGGAACCAAGAGCACCTATAAAAGCACAGCAGATAACATCACACTTAATGGTGAAGGATGATACTCCACCCCTCAGACCCGGGACAGGAGACGGATGTCTCTTCGCCTCAACATTTGCCCTGTTCACTGTTGTACTTAAGGGTCTAGTGCAATAGGCATAAAAAGAAATTAAATGCATCAATATTGGGAAAATAATTAAAACTTTAGTTGTAGACAACATGATCATCCACATAGAAAACACAGGAGAATCTATAAGTTATTAGAGCTAATAAGTGAGTTTAGCAGGGTTGCAGGCTAAAAGATCAATGTAGAAGAATCAATTATATTTATATTTACGAGTAGTGAACAATTAGAGATTAAAATAAAAATACCATTTACAATGGCATCAAACATTTTAAATATTTGGAAATGCAAAAGACCTAGAATAGTCAAAACAACTGTGAAAAAGAATAATATACTTGGAGGATTAACACTGCCTAATTTCAAACTTGAAAAGTGAAAGTAATAAAACAGTGTAGTATTGGTAATAGTTAGAAGGATCAATGGAACAGAATTGAGTGTCCAAAAACAGACCCACAGATATGTAGACAACTGATTTTTGATCCAAGTGCAAAGAAAATTTAGTAGAGAAATAGTTTTCAACAAATGATGCTGGCACAATTGGGTGTCTATATGCAAAAAGTGAGCTTCAGTTCATACCATACACCACATAAACACTGAACTCAAAATGGATTATACACTGAGTGGCCAGATTATTATGACCACCCCATCAGTACTTCATTGACACTTCCAAAAATATTGAATATTGAAAACTTCCTAAGCAAATACTCTCAAGGTTTTATTATTATTATTTGCATAACTAATTCACTTTATTGCACTGATGGGGTGATCATAATAATCTGGCCAGTCATAATAATCTGGCCACTCAGTGTACATCTAACTATAAATCCTAAATTAAATAACTTGTACAATAAAATGGAGGAGAAAATCTTTGCGACCTTGGGTTAGGCAAAGCTTGCGTAGATATGACACCAAACCCGGGATCCATAAATGAAAACATTGATCAATTGGAGTTAATAAGAATTAAAAACTTCTGCTCTTCGAAAGATATTAAAATACAAGCCATAGACCGGGAGAAAATATTAGCAAAGCATCCATCTGATGGAAGATTAATATCTAGAGTATGTAAATAATGCTCAAGACAAATAACCAATAAAAAATAGACAAAGGATTTGAACACTTCATCAAGAAGATACAGGAATGACAGATACACAAGCACATGAGCAGATGCTGAACGTATTAGTGATTAGGAAAACAGATCAGAACCACCATGAAATGTCTCTGCAGATGGAGGGCATTAGAATGGCTACAATTAGAAAGATGGCTTGGATCAGGTTTTGTTGAGGATGCAGAGGAACTGGAACTCAAACAGCACTGGTGGGAAAGTAAATGGTGCAACCAATTTAGAAGAGTTGACGGTTCCTTACAAAGTTAAACACTTACCACAGGATCCAGCCCTTCCACTCCTAGTTATTTACCCAACAGGAGCTTAATGTTCATAGGACTTTAACCATTATAGCCTCAAACTAGAAATAGCCCAAATGTCCATCAGCAGCTAATGGATGAGCACATTTGGCATATTCACATAATGAAATTCTACTCAGCAATAAAGAAATAACTTTTTTTTTGTTGTTGTTAATCCTCACCTGAGGATATTTTTCCATTGATTTTTAGGGAGAGTGGAAGAGAGAGGGAAAGACAGAGAGAAACATTGATGTGAGAGAAACACTTCGATTGGTTGCCTCCTGCACAAGCCCTGATCAGGGCCCAGGCCAGGGAGGAGCTGCAACTGAGGCACATGCCCTTGACTGGAATCGAACTCTGGACCCTTAGGTCTGCAGACCGATGCTCTATCCACTGAGCCAAACCGGCCAGGGCAATAAAATAACTATTGACACATGCAACAATGGATGAATCTCAGAATAATGACACTGACACCAGGTATAAAGGACCACATTGCTGTATGATTCTATTTGCATAAAATTCTCGAAGATGGAAACTAATCAATAGTGACAGGGAGCAGATTCACGCTGTCCAGGGATGAAGATGAGACGGGGAGGCAGGGAAGGGCAGGGGACGGGACTATAAAGGAGCATGTGAGGCTTCTGAGAGGGATGAATACACTCACGATCTTGATTGCAGCGATAGTTTCAAGGGTGTATACTTACGTCAACCTTATCCAAATGCACATTTAAATACATGCGGCTTATTTTATGTCAATTATACCTCAATAAAGTGTCTTTAAAAAGTCTTGTTATTCAGATCTCCAGCTGCAGTGCAGGGGGGAGGTTTCTGACGGGAGTCAGGCGAACAGGGGGGTGAATAAAGGAGAATTCACCCTGTCGGCCATGACCAACCCTGTGTCTCCGCAGGTGTGTCCTCATTCAGGAAGAGTGGGCAGAAAAGATCAGAAACTGGGCCCAGGGCCTGCTGCTCCCTCCCCTGGATCACTGCAGGGACGGGAGCTCCGTCAGAGGAGCTGCTGTGGTGAGGAATGCTGTGGGAGTGGGGCTGTAGGGCCTGGGGGTGGGACATCTGTGGGGGGAAGAGAGCGTTATCTCCAAGTACAGAACGGTCCACCACACAAGAGAAAGCGGGTGCCCTCAGAGTGGCCAGAAGGAAGGACTTTGCAACATTCAAAGCTTCCAGGAGATGGACTGGGCTACTTTAAGAGGTGGTGAGCTCCTCATCTTTGGGGATGTGCAATCAGGCGATGGAGGGAGGTGTAATGGTGAAGTGCTCAGGCTTTGGCATCAGACAGACCTGGATTTGCATTGCAACTTGGGTGTTTCAGGACAAGGGACTTCCCCCCTCTGAGCCTCAATTTCCTGATCTGTAAAGTGGGACCATAATACCATCTAGGGGCCAATGGACTGTTATGAGTCTTAACTGAAGTAACATGTAAAGGCCGATGTAGGCCCAGGCACATATAGGATCCCATATAAGTGGCTGGAAGCTGATGTCATTGTGCTGGGGATCTGTCACCAGGTGAGGTGCTGGCTATCACCCTTCATCACTCTGAGCTTTGGGAACCAACCTCATCATTTATCTCTGGGAATTAATGACATGGCCTTCCTCCTCCTTGCTCTCCCCCTGGTCCCTCTCTCTCTAGAAATGGTCTCTGCTGGTTCACCCCCCCTCCCTTACTCCCAACCCGGCCTTCCTTTTCCCAGTAAACTGTGGCATGGAGGGGACATCAGATCTCCTTGCTCCTGATGCCCATGTGTGTGTGTGTGTGTGTGTGTGTGTGCGCGCGCGACTGAGTCACACTAGGTGGGGCTCCTGGAGCCACAGATTCACAGGTATAATGACAGTCTTTGGGGAGCAAGACCCCTCTCCAGGGAGTGAGCTGCGAGGTGCCTCCTCTGTCTACCACACAGGGCTGGCTGGCTGCTCTCTTAATCATCCTCCTTGGTCTCCAAAACAAACCTTAATTTCAGACAGAGGAAAAAGAAAAGGCGCATAAAGCCTTGTTCCAGGGCTCCCGGCAGAGTTATCATTTCTTGGTCTAAGCCAAAGGCCCCTCCATGAGCGATTGGCCACTTAGCACTTGTTAATGGGTCTAACTTCCACAGGCTTTAAGTGTTTTCTTGAAATTGATCTTCCAGTGCGAAGTAGGCGTGGGGGACATGAAATAACCATCAGAGAGCCTTAAATGAATTACACTTTATCAGGAGGAGAAAAACAATGCGCTGGAAGCAGGGCTACCCGGGAAATGAGGGCTGTCGGGGCTGGAGCTGGGAGGGCGGCCAGGAGAAGGCCCCAGGCCTGCCTGCCTGCTGCTGCTGCTGAACTTGTCTTGTCACAGTGACTGCATTTGCATTCCAGAGGGGGATGCCATGTCTTGAGCCATTTTCTCTGCTCTGTGATGCGACATTTCCTGCTCCCGTCCCCACCCCAGCTCTGCCGCCACCGGGAGAGAGGGTGTCTGAGTCACTCTCCTTGCCTCTGGGGCATGGATGATGGCTGGGCCTGGAGAGGGGAGGCAGAAGGGGTCCAGCTCTCTCCTCAACCCTCCTCCCTCCCCCCATCCTCTGCCTTTTGCCTCCTGGGCCACATGGGCTGAAGAATGAGCCCTGAAGATCCTGGGCAAAGGGGATTCAGGGTCTCACTTCTCAGACGGGAGAACTGAGATTAGCACCTCCTCCCCCACACAAGGGCCTGAGGAGGGGGGGGGGGGATGCATTTTCAGCGGTTCTCAACCTGCGGGTCGCGACCCCTTTGGCGGTTGAACGACCCTTTCACAGGGGTCGCCTAAGACCATCCTGCATATCAGATATTTACATTACGATTCATAACAGTAGCAACATTACAGTTATGAAGTAGCAACGAAAATCATGTTATGGTTGGGTCACAACATGAGGAACTGTATTTAAAGGGCCAGAAGGTGGAGAACCACCGACTTAGATGCTCAGCTAGCAAACATTAGCTGAGGGCCAGCCTGCCCCCGGCTCTGTGTCAGGTTGGAGACTCCCACAGAGAGAGTCCTGGTCCCTGCCTTCCCTCTGTGCACAGCGAGGCCACGTCAGCCTCTAACCGGCTAGCTCATCCATCATCTTTGTCCCATCACCTTGTATATGTTACCTTAGTGCGTGTCACCACTTCACTGGATGTGGCCGTGTGTGCTACTCTCAGTCTCTCGTGTGGAATGTCTGCTTCACAAGGAGGGCTTTTCTGTCCCCCTCAGAGCTGTGTCCCTGCGCCTGGAACAGCTCCTGGCGTGTAGGGGATGCTGTGTTTTGTGAGTGAATGTTGTTGGACGTGCTCTAATGGAAGGAACAGGAAGCAGAGCTGCAGGTGTCCTCAGCGGGCAGCCTTCCTTGGTATGTGAGGGCCAGTGCCCAGGGGACATGGGTGGGGCACCCACAGGGTCTCCTACAATCCCTGAGAACAACCTGTGCATGGAGCACCGGTGCTCAGAACCCGCAAACTCCAGCCTCCCATGACCCATGACAACCAGCCCCACCAGAGACAAATGTGTCCTCGCCCTGCTGCTGGGACACGCGGATCTGCAGAGCCACCGCTTGCCCCAGTCCCAGGCCCAGCGCAGAGAGAGGGCTCGGCTGAGGCTCTGTGCTGTCTCGGCCTGGGGCCTCTGCTCTCTGCCTACAGTGGGCTTTCTGAGCACCAGCCAGGCGCAGGATCAAGTGGGCAGGTGAGGCTTGGAACCCAGGGAAGAGGCAGGGGTGGAGCGAGGGTCTGTGGTGGGAGGCGTCAGGGTACCAGCTGAGAACAGAGAGGGCAGCACGAAGAGCCAGCGTCTAAGCTCCCGGAACCTCCGCGCTCCACAGGCCTCCCTGGCACAGCTCTGTGGGCAGTGAGACGGACAGGCACACAGACAAGACCGGCGCTCTGATGGGCATTTGACCAGTGGGGGTGCTGGGAGGCAAAAGTGCAGGTGGCAGCCTGGGCCAGGTTGGCAGAAAGGATGGGGGAGACCTTCCCATGGAAGGAAGTGGCCAGAGGGAGAACCACAAGGGGTTCTAGGGCAGCAGGCAGGGGCCCTGCAAGGAAAAGTGGGGGCAGCAATTATACAGTGAGGAGCGGGTCCCCCAACTGTTGCTGGAGGAGTTGGATGGTTTCAGCTGGTGCCCAGGGCTCCCTCTGACAGGCGCGTGCCCAGCCTGGCCTGCACAGTAAATTCTGAGATGGGGGCTGCTCGAATACTCCCTGCACTGGCCTGGGCCTGCACCAGAGAGAGAGGGAGATGGAGCCCTGTTTACGAAGCGTCTTCTAGGAGCCTGTGAGCTGCATCCATGATCCACTTAATCTTCCACATTATCCTCAGGGAAAATAGGCTCGGTGGGGCCCATCTTCAGAGCGGAAGGTGGAGGTTCAAGGAGGTGCCCCAACAAATCAACATGGAGGAGGGGGCTCTGAGGAGGGGAGGCCGAGACCCTAGGGCTCCTGGGACTTGGATGTGCCTGCCTTGGGGCCATGGGGGTGCAGTTCTAGTCCAGGAGGCCTGCACTTCCAACAGCTCCTGGCTGCCGCTGCTGCTGCTGTCCACGGAGCAGGCTGAGTAGCCAGGGCTGCTGGAGGCGGCCCTGCTTGTGCCCTGATGTAACAGTGTGTACTGAGGGCCCCTATGCGCGGGGCGCTGGGACGTGGTGTTGAGCAGATGGGCTCGTCCCTGCACTGCGGAGCCCACAAGCTGGCTGAGAACACAGACAGGGACAAGCCAGTGGGTATGTGCTTTATTTATTTACTTTTTGGCAATTGGTAGAGGGGAGACTGAGATCTACAGAGGGAGAAGGAGGTCATTTTCCCCACTTTGCAGGTGAGGAAGCTGGGAGTCAGAGAGGTTAGTGACTTGCCTGAATGACACCGACAGTAAGTGGCAGAGCAGGGTGCAGACCTCGCAGCCCGATCCCTGAGCCTGTGCACTCACCCGATTGTCCACGCAGGGGGAGCCTTAGTGTCTGAACCCCTCTTTCCAGGGAAGTGCAGTGGGGGGGCTGCCTAGAGGGAGCTGAGGGAGGTCACATGCCAAGTCTGGGCAAAAGGCAGTGGGGAGACTGGCCTGCAGGCCTCAGAAGGCTCAGTTATCAGACAGTGAAGAGAAGGGGCTGGAGTCCCAGCCTCAAGAGGTAAACAGGAAAGCTGCCAATGCAAGGACGCGGAGGGGAGCAGTCGGCCCTTCCTGAGCACCTGCATTGCGCAGGTGCCTTCATCCTCCCTCCCCTCGGGGTTGCCTTTGGATGTCAAAGCCAAGGCTGTGTGCTCACAGTCCTCTTCCCACAGCAGCTGTAATGACTTTGTCAGTGGGTCTCTCCCTTCCCTGCTCTCAGTCTACGACTGAGGCTGCACCGCAGCTCAGCGTTGGGCAACGTGCCCAAGGCTTAAGCCAATCTGTAAAATGGATTTTTCCAGCCGTAGTACTTTGCTCAGTGAGGGCACAGGACCTGTTGGAATTAATGAGCTGCATTAGGGCTTTTACCGGGGCTTCTGAGAACAGCTCTTGCTCTTTGCCACTGCATTTGAACTTGAAAGCTCACAGTCTACAGCTGTTGCCACCTTCTCAGGTGTAGCCCGAGAAGGAAGACAATTTGTGAAGGAGAAATGGAGAGAAGCCAGGTGTTTGGTGAATCGCTGGAGGCCCCTTCAAGCTGAAACCAAGCCTAGCATTGAACATTTCCACGCATGGTCAGTGGATTCCCCCTTTGCTTTAGCGAGTTTGGGTTGAGTTTTCTGACACGTAACACACGGAGAACCCTAACTGGCTCACAGACCCACACGAAGGGGCTCCCGTAGGAAGATGGCTTAGTGGAAGGGCAAGGAGCCCCCTCAGGCCTCAACTGTAGAAAGTACAGCCGGGGTCCCAGGGCCTGGGGGTCACAGGACAGGGTCCTCCCTGTCTCTCTCTATCTGGATCAGCAGGATGACTCATCTCCTGTTCCCTCTGCTCTTCATCCTTCCTGCTGTAGACTGGCTTCTCTCCTCGCTTCCCACTCACCAAGGCCACGCCACGATGATGGCCTCTACCCCTGAGCTACCCGCTCTTCCTGCTGGCTGCCCACAGCTTAACACTCTGTCCCCATGTTCCAAACTGGGGAGGAGGTCTGATCACTTGTCCAGGTGTCCACCTCAATACTGTTAATAAGCTAAGGGTTGTGGCTGGTGGTGGTGGTGGTGGGAGAAATGACATCAGAGTTGTGGGCTGAGCAGGAAGGGATGGATCAGGAGAAAAATAATCAACGTTTCTGAAAAGATGGAAGTTATAGTCCTTATTTTTCAGATGAGGAAACTTGAACTCAAAGAGGTACAGTGAGTTACTGAGGATCACACAGCTTGCAAGCTGTAGAAATCATGATTAATGGGTTCAGCTGGACTCCAATCTCCTATCCTGAATCCCTCCTGCTTTCTGCCTCTTCCTCCATCTGCTCCTCTCACCTGCCACTTCCTGCCGGGCCAAGCAGAGAGGAAGGAAATGGGGAGAAAATGACTTCCCTGAGAGGAGAGATAATGGGGCGCTCCCGGGGCCCTCAGGAGTGAAGACCGTCATTGCGCCCTCAGTACCTGGGCATTTGCAGATCCCACAGAGCCCTGTACCTGATGCCCAGGTTGCCCCAGTTCTCCTTCCAGAGCGGGCCTGAGGAAGCCAGCGCACTTGAATTGCATACTCAATTATTCACACGAGTAAGAATTTAATTAAAATTTCATGGTAGTCATTGTATTTTTTATTTTTTTATGTTTTATTTTTCAATTACAGTTGGCATTCAATATTATTCTGTATTAGTTTTAGATGTACAGCATTGTGGTTAGATAATCATGTAGTTTACAGAGTGGTCCCCCGATACTTCAGGTACCCACCTGGTCCCATACACATTTATTAAGATATTATTGAGTGTATTCCCTATGCTGTAATTCACATCTCGGTGACTATTCTATAACTACCAATCTACAGTTCTTAATTCCTTCAGCTTTTTCGTCCAGACCCCTCTCTTCTGTCAACCCTTTGTCTGCTCTCTGTATCTATGCCTCTGTTTCTATTTTGTTTGTTTATTTTTCTTTAGGTTCCATATATAAGTGAAATCATACCGTATTTGTCTTTCTCTGACTTATTTGACTTAGCATAATACCCTCTAGGTCCATCCATGCTGTCACAAAAGGTAAGACTTCATTTTTTTTATGGCTGAGTAGTATTCCATGGTCTATATGTAGCACAGCTTTTTTATTCATTCATCTATTGATGGGCACTTGAGTTGCTTTCATATCTTAGCTATTATAAATACTGCTGCAATGAACATGGGGGTGCATATATTCTTCCGAATTAGTGTTTTGGGTTTCTTTGGATATATTTCCAGAAATGGAATCGCTGGGCCATACGCAATTCTATTTCTAATTTTTTGGGGAAATTACCACACTGCGTTCCATAGTGGTCGCACCAGTCTGCATTCCCACCAACAGTGCAGGAGGGTTTGCCTCTTCTCCACATCCTGACCAACACTTGTTGTTTGTTGATTTATTGATGATAGGCATTCTGACAGGTGTGCGATGATAACTCATTGTGATTTTGATATGCATCTCTCTGATGATTAGCGATGTTGAACAACTTTTCACATGTCTATTGGCCATCTGTATGCCCTCTTTGGAGAAGTGTCACTTCGGGTCTTCTGTCCAATTTTTAATTGGGTTGTTTGTCTTTCTAGTGTTGAGTTGTCTGAGTTCTTTATGAATTTTGGGTACTAACCCCTTACAGGATTTATCATTGGTGAATATCTTCTCCCACTCAGTAGGTTGTCTTTTGGTTGTTTTGCTGATGGTTTCCATTGCAGGGCAAACCTTTTTAGTTTGATATAATCCCATTTGTTTATTATTTTCTTTTGTTTCCCTTACCCCAGAAGATTGGCAGTCATTGCATTTTACTCAAATAGCTGATGGCCTTGCATTTTTGCCTGAGTCCAGCAGTCCCACCGTGGACTTTCAACCTCCACGCATCAGTTTTGATAACAAGCTCTCCTGTGGTTGCCACAAAGTCCAAATCAGGACAGGCCTCCTGCAGACACAGCACCGCAGTGACTGTGGGCTAAACAAGGCCCTCTCAGGATCCGGGCTGGGCGTCTGCCAGCCACGCGGCCCCAGCCTCCGGTTCCAGGAGACGATCTCTGACGTTTACTTGGCATTGATTCCAGGTAAACAATGGCCAGGGAGGATTTAGATATGGGGTCGCAGTGCGGGCTGTACTTGGAGGTTCTTGAAAACCACATCCCTGCAGACAGGGCAGTGGGAGGCAGGGCCCTATGTGTACCCCCTTCAGGGTTCCCATGGTCAGGTGGGTGACCTTGGGCAGTGACTTAACCTCCCAGACCCTCAGTTTCCCCACATGAAGTTAGAGCTGATGAACCCTCCTTCACAGATGGTTGTGAGAGTCACGGGGTGGGGCTGCGGGAAGCTGTCATCATGGTGCCTGCAACGCAGTAGGTGCTCAGATAAGCGGGCCCTGACTTGAGTTGGTGCACAGACCACTCTTTATCTGGGTGGGGGTGGTGCTGGGGAGCCCTGGCTTTCAGCCCTCACCTGTCCCATCGCTGATCCTCTGAGGATGTCCTGGCACCACTTGGCAGTGGGAAGGTAGGTCTGCATTGAGGTGGACCAGATGTGGATACTCAGGGATGTAAGCCATAGATTTTCTTGCCCAAATAGACAATAAGGCTTTGGGGGAAACCCTGCCACAGTTGACAGGAAACAAGACTCAGCATTTACAGAGAGACTGGGGCAGGTGAGAGGTGGCCAGAAAGCTCATCCCGGCCTTCCAGCAGCAAAGCGGTACACAGGTGTGTCCTGCAGGCAGAGCTCCACCCACCATGGGGGCTGGGAGTAGGAGATGAGGGGAGAACCTGACCCTTAAGATTTGATTAAGGGACCAGTGACTGATCTCAGAGGTCAGCTCAGGCCTGGAACCAGGGTGCCACAGACACTGCCGTGCCCATTCTATCCCTTCTGCATCCACCTTTGCAGGACCTGCTGGTGGAAGGAGAACTGAGAAGATCTAGGATATAACGGGTGTTTAGCGTGGTGTAGCATCTGGGAGAAAGCAAGGATCCCATAGGAGGCACTGCTTAGGACTGACTGTCATAGAGAATCAGAAAGAAGAAAGTTGTAGGGGGTGGGGTGGGGGGGTGGAGGGTGTCCTGGGGAGGGAACAGGTCTAATCCTGGGAGGATACCATGGCAGAGTAAAGGGAACAGCCGGACTCAGAACTGGGAGTTCTGGGTTCTGGGCCCGATTCAGTCTCCAGACCACTGTGTGACTGGGGGCAAGTCACTTGGCCTCTCTGGGCTTGGTCTGCACATCTGCCGAACAAGGTCGTTTCTAAGACTCCGTTCCCGAACCTTGACTCTGGGTTCTGTGTAATTGCCCTCCCCACCCCCCACCTTAAATTTGACCAGTGGCTTCCCAGCTCAACCGCCTTTTGCCAGAAGGAGGCAAGCCAACACCAGGAACCCACAGTGCTGAGTCTGCAGCCCTCAGGGCTGCTCGCTTGGTTAGAGTTTCGGGACAATGTGCCCTCGCCCTTGGAGAGGCCATTATGGGGTGGCTTGTGCAGCTTCCTCTGTGGGAGAGAAGACGATGGAGACAAGGGGCAGCAGGAGACGAACCTGGCTCACCCCCCGAGGAAGAAGCTGACACAGCAAAGTTTTGTGCTGGTCTCAGCTTGGAGACGTAGACGCTGGAAGGGAGGCAGCCAGGAGGCTCCTCCATGTCCTGTGACAGGAGCCTGGGTGTAGCCTGGCTTGAGCTCAGAAGGAATGTATTGGTTTTATCCATTGAAAAGCTCAGGGAGGGGCATTTCATCCGACCTCATTGCAGGGACTTGAACGACACCACCAGGACCTTCTCCTTCTTTTAGCATCTCTCCCCCATGCAAGGCCATGCTCAGGTCCCCCTTCTTGGTGCCAGATAGTCTGGAGTCCAGCAGAGAAGAGAAAACTTCCCCAATAGCTGATCAGAAGCCCTGGGCTGACTCCCATTGGCTCCTATCCTGAACCCGTCTGGAAGGCCAGGGAGAGGGAATGTGGTGATTGGCTTAATCCAATCAGGAACCATCCTAGACTCTCAGGGTGAGGTTGACCCAGCTAAAACTAACCTGAAATATGCTGAGAGTAGGGGAGGAGAAAATTTGGGGCACAAATTTTGTGTAAAAGGTGCCAGGGTACTGGATGGCAGTAACCCACAGATATCCTCCACTGGGTTTGCGGTGGAGGACAAGAAAAGCAAAGTATGAAATGAAATCAAGAGGAATAGGTGGGGAAAAGCCCAATATCCGCAGAGCATGGCTGATCTATTTTCATCTTCCTAATAATCTAATGAGAATGCAACTACTCTGACCCTACATCTAGAATCCTGTATTTTAGTGCTGGAAGGATCTTCAGAAGCACCTGGTCTGTCTATAGATAAGTTAACAGAGACCCAGAGAGGTTATGTGACTGTCTCAAGGTTACACAGCTCATTAGTAGAAGACCTAGGCCTTCCCAGGAGAGCTTGTCCTTGTGGGTATCCATCTGCTCAGAGCTGTTGCTTAATTACCGTGAACTCTGCAGCGCACGCCTCACTCTCACCCAAATCAGGCAAGCACCCTGTATGGGCCAGAGTCCACCCTGCACTGGGTGAGTGGAAAAATGGGTCTGTCATCACCTCTCTGAGTAGAAAGGTATCTTAGCAGATGCCACTCTGGGTCCTGCTGGAGACCTCTCTGAGGTCTTCACATTTCACACTCCTGATTGGTCCTGACACTCCCCCCTTTGCCCCGCCCCCATCACCTGACCTTGCCTCCCTGTGAAAGCAGAAACATTAACTCCAAAAGTATGAGAGATGGTGAGGCTCTTCATGATCTAGTCTGAACCTTACATCTTATAGGAGAGGAGACTGACCAGAGGAGGGGTATTCCAAGGCCGACAGAGTGACCTGGTGGGAGGGCTCCTAGCTCCCATCTAATGCTCTCCCACCACCCACTGGCCTTGCTGGCTGCACGCCCCCTGAGCTGCTATCCTTGTGGCCCCTGGCGGGGACCATCATCCATCTGGAAGCCTAAATACTTACACACTGACAGCCTCTCTCCCTTGAACAGTGTCACCCTTTGCAAGGTGTATCCATCCTCCTATTGTGTGAGACAATGGAGTTTCACTGAGCAGCTGGGGGTTTCCAAGGTCAGCTGCTGACCAGTTAGAGACCAGGACCAGCCCCCAGCCTCCCTGTGTCCCAGGACAGAAGGCTTCAAAGAATTGTCACTTTATCCTCCTTTGATCTGGTGTCCCTGGGACTGCTGCCCTAGTTATCAATGCGGGAATGAGTCTCAGAG
Source organism: Myotis myotis (assembly GCF_014108235.1). NCBI lineage: Eukaryota > Metazoa > Chordata > Mammalia > Chiroptera > Vespertilionidae > Myotis > Myotis myotis. Next base: position 17,577,106 of record NW_023416324.1, read on the forward strand.
AGGCCCAGCCCTTTGCGGTCCCTCACACACTGGCCAGTGGTGAAGAGGGAGCAGGCCAGGTTTCCTGAAGTCCAGGCTGGTGCCCGGTCACCCCCGCATTGCCGCGCATACAGTTAGGAATGGCACTTCCCTGAGAGTAGGGAACCGGACCAACACAGGCATAGACAACCAGGGGTTTATTTTCTCACCTAATGAGTCAGTGGCTGGTGAAGGCCCAGCAGCTTGAAGTTGTCATGGGGCCCAGCCTCCGCCTCTATTTCCCTTGGCATCCTCAGTATGTCCAACTGCCCTGAGGTCACAGTTCGGCGGCTCTACTTGGGCCTTGGGTCCCCCTTGGGACAGGCAGTGGGCAGGAAGCTCATGTTGGTCCAGCTGCTGCTGCCCTTCAGGGAGTTTCCCAGAATGCCTCTTGGTATCCTCTGCTCCCATTTTGTTGGTGGGAACTGTGTCACATGACTGTCTGCAGAGGAACGAAACGTAATTTTTTTTTAATCCTCACCCGAGGATATATTTTCCATTGATTTTTAGAGAGAGTGGAAGGGAGAGGGAGAGACAGAGAGACACACCAATGTGAGAGAGATACATAAATTGGTTGCCTCCAGTGTGCCCCGGACCAGGGCCAGGAACCTGCAACTGAGGTACGTGCCCTTGACCGGAATCGAACCCGGGACCTTTCAGCCCGCAGACCGATGCTCTATCCACTGAGCCAAACCAGCTAGGGCCACAATGTTTTAAGTAGGGAAATCGTTGTCCCTGACAATATAGGGGACATGTTTGTACGAAGGAGGAGGCAGGTCATTATCAGTAGACCATGGGCAGTCTCTGCCCCAGCACTGACAATCTCATGTTCACATTCGTTCCCTCCTCAGAGCGGCACAGGCACATTCACTGTGATGGGCAGTGAGGGGCTCAGCTGCTTGCATAGACCACAAAGGAGTTGTTTGCTGAGCTCAATAGAGCCCTGGGCCCTTGAACCCGAGGACCCCACAGCGCCCCAGGTCTGTACTCGTGTCCCCCTTTGTCTGCTCTCTCTTCTCTGTCCCAATTCTCTGCCTCTCCAGCTCCTCAGCCCAGCCCAGGGAAGTACATCCTACAGCCTGGAGATGAGGGGACAATGGCTGATCTGGTTCTGGCACCACATTCAGGCTGAGCCATGTTTAAGCAAGTCTGCTTTGAGGTCCGAACTCAAACCAAGTCCTAGGGTTGCACTCCCTCTCTCACATCCTGCTGGTGGGCTGTTCATCAGGGTAACATTAGCAGAGGACATGCGGGCAGCGTCTATCAAAATTCACAAGACACAGACCTTTGTCTGAGTAATTTAACTTCTGAGACTCAATCATTCTGAAATACTCCGGAATACAGCGCTATGTAAGGATCTTCACTACGATGTTATTTGTAATAGCAAAATTGGAGAAATTTAAATGTCCATCAGTAGGAGATTGGTTATCTGAATTATGGCACATCCATACCATTGAATACTAAGCAGCCATTAAAATGATTGAATTTGGCCTCTATGCTCTGACTTGGGAGAATGTCCATGATGTGCTTGTGAATACAGAAAGTAGGCTGCTGAAAAATATGAGCAGGAGGATGAAGATTCTAATCATCTTGGTCTGTAAGATAAATATCTGGAAGGATGTGTGCCTGTACTGGGGGACACTCAGGAAAATTCTTCATGCATTGAGACCCCCCCTGACTTCATGAACTCCATCCCTTATCCAAGGCCGTGTGTGCCCCAGATCCCTTCCCCTCTCGCCTCCATCATCAATGTTCCCATTTCTCCTGGATAATTCCAATTAGTGTGCAAACACACCATTAATTCTTTAATCCCCCCAACAAAAACAAGTCAATATCTAACCTCTCTTGCTACCTTTGCTTCATTTCACAGGAAAACAAAAGCACTGACATTCTTGCTATCTCCAATTTCCCATTTTCTTTTCACACATTTCTTTCATGCTCCAGTGCAACCCTTAAAAACATGCTCAATTTCTGTTTCAAATTCTGTCCAAGTCAACCAGTATTTTCCCAAGTTCCTACTAAGAGCCAGGTTGCTATGCTTGGCACTGTGGGGAACAAGGATGAATTGTTGGCTCTCTCACTGAAGAGGCTTTTAAGAACTTACCTGGGGAGCTGATAGCACAGGAAATTCACGGAGACCCTCAACATCATAAGCACGGTGAACCGCAGCCCAGAATGAAGATGGGCTCCTGGTCTCGGGTTCCCTCTTTGACCAAACTCTAACCAGGTTCCTTCGAGCGCTCTTCTCAACGAAGCCCAACCTTGACCTATAAAAACTTGAACAGACACTAATGTGGTTTCTAACAGCTCGAGGCCACATGCCTAGGGTGGCCCTCTCCCCTCTTGTTCTTCTTTTTTTATCCTTATCTGAAGATATGTTTATTGATTGAGAGAGAGGAAAGGAGAGAAAGAGAGAGAGAGAGAGAGAGAGAGAGAGAGAGAGAGAGAGAGAGAGAGAGACCAATGAGAGAAAGAAACATTGGTCCTTTGTCTCCCACACATGCCCTGACTGGGTCTGGGGACCGAATCTGCAACCTAGGTATGTGCCCCAACAAGGAATCCAACCCGCGACCTTTCGGTGTACGGGACGATGCTCTGACCATCTGAGCCACACCAGCCTGGTCAGCCCCAGCCCCTCTTAAAGAGCCTGACTGGGAGAACTCCAGGCTGCCAAAAGAAGTTACTGTTTGTTCCAGCCAACCCTGAAGATAGGGCTGCCGTCTCCCAGCCTTGGTGGGAGGTGGAGCCTAACTTTCATGCGTGCCCCTTAGCAAACCCAGATGGCTTTCGCACAGACTAACCTGGTCTCACTCGGTAATTTTTCACTTCCCTGACTGCTCAAGCCCCTGCCATTGCCCCTGCCCAGTGTTTCAGGTCTACATTGTTTTGGGCGGTGGCCCCGTTTCTAGCACAGAGCTGGGTATAGAGCAGCCACACAATAGGCACTTGCTGAATGAATGAATGAGACCGTTACTCCTCTTACAAGCTTAGGAGGCACATCTTGTCCTCACTTTATCACAGAAGCAACTGAGCTCAGAGAGGTGAAGCTTTTTGCCCACAGTCACACAGTGGATCAAGAGCAGAGCTGGGACTTGAACTCACACATGGAAAGAAGTCCCGCAGGCATCATTCATGGGAAAACATGGAGAAGGGAGCCCAGGTACAGGCTTCTCCAGAGTCACCCTCATCTCTGCTCTGCTCCTCTCACACCCTGCTCTCCAGCCATTTCAAGCCAGATGCTCTCGCTTGAGCAGGCCAAATGCGTCCGAGGCTCTGAGACCCTGCATGCTCTATTCCCCCTGTCTGCAGTGCCCTTCCCACCACAACATCCCAACAAACTCCCCCCTCCCTTCTCAGTTCAGGGTCACCTCTTCTGTGAAGCCCATGCAGGTGTGGACAGGCCCTGCTCAGATCTCCCCCAGCCCCGACACAGGTCCCCACAGCTGGAACCCCTCATTGCATCAGCACTGCCTGTTCCTGTGTGTTCCTCACCCGTGTGGCTCCTGGAGAGCCCAGCTATAGCTCTGAAGTGGCGAATGAACGAATGTGTGAGTGAATGAGTGAGTGAGTGAAGGCATTGGGCCATGGAGAAGCAAAGGGGCCACTGAGGCCATCTCCTGTCGTCCTGAAGTATTAACACCGAAGTCACCAACCCTCACCAGCCCTGAGGTGATGCAAAAGGGGTCGTGGGACTGGAAATGCCATGAAAAGATCTCTCAGTTCTGATTTTAGAGATAAACCAGAGAGGTCATCCTTTTTGTTCAAAGTCACTCAGCCAACACCCTGCCAACAACCTGACTTCCAGCAACAACCATCATCGCCACCATGACTGGAGTGTCCTGGCAGCTACAGGCATGGCACCCTCAGCACGTGTCCCACCCTATGCTGTGGGCAGAATGAGCACCATCTAGTTCCACTCCCATTGCAAACCGATGAGGCGCGCACTCCTACCTTCACTTTATTTACATTTCGCTGTGCTTAGTTTTCTTCATACAAAAGAGATGTAAGCTCCTTCAGAAAGATTTCAAGCAATAGCGAGAATGGGAATCCTCATCATCCCATGCTCTGATTCCCATTTCACAGATGAGGACTCTAAAGCTTGTGGTACTTTCTACACAACACAGCTTTACTCCCTAGGATCGTGCAGCTGGGCTCTCTGCTTGCCTGATGTGACACCAGTAGCTCAGTGACTCACAGGGGACACGAAGGCCTTGGGAGGTCTTGGGCAGTTGGAAACAATTGGCTCATTTGTTGAGCTTTCGCTCCTGGGCAGGTTGGCACCAGCAAATCAGTATTTAGTTGTGCCACGCCTTGTGGTGCCTGCCTCCCCACTCAGGTAGGACAGAGAAGAGCAATAATCTTGACAAAGTCTAAATAGCATTGTCTCGAGTGAACTGGAGGGGAGACTTTGTACAGGGGGCTCCCGAGGAGTCCATGAATCTGAGGCTGATGAATTACGGGGGCAGGTGCCTCTGCCACTGGCATCCTTGCTGAGAACCAGAAGTGGGATAATTACTTCTGTGGCGCTTGGTTGTCTGGAGCGAGCTGGCCCATTTATCTCTTTTATTGCTACTGGATTTCAGGAAAGTGTCTGCTGCCTCCCCCACCCCGGCCCCCCTTCTCTAAATGTTGGATTTGTTTGATGACTCCACTAGGCCTGGGGATGGGGGCCGGAGCGTGCCCTGTAGTAAGGAGGACTTGGTCCCTGAGCCTGGCTGCCCGGTGGGTTCTCTCGTGGGTGTGATTGGTGGGTGGATGGACTGCCAAGCCATTCATAACAATCATCCCCATCAGTGAAACCATCGATTTCCCTTCCGCCCCCGTCCCCTGCTTGGTGGACTGGCTGTGCCCAGCTCAAGGCAGAGGGAATGGGCTGAGGCGAAGGTTTTCTTGGCCTTGGAAATATAGTCTGAGAAGCCAGGTAAAAAGCTGAAATTTGAGGTTCAGTTACTAAAGGGAAATGGGGAGAATCTGTTGAGGGGTGCATTGGCTGATGCACCGAACTCAGGAACGTAGGCGAGGGGAGTGTTTCTGGGAATTGGGAGGGGGAGGAAGATGGGTCTGCTTCTGTCCTCTCTGCCTTCTCTCACTCCACCAAGACCTTTCTCCTCCATGTTTCCCAGCCTTGGCGTTGGTGGGTGGTTCTCTTATTGCCTTAGTTTGGATCTCCCAAAGTGCTCTCTGGATCACCCCTGAGCTCTGGGACCCCTCACGCCAGTGAGACCACCTGGACATTTAGAGAATTAGTTAATGTTTACATTGACAGAGCTATACCGTCTGTGGTAACCAGTGTGGAAACTCATTGTTCAAAAGTTCATTCATTCATTCATTTACTCAGTATTTACTGGATCCTCACTCAGTGACAAGCACTATGGTAGGTGTTCTGGATACAACAGAGAGAAGAATAGTTCCTGCCTCCTAGAGCTTACCCGTGGTCGGCAAACTGCGGCTTGAGAGCCACATGCAGCTCTTTGGCCCCTTGAGTGTGGCTCTTCCCCAAAATACCACGTGCGGGCACGCACATACAGTGCGATTGAAACTTCGTGCCCATGCGCAGAAGTCGGTTTTCGGCCTGGGTGAGTCTATTTTGAAGAAGTACTGTTGATATTTGGCTCTGTTGACTAATGAGTTTGCTGACCACTGGCTTAGACTATAGTGGGAGCAGACAGCGAGAAAAAATATTCTAGGCATAAAGAATCACACGTGCAAAGGGCTCGGGATGGGCAGGTTAGCATGACCGGGAGGCAAGCAGGTAAAGGAAGGGGCTAGGGCTGAGGCGAGGCTGGAGCAAGGCTGGGTCCAGGCTGGGTAAGGTGTTCTAAGCCACATTAAGAAGTTCTGTCTCTCCAGTTAGGGCTGCAGAAAGCCTTTGAAAGTATTTGAACAGGGAGCTTTGGGCCCCACAGTCAGGCAGTCTCTCAGACCCTCGTCCACTTCTAGAGACAGCTGAGGCCACTGGGATTTTTTTGCTGTCCCCTTGAAGGTGCAGCTGTCACCTGGGCATTGAGGGGTCTTCAATCCACTTTGTTCCGTGGGGTCCCGTCCCTCTGGATTTGATCCTGTCAGACCAGACTCGCTGAAGCCCCTGGAGGAAGAAAAATCTGAGCGAAGCATGGGCTGCAGCGATGACCGGGATTCACACCCCATGCGGAGCCCAGCACGGGAGAGGCCCTGGCTGCTAACTCCCTCCTTGGTAGCTGCTGTGCCCACGAGCAAGGATGAAAACAATGCCCATTAGCCCTTGCTGACCTCACTCCTGTCTAATAACCAAGGGTAAAGGCTTCTTTGGATTAAAGTTGGCCCTTTGAGCTTTGGCATAAAAAGATCAATCCTTTCAGGGTGCAAAGAGCCAAAGCTCTTCCTCTTTTGGGAAACCGCTCACCCCCATTCCAGGAAAGCCTAGGGTGGGCTCTCCCAGGAGACACTCCCAGGAGACACTCTGTCTCCCTCGCCTCTTCCGTGGGTTCCTGCGTGCTCTCTGGGGTGGAGGGAAAGGAAAGAGTGGGCTTGCAGTGGGCTGGGGGCTCCGGGTTCAGCCCATCTCACCTGCACCATGGCCTGTGGTCAGTGACCATGACTGATGTTAATTACCAGTTGGGGTAACGGGGGCATGGTTCTCTCTTTCTCCCCATTTTCCTACTGACCCTTAAAGTAGGAGCCTGCACCCCTTGGAACTATTGTCCAGAAGCTTCTGCCTTAGTTTCCACCTCTCATTTGCTCTTCTTTGAGAGAAGAGGAGGGGCTTGTCGGATGAGTGAATTCAGTTGGCATTGCCATTCTGTAATCCACACAGATAAATCGTTTGATTTTCAGCACTATGGGCTCTTTGAGGACCATGGTGCAGGGGCAGGCTCATTGACAACCAGGTCTGCCCTGGGATCTGCCCCTCACTAGCTGAGTCACCTTGGTCAAGTGACTTTGCCAATCTGAGGATCAGTTTCCTCATCTGCAAAGGAGGAGTCTGTTCATTCCTGCACCAGTGGTTTGGGAATGGATCCAGAGCAAAACATGTTTTGAGAGCTGTGAAATGGGAAGTGGACAGGAGGGGGCTTGGGTGGGAGAGTACGGGATTACGTTGGTGTTTCTATTTTCTCCTGGCTCTGTGCCTACTCTCTTTTAACAATAACATTATCATGACCTCTATCGTATCTTGACCTTTGTGTTTATACTGATGCTCAGATTCCAAGTCAGTCAAACCACAACCCGAAATGGCTCATCGCAGGAGGTGAGTCCAGGGGTGGCTGAGGTTTCAGGTTTGCTTATTCCACTGCCCAAGGGCCATTCGAGGACTCTAGGAGAATTAAGAAAGGGACCCCAGCAAGGTGTCAGCAGGACCCAAGGGAGGAGAAAGGAGAAGAGGGTGCAGCCAGCTTCTGTTTATTGATCACTCATGTTGCATGATCTTGGGCAAGATGTCAAACTCAAAGGCTAACATGGGCCAGATAAACGAAGCATGCGGCCTGTGTGCCACGAGTTTGACATGCTTGATTGGGCAAACCCTTCTGCCTCAATGAGCCTCAGTTTCCCCATGTGCACAATTGGATAATGACAGCGCCTACCTCCCAGGTTGTCCTGAGGCTCAGTGGATGAACTGTGAATCCTCCGCTTGGTTCCTGTGGGCGGTGAGCACTCAGTAGTTGCCAGCTCGTATTACTGTCGATGCTGTGGATGCGGATGATGTCTGAAGGCCGTTGGGTGGCTGACCCCACTTGTTCTGTGTTATCCCTGGATGCAGAGCTTAGACATTTAAGAGGAACCTCCAGGAGGCAGCGTTCAGCTCTGGAGAGGGGTTTCCTGATCAGGTGAGTTGCCCCGTGCAGGTCTCGGTCCACACCCTGCCCCAGAGGTTGGGGGGGGGGGGCAGGTCTGAGAGGCCTGGAGGGAGATGCTGGGGCAGGGACTTGCGGAAGTCTGGGTTGGGGGCATTCTAGGGGATGAACCTATGATTGAGGCAAACCACACAGGGGCAGCTTTTGAGTAGACATGAGGCATTCAAATCACCTTTCTGGTTACAACTGGACTCCTTGCCCAACTGGTAGCCAGTGGCTCCTGGCCTCAGGCCTCACTGGGCCATCACTGGTCTGTGAGGCTCTGAGCCCTGGGATCCATTCTCTCTACATGTACACAGTCCTTGCTGCCACTCCACAGGCTGGGAGATGGGACAGTCCGGTCCACCGTGGACAGTGTCCTGTAAACCAGCCAGATCTGGTTCTGTCAAACCCTCCCCCTTGCAATCACTTAATCTCTCTTCAGCCACACTTCCTTCCTGTAAAATGGAAACTAGATCTACTTGTGTACTTTTCTTGGGCCTTGAATGAGTTCGTATATGCGAAGTGGTCTGCCAATAGATGTGTTTTGAATGCTGACTATATGCCAGGCACCGAGTTAAGTTCTATGTGCCTGGCACTTAGTAAATGCTCAGTAAATGTTACTTTTCTTTATCTGGAAGGAGTTGGTGGGCTTCATGCGCAGAGAGGAGCAGAGAATAGTGGGGCTGTGATATGAGGGGAATGCAAATCTTTCTCTGAAAAGTGCCAGCAGGTAACGTAGCTCTTCTGGTGTAAGTGGGGTTGATGATGATACCTGACTCCCAGAGCAGAGGAGAGAGTCGGTGAGACAGGCAGCAGGGCGCCTGACCAGGCGCTGGCATATGCGAAGAGCTGGGCTGTTAATCTCATTACAGGAAGCATGTGAGTGTCAGCATTGGTGTGGGCATTAGTGGCACTGACTCCGGCTTGTGTCTGACACTGTCATGAAGCTCAATGCCAGCTCACCAATTGGGCAACACTGGGCAAATTATTCAATCAGCCCGTGCCTCAACTTCCTTGTCTGTAAAATGGGGACATAACAGTACAGACCTCATAGGGTTGCCGTGAGGTTTGGCCGAGTCACTGAGCACTATGCCCACCTCTTGGGCTCAAAGACATGGTTAGAGAGAGTGGCACACAGGGTTTTAGGGCAGTGGTCCTTGGACATACTGCCCTGGGCAGTTTTTAAAAACTGCAGATGTGGGACCCCAGCCACCAAAGACACTGATGCAGCAGTTGTGGGTGGGCCCAGGAACTCAGATCTTTAACAAGCTTCTCAGGGGAGGCTGATGCAGGGGTTCCTTGGCCTGGGGTTTGGGAACTGGCACAACGGGGATTCAGAGGTGAATGAAGCAGAGCTGTGACCCTGAAGGAGCCTACAGACTGGATGGGAGATGCTCACTCGTCAGGAGCGCCACGTGAGCCTGAACAAGGACCGGCTTTGGAGCCAGGAGGTCTGGGTTTGAGCCCGGCCCTCCAATCCTCCACTGTGTGACTTGGGCATGTTGCTGGACCTCCCCCACCTCAGTTTCCTCATCTGCAAAGTGGGGATAGTGTGGATTTGCTACAAGCAATGGATGAGCTACCCCATGTGACAAAATGCAGAGGGTGATTCCTACAGAGCCTTCTCTACGGAACGACCCACAGGCTCCAGTCTGCCCTTTACAGGGATTGTCAGGAGGGGAGGGGCCACCCTCATCCCTGGGCCCTGAGTCACTGCCTGGAGGAAAGCTGCCTGCTGGGTGGCGATGTCCTCTCACAGGGACACACGCAGTGAATCTGTGACTAATGCCTGTGGAAATGAGACATCTGACCGCTTCCCAGGTTCTTGCAATGTCACTAAGTCCCGGTGTCTCTTGGTCCCCTGCACAGTCACGTGGCCCATGGTGACTTTGACCTTCTTGACCAGGGAGGGATGTTGCAGGTGATTGTGGCTGCTAGAAGCCGGGAGGGAAAGCAAGCTCGGAGTCCATAAATGACCTCCCCAAGGTCACTCGGCAAGTCGGTGCCAGTGGGGCTCCTACTCCTTCCAGGCTCCCCGTCGTCAGCCTGTGTCCCCAAGATATACAGCAACCGGCTGCAATTCCTGTTGGCATCTTTCCACCCAGAGCTCGGCGCGCTCTCATCTCCATCGTCTCAGTTAGCATCGGGGCTGCTTTTATTAGGAGGGATCCTTTCAGGAGAGACATAAAACATGTCTTGAAAGGAAAGCAGTTTCCATTTTCTCCCCGTTTTACCCATCACACACATTTCCATTTCAATGGAGTCCCTTTTCTTCCTGTGCATCAAGTTTCCAAATCGGCAACGTTAAAGACCAGCTGCAATGGCGTGTTTCCTTCCTCAGCGCCTTCCCGCTCCTTTTCCCAGCCCCTTAGGGTTTCTCCTCTGGTGGCTGCTCCCGGGAAAGAAGGACTTGCCCCACATGTGGTTGATGGAGGTGGTAAAAATGGCCCAGGTGATGCTAATGATCACTGTGGATACATTCAAGTCCCAAACCCAGTACTCAGCGTGTAACCTTCCTTGGAAATAGGATCATTACAGAGGCCATCAGGTTAGAACAGCGGTTCTCAACCTGTGGGTCGCGACCCCTTTGGGGGTCGAACGACCCTTTCACAGGGGTCGCCTAAGACCATCGGAAAACACATATATAATTACATATTGTTTTTGTGATCAATCACTATGCTTTAATTATGTTCAATTTGTAACAATGAAAATACAGCCTGCATATCAGATATTTACATGACGATTCGTAACAGTAGCAACATTACAGTGATGAAGTAGCAACGAAAATAATTTTATGGTTGGGGGTCACCACAGCATGAGGAACTGTATTAAAGGGTCGCGGCATTAGGAAGGTTGAGGACCACTGGGTTAGAATGAGGTCATTAGGATGAGCCCTAATCCGGGATGACTGGTGTCCTTACAAAAAGGGGAAATTTGGACCCAGAGGGAAGACAAGGAAGAAACACAAGGAGAAGATGGCCATCTCCAAGCCACGGAACACCTGAGGCCCAGAAGCTGGGAGAAAGGACCGGGGCAGCTCCTTCCCCAGTGTCTTCAGAGGGAGCATGGCCCCTGCTGACATGTGGGTGTGGGACTGCTGGCCTCCGGGACTGTGAGTCAATCAGTTCCTATTGTTCTAAGCCACGCCGTTTGTTGTAGTTTGTTACAGCAGCTCTAGCAAACTAATGCGGGATGGTGACAAGGGGTGAGTACTGTGAGGGGCTGTGCAGGGATGCTGCTGGGATGGGGCCACCCAGGTGGGGTTACATTCCCAGACTCCCTGTATCTAGGTGGGACCAGTTCTCATCAGTGGGTTTGGAGAAGGGACGTGAGTGTCACTTCCAGGCCAAGGTGATTAAGAAGCAGGTGTGCCTTTCAGCTCTCTTTCCCCTCTGGGAGCAGAGAAATCTGAGGCCTTGGAAGGGGTCAGAGTCACAAGAGGGCAGGAGCCTGGGCCCCGAGTCACTGAATGGAGGAAAGCTGCCTGCTGGCTGGCTGGGCTCGAGCTGTGAAACATGGGGGAGGATTTAACCCAGGCTGGCCAAAGGAGAGAAACTTCCTAGAGGAGGTAATGACCGTGTGTGACCTTGGAAAGTAAGAAGTGGTCAGGGGGGAGGCGTGAAAGCGTACCAGGCCCAGGAGATAGCAGGTGAGGAGCCCGTCGGAGCGAAGCTGGAACAGTGGGGACCTCCAGTGGTCTCTGTGGTTGGAGTGTATCCTGTGAGGGGGAGACAGAGGACCCACGGGCAGAGAGGTGAGTGGGAGCTGGATCTCGGTGGCCTTGGCCCCATGTGGGGGGCTTTGGGAAGCACTCTGAGCCCAGAGTCCACTGAGTGGCCATTGAATTTTTTTTTTTTTTTTTAGCAGAAGAGCCATGTTGTTACACTGTGCATTTGAAGGGCCCTCTGGCTCCCAGTGCAGGACTGGATTGGAGAGGGAGACACACGGGTAGCGATTCTGGGAGGGAAGCTGGCCCAGTGCACCAGGGGGGATGGTCAGAGTGGAACTGAGGCAGAGGGGATGGGAGCGGCTCTTAGGGGAGTTCATGTTTTAGAGTCAACAGGCATTAGTGACTGATTTCAAGGAAAGATGAGGGATAAATGATGTGCAGAGGTTTCAGGCCTGAGGGTGGTGGGGCCGTAGCTGAGATGGGGACCCAGGACCTGTACAGCACCTCTGTTCTGGTCTTGACTTTTGTTCCCCCAATTACAGTCATGTGTCGAGAATGACAGACATAGGTGGTAGGCAGACCAACAGAGGGAGGGAGTTGTCAAAGGGAAGAAGCAGAACAAAGGCACAGAGGTGGCCGGTTTATAGCGGGAGCACTTTTTACTTGTGTAACATCTGTCTCCCCCACCGGGCTGGAGCAGTTGTCCTTGCCTTGGTCACCACCGCAGCCCTAACACCAGCAGACAGAGCCTGGTGCATAATAGGCGCTCAGCTGCTGCTTGCGAATGAATGGAGAAATAACCAGTCCTGAACTACAGGTTGTTTGGTTTGGCTGGAGCCCAGAGAACTGGCGGGGACCCCTGGGACGGTGGAGTGAAGATCTTGAGTGTGGGGTGGGTTAATTTTTTTGTTCCGTTGGTGATGGGTTTTGATCTGAGGAAGGCCTGACGAGCAAAGATAGCCGGTCCCGCAGCACAGCTACGTCGGTCCTCTGGGAGCTGCGGAAAGGATGTCACTGGACCGGGGGCCCTCATTGGTCTGTGCAGATCAGAGCCTCCTGGGTCCCCTGGTGGAGAATAACTGGCCGTGCAAGAGCCTCACCTCTGCCCTCCCCAGAGCCGGCTCCCCTCTGCTTCCCCCGCCCCCCGGAATGGGGCAGCAGACGATGGGGGGCGTGCACGCTTGCTTCTTTCTCTGACTAAGTCAGTTGCCCTGTGAATGGTTTCATCCATCTCCCCCGCAGTCAACCAGCTTTCCGGCCAGATATCCAGGACGGAAACCAAAGGAGACAGGCTGTGTCCGTGAGTCCTGCTGGGTCCCCAGGTGCCGGGGTCCAACCACAGCAGGTCCAGGGGTCCCCAAAGGTGTAGACGGAGTCGGCGAAGAAGGAAGGACACGGAGACAGTGTTCAGTTGATCAGCAGCCTAGCCAGGATCTCCAGCCAGGATCTCCAGCCAAGTTCTGGTCTGGATCTCCAGAGAGGTTCTGCTTAGGATCTCCAGCCAGGTTCTGTGTCCATGTTGTCTTGCTAGGTTCTCCAGCCAGGTTCTCCAGGTTCTCCAGCCAGGTTCCGTAGCCAAGTTCCCTCGCTAGGTTCTCCAGCCAGGTTCTGTGTCCATGGTCTCTTGCTAGGTTCTCCAGCCAGGTTCAGTCATCAGGTTCTAGTCAGGTTCTCTTGCCAATTTCTGTAGTCAGGTTCAGTCCAGGATCTTTTGCCATGTTCTCTCGCTAGGTTCTGTCTCTAGGTTCTGAGGCCAGTTTCTGTCCAGGAACTTTTGCCATGTTCTCTCCAGCGAAGTTCTTCTGTCTCCAGAGAACGTTCTGTGTAGGTTCTGTGCCTAGGTTCTGTCTCTCTCGTTCTGTCTTCTTACATCTGTATTTATACCAGTTGATTCCAATCCTATCAATCTCTATTTCAAAGGTTAGGGTGTTTCTTATCTCCATTCCAGGGAGTAAAGATTATGTAGCTTAAGCATGATTGTTTGTAGTTAAAGTGATTAATTACCCACCTGGCACTTAGTTAAGAGGTTTTATTCCCTCCCTAACTTCAGGGGAAAATCCCTACCTGGGGAAACAACCTTTCTCAGAGAGGAGACCTTGGTTAAAACACATACTGCCAAGAAGGTGAGCAAACATATTAAGAACAGTATGCCATATATGCCAGGTCCCTTGAAACAGCAAGCATGGACCGGCTCCCAGCAAATTCCCCCTTTTTTATTTTTTTAAAAGCCAGGCATTAAAAAGAAAAACCTGAAATGCTCTCTTGTATCCATTTTAAGAGTAGGATTGGCGCTTTCCGCTATTACCTGAGTCCTGATCTATCACCCCAGGGAGAGCTTGCCAATCCTGCACTTTCCCAGGGTGGAAAGGCTGCAGTGGGGTTAAGGATAAGGCTCCTTGGGCCTACCTCCTCCCATGCCTTTACATTTACCTTTCCTTCCTCAGAAAAGCATGGACATACTTCTTGTATAAAACGTTCTATCTTACTGGGAGTAACCTTAATTCCTCTGCTAGCAAGCATATGTGTTAAAAGATCAATACAGAGTCTTATTTCTTTAGACTCAGTATGGCACATCTTCTTAATCTAAAGATCAATACAGAGTCTTCTTTCTTTGGACTCAGTATGGCACATCTTCTCAATCTAAGTTCTGTACTATCCACCTTCTTACCCTACTTATCCTCTATAGGGGGGTCTGCAGTACCCTGGTGGAGTCCTATCCGTCCCGAGTGTGGGGTTCTCAATGGGGAGGGGGGAGGGGCTTACCTAGGGGAATCCTGTTCCAGGAGTTCCCAAAGGTGTGGACGGAGTCGGCGAAGACTATCCACCCTCTTCCTATGGTGGAGTCTGATCCGTCCCGATTGTGGGGCAAAGACTATCCACCCTCTTCCTACGGTGGAGTCCTATCCATCCCGAGAGTGGGGCTTACCTAGGGGTCCCTGTTCGGGCGCCATATGCCGGGGTCCAACCCCAGCAGGTCCAGGGGTCCCCAAAGGTGTAGACGGAGTCGGCGAAGAAGGAAGGACACGGAGACAGTGTTCAGTTGATCAGCAGCCTAGCCAGGATCTCCAGCCAGGATCTCCAGCCAAGTTCTGGTCTGGATCTCCAGAGAGGTTCTGCTTAGGATCTCCAGCCAGGTTCTGTGTCCATGTTGTCTTGCTAGGTTCTCCAGCCAGGTTCTCCAGGTTCTCCAGCCAGATTCCGTAGCCAAGTTCCCTCGCTAGGTTCTCCAGCCAGGTTCTGTGTCCATGGTCTCTTGCTAGGTTCTCCAGCCAGGTTCAGTCATCAGGTTCTAGTCAGGTTCTCTTGCCAATTTCTGTAGTCAGGTTCAGTCCAGGATCTTTTGCCATGTTCTCTCGCTAGGTTCTGTCTCTAGGTTCTGAGGCCAGTTTCTGTCCAGGAACTTTTGCACTTAGTTAAGAGGTTTTATTCCCTCCCTAACTTCAGGGGAAAATCCCTACCTGGGGAAACAACCTTTCTCAGAGAGGAGACCTTGGTTAAAACACATACTGCCAAGAAGGTGAGCAAACATATTAAGAACAGTATGCCATATATGCCAGGTCCCTTGAAACAGCAAGCATGGACCGGCTCCCAGCACCCAGGGCACGCCAGGCCTTTCTCTTTGGAGGGAGAACACGGTGGCCGGGCTGCAGGCAGCTCGGGGCTTTCATCCCTCCTGAGCAGGGCCTTCCCTGCAGCCAGGCCCGTTCCCGTGGGAGCACGGAGGGTGTGCAGAGCCTGGCCCCGGCTGCTTCCTTCTGAGGGCAGGGAACACTGTGGAAGGGTGCCAACCCCGGGCACCTTCCGAAGCAGGCTGTGTATCATCAACAAGACCCATCCCCACTTGTCCAACCGGCACAGAGGCAAATGGCCAAGGGGAGATGAATCAACATCTCACATGGGTCCCCTCCTCTGTTCCCTCACTGCCCTGCCCGCATCAGGCCCACACACCGCCCAGTCCTCCCGTCCCCCAACCCCCCAGACCTACCCTCACACGGTTGCCATGTGCTCATTCTCAGGCACAGCCCTGACCACATAGCGTCAGCCCCTCCCTGCTTAGGCACATCCGGGGCCCTGCCTCTCCTACTGAAGGCAGCCACCAGCCTTGTGGCTGAGGCCAACCTGGCCGCGGCCCATTAGCAGTCCTGAGGAGGGCTGCACCCTGCAGTGGTCAAGACCCAACGATGAAGCCAGGCGGCTTTGGTCAAAATCTTGACTTGGCAGTGACTCTGAATGAACTACTTAACTTCTAAGAGTTCAGTGTCTTCATCCGTAAACTGGAGAGAATAATGTGCACCTCATGCAGTTGTCAGGAGGATCATTGAGCCAGTGTATGTGACATGCTCAGAGCTGTGCCCAGTGTGTGCTCCTTGTGGTCTGTCAGGTCCCCCTCTTTCTCCTCCTCCTCTCCTTTCCTCCCCTTCCTTTTCTTTTCCCCCTCCTTTTCCCTCTCCTCCATGTTCCCCCTTTTCCTTCTTTTTGACATTTTCCTTCTGGGAGCAGCCCCTTCTCCCACCTCCACTCGCTTCACCCTTAGACTGACCACTCAGGAGCCAATGTGTTTCCTTTAAAATTCAGGCAGGCCCAACCGGCGTGGCTCAGTGGTTGAGTGTTGACCTATGAACCAGGAGGTCATGGTTCGATTCTAGCTCAGGGGGCATGCCTGTGTTGTGGGCTCGATCCCCTGTCTCTCTCTTCCTCTCTGGAATAAATAAAAATATTAAAAAAATAAAATAAAATTCAGGCAGGATGAGCTGGGTATTCTGTCACTTACAACCACAGAGCCCTGACCCAGGCCAAGTCAGCCTCTGCGGCCATGCTTGTCTCTTCCTGCTCCCAGACCTGAATCCTCTCCCCAGCCCCACCCACGGGCCCCTCTGCTCCTCACTTTGTATCTTTGTTCTTGAAGTAACCTCTCTCTGGAAGGCCCCCTCCTAAATCCTTGGTCCACCCAGATGCTGTGTGTCCTTCAGCGCACCGCCATCCATGGACCTTGGAGGCAGAGCACGGAGGCAGGAGATGGGCTTTGCACTCGGAGAGGGGTGGTTCCATCCCTGCCCCCCTCTCGCTTGCCGTGTGACCTTAGACTTGTTATGTAACTGCTCCAAGAATGGGTCCATTCATCTGACCTGTGCAGCGGCCCCACAGGGTTCTGCATGGATTGAAGGTGATAGCGCACGCGAAGCCCTGGTACACAGTGGGTGCCTAATAATGGCTGGTCGACACCGTCGTGCTGCGCTGGCATAAGCCAGCTCTGCCGCCAGCACTGCACCGGCCGGGGGCAGGAAGGAGCCCCCGGGAAATCTCACCCGTCAGTCTCGCTCTGGGAAAGAGAAACAGAAAATATTCTAATTCCAAAGAGTAAATGTCAGAGGCTTGGGAGGGCTTCTGAGGTTCTGAAAATAAGCACACGGTATGGAAGGGAAGGAGGGGGGGCGGGTGAGAGCAGAGATGGGGTGTCAGGCCTGGGGAGGCAGAGGGACCCGGGAGACTCCACAGGATCCTTCTTTTCTTGGGATAAGAGATCCAGGCTCTGACCTGTGGCCCTGTGTTTGCCGAGGACACCAGAGCCTTTGAGGGATGAGTGACTCATAACCACGGTGGTTTGGGTCCAGCCTGAGGGCCGTGAGGACGCTCCCCGGGCTCCTCATTAAAGAGCTAATGGGCTGGTGTTGGAGGAGCCGGGGCAGCACCGCTGACCTGTCTCCTCTGCCCTGCGTGGGGTCTTTAGAAGAGTCCAGAAGCAGGCACACAGGTGCTGCTGAGTGTCAGTGTCCCCAAGCCGATGGCGGGGTGGCCTTGCTGGTGTAGAGGCCCGCAGGGTCCAGCTCCTCCCGCAGCCAGTTTGCAGGGGGAGCGCTTGAGCCTGGACTTGTGTATGTGGGATGTGTGAGCCTTGGAGGATTCCATGTGACGCAGAGTCGGAGGCCAGTCTGAGAGGTCCTGAGGGATCCCGAAGAGAAAGGCTGGCCCTGCCCTCAGGGCTCACACATGGGGCCCTGTGGCCAATCACAGGTGGAGGTTGTCATTGGATAGAGAGGACACCCCCACCTGGAGGGGTGCAGGGAGGAGGTCATGTCAGGGTCTGCTCTGGGCTGAGTCCTAGAGGACAGAGACTCACCAGACAGAGAAGGGGAGGACAGGGCGGGTGAGGAGCTGGCCTGCCGAGGCCCAGGTGCAGGGGAGAGCGCTCCCTGCGGTCAGGAAATGGGAGGAGCGCTAGGGACACCGTGGCCCTGGCCCCTGGGAGGAGGAAGCGGCAGGGGAGGCTGGGCCATGGGAGTCAGAGCAGCGGGGCCTGGATGCCAGGGGTAGGTTCGCATTTCAGCGGCGGGCCCCAGGGATGCAGTGCCCTTTCTGTTTAAGCAGCAGCCTGTGCTCAGGGCCCCTGAGTCTTGAGAAGGTACCTGTGTGCAGCTGAGACAGGGAGGGAGACTCTGGCAGCAAAGAGATCAGGTAAGAGGCGTCTGCGATGGTTTGGGTGCAGGGCGACCTCATTATTGACTCATGTCCCCTTCCTCCATCTTCTAACCCAGTGGTAGGTCGAGTCTCTCATACTTTGAATCTCCCCTTCTATCTCATCTCTCCTCTACCAGATTGCCTTCCCCCACCCCGACTCAAATTGGACTGAGGTAATTTCCCATTCAAGGCCCATAGCTTAACCGCCTTTGCAAAATCCCTCTTGCCATGCAAGATAGCATGTTCATAGGTCCCAGGGAGCATCAGCAGGTGGCATCTTTGGGAGGTTGGTAGGCATTATTCCTCCTACCCCAGAGAGGGGAGGGAAGGAAAGAAAGGGGAAGCAACATTTATTATTTATTTATTGAGATATAATTTACATAGAACAACAAACAACAATAATACCACATGTATTAAGCATCTATTAAGTGCCGAGGACCAAGCAAATGGTTTAGCATCTATCATCTAGCATTTGTCATCACACCACCCTGAGGGTCAGGTAGTGTTATACCCATTTCACAGATAAGGAAACTGAGGCAAAAGGACTGGTGAAGGATGAACAGTGAATAAGGAGTAGACGCAGAATTTGAACCCAGATTCGAAGACTCGAAGCCTGTGCCCTCTCCTGGAACCTCAGTACTGTCTGCTATGAAGGGAGAAGAAAGGGTGGAGCCAGCTGCGAGAGGCCAGTGCCCTCTCTTCAAATACCCCGTGGGCCTTGGACACACCTGCCCTTGCAGGAGAAGCCTCAGCAGGCGGTCCCATGCCTGGCTCCTTCCTTCCCCAGCACACGGAGGCTGCCGATGCACGGACGCAGAGCTGAGCAAGCAGGTAGCTGCTGAGCATACACCGTCACGCTTGGCTGATGGATGCCACCGGGCAGAGTGGCTCTGTTCTGCCGTTAGCTGGTTGAACTGGCCCGGCTAACGAGTGGGTTTGATAGCAGCAGACATTTGTGGAGCGGGCACAGAGTTGAGCTGTGGGACTAATAATCCCGCTTCACGTGATTGGTGGGTAGATTTTAAAAATGAGTTAAAAGTGGCCCTCTCTGTATTAGACACAGAACTGCCATCAATTGTGTGCCTTTCCTCCTTGTTCTGTAGCACATTTTCTTTTCTGTGTCAGAACCCATCCAGTCTACGTGAGAAGTGGCCAGTTTTCCCCCTTAGAGTAAAAGCAGTTTGTAATTTTCTCTGAAAGATGCTGGGTTACAAAGCAATGTGGGTTTTGTCTTCTGCTCTCGCTGCTGTCAAGGTGGAATAGAGACGGTGTCTGAACCTCACTGTCGGGGTCCGGCTGCCCTCGTGCCTGGCATTGCCCGCTGGGGGTATTGGCGCCCACGGAGCCGGCTCCGCCATGGGCCCGTGGAATGGGCCCGTGGCTGCCTGGCAGGCGGAGCCTCCTTCCCCTGTTCACGCTGCTGCACTTTTTGTGCTGATAAGGCGGTTTTAGCACATTTATAAATATTTGGGTATCTTCTTGGTCATTTATTTTTCAGTTATTTTTAGGGGAAAATAAGTTGTCTTTACACTCCAATAAAATTGCTGTTCCGTGGCCTCAGACGCGCCAGGCAGATGCGAGCAGGAGCTGAAAGAGGCCCTGCAGTGAGAGCCAGCATTTCCCGTTCCAGTCCTGGATAGGCTGGCAACCTGCTCTGCAGCTTTGGGAAAGTCGCTTCCCCTCTCTGGTCCTCAGTATGTCCCACATTAACGCTGACGTGACTAGTCTGAATATTCCAGGAATGTGAGGTTCCTGGCAAATGGGAGCTAATGGACTTTATTTATGAAACAGTAGGCACCTACTGTGTTTCAGGCACAAGGCTATGTCCTGGGGAAGCAATTCCCTTCCCTTGACCTTGAGGAATAGATCTTCTGAGGGAGGAAGTTCACTGATAAAAGGTGAAAAAGTCACTATAACTTACAGAATGAAAGCTCCACGTGCGCAGGGAGTTCTGTTCACTTTCTTCACTGCTGCCCCCTCCTCTGCCTGCACTGCTGGCCTCACCTGTACCCTCCCGGGAAATGGGGGCACATGAGGCTGAGCACCGGCTTTCCTTCAGGTGCCACCGACAGTCCTGGCCACCCCACCTTGCCCCCGTAACAGCTGCCAGCCAACTGCACCCACTGAGGCTTTATGGGCGCCTTTAATCCTGTAACCAATGCACTGGGAGGGCAGGGACAGAATCCATCACATGTGCAGCTCACATTACCTTGTCAGGCCCGGCCCAGCTCCATCAATCAATACACGTGCAGCACTAGTGACTCCTGCTTCCAATCAATAATGCGTACACAGTAGGTGGGAGGGACACGATTTCTTTTTCCTGCCCCCATGTCCTTTCTGGAATAACCGACCATCTTTCTTGTATATAAATGCCTCCCTCCTGCCGGTTCCTTGGGCCCCGGGAGGCTGGCGGGCCCTCCTCTCGATGGACTCACACCTGGACTCAGCCCCCGTGCTGGTGTAGCCTGTGTGGCTTTCTTGCCTGGATTGTGACCTCTGTGGTTAAAGGGCTTTGTCTCTGACTTGACAACCCCGTGTGCTTTGTGTCAGTTAGAGGGTTGTCACCAGGCTCTGGTCATCTCCCCAGGGGGACAGGGGACATGCATATCACTGCTCTTTCCTCTCAAAGGCCAGACCAAGGCCTTTAGTCACGGCTGCCCCTATACCTGGCCCTACTGGAGCAGCATCAGAGGGGCAGCTTGTGGAGCAATTCAATAGCTAATTATGGAGGACACCTGTTTGAAGCCTCGTCTGTGCTCAGCACTATATCAGTCAGCATTGGAGAGACTGCTTAGTAACAAACAGTTCCAAAGTCACAGTGGCTTAAAAACCCACATCTCCACTTCTTACTAACCCAGCATGTCCACTGTGGGTTGGTTGGGGGTGACTCTACTGATCAGGGCCACCTGTGGACCCCAGGTGACAGAGTAGCTCTCATGTCAGAGATGAAGAGCACTCTAGCGAGTTTTGGATTGAATGTTCACCAGGGAAGTGACACACTTACCACCACTCACACAACTCATTGACCAGAACTAGTTACATGGTCCCACTGAGCCACAGGGCATGAGAAGTTTAGTCCCGCCATGGGTCTGGAGGGGGGGAGACGTGAAAATATTTGGCAAAATGTATGACTGTTCCAGGCACCATGGAGTGTAAACAGTAATGACTCTGCCCCCACCTCCTCCTCCCACCCCCTCCCACCCTGCACGTACCCAGGGGGCTTAGGGTTTGAGCAGGGTGACTACATCGATTGTCTTTCCATTCAATCCAGGTGGCTGTGGTATAATTATCCCGAGAGCCTGAGAGTCAGCAGCTGTATAAACAGTGATCGCGGAGCTTGGACGTCACTAGGCGGGAATCTGCATCCAGGTGTGTCTGGCTCAAAGCCCAGTCCTCTTCTCCCCGAGTGGCGGTGGCCCTCAAAATAGTCAGCAAACACTTCAAAGCAGTGGAGAGACTAGGAAGATGCTGGGGGGCTGGCGGTCAGTGCCACAGGCCAGCGTGAGCCTTATTGCTGGGGAGGGTTTTGGGAGGGGCTGGTCCTGATGGGTAGATGGACTCTGAGAGGCCAGAGGGAGGGAAGGGCCGGCAGGTGCCCGGGCAGAGGTGAGCTGGACACAGGGGATGGAGGAGCCATGAGAAGATGGCTTAGCTGGGCTGATTGGGAGGAAGAGGAGGAGAAGGTGACATGGGTCGGCTGGGCCCAGACATGTGTATTTTGGCATCAGACAGACCTGGGCTTCAAACCCAGCTCTGCCATTTTGGCACATATTTTAAATTTGTGAACCTTTTCCTCATGTGCAAGGTGGCTCTGAGGCTGACATGAGATCAGGGCAGGAAAATACAAGGTGCCATGCGTGACGTTGAAGATGCTGAGAGAGAGGCATCAACATGGCCTCCAGAGAGCGAGCGTTTCCTTTGTGCCTGGCCCTCTGCCAAGCATTTTGCATGAACTGAACCACTGAATCCTCAGAACAATCCTCTGATGAGGTACCACTGGATGATACCAATGGATGAGGTACCCATTTTACAGATGAGGACAATGAAGGCCAGAGAGGTTGATGCCCAAGGTCCCTTAGCTGGTCAGCAGCTAACCTCTTTCTTACCACTGGTGGCCCTTTGCTTTTCCTTATGAGCCTCAGAGTCTGACAACCAAGGTTTGGGTTAAAGAATTATGTACAGACCCTGACCACCTTCCCCTGCCCCACCTTTCCGCACCCCTTCACTCTGCAAACCTGTCTTTAAAAAGCTCCATTTCCCCAGAGGGGGAACCTCTTTATTAGACAAGGCCCCTCTCCACAAAGACAGAACATGGAGGCCAACGAAACTCACTTGGTTTTGATATAACTTTGGAAATCGATGGGCTATGATTGTGAATCCAGCGTCTGTCACCAGCTGCCTAATTTTAGCTGGATCTTGGCAGGCTGCTCAGCCGGCCCATCCACCCCGTGGCCTGGCACAGCGGTGCTGAGAGCATCATTGATCTTTAGACTCAAGTGTCCTCATGCAATACAAATCCGCTGTTACTCAGAGCGCCGTCTGCCATGTGGCACAGGAGAAATGCTACCAGAATGATAACCAGAATTTCACTGGAAAGTCTGCCCTCCACCTCTCCTCTGCTTTGATCTTGGCCTTACGGCTCAGACCTGGAAAGTCTATGCCTTTTACTGTCTCAACTTTGACATCGAGCAATAGGGAAAGGCCTCAATGGGTTTGAAAGGTTATGGGCAAGCTCCCTAGTACGAGGGCCCTTGGCAATTTGCAGTGAGTTAGCGCCTGTTTATTTGCGTGAGGAGGGTTCACGGGAGGGCGACTCAGTGCTCCTGTCTGTTCTTGGCTGAAGGGGTGGCTGCATGCTGGTGGTCTTGATCCAGCATCTAGAAGGGTTCAGCAATCTGGAGAAGGCGCTGTGTGTAAATTAATCAAGAGTCCAGAGACGAAACATAATTTTGAAAGGCAATATGGGGAGTCAGAGAAGACTTAGCTAAAGGAACTAAGTTCTCCCTGTCTCAGGACCCCTTGCTTTTTATTAACACAAATTGTCCTAAGGCAAGTTGGAGATACACACATCAAAGGGTAGGGTTAGGTACAGAATTCATTGTCAGACTGGGGAATTGCCTTCGGCTGTTCAGGTGTTTGGCCAATAGGAGGCAATAATATGTAGACTGAGAGCCCTTAGCTGTCTGGCAGCAAGCAATCATTTAATGCATCCTTTTCAGGTTTGGGGAAGTGCCCTCAGCTACCTCCAGATGATTCAGCCCTGCTGACATGCTGGAACTGGCTTCTGGCAGCTGCAGTGGAGGGTTCCCGAGGGTCTGGAAGCTCTGGGGAAAGACAAAACAGAACCAACATTGTCCTAAAGGGCGGAAGTGGACAGAACAAGTAGAGTGTTTATCTTGCAACGGGCCGCCCAGGCAGTGGGGAGTTCTGGGAAAGGGGGCAGGGAGAGGAGCACCTGCCCCTTTGGACACAGGTGTTCTCTGGGTGCGCCGGGTCATCAAATGTGATTTGGGGTAGATCCTGAGGGTCCAACTGCCTCATCTTAGAGAGGGAGGCCCTGAGACCAGGGAGGGAGGGGCAGCCTGTCCCATAGTCGTGCCACCGGTCAGTGGCAGGACGAGAGGTGCTGATGTCCCCATTGTACCGTCAGCTCCTTGAAGGGCCATGCCTCTCTGCACAGAGCGCTGGGGAAAGAATACCATTTCCTCTAGACCAGGGGCCACCACATCTGGCCCCACGATCTGTTTTTCTAAATGAAGTTTTATTGGGGGACAGCCACACTCACTTGTTCATGTGCTGCCCGAGGCTGCTTACACTCTCTACGTGCAGAGTGAGGAGTGGCAGCAGACACGGTATGAACCATAAGCTTCACATATTTGCTGTCTGGCCCTTTATGGGGGAACGTTTGCTGCCCTTCTGTCCAGACACTTGCCTGAGGGGATAGTACACATAATTTATGCAGAGGGTTTATGCACATTTTAATATTATTATTAAAAGTCAGATCCTTGTTTGCAAATGGAAACTGATAAGGATTCCCCCTTATCTAAAACTGACAGCAGCAAATCTCAGCTTGCAGTGGGGTGGGGGCGGGGGTGGGGGGAGCTGCCCACTCCTGGCCTCCCCTCTCCGCGCTCTGCCTCCAAGTGGGGTTCCCAGATAAAATACAGGACATCAGTTAAACAACGAATTTTTAAAAAACTAAGTATATCCTAAAATATGCGTGGCTCATGCTTAGACTGAAAAATTATTTATTGTTTAACTGAAATTCGAGTGTAACCGAGCGTCCGTCTTTTATTTGCACTTAGGAAATCTGGCAATCCAACCCCTGAGCCACCGCAGAGGAGGCTCCTCAGCAAAAACCTGGCCTCCGGAATTGACAAATCTTAGGCTGGCACTTGACGTCTGTCCTTGGCCAACACCGCAGCCTGGTGGCCTGCCCCTGCCTGTCCCTGCTCCTCCCCTGGCCCTTCACTGTCCGGCTCCAGGGGCTCCTCCAGGCCTCCTGCCACTCCTGTGCCTTTGCCTGGGTTCTGCCTCTGCCTGGGCTGCCTCCGCAGCACCTGCCCTCATGCTCAGCTTAGCTTCCTGGCCAGGGCCGCAGCATCGCCCTCACAAGGTGTCCGGCTGCCAAGTTGGCACGTGCAGGTGCATGAAACCCAGGACCAGCGGAGTCGGGCCTCCTGGCTCCGGTTCCCTGTGAAGCAGGATTTGCAGGGAGGAGTGCAGCGAAGCCTCCAGGTCACGGCTGGGGGCTCTGCTTTCTCGAGGACAGCCCTCCCTGTTCCTTCCCAAAGTCAGAGCCTTTCACTGGCACCTGCCTTTACCAGGCGATTTCGCAATCTGACTTCTGGAAGGCAGGCCTTGGCCAGGCCCTGGTGGATGCGGAATCCTCCTGGTAGCTCTGAGGAGTGGGAAGGGGAACAGGAGGGCATGGGGAGCAGGAGGGTGGGGGGACAGAAGGGCATGGGGAGCAGGAGGGCATGGGGAGCAGGAAGGGCATGGGGAGCAGGAGGGCATGGGGAGCAGGAGGGTGGGGGGAGCAGGAGGGCAGGGGGAGCAGGAGGGCATGGGGAGCAGGAGGGCAGGGGAAGCAGGAGGGCATGGAGAACAGGAGGGTATGGGGAGCAGGGGGGAGCAGGAGGGCATGGGGAACAGGAGGGCATGGGGAGCAGGGGGGAGCAGGAGGGCATGGGGAACAGGAGGGCATGGGGAGCAGGGGGGAGCAGGAAGGCATGGGGAGCAGGGGGGAGCAGGAGGGCATGGGGAGCAGGGAGGAGCAGGAGGGCATGGAGAGCAGGGGGGAGCAGGAGGGCATGGGGAGCAGGGGGGAGCAGGAAGGCATGGGGAGCAGGGGGGAGCAGGAGGGCATGGGGAGCAGGGAGGAGCAGGAGGGCATGGGGAGCAGGGGGGAGCAGGAGGGCATGGGGAGCAGGGGGGAGCAGGAGGGCATGGGGAGCAGGGGGGGAGCAGGAGGGCATGGGGAGCAGGGGGGAGCAGGAGGGCATGGGGAGCAGGGGGGGAGCAGGAAGGCATGGGGAGCAGGGGGGAGCAGGAGGGCAGGGGAGCAGGGGGGGAGCAGGAGGGCATGGGGAGCAGGAGGGCATGGGGAGCAGGGGGGAGCAGGAGGGCATGGGGAGCAGGGGGGAGCAGAAAGGCATGGGGAGCAAGCGGGGGGGGGGCGCAGGAGAGTGGGGGAGCAGGAGGGCATGGGGAGCAGGAGGGCAGGAGCCGGGAGGGAGAAGGGAGATGAGATGAAGCCGCCAAGTGGGTCTGTTTACTTCCATTCCCTCCAGGTTACCTTTAACGGGGATAAAATGATCTAATCCCCTTTATTTCCATTCAGTGCTTCTAGAAAAGACCTACTTGACATTTCAGGAGAGGAAGAAAGAAGCAAAAGACCTAATTTTCAGTGGAGACCGCAGGTGGAGAAATCTCAGTGAACTCAGCCTTTGGTGCTTCTTCGTGTCTCTGTCAGCCCAGGGGAGGCGAGAAGGTAGCACCAGCAGCTGGCCCTCCTGCAGAAAGTGTGCCAGGGTCTTCCCAATGTGTCCCTGTCCTGGGGGAGCGGTGTGATGGGGTGAGGGGCTCGGCCCTCCTCACATATACCCTTCACCCCCATCATGGAGGGGCAGTTGGGTTCATATTGAACCTCCTCGTGGGTAGCCTTCAAGTCCATGTAAAGGGAACAGATCAGAGGGGGTCACTTATTTTAAATATGCCTCGTCCTCTGGACCATGATCATGACCTTAAGAGAATGATCTGGGAGTGGATTTGCCAAATCCAATGCTTTCGGTGCACGGTGCCAGGAAGCCTTGGGTCAAGCCTGGGCTCACCATCTATTCACTGTGATCACAGTCAAAAGACGTCACCTATCTGCTCCCCAGCTTCCTCCTCTGGAAAGTGGGAGTCGTAACGGTACCTACCCCACTAGGTTGTTGTGAAGAATGAAGGTGAATTGCTACACTGTCCAACCAATAGAAAGCATTCAAGAAATGTGAGCTACGGCACTATTTTATTCTTCTTCTTGCTGGAGAGCCTCCAGGAAAGTTGTGACAATGTTCATGACAGACAGCACCCCCTGAGTGTCTTAGCCGTGGATAGGACAGGGTGGAGGGAGCTGGTTTCTTGTCCTGGGTTTCCTTCTGACACATGTGAGCTTGCTGAGTCCTTATCCCTCTTTCAGAGCCTCCGTTTTTTTCACCTGTGATCACTGAAATCCCTTTCGGGTGGTGAATTTATGAATAGAAATGGCCAGCATACAAGGCACTCCTTTAAATAGAACAGATGTGTCTTTTGTAATCTTTCAAGTGACTCTAGAAAACTGGCTGATGAAGTAAAGATAAGCCCCATGCCTACTTCACGATATATTTCGAGTTATTTGGCTCTACTGTACTTCCTACATCCATTTGTTAATTTAATAAGCGTTTATTGGGACGCCTCTTGAACAAAGTTAGGGTTTAAGGAGATGGAAATCATTCAATCATCCAATCATTCATTCATCCACTCCTTGAACACATGGTTATAAAGTCCCAGCTCTGTCCCAGTTGCTGTTCTGGGCTCTGGGAATGCAAGTTTGAGAAAGTAGACAAGGACTCTGCCCTGCAGATGCTGTCATTCAGGAGGGGGAGGCAGGCACTAAGCAAGTATATGAATAAGCAGATTGATTTCAGGCCATGGCGAAGGCTGTGAAGGTAATAGCAGGCCTGATGCTCTGGGACAGGAGAAGGGGAGTGTGGGAGAGGAGAGGATGATCAGGGAGGGCTTCTTGGCGTGATGAGATTTGAACTTGGGCCAGAACAATGAGAGGGATCCAGCTATGCAGAGTCCCGGGGACAGAGAGCTCCAGGAAGAGGGGACAGTGTGTGCAAAGGGCTGGGGGTGGACACTAGCTGGGCGTGCTCTAGGAACTGAGAAAATGCCAGTGTGGCTGGAGCAGAGTGAGGGAGGGGAGAGCAGGAGGAGATGAGGTCAGAGAGGTAGAATTGTGAGGATTAAAAGTACTTAGCCCAGCAGCTAGCATACAATAGATCCTTTATAACCGGCACCTATCTCTGCGAGCTCACCTGGATACAGGTAACACGAGTGCGATGAGAAGGCGGAGACCAGTGAGAGGATCTTGAAGGCCTTGCCAGACCCACGAATCTGTGGAAAAGAGGCTTGGAAGCAATTTGCTGGTTTTAGTAGGGCAAATGCTCTCACTTCCAGTCCTGTCTGTCATTAATTGGTTTAATTGGTTTAGCAAAACATTTCCCCCCCAGTGAATGCAGAGTTGCCCAGAATTAGGACAGTTTCTGTTAGTGAGATTTTACTCTACTTTCAAAGACAGGTCTGCCAGAATGGCTGCCATCAATAAATCAACAACAGCAAGTACTGATGAGGAAGTGGAGAAAAGGGAACCCTAGTTCACTGTTGGTGGGAACACAGACTGGTACAACCACAATGGAAAACAGTATGGAGTTTCCTCAAAAAAAAAAAAAAAATTAAAAATGGAGCTGCCATTTGAGCCAGTGATTCCATTTGTATGAATACATCCTAAGAAGCCTGAAACACCAGCCAGAAAGAATGTATGCACCCCTCTGTTCATAACAGTGTTATTTATAACTAGGGGCCCGGTGCATGAAATTCATGCACTGGGTGTGTGTGTGGGGGGGAGTGTCCCTCAGCCCAGCCTGCCCCCTCTCACATACTGGGAGCCCTCAGGTGTTGACCCCCATCACCCTCCAATCGCAGGATCGGCCCCTTGCCCAGGCCTGACAGAGGCGTCAGGCCTGGGCAGGGGACCTTCATTTCCCCCCATCACTGGTTCTGCCCCCAGCCCAGGCCTGATGCCTCTGGCCCAGGCGTCAGGCCTGGGCAGGGGACCCCCAGGCCCCTCTGATTGCTGGCTCTGCCCCTTGCCCAGGCCTGATGCCTCAGCCAGAGGCGTAGACCCCCAGCACCCTCCGATCGCCTGATCGGCCCCTTGCCCAGGCCTGATGCCTCCGCCAGAGGTGTCAGGCTTGGACAGGGGACCCCCATCTCCCCCCGATCACTGGCTCTGGCCCCCACCCAGGCCTGAGGCCTCTGGCCCAGGAATCATGCCTGGGCAGGGGACCCCCATCTCCCTCTGATCGCTTTCTCCACCCCCCGCCCAAGCCTGATGCCTCTGACCCAGGCTTCAGGCCTGGGCAAGGGGACCATCATATCCCCCCAATCCCCGGCTCCGCCTCCCACCCAGGCCTGAAGCCTCGGCCAGAAGAGTTGACTCTCATCACCCTCCAATCACCAATCACCAGATCGGCCCCTTGACCAGGCCTGAGGCCTCCGGCAGAGGTGTCAGGCCTGGGCAGAGGACCCCCAGCTCCCCGCGGTTGCAGGCTCCGCCCCTGCCCAGGCCTAACGCCTCTGGCTTAGGCGTCCGGCCCGGGCAGCGGGGACCTGCAGTGGCAGCGGCCCCGCGATCGTGGGCTTCGCTTTAGGCCCAGGCAAGGGACCCCTAGCTCCCGGGACTGCCAGCTTCGACTGTGCCCAGCTCCCATCGCTGGCTCCACCCCTACTTCCTGCTATCACTGGCCAGGGCGGAAAAGGCGCCTGATTCTCCGATCATAGCTGGGGGGCAGGGCAAAGGCGGCCCTGGGGCCGCCTTTGCCCTGCCCCCCAGCTCTTAGCTCCCCCCTGGGTTTCCGATCACTGTCAGTGGCAGGGGGCTTCTTCCTGCTTTCCCTTTTACCTCCCTGCATTGTGCCTACATATGCAAATTAACCACCATCTAGTTGGCAGTTAACTGCCAATCTTAGTTGGCAGTTAACTGCCAATCTTAGTTGGCAGTTAATTTGCATATAGCCCTGATTAGCCAATGAAAAGGGTAGCGCCGTACGCCAATTACCATTTTTCTCTTTTATTAGTGTAGATAGCTAAGATCTGGAGACAGCCCAAGTGCCCATCAGGAAATGAATGTATATAAAAGCTGTGGTACATGTACACAATGGAATACTATGCAGCAGTAAAAAAGGAGGCTCTATCACCCTTTGAAATAACATGGATGAATCTGGAGATTATTATGCTAAGCAAAATAAACCAATCAGAGAAAGACAAATATCATGATCTTACCTATATGTGAAATCTAATGAACAGAATAAACTGACAAACAAAATAGATTCAGAGACATGAATGCATGCAGCAGACTGACAAATCTCAGAGGTAAGAGGTTGTGGGTGGGGGGCGTGGGGAGGAGGTAGAAAGAGATTAACCAAAGCACTTATATGCATATATGCATAACCCATGGACACAGACAATAGTGGGGTGAAGGCCTGGGGAGGGGTCACGAGCAGGGAGGAGGGGGTCAATGGGGGAAAAAGGGGACATCTGTAATACTTTTAACAACAAAGATAATAATAATGATAATAATGGACTGATAGCCTTATAAGAAAAATTAAACAAAAGACAGGTCTAAATTTCCCCCATGAATATGCAAAAACTAATTAAAGGCGTGTAGCTCCTTTCTTGAGCTTTGCAGGGAACTGACAATATTCTAATATTAGCAAAATCATAAACTCAGTGTATAAATGTCTCTTCTGTGCTTGGAAACATCTCTCGTCTTAGCCCTTTGCCCTCTGCTGCCCAGAGAGCCAGGCTTCCGGTTGGCTCTGTTTCCCCAGGCCGGTCCTTTCAGCTGCTCACAGGACTGAAAGCAGAGTCAAGGTCAGGGAGCCAGTCCTCCATTTCACAGGTGTAGAATCCGAGGCCAGAGAGGGGAAGAGACTTCTTTAGGATGCTTATTAGGGCTATAACCTGGGACAAGGATATCTCCCCACGACCCATTCAACCATAGCCCAAGGGGGGCAGCTGCCCTTCCCGGGTATGCAGAAGACCAGTTCTGCAAATACCTACAATCATGTCAGTACTTATTTAATTATAAAGATATTCATCAGTGGCTACCATGCTATGGAATGTGCAAGGCACTAGGAAAAGAGGGAACAGTAAGATTCCATCTCTGTTCTCAAGGTGGTAGGAGTGTGCACAGAGGTAGAACAATAAGTCACACAGTCAACATCATCATCATCACCATCACAGTTTCACAGGGTGTTGTGGAATAAAACACAGCATGGCAGGGGGAAGGATTAAAAGTTTAGAGGCGGTGACACCTGAGACTTTAAAAGGTGACAAGTGTTTGCTGTGCAGGTGGCGGAAGGGAAGCCATCCGAGGCAGAGGGAGCACAGGGGCCGGCGGGAAGGCAGGGGAGAGAGTGTGCCATCAGGACCCTGCAAACACTCAGGTGGCTGGAGTCCAGAGTGCAGGAGGGCTGTGGCTGGAGGAGACTGGGCAGGTAGCCTGTGGACAGGTCATGAGGCATACAAATGCCTGGCCAAGTGCCCAGCAACACCCCTTCCTCCCTCGACCCTTCTGCTAACTGCCCAGTTCTTTCTTCTGTCCCTTCCCCAGTCTCTGTGATTCCGGTCAGGTTGCCAATCTATGATCTCCTTGCTGACAAAAGAGTGAGCATGTGACCCAGAAGTGACCCATCATAGTACCCCACCCAGGTACTGTGATGGGTGCAGGGTAGGCACATGGTTCAAGCCAGGCCAATCAGAGCCCTTCTCTGGGATTTTATGAATGGCTACTGGGCAGAAAAAGCCCCCTCTCTCCTCTGGTGGCTGTAACCTGAGGCTGTCTTTCACCATGGCCTCTCCACCCATCTGGCCATTTGGGATAGAGGACAAGCTGGGTGCCTGACTTGTATTGTATCCATCCATGTAAATGTGCCTCGTGGCCGGGTGGGCCTGAGTGTGGAGCCCATGCCTGCAATCGCTTACTGCCTGGCTGCATCCTTACCTGCAGCAGCCCCCCTCCCTGCACCCTGGCCTTCCCCGGCCACCGCCAGCCTCTTTCCCTCCAGCCTCCTGCCTCCCCGCCTCTTCTCCAAGGAAAGGCCGCTCCTCACCTCCGCCGGAGCGCTCTGAAGCTCTGCTTCACTGGAGGAATTAATTGGGACACGGCTGCTTGGCACCGTTCTCGGGAAGCCCAGGCGCCTCTCAATTATGTATTAGGTAGACTTTCTTCATCAAAGAACCTGCTGGGAGAGTCGCAGGGTCCTACCAATTTAGGGAGCCCTGGAGAGAAAGCAGTCTGCAGCTCCCGATGGGAAGCCTGGCTGGGCTGATCGAAAACAGAAGGGAGGAAGGTTGACCTGGTTTGAGCTGGTTATTCGGGGCTGGCCTTCCGGGATGCTCCCAAGGGTGCTGGTCGAGGACTGGGGCAGGCAGGGGCAGCGGGAGGTCCGGGAGCTGCTGGCACTTTCGGTGGGTGGGCAGGGCAGAGCGCAGAGGCTGTTTGGAGGAGAGTGGGAGTCCCCGCCCTTGGCTATACCCATCTGTTGAGGTGCCCCCACGAGGGAGGCTTGATCACTGAGGCTCCGTGAGCCCCAGGGTTCCTTGACACTGAAATCTATTTGAGCGCAAGCCTGTTAACATTCAATTTTCACTCAACTAGAGTCAACAGCCTTGGCAGGCCTGGCTCGTGGAAGCTGAGAACTGGAAGTGGCCTCGGAAAGGATGGAGCGTGTCCTCCTCAGCGGCGGGTGTGGCTCGCTCACTGCTTAGACGTGTCTGAAGGGCCCTCCCCTGATGACAGAGTCCTGACTCCTTAGCACCACATTTCAGGCCTGTCGCATGCAGCCCGCAGGATAGTTGCAGCCCCAGTTCCAGACACAATGACCATTTCCCCAACATGCTGTGGCCTGCACTGCTCTGGGCCCTTGCTCCTGCCTCCCTGTCCGGACTTCTGGGCTTTTCTGCCACCCGCTGCCATGGGAAGCATCCTCCAAGAGTGACTCCGGTGTCTTCTCCTCCCAGAGGCTCTCTCTCCTCCCAGGAACAATTAACTTCTCTGTCCTCCATCCTCTCATTGTGGGCTCAGCTCAAAAGTCCCCTTCTCAGAAAGACCCTCCTTGTCCCACAGTCTGAGGCTGTCGCTGCCTGACCCTGCCCAGAGCCAGATTCGGTACCATCACATTGGTTTCTGTTCTTCCCAGCACCCCTCCCACCTGGCAGTCTTGTTGCTGCATGGCTTTCCTGTCCCTTCCTGCCTCCCAATTTCTGAAGACAGGGGCCTCGTCTATTCACAGCGGCACCGCCAGGCCCCACACAGGCCTGCACACAGTAGGGCCTCAGAAGCCTGGTAGAATGTGTGAAACTGAAGTTGGCCTTTATCCAGCATCCCAGGTTCTGTCCTGGAGGATTGGCCAGTGTGCCCAGTGCTTGAGGAGGAGGGCGCAGAGCCCACAGGCAGTGGCCAGGCCTCGCCCTGTAGTTTATGGCTCTGCTCTGGGCCCTGACAGCAGCCACATTTTGCGAGTTTGGAGAATGAACATTAAGGCCAGTCAAGTGGATAAATCACATCTTTTGAAATGGGCCAAACATGGATTTACACAATAGCCTGTGACAAACGCATCTTCAGGAAATGATCTGGCAGAAAATACCCCCTTTTCCAAAGGGCGCCACGGCCCTGGGAGAAATAATGAGGCTTTTTTAGGATCGAATTATTCCCGTGCTGACAGGCTGAAGCGTGTTAACTGCCGCCCACTCAGCACTCACGTGTGCACCCAGCAGGGTCTATTCTTGGGTCTCCCAGGTAAGCGTCCTGCTCCCAGGGGCGGCCTGGGGAGTCCAGCGTCTGTCCTCAGGTTCCGGCCTCCCTCCTGCTGACGCGCGACCTCAGAGGGAGTAGGGACTGTCTACTCCCCGTGAGCCAGGCCCGGGCACAGCGGGTCCTCACTCAGTGTGTGGGGGTCGCTTCTCCTGCCTGCACTCGGGAGGTCAGAAGGGGCTGCAGGGTCTCCTGAGTGCATCCCACAGGCTCATGAGGCTGGGGGTGCAGTGCTTAGAGCCCGGGCTATGAGGCTGCTGCTCAGTGAAGAAATAAGGGCCGCACACTGTCCACACTGAAAAGGGCCTCGGTGGCCATCCACCCAAGGCCTTGATTGTCCAGATGGCGGAGCGGAGGCGGATATGGGCATGTGGGAGGCAGCATGAAGCGGGGGCTGGGCTCCAGGAGAACTGTTGGTGCTGAGCTCCCTGCAGGGGGTCGGGCTCACCCGATTGCCAGGCACTGCACCTGCCCAGATCCTCACTCTCCCTAAGTGAGATGACACAGATGACATGTGTCAGCTCGCTCAAGGCTCACACTAGCCCTGTGAGGCAGCTGTTAACCCATTTCACAGATGAGAAAAGTAAGTCTCACAGAGGTTAAGTGACTTTCCCAGCGTCCCACAGCTAATCCCTCCTTCCACATAAAATTGGCCAATTGGAAAGACAGCTGAACTTCCTAGCTTTGCACCAGTTAGATCTCCTGTCCCTGGGGCTGTAGGGTAGAGGGAAGGATGCGGGGCAGCACCAGGGAACTTTGTTGATGTCTGAGATGCATGTCTGGGTTCTGCTCATTAGGAGCTGATGGAGGGCCAGTTGCATTGCTGCCCTAACCCTCCAATAGGGATACTGAAGCAATTAGATGGAGAGAAAAAATGAGGCTTATGGAGTGGCTGGTTTATGCCTTAATGGTGCCTTATCCAGATGTAGGCTGCACAGAGCTGCAGGACTGTAGGGGCTTCCTGACGTCCCTGCTCAAGGCAGCTCTTCCCCAAGGCCCAGAGCAGCTCCTGGCTCCTTCTTAAATCCTAGAGGCCTCCTTGCCCCAGGGAACCCTTCCTCCACTCAGAGCTCCCCCAGGCTCAGCAGGGCTCTGTATTCTCTACTTCCCCTTCACTGGGGGCTTCGGGACCCTAGACAAGGAGCCCCAGTTTCAGTAGCTGTAGCGACTGGTTCTGTCAGGCGAGGGTCCTGTTTCTACCTCCTCCACCTTAGACCAACTTCATTAAATTTGCCTGGACCTTGATGTGTCCCCCATCTATTCTTGCCTCCTCTTCTCATCCATTTCCACGGCAGCCAGAGGAATTAGGTAAATCAGGACTACATAAACCAAACATCTTCTACAAGACAAAGGAAACCATCAATAAAAATGAAAAGGCAACCCACTGAATGGGAGAAAATATTTACAAATTATATATCAGATAAAGGGTTAAAATCCAAAATATAGAAATAATTAATACAATCAATAGCAAAAACAACACACCCACACATAATTTGATTAAAAAATGGACAGAATTGCTCAACTGGCATGGCTCAGTGGTTGAGTGTCGACTTACGAATCAGGAGGTCATGGTTTGATTCCTGATTAGGGCACCTGCCCGGGTTGCAGAATCGATCCCCAGTGTGGGGCGTGCAGGAGGCAGCCGATTAATGATTCTCTCTCCTGGCTCCTTCTTAAATTCTGTTTCTATCTCTCTCTGTCTTCCTCTCTGAAATCAATAAAAATGTATTTTTTTAAAATGGACAGACGATCTGAACAGACATTTTCCCAAAGAAGACAAGCAGATGGAGAACAGGTACATGAAAAGGTGCTCAACCTCACTAATTATCAGGGAAATGCAAATCTAAACCGCAGTGAGATACCACCTCACACCTGCTAGAAGAGCTATTATCTAGAAGGCAAGAAGCAACAAGCGTTGATGAGGATGTGGAGAGTGTAAATTGGTGCAGCCACTGTGGAAAACAGTCTGTCTTAGGGACTACCTCACTCAACCAGCCCTGTCGCCAGGCCCCAGCCTACCCCCACTCTGCCACACTGCCCTGTCCATTGGTGTCACAGCTCACATCACTAGCTGACATTTGCTGCTGCACTTCTTTGTCCAGCTGGATCATCAGTGCCAAGAGACCACGCCCAGGTCTCTCCTGTTCCCTGCTGTATCCTCAGTACCGAGGACCATGTCTGCATGCACCCGGGGACTAATGAATGCGTGTTGAGTGACTGCCTAATGACACGGTAGGGGAAGATAATGGGGAAGAACATGGCTCTGCAGTGGCCTGACCTGTGTTTGAAGCCCAGCTCCACAACTCTCTTAGCTTTGTGGCCTCGGTCAAGGTGTTGAGCTTAGTGTATTTACCTTTCCCCTCTCTCTCTCTTTCCTCCTTCCTTTCCTTCCATCCCCCAAAGCAGTGACCCTTCATTCTAGGCCCTTGGCTGGCACTGGGGTACCAAGATGCTGCTCCTGAGCTCAGGGGTCCCAGCCTCCCAGAGGGGTCCCTGTGAGAGGGATGAGATGGGACACCCTGGCCAGCCTGCTGGGTGGCTGGGGTGGTGGTCAGGGAGGGCTTTGGTCCCCTGACTGAGTTGTGAAAGATACACAAGAGCTTCCCAGCGGAAGTGGAGGAACCAGCGTCCAGGCAGAGGGAGCAGCATGTGTGGATGTTCAGAGCAGACCAGTGGAGGGAGGGGTGGGGGAGGAGGTGGCAGAAGGTGAAGCTGCAGACGTGGTGCGGCAGATCACGGCGCACCCACCAATTCCTCCCACCCCAAACATGTGCCCTCTGCTGTGCTGTTCTGCTCCTCTGCTCAGGAGGCCAATCTGTTTCATCACCTTGAATGTGGGCTTGGCCTAGTGACTTGCTTCGGCCAAGACAATGGTCATCACAAAGCACAAGCAGGGGCTTGAAGAACGCTTGTGCAGAGGCCGGCCCTGTCCTGCCGCAGGAGGCCTTGACTGCCACCATCGGACAAGCTGGGGTGGCCTTCTGGAGGAGGAGAGGCCATGTGGACCGGTGCCCCAGCCACGTCGGCGGTCTCATCTGAGGCCGATACAGGTAACCGAAGCCATCTGAGACCATCCAGCCCTAGTCAAGTCAGCTTGGGTTGGAAAAACCGCTGGGCTGATCAACAGAATCATGAGAAATACACACATTTGTGCTTTAATCATTAAGTTTTAGGATAATACACACAAGAAGGAACCCAATTGGGGAGGTGCGTTGCCTTTTGTGCCAGATTGAGGAGTCTAGGCTCCATCACAATGACTCTACTGCAGCGTCTGGAACCTGTGGCCTGAATTCAAATCCCAGTTTTGCCACTTACCAGCTGTAGGACCTTGGGCAGGTCCTTTGAACTTTCTGGGTCTCAGGTTTCTCATCTGCTAAATGGGGGCAATGAGCAGTGGCTGGAACATGAGAAATGCTGCTGATTGTTAAGATCACATGGTGGCTGCCGATGGCTGTGTCTGCAGATTCTGGGGCTCGGACCCAAGTCGGCTGACTCAGACCCCCAAGGAGGGATGAGGTGCTGGATGTGACCCCGAACCATCTGGTGTGTGGTGTTCCCGGACCAGCCTGTGGGCCTCATGGAATACCTTCTCCTCCCCAGTGCGCTCAGGTCTATCCAGACGTCCTGTCGGGGCAGAGTGTCCTCTGCCTTTCATAGCTGAGACTCATCTTGTTTGAAATAAACGTGTATAGCACACACTGGGCTCCAGGGAGAGCGTGATTCCACGTGCACACCAGGCAGGGGCCATATCGTTAAGTCATTTCTCTAGACACCTGGGGCCTTTGGGTGACGGCTGTGTGCAAATGGAGCATCGGAGAAATTAGAGATGACACCAGTGATTCCAGGACAGGCTGTTGGCTTTATGAGAAGTTAGCACAGCACCGAGCCAACTCCAGTAACGGGGCCTCCTGGTCTGCTCTGGGACACGGCATGGAGACCCTTTGCCTCTGCTTCTCCACCCCAGCCTCAGAGCAGGGATGCCCCAAGGACAGGGACACCAAGAAGGGGGGTTTGAGGCCGTGAAACCAAAGAGGGAGAGGTGAGTGAGGTGAATGCTGTAGGAATCAGAGGGATGTGACCATCTTATTTCATTCTTACACTTCAGCAATGAGAATGCTTGTATTTTCCCATTTTATAGATCAGGAAACCAAGGCTCAGAGGTGTGAGACAACTTGTGCAAGGTCCTTAGGCTAGTAGGGCATCATTGCAGAAGTTCTGAGCAGAGCATGCTGTTCCAGGCACTCGCGAGGCCCTTCCTGGACCATGACCTGGTATAACCCTCTCCACAGCCTTATAAGACAGCCACAATGACTCCCTGTTCGTGAATGAAGAAACTGAGGCTCAGGTTCAAGGAGCTCAGAAGGACTCAGGGTTTGAGCCTTTGTGTCTCTGACCCCAAAGCCCACCTAACAAATATCCCCCACCTGTTTTTATTCTTCCTTAAACCCACAGGGGAGGGCAGTAGACTTTTTTGGCAACAAGATTATAGCCTCATTCTTTGGAGGCCCAGAGCAGACTAGACGGACCCCCTCTCAACCCTGGCTAACAGAACCTGGGGCCTGGGAGAGTCAGAAGATCCTGGTCGAGTCCTCCAGAGCAAGAGCCCCAATGGGGATCCGCAGCTGACACCTATGTGCCCTTAAATGATGGGTATTTTCCTGAATGGCTGGTGTGTGTAGAGACACCCTGAGGCACTCGGCTGAACTGTGGCTCTGGGACAATCTATACTAATAATAGAGGAATATGCAAATTATCAGGGACGCCATCACAGTAATAGAAACAGCAGGTTGTGTGGGGTGACCAGGCCGGCAGGAGGGGCAGTTAGGGGCGATCAGGCAGGCAGGCAGGTGAGCAGTTAGGAGCCAGTGGTCCTGGATTGTGAGAGGGATGTCCAACTGCCAGTTTAGGCCTGATCCCCGGCAGTCGGACATCCCCTATGGGTTCCGATTGGAGAGGGTGCAGGCTGGGCTGAGGGGAACCCCCCCCCCCCCCACTTCACGAATTTCATGCACCAGGCCTCTAGTAATAATATAAATAACAACATCAGTGATGGCTACTTTGTTAATGCCTACTGTGAGAGCATGCACACCACAGCACAGAGTACTTCCCAAGGTCAGGGCCCACCTGGGAACAGACAGCATTTCCCAGAAACAGTGCTGCTCCCTGGGTGAGAATACCTGCCATCTGCCCTGCATACTAGTAAGTGGAGCCCATGCATGACCCACTGGGGCACCAGGATCAGGAAGTGCTGGGTGGTGAGGGCAGGCTATGGGGCAGCCCGGCCAGGTAGGAATCCCAGCTGTACCATTTACCAGCTGCGTGGCCTTGGGGGAGTAACTCCATTTCTTGCCCCTCCGTTTTCTCATCTGTTTTTGGGGACAATAATGGTCCCTCTATCATAACCATTCCTTATGAAGATAAAATGAGTTAATGCAAGTAAAATGCTATGGTCAGGACCTGGCATCTATGAGTGTTCAATGAACATTAGCAGAATTCTGCAGCCAGCCAGATGGAAGAGCAGGGGCCACACTCACCTGCTTGCCGGACAACTAGAAAACGGACACAATATGTGAAACAGCAGTTTCCAAGGCATTAGCCACCAAGCAGCGAAGGAGAGTGATCCCAGAGAGACGGGAAAGCCCTAAAGTTTCCCACGTTGAATGCTGACGTACGTGGGAGACATCACAGGCCAGGAGTCAGACAGGGGGAACCCAGGCAGAATTGTGTTGTCTTCCCGAGTTGAGGAGACTGAGCTGGAAGATGGGGGAGACAGGCAGCTTGAGTTTGCAGGGCAAAGTGCTGGACATGAGGGAACTTCAGAGCGAGAAGCAGCGGAGATTTGCGTAGGGTCTGCCCAAGTCTTGTATGTGAGGAAACTGCCCCAGGTCAGAGAAATCAGCCAAAAGGATTTGAAGGAACAGCCCTGAAACTCAAACTTTCCTACTCCCACCAGGGTGGAAAACCGAATCAGTCACAGGGTGTTGGCTTGAGTGTTTAGAAGCGAGTTGCTTCAGTAGCAGGGAAAATGGGCCCAGGCTAAATGTCGCTCTGTTCATGCTTAAAAGCAAGACTTGAAATACACGTGTCCATGTTATTTGGTTGTGTTCCAGAGCAAAGATTAAGAGTGCTTAAAGAATGCAGAAGTATTAAGTACCCGAAAAACAAAATACACAGTGACTAGCATTCCATAAAAAATTTCCAGGCAACAAAGAAGCAGGAAAATAGGACCTACAGTGAGTGTAAAAATCAATCCATTGAAACTGACTTAAAATTGATGCAAATGATATAATTAGCAGGAAAGAGTCATAAAGCCAATTATTATGACATTTTTTCACATATTCAGAAACATAGAGGAGAAAGACTGGAAATGAAACGTAGAGCCAGGGAGGATATGGAGTCATAAAAAGTACGCAATTAACCCAAAAGGAGGCAGAGAAAGAAGGAAAAGGGAACAAAGAACAGATGGGAGCTATAGAAAACAAACGGCAAGATGGTAAATTTCAACCCAACCACATCAGGAACCACAGTAAATACATCCAGCTAAAGGGCAGAGGTTGTCATATTGGATACAAAAGAAAGACCCAGCTGCCTACAAGAAACACACTTTAAAAATAAAGACAGAGAGGTTAAAAGTAAGGAATGAAAAAAAATACACCATGTAACACTAATCAAAGGAAGCTGGAGTGGTGATATCAATAATGGATGAAGTAGGCGTCGATGCAAACAGCATTATCAGGGCTTAAGGGGGTCATTTCATAATGATACAGCTGTTAATTCATCATGAGGCTATATCACTCATGAATGTTTATGAACCTAATAACAGGTTCAAACTACATGAAGGAAACTTATGAAACTTCAAGGAGAAATAAACAAATCACAACGAGATAGAGACTGTAGTACCTCTCTCTCAATAACTGAAAGAACAAATAGCGAGCCCGGCCAGTGTGGCTCAGTGGTCAAGCGTCCACCTATGAACCATGAGATCACAGTTCGATTCCCAGCAGGGCACATGCTCAGGTTGTGGGCTCGATCCCCAGTAGTGGGTGTTCAGGAAGTAGCCAGTCAATGATTCTCTCTCATCATTGATGTTTCTATCTCTCTCCCTCTCCCTTCCTCTCCGGGAGAAAAAAATAACGAGGAAAGCAGTAAGGATACAGAGACTTAAACAACACCATCTACAAACTGAACCTAGTTGGCATTTCTAGGACATTCTACCCGGCAACAGCAGAATATTCCAGGGCACACAGAACATTTACCAAGACAGATGAAATTCTAGGCTATACAAACAAATGGCAAAAATAGTAAAAGATTCAAGTCATGCATTGTACATTCTACTGACCACAGGGGAATTAAACTAGAAATCAGTAATAGTAAGCTATCTGGAAAATATCCAAATATTTAGAAGCTAAGCAACACTTCTAAATAACACAAGGTACAAAGAGGAAATCCAAAGAAAATTATAAAGGATATTGAACTGGATGAAAATTAAAGCATAAGCTACCAACAGTTGTGAGAGGCTGCTGAAACAGAAAGGAGAGAGAAGTTACCCCCATGTTCAAAGCAGGTTTGTGTGTAATAGTTTCAAACTGGAGACAACCTAGATGTTCATCAACAGGGTCATCAATGGATAAACAAGTTCTACCCACGTAAGGGACAACTACTCATAAAAAAAAGAGAATGAACTATTGATATGTGTGGCAATAAGGATACATCTAAAAATAATTATACTGAGTAAGAGAAACTAGTTAAAAATATCACATAAGGTTTCATTTACATAAAACTAGAGGCCTGGTGCACGAAATTCGTGCACAGGTTGGGTCCCTAGGCCTGGCCGGCGATCAGGGCTGATCTACGGGGTGACCGGCGGGGCGACCGGGGGTCCCCACTGGCACCCTCCTTGGCTGGCCTGGGGCCTGCGGGCTGGGGGCAGCTCCCACGTTGAGCATCTGTCCCCCTGGTGATAAGTGCATGTCATAGCAACTGGTCATTCTGCCATTTGGTCGATTTGTGTATTAGGCTTTTATTATAAAGGATTCTAGAAAAGGCAAACTAATCTATAGTGATAACAAACAGGTGGGTGGCGACCTGAGGACAGAGTGGGGGGTGGGCATGGGGTGTAGGTCAGGCTTACCAAGGGGCACAAGGAAATGTTTGGGGGTGACGAGTATGTTCATCATTTTGATTGTGGTGATAGTTTCACAGATGTATACACATGTCAAAACGTATCAAGTTGTACACTTAAACACGTGCAGTATTGTAGGCCAACTTCACCTCCATAAGTCTGTTAAAAATAAGTCTTAGCTATTGCTAATATTTTGTTTCTGGCCTAGTATTGAGAACTTTTATACTTTTTGGGTTTTGTCTTTTATTTTAAAATAAAATATGCGTGGGTTTCCATTATTGTCCCCACTTTATGAACAAGGACACTTCCACAGAGAGAAATGACTAGTGTAATGTTACATGGTAGATGTAGGTGACATTGTCCTGAGACAATTTTACTCCAGAAACAAGGCTGCTGGGCCCCAGGGTGCAAATTACAGACCCTATTCTGGTTACCGTTTTTGACCTAAATCACAGTGCCATTTGCACCCAGCCCTGGAAAGTAGAGATTTCCTGAGAAATTTTGTGTGGTGGGTTGAGAGTAGAGGCTCAACGTTCTTGGAGGTGACGGATGGTTAAAACCCTGAATGGAAGGGGGACAAATGACTTAGTGACTCCATGGCTGTGAAGAAGGGCGACGTTCTAGTTCACAGAGAGGGTCCGGTCCCACAAGGTCACAGAGCTGCTCTAGGTAGAGCTGAGATTCCTTCCAGTCCTGCCCCTCTAAAGTCCGTGCCCTTCTGATCCCAGTCCAGAGGGGCCCTTCTGACCCTCAGCCCAGCCTCGCCCGGCTATGTGGCTCTGCCTGCAAGGCCCGCCACACCTCTGAGATGCCTCTTCAATTCTGGCCTAGTACGGAGAACTTTTGATTTGAACAATCTGATTCCCATGATTCTGGGGTGAGAGGAGGGGCTCCACCACCACAGGAAGGACAGACAAATGAAGATACACATGGAAAATGAGCAGCCCCATCTCCGCTCAGCTCTAAGGGAGGTTTGACCTGCAGCAGAGACGTGAATTTCTATGGGCCTCAGGTCTCTCATCTGTGAAATGGGGTTAAGCACAGCAACCTCAGGTGGTTCTTCTGAGGTGCAGAGCTCTATGCAAACTAGTTCTGGTCCCTCCAATGTCCCTCTGTAGAGCAGTGCCTCCTCCTAAAGAACAAGATGTTCTCCCTCCTTTCTCTCTCTACCACTCCCCACCCCACCCAAAACTTCCTTTAAGAACCACAGAAGAAAGCTGTTTATCTCATGGGTTTGGGGCTGGGAACACAGGCAGATGGCACTGGAATTAGCAGCTCGGCAGACACAGAACGTTCCAAACACCATCAGCTCAAAACAGCTCAGAACATCCCCCTCCCCAGACAAGAGTGGGGAGCAGTGTTGGGAGTCCTTTCTCAGGTCCAGGCCCCTCCCTTGCTACCCTCCTGACCCAGGCAGCATGTCAGGCAGAGGCAGAGGGAGGACCTGGAGCCCAGGGGTCTCCGGAAGAGGAACAAAGTGACAGGAGTCATCCATCATCACTGCTGAGGGGCAGAGGCTGGCTGCTCACCACTCACACTCCCCTTCCACAGGGCAGGGCTGGTGCTGGGGCGGCTGCCCAGTCTGTGCGGACATTTCCCAGCTCCCCTGGCATCTGGCGGGGCCACGTGCTGCTTCTGGCCAATGGAATGTGGGTGTGAATGCTGTGGGCCCCTCTGGGCTGAGCTGATTGATTACCTGGTGACCTTCCCTTCACTCACCTCCCTTTCCTGGTGACTCTGGAGGCACATGTGTAGATGACGTCATCACAGATGGAAGGAGTTGGATCCCTGTGTCACTGCTCAGAGGAGGTGCCTCCCTGGAGGAGATCCCCTGACCAGCAACATTCCCTTGGAGTTCACGTGGGAGATAGATTGGTTCTTCCTGGTGAAGCAACTGGGATTGGGGCTCTTTGTTACAGCACCTCAGCTATCCTGACTGATACAATCCAGTCCCTCATTTCCTCATTCATCCAGCAGGTACTTATCAACCTCCTCTAGGTGCCAGATTCTGTGCTGAGCACCAAGACATACTCATGAATATGGTCCATAGGACCCTGCCCTCAGGAAGTGCTTGGGCCTATTGGGGAAAGGCCGAACAAAATGAGTAATTGAATCCCCGCCCCTCCCCCCCAAAAATTACATGGTATGAAAAGGGCTGCAAAGGAAGAAAACAATGCCAGACTTGGGAAGGTTGTGCATGGGGGATCCTTTTGGGGGTGAGCTGTGCCTGAGGAGGAGGGAGGAGCAGGATGGGAGGAGCTTCCTGGGGAGGGAACAGTGGATGCAGCCCTAGCATGCAGGTCACATGCTCCCAGCTTTATGTAAATTACTTCACTGCACCCTCAGAGCAACCCTGGCGGCCCCGGGGTGACTGCAGCCCAAGGAAGGTGTGGAGTGATGGGGCCCAGTCACCCAACCAGGAAGGGGCTCGCCAGGATCAACCTGCCCATAATGAGAAGGGCTGGGTCAGGCCTGGGGAGGAAGAAGAGCTTGGTGGCCTGTCTGGGCTGAGGGCCAAGGTCTTGTGGAATGGGCTAAGAGGCCCTTTCAACTCCTGGGATATGACCCCAAGGGCTGCAGAAGGCTGGGGTCATGGGAAGAGCACGGGGCCAGGATCTCCAGGGCTAGCTGTGTGCCCTTGGGCAATACACTTGACCTCTCTGAGCCTCGTGTCTGTGGGGAAGCAGCTCCAACCCTCAGGGTAGGGGCAAGGAATGAGGGACAGGAGGGGAGTCAGCACCTCTGAGACCTCGAATCCCGGGCCCATCTCTGCTGTTGTCCTTCACCCCACGGACGTTTCCTGAGTCTCTGGTCCTATGTCTGCCACTCTGACCCCACCAATCCTGGGGCACAGGAACATTGTCCACTAGGCAGGTACTCTAGGCATCACACGGCCAGCGAGGAAAGGGCGGTGCTCAGACCCCGTGTCGGAGCCT
Source organism: Myotis myotis (assembly GCF_014108235.1). Classification (NCBI taxonomy): domain Eukaryota; kingdom Metazoa; phylum Chordata; class Mammalia; order Chiroptera; family Vespertilionidae; genus Myotis; species Myotis myotis. The sequence goes on from NW_023416324.1 coordinate 17,621,243, forward strand.
CTGTTCTCTCCCAGGCCCTGGTGCTGGGGTTTCTCTCTCCTCCTGGGAGCTGGGACGTGTCCAGCTCAGCAGCAGGCAGGAGAAATGTAAGGAATGTTCTGCTCCAGAAACCTGTCAGGTCTGCCTGGGTGTAGAGCAATTTCTTCCTGATGAAGCAAAATGTCACAGGTCACGGTGTGGCCACTTTCAGTGGTGAAGCTTTTCTGATTTCCTCGCTCCCAGTTTCCTTCTCTGCCTCCAGCTCTGTTGGTGCCTGTGAAGCTAGGCCCTTCAGCCTCCCTGCCCCCCTCTTCCTTCCATCACAGCCTCTGCTGTAAGTCCCGCAGGGCTGCGGTCCAGGGAGGTGTCCGAGCGCCTCCTGTGTGGAGGGAAGATGACAGAAGGTCAAGAAGCGACCTGCCTGCCTTCCAGGGGCTGACTCTCTCATGGGACCTTGAGGGGGGTGGGTGGGCAACGTAGAAATCAATGATAATGCAAAGACTAATGCCCCATTGCAGGAGCTCCCTCTATTGTAGTACTTGTCTCCTCAAGACAGGCAGACCCCCAGGGGCAGGAATCTGTCTTCCCAGAGCCAAGTGTCCCCTCAGAGTCCTCAGCTAAGTGGCGTCCGTCACTGTGTGTCAAAGAAAGGCAACTGGGAGGCGGAGAAGAATTGCCAGCTCATCTTCTGCTGCCTCGAAAGCCACGGGTGCGAGAATGGAAATGTCTCCCACCCGCACCAGCATCTTGCTCCCCAAATAGTCTGGGCGGCCCCAGCCCCGCAGGCACACGGAGAAAGCCCCACAGAGCCGCGGGCTGCTGTGTATTTTCATGCCAAGGGGAATTGTTTTGTTTCTGCGGGCTCGTTATGCGGAAATGGACTGTCAGTGTGGCTTCAGAGGAGACCAGGAGGAAAAGGGACCAATTTCCTGATTGTGGCCATCATGGGGGATTCTTACCTTTGCAGGGTGCTGCTCGCCTGAGGAATTTGTGGGGAAACCCCAGGGCCCAAGGGCCATGCAGTTCTCAGACTGATGAGATACTTTGTGAGGATTGTGTCTGGGGGGGCTGATGAGCTGAGGGAATGTGGCTCATGGCCTCATCAGAGCGCTGTGAGACCATTGTCCCCTAGCACCCGGGCAAGGGCACTGCCCCCCTTGCTCCCAATCAGGAGCACCTGGGACAGAAACTGAGAGACCAGAATGTTCCCAGGAGCCCCTGCTCCACCCTGCCCACCACCCCCACCTGGAGCCACCTCCAACCCCCACCCTGAAGGCAGCTCTGGAGACAGGTCCCCAGGGCACCTTCCCCAGGAGGCCCTGGAACCTCCTCATGGGGAATTCCAGACCCAGAGCCCACGGTTCTGGGAGCAGCAAGTGCGGGCTGCTCCTCCCTCCCTGTGTGCTCTTCTCTAGTTCCTCCTTTAGGGCCCAGCTTGGGCCCCCTCCTCCAGGAAGCCCTCCTTATGCCTCCAGCTCATACTAGCCTCTTCCTTTCCTAACTCCTCTCCTCTGCTCTGAGGGGCAGGGAGGTGGTAGAAGGAGCCTGAGCCTTGGTGGCAGAAGGCGGGGGTTTGGACCTGCTCTGTGTAACTTTGGGCAAATCACTAGGCTTCTGTGGGACTCCATTTTCTCCATGTAAAATGAGGTATGTGAATTCATTCATTCATCCATCCACGAGTGCATGAATTCTATGGTGATGGAAACGAAGGTGTGGTTCCAGCACATACCTTATGATGGGAGCACAGTGTCCGGTGGGAATGTCAGGGGTGTCATTCTGGCCACTCTGACCCCAACTCCCTCTGCAGTGTGCCTGCAGAGCACCCAGACTTTCTGGGCATCCTGGAGCCCACGTGAGCGATGCATAGTCAGACAGCGAGTCCCTGGTAGAACATGGGGACCCTGCTCCTCCCAAACTATTGTTAGTTTATATCAGCTTCCCCCTTGGAGCCCAGGATGCTGGGACAGAGTGAAGCGGGGCTAATGCAGTGACTGCTTACTGTGCACCGTCACTGAGCTAAACCCTTACCCGTCTGCTCCTCACAACAGCCCTGTGCTGGGCCATTTCGCAGGTGGGGGACCCTAACCTGGGAAGGACTGTGGTTTGCCCAAGGTCAGATAGCTGGTGAGGGGCAGACCAGATTTCAGCCTCTTCCAAAGGCTCATGAACTCCACGTGGACTTGTCCATGCAAACGTGTGCATTTCCTTTTATTACCCCTCTCGCCCGGTGTCCACTGGCCAGGAGAGCAGGGCCCCAGTTTCCAATCTGGCAGTTCTGAGCCCATTCCAATGTGCCCTGGGGCTGCTGCTCCCACAGAGAAGCGCTGACCACGCCCCTGAGCCCAGCCACCTTCAGCCAAGGGCGCGTCGAGCAGACTGCGGCTGCTGTGGGAAGGAGGCCTCCGTCACGCACCTGTGATTAATGGTCCAGCTGGGTCCTCTGCGTGTGGGAGGGTGGGGTCGCTCTCAGGGAAGTGGAGAGAGGAAGAGGAGGCCAAGGAGGGAAAAAGGCCAAGTTTAGTCCCTTCTTTGGTGATGGCACAAATATCACTTAGCGCTTACCCTGTGCCGGCAGGCACCGCGTTCCTCCAGGGATGTGGGCATGGGAGCTGCAGTGTAGGCTTAGGGCTTGTTGAGCTATGATTGAACTCAACTCAAGTTGGCTTAGCTAGAAAAGAAAGTGTATTTTCTCCGGGAAGCCTGGCGTGTGTGTGTGTGTGTGTGTGTGTGTGTGTGTGTGTGTGTGTGTGATTGTTGCTTGCTCCAGGCCTGTCTTGACCTGGGGGCTCAATCATTGCTACTGCTCTGGGCCAGGCAGTATTCCACGCTGGAAACACAGTGGGGAGCAAAGCAGAAGATGCAGTCTGCCTTCCCAGGCTCAGAGTCAGTGTGATTAGGGCACATGTGTGTTCTCTCTCTCTCTCTCTCTCTCTCTCTCTCTCTCTCTCTCTCTCTCTCTTCTTTTTCTTTCTCTCTGTCTTGCAGAGCTGCATTTGTCAATGTCAGCTTCATTCTCAGGCAAGATCTTCTCCAGATGACCACCAGCAACTCTGGTTCCTACTGACCAACTCAGGTACTTCTACATTTTTCAGGGGGAAAAAAAAATCTATGGTCTAATTCTGATTGGACCAACTTGGGTCATATGACAATTCTTAGGCAATCACAATGGCCAGCAAAGGAAATTACTGATGGTCAACCCTGAGTCACATGCTCACACTGGGAACCAAGCTCACCCTGGCTCAGCCACAGCCAAAGCCTCTAGATAAAGAATAGAGAAAGATGGGGTGAGGGTGGGGAGGACATTACACAAAGTGAATTTGATTTTTCCTCTTGCTTGGCAGCTGGGCTGGAATGCCCAAGTTCAGCTGGGCTAATGTGGGCAACATTGAGGACCTCCACTATGAGGAGACAATGAACCTGCGATCTAGCATCTGCTCTGGGCCGACTACCCGGATCAGGTGACCATCAGGTCCACCCCAGCAGATCTGGCCTCCTTCTGAGGGGTGTGGTTAGGCAGAGCTGCCATGATGCTGGCTGTCCACAGAGCACACGCTGACCCATCCCACCTCCCTGGCTGTGTGACCTGAGTGAGATCCTCAACGTCTCTGAGCCTCGGTGTCCTCATCTCGAAAATGCCTTTGATTAACTGACCGTACAGCAGTCAGGGCTGCTGTGAGGGTTGGTGACAACACCTGCGAATCATCTGGTGTTGGGCCCAGCACATAGTAGGCCCTACAAGAGCAGAGTTGTATACAGGAGGGGCTCATGGAATGGCAGCCACTGCTGTGACCTCTAGTCTGGCTCTTTGCAGGTTTGATGGTGTGTGTTGCTAGCAGGTCTATCTCCCCCACCCGCCCATGACCTCTGCGAGTACAGGCACATGTCCGATCTTTCTCCCGGGGCCCAGAGCCCTGCCCGGGGAGACCGGGCGTTCTGTGGTGACATCTGCCGAGTCATTAGAAACTGACATCCCAGAGGAATGGAAGGACAGGGAGGGCACTTTGTGGTTATAGTCCAACAGCCGCTGGGCCCTGAACCTCTCTCGGACGTCTGTTCACAGCCACACACGTCTCGGCAGGACAGACATTTCTTGGCAGCAGAGGGGATTGTTTCAAGTCCCCGTGAGAACAGCTGGACCTGGATGGCAAAGGAGCAGTTGTCACTGCTGGGCCGGGAGGATTTCTTCCCAGCCTTTGAGATGCCTGTGCTGTGGCCACATGCAGATGTGAAGATACAATCTGACCTTGGCGGTGTGGAGGGGCGGCCCCGTGCTCACAGCGGGCCGGCGTCTGTGAATGCTGCTGTTCCCCGGGGATGTGGGGAGCCTTGTCTACTTTCTTCTCTAATCTCAGCATCCTTAGAGTTCCCTGAGAGCTGGGCTGTGCATGGCAGATCGGAGAGGAGGTGTCCTTTCAGCAGCATCGAAAATAGATCTCCCGGAATTAATCAGTCCACCCAGCACGGACACCTACTGTGTGCGGACCCTGGGCTAGCCGCTCCACAAAGAGCCCTGAGCAGGGGGCTGGTGCCTGACACATATTAGCTGTTACTATTATTGTTGTTATTTATATGCTTATCACCACCCCCGCCCCATTCCTATTACCCTTGTCCTGTCATCAAAAGCCAAGTTGCCCTGGCCAGTTTTGCTCAGTGGATAGAGTGTCAGCCTGATGACTAAAGGGTCCCGGGTTCGATTCTGGTCAAGGGCACATGCCCGGGTTGTGGGCCTGATCCCCAGTAGGGGGCGTGCAGGAGGCAGCCCATCAATGATTCTCTCTCATCATAGATGTTTTTTCTCTCTTCCTCTCTGAAATCAATAAAAATATATTTTAAAAAAGCCAGGCCCCCTCCTCCCTGACCCTCCTCCCCACTGGCTCTCACAAGTAGGGGCTTCATCCCCTCTCATTGGCTCAGTTAATACTAAGCCCCACATATTAGATTTGGGGTGGAATTCTCATGGCCTTCGGCACCATGTTGTTTAGCAGAGTTTAGTCACTGTGGGAAGAAGAACAGCCCTCTGTCAGTCAGCGGTGGCCAGCGTGTGGCTATGTCTTCCGGTTTCTGGTTATGGTTCACAATTAGGCTGATGTTGTTTTCTCCTTTCTCACCTCCCAGATAGAGACCGTCATCAATAGACACTGTTTCCTTTGTTTCCAGAGACCTGGGTGAGACCATCCTGCACAGAATCCTAAATTCTTGGGCCACTGGAGTGCAGGGGAACCAGGTAGTCCTTTGGTTAAAGCCCCTCATGCTACAGTTGGGAAAGAGGTCCAGGGCGGGGGATGTGGTCTGTTCAAGGTCACGCAGAGAGTTAGTGACAGAATAGGGAGCAGACTCGCTCTCCTGACCCAGAACAGATGCTCTCTCATTGCTGCTTTAGCCACACGGATCCCGGGCCTGGGGCTGGTCGGGCCAGAATCCCAAACCTGGGACAGATGAGGGGGCAGAGCTGGACAGGTGGTATGGACTTGGGTAGAAAGTGATGAAATTGAGCCCACGGAGTAGAGTGCTCACTCAGGGACTTTGGCTCTGGAGGGGGCAGTGAATGAGGGTCTCCCCAGACGTGATGGGGCCGATGGGCAGACTTGAACCCGATGTCATGGCAGCCTGGGATGAAATTGTCACAGGCTTTTGATAAATAAGAGAGAAAAAAGGTCAATGTAGTCTGTGGGTATAAAGTTGCCAACTGGTACCTGAGCTGAATGAGTGTCTCCTCGTTTGGGAGGTGCTAACAGTTTGACCTCAGTTGGGAAAGGCATTTAAAACTTGGTGTGATTTAACAATGAACTTCACGGAGTTGGCCGGGCTTTCCTGAGAGTCTGTGCACAGTGTTAGGAGGTGCAGGTATGTGCTTGCTCTATTCTTCTGCCATTTGGGGTCATAAATCATCTTTAGAGACACAGTGACGTTGGAGCCCTGCCCTCCTAGTCCAGACAGGGCAGCGAAAACCCTGAGGGACATTTCAACACCAGCAAGAACACCACATCCGCCCCAATCCTGGCTTGTCCATTTGCCTTTCTCTATCTTGTTAAGGGTGCTTCTCATTCATGCATGACATTCCAGGTTTGGGACTGGGTGCTAGAGGCATAAGGAAGGTGTGTCAGGAGCCCCTGTCTGGGTGGGAGACAGTGAGGGCCATCGCTCTTGGCTTTGGGGGTCTGGATTTCAGTGGCAAGCTGAGTGGCCAGGTCACTGCTGGGAGGACTGGATTGCCCCCACCTTGTTTTTCATAAGAAGTAGCGTCAACTCTGAGACTGTGGCCAGCTAGGCTTTAGAGGCACCTCCCTTCAGTGGCTGCCCACTATTTGGGTTGAAGAACGGGACCCTGATGGCCTTCCAGGCCACGTGAGATGTGGCCCTGCCACATTCCTGCCAGTCACCCCTCTGCAGCTGCCCAGGTCTCCTTTCAGTTCCTCCAGCTCCTCTTCCATGTCATATCCCTTGTGACCGCTGGGCCTTTGCACACGACTCTCCATCTTTATCTCTGTCCCCATTGTTCCTTCTCCTGCCCCCATCCACCGTGAAGATGTGAACGACCCCGAGTGGGAACCCATCTGCTCCACTCTCCACTGTGTGCCTCTCATGAGAGCAGTTCCAGGCGTGATCAGTGCAAATAAATCAAAGGCAGAGAGTAGCATTATTAATCATGAGGTTTTCCAAACTAACCTTTTTCAACGTCGAAAGTGTCAATCTCTTAATAAAATAAGTCAATAATTTATTAATAATGGAAAAAGCCATACCATACTTTTTTAAAGCAACTCAGTTCTGATACTTGAGTGTGGGAGGTTCTTGGCAAAGCATCTGAGAGACGGAGGCAGAGAGAAAGGATTTTTAATGAATGGAGACTCACAAACTTGTGACCAAGTAAACACCAGGCAAAATCAATCATTCTTCTTAGAAACGAAACAGAACAGCCTTGTGATCATGGAGCTGAGACCTGAGGTCCCCGAGAGCCACAGCAGGCGCAGAAAAGAGAATTAAGAACGCTGGATGCAGCCGCCCGGGTGTCTGGTTTACCCTACATACAGGCCACGGATCCAAAGTGAGGCCGAATCACTTCAGTAAAATAAAATGATTATTGTTATCATTCTTTTAACTAACTTTGTTGAGCCACGACTATTGAAGCATCCATCTTCTATAAAAACTGTTGTTTGACATTTTGACCCTGCTATTTTGGCTTCTGTAAATGCTTTCTTGCTTAAATAATAATGAAAATAAGACTACTCCCATTCCAGCGAGGCCATAATCCTTCCTAGATGAAGTTATCAGTGCTGATGCCAGGCCAGGCCTTTGGTTGAAGTCTCAAAGCCCCAGCACATAGGCTCTTTAAGAACTTGCAAAGGGGACCAGAAAACCCCATATTTGGGAGACAAAGGACTGAAAAAGATATAAAAAGGGACGACTTCCTCCATGTTGCTGCCCAGAATTTGAAAGACATTTTTCTCTGGGCCTGTGTGTAATAATCTATACATATAAAAGGCTAATATGCAAATTGTCCCCTCAAGAATTTAACTGGGAGACCAGGAGTTTGATCGCTCGCTCTGACATGCGCTGACCACCAGGGGGCAGCGCGGAACGAAGAAAGACTCTGGCCAGCAGCTGGAAGGCTCTGATTAATCGCCAGGCCTAGGGAACCTACCTGTGCATGAATTTCATGCACCGGGACTCTAGCAATAATAATACAGTGTAACTCCATTTCTCTAAGCATTGCTTGTTTTTTTCCGGTCTTCTGCAACACTATGTGCCAGACTCAGTGCCAAGTCCTCCATAAACATTCATCTAGTTTAATCCAACACAATCCTAATTAAGTACCACAAATATCCCCATTTTACAGATGCGCAAGTAGGTGCCAAAATATCCCTATTTTACACATGAGCAAGTGGTGCCCACCCAGGTCTGTTAGAGCCCAGACCCCATACTTCCAACCCCTGGACTGCACCAGCCTCAGAGCCTCCGTGTCCTCATCTGTAATGGCAGGGCTGAGGGACAGGGGCGGGGCATCCTGTTCTGCCCAGCTTCCGGGCATGAGCGGGATGGGGTGAGGAGGTGCTGGGAGTGCTGACTGACGCCCCCGTTCTTCGGCTCGCTCCCTGACTGGGGCCTCCCAGGGTGGGAGCCCTGCTGTAGTCATGGCCTATCAGGAGAACAATTAGCACTTGAGCATCTTTCCTCACCAGGTGCTGGTCTAGGTACTTCCTACCCATCAGCTGGGGCTGGGAGATGGGATTGGAGATGGCAGGACAGAAGGCTGGGGCCACGGTGCCTGTGGGCGAGTGCAGTGGCCTGAACCCTGGCCCGGATGGAGACCCTCTGGGAGCCACCCAGGGACGACGATTCCAGTGTCTGTGTGGCTGGTGCTTCCTTTACAGAGTTTTCTCCATTCCTGTCCACCTCGCTCAGACCACGGAACCTTGGCCTGGGTCTAACTCACCCTTCCCTGTGGCCAGTTCATTTCATTTGACCGTCAATTTGTAAAGGTTTGCTACACAATAAGACCTGGGCAGTTGTTGGTCTCAGAGTAAAGGAGCAAAAGGAATTTAAATCATGCCTGCCAGGTTATTGTATTAATATTGTCCTACATGTATTGCCTGTATTTTTAAGACGAATTGTTAGAGCAGTTTTAGGTTTAAAATAAAACTGAGAGGAAGGTAGAGAGATTTTCCATAGACACCTGCCCCCACACTGCATCGCCTGCCCCGTTATCAACATCACTCACCCGTATGCTACATTTTTCACCCAGGATGGACCAACATTGACACGTCACAATCACTCAAAGCTCATAGCTTACCTGAGGGCTCTCTCTTGGTGGTGTACCTTCTATGGGTTTGGACGAATGTATAATGACATCTATTCATCACTATTTTATTATGCTGAGTATTTTCACTGCCCTGGAAATCCTCTGTTCTCTGTCTATTCATCTCCCTCCCCCCACCCTAATCCAGCAAACACATCTTTTTATTGTCTCCATAATTTTGCTTTTTCCAGAATGTCAGATCGTTAAAATCATACAATATGTAGCTTTTCTAGGTTGGTTCCTTTCACTTAATTATATGCATTTAAGTCCCCTCCAGGCCTTTCCATGGCTTGATGGCTCATTTCTTTTTAGTGCTTAATAATATTTAATTGCCCGATGCACCACAGTTTACTTATCCATTCATCGGCTGAAGGACATCGTGGTTGCTTCCAAGTTTGGGCGTTTATGAACAAGGCTGCTATAAACATCCGAGCGCGGGGTTCTGTGTGGACACACATTTGCAGCTCCTTCAGGTGCGTGCCCAGGAGCAGGACTGCTGGATTATACGGTAAAAGTATGTCCACTTCTGTGAGAAACTGCCAAACTGCCTTCCGAAGTGGCTGTACCATTTTGCATTCCCACCAGGATTGAGTGAAAGTTCTTGTTGCTCTAAGATGGGGATAATAACACCAACATCACAAGGTGGGCCTTCCCTCCTGGAAGGCGAGTCTTAGGACAGGGGCCACGCTCGGTGAGTGTTGATGGACAAGCAGGGGAAGGGTGTTCCAGGGAGAGGGCACAGCGTGAGCAAAGGCCTGGAGGCAGCCACTGCATTTCACTGCTGCCCGGTCTTGACCCGAGCATCGTCACAGCAGAGAAAGGAGAGTCAGATCTGAGGGCGCCTGTGCTGAAATGTGGCCCCTTCCTGGGCACCCAGGTAGGACAGTTGGGAAAATTTAAATATAATGTTTAGGTTCATGGACTTTGGGGCCAACTGCTGATTGCAAATCCTGCCTCTGCTGTTGTTTACCTATGTGATGTTGGACAAGTTGCTTAACCTCCTTGTGCCTCAGTTTCCTCATCTGCGAGATGGGGATAATGACACTGGGCTGGATGGGGAGTAAACCTGTGTGAGTGCTTCAGGGGGTGCCGGGCCCCGCAGGCGTTATGGGAGCGGTGGTTGGTATTGAAGCTCATTGGGTGCCCTGCGCCTGTGGGTCCCTCTAATCCTCAGGACACCAGGCGGGTGGGTGGTAGGACATGGGTCCCTTTGAAGAAGCTGAATCCCAGGAGGTGAAGTGACTTCTTCAAGGTCACAAGGCCTCGCTGGTGAGTGGGGACTGAGATCTGCTCGCCTGTCTGTCTGACTCTGGAGCCACTCAGTGCCCAGCACAGCCTCTGCCTCAGGGTTTGGGCCGCCCTCCCCTCCCACCCTTCTGGGGGAGCGTTTACAGCACCAGCTCTTGTGAGTCCAGATCCAGAAGTTCACGCAGAGATCCCAGATGCTCGCCAAGGACCATCCATGCCCACACGGCCCAGACCTGCAGGTGGACACTCACCCTCCCGCCTCCTCCGCCTTAGTGAGGCCTCCGCACACAAAGGCCCCTCTCAGCCCTTCCCCGGGAGGCCGGGCCTCAGACCGGGCCAGGGGCCAGCCGGGTTACCAGCCCTCCTTGTGATTAATGTGAGGGAAGCAGGTCTGCAGAAATCCCTGCCTGGATTAACCACTGCCTGGAGGGTTTAACGCGTGTGTACATGGGAAATCTCCACAGGCTTGTCTCCTAATATTTATTCTGACGACTGAAACATGCAGATAAGGTGAGTGCCTGACGCTGGGACTGCAGAATACATTTACATTCTCCAAGCCACAAGGAGCTCTGTGTGTATCCGTGTTCCGGGCCTGGCTGGGGCCCAGGAGCGGGGAAAGCCGCTCCCTGCCCAGGGAGGGTTCTGACTGGTGTTTCTTCTGCAGTAAAGACTCCCATGTGAGAGTCTCAGCACCTTAGGACCCAACAGTCCTTGACTCCCAGGATCATAACTTCCTTAGTCTTGGACTCTTCAGTCTATAGAATCTTCAAATGATAAAATACTGAGTCAGAGTCAGAGGGTTTTAGGATTCTTGGGTCTTACCCACCATCTTGCTCAGACACCATCATTCAAGTTCCTTCCACACTGTGGTTCTGAGCGATCCCAGTGCATTCCCAAGCTTCCGGTCTTGCTCCAGCATCACCTCCTCTGGGAAGCCCTCCCTGACTCCCAGGGCTGGTTCAGAGCTCCCATCATAAGCTCTCTCATGGCTTCATCTACTTTGCCTTATGAGACCCCCCCCAGGGGTGTCATTTTAAACCTGATCCTTACCTGCACTGTGAACCCTGACAGCTAGGGGGAGGGACTGCTTTTGTTCACTCACAAATCCACCCCCCCCCCCGCCCCCCGCACAGGAGCTGGCGGATAGTAGATGCTCCGTGGATGTACACCACAAGACTACGCTGCATCCCAATTGCAGTGGATCTGCCCACCAGAGTGAGGGGAGGAGACACCTGGAGAGGACAGAGAGGAGGGAGATCATGGGCACCAGTTCCAGTTCTGCGTCCCTGTCCAGGGGTGAGGGCTGCATTTATCCCACTGACCTCCTCCTGCCCTGGGGAGGGGCCCCCGGAATGTCTGAGAAGATTCTCCCTAGGAGTTATGCACAGGAAAACAGAGATCTGAGCAGCACAAGGGGCGGACTGTGACAGGCACGGAGAGGCCGCTCAGACGCCCCGACGGTTTAGCCGTCCTCTCCCTCCACTCCCGCGCTCTGGACAGGTTGGCCGAAGCATTTATCAGACCCATCACAGTTTGACTTCCTTCCCGCCAGTCCTGCTTCCTTCCCCTTCCTTTCACCATCTCTAGTCACCATCTCTCATCCCCAACTCCACTCAATGTCTGCTTATCCAGGACCCATTTTGGGACACGGAGGAAACCAGTGACTGTATCAGTTGACCCGAGTTTGAATCCTATGTCCATTACTTAACTAGCTGAGTAATTGGATGCAAACACCTTGTCTCTCCGTGCCTCAGTTTTTTCATCTATAAAATGGGGCTAATAAATCCCCTGGCCTTGCAAGGGTGTGGATAATAGGAAGCTTTTGTAAAGGAAAATACACACACACACACACACACACACACAGATACAGACTTAATTAAAAATCTCTCTGCTTGCACGTATGCCTCTCCCTCTGCCTCTCGTACAGGCTGAGCTACAAGGATGAGGCCCCACTATGCTGCTGGGAAACAGGTCTGGGCAGCTGGCTTCCAGTGGCCAGCACACCCGCATGCCCCTGTCATGGCTGCTGTTCCAAGTCTCCACACGAGGGGGCGCCGATGGTGGAGGTGGATGGCAGGGTGGGGTAGGACAAGCTGGGGGTGGAGGGGAGTTATTCTGTTATTCTCTCACCCTCCTCCAGGGAAGCCCTGCCCCCCCTGCTCAGGCTGCTGCACCACGTTTCAGATCAGAACATCCAGATCCATCAAAACAAGAGGCAGGTGGGATGGCTGCCCATTCAGGGAGTGAAGGATAAAAGCTGCGGGGGCCTCACAAGATCCCCCACAACGTGTGAGGGAGCAGACAGGCCAAGACAAGCCATGCATCTTCCAGGCTAGATGAGGAGACACGCGAGCAGCCCAGGCAGGGCAGGGGCAGCAGGAGCTGATGCATTAAAGAAAACATTTATCAACAAATCAGGGAGGAAACCCTGCCCCTTCCCTATGTGAGGAGCCCTTGAGTGATGGTTCCGGGATCCTCCTGCCCTGGTGTTTGCCTTTCGCTGAAGGTGATGGATGCAAACGCAGCTCTAATGAGCGGGTCCTGGGCCTTGAGACATTCACAAGGCTGTCCATCTCCACGCATCTCCCAGCTGTCAGCCCGGCCCATCTGGGAAACACATTGATTAACTCTGAGGCCTGGGGGTGGAGGGGCAGGCAGATGCAGCCGAATAGAGAGGAGGGCCTGGATGAGCAGGGGATGGCCAGGAGGCATCTGGGCCTCAATTTATCAGGGTGGTCAGAGGACCTCATAGTCTCCCCGACACCACACATGGATTCCTCAAGACTGTGCCTGAGCCCCAGCGGAAGGGAGTCTTCCAGACCAGAGTGCAAATCCTGGTTTAGACACTTGGCTTTTTGACATTGGACATGACACTTAACCTCTGTGTGCCTGATGTCCATTTGGGGTTAAAACCTCTAGCATAGTAATTACCTGGCACAGAGTAAGGGCTCAAATAAAAGCTTTTCTTTTATTATTGTTACTATTAGTATGATTACCTAGCCTATATATATTTACACAATATAGTTTGTTATTGAGATTTTATTGAATATTCAGCTGGCTCTTTTTCTTTCCTTCCTCCCTTCCTTCCTTCCCTCTTCTTTCCCTTCTTCTCTCCATCCCTCCCTCCTCTCTATCTCTATCTCACTCTCTTTCCTTTTTCTGTTTTTCCTCCTTTCTTATCACTGTATCAAGAGTGTTTTCTCGAATGTTCGGACTGACTATGCTAAATAAAATTTGTTGCATAAAAAAAAAAAAGAGTGTTTTCTCACGCCTTGGCCTGGTGGCTCAGTTGGTTGGAGTGTTGGGGGTTTGATTTCAGGTCAGGACACATATAGGAGGCAACTGATCTCTCTCTCTCTCTCTCTCTCTCTCTCTCTCTCTCTCTCTCTCTCAAAAATAAATAAATAAATAAATAAATAAATAAATAAATAAATAATAAATAAACAAACCATATCCCAGGGTGAGGATTTTTTAAAAAGAGTGTTTTCTCACATAATTAAAGTTCTTCAAATGCGAATTGCTTCATAACAGACCCTCATCGAGATGCTCTGCCACCTACTCTGTCTGTCTCGAGGCTGGCTAACTAGCACACTTCAGGTTTTCATCTCACGTGGGGCTGCAGTGAACCTTTCTAGGCACAGTCCTTGCCCCGGTCCCTGACTGCTTCCTGTGTCTGGAGGTGGAATCGCCACGTCAGGCGCTGACATTTCTAAGTCTCAGGGTTTTTATGACTTAATCGCCTTCTCCACAGGCCCCGGCAGTGCCCGGGAGCGCCTATCTCACCACACATTTACCAGCATCGATGATTCTCTTGTTATTTAGTCTTTACTAATCTCATGGCTCAAAATTATATTTCATTGTCTTTTGGAGACAGAGCCACGGCCTGTGGCCTCTGCTTCCCAGCAGGGTGATAATCAAATCATACTCAGGGCTTCCAGCAAACCTCGGGACGAAGGGCGGCCTCTGGCAGGGGAGCCCCGGAAGGGAGTCAAAGTTCCTGGGTCTCGGGCCCAGCTCTGTGCTCCCTCGCTGTGTGACGGGGGTTTATTATATTGCCCTCGCTGGGCCTTTGTTGATCAATCTCAGACAGTAGCGTCCAGCTGGTCTCCCTGCCTCCAGTTTATCTAGTGCCTAGAACAGTGCCTGACACATAGCACGTCCGCAGCAAATATTTGCCGAAGACTGAACTGCCCAGGTGACCTTCCTGAAGGAACAGTGTTGCCACGTAATTATGCTGCTTCCAACCTTTGCTGGAGCTCCCTCGCTCTGCATTTATTTATTTATTTATTTGATCTCCTCATGAATTTCTGCTTCGACTTAGGATATGAAAACACACGAGAGAGAAAATGAGAAAAAAAAGCCAGATAATCTACAAAATCATTACTTTTCTTAAATCCATCCAGGAGCTGGGGCTTCAGTTCACTTGAGTAGAACTGAAACCCACAAGATGACAAGACCCTCCCACCCACCCCCCCAGGGCAGGCCGGACACAGAAACCATCACACCTCCAGCAGAACCGGAGAGAGCGGTGGCTGCCGTAACAGCAGGTAAGAAGCAAACAGCTAACATTTTCATGAATTCCTAAAGGCTGCACGTGGACTGGCCTTAGAGCTCAGCACCCTGTGAGCCCCAGACACAGGGGAGTCCACATTCCCCCACCCGCATTTCCCATGGTGCCCTGGAGAAAGGCTGGGGACAGGGCCAGGCTCAGAGCGAGCCACCGCCCACTCCCCAGATCCCCGTCTCCCATGAGGCACAAACCTCAGACCCCTTCAGTGGGCAGGTCTAGATCTAGAATTTTTAAAGTTTGACACGTGGGAGAACATAATGAGGGGCCTGGAGCTGGGCGGCCTCCAGAGGAGCCAGCGTGACGTTGCCTGCGGCATTCATGGCTGGGAGCATCGTCCCATTCCCAGTTCATTCTCCTGTCTGGGTTACAATCCTCTCACTATTTACTGGGCCTCATCCTAGATGTGGGGGTCGGGAGGCTGGCCCAGAGCCGTGGGTCTGCCATCTGCTGCGGGAGGTGGCAGGGATCCCCTGCTTCCTCCCGCCGGCGCTGGGCTGCCCTGAGGAAGGAGGAAGAAGGGAGGGAGACAGAGGACTGTGAGGTGCAGAGAGGAAAACAGATGCTGTCCAGAGCTCTCCCTCCAGCTGCCTACAGATGGGTGGAGAGGGAATTTCTACTTCCTCATCATGCTCAGGTGGTTGTCTCTAGAATAAATCACCTGTGAGAAGCCCACAGATAGGGGGGATGCAGGCTCTAGGGGTCCTCAAACTACGGCCCGCGGGCCACATGCAAATACAAATATTGTATTTGTTCCCGTTTTGTTTTTTTACTTCAAAATAAGATATGTGCAGTGTGCATATAGGAATTTGTTCATAGTTTTTTTTTTAAAACTATAGTCCGGCCCTCCAACGGTCTGAGGGACAGTGAACTGGCCTGGCCCCTGTTTAAAAAGTTTGAGGACCCCTGCTCTAGACCCTCCAACCTGCTGTGTGACCTGGTACAAGTGCCCCACCTCACAGCCTCGGTTTCCCCATCTGAACAATGAGGTGCTTGGTGCAGCTCAGGGGTTCTCACCCCGAGATGTGGAGATTTCCTCTTTCAGGCAGGATGGAGTGACAGGGATCAGATTTATCCTCCCTGCTGAAGTGATCAAAAAACACAAAATGGTGAAGCAATGGTTCACAAGACACTGGACATCAGGCACTGAAGGAGGGGCCAGAAGTAAGTGAAGGGAGCCCTACAATTGCCCTGGCTTCAGGCCTGAGCGAGTTTCCAGGCTGTGGGACAGGGAGGAGGAGTGCAGGTGGAGCCCAGGGTTGAGGAAGAGGAGCTGAAGTTTCAGGAGGCCCTGGGGGCCTTGAGTTCGCCGGACACAGAGCCCAGAGGAGAGAGCTGCCCGGAGAGAGAACTCTGGCGAATACAGAAGGGTCTTCCCTCGAGTGTGGGGACCGTTTAGCCCTAGACTGAGAGCCGCTCTGGTCCCGCCTAAGAGATCTGAACACAAGATCCCAGAGGATCACCGTTTCCAAGTTACAGAACAAAGGCTCAGGGATATTTATAGCAAGGCGAGAACACCCAGCACCCAGCAAGGTCCAATCACAGCGTCGGGCAAAGACAGCTGGAATGGCCAAGGTAAAGTGTAAAAGTAGGTTTCAGAGTGAATGAGGTTCCTAGGGATAATTTCATCCAGAGGACCTAACAATTCTAATGCTTATGGACCCAGTAGCAGCACTTCAAAATACACAAACCTAATCGTGACAGAAGGGCAATGAGAAACAGACAAACCCACAACGACAGTGAGAGATGTCAACCATCTCTGGGTGGAGCAAGTA
Organism: Myotis myotis; assembly: GCF_014108235.1. Classification (NCBI taxonomy): domain Eukaryota; kingdom Metazoa; phylum Chordata; class Mammalia; order Chiroptera; family Vespertilionidae; genus Myotis; species Myotis myotis. Next base: position 17,637,606 of record NW_023416324.1, read on the forward strand.
GACAGAAACTCATAAAGGATACAGAGAACTTGATCAATACCACCAACCAACTTGACGTAAGTGACACTTACAGAACATGCCAACCGTGCTAGAGCCCAATCTTTTAATGTGTGTATTTAAATGTGCCAAGATAGACCACATTCTGGGGCAGAGTACAAGTCCCAATCAACCGAAAGGGTTCAAGTTGTACCCAGAACGTTCCCTAACCACAACAGAACTGAATTGGAAATCAGGAATTTAAGAGAAAGATCTCTTTCAGTAACAGAAAGATCTTGGGAAAATCTCCAAATGTTTTGGAACTGAATAGCATGCTTTTAAATAACACACGTTAGAGGAGGAATCAAAAGGGGAATTAGGATGTGTTTTTCACTGAAAGAACATGAAAACAGGACATATCCAAACTGTGGGATGCTGCTGAAGCAGCTCTTAGGGAAAGTTATAGTTCTAAATGCCGAAAAGAAGAAATGTCTCAAATCAGTGACTTCGTTGTCCCTCTTTTTTAATGTATTGACTAGAGGCTCGGTGCATGAAATTTGTGCACTGGGGGGGGGTGTCCCTCAGCCCAGCCTGCACCCTCTCCAATCTGGGACCCCTCGGGGGATGTCAGACATCCCTCTCACAATCAGGGACTGCTGGCTCCCAACCTCTCGCCTGCCTGCCAGCCTGATCACCCCCTAACCACTCCCCTGCCAACCTGATTGACCGCTAACTGCTCCTCTGCAGGCCCAATGTCCCCAACTGCCCTCCCCTGCCAACTCGGTCACCCCAACTGCCCTCCTCTGCTGGCCTGGTCCCCCCCAACTGTCCTCCTCTGCCAGCCATCTTGGGTGGTCATTTTGTGACCACATGGGGGTGGCCATCTTGTGTGAGGGTGTGATGGTCAATTTGCATATTACCCCTTTATTATATAGCATTTAAGAGACAGAGAAACATTGATTTGTTGTTCTACTTATTTATGCATTCATTGTTGCTTCTTGCATGTGTCCTGACCTGAGATTGAACCTGCAGCCTTGGAGTATTGGGACGATGCTCTAAGCAACTCTGCTACCTGGCCAGGGCCTCATCGTCCCTCTTCAGAAACTAGAAACAGGAGAGCAAATTAAGTCCAAAGTGGGTAACAGAGAGGAAAAAGGATCAGAGTAGAAACCAGTGGAGAAAAGCTGTAGAGAACATCAATGGAGCCAAAACTGGCTCTGAGAAAAATCAATAACATTGATAAACCTCTAACCACACTGATCAGGAAGCAAACAAGGAAGACACAAGTTACCTATATCAGGAATGAGAGAGGTGACATCACAGATTCTCCATAAATTATTTGGAATTCTTCTGCAGCGAGATGCCTTTTATCCATTCACTTCTTATATGTTCATTCTTCCATATCACTGTGAACTCATGGATATTTATTTTATACTTTGGATTATAATCCAGTACTATATTTTTTTTGGTTGTTGCACAATTTAATTGCAGCCTTGACCATTGAGAGCTCTTTCTGTTGGCTCTTGTGTCTCTTTGATATTTGCCCATCATTGTCAGTTTTTAAAAATCTTTTAGTTTTTTTAGCACGTCTGTACTTTCTGGCACTAAAAACATGCCAGGCTCATTTTGTATATGTCATGCCCTCATTCAAGATCAACCTTTCCCCCAAGGAGCCCTGACTCCTTTATTGGAGAGCTAGAGGCCCAATGCATAAAATTCATGCAAGAGTAGGCCTTCCTTCTCCTGGCTGCTGGCACCGGCTTCCCTCCGCCACCCAGGACCCGGGCTTCCCTCGCAGCCCTGGCTTCATCAGAAGGTTGTCTGGAAGAACATCTGGTCTAATTAGCATATTACGCTTTTATTATTATAGACAGTATCTGAAACCAAGATTTGGGTACTAGATATGCTTGTTGCTAGTGAGATGTCATTGCCTCCAGGCTCTGTCAGCTCACAGAGCAAGGAAACATACCTCTACACACACCCATGCATGTACACATGCATACATGTTTCTAATCTACACTCAGCCAAACATGAGTGCATACTGATGTCTCCAGGTCTAATCCATCACCATGTGGATCATTCTAGACCAGCGGTTCTCAACCTGTGGTTCGCAACCCCTTTGGGGCTTGAACGACCCTTTCACAGGGGTCGCCTAAGACCATCGGAAAACACATATATAATTACATATTGTTTTGTGATTAATCACTATGCTTTAATTATGTTCAATTTGTAACAATGAAATTGGGGGTCACCACAACATGAGGAACTGTATTAAAGGGTCGCAGCATTAGGAAGGTTGAGAACCACTGCTCTAGACTTTTCCCCTTATTTGTCTGGAACCTCCCACCCTTAGCAGTGAGAAACCAAGCTCCCAGCAGCTGCCACCCATACACGGGGAATGTTCATTCCGGTAGACATGTGATTTCAAATTGTTAGCCCAGCCCCCCGGAAGGCAGCTCTGTGCAGTTCCTTTTGCCTTCAGTCTTGGAGACGCTGTCATTCCACAGTTACACAGGTCAGCACCCTTGATCTCTCCCTGCTTCGCTGAGGGCGTTTCAAACGTTTGTAATAGTTAGATTCTTTATCACGGTCTGCATCCTAGAATCCCCTGACCTCCTAAGGCAGTGATGGCGAACCTTTTGAGCCCGGCGTGTCAGCATTTTGAAAAACCCTAACTTAATTCTGCTGCCGTGTCACATATAGAAATTTTTTGATATTTGAAACCATAGTAAAACAAAGTCTTATTTTTTTGATATTTATTTTATATATTTAAATGCCATTTAACAAAGAAAAATCAACCAAAAAAATGAGTTCTCATGTCACCTCTGACATGCGTGTCATAGGTTCACCATCACTGTCCTAAGGGGTTTTTCAAAATCTGAAAACATAATGGTTCACTCTTTCTACTGTAAAATTCTGTGGATTTTGACAAATGCATGGTATCATTTATCCCATTTACTCACCATTATTATATTACCCATAATAGCTTTACTATTCTGAAAAAAAAAGCCTTCTGTACTTCAAGTCTTCAATCTTCCCATTCCTCAAACCCTTTGCAACCGCTGATCTGCTTCCTGTTGCCATAATTCTCCTTTTCCAGAATGTCATCTATCTGTAATCTTTTAACTGGCCTTCCCCCCCTCAGCAAGAGGCATTTAAGATTCGTCCATGTCTTTACATGGCTTGATTGCTCATTCCTTTTCATCACCGGGCAATATTCCATTGTATGCATGCAGCACAGTTCATCCATTTACCTGCTGAAGGACATCTTTCTTTGTTGTGTCCAGCTCTTGGCAATTATGAATAAAGCTGCCATAAGCATTCACACGCAAGGCTTTGTGTGTTCATAAATTTTCACATCTGCTGAGTGACTACCTGGGAGTGTGATGGCTGGATCCTCTGGTGAGACTATGTTTAGCTTTGTAAGAAACTGCCAACGTGTCTTCCAAAGAGGCCGCACTATTTTATATTCACACCCGCAGTCAGTGCGGTTCCCGTTGCTTCATACCCTCTCCAGCAATTTGGATTTTCTGGGATATTTAAAAATCCTAGATACATGGGCTCTATTCTCAGAGATTCTGACCCCATCAGCCTGAGGTGGGGGCTCAGGATGGTTGCAAAGCCCCAGAGATTCTGATGTAGAGTTAGGCTTGAGAAACACTGAGCTACACCATCCATCTCGCTGTGCAGGTGAAGAAAATGCAGCCCGGGGTCTGCGTGCTGTGGTGGGGCTGGTCTCTAAGGCCCTGCCAGCTGACCGTCTGGGAGGGGCTGTGTGATATCCTGGCGAAGAGCTGGGGTTCTGGAGTCCCATGGCCTCAGGCTCAAATCCTGACTTTGTCCCTCACTGGCTGTGTGACTTTGGGCAGGTGTCTGCACCTCTCTGAGCCCCTCCTCTGTGGAATGAGAATGGTGACAGGACCAGCTGCACAGGTTGTGTGAAGACCTACTGGGCCAATGAGTCCCAGATGCTCAGCCCAGAGCTGGGCCCACAGTGGGCCAGGCACTGTTGGCGGCTGTCACTGGGACTCTGGTCGCATGGAGCGGCTGTGCCTGAGGTCCCATCCTGGGAGGCCATGCTCTGCATCTTTCCTGGACCCCAGGGTCTCTCCCTGTCCCCCTCCCCCCCGCTCCCTATGCCTACTTGGTCTCCTCCCCGGGATCTGCAGCGGCTCCTCCCCACCTCTCCCTTTCTTCTCCCACTTAACAAACAGCTTCACTTAAAAAGCCATCTGGGAGGATGGATGGCACAAGTCACATTTTGTAGAATAAGTTTTCAGGGAGAAGAGCCAAGAAATTAAAGGCACAGCACTTACGATTCCAATCTTATTAGGCCCTTTTACTCTGACCGTTGGAGAATTGCGGTTCTGTATTATAAATTCCTCCCTCCCCCCACCGCCCAGTGTTCTGGGCTCCATCTCCATTTGCCTTTGAGTGGCCTGTTCCCCATGTCCCCAGCTGATTCTCTCCCTCGAGATAAACTTCCCCCTTTTCAGCGGGAGGGGCTGCAGTGGGGCCTCCCTGATCCGGCACTCTCCTCCCCTGTGCCATGGCTGTCCCCCCTCGGGGGGCTGCTCCCTCTCCCTACAGGAGTCCCGGGTGAAGGTGTGTCTTCTTCTCTGGGGACGTTCCAGGCAGATCTGGGGACAATGGTGGGTGACTTGTGAAGGAGATGTGCGTCACTGTTGGGGTGGATGGGTGCACAGGGAGGGGTAGTGAGCTCCCTGGCTGGAGGTGTGCACAGAGCATGGGTGACCTCCGCAGAGAGGCTGAGAGCATGGGCCGTAGAGGCTGAGAGACCTGGCTGAGTCCTAGCCATGCTGCCCGCAAGGTGTCTGGCCTTCAGCAATGACTTCCACTCGCCAAGCTCGGTTTCTTCATCTGGAAAATCAGGCCAGATAATGGTCCCACTTCCCAGGGTTGTCATGGAGACGAAATGACAGACTGTGTGCAAAGCACTGAGTGTGCATACTCATCTCCAGGGCGGGGGAGGGGAATGGGGTGTGACACCTCAAGCCATGCACGCTTCCGAAGAGACCTGGGACTCTGAGATCCATCGATTCAGTGATCTACGATGGTAAGGTTCCCTTGGATTCTAAGTGTTTACGATGGTGTGATTTTGTTATTCTTCTCCATCTAAGGCTCCTTGGGAATCTAAGGCTGTGCGATTTCAAGATTCGCATTCCACACCCGTGCCTGGACCAGTTGAAGCTGGTCCCAGCCGTGGGCTGTCTGTGGCCTCGGGGGCATTTATCTCTGTCTTTCTTTCCACTTTAAACCTTCCATCTTTATCCCCCACTGGCCTATTGCTACTTCTCTAGGGGCCCTTTTTCTAATTCCAGCTTGACCCACTGCACACGAGGCCTCTGCGGTGATGCTGAACTGTGCCTCGCACACACCCTCCCCACAATGCCTCTTGCACGCCAGGCCTCCCCACCAAACCTCATCTTTGCCTACTGAAATCTTCCCCGTCTTCAAGGCCAAAGTCAAAGGCAGAGCTTTTGTGAGGCTTCCCTCACCTCCCAGTTGAAATTAATGCCTTTCTCCTCTGTGCTCTACTCAGATTTTGTTTAAATCCCTGTGAGCAGTTATCGAAGTCTAAAGCATTATAGTTGGGGAGGAAGGTCTGCCCTTTGCCCCAAGGCAGCTCCACGTCAGGTAAACATCTAAGACCCTTCCCTGCTTCCAAAAGAGAGAGGGGTGGATCTGGTTGGTCAGCGGTGGGACACTGATTGGGTTGCGCTCACTAGTGGGAGGATGGGAGGCCATGGGACCAGCCCTCTCCCTCCCCCCTCCTCTCCCACTGCCTGCAGCCCAGAGGCCAGTCAGCTCTGCAGACCCAGCCAGGGTGAGGCCAGGGCTCACCCTCCTTCCTGCTCCAAGGGCCCCAGATCTCTATGTGCTGCCACCCCCTGAGCCGTGACCCACATCGAGGGTCTTCGATGTCCCAGGTGCCGGGCACAGTGCTGAGCTGGACAGGCCACCCTTCCTCCCGGAATACCCATCTGCGGCTCCTGAGGCTTCCACCTTCTGTGTGGCCCCCGGCCTCCTGCCTCTGGATGTGTTCAAAGCCACACCCTTCATCTTCCCATCAGACCTGCTCCTCCCCACCGTTCCCATCCAAGTGTTTTCCCTGCAGCACCTGCTCACCCAGATCAGAAATAAGAGGACATCTCTGACGCTGCTCTCTCCTTACCTCGGGACCATCAAGCCCTGCCAACTGTAACTTCTTCAAACCTCTAGAATTCCCCTCCCCCCGCCTCCTCTACCCCTCCCCAGCTCAGGCCCTGGTCATCTCTGGCCCAGACCTCCCCATGTCCTCTCTCAGCTGCCTGGTCCCTCAGCTTCATTGGTGCCTCTTTAATCCATCCACACTGTAACCCTGAGACCTGAGCAAGGGGCCCCTGCTCCAGCCAGGCCCCTCCCATCAGGAGTCTTAGAGAAAAGGGGACAAGCTCCAGTGCCCCAACCCCAGACCTCCCTGATCGACTTAAACCTGCTTCCAGGGTCTGCGAGGCCTTATCTGTGGGTCTGTCCTCCGGCGGGTGAACCTCATGGCCAGTGTGCACACTCTTGGACTCAAAACGTTCTCTGGGGCTTGTGGGGCCGTATGGACAGAGCCCGGACCTGCAGGCTGGGGTGTCTGCTCACCACGTGTGAGACTGTGATGTGGCCCCAAATTCCAGTGCAGAATTTGTCCAGGTAGGAGGATAATCTAATTTTATTTGACCGCTTGTAGGTTGATTTATCTTTTAAATATTTAGTCAACTGGTCTGTGGGCCTCATTGGTGCTCTTGCTCTGGGGTACACAAGTGTTGGGGACAGCCTGCATCGACAACCCAGCCACCAGCCAGGGTGACCACCCTGCACCCAGGGCAGTCTCATTGATCCCTGCCTGGCACCCTTCATGGCTCCCACAGGCCTTGGGATGATGTCTGTACGCTGAGCCTGGCTCACAGGACTCTTGGCGCCATGACCCTCCCTGCAGCTCCGTCATCTCCCATCTGGGCACCAGAAACACACTCTATGAAAGCCCCAGACTGTGCACAAAATGCTGCCTGTCCCCCACTGTCCCCACACCCGGCTCTCGGGCTTGGTGTGCAGTAACTTTGGCGCTCACAGACCTTGGTGCAGGGGGGAAGGGTGCAGGGCAGGCCTGGGGTGGGGCAGTTTGGAGCTATTGTTCTCCGTGGACAGTTTTGTCTTGGCTGCCACCTGAGAAGCCAGCAGACCCTAGATCCACATGGACATGGCTGGCACGGGGCCCACCGCCTGGGAGGAGGCAGGAGATGGCCTGTCTACCAGGAAGAAGCATCTGCAGGAAGTCGGTGCTGGTGCTGGGGTGTCCTCTGACCTCAGCTCTCCCATGAGGCCTCAGAAGCCCAAAGTCCTGGGTTCCTCCCAGGTCCACCCCCGGTAACTTGTTTTCAGCTCCCAAAGGCACCCAGGGCAGCCTGCGCTCCTCTCCTCAATGCTGGTGGTCCCGGGGTGGGGTGAAGGCTGTCCCAGAAGGAGGCTGGGTGGCCTGCTCTGGGGTCCTGAAGTGGGGAGGGGATTGCTAATGGAACAGAGGGCCAAGTCCCTGCCTGGGCTCAGGTAGACCCACCTCTGCAGGCTGGTGCCAGGCTGAGGGGCCGGGGCCTCAGGGCCAGCCTTCCCCAGCCATCCTGCTTCCATGGCAACCAGAGCCCTCTGGCTGGTGCTGAGCCCCTCCCCCACCCCATCCCAACCCTGCCTCTGGGAAGGGAATGTGACCTTGTCATAGGCAAGCAGGTGGGAGGATGTGATTGCCACAGCCTGCCTGGGCAGATGTCACCAGGTCGTGAAATCCATGAGCAGGTGATGTGTGAGCCTCTGCCCCTGCTTGTTGATATGAATCAGGAAGGTTTCAGGATGGGGAGATGCATCGTTGTATGATTTCTCAGCCTGCGAATCCTAGTCCATCATTCATCTCCTCCTGGATCCTCCTTTCTGGTTGGGTCCTCATCCTGTTAGGTACACTGGGCTCTGTTGTGTGAGCCCGGATGACCACAGGCCCCTCCAGGGTAGCCCCCCCCCCCCCCCGAATATAAACCCCACTGCACCCTCAGGACTGTTCTGCCATTTTGCTTCCTGGCTGGTCTCCAACATCAGGAACTCGGGCTTTTACCCTCGATCCTCTACCCCACATTCCCACACCGGTGTCACCCTAGTTCCTTATTCTTCCTGCTGCTGTCTCCTTCTAGCCATCTCCCCTGCCAGAGGTCCACACCCTTCACAACTCCTGAGGGACCGCCCTGACGTGAGTCTCCCTCAATTCAGGTAACAAGACCTTTCTGGGCCGCTCTTGGCACTCACCTCTTCCAGAGCCTGGGATGGTTCTTTGCCCTAATGATAAGGTCTGTGCCCCTTAGCATGACACCCACGGTCGGTCACTCATTCTGTGTCCTGAGCCCTGCTCTGTGCCAGACGCTGGGGCTACAACAGAAGAAGTCAACAACGACAATCTCCAGCCTCAGGAAACATCTTCTATTGGGGAAGTCAGACAACAGATGTATAGATGAAATGCAACATGGCAGCAAGTAAGGGAGGAAGATAAAGCAGGAAGGGGCGTGGAAACGTCCCGGGTTGCCTTTACAAGTGAAGGTCAAGGAAGACCTCAGTGAGCAGCTGATATTTTTCCAAAGACTTGGAGGAAATGAAGGTGGAAATGATCTGTTGAGACGTTTCCTTGAAGGTCATGTCTTTTCCTGACTGTGATCCCAGGAGAGTGGCTGACATATTTCCTTCTCATCCCTGCACGCAGAACATGCCTAGCACATAGTAGGTCCATAGCAAATCACCTGGGTGAAAAGGGTGGGTGAGCATATGAATGGGAAAGGAGTAAAGAATAAAGAACTCATGTTCCTTTAAAGAGAGCAGAGTCAACTCAGAATGCTGTTCATTGTTTTTACTTGTGTGTGGGAGGGGAGGTTCCTACTCCACTCCACTCCACTCCACTCCACTCCACTCCACTCCATTCCACTCCACTCCACTCCACTCCACTCCACTCCACTCCACTCCACTCCACTCCACTCCATTCCACTCCACTCCACTCCACTCCATTCCACTCCATTCCACTCCACTCCACTCCGCTCACTCCACTCCACTCCACTCCATCCACTCCATTGCACTCCACTCCACTCCATTCCACTCCACTCCACTCCACTCCACTCCATCCACTCCACTCCATCCACTCCATTCCACTCCACTCCATTCCACTCCATTCCACTCCATTCCACTCCACTCCACTCCATTCCACTCCACTCCACTCCACTCCACTCCACTCCACTCCACTCCACTCCACTCCACTCCCTCCACTCCACTCCACTCCACTCCATCCACTCCACTCCACTCCACTCCACTCCACTCCCTCCACTCACTCCACTCCTCCACTCCACTCCTTCCACTCCATTCCACTCCATTCCACTCCACTCCACTCCACTCCACTCCACTCCATTCCACTCCACTCCACTCCACTCCACTCCACTCCACTCCATTCCACTCCATCTCCACTCCACTCCACTCCACTCCACTCCACTCCACTCCATTCCACTCCATTCACTCCACTCCACTCCATTCCACTCCATTCCACTCCTCCACTCCACTCCACTCCACTCCACTCCACTCCACTCCACTGCCATCCACTCCACACTCCATCATCCACTCCACTTCTACTCCATTCCACTCCACTCCACTCCATTCCACTCCACTCCATTCCACTCCACTCTCACTCCACTTCCACTCCATTCCACTCCACTCCTGCACTCACCATTCCACTCACTCCATTCCACTCCACTCCACTCCACTCTCCACTCCATCTCCACTCCACTCCTCCATCCACTCCACTCCACTTCCAGTCCACTCCTACTCCATTTCCACTCCAACTCCACTCCTCCATTCCACTCACTCCATTCCACTCCACTCCACTCCACTCCACTCCACTCACAACCCTTCACTCCACTCCACTCCACTCCATTCACTCCATCCCACTCCATGCCACTCCACTCACTCCACTTCCACTCCACTCCATCCACGCTCCACTCCATCATCCACTCACTCCCTCATTCCACTCCACTCCACTCCACTCCACTCCATTCCACTCACCACTTCCACTTCCACTCCACTCTACTCCACTCCATCCACTCCACTCCACTCCACTTCTCATTCCACTCATCACTCCACTCCACTCCATTCACTCCACTCCACTCCATTCCACTCCATTCCACTCCACTCCACTCCACTCCACTCCACTCCATTCCACTCCACTCCATTCCACTCCACTCCACTCCATTCCACTCCACTCACGCCACTCACTCCACTCCACTCACTCATTCCACTCCACTCCACTCCACTCCACTCCACTCCGCTCCATTCCACTCCACTCCACTCCACTCCACTCCATTCCACTCCATTCACTCCCTCCACTCCATTCCACTCCCCTCCATCCACTCCACTCCACTCCACTCCACTCCATTCATCCACTCCACTCCACCTCCACTCCATCCACTCCATTCCACTCCATTCCACTCCACTCCACTCCACTCCACTCCACTCCATTCCACTCCATTCCACTCCACTCCACTCCATTCCACTCCACTCCATCCACTCCCTCCACTCCACTCCACTCCATTCCATCCACTCCACTCCATTCCACTCCACTCCACTCCACTCCATTCCACTCCACTCCATCCACTCCACTCCACTCCATCCGCCACTCCATTCCACTCCACTCCCACTCCACTCCACTCCCTGCCACCCACTCCACGCCATCCACTCCACTCCACTCCATCCACTCCACTCCACTCCACTCCATTCCACTCCATCCACTCCACTCCACTCCATTCCACTCCACTCCTCCACTCCACTCCACTCCACTCCACTCCATTCCATCCACTCCACTCCATTCCACTCCACTCCACTCCACTCCACTCCACTCCATTCCACTCCACTCCACTCCACTCCACTCCACTCCATCCACTCCACTCCACTCCACTCCACTCCATTCCACTCCACTCCATCCACTCCACTCCATTCCACTCCACTCCATCCACTCCATCCACTCCACTCCACTCCACTCCACTCCATTCCACTCCACTCCACTCCATCCACTCCACTCCACTCCACTCCACTCCACTCCACTCCACTCCATCCACTCCACTCCACTCCACTCCACTCCACTCCACTCCACTCCACTCCACTCCACTCCACTCCACTCCACTCCATCCACTCCACTCCACTCCACTCCACTCCACTCCATTCCAGCCACTCCACTCCACTCCACCCACTCCACTCCACTCCACTCCACTCCACTCCACTCCACTCCACTCCACTCCACTCCACTCCACTCCACTCCACTCCACTCCATCCACTCCACTCCATCCACTCCATCCACTCCATCCACTCCACTCCATTCCCACTCCACTCCACTCCACTCCACTCCACTCCATTCCACTCCACTCCACTCCACTCCACTCCACTCCACTCCATTCCACTCCACTCCAATCCACTCCACTCCACTCCACTCCACTCCATTCCACTCCACTCCACTCCACTCCATCCACTCCATTCCACTCCACTCCATTCCATCCACTCCACTCCACTCCACTCCACTCCACTCCACTCCACGCCACTCCACTCCACTCCACTCCACTCCACTCCACTCCACTCCACTCCACTCCACTCCACTCCACTCCACTCCACTCCACTCCACTCCACTCCACTCCACTCCACTCCACTCCACTCCACTCCACTCCATCCACTCCACTCCACTCCACTCCACTCCACTCCACTCCACTCCACTCCACTCCACTCCACTCCACTCCACTCCACTCCACTCCTCTCCACTCCACTCCACTCCACTCCACTCCACTCCACTCCACTCCACTCCACTCCTCTCCACTCCACTCCACTCCACTCCACTCCACTCCACTCCACTCCACTCCACTCCCACTCCACTCCACTCCACTCCACTCCACTCCACTCCACTCCTCTCCACTCCACTCCACTCCTCTCCTCTCCACTCCACTCCACTCCACTCCTACTCCACTCCACTCCACTCCACTCCTCTCCACTCCACTCCACTCCACTCCACTCCACTCCTCCTCCACTCACTCTCCACTCCACTCCTCTCCATTCCACTCCACTCCATTCCACTCCACTCCACTCCACTCCACTCCACTCCACTCCACTCCACTCCACTCCACTCCACTCCACTCCACTCCACTCCACTCCACTCCACTCCACTCCACTCCACTCCACTCCACTCCACTCCACCTCCACTCCACTCCACTCCTCTCCACTCCACTCCACTCCACTCCACTCCACTCCACTCCACTCCCTCCACTCCACTCCACTCCACTCCACTCCACTCCACTCCACTCCACTCCACCCACTCCACTCCACTCCACTCCACTCCACTCCACTCCACTCCATCCACTCCACTCCACTCCACTCCACTCCACTCCACTCCATCCCTCCACTCCACTCCACTCCACTCCACTCCACTCCACTCCACTCCACTCCACTCCACTCCTCTCCACTCCACTCCACTCCTCTCCACTCCTCTCCACTCCACTCCACTCCACTCCACTCCACTCCACTCCACTCCACTCCACTCCACTCACTCCACTCCACTCCCACTCCACTCCACTCCACTCCACTCACCCTCCCCACTCCCCTCCACTCCACTTCCACTCCTCTCCCTCCTCACTCACTCCACTTTATCCTCATCTCCACTCCACTCCACTCCACTCCTCTCCACTCCCCATCCACTCCATTCCACTCCACTTTATTTCATTCCACTCCATTTTACTCAATCCCATTCCATTTCATTCCATACCACTTCACTCAACCCAATTCTATTCCATCCCACTCCATTTTATTCCATTTCATCCATTTTATTCCATTCTATCTACCCCATTCCATTCCATTCCATTCCATTCCATTCCATTCCACTATATCCCACTCCACTCCACTTCATTCCATTCCACTCCACTCCACTCCACCCCACTCCACTTAATTCCATTTATAAAAACTCACACTGCATAATCAGAACCAGTAATTTCAGCTCCTGTCTCTGGCCCTGAAGAGAGGAACATTTCATATTTAATCAGTATTAGTTCTGGAATGCTCATGGGGGAGCAGGCTCACTCAGGGCTGTGCAGTTTAATTTTCAGTGACGGTAATTAAGTCAGGAAAATAGCCCGGCTCAGGGCAGGACTGCTTGGGATGGCCCACTACCAGGCCAGGGAGGTTGGGCCCCAGATGCCACCCCCTGCTTACACCTACTCCACCCCGCCTCTCCTCACCACTGTAGCCCCTGCCACCCCAAGGGAGCAAACCTAACATCCCTCTCCTGCCTGTGATGACTGGGAAGTTTCCTATGGGAGGAAGGACAGCAGTGATGTTTAGAGGAGGGGTGGGGGGGCCCTTCTCAGAAGCACGGCAGGTGGGGCATCCAGAGATAATCCTGAGGGGGGGGGGGGCAGGCTTTTTCCTTTACCAAACCTCTTCTCCCCATTAATTCTGCTCAGTTCCACCTGTTATCACTATCATCATCACCATCATCATCATCATCCCCACCATCATCATCATCACCATCATCATCACCATCATCATCACATCATCATCATCATCATCATCATCACCATCATCATCATCATCATCACCATCATCACCATCATCATCACCATCATCACCATCATCATCATCATCATCATCACCACCATCATCTTAGCTATTTTAAACAATGGGTTGTCCTCACTCACTTTTTCAGGACAGTCTCATCCATACCTGTGGCATCAGCTACCTCCTCCAATGCAGGGCAGTGGACAGAGGGTTAGGGCTCACTCTGTCACTTAGAGTCTGTCCAAGGCCATGGTAGTTCATTTCTCTGACCCTCCGTTTCTCACCTGTCTAAAGAGAAAATGGTAACTTCCTCCTCAAAGGACAGCTGTGATTATCATATAAGGTCATAGATGTGGCTCTGACCAGTCCGAGGCCTGGCACAGAGTAGGTGCTCAGCACATGCTTGTCTCTTTTCCTTCCATGAGATTCCTCTATGCCGAGAGCACACAGATGTATACCTACAGGAAGAGCCTTCCAGGCAAATGGAACAGCTTGTGCAAAGGCCCTGGGGTGAGTGTGTGCCCGGAGTGCCCAGGGGCATCAAGAAGCTGGTGTGGTTAGAGTGGAGTGAGTGAGGGGAGTGTGGTGTGAGATGGGGGTGGAGACGTGGGCAGGCCAGGACAGACCAGGAAGGTGGGCAGGCCAGGACAGACCAGGAAGGTGGGCAGGCCAGGACAGGTCTGGTGGCCTGTGGACATGAGGGGCCAGGGGATGGGAAGATGTGATATTGGGTATGAGAGGGGATGCCACTCCTTCTAGGGTCAGACATAATATGATCCTGGGACATCCAAGAAGCCAAGTCACTGCTAGAATGTCCACTCCCCTGCAGGACAGGGAGACTGTCCAGAGTTGCCCCAGCTGCTCCCCACCCTCTCCCCTCCTACCATCCTGACCTGCTGGGAGAGAAGACAGCCATGTCAGAGAGCAAACCGGGGCCTGTGCCAGCCCAGCATCCAGGCCTCTCCCGGGATGCGATGTGTAGAAAGGACCAGTGTGAGAGCAGAAGCCCATGCCCACCTCACACTTGGCTCACAGCAGGACCACAGAAATGGCCCAGGCCACGGACATCCTGGGGGGGGAAGAAAAAGCCTGGTACCTGGGTAAGGAACCTGCTCTCCGGTGTGAGAGGTACTGAGAGGTGGGGTCTAAGAAGTCCACCCATCCCTGCGTTCCTGAGCCCTCTCATTCAGACCTTCAAGGCCACTGCTGTCCGCAGGCCTGCCGGCTGGGAGGTCTTCCTTGCTGTCTCACGGTTCCCCTCAAACCCTTACTGATGCTTCTGTGCTTGGCCCTGGGCTGCGCATGTGGCATCCAGATGTGACCCCTGTCTTGTCCAGTGTAGACTAGGACAGACAAACAGATGATCGCCATGACATACCGCTCACAGGGTCTGAAGGAGGCGCCAAACGCCTGGGTGGGGAGGGGATTGGCAGGGAGCATTTTCTCCATCAGATGCTCCCCGCTGGCCACAGTGTCAGGCCTCAGAGCTCTCAAGGGCCTATGAAAATGTTTAAGGCCTGAAAAAAATCACGGGAATAAGATACAGACAGAAAGCCTCAACATTGAAATTGATACATGTCGACTGGTATTAAATGCCATAACATCTGATATTGTCAAAGAGTCACTTTCTGATCTATCTGGCTCTTACACTGTCCCAGCTACTCGGATTTAACGTGGGATCTGCTTGTAATATGTTTGATCTCATGAAAGAAGGAGTTTCCAAAACCAGTAAGATCTCGAAAGGTCTTAAAAGAACAGTGGTTGGGGTAGGTACGTGGGAGGAATGGTGGTGGGGAAAGCAGCCACAGAAGACTTCACGGAAGAGGGGGCATGTAGCTGGGAGGATGCTGAGGGGGGAACAGCATGTGCAAAGGCAGGGCATGGCGGAGCCTGCTCGCCTGCGGAGCAGGGACCCTTCGTCGCCCCTGCAGCCTAAGAGGGTGGGTCAGGGAGGAGGGGGCTGGAGCCCACGTGCTCTTTCCCTTCTTGAGCCTCACACCTTCTCCATCATGAAAGCCCCGCTCTGCCCTCACCTTAGCGCAGAAGAGCAGAGTTGGATGGGGGAGGGTTTCAGATAACTTGTGCCATCTCCACTGGACCATCAGGGAGAAGGGGCTGAGCCCCCCCCCCCCGCCCCCTTCCTCCCCCCTGCGGTTGTGTAGATGTTGAGGAGGGGCCTCCATTACTAGAGGACAGCCATGGGACTAGGGAGGCAGGAAACCACCAACCCCGGACAGGGCAGCAGGAGGGAGGGTGCTTCCTGGGAGGGTGACTCTTTAATATTAGAAGGAAATCTAGGCTGGATGGCCCCCTACACAGAAGCTGGTGCGCAGAGGACAGGAGGATGGTTAATGCACATTGCAAGGGAAGGTGAACTAGATTAGCTGTAAGTCTGGGTTCGACTCATAGTTGAACAGTGTCTGGCCCTGGGCTAAGCTCTGTGCATATAGCAACTCATTGAACTATCCCAGGGATCCTACCAAGTACCAACTATTACGGTCTCCTTTTAACAAAAAAGGAAACCGAGGCACAGAGAGGTGGAGTCAATGCCACAAAGACATCAGCTACTAAAAGATGGAGCCAGGAGATGACATTCAAGTTCACTACAACTCCAAATTCTAAAATCCCAGGCTTCTGAGACTTGTAAGATCTTGTGTTTTAATTCTAAAGATCTATAATTTAAAGATGCCATAAATCGAATGTTCTATTTCTAACATGTCATCATTTTAAGAGACTTAGAGTCTATAATTTGATGCTAAGTCTAAGGATCTAAGACGCTATGCTTTTAAGATTCTCTGTGTCTAATATTTTATAGGGGTTATTCAAAACCAAACAGGTAGGAGATTTCTTTTCCTTCCTTCCCCCCGAGGAAAGAGGTCAAGGCTACGCTCCCAGAGCCCCAAGCTGTCCCTCCCTATCCCTTACCCCAAACTCCCCATCCCTTAGCCCACACTTTTGCCATTTGGGACCCATTAATCAGAGAGAGCCCCAGGGGGAATGGTTGGGAGCCAATGAATGTGGAAGAAAGTGGCTGACCCAGAAAACAGAGAGGGTCCTCAGCATTTTCCCAGAGGTGGACCATCAGGAGCCCCCTGGCCCTTGTAACCCCCACAGGGGCCAGTAGGATGGGAGGTCCTTGGCGGGGAAAGGCTGCAAAAGTCTGTCCCTGGAGGTTGGTCCTAAATGAGGTGTCCCTCCCCAGGGCCCCCACTCCCAGGCACCTGATCCCTCTCCCGGCTCAGTTTTTGTCATAGCGCGTGTCACTGACTGAAATTACTTCCCTCAGGCCTGTGTTTATTGCCACCCATTCCTACTGAAAAGTCAGCTCTCTGAGGGCAGAGACCCAGTCTGGGCAGACTGAAAGCAGATATCGGTTCTCTGAATGGGCGTCAGACAAATTCACGATGTCATCCTCGCCTCCTCCCCTCGCACCCCCTCATCGAATCAGCTGCTCGGTCCAGATGGCCCTGTCTCCTGCAGGGCTCCGGATCCGCTCCTTCCCCATCCCTGTACCCTCTTTCCAGTGTCCTTGCTGAGGGCACAGGCTCTTGGCCCCAGATGCTGGGTCAAATCTGCCACTTACTAGTTGGATGACCAGGGCAAGTGACAACCTCTTTGTGCCTGCTTTCTCTTCTATAGAGATGGCGGTAATCATGCCCACCTCTTCATAGGAGTGAAAGAAACGAATGTCTAAGTCCCAAGTGTTCAAAATGTGCCTGGCAGACTGGATCCTCTGGGAAGTGTTAGCTGGGGCGATTGAGATAATCATGGCTATTATTACACCTCGTCTCTGTATTGCCCACGGAAGGAGGCCCGCAAAGCCCCTCCTGGTCTGGCCCCATCTCCAGCCTAAGGTTTCCCCCATCTCATCAGTTCACACAGAACTTCCTCCTGCTTCCCTGGCCTCCAAGCCTTTGCACATGGTGTTCCCGTGCCTGGAAGGCCCTTCCATCATCTCTCCCTGGAAAACTATCACTCTGCCTGGATGAATCAGCTCAGATGCCACCTCCTCTGTGAAGCCAGGTCATACCTTTTCCCCCTTCCAGCACCTTCTCTGGGCTCCCACAGTGGGTGGCATCTATGTCATATCTCCCATCACCCAGCCCTGAGCTGTCACCTACATACCCCCCAGAAGGGACTTCCTTTTCTGTCCTTTCATCTCCATGTCCCTGGATACAGGTCCCTGGTCCCAGGATTCCACTTGGCCTGGTGTGTGTGTCCACGCATGATTGTTGAACAAACAGTAAGCAAGTGCTCAGTGCCAGGCTCTCCTGGGTCCTGAGGGATTCACCCCTCACTTCCCCTGTCCTAGCCTCCGTTTCCCCACCTGTAGTGTGGGTGTGATCGTCCCTGTGGGCCCTCCCTCCCAGGAGAACAAAGACCGCGGGTCTCCTTAGGCTGGTGGGGCTGGGAGCAGGGCAGTGAAAGGGAGGGTTCTGTTATTAGGCTCATCAGTTCTGTTCCTGGTCTTTGGGGAGAAGAGCTTGGCTGGTAATTGGCGTTGTTAGGGGAGACAGAGGCGGGGCTGGTATTGATGTCAGCGTCGACCTAGAGCAGCCAGATCCAAGGCTGCGGGTTATGGGGAGGGGGGCACTGCGGCCGAACCGGGGGTGGGGTGGGGTGGGGGGTGGGGGGTGACGGGAGCACCTCTTTCTCTCCAGGAGGTGGAGAAGGACCAGCCTCTTCCTCCTGGTACGGGAGACCCGCGGCGGTTCCGACTCTGGCCTGAAGGTGGCGCTGCAGGCTCTCGCAAGTGCAGCTCAGTAGGGAGCAACCTGGTGCCTGGAGGCGGGGAGGGGTCTGGAGAGAACAGAGGAAAGAGAGAAAGATGGGGAGGAGGGGGGTAGAAAGGACTGCAGGAGAGGTGTGAGAGAGAAGCAGGGAGACCAGAGGAGGGAAGAAGAGAAAGTGCTGGGGTGGGGGTGGGGAGGGAGGATAAATGGGGAGAAGGAGGCTTCTCATCAGAGGTTTGGAGTAGCCAAGCCCTCTGAAATTTCCCCACTCCCATGCCTGCAGAGCCCCACTCCTCCCTTAGGGCCCCCATCCCTCCCTGGTTCCCCAGGGTCCTCAGGATGAAGTCCCTCTGCACAGCCCATCCCCTGTGTGACCCCAGTGGACCTGCCGTGGGCAGACACGGAGAGGCAGGGACTGTGAATCATGACAGAATCTCCAGGGCCTCTCACGGGCGCTCTGTGTTTCACCAGCATTTGTCGAATGAAGAAATAAGCCCGGTGAGCCCCTGTCCCAACCTACCCCTGCAACTGCTTTTTGCTCCTGTACCAGCCAGCCTAGATCCATGCTCTGACCCTGTGCTTCCGGGAACACATCCGTCCTCTGTCCCGTGCCCCCACTTGCCTGGGGAAGTCACCAAAGGGCTGGGCGACATCCGAGTTATGAACCCGGGAGGCCCAGCTCAGCCACGATCCAGCTGCGTGGCCTTCAGGAAGCGCGCCTTGCCTCTTTGCATCTCAGCATTTTTTTCATCTCAAAAAGAGACAGTTTGCAAGCGAAGGCAGAGAAATTTAATAAACTCTTTAATAAACTCCCTGGCAGAGACACAAGAGACTGTGCAGGGCAGGGCACGAGGGGGAGAGAGGGTGCTGCAATTACAGCCTCCCAGTGACGGAAGCTGTCAGCAGGGCCTGCCTGGTAGAGAATGACATCTGGACCACATTCTTCATGGCAGTGACATGGAGGGGGCCGTGGGAGGGTCGGGGCGGTTGCTGAGCCTGGGAAGGGGCCAGGGCCAGGGCTGCTGGGGGAAAGGCAGGGCCCCAAGAGCTGCTGCCTGGCTCTGCAAAGGAGGCTGTGACTAGAACTGAGTAACTGAGACTTTCTCCACCTGCTTTTCATCAGCCCGCCCAGCCTGGGAGCCTGACCTCCCCCACTGAGCGGGGCACCTGCGGCCACTGCAAAGGCTCTGGGCCATGGGGAGCAGGGCCATGGGGAGCAGGGACTGGCATTGCCACCCGTCCTCTTGGCTGCTCGCTGTTGCTGCTGTTTGTGGAGCAGCTGCTCTGGGCCACGCGTGCTGGGCAGTGCTCTCGCCTCTCTTGCAAACCTGCCCCGGGCGGTATTTATTCTTACAGACGCGGGCCCTGACCCCTAGCCCCATGCTCTTTCACCTGTTTCTACCTCTGTCGAGACCTGGCTGGGTCACCGTGGGTCCCCTGCCCGCTCGGGGATGGGCAGGAGGAGCCGTGAGGCTTCGCTCCGTCTGTCGGCAGCCAGCACTGGGCAAAGCTCACCTTCCATCCCCTTCTCTCTCCGTGATTTGCTGTTTGGGGTCCTTGGCGCAGCCCCCGAGTAAATATTAATAATGTGCCTTTGTGTATATTGGCTGAGAAAGAGAATGAATCATTTCCTGCTTCTCTCTCGGGCTGGAACCGTAACTAAAAATATGCTGGCTCTTCGGGCAACCCTGATGGGCCTGGCCGGTGGGGCTGGGGCAGCGCCAGGAAGTAGCCGCCCCTCTGGCTGCCTCGATGCCCGAAAGTCCATCATCCCCAAGCTGTGCCCCGACTTCCCTCTCAGCACAGAGAACACTGACACCAATAGGCCGAGGTTCAAGTACAGGCTCTGGCCATATCCCAGCAGGTGGCTAGAGCTAGTGTCTCCCTGGCTCTCAGGGGAGATCGGGGTCTGTGTCCTGTTTAGCAGCCTGGCCTGGACGCGTCCGCATGGCAGGCTCATCCCAGTGCCCTGTGTTGTCTGATTAGTCCTTAGCCCCAGTTTCTGCTTGAAAAGAGATGGTGAAATGTAGAAGGAAAACATACATCAGGCTGCAGGCTGCTGAGGGGACACAGAGCAGAGGAAGACAGGTGGAAATGAGGGGCGGCCTTCGTGCACTGATTTGCCACTCAGCATTTGCAAAGCTGTTTGCACACCCGCTGTTTCATTTGGTCTCTGTATAAGGAGCCTGAAAACTACCAGAGAGCTGCTGTCAATGTGCAGACGAGGAAACTGAGACTGCCCGGGGCCTGCGGAAGGCCCGGCACTAGTGAAAGGAGAGAGAGGAGTTGAGCTCAGGACTGACACCAAATCTCATTCCCCCACCCTCCTGAGGCTGCCAGGCCAGGGTCAGGTGAGGAGGGTCAATGAGGAGGGTCAGGGAGGCCATCCTCAGGGAGGGAGGTTTTGAGTGGTTTTGGAAGAAGAGAAGGTACAGGAATGGAATGGGGAGAGGAAAGGCCAGGTTTAAGACCCGGGTCGGGCAGGGTCTGCAGGTGCCGTCAGCTTGTCAGTAAGAACAGTGGCTGCACTTACTTAAGCACCTACTATGTGCCTGGACTCTGCTAGTGCTTGGGCTGTGACATTGCTTCTACTTCTCAGGTGGCCTGTGATGTGGGCGCTGTCCCTGCTGGTCAGTGGTGGCGCTGGGATCAGACCCAGGCCTACCTGTTTGCAAAACCCAGGACTCCACTGCCCCTCCCCTGCTGAGCTTCTGCAGCCAACATCTCTCCCTGGCTGAGTTCCTGTGGCCAGTGATTCAGCCTCTCTGAGCCTCCATTTCTTGGTCTGAAATAGGGATGACAATACCTGTGGGGCACGAGGGAGACATTTTTGATCGTCACCATTCTTCTGGGGCGAGTAGAGTGTTGGTCTGGCTCTGGACCAGAAGCTGACATTCTGGTGGCACGGAAGCAGCTGGTGTAGAGGTACCTGGAGGGATGCAGAAGCTGTTCTGCACAAAACAAGGCCAGCTTCCTCCCGAGAAGGTGGGGGTGGGGGGGAGCAAGAGGGAGCAGAGCTGGAGTGGATGGCAACAAACAGACACCTGCCTGAGGAAGATCATTTCAGGCAGCGACGCGGCACAGTGACGAAACCTGGACCGGGTGCGGGACCGAGTGCCTGGGAGTGGGGGCCCGGGGAGGAAGGCTTCACTTAGGACCAACCTCCAGGGAACAAGCCCTGCAGCTCTTCCCCTCCAAGCACCTCCCCCACCCCACGGGGCCCAGCACTTGTGGCCAGAGTGATGGGTGGGCCCTTCTCCTGCCTCCTCCCCTCCCACCCCTCAGGCAATGGTCCTATTAACATGGGTCCTTGTTTGTGGTCATGGAATGCTACGGTCCAGTTCTCCCAGCCCTTCTCTGAATGGCTTCTACTACTTTGAACAGATAAAAATGGACGTGGCAGAGACAGGGTGAAGAAAATCAATAAGTAATAAAAGTTAACACGAGAGCAAATGCATTATCTCAATCACAGGAGCCAAGAATGTGTCTGAGGAGTGAGAGGGACCAAGCCCAGGACACACCTGAGGGCCCAGGAGCCTGGGAGATGCAGCCTTGTGGGTGGGGGTGGAGGGTGGGGAGGAGGTTCACCCCTGCCCACTGGATCGGGGTCTCCTCACAAGCTGGACTAGAGGTGGTGAGAGGGTGAGCGAGGGGAGAGATGGTGGGGAGGGTGGGTTGGGGAAGGGAGTGAGGAGGGTAGATGGGGGGTGGGGGGAGGGTGTGGGGTGGGTTAGGAAGCTTTGTGTTAACTGAAGCCAGATGTGAGAGTTCCCCAGACCAAGGCGGGAAGAGAGAGGATGGAGAAGTCCCCGGAGAGACGAGAGAGTGACACGCAGATGTGGAGGGTGACATGATGCAGATCACTGGGTGGGTCATCCCCTGGGGGATGACCCCAGAGCAAAGCTGCCCCCTCGATCCCCTTAACAACTGATCTCCAGCTCTGAGCACCAGTGCTCCCATCCCACATTGTCCCTGGCTATCACACCCCTCCTCCAAATCCGTCACAGACCCAATCCATCACGGATCAGATGACCTCTGCCACGGCCCAGGACTGGCCATCTGGGAGAATAACAGCAGCCGACATGACAGGCAGGGCACTGGGCCAGTGAAGCACTGACCTGAGCAGGTCATGATGAGCTCATCTCCGGGCCCCACACCCTGTGGGGTGGTTGCTGCTGCCTTCCGCCGGACATGGACCAGGACACGGGCATGGAGGGGTAAGTCACCTGCCCAAGCTCATCGGCCTGGCAGTGTGCTCCAAGCCTCCCTCTCCCCACAGCTCCTCCCCACAGCTTCTGAAAGGCTCTCTGTGTAGATCTAGTCCTTTCCTTACTTTGCAGAAGGGACACTAAGGCCCAGCAAGGGCAGGCAACCCAGGCCTGGTCACACAGCATGAGACTCCTGACTTTTGCCCCGATTTTCTCCACTTGCAGGCCACTCTGGCCACCATCTCCTTGGCACTGGGAGGGAGGAGACCCAGAGGCCTAGGGAAGCTGTGCACGGGGAGGCCCAGGCAGCTCTGGAGGGCACCAGGACGATGGGCAGTGCCCACAGCAGCCGGCAACCTGCCCAGGGCCCTGGACCCCCTCCTTCCTCCACCCACACACCCCAGCGAAGTGCATGCTTTGAAAATGAAAGCTGGCTTGAAGTAAACAGATGAGCAGTGGTTATTGCTAGCACTTTATTAATTAGGTGTTCTAAATACATTAAAACCTGGGCACTTAATTTAGATTTATAGGGAAACTTTAGATTTATAAGCTGCTATTATGTGTTAAGCACAGAAAATGCCAGTGGGTTCTCATAGACAACACGCGCTGAAGCGTAACAGGAAAACGTTCACGTCCAGTTCCCTCGTGCGGAGCTGGCGCCGACGGGGATTCAGGAGGTGGCACTCCCCGTCCCCGTGGCAGGAGGTACTCTTGGGGATCACAGGGTCACCCATGCATCCACATGCATGGCGCCATGGCGGAGGTGCACTTAGGGACCAAGACGCTGACCCTGAGGGGAGAGGGCGTGGGGCCAGGTGGAGGGGCCAGGATGGGCGGCTGGAGCCCGGGTGCTGCCCTCTTGGTGCTGCCTCCCTCTGACTCCGCCCCTCCGATGGGGAGCCACCCTTGTGGTCTGGAGCCACCACCTGGTCTGGGAATGAAAGGTCTGAGCTCACGTCATGGCGGCCCAGGAGCCCCAGCCGCTGGCCAGCCCGAGGCCTAGGGGTCCCCCATGGCTGCACCAGGCTGTTTGGTCAGGCTTTGGAGCTGAGCCCAGCCCGGGAAGTCCCACTGCCTCCTGTCACTGAGGAGTGTGCCCGGGGCCCCACAGCTCACGTCTCTGACCCTCAGGTCCCCACTTGCCAAGCTGGAGTTAGAACGCGGACCTCCCAGGCTTCCTGAGGACAAAACGAGATGTGTCGCCTCCGTCATTTCCTGGGCACAGGGCTGATCATCCTCATGCCTTTCTCCGAATCCTCCGAACAAGGCGGGCGCTGCCATTGCCCCCTTTGCTGATGAGGAAAGCGCCCGCTGCCCAGTGGACAGCACATCCCAAGTTCATGGCTCAGGCAGCGAGGCTGACACACAGCCACGCCCGCAGCCCTGCCCGTGCGCCCCTCAGCCCCGTCCTTCTGCACAGACAAGGTGCCTGCTGTTAAGAGACCGTGTTTTCAGCAGAGCCAGTGCAAGGGCTTTTGGACAAGCATGGACCCGGGCAAGGGTCGGTCACATGCAGCTTTTACGATGCCCCTTGCTCAGCCCTGAGCCTAGAGGGCCGGGCAAGTTGGCTGCATGTGTTGAAATATTGCTCCATGTTGCTTGATGGTCCCTCTGGGACGGGACAGATTGTGCTAACATATTGTTGAGGGGAAAGGATGGAGGGAGGGGGAGAGAGAAAGGGAGGGAGGGGGAGAGAGAAAGGGAGGGAGAGGGAGAGAGAGTGCGCAGACTTACCTGCAGGATGCGGTGAATACTGCATCCTGCTGCTTTTTTGTGGGACTAGAATGTCTAAAGGCTTTTTGAAAAATAAGCTCCCCCAGCAGAGACGGGAGGGCACAGGCAGGTGTAGCCACAGAGCGCAGGACTCCCTCAGGGCACTGGGCGCAGTGACCTGTGGGGGCAGCAGGACTGCTGTGCCTGGTGGGCAGAGGGAAACACCTGTCCCTATAACCTGCTGTCCTCACCTCAGAGCAGTCTCGAAGCCCACGGGGCCAGGCCTGCACAGAGACGGGGCTGGAGTAAATCAGCCCCGGCAGCAGCAGGAGCCGGGCTAAGGCCAGAGGTGGTCGCTCACCTCTCCCATGAGGCTCCATGCTGGTGTCCCAGGGGCATGGAGACAAATCCTGCCAGCCGGCCATGGGGCAGCTCCTGCCTGCCTTGAGGGTGTGAAGATGAGGAGCTGGGGAGCCTCTCTGCCCATCTCCTGCCCTTAGTCTCGGGTCACCTGACACCCCCTCCAACACCCTCTTCATGCACCCATCCTGTAAGCCTCTGCCTGGCCTGTGCTGGCTCTGACTGGTTCCTGTGCTGAAGGGCTCACAAACCAATGCAGGAGGCAGAGAAGCAACACACGCGGACAGCGTGGTTCAGAGCATCCCAGTGTGGGACAATGCGGTTAACTTTTTATTACACTAACTAGAGGCCTGTTGCACAAAATTCGTGCACTGGGCGGGGGGGGGGGTGTCCCTCAGCCCAGCCTGCACCCTCTCCAATCTGGGACCCCTTGGGGGATGTCTGACTGCTGGCAGTCAGACATCCCTCTCACAATCTGGGACTGATGGCTCCTAACCACTTGCCTGCCTGCCTACCTGATTGCCCCTAACTGCTTCTGCCTGCCAGCCTGATCACCCCCCTAACTGCCGGGAGCCGGTCCATGCTTGCTGTTTCAAGGGACCTGGCATATATGGCATACTGTTCTTAATATATTTGCTCACCTTCTTGGCACTATGTGTTTTAACCAAGGTCTCTGAGAAAGGTTGTTTCCCCAGGTAGGGATTTTCCCCTGAAGTTAGGGAGGGAATAAAACCTCTTAACTAAGTGCCAGGTGGGTAATTAATCACTTTAACTATGAACAATCCTGCTTAAGCTACATAATCTTTACTCCCTGGAATGGAGATAAGAAACGCCCTAACCTTTGAAATAGAGATTGATAGGATTGGAATCAACTGGTATAAATACAGATGTTAAGAAGACAGAACCAAGAGAGAAAGAGAACCTAGGCACAGAACCTACACAGAACATTCTCTAGAGACAGAAGAACTTCGCTGGAGAGAACATGGCAAAAGTTCCTGGACAGAAACTGGCCTCAGAACCTAGAGACAGAACTTAGTGAGAGAACATGGCAAAAGATCCTGGACTGAACCTGCCTACAGAAATTGGCAAAAGAACCTGACTAGAACCTGGTGACTGAACCTGGCTGGAGAACCTGGACAGAACCTGGCTGGAGAACCTAGCGAGGGAACATGGCTACAGAACCTGGCTGGAGAACCTGGAGAACCTAGCAAGAGAACATGGACTCAGAACTTGGCTGGAGATCCTGAAGCAGAACTTCGCTGGAGATCCAGACCAGAACTTGGCTGGAGTTCCTGGCTAGAGATCC
Source organism: Myotis myotis (assembly GCF_014108235.1). Lineage (NCBI taxonomy): Eukaryota > Metazoa > Chordata > Mammalia > Chiroptera > Vespertilionidae > Myotis > Myotis myotis. The sequence goes on from NW_023416324.1 coordinate 17,663,549, forward strand.
TGGCTAGGCTGCTGATCAACTGAACACTGTCTCCGTGTCCTTCCTTCTTCGCCGACTCCGTCTACACCTTTGGGGATCCCTGGACCTGCTGGGGTTGGACCCCGGCACCTAACCACTCCCCTGCAGGCCTGATTGACACCTAACTGCTCCCCTGCTGGCCTGATCGCCCCCAACTGCCTTCTCCTGCTGGCCCAATGGCCCCCAACTGCCCTCTCCTGCCAGCCCAATGTCCCCCAGCTTCCCTCCCTTGCCAGCCTGGTCGCTCCCAACTGCCCTCCCCAGCTGGCCTGATCTCACCACCAACTGCCCTCCCCTGCAGGCCTGGTCCCTCCCAACTGCCCTCCCCTGCCAGCCATCTTGTGACAATGTGGGGGTGGCCATCTTGTGACAATGTGGGGTGGCCATCTTGTGACAATGTGGGGTGGCCATCTTGTGATGATGTGAGGGTCAATTTGTGTATTACCTCTTTATTATATAGGATAAGAGCAGGTATTCTTTGCATCTGTGCCAGGCCCCGCTTTGCAATTTTGAGGCAGGTCAGTCCTGCCCCAGGAATACCATCTGCCCTGGATGGATCTCTCCTGGTTCCACTCCTGCCCAGCCATGAGCCCACGCAGGCACTGCTTTCTCCATGTCTGTGCTGAGCATGGAGCAGCTGCTGGAGAAGCCTGCATCAGGGAGGACTGGCACCCCATTCCCCATCCATCCCCTCGCTCACCCTCTCACCTTCCTGGGTTCGGCCCCTTTCCCTTTCCCTCTAGGACTATCTCAGTTCTCTGTCCTCCTCAAGTCAGCCTCCAGCCCTGGCCCTGCCACTAGCTGCACGTCCCCTCAGCCCCATAAGACACTCTCTCCCTTTTCCTCATCTAACCCCATAGAAGGCTGGTCCCTCTGCCTTCCACTCCATCCCACCTCCTTCCAGCTCTGCAAGGGCTCTTGACCCTCCCCTTTCTCTTCTTCTGTCTTCAGTTTCCTCAACTCACCACTTAACTTCCCTGTGTAGAAGCTGCTCAAACCTTTCCCAGCCCTGGCCGTTAACATAAACCCTTCTCTTCGTATCCACTGGTATCCACTGGCCTCCAGCCCCACTGTCTTCTTGCCGTATCAGCAGCCGTTATGGAAAGGAGTCATCTTGGCCCTTTTCCCACTTTCATCCTTCCTGTTCTCACTACTTGGATAAGCCACTCCCCTACCCCCTTCCACTGGCTGGTGCCTGCCATTCTTCCAGACCCAGCCCCACTGCCACCTCTTCGAAAGCATCGCATAGATGCTGCTGCCTCTCCGTGTCCTGAGGCCCACCGGCGTGGTCCTGTGGTTGTCAGTTCCTGGCACGCTGACAGCCTCTGTCCTCAAATGTCCCTTCCCCACCCTCTGCCTGTGCACTTTCTCCAGAACCAGCTGGCTCATCTGTGGGTGGACTCACAGGGGACTTAACACATCCCAGGAGTGGCCCTTGCACTGTGGGGCGTGAGGGGCGGTGGATTAAGGCCCTGGCCTCCCCAGGCACCAGGGGGATGGTCCCTTGCTCCTCAGATGTCCCAGGGGAACTGGGCCCCAGCTGCCCGGAGGTAACCACTCCTCCACGCCCCCTGTGTTGGCTTCTCTCCCTTCCCTGAGTCAGTCTTTGCAGTTTCTCTCGACGCTCCCTGGAGTCACTCCCAAATGAACCACCGACGGGCTTTTCTCAGGGTCTGCCTTGGGGCACCCCCTCTAGGATAGACACCTGCCCCGCCCGACTGCCAAGGAGTTGGGTGCTCCCTCTTCTTGTTCTTTGATGCCCAGTGGGCATCCCTGTGTCCTGTGCAAGACCTCGGGCATCTTGGTAAAGCCAGTTCTTTTTACCTCTGTATCCCCACCACCAAGCACAGTGCCTGGAAAATAGATGGCTATTAAATGTGTTTTGAGAGAGTGAGAAAATGAATGTTGAGTGAATGGACGAGAGATGAGGCTCGAAGTTATCTAAGTCCTCTGGCCAGGCTCCGAGGGCAAGTCACCTAATGCACCGGCCCCTCGCAGAGCCGGCCCTCGCCAGCACTCCTGCGGCATGGCCTGTCCAGCCCCAGAGCCCTTCCCTGGGCTCCCAGCCTCCAGGACACAGTCTGTTCGCACAGCCCAGGAAACCCTCCTGTCAGGAGAGTCCTGAGCACTGAGCCCCTCGGGGAGAGGTTCCAACTCCAGTCAGAGGAACACAGTGAGACGCTGTTATAATCGGACGCAATTCCATGCTGCCTCCAAGAGGATGCCACTTTGGAGGAATGGATTTGTCTCCGCTGGACCTCAGGCTCATCCAGAAGCACCCAGAAGAACCATCCTTTAGCAGCCAACGAGGAGAGCACTATGGGATGATCACTTCTACAAATTAGTTTATTCGGCTCAAATGGATCCGCCGAGGTTTCCAGGAGGTTCAGTTAAATTTGTTGTTGCAGAATTGAAGTGGCTGCTTCCAAGCCCAGCTGGGTCAAAATGCCTCTTTTCAGCCTTTGATTCCAAGGGAGATGGGATGCTGAGTATCTCCAAAATACAATCATTTTACCACGAGGAAAAGGCGTGCAGGTGGGATGGGGTGACCCACGTTCATTCTGCATGTTGGTGGTGGAGCTGGGACCGGAGTCTGAATCCAGTCACCTCCACCCCAGCCCCTGGTTTCTCCAAAAGGCCGGCTGGGTAGGAATCATGACGAATCCAAGAACATCCTGGACTGGTTCACGGGGGTTGCCCGATGCTGAGTCAGAGACACTGGCCTAGAAACCAGAGAACCTGGCTCCGCCTCTCACCGGCTGAGTGGCGTTGGGCAAGTTTATTCCCCTCTCTGGGTCTTAGTTCCCTCATTTGTAAATTGATGGGATTGATGTTCTCTAAGGGGATTTCCAGTTCAAAATGATCTTGGACACTCTGGCCTCAGTTTCCACATCTCTCCTCTCCAGTGGCCACAATGCCGTACCCCCTAGGATGCGGTGGGGATTAAGTGAGGTCCAGACAAGGCTCCTTGGCCCAGCTTTGTGAAAGCAACCCTGGAACAGTGTTAGCATCACACACATCTTCAGTGAGGTGCTGTTGAGGGTAGAGCTAGATCCATATATGAGCTGCTGGTTAAAGGAGAAACAAATGTGTCACTCCCCACCACGCTGGAAGTTCTAAAACTGGGAAGAGGCCGGGGGGGGGGGGGCTGTAGATCACTGCGGGTGGGGGGGGGGTGTCTCTGAGGCCAGACCCCTTTCCTGTTTTATCCTGTGAGATGGAATCTCATATTTCAGGCTTCCAGTCCAAGGGCATTGGCAGTGCTGGGCTGAGAGCAAAGAGCAAGGTGGGGAGGGAAAGGGAGGAGAGGAGGGGGAGGATGGGGAAGAGGAGTACAAAATGTCAAAAGTGTGGGCTCTGGCCCTAGCTGGTTTGGCTAAGTGGATAGAGCATCGGCCTGCAGACTGAAGGGTTCCAGGTTCAATTCTGGTCAAGGGCACATGCCTGGGTTGCTTGATCCTTAGTAGGGGGTGTGCTGGAGGCAGCCTATCAGTGATTCTCTCTCATCATTGATGTTTCTCTCTCTCTCTCCCTCTCTCCTCCTCTGAAATCAGTAAAATATATTTTAAAGAAGTGTGGGCTCTGGCTATGGAGACACCTGAGCTAAAAGGCTGGCTCCATCCCTCACCAGCTGAGTGAGAAGGGGGAGTTCCTCAGTTGTCATCCTCAGTTTTCACTCCTGTTCGTCAGGGAATGAGAATGACCCCTCCCCCCATGGGGATAATGCTGACAAGGCCCTGAGCACCACACTTAGTCCAGTGTAAATGCCCAATACTCGGCCGCCAGCAGCGGCAGTGGCAAAGCAGGCGTGTGGCTGTAAATCTACAAAGTGATGTGCCTTCGGGGAGGGGCTTCACTGCCTTGCTGACCGTGGGGACAGGAAGACAAATGAACTTCTCAGAGAGAGACAGACACATTTGCTCAAGTGGAGGGCGCTCGGGAGAGTCACAGGGACCCAGGTCGTACCAGGGAGACAATGCGGTTAACTTTTTATTACACTCATAAGAGCCGGTATTCTTTGCATCTTCCCACCAGCAATTATATTAGTGTGGAGAACAGTTCTGAATTCATATGCTAGTGGTGATTATAATGATTATTATAATAAGAAGCTGAAGACAAATTTCATTCAATAGATCAATCAGGAAGAAATGTCAACCATGGTCAAAGGACTGTCATGTGCGTTAGCAATGGTTGTGGATGTTAGAGAGACAGAGGGAGTGATAGGGCACCACACGTGCAGCCACCCTGGGCACTCACTGGGGTCAGCATTCAATATCAGTGGGGCACAGCAGGTGAAACAATATCCCCTACATCCCACCGTGGGCGAGTGGAGCCTGGACTCTGACCCAGCCAACTGAAGGTGAGGCTCTGGCTGCTCATCAAATGAGCCAACACCGTGTCATTGGGCTGAGTCTTCCCAGACCTCCCAGTCCCAGGAGGTTGGGGCACAGCAGTCCAAGACTGAAGGGTGTAGATGGCTGGATGAGGGGCCCTTGCTTTGCAGTCCTGATGGACTGAGCAGGGTATGTCACTAGGGAATGTGTCTACAAGGCCAGAAGGCTGAACATGGAAAAGCATATTTCCATAGGGGCTGAAATATCCTCCGATCATGGAGTGCCCTGGCTAGAAATGCCTTTAGAGCTCATCTGGTGTAACACTTTTATTTTATAATATATATTTTATTGATTTTTTACAGAGAGGAAGGGAGAGGGATAGAGAGTTAGAAACATCGATGAGAGAGAAACATCAATCAGCTGCCTCTTGCACACTCCCTACTGGGGATGTGCCTGCAACCAAGGTACATGCCCTTGGCCGGAATCGAACCTGGGACCTTTCAGTCAGGCTGACGCTCTATCCACTGAGCCAAACTGTTTAGGGCAACACTTTTATTTTAAAGGTGAGGAAACAGATACTGTTGGGAGTGACAAGGGGATGGGGTAAGCCAGTGGTCTCAGAGAGGGATTAGACCCTGGGTTCCCTCCCCAGTTCTTTCCTCACAACAGCCAGATAACTCTTCCGGCGTGTTTGTAAGTATGCTGTGGTCTTGCTAAAGTGCTGCCTTGATGCCGTGGGTTGGGTCAGGTGGATTCTTTGTGGCCTGGTGTTACCTAGGTGCCATTAGCTGAAGGTTATCAGGTCCTCATTTCTGATTCCCTCATGCTGCTCCCCGGACCCCCGCAGTCTCCAGAAAGGCAATTTCTGTCCATGGTGCTGAAGTGGGGTCTATCTAGGGCGGGACTTAACGTACCTCCCATCTCTGTCCTTCCTTTGAACTCTCTCCACCACCCCTACCTGTTCCAGCCCCAAACGAAATTGCTATTTGGAGCCTCTGATTCATATGATGAGATGAGCCTCTTATCTCTGATTGGCTCTGGCCACTCACTGCCTCCTTCACCAGGAGCATCAGCGAGGGCTCCCAGGACAACCTGCTTAATGCTCATTGCCAGGGAAGCTTTTGCCACCCTCCACTTAGTTTTAGCTCCGCATGGATCCAGCTCACTCCTTTGTAAACCAAGAGTGTGGGCTTTAATATTGTATTTCCAGGGAAGGCAGAGATCAGGATTAATGCCCCAAAGGGTCTAGTAATGAGGGAAGGAAACCACATATACTGAATTATATGCCAGGTGACGTGGTAGATGGTGTTTATATGGGATTAGGCATGATTAAGCCCATGTCATAAATAAAGTAACAGACTCAGAGAAGTTGGGTCACCTGCCTGAGACCACATAGCTCTTATGTGCACCTACCCACTGCTTCCCTTCCCTGTAAAGCTGCCCCGGAATTTGGCTGTGGGAGACACACCCCTGCTCTTTGGGGCTCAGTGATCCATACTTCCTTCCTCCATATTCAGATTCGCCGGGTCACTGGGTGAGCCCAGGACCTCTGCAGCCAGAAAGAAGAGGCCACCCCAACGTGTCAATATTCTTTCCTGAAATTTGGGGACTGCTGAACTGGGAATATTTTTCTGGAAACTAAATCCTGCCCCAAGTCCAGCATCACCGAAACAGTCAAGGGAAATAGATGATAGAGATGATAGGCGCCCGCTCTGTCAGGTCTGAGGTTTAGTCCTGATTTGACTAGTTCTTGGCTGTCTGATCTCAGGCAAGTTACCAAACCTCTACAAACCTCCTTGAAAGAGGATTGCAGAAGCGTAAATGCAGCACCAGCAAAGCTTAGCTCCCAAGCCACTTCAGGGACTCTCTCTTTCTCTTCCAGAAAAGGAGAAGTATCCACATGCAGCCCCAGCCTCCTCCCAGGTCCACATAGACAGGTGAGAGCGTGCAGGTGGGGCCTCTCTGGCTTCCAGGCAGGGCTGACACATCAGCTGGACCTGCAGCACTGCCCTGAGCATCACTCTCAGACTGGAAGTCGTGGGCACCAGTCAGGAGCAGGTGCTTACAGACAGATCTCCGTGCAGACAGTTCACCTGCACCGTGAAATTGCCTGAGTTCATGCACTCACACTTGGTGGCATTTCATGTTGCAGATGAGTACAATGTGAAGAGACACATCTTCCAGGAGTTTATGAAACTTACAGGTCACCATCCTCTGTGGCTCTTTCCCAAGACAGAAGAGTGAACAAGGGATATTGTCATTTAAAGAAAAGAAAGAAGAAAAGGCAATAGCTTGTTTGATGGAAACTGCTTTTTGTATACTATGTCTTAAAAGGATTGGAGGCACTTCCCCAAATTGTCAGCAGCAAGCCCCTGGCGGGTGAGGAGGGGCTGGGGGAGGGTGTGTGCCGCTTGAGCTGTGCAGAGGCACAAAGCGGGACCACGACACAGCTATGCTCCTGTCATTAAGGGAGAAAGAACACTGTCCTCTATGACTATTGGGGTGAATCGTCAATGTTCATGTGCATTTCTGCAGGCTGAGCCCAGACTTGTCCTGTCAATGCTGGGCAGAGACAGAGATGGCCGAGGACAGGAGAGGGCCAGCCCCACTCGGGATTCTGGAAGGACGCTGGAGGAGCTGATAGTGTGGGGATAGCAGCCCTCCTGTGGGCCCAGGGCATCCTTGTCTAAAAGGCTCTGCAGAGCCCCATCTCGGGTGGCACCTGCTCCCTCTGAGCCAGCGCCTCTCCTGTGCCAGTCCCTGTGCCAGGCTCTCTATGAGGATTATCCACGGGGTCCTCACCTGGGCTTGGAGGGAGGGACTGTTACCCCCATTTTGCAGATGAGGAAACCAAGGCTCAGAAAAGAGGAGGGGCTGGCCCAGGGTCACCCTGCAGAGAGCAGTGGAGCCGGACAGGAGCCCAGGAGTGTGTCTGAGGAGGGGAGGGTTGAATGTGGAGGCGATGTGGGTGCACAGGGGAAGGTAAGCCTCGGCGAATCTGAATTATTGTGCTTTTCAACTGCTCTGCTTTACACAACTTCCAGGAATACCCAGCTCCCACCAGCGACTCTCACTCCGGAATTTTCGCTGATGCTAGTGTCTCTCCTTTTTCCCAATTCAAGGAAAGCAGGAGGAGGAGCTGGAAAAACACCCAGGTGCAGCCAAGGCAGAAACCACCGCTGAGCTGCACTAAAGTCGCCCAGCATCTGATGAGCTGTGATTTGCCTCACTGTCAACCTGTGTCCGCAATACAAAGAAGCTGCAAAGCGTGTTCCTCCTCCTCCCCACCCCACCCGGCCCCTACTCAAGTCGAACCCTGGTCCCAGACCTCCAGGGCTGGGAGCCGGGTGATCTGTGTCCCCACACTCCCTGCTCACTGAGCTGTGGAGAAGGGATGGGGATGGAGTTCCCGGAAGTACCAGGGGTCCGATCCACTATCTGGTTTGGTAATGAGGGTGACTGAGGTGGGCTGCCTTGGTTTCCCCAAGGTGGTCCTAAGAAGACCAAAGAGAGAGCAGCTCGGGGAGAGATCCTGACTGGAATATGCTCTAGGTTTATTGAGCAACTGGCTGCCCTCAGAGATGGTGCCCAAGGACCACCTTCTAATCCTTGGTTCTTAGCTTGGGTCCTCAATGAGGCTAAGAAGCAACAGGACCATCACGCCTCCCCAAGCCCCACTCCCATATCATCCAGCATGTCAGCCGGGTCTTGGGCTCTCCTCCTATGAAGGCCAAATCTCAGGCAGCTCAGAGAGGAGCCCGGGCTTTGGAGAAGGGCACCCCTGAAATAAAACACGGGGGCTCCATGATTCTGATCCAGAAGGGCTTTGAGTGGGAGAGGCCTCTGGGGGAAGCAGGGCTCACTCTCACCATGGCAAGCATGTTGCTGTACCATAGAGGATGCTTCTATGCAAGATGGCAGGGGTGGCGATGGCGACGGTGGGATGTGTTGATGCCCCTGCGATGGAATCCGGGTTGGAGTCCTGACTCTGCTTGGTCCTGGCTGTGAACCTCAGCTGCCTCTTCTGTCTCCAGTGTCTGCTGCGCATGCCCTTGCCCTTGGGTTTTCCTTTGTGCTGCACCAGAGATAACCTGTCTCTTAGATCTCCCCACCCACATTCCATTGTTATTTTTACCCGGGGCTGGTTAGCCAGTGTGGAAGGAGTGTGGGAGGGTACACTTCCGACGACATGATTAATTCAGGCAAGCACTGTGTCCCCGAGTCTCCAGGTACAGACTTCACAAGTGGTTCTGTCTCCAGCTGTACCACGGGGCCTCTCGGATGAACTATTCCTGCGCCTCCCCGGGGCTAGCACTTATTTTTATCCTCTTCCCTTTCCCCAGTTGCACCAGTGCACCATGGCAACAGTTTTTGTTTCTCTGCTCTGCAGGTGAAGGCTTATGGTTTAGGGCAGGGGTGGCAAACTTTTTGACTCGAGGGCCACAATGGGTTCTTAAACTGGACCGGAGGGCCGGAACAAAAGCATGGATGGAGTGTGTGTGTGAACTAATATAAATTCAAAGTAAACATCATTACATAAAAGGGTACGGTCTTTTTTTTTTTTTTTTTTTTTTAGTTTTATTCATTTCAAACGGGCCGGATTCGGCCTGCGGGCCGTAGTTTGCCCACGGCTGGTTTAGGGGGAAGTTGGAGGGGCCAGCTCTCAGGGAAGCTTTCTTAGGAATCTCCCTGATCTGCCCTGTGAGAGCTCTGGGTTTGGGAAGAAAGAAACCTGAAACTTATTTTCTAAAAAGTGTATCTGTTCATTCTCATAGGGCAACATTCTTGCATTTACCCCAGATGCGCAGGTTCCAGTTCTCCCTGCAGGCCCTTGTATTTTTCCAAATGCACTGTGATGTCAGCTCTCTGCTGGGCCACACAGAGAGAGACTCTCCAGGTTCTGGGGCCCAGTTTCCCCCTCTGCAAACAAGCAAGTTCTCTCTGGTCTCCTTAGATTCAAAGCTCTACCAATGAGAAAGGAGGTTGCTGCCCTCAGGCTCTCCCATCCAGAGAAAGGCTGCAAGAGGCCTCTCCCACCTCTGTGGCAGCACTAAGGATGTTTGACTGCCAGCTTGGGCCTGTTTGTCCCAGGGGGAGCAGACCTAGCCGTCAGTTGGACATCCCCCAAGGTCTCCGGGTCTGCAATAGGGTTCAGGCCAGGCTGAGGGACCCCCCCCCCTTCCTGAGTGCATGAATTTTGTGCACCGGGCCTCTAGTTGAGAAATAAATGGAAAGTGTCACATGATGCATGAGGGTGGGTGATGGAGCAGAAGCGAGGGCTGCGCACCTGGTCTCCCCATAGGGTGATTTTTAGACCCAGACAATTAACCATGTTATTGGTTCTACTCTTGCAGACTCAAGATTCAGGCATGATCAAGTGAGGGGGTGGGGACAAGGGGAGCGATTACAGCGTGGAGGCGAAGGTGGCATTAGGTATCATTTGGCCTGACTGATAAAGAGAAGAGCGTCTGGGGTTGGAGATGTTAACTTGGGAATCTCAGGAATGAACAGAAACCACACGCACCCCCATGAGATGATCCTGGAGAGAGAGTAGGGGGAGAAATGCCCCTTGCCTTTTCTCTGCCTCTAACATGACTGAGGTCACTGTAATCGCTTCCTCTCAAATCTGATCTCTCTCCTACTTTCTCCTCCCTAACTGCAACCTTCACCCTAACCCTAGCCCTAGCCATAACCATAACCATAACCATAACCATAACCATAACCATAACCATAACCATAACCCCAATTCTCTCAAATCTGATCTCTCTCCTACTTTCTCCTCATACTCAACTCTAAATTTTGGCCAACTTTGCTGTCTCCATCTCCTGTTAGCTCAGACTTTCAGATCTCTCTACCAGCCCTTCCTCCTCACCTCTATGGCCATGGTCCCAGGCCTGCCAGTCCTTTGTGGTGGCTGGGGATGTGGGCCTTGGAGCAGGCAGCACTGGGTTCAAACTTGGAGTCTCCCACTTACAAGCTGTGTGACACTGGGTGAGTAACTTAACCTCTCTGACACTTGTTTTCCTGGAATGAAAGAGGAGCCTTTAAAGAACTTATAGGGAGGTCCTGAGCGTTAAATAAAGTACCTGAAGCGTAGAGTACAGAGTTGGCCATGCAGTGAGTGCTCACGAATGTCACCTCATTTTGTTGTGGTCGGCTTTTGTGATGGTTAATTACAGGTGTGAACTAGAGTGGTTTTGAGTGGGAATAACATTTAAATGATGAACTGTGGGCTAAGCAGTTTGTTTCCATAATGTGGGTGGGCCTCCCCCAATCAGTGTAAGGCCTGCGTAAAACAAAAAGACTGGCCTCCCCGAGTGAGAGGAAACTTTGCAGCAGATTTCTTTTAGACGTCACCCACACCACCAGCTCCCCCGGGTCTCCGCCTGCGGTCCCACACCACAGGTCTAGACTTGCCACCTTCATAGCCACATGAGCCAATTCCTTATAATTGTTCTCTTTCTTTCTATATTTATACATCCTCCTTGTTCTGTTTCTCTAGAGAACCCTGACTAGATTTGGGTACTAAGAGTATTTAGAGGGATAAAAAGGGGACATATGTGTCCTAACCCGTCTGGCTCAGTGGATAGAGCATTGGCCTGTTGACTGAAGGTTCCCAAGTCCGATTCTGGTCAAGGGCATGCACTTCGGTTGCAGGCTCCTGCCCAGCCCAGGCCCTGGTCTGGGTATGTGCAGGAGGCAACCAATTGATGTGCTTCTCTCACATCGACATTTCTCTCTGCCTTTCCCTCTCTTGTCCACTCTCTCTAAAAATCAATGGAAAAATATCCTCGGGTGAGGGTTAGAAAAAGGGGAGAGGCATGTATAATACTTTCACCAATAAAGATTTTAAAAAAGGGATAGAATTTTCATGTTAAAAATACATTATTTTTGAATCAGTTCTGAGGTTTTTGGAATTGGCTCTCTAATCTGATTAGATTTAATGATGCTAATAGCTCTATTTCCAATAGTGAAGCGAGCACTGATTGTCATGGCCTGACGTGGCAATAGAGATATGCGGAATACCACCCCTGGCTACTCATAATCACCCACTTCTAAGAAGCAAGGATCCAAGTGACCATCTATATGAACTGTTTGAACATTCTTTTGTGAAACAAACAAGTATAATGAGCTTGGATGATTACCCATAATGTTGCTGAAAAAAGTGGGGAGAGAAAAAACTGAACTCAGGATTCTAATTCCTAGATCAAGGATTGTAGAAATAACCTGAAAGCTTCTATGTTTGCCCTAAAAAGCCCCTTATATCCTGCCTGGGTTGGGGCAGGATCTGGGTGGATGGGGAAAGTGTGTGTGTGTGGGAGAAATAGGGGGCATCTGTAATAGTGTGAGCAATAACAAACAAACAAACAAACAAACAAGACCCTCATCTCCTGTGGTCACAGGGCTGAGATTTCTGAACACCAAACCCAGAGTCTCATCCTGCAAGTTGGTGGACCTACAAGGCAAGTGGAATTTCCAGCCTCTGTTCCAGGGGAAGGCCCGTGTTCTTGTCACAGGTTGCGCCTCCATGCATACTCTGCTTTAACGCAGATGCTTTTAATACCCCACCCAATTTAACCATGGAGAGGAAGGTGAGTCTTCTGTAGAAACCATCACCTACCACTGTAAAGTATTTGTGTTCAAGGACACTTGTTTAGTATTAATGAAATGAACTGAGGAACTCGTAGATGATATGCCTGTCCTTTTTTATTTTTAAATATATTTTTATTGATTTTAGAGAGGAAGGGAGAAGGAGAGAGGGAGATAGAAACATCAATGATGAGATAGAATCATCTATCGGCTGCCTTCCCCCCTGCCCCCCTGCCCCACCGCCACATGCTCCACACTGAGGATTGAGCCTGCAACTTGGGTATGTGCTCTGACTGGGAATCGAACCGTGACCACCTGGTTCATAGATAGATGCTCCACCACTGAGCCATGCCATCTGGGCATGGCCTGTCCTTTTAAACTGCAGGTGGTAGTCAGCAGGGCAGATAGTGCTGGTGTGGGCAGAACTGGGTCCACACTCTGAATCCACTGTGTCCTGGCTACATGCCCTTGGACCTGTTCACTTTTCTGGGCCTCCTTTTTCTCATACATAAAATGCAGATAATAACCATACCCAACTCATCTGATAGTTGTGAGGGTTAAATGAGATAATCCAGGGAAATCACAAAGTCCAATGGCCAATGCTATTATTGTCACTAATACTGCTCATCTGTGATTCAAAGACGAAACACAGTGGACAAATGCTCACTGGAACGCTTTCCCACGATGCTTCTCAATGAATTTCTCTGTCATCATAATCACAGTTGCACACACACATAATAAACAGTGGTCCCAGAGTGCGGGCGAATCATCGCGTCTACGGAGAGTGTTTGGTGCAGAGACGAATTGGGAGACTCCCTGCAATCACGGCCCCCAGGAGGTTTGGACCCTGGGATTCAAAGCCAACGGGAGTTCTGACACTCACAGTTATGTGGGTGCTGCAGTAATAGGGGTGATGACTGTGCCCAACCTGGCCTTCCCTCCCCCTCCCCTGTCATAAACAGAGCTCAGGCCCTTCCTGAGTCAGACCCACGCTCTCCTTCCTCACTCCAAACCCTATGCACTAGTAGCTGAGGTCTGAGTTCTCTGTCTCCCCAATGAATAGATAATCACCTCCTAGGATGGGCAGAGATGACAGTCATAATAAAATCGGTTTATTATGTCCCCCTAAGCAGAGCCATTTAGTAAACATGCAGCCAAAAGCACTAAGGCCTCTGAGCCAAATGCAAATAAAACACATTCCATTGTATCATTTAATTATCTGGGGAATAGGGGATGGGGAGGAGGAGGAGAGAGTATGGAATACAAGCAGAAAAATGGGAGATGATGAGAGAGAGAGGGTGCCAGGGAGCTGTAGAGAGAGGGAGGAAGGGCAGGAGGGAGGGGAGAGGGTGAAGGAAGGACAGAGGGAGTGAGCAAGGAAGAGGGGAAGAGGAGAGATGAGATCTTTTTTTGTACCAACTTTCGAAATCCCCTTTCCCCCTATGGAAGATGGGGCTGGTAACCCTCATTTTTCCCACTGGAAAAGTGAGGACACCAAGTTTTAGTGCAACATGCTGGGGGCTGGGGATCCCACAATAAGTGAGGCAGATGGGGTCCTGTCTCTATGGGGTTCAGAATCCAGTGGAGGGGATAGCCATTGAGCAAATAACCACACCAACAGTACATGCAGGTAGAAGTAAGCGGTGTGGTCATTGTAAGGAAGTGGAGAGCCTCCTTAGAGGGTGGCTCTGAGGAGTGCCAGCCTAGGTGTGGGTCCTGGCCCTGTCACATCCTGGCTGTGAGAGCAAGTTCCTTGACCTAACTAGCCCTCAGGTCCTTATCTAGAAAAATGAGATCATAAAATAACTAGCTATTAGGGTTGCTGTGAGAATTAAATTTATCATACAAGTGCAACACTTAGTGCAGTGTCTGATATATAATAAGTGCTCAATAAATGTTAGCTATTAATATGTTGAAAGCTAAAATTGAAGAGAAAAAGATTGAAAGGTCCTGATTTAGATAATTAAATCAGAGAGGTCTTTCTGGGGTAAGTGCCATGTAAGCTGAAACCTGAAGGGATTAGTGGAAAATAGCCGAGGGAACAGAAAAGAGGAGCCATCTGTTAAAAAAAAAAAAAAAAATCTGCCCAGTGTCTTTCTCTCTTCCTCAGTGAACATGCCCTAATTTTCCTTTGGCAAATAATGCCTCCCCCCCCCCGCGCCCCCCCCCCCCATTTACTTTCAGCCCATGTGGGCGGGGCTGACCTCAAGCTCTTGCTCCAGAATAGACACACCACCCAGGCCTGGCTAACCATGAATTTTTCTGCTTCTGGTCAATTGTGGTTCAGGCTTGGGCATATGATCCAAGTTAGCCAATAAGAGAAAATACCAGGGACTTTTGCTTAAACTGTCAGCAAGGAAGTGTGATAAGCCTGTGGGCTAGAAGTTTGGAGCTACCTGTGGCCATTCCCACCTAGAGGGCAGAACCTTCCCGAGAATAAAGACAAGGAAAAAAAAATACAGCTAAGAGATTGATGAGAAAATCCCAACAATGTCATTCAGCTCTCTGGCTCCAATTATACCTGAATTGGACTTTTCAGGCGAAAGAGCCAGTTAAACTGTCCACCTTTGGCCTAAAGGTCTTCCATTTATTTAAATCATATTGAGTTGGGTTTCTGTCCCTTGCGACTGAAAGGATCCTATGTGATAATGCACATTCCTATCAAAGTGGACAGCATGTAAGACCCAGGGGGAGAATCATGGTCTAGGAAAGAATGCCATCGTGCTGAAGTGTGGTGAGCAAACGGAAAGTGGTAGCTGTCTGAATGTCAGGGTTGAGAGGCCCCAAAGAGCCTGAGCATAATTTTGGAAAAGAAAGGAGGATCAATGTGCATTAAGAGATGTGACAGGCCCAAAGCAAAGCGTCCAACTCCTTTCAGTGGTGCACACCATGGCCTCCCCCAGGCATCACTTCTCATCACAGCCCAACACTTTGTGCATCTTGGAAAGGCCGAATCAAAGATGAGGGTCAGTTAGGACTAGAAATGTCCTTAAATGTCACCATCTAACATCCTCATTGTCTTCATCAGCTGGGGGTGCTCTACAGAAAATACCACAGACTGGGTGACTCGACAACAGAAGTTTACTTCCCACAGTGCTGGAGTCTGAAGTCCCAGATCAAGGTGCCAGCATGATGGAGCTCTGGTGAGAGCTCTTCCTGGTCCACAGGAGGCTGCTATCGTATGTAGCCTCACCTGGCTAAGGCTGAGTTCTGGTCCCTTTTCTTATAAGGACTTTAATTCAGTCATGGGGGCTCCACTGTCATGACATCATTTAAACCTAATTATCCCCAAAGACCCCAGCTTCTAATGCCATCTCATGGGGGTTAGGGTCTCAACATATGAATTTTGGGAGGACACAAATATGCAGTTCATAACACCCATTTATATTATCTCCAATTGACCAAGAAATACATGAATCTATTCTTATAGATGAAAATAGAAAAGAAAGAAAGAAGGAAGGGAGGAAGGAAGGAAGGAAGAAAGGAAGGAAGGAAGGAAGGAAGGAAGGAAGGAAGGAAGGAAGGAAAAAAAAAAAGAAAAAGAAATTAAATTACAACTGTGTGGATTAAACAAGAAGTCTTATTTTCACATGGGAAATGGAATCTGGAGAGGTTATATGACTCATCTAAAGTAACACAGTTCATTAAAAGTAGTTGGTATCAGGATTCTGGTTTGGCATTTCTTACTTTATTAAATACCTGCTATGGACTGAATGTCTGTGCCTGTCCCCCCACCCCTGCCTTCCAACTCTTATGTTGAAACCCCAGTCCTCATTGTGATGGTGTTTGGAGATGAGGCCTTGGGAAGTAGTTAGGACCTGTGGGTGGAACCCTCATGATGGGATCAATGCCCTTAGAAGAATAGACAGGAGAGAGCTTGCTTTCTCGTTCTTTTCTCTGCCACAGAAACGCACAACAAGAAGACAGCCATCTACAAGCAATAAGCGGGCTCTCACCAGATACCAGATCTGCCAGCACTGTGATCTTGGAGTTCCCAGCCTTCAGAATTGTGAGAAATAAGTGTTTGCTGTTTAAGCCACTTCATCTATGGTATTTTTGATAGCAGGCTGAGCTGACTAAGACATATCCCAGTGTCCCTACTCCTCTCCTCCCCAAAAACCCTACATCCCCCAAGAAGGTTGTCAGCCCCTTGGGTGTGTGAATGCCTTCTGAAGCACTGCCCCTCCCTATTCTATATAATGAAAGGCTAATATGCAAATCGACCAAACAGCGGAACAACCAGTCACGATGATGTGCACTGACCACCAGGGGGCAGACACTCAACACAGGAGCTGCACCCTGGTGGTCATTGTGCTCCCACATGGGGAGCGCCGCTCAGCTCAGCCAGAAGTGCTCACGGTTGGAGAGCACAGCGCTGTGGCGGGAGCCTCTCCTGCCTCCACGGCAGCACTAAGGATGTCCAACTGCCTAAGCTGTCAGTCGGACATCCCCCAAGGAGGGATCCTAGACTGCGAGAGGGCACAGGCCAGGCTGAGGGGTCCCCCTGAGTACACGAATCTCGTGCACTGGGCCACTAGTTATATAGAAAAGCTCTAGGGGATAATAATGAGAGCAGTAACAATGAACTTGTATAACACTTACCATGCACACTCTCTGTGCCAGTGGTTCTCAACCTTCCTAATGCCGTGACCCTTTAATACAGTTCCTCATGTTGTGGTGACCCCCAATTTCATTGTTACAAATTGAACATAATTAAAGCATAGTGATTAATCACAAAAACAATATGTAATTATATATGTGTTTTCCAATGGTCTTAGGTGGCCCCTGTGAAAGGGTCGTTCGACCCCAAAGGGGTCGCGACCCACAGGTTGAGAACCACTAAGTTCTTTATTTTCATCGTTTCACTGAATCCTGTAAGGTAAGTACTCTTCCTAGCTTCATTTGTTAGACATAGCAACCTGCGACAGGTCAGAACTGATCCAGGGCTGGGGCCAGGTGGTCTTAGCAGTGGGGAGGAGTAGGGGGCAGCCTGCTCATGCTGTTTGGGCAGAGTTTAACTGGCTCTAATGGGGACCTACATCTACTAGGATGCCCAGGAGGAGTAGAGGCAGAGGGCCAGTCACCAGTCCCTCCCAGAGTCTCTGAATTCCTTGACCAGAGTTTAGATTTCCCGAAATTGTTCCGCCCTCTACTGTCTCTTTTAAGGGGTAAAAAACAATGATTTAAGACATAGTTAGAGAGAGAGAAGAGTAAGCCGTCATCTGGAGATCAGCTCACGGTTACGCACAAGCTACGCACACCAGCTTTGCATGCCTCTGCCTCCCTGGATACCGACCTCCCAGCATGACCCTGGGGATGGTGCCTCTCCCAGGCGCCTCATGGGGCACATGGGGGTGTCTCAGGCTTTCTCTGCCCTCGAGGAGCTCCCGGTCTAGAGAAATCGGTCAGTGGGGAGGAGGATGAAGGTAGACGTGCCATCGCTGCCCAGGGCTGGGTACGCAGGAGGTTGTGGGGATCCTAAAGAGGAGCCCCTCACTTCACCTGGGGGTGAGGAAAGGCTTCCTGGAGGAGGTGGTACCTGAGCAGGGGCTCGGAGCGTGAGGGTGAGTTGGAATTAGACAAGTGACAGGTGGAGGCAGGAGAAGTGTCAGCAGAGGAAAAAGAGCGGAGGTCTGAGGGCACTGGAGTGGAGGAGGCACTGCAAAGAGCCAGGATGCCGGCAGGAGGTGAGGCGGGGCCTGTGGGCCTCACCACGCTCATCCCAGAGTTCCCGCCGGTGCTCAGGGCCCAAGCAGTTCTCTCCGCCTCATTTGTGCGACCCAAGAGGCCAGAAGGGCCACGGCGGCCTCTTGGTCTGGTGGAGTCCCGGGCTCGGTGTAGCCACCCTCTCCAGATGTCCTATGCCCCCCTCTTGTCCTCTTCTGGGGGTTTGGAGCACTAGGATGGGGTGAGTACGGGGAGCTGCCAGCAGGATGCCCGCCACTCTGCAGGCAATTTGTGGAAGAGATTTGCAGAAAGGGCAGCTGAGATGAGCTCAAATGAACTGTAAAACTCTATTTGGTTTAAAGAACTTGCAAATCAGGGCATGGGTAGCAGGCGGGTTGAGGGTGGTGAGAGAGAGGGGCCCAGCAGCCAGCAGGGCTGCCATCCCCCCAACACCTTGGGCAGCAGATTCTGACCAAATGCCCACCATGCGCCTGGCCCCACACTGGTCTCTGAGGATCAAAGATAGCTGAGACCCAAAGGTAGCTGAGAGCCAGGCTGACACTGGGAAGCTCACAGCCCAGGCCCAGGGCAGATGGAGAAACAGCCAGCAAATGCTCCTACAGAGGCAGCAGGAGGGTGGAGGAAGGACCCCTGACCTGGGAGTGGCTGGGTGGGATAAGGGTTGACCTCATGCAAATGACTTGGGATCAAATCCCAGCTCCACCATTCCCCAGCCTCATGACCTTGGCCAGGTGTTTCCTGTCTCTGAACCTTAGTTTCCTCATCTGTAAAATGGGGTCATAGTGACTACAAGGGCTGTTGGGGCATTAAATGAGATAATTCTA
Source organism: Myotis myotis (assembly GCF_014108235.1). Taxonomy (NCBI): domain Eukaryota; kingdom Metazoa; phylum Chordata; class Mammalia; order Chiroptera; family Vespertilionidae; genus Myotis; species Myotis myotis. The sequence continues at coordinate 17,682,003 of NW_023416324.1, forward strand.
TAATTCCCATAGCACAGTGCCAGGCGCATGTGCTCAGTACCCACCAGCTGTTATTACTGACAATGAGCAAAGCTGTGAAAAAGCTGGTATCAGGCAGGGGGAGGCCTGGGAAGGGGGTACCCTGGCCCCAGACCCCTGGCCCCTCCTCACCAGCCCAGTCCCAGCGAGGGGCTTGTTGGAGGCGGGGAGTCAGTGGGCCTTCCGTGGGCCCCTTCTCTGTGGTTCATTTTCTGAGAGAAAAGAAATCATTCTCCATCCAATTAATCTAATTAGACATAATCAAGTTGTGGAGATCCGTGCAGCAGGGTGAGTGATTAGGAAAAATTACCTCCCTGCAAAGAGTTTAAATGTAATTTTCATTCCATAATCTAAGACCAAATAACGAAGAATGGGCTTTCTGCCTCTCCCTCTCACCCTCTCCCCACCACGTACCAGCGGAGGAGCAGAGAGTTTCCTGAGAGGGGGGCCTGGTGCAGACAGAACCAAACCACCACCTGCACGGGGACTGCCACCCAACTTAGGGCAGCCATGGGCTCTCTCTCTCTCTCTCTCTCTCTCTCTCTCTCTCTCACACACACACACACACACACACCGTCTCACAGGGGTGCACTCCTAGGTTAGTTCGGCTCTGCCACTAACCGGCTGTGAGACCTCTGTACCTCAGTTTCCCCAGCAGTGAGAAGAGTCATCATTGATCTGGTGAACCCCTCTGGCTGTTGCAGCTTAGAATTTGATGTTGACTCTCAACCTCTCTCTCTCTCTCTCTCTAATCGAGGCTGAGAAAACAAAGTCTGCGAGGTCACGCAGGGGCGCCCATAAGCTGACCCTTATTACCAAGTGAGGCTGCTGTCGGCAGCAAGGAACCCACCCCAGCCGCCCTCATGGCCCCGAGCGCCTGTCAAGGGTCTGGGGGCACAGAGGGCTTTCCTGTCCCCACGCGCACACACAGGCACACCCTTTCACGCTGCGGCACGTCGTTACCAGCTCCAAGGGTGAACTGCATCACCCAGCACCAGTGCCAGGGCTGGACCTCACCCTCCCACAGCCGGGGACCAGCAGTACCATCTGTTCCTTGAATATTTCTCCGCACATTCAGCTGGTGAGGGACCAGCCCCAGAAAGCAGGGGAGAGAGCATCTGGAGCCAGAAGCCTGGAGGTGGGTTCCTTTATGCCCTGTGGCTTCTCAGCTAGAGCAGGGCGCTGGGGCCAGCTTGGAGGAAGGGTGGGCAGAGTCCCCAGGGGGAGGCACAGCCTGGGGCCGAGCTGAGAGTAAGCAGAGGTGGCGAGCGTGTCACTGAGCGGTGACTTAATGCCCCCATATCACTGCGGGTGACAGGTCTCTGCCTGTTACTGAGGCTGACAGGGCTCTGAGTCACTGAGGGGTGACGATATAAGGGCCCTACATGTCACTGGAAAGTGACAGGGCTCTGCATGCCACTGAGGGTGGTGACAGGGCCCCGTGTGTCACTGAAGTGTGGCCTGACATCTCTGTGTGTCCCTGAGGGTGATGTAAGGGTCCTGCAGGTCGCTGATGGCTATCATAGGGGCCCACATGTCACTTATGGGTGACAGGGCCCTGCATGTCACTGAGGGTGGTGACAGCCCTGCATGTCACTGAGGGGGTGGTGTAAGGGCCTTGCCTTGCTGCTCCCTGTCCTGTGCTCTGCACAGCTGTGGCCATCTGACCCCACTTATGACACCAAGACGGTTCCAGGCTAAAGGACCAAGCCTGCCCCAGCCAAGGGGGTTTACAGAATTCTGCAGCAGGTAACGGGCAGGTGGAGCTTGGAGTCTGGCCTGGTTTTGAATTCCAGCCACTGACTTTGCAGGAGCTGAGCAGCCCCCTCCCTGACTCTGGACCTTGGGTTCCTCATCTTCCCAACAGGGTGAGGAGTCCGCCAGGACCCCACAGGTTCCCACTGGGCATGGGGTTGGGGCACCTGCAGGTGCTCCCTGGACATTTGTTCTGTCCCCTTTGCAGCCCCCACAGTGCCTGGCTCCAAGTCCAGTAAATATTGATTAACCTGGTGACATAATGAGATGAGCTCATGCTTGTGTCTGCGCCTCACAGCAGAAAAATCCAAAATTTTTGGAAAATTGAACTACCAGAGGACCAGCTGGGGGGAGCCATGGGGGGTTTGACTGTCAGACATCAAGGAGGACTTCCGGGAGGAGACAGGCCTTGGGCTGGGTAGGATTTGGACAGAGGATAGGAAGGGTTGCTAGGCGGGGGAGACTGAGTGCACAAAAGCAGGGAGATGGGAAGGAGAGGGAGCATACACTTTCTTGTGCTCTCCTGCCAGTGGTGTGATGGGTAAGGTTCGGATTTGAGAATCAGATAGACCTGTAGAAACTTGCTTTTGGTGTGACCTTGGACAAGTCCCTCTACACTTGGAGCCTCAGTGTTGTCAGCGGTTAAGTGGGGTAACACCCCTTCCTTGCAGATTTGTTATGAGGCTGGCATGGGGTATTGTGTGTATGTGTCTGTGTGGCCAGTATGTGTGTGTGTGTGGGGGGCTGTCCCAGCAAAGTGCTAGGCTCCCAGGGAATGCTGGGCAATGGGCTCCCTCTGTCAGCTCATTCAGGTCACCCTCTCCCCTCTATCCCCAGGGGTGGCCTTCTGACCTGGTCACATGTGGTCCCAGTAGGAAGCAGAGCTTTAGTGCAGACCTAGGGGGTCCATGGACACATCACCCCTCTTGAGGAAGACCAGCAGGCTCTTCTTGCCATGGAACACAGACCCCAGAAGCTCAGAGCTGGGAGGCCCCTCCAGCCCCTTCACCTTGTAGGAACCTGGTACAGAGAGGTTAAGGGAGTGGCCCAAAGTCACCTCCAGTGTGACACCCCTGCCACCCCCCACCCAGTGTTCTGCTCTCTATCCAGCCTGGGGGGAGGGTTCACAGAACAAAGCCTCAAGAACTCCCCTCTTCTTCTTTCCTCTGCCCTTAAAACCAGGCTGAGAAGAGCCTGGAAAATGGACAGAGCGGGCTCCTGTGAGTCCAGGCTAGTGATCCGTAGGGCCATCTGGCCAAGGCCTGGGTCTGCGCTCAGAAGGGGAGGGTTAAGCTTGAGCAGCCCTTTCTGGTCGGTGTTTAGCTTGCAGATTCTAAAGGCCATCAGCCGCCCCAAGGAGCAAATGTTTTATGTCTTAGTGATACTGCAGCAGATTAAAGAGGATCCATCTCCCAGCCAACATTGAAGAGAGACCATCCATCACCCAGAATGCTCTGGCCTGGCAGTGGCATAACTTTTCCAGAGATCTGGGTGGAGGAAGGCATGATGTCTAGGTACCAGGTTGGGAGGACTTGGAGGTAGGCTGAAGCTCAGTTCAGCATGAAAAAAATCTTCTGGTACTAGTGGACCACAAGATGACAACCATTGGCCTCACTGGGCTGTATTAGGTTAAAGGTTGGCTTAGACTGGGAAACTGTCTCTATTCATATTCAGCAGGACAAGCCTCTGAGGCCCAGCACGGATACCCAATGTGTAGAGTTATGCAAGCTCTGTCCTCCATCAGGGGTGTGGCCCACAGGCCAGGTGCTTAGAGCATGCATTGTGCTTGGGGTAGGAGATAAGACTCCAGGTCTTGCCTCTGGGGCGTTGGAAAAGTGACTTTTCTAACAATGACCCCAACTCTCATTGCTTGAACACCTACTATTTGCCCAGCTTGTGCCAGAAGCTTCCATCCATCCTCTCTAATCTTCACAGCAGGCAGGCATCTCTGTCTCCGTGGTACACACAAGAGGACAGGCTCAGAGACACAGGGGAGGACACAGGGCAGGCTCACCCAGTGGCAGGCGGGATGAAGCAGCTCTTTGGAGAGACCAGGTGAGTGAGTTTGGGGCAGCTGTCACTTGGGGACACCTTACTTGCAGGCTGTTTGTTGCTTTCAGCCACTAAAAGTTTGGGGCCATGGGTTATGCAGCCATTGACAAGTCATACACTCAGTGCCCAGGTCTCCGGGGGCGTTGGTGCCGTCCCAGAGCCGCACGGCACTGAGGCTCCCCCTGGGAATCCCCTCCTCTAAAGGGACCTGATGCGGCTTCCCCAGCCTGTGCTATTACCCACGGCTCCCTATCAACAGCCAAGGCCCGTCGCCACCCCAGCCAGCAAAGCAGCCCCCACTTCACCCTAAATGTGTAATTAATTGGCTGCAATTTCAACTTAATTGGGCCTAGAGTAATTATGCTGACTTTTAAAAATACTTCCAGATAAAAACATATTAGGTATTTCAGAATATAATCGTTTTCTATTGTGTCTCCCAAGGGAGCTGAGAGAGGAGGCTGAGGCAGGCAGGTCAGGGCAAGGGTGCTGGAGGATGGGTGTGGGAGATTCAGAAGCCCTTTAGGATGCTCTTAGACCCTGCGTGCGTGAGGGGTGGAGTCCAGGCCAGCTTTCCAGGAGGGCAACTTCCGAGTAGGTATCAGTACCCTTAACAACGTCTAACCCTTTGACCTGGCTGAGGCCAGAAATCTGCCAGAAAGAACTAATCGGAGACGGAGACAAAGATCTACGTGCAGAGCCGGTCACCGGCGTCATTGCTAATGGCCGGATGCTGGGAACCATCTGAATGCCGAACAGCGGCGGATTAGCTAAATCAATTATGGATGAAAAATAATTATGATGAAATATTGCGCTGCCATTCAAAATGAAACTTTCAAACGTAATTTATGTCGGGAGATGTTTATAAATTAAGGGCTAGAGCAGAAAGCCGCACATAAAACTGAATATAGAGTACATTCCAACTTTTGTTGCTATACACACGGGACTAATAAAACCCACAGGATGCATGCAAAAATACCGACAGTTGTTGTCTCTGGTGGGGGATTACAGGGGATTTTAATTTTCTTTTCTAGTTTTTTTTTGTGCTTTCCAAATTTTCTGTAATGAGCATCTACTACTAATATATGGTTTTTAATTTTTTGAAATGGATGTAGGTAAGAAAGGCCTCTACATTGCCTTATTCCATGAGAGAACTTTCCGGATTAAGCTCTGATCTCAGGATTGCTTCGGCCCTATTTAAGTATCCTGGTCCCGGTGGGAGCACAGGTGGCCGTTCGTCTTCTAGCTTCTTACCTCTTCTTCTCCCTTAGTTGCAGAATCTGATGCAGTTGGCCATATCTATGTGTCCCGCTAAACATGCAAGTCTCTCCTCTATCTCTTGTAGAAAAGTGGCTAGGGAAGTGGTGGCAATGAAATATAAATACAAGTCATGGCTACAGCTCCCAGGAAAGCTCTCTTGATGGGAGCTTATGCAGGAGCATCTATGTTCTCGCTCTTCCTTTCCTTCTTGTCTGGAATGGGGCTGTGATTGCCGGAGCTCCAGCAGCTGTATTGTGTCCATGAGATAATATTTAGAATGAACCCATGTGCTGTGGATAGTGGAGCAAAATCAAGAAGGGAGTCTGGAATATGGACAAAATTGTGCATGAATTCACCACAGAAGCCCTGGAGCTCATGTCCAGAATTCTCTTACGTGAGAGAAAAATAAAATTTTAATTTGTTTAAGCCACTGCCTTTTTAAAAAAATATATATATTTTATTGATTTTTTACAGAGAGGAAGTGAGAGAGATAGAGAGTTAGAAACATCGATGAGAGAGGAACATCGATCAGCTGCCTCCTGCACATCTCCTACTGGGGATGTGCCTGCAACCCAGGTACATGCCCTTGACCGGAATCGAACCTGGGACCTTTCAGTCCACAAGCCGACGCTCTATCCACTGAGCCAAACCGGTTTCGGCAAGCCACTGCCTTTGACATGCCTATGAGTATCTCAGTTCTTTTCCTGACAGAGCAAGGGAAGAGATCAAAGGTTTCTCGTGACTCCACCGTTTATGATGTTACCGTTTCTCTGACCATAACCCAGGCTAGATGGTTAGGTGGTTAGAGTATGAGGAACAGCAGGAAATAGCAGCAGAGGCGAGAGCCTTGAACATTCCAGGCACATAACCTCTTCCCTGTTTACCTCCTGCTTTCTCTCTGGCTCCTGGAGTTGCCCAGAGTGTGGGAGACACAGAGTCAAGCCTGAACATCCAGGGAAAGAGTCAGCCACTGTCAATAGGCACAGTGAGTCCTTCCTGGAAGTGATGGGCCATGGGCACCTTTTTCATCAAATGTTAACTGTGGAGAAGATCTTAGCATCTGCTTTTGCTGAAAACGGTGACGTAGAAGCTGAGGGAAAGATAGGACCAGCCATGATTCCTTTACCTTTCCGTTCTTCCTCATCAGTAATGTAAATGGACAGAGTGTCAGTAGAATGTGTGAGTATCAGGAAGTGAAATAAGCACAACTGACTTAGCTTAGTGCCAGACGGCCACCATTCTGCTAAGAATGAAGTTCATGTTTATGATGAGCGACACGATGCCAGACCTAGATTGTTCTACAGGGGTCTTTACTTTCAGGTAGCATATTATTCCCAAACTCCAGAAATTAGAAAAAAAGGTGAGAGCGCCTAATGAATTCTAAGAGACTTCTATAACCTTGATATCAAAAATTAGACAAGGGTATTACAAGAAAAAAGATTAGTTTATATATACACCAGGATCATATTTGTAAAAGTCATAAACACTAATAAATTACTAAAAAACAAAATTATGCATCGTGACTAAGTTGGGTTTATCCCAGAAATTTTAAGGTTCAATTAATATTAGAAACATCTATAACTTAATTTTTTTTGCCATATTAACAGATTAATCTCACTGTGTGCATCTGGGAAATTTAATACCATTCATAACAACAATTCTTAGCAAACTAGAAACAGAAGAAATCCTTTTTAACCCAGTAAAATACTTCTATCAAAAGCTTACAGCATATGCTGGGATGTAGAAAATTTTCTTTAAAAATCAGGAAAACAAGACCAGAAAGCTTCTTTTGCCCCCTCCATTTAATATTACATTGAAAGTTTTAACCTCTCAACCACAGCCAGTGCAATAAGGCAAGAAAATGAAACGAAGGGCTAATGAATAAGAAAAGAAAAAACAAGGTGCTATTTTATTATTCTAAGATTCTTTGACTCCACTCATACAAAATTCAAAAGAATCTGCAGACAAATTATTAGAATTAATAAGAAACGCAAACAAAGTGTATGAAGAGGGGATCAAAATAGGAACATCATTTCTTTTTCTATTTACCAGCAACAGTTAGAAATCATAGTTTCAACAACAATAAAAAATATAAAGAGACACAACAACCTGTGTAACAAAAAATGTTGAAGACAGTTCTGGAGAAAATTAATAAAAGGTACTCAAGACCTAAATATGGAGACATATATTTCATCGATGAGAAGACTTCATGTTGTAAAGATGACATTTCTTAAATAGTTTGACAGATTTAATAAAATTCCAATAATTTTTTACAGCATATTTCAAGGAATTTGACAAGCTGATTATAAAATTCATAAGGAAAAATGAGGAGAAAAATAGTTGAGACACAACTGAAGAACAAGGTAGGGGGCTTGCCATTTCAGACATCAAGACTTACAGAGCCGTGGTGAGGAGCATGAGCATATTGGGGGAGCACAGAGTGCCCGGAGCAGACCCACATGCTTATGGGGAAGGGATACATGATGGAGTTGTCCCTGAGAAGGGATGAGCTATCCTGCCACAACTGGTTATCTATGTGGGAAAATAAAAATCAACCCCCCAACGCAGGACACCACAAAAATCAATTCCAGATGGATGGAGATTTGAAGTGGAATGCAAAGCTCTTAACTATTTTAGAAGAAACGATGGACTATTTTTATGACCTTGGGTAGGGGAGGATTTCTTTACCAAGGCACTAAAACTGCAAACCACAAAAGGAAGAGATTGAAAACTCACTAACTGATAATAAAGACCTTCTGTCCATCCAATGATTACAAATAAAGTGAAAAAAAAAAAGTCTCAAATGGGGAGAAGATATTTGTTGTATGGAATCAATAAATGGCTATTCTTTTACATGAATAAAGGACACCTAAAAATCGTAACAAACAACCAGAAAATTAGATAAAAGACATGAGCAAGCATTTCACAGAAGAAACCCGAAGGCCAATAACCTTTGGAAAATATGTTTAATTTCATTAGTAATCAAAGAAATGAACAGAGAGACTCACCATTTTAGACCTACTATTTTGGAAAAAATTTAGAAGATAGACAAGTTTAGGTCTGGATGTGGAACAGAGAGCTCTTACACGCCGCTGCTGGGCGTGGAAACGATCGCCACCATGTTCTAGAACAACTTGCACCGTCTTGTTAAGTTGAACCAACACAGACCCCACAGGTCAGCAGTTCCCCGTGCGGAATATGCCCCAGAAACCCTCCTGTGCAGGCCATGAGGGAAGCGTGCAAGAACGCTTATAAGAACAAACAAAAACCCCCACACAGAACACAGACTGGAAACAGCTCATATTTATGGAGAGGAGGATGGATATATAACGTGATATATTCATATGATGAAATGCCATACATCAGTGAAATGAGTGAGCCACGGGCACACACATCTACACAAGCAAATCTGGAAACAATGTTGAGTGACAAATCCATGCATAATGAGGCCATTTTTATTAAGGTCACATGAGGCAAAACTGAACAATGCCTTGTTGATGGTACAGACATATTCGGTCAGACCGAAAGGAAAGGGTGGACAGGACGACACAGGATGCAGGACAGCAGTCCCCTCTGGGAGATTGTGAGATGCAGGGGGGAGGGTTTCCCGGGGTCTCACTTCTCTTGGAAACCTTTCACTTCCCAAGCTCTGAATCATGGCAGTTTATTTTATTATTATGCTTCACAATTTTCACATTTGTTATGTAGAATTTTTATACAAATAAAATATTGCATCATAAAAAGAAGAGATTTAATGAAATGGTATATGAAAAGCTCCTGGCAGAGGGCCCAGCTCATACAAATAGTGCCAGCCAGGATTGCCCGAGCTCGTTCTGGAGCCGGGCATGGCACCAAGTAATCTACACGCACGGTCTCATCTAGGGTTCATGGCAGCCCTAGATACCCAGAGAGGGTAAGCAAGTTGCCTCGAGTCATACAGCTAAGATGTGTGTGACACCAGATTGGTCCCCCCCAGTCACTGGATCCCCATTTCTCATAGAGCAGGTGCTCAATAACTGGTGAGGCTGTTCCCATCTCCTCTGTTGATCCAGCAGCGCTCCCTCCTACTCCCAGCCACACCCATGGCTCTGGGCATCACCCTCACTGTGGCTCAGGACACAGACAAAGACCAATTTGGAAGCAGGTGAGGAGGTGCCTCTGGCTGTGACCTTGACCATCAACCTAAGCGAAAAGGTGGAAGAGGAAGAAGGGAGGGGAAGGGAGGGGAGGAGGGGAAAAGAGGAGGTGAGAGAATTAGGAGGATACAGAGAAGGAGGAAATAGGGGAGGTGGACAGAAAGTAAGGGACAATGACAAGGAGAGAGAGAGAGATGGGAAAGGGGACAGAGAGGTAGGAACAGGTCAGACACCAGCAAACCACAGGGAAGAGAATAATGGTGCCCAAGGAGGCCCCATCACAAGTGGACACTGGCCTAGGAGGGTCTCCAGTGATTAACCACAGGGTCTGTACCCCCACCCCCCCTTACTCAGAAGAACTAGCAACACCAACCAATCAGGTCCACAGGAGACAGAACAGAGAGGGACATCGAACATGACAGGCCTCCCACTGATCTCAGGGTGGGACTAAGCAGATGGAATGTAACATGGGCACTTGGAAAAGTTGTGCACTTAAGTTAAAAAATTAAGTGCACAGGTAGAGGGAGAGCTGCCTTGTCAGCAGTTCCTGTGAAAGCTGAGCAGAAGCTGTCAGAGTTGATGGGGGTGTGGCTGTTGGAAAACCTGGGTGACATCGATGCAAGTAGGGGGTCCAGGGAGGACGAGGTGAGAGACCACCATCCTCCGGGCTGGCCCAGGACCACCTGAGCCTGCTCTGCAAGTAGGGACAACAAGCAATGGTGGGAGGAATGTTCTAGAAGGTTTGAAAAATCAGAGAAAGCAATAGACGGCAGAGTAGAATCAGGAGGCCATGGAGTCAGACATGGAGTCACTCAGTTTGCTCATCAGTAAAATGGACCATAGTTTCTGCTTCTCAGGGTTGGTGAGAGGATTCTGTGTAAAGAACTGAATATCAGTCAGCGATCTCTCCGCTGGGTTGGATAGCAGCCCCCCTTTCCCCAGGCCTTCCAATCGCCAATCCTGTGCCCTTGAGGCAGGAATTGGACTTTGAGGTGCCAAATAACACCAAATACCACCCCCAATTCTGAGCCTTCTCTTACACCCCTCTTTATCTACCTCATTCCCCAGCCCCCAGAGTCAACTTCCATACCCACTGCTGGGGAGAAGGACAGGGACTTGCCACCTACTGCACCTACTGTGTGCCGGCCATGTGGGAAGCACGGGCTTTGTAATTGAGTGTGGATTCAAATCGGGCCCTGCCACTTATCAGCCAGTGACATGGGCAAGTAACTTAGGGAAAGAGTCAGACCTGCTTCATGGGTCAGGATCCATCCATGAAGGAAATGTTCTCTGATGTATCTATCCCCAGTGCCAGACAGTGCCTGGCACATAGTGGGTGCTTGATAACTGATGTCCTAAAGGGGGATGTGTGTAAAGCTCCTGGCTCATAGTAGTTGCTCAACAAATCCTGAAGCTGTCCCGAGAGCAGGGCAGGGAAAAAGCAAGCCTAATGCCCTGGACAGGTTACCCCCTGCCTCTCCCTACCCTTCTCTACTGACAGCATCTGGCCTCAGGCCAGGCTCAGGAGAGGAGCCCTGGGTAGTTAGTTCTCTGTCCTCCCTTGGATCCTGCTTATCTGCTCCTGGCAGCCCAGACACCCAGTGCCAACTCATCCATGTGCGCCAGCCTGGCAGCAGCCAGGGCTGCAGGAGCCAGAGCCCAGGTGGAGAGGCGGTAGAGTGGCAGGCCCATGCCCTCTCGGGGCTCAGCATCTCCATCCTCAGTTAAGGTGCGTGGACAATGGTATTTTAGGGCTGCCTGGTGGGCAATAAGGTGGGCGGAGAGGGGGGGAGGCAGCAAGCAGAGGGGCCTCCGAAGTCCCCATCAAGCTCCATTGAGAGACTTAGCCTTCAGCGGCTCCATGTGCTGGCTCCCAGGGGAGGTTTATTTGATGCTCTGAAGACACATCTTGTTGCTTTAAAAAGATTTGAAACCCACTAGTTGGGATGTCCTTGAACTGCCTCGCATCTCACTTTCTGGGCTCTGAGCCTCTGCAATTCTAAATTCTGAGATTCTTAGAATCCCAAATCCTGGGTGTATATGACTTCAAAACTCCATGCTTCTAAGTTCTGGATGCTGAGATGTGCTGGGATTCATGCTGCCAGATGCACTAGGACACGTAGCCCTCGCAAACACCCTTCCACTGGGACAGCATGCCTGCTGCTCGCCCTTCCCTGCACAGCAGCACCTGCGCCCACCAGCCCTGGGCTTTGGCCAGGCCTCTCCACTGGCAGCCTCCGGCCTGATGCCGGGGCTAGAAGTGACCCTCAGGGCAGGGGCTGGCGGCACAACCCGACACACCCACTCACCGGGAAGCTGCCCCACCTGTCCCAGCTAGCCTCCTTGCCCACCAAGCCTCTGTGGCCCCTGGAGGGTGGGCCAGGGCACCAGCCTCAGTTACCCTTGCAGATGATGACAGTGATGGTGCACAGTCAGAGGTGACAGGAACCACCCAATCGGCCTGTTGGGACTTGAGTCCCTGGCCTTCTGAGCTCTACAGAACATGCCACTTGCCCTGTGCACGGAGACATCCGCCCCTCGTCCCCAGCGTGGGTCCTGTCTTTCACCCAGGCCTGTCCCCCACCATCCCCTTATTACTCCATCGGAACTCCTACCTCTGAGCCCTTGCTTCTGCTGTAGCCCTATCTTTCCAGGTCCTTCCCATTGTCCAGTGGGTGGGCGATGGGGAGGCCACCTGAGTACTCCTGTCCTACCATCATTATCCCTCAGGAGGTCGGGGGTGGATTACACACGTAGGCCCTGGTTAGGCAGCCCGAGGACGGGACAGGGAGCGTGTTAAGCACAGTCCTGGCCTGGGGCCAGGCACAGTCTCCTTCAGGTTTTTCGACACCTCTGCCTCCCTCTCCCACGTCAGGAAAGGGAGAGCTAGAGACACAGGCCCAAAGCCAGCACCTGGCCCCTCACCCCGTGGCTGGATAATAATGGTTTCCCCTCCAAAAGCTTGTTCCAGCCCTGCCAAGGCCCTCTGTGCCTGCCTCCATGGTGGGGTCGGCGGGCCCTGCTGCCCAGGCTGGGAGAAGGCGCCCTTGACGAAGGGGAGCATGTGGGACCCTCTTCTGTCCTCACAGCCCTGGGTCTTCAGTGCCAGCCCCCTCACAGCCAGCGCCTGGTCCTACCGCGCAGGACTGAAGGGGCCCAGTGGGGAGGCCACGTGGGGCTGCGTACCTTGGTGAGTAGGCCGCAGTTCGCTGGGTCTCCCCAAGGCGTGGAACTGGGGTCTCAGAACTGCTAACACAGCCCCTCCCAGCCCCCGGGGGCTGGAGCAGCAGGCGGGTCCTCTGGGGAGGTCTCTCAGAGTCTCCCTCACTCATTCCCTTTTCCCCAGTTAATGAGCTGCAAGCTTCCAAAATGAGGCTGCTTCATCACTTAATGAACTGGAACAGTCTCCGAGGGAGAGGGGATGGGACGGGAAGCAGGGGTGCCTGGCACTCCCCTCCCCCCCCTCCCCCCCGGGGTCTGTCAGAATCGCCCCCAGTGTGGAGGGCTCATCCTGAAGGCAGCCCTCATCACGAAAGCCCAGGATCATGCCGTGTGAGGAGAGCGGGTGCTGAGCCAGCCCAGCAGCTGCACGCTGGCCTGCCCAGTGGTGCCTGGCTCCCCCCGCAAACACTTCCCAAATCCCCAGGCCTTTGCACATGCTGTTCCCGCCTCTGTCGCCCCTTCCCTCCTTGGGCTCCTGCGGCCCCTGAGCTTCTCCTCTCCTGCCTCTTCTCTGTGCTGTGAGAGACAATTCACTTCCCGGCTCCCCCACCCATGGGACCGGTAGCCCCTCAGGGCTCTGCGTCTGGCTCAGCCACTGCTGCTTCCCCAGAGTTCAGGGCGGTGCCTGACACCTTCGCCAGCATTTACTGAGCGCCGACTGTGTGCTGGGACTGTGCCGAGCCCTTGACAGGCATTTACTCCATTAACCTTCAAGGTCAGCTTCAAGGACGTGCTGGAGACAGGACAGCATCAGGACTGGGAGCACAGACTGGATTTCCACCAGGCTCTGCATTTCCTGGCCGGGTGACCTTTACGCAGTTACATAAGCTCTGTGCCTCAGTTTCCTCGTGTAAGATGGAATGAATATTGACAGCACCTGCCTCACAGGGTAGTTCTGAGGATTTAGAGTGAATATATGTGCCTGACATACACTGCGCGCGATAGAATGTCAACGATTAGCATTAGCCTGCTTCTCCCTTCATCCTCTCCCCTTTCCGGTACCATCGAGACTCAATGGGCTCAGGATGCTCTAAATACTTGTTGAGGGGTGTGCACGTTTGCTGTGTATACCTCCGCTGTTTTTTTGTGTACTAGCCGCCAAGACAGTGGCAAGTAAAATAAGAACACTATTTTCTATTGAAGCCAAAACTAAAAATACATACAAAGAGACAAAACCCCCCAAAATGTACAAGATTTCCCTACTGACGTGCAATAAACATGGTCAAAAGACTCCAAGGGACACGTCACGGTAGATTTATGACGGCCAATAAGCACAGGAAAAAATGGACAATATTACTGGTGACCAGGGAGATGCAAAATAAACCACAGCAGATACTCTGCTCCCACCAAAATGGCTACAATGAGTCCAACGCGCCCACCAAGCGCAGGCGAGGGTGTGAGTCACCCGGCCTCTCCGCGCGGCAGGAGGGCGTGCAGGTGGGAAACAGCCCGGCAGCCTCTTTATAAACACGCACCTAATCCCTGGCTTAGTGGCTCCGCCCGGTTATTTCCCCAGAGGACACGTAGGCCCGCAGAAGTCTATCCCGGCACCGTGAGTACAGCTTTACTTGTATTAGCCCCAAATTGGAAACAACTCTAAGGTAACGTTTCTTTCAGGGCTCGTCCCAGACTTTCCCTCATTAAACTGCTTGCGTGGGAGTCAGCATCTACTTCAGCCACCACCGCCATCGCTGACCCCCCCCCCCCCCCCCCCCCGTCCCTGCAGCGATCGCTGTGCTGGGGATGCAGGTCTGGGGCTCTGACCACCCCTGGACCTGGGGTGGGGGAGTGATTTCTTCCAGAACAATGAGCAAGGCTGAGCAGTGGTGGGTCCCCAAGGAAAATGAGGCCAGGCGGGCAGAGCCATCACTTGCCGCTGACGGGTGGGGGCAGAGTTGGTGGGGGCGGGATGAAGATGCCCATCACCTGGTCAGTGCGTCCATCCGCCACCTGCCCTGAGTGGTGGCCGTCAACAGCTCACGTGGAGCCCTCATCCTCACGCCTGCCCTCTGCAGGCGCCCCCTTCCTACCTTCTTCCCTGTGTGGGGCCATTTGTTCTGCATGCCCGGCTCCCAGGAAGGCAGCAGGCATTATCTTGGCATTCCTCTCAAACCCATCTCCCGCCATTCACTCATCTCAATTCTCCCCACATCTGCTCTTAGGAGACCCGACTCCAAATCTCTTTCAGCTCTCGCTTTGATTAACAGAAGGTGATAAACAAGCTCTAGATGGAAGGAAAACCAGTGTCTCGTCTCCCCAGGGCAGCCTGTCTACTGGCAAATGTCACATCACTATGCCAGGCCTGGCTCCAGGCTGCCCAGGGCTGAGACAGTATATATATATATAATTTTTGTAGAGATAAACAGAGCTAAGCTAATTAATATCTATATTCTTTTCCTTCTGTAAGTCTTGGACAACGATTTTTTTTGGCACCATGGTGAACTGGCTACCAGGTTTCAGTAAGGGTTCAATCTTTGCAATTAAGTTCATTAATAGATTTACAAGTAGGGAAGTCGGTGAGGGCTGTCGGAGCCTTGTTTGCACTGTCTTGTTTAATTACACAGTTATCTCCTGGACCAAAGCTCTCTGAAAAACAGGGAAAAGCAAGACCCACCACCCCATCTGTTCCAGAGACACACACAATTAACATGAGGGATGGCAGGAGCTGCTCTGGGACGCTTCTCCCTCCTCCTCAGAGCTGCCTCGGAGCTGGCAGGCTTGGTTCCTGGAGCCTGGTTGGCATCAGGCGTGTTGGCTTTGGGAAGGGCTGCAATATTTGGGGATTTGGGTCAGAGTGGCCTTGATCTTCGATTGTGCTACCATTTCTTGGGCACCTACTGTGTGCTGGGGGCTGTACGTGGATTTTCTAACGTAAACGTCACAGTGATCATTTTACAGACCCACTTGGCAGAGGGAGGAACTAAGGCAGACAGATGTGTGCAGGGCACCGTGCTGGCTGCAGTGAGGGCAGGTTGTGACCATTTCCCGGGTGGTAAGGAGGCTCAGAGACATGCAGGTCTGCAAGGCACTCGAGCTGGAGCTGGAATTGGAAGGCAGGCCCTTTGTCTCTCAGTTTCTGCTGTTTCTACTCCTGCTTTGACACCATATGGCTCTTCCTGGGCCTTGGCTTTCCTATCTGTGAAATGGGCCCCAGAGATAGGACAAGATGAGTGTGAAGGTCATCTTAGGCTGGTGTGTTTTGAAGAGGGTGGGGCTGGTTTGGAGGGGCTGGCACTGGGAAGCTTTGTGGTCCAGGAATAGGGCTCAGACCTGGTCAGAGAGCTCGCTTACTGAGGCATGCCAGCAGCAACTGATCCCTTTAACCGCCTCCTCCCAACGCCTTCTGAGGGAGCAATCATCTCTCCCATGGGGGAAACCCCCCAAAAGAGGACTGTACCTTCAGAGAAGACTGCACCCCTTCTCCAGGCTCCCTTCCAGATCTGTCACCCCAAGGTGTCTGTGTGAGGGTCCCCAAATGGGCTCCTTTTCCATCTCCTGGCCTTGAGATGTCCAGAGCCTCGGCCAGGCCAGGGGGTGGAAGCCCAGTTCTGCCAGCTGTGAGGGTGGCATGGAGGGCAATTCATGGACCAAGGGAGCCCGAGCAGCTACCAATTCACCGCAGGAGTTGTCAAACTCGCTCTGTAGAAGCTGATATTAAATATCTTAGGGTTGGTGGGCCAAGAGACAAATCAAGGATACAATGTCTGTGTTTGTGTAACCAGAGAGAAAAGAAATCTCCACAGTCCTTTAAATGACACAATTGAAAACTTATTTGATGCCGAAATTGGAATTTTCTATAATGTTCACATCATGAAGTATTCCTGGTGAAATATTGACCTCATAAAATCTTCTCTGGATCATTTTTCCAATCATTTAAAAATGTCACAATCATTCTTGGCTCACGGGTCATACAAAAACAGGTACCAGGCCAGATGGGATTCTCGGGGGAGAGTTTGCCCACCCCTGGTTTGTTATTGCCTCTCTGCCCTGAACTCTCCCTTGAGTCCCTGTTCCTGGGGTATGGACTGCCCGAGTGCACCCTGTTAAACTGTGACGGTAGAGGGCGCTGGAGGGACGTAGACGGGAAGGGGCCTCTCCCTGGTCCGCTGGCCTGGTTAGTTTTTCCTTGCTCTTGCAGGCACTTCTGTCATCCCCGCGAGTGTGGTGGGCCACCCAGTGGTTCTTGGTCCCAGCTGCACACCCAGAGCGCAGGGTCCCTTGGTCAGCTCGCAGCCTGCCCTGGGTGCGGTGACCACTTCTCTGTGTGGGGTCCACTGATTGCAGGTGACTCAGGGGATTGTGTGTACCTGGTCTCACACCTGCAGAGCCCCGAATCTCTCCACTCCCACCCCCCACCGCCTAGGCTGCTCTGTGCCCTGGGGGTATTTCCTGCTCCCCCCGACATCGGCTCTGGCTGAACCCAGAAACTCCTCTACTACTTAGGGGGCTGTAAGCACACCTTCTCCATGAGGTCTGACCTGGTATTGGGGAGGCGCCTCTGGCCAGGACTGTCCTTCCTTGGTCCTCAGATTCCCTTCAGATGTCTCCTTACACCCGTAGAATCACTACCTGGACAGCTTGTGAATTCTTCACATTAAGCAGCCCCTATTCCAGTCACTGTGTGGCTTCTGTCTCCGCATTGAACGCTGCCCATAGGGCCCCAGGAAGAGCCCGCAGGCCCCCTGGAGAGAACAAACTCCACAATCCAAAGAGCTGGGGCGAGTCTAGCACTGTCCCTGATGCTGGGTGACTGTGCTGCTCTGGGTCTCAGTTTGCTCACCTAGGAAATGGGGAGAACAATTCCCTCCTCGCTGGGTGTGGAGACCGAAAGCAGACTGTGGAAGTGCCCAGCGCAGGGCGAGTGCCCATCGGTGCCCAAGATGGGACAGCATCTTCCCTGTTAAGAGTTGTGAGGATTAGAGACAAGGGGTGTGGAGCACTGTTCCCAGGCCTGGTGAGGAGTGGGCTCCAAACACAGCCTTCTTCCGCAGCCCCTTCTCTCCCAGGCCAGCCCCACCCTCAGGCCTCTGTCTCTCCCCGTCCTGTCCCGGCTGCCTGTGTGCCCTCCTCTGTCTGTGTGTCCGATAGCAGCCACCTCAGCTCCTGGGCACGGAGTGGAAACCAGGCCAGAGGGGGAATGGGGCTGCTCAGCTCTGATCTGTCCCCTGGTGGCTCCGGCTTCATGAGGCGTCTTCCCATGTGGAGGTGGCCGGCTGGCCACTGTCTGATTCTTGAGCCAAAGGCCTGTCCTGTCTGGGTGCGGGCTCCCCTCTGTTCACATGCGGCCAGGGCATCCGGGCAGCAGCTGCAGAGATGGTCGATCCAGTCGCTGGGCCTGAGGCCACAGGAAGCAGATTGGCGAGGACCTCCTCTCACACGCAGGCCTCGCTCCAGGCTGCCCAGGGCTGAGCCCATCACCCTGTTCCTCTCTCCATGGCCAAGTCTCCCGGGCTCTGGGCACTGGGTTGCCTCTCTGCCACGTGCCCTGGGGACCCCAACATTCCTGCTGGGGAGGGGCTTCCCTGGGAGTCCTGAGGACCCGCTGCGGATCCGCCTCCCCCAGAATCCAGCCCCTCCCTGCCTCATCTCCATTTCTCCCCTCCCCAGGGCCCAGTTCCTTCCCAGAGAAACCAAACTGAGCCGGAAGGACAGCCCTTGCTCAGAGCTCACCGAGAGCCCCCGGATTAGACATGAACGTAGGCGAGGACCTCCGTGATGAGCAGGGCGAGTGGTCAGGAAGGACACACAGGGCTGACATGAAAGTGGGCTCCTGGCTTCCCGTCCCCAAGCCGCTGCTTCTTCTTTGTGTGAGTCACATGAGAACATTTCCACTGGTGTCCGAGGCTGCCCCTCGTCCCTCGTCCCTCCAGTGTTGAAGATTCCAGGGACAACGTGTGTGGCTGGGAGCCGTGTCTGCCCAGGGGTTGGCCTCAGGGGCTCTGTCACCTGGGTTTCTGGGCCCATTTCGCCCACTCAGCCTCCTGGGTTGGGCACAGAGGTCCCCAGGGATAGATTGACCTCAGTTATTGCAACAGTGAATGCTGCCAGGGAGCCCGGGGCAGGCAGCAGCGGGGTGCACCCATGCTGGCTGCCCTGGGTCTGGGGGTAGAGGGGGCAGTGGAGAGAAGCCAGGAGGTGTCCCAGCCTGTTGGGGGGTTGTTCCCCGGGAGTTGTGAGTGAGGAACCCAAAGGCAGGGGTCCATTTCTGCTGGCAGGTTAACCAGGTTCTGGGATGCTCGGTTCACCCCCAGGGCCCTGGATCCTTCATGGGGAGACCGGGTGAGCCAGGGAAGGAGAGGGGGAGGGGACGACTCCAAGGGACCCCCATGTTAGTGCTGAGAGGGCATTGCCCAGGGGGTCCCCCTGCAGACTCTGAAGCCTGAGTGGGGGCGGGAGGGTCTTGGAACCTCCCTTCTCTCACGCAGGCTGGGATTTTCAGATCTGTCAGGCCTTTCAAGGCATCGGTGATGCACAAGATCTTGGAATTAGAGCATCTTTCATAGACTCAAAGCCACCTTAATAGAGGGAGTCGCCATATCTGAGAGTCTAATTCCTTTCACAAAATCCTAGAATCACAGCATCGCAGATGCATTCATAGAATCACAGGCCCAGAGTCTTAGCATGAAGGAATCGCTCAGAAAGACTCCTAATCATATTCGCAGTGTGCTTGGCCCTTAGAACTCGGGGATGATTCGGAGAAGCATGGAGTTAACAGACATCCCGGAGCCAGAATCTGAGCATAGGATGCCACCTTAGTCGGCCTCCCTGTGTCCCTCCACCCTCCCCCCACCCCAGAAAGGCATACAGTCCTTTATTCACTGTCCTGTGAGTCATAACATGGGCTCTTATAGGGACAGGGAGCTCCCTACCCGACAAAGCCACCGGTCCCACTGTTGGACAGAGGCGTCTCTTTCTGACTCTCTCCCTCCCCATCTCTTCCTTCTCTCCCTCCCAGACCCAGAGAATCCAGTTGGGGGGCCAAATGGGCTCCAGCCCCTACTGTGGGGTCTCCCTAGCCCTGCCTCAAGGCTCACCCTCTGTTCTTTCAGCTAAACCACCCTCCTTTCCCCGGAATTCTTGCTTTGCCTGGGAGGGTGGGGGGATTTGCTAATCCACAAGCTGGCCTCCCAGCGTCTCCCATACTGAAGCTCTTTAAAAAGACACCCACACCCTGGAACAACTCCTGTCTTCTCGACAGCAGGGAAATATTAATTTTGATCAGTGCTTTCATTGTCAATCTTGGAGCACTTCAAAAAAAAGAACTAAATCTTAATTAACGAAGGACAGCACCGGTCCGAATTGGTGTTTTCCTTTCCCAGAGATTATCACCAGTAAGGGAGGATGAGGGAGAGAGGGAGGGAGCGGGTAACAGAAATAAGAACAGAGAAGAAAACAGCCATTCAGCTGGGGGAGGAGCACACAGGCTCTGAGCACACAGCCGGCCTCTGGTGACCCCTGGGAGGGGGAGCAGGTGACCGAGGGTGAGACCAATAAAACCTGCAGAATTGGGTATTTGTTCTAGGCCTCCAATACCCAGACACACTCTACTCTTTATGTTATGGTGGAAAGTTGATTTGTTTTAAGAAAATAAAATGTATTGCAGAGCTCTCCGCGTCCTGGGCACAAATCTGGGCAGGCGAGTGTGGGCCGTGTCCCCGGGACCAGTTCCACACCTGCCACTGTGGTGCCCGCTGTGGTGCCCGCTGTGGTGTCGGTGCTGATGGCTCCCAGGCTGCGGATAGGATGTTGGTGGCGAGGCAAGATGGCCCAAGGCCTTCATGCTCTCAGTGGGCCAGGCTTTCTTTCTGACTGTAGCCCCGCCTCTGTGTCGGGCAGCCTAACAGGGGCAGGGGCTGGCGTCTGCATGGCAGGGGCTGGCATGGGGGACTCTGGGGGAATGAGCTGTGTGGGCCCCTCATAGCTGTGGCCCTGCCTTTGTTTCTGCCTCTGTGGTTTCTAGGCCCAGCCCAGGGCTCATGTATCTGCCTGTCACTGGATATCTCATGGATCATTGGGCAAATGGATTTTCGGTAAATTGGTCATTTAATAAATGGACTATTTACTAAATGGATATTCAGCAAATTAAGCCAGAATCTCCATTTCTTAGACCTGCTCAGAAGATTAAATGAGATAATGCATGAGAAGCATCTAGCATAGGTCTGGCACATGGTCGGGACTCACTGGATGTTTCTGTTTGGTTATTACTATTATTGTTGTTATTGATGCTGTTGTGCTGACAAGGTACTGTGGATGCTGGGCCAGTGAGGGTCGCACTGCCCTCAGCTTGGTGGGAGGGGCGGTGGGGACCTTATTTGGCAGGGGGAGGGGCTTCAGGAGCAGAGTGGGACCTGGGACCAGCTGGGCCTCACCCAGGCAGAGACTCCCTTAGGAACCAGGCCAGCTCAGGCTCTCAGAGCAGGAACGGGGAGGGGGTGGGGGGAGGGGAGCTGGGACCAGGCCCTCCAGCCACAGTGTTGGTCCCTGAGGCCAGGGAGGGACACAGATGGAGGTGGGGCTGGGAGCAGGCAGGGCCCTTCGGTTTAGCTCAGGTGCCTCTGGCCTAGCTCACCTCTGAGACAGGATGCTGCTTTGGACAGCAGATCAGCCTCGCTGTGGGGCCTGAAGTCTCCAGGAGCACGTGATTGCCCTGTGCGTTAGCGTGGTCTTCTCTGGAGCCATGGGAGGGGCCACCGCGACCTCACCCCCCAGCATCGGCTGCGAGCAGCTCTGGGGGTCCTGCCCCCCACCCAGGGACACACATCTGCCCAGGGAACCTCGTGTTTTTATTTCAAGTGTCCCGTGACCCCGCCCCAAGTATATAGGGTGGTGCTGGGCTTCTAGTCTCCAGTACGGAGGGACTCCCCTCTCCTCCTCCCCCTTCCCTTCCCTTCCCTTTCCTTTTGCCACAGGCAGGGGCCAGGCCTGAGCTTGGACTCAGGTGCTCTGCAGTTACCTTGGACAAAACAAACTAGCTTTCTGCTTAAGCTGACTTAGGTGATTGGGTTTCCTTATCACTTGCAACTAAAACATTTCAAGGGATTTTCCACGTTGCTCTTCCTTTGCAAGGAGGAGCTGTGGGCTCCAGTGAGTGACCGTTCGGTGCCAGGCCCTGTGCCCGCCCACGCCATCCTGGTGCCTGCACAGCCCTCGGAGTCGTCACCCTTGTTTCAAGGTGAGGACACCAAGACCATGCGACTGGGCACTGGTCAAGCCTCTCCTGCACCCAACTCTCTCGCTCCCCAGCTCAGTGCTCAGGCCCTGGAGTGTCAAAGGACAGGGACCAACGGGCGCCATCCAGGTACCCTCCCCCTTCCCCCCCCGCCCCCCCCCCCCCCCCCCACCGCCCAGTCTATCCCCGTCAGGAGACAGTCAGGGCCTCCAAGTTAGACTGATTAGCTTGGGGGTCAGGGCTAGGTACATGATATGGGGGTTGAAATCTGAACATTAGAAAAGTCCAGATTTAGACATAGAGGGTTTTTAAAAATTATATTAAAAAAACCTCTCCAGCTGATGAGCTGCTAGAAATCTGAGTAAAACAACCCCACTAAATGCAGGGCTGTGCTCTCGCTGATCAGAGCACTATTATCCTCTCTGCTCCCTGCTTTATCCCCTCCCAGGGTTGCACCAGCCCCACCTCCGCCTCCCTCTGATGGCTTCCCTTTTCCTCCTCCCCCATCCCAGAGCTGTACCAGGGAGGTCCCAGTGCAGGCAGAGAGCTGGGGCGCCCCTGCCCCCTGGGTGCTGAGCCCCTTCTCCTGGGCCTCGCTTTCCCCACATGTTAAGGGGCCACTGGCTGAGCTGACCTCTCAGGATACCTCCTGGGGCAGATGCTGACAGGCCTCCTCTCTCCTCCCCCATCTCTACCTCTTCTTGACCCCTGGGGCTCCAGCCAAGGGGCCTTCCGTCCTGCCCCTGCGAGCCGCCAGCAGGGCCTGGCAGGCTCTCTCAGGTTGAATCCAAGCCTGACTGACCCGGCCTGAGTCAGGTGTCCAACCGTGGCCTGATCAGTAAGACCACAGGCATGGCGGCCATCATTGGATGCTCACCCCCAGGGCTGAGGGTTGGGTTAGTGGGGGAGACAGGAGGTTGCTGAGAGCTGGCTGGTTCCCAGGATGGGTCAACCACAGAGGGGCGAGAGGGGACACCATTGAGTCAGGTACTAAGGCACAGCCGGTGATTGTGGGGTATTGGGGGGGGGCATGTTAAGCAGGGCATGGGATGGAGAGGGCAGCTTGCTCAGTGCCCTGCCAATGCTGGTGTGGTTTCCTCCTTGCACCGAGGAGACGGATCCTCACAGGGAGAGCATTACTCTCTTTCACTGTGCCCTATTTTTTTGTGCTTTCCAGTACCAGCCTGTAATGGTTTAATTCATTCATTTCTTCCCCACAGAAATGTCAGTTCCAGGAGGTGGGTGCCCTATCTGTCCTCTTCATTGCTGGCATCCTGGCGGGAGGGCTGCTGGGCTCAGGAAGGTGCCCAGTTCATGTGTGTGGGATGAATGAATGAATGAATGAATGAAAGAAACAGAGAGCAGAAGTCTCAAAACAGAAGGAAATAACTCCTGGTTTTATATTTTATTTAAGCAGTTGCTATAAGAATAATCATGATTAATACTAAAAACAACTGTTCATTGAACACTTAGTGCTTAGTCCCTCCCGGGCCGTGTGCTGAGAGCTCTTTTATTTGACCTCCCGCCATAATCTTCTAGAAGGTGAAGATGCGCTCACGGTGTACAAAGAGTGCCAAGGATGCAGAGCCCCTGGGTCACATGGCTGGGAAAGAGCAAAGCTGACTCCAGGTCCTCGCTGGGAACGTGAGGGCTCCTAGAGCAGGGACCTCTGTGTCTTGTTCACTGCTCACCCCTGGGGCGTGGCACAGTGTCAAGCACATCGTAGGTGCTTGTCCAAGAGGTGAGGGCCTTGCCACTGCCTGACACATATAGGTGCTCAGTGCTTGGGACTGGAGGACCTCGGAATCCACTGCCAGTGGCGGGGGGTCGCCTCTGCACAGCTGGGTGGGGCCTCCCGACAACCCTTCTGCCTGAACGGCGGGACTCACAGGAGGAGCCATTTCATGGAATTCTGTCTCTCTCCTTCTCTCTTATTTGTGCTCTTACTCTCCATTTTCGTGCCAGCTGGGCTCTGGCAGAGCTGGCAGTGAAATGACAGGGAGCCAAGGTCTCGGTGCCCTTTGCTCCGGCTTTTTATCCACCCAATTTCACACAGCCCACGGCCTGGCTGCCACTCAGCTGGAGACATGTCAAAACTCTATTAAATCACAGGGCATGAGTGAACAGTACGAGAACACTTGTCACCCATCTCCTGCCTGTTCCCCGGGGCTCCCGCGTCCCAGCGGAGAGGGATCTTCTTGGCCTGTCTCATTGATTTCCCTGCCCCCTCCATAATCACACCGGCAGAAGCTGAGAGCTGGAGGTGGTGGGGTAAGTTTGTCCACAGGAGCCCCAAGCCAGGGCGGTGCAGGCGTGCAGAGTACAGCCGAGCATAGGCTCCATTTTTTTTAAAAAAAATGTTTTTTATTGATTTCAGAGGAAGCAAGGAGAGAGATAGAAACATCTATGAGAGAGAGACATCGATTGGCTGCCTCCTGCACGCCCCCTACTGGGGATAGAGCCCTGCAACCTGGGCATGTGCCCAGACTGGGAATTGAACCGGTGACCTCCTGGTGTCCGGGTGCATGAGAGGAGGCTCATCCCACTGAGCCACACCAGCCAGGCACAGCATGCATGGTTATTAGAGGATATGAACAGTTTTATTGAGGTCGAGCTGACATACGGTAAGCTTTCCTTTGTAATGTGTATAATTTGATACGTTTGACAGGCACACACCCACGAAACCATCTCCACACTCAAGATAGTAAACAGATCCATGACCCTAACTTCTCTCCTGCACCGTGATCATCCCACCACCCCACCCCTCTCCACTGCCCCTCTGCTGCTGTCACTGGAGACTAAATCTCATTTTCTACAATTTTATATCAATGGACTCATACAGTGTGTGTATTCAACATGGTTATTTTGAGGATTGTTGTATGTAGCAGTCATTCATTTCTTTTCAATGCTGAATGCTATTAAAGTGTTAGTATTGTTTGGGTATGCAACAGTTTGTTCATTCATTCACCTATTAATGGACATTTGAGCTGCCTCTAGTTACTATAAGAAAAACGAGAGGCCTGGTACACGAATTCTTGCATGGGGGGGGGGGGCTGTCCCTCAGCCCATTCTGCACCCTCTCCAATCTGGGACCCCTTGGAGGATGTCTGACTGCCGGCAGTTGGACATCCCTCTCACAATCTGGGACTGCTGGCTCCTAACCACTCGCCTGCCTGATCACCCCCTAACTGCTCCCCTGCCAGCCTGATTGACATATAACTGCTCCCCTGCCAGCCTGGTTGCCCCCAACTGCCCTCCCCTGCTGGCCTGGTGGCCCCTAACTACCTTCCCCTGCAGGCCCGATTGCCCCCAACTGCCCTCCCCTGCAGGCCTGTTCTCCCCCAACTGCCCTCCCCTGCAGGCCTGTTCTCCCTCAACTGCCCTCCCCTGCAGGCCTGTTCTCCCCCAACTGCCCTCCCCTGCAGGCCTGTTCTCCCACAACTGCCCTCCTCTGCTGGCCTGGTGGCCCCTAACTACCTTCCCCTGCAGGCCCGATTGCCCCCAAATGCCCTCCCCTGCAGGCCTGTTCTCCCCCAACTGCCCTCCCCTGCAGGCCTGTTCTCCCACAACTGCCCTCCCCTGCTGGCCTGGTGGCCCCTAACTACCTTCCCCTGCAGGCCCGATTGCCCCCAAATGCCCTCCCCTGCAGGCCTGTTCTCCCCAAACTGCCCTCCCCTGCAGGCCTGTTCTCCCCCAACTGCCCTCCCCTGCTGGCCTGGTGGCCCCTAACTACCTTCCCCTGCAGGCCCGATTGCCCCCAAATGCCCTCCCCTGCAGGCCTGTTCTCCCACAACTGCCCTCCCCTGCTGGCCTGGTGGCCCCTAACTACCTTCCCCTGCAGGCCCGATTGCCCCCAAATGCCCTCCCCTGCAGGCCTGTTCTCCCCCAACTGCCCTCCCCTGCAGGCCTGTTCTCCCCCAACTGCCCTCCCCTGCAGGCCTGTTCTCCCTCAACTGCCCTCCCCTGCAGGCCTGTTCTCCCCAACTGCCCTCCCCTGCAGGCCTGTTCTCCCCAATGCCTCCCTGCAGGCTCCCCTGCAGGCCTGTTCTTCCTCAACTGCCCTCCCCTGCAGGCCTGTTCTCCCTCAACTGCCCTCCCCTGCAGGCCTGTTCTCCCCCAACTGCCCTCCCCTGCAGGCCTGTTCTCCCCCAACTGCCCTCCCCTGCTGACCTGATTGCCCACAACTGTCCTCCCTGCTGACCTGATTGCCCACAACTGCCCTCTCCTGCAGGCCTGTTCTCCCCCAACTGTCCTCCCTGCTGGCCTGATTGCCCACAACTGCCCTCCCCTGCAGGCCTGTTCTCCCCCAACTGCCCTCCCTGCTGGCCTGATTGCCCACAACTGCTCTCTCCTGCAGGCCTGTTCTCCCCCAACTGCCCTCCCTGCTGGCCTGATTGCCCACAACTGCCCTCTCCTACAGGCCTGTTCTCCCCCAACTGTCCTCCCTGCTGGCCTGATTGCCCACAACTGCCCTCCCCTGCAGGCCTGTTCTCCCCCAACTGCCCTCCCCTGCAGGCCTGTTCTCCCCCAACTGCCCTCCCCTGCAGGCCTGTTCTCCCCCAACTGCCCTCCCCTGCTGGCCTGATTGCCCACAGCTGCCCTCCCTGCTGGCCTGATTGCCCACAGCTGCCCTCCCTGCTGGCCTGATTGCCCACAACTGCCCTCCCCTGCAGGCCTGTTCTCCCCCAACTGCCCTCCCTGCTGACCTGATTGCCCCCAACTGCCCTCCCTGCTGGCCATCTTGTGATGGCGGGGGCAGCCATCTTGTGGCGGCGGTGCGTGACACCACCTAGGCTTTTATTATATAGGACTGCTGTGCACGTTTGTGCACAAGCTTTGTGTGGATATGGGCTCTTTTAAAAATACTGAAGAGTGGGTGATGATCAGATGGAAGGAATATGTTAAAGTTTATTTTTTAATGTATTTTTATTGATTTCAGAGAGGAAGGGAGAGGGAGAGACAATAGAAACATCAATGATGAGAGAATCATTGATCGGCTGCCTCTTGCACACCCCTCTCTGGGAATCGAGCCCACAGCCCAGGCATGTGCCCTGACCAGAATCAAACCTGGGACCCTTCCGTCTGCAGGATAATGCTCTAGCCACTGAGCCAAACCAGCCAGGGCTATATGTTGAAGTTTTTAAGAAATGAACACACACTCTTTGAAAGCAGAATATGACATCAGTGTGTAAATTTCAGTTTCTCCACATCCTCACCAACTCTTGGTATCATCAGTCTCTTTAATTTCAGTCATTCTAATTAGGTGTGCAGTGGTATCTCATTGTGGTCTTAATTAGCTTTCCCTAGTGACTAATGATGTTTAACATTTTTTCATTTCCTTATTGACCACCCATAGTGTCTTTTTTGGTGAAGTTTTTGTTTAAATTATTGGCCTCTTTTGAAGTAGTTACTTTTCTTGTTACTGAGTTTTCAGAATTTTTATATATTCTGAATTACAACTCCTTTACTAAGAAAAAATAGAAGTTTTCAATTTTGGTGAAGTCCAATTTGCCCATTTCTTATTTTATGGACATGCTTTGAGTGTATCTAAGAAATCTTTGTCAAGGTCATACATATTTTTGCCTTTTTTTTTTCTAGAAAATTTTATAGTTAAAGAGTTCTGAATTTAGGTTTATAATGAATATTAAGTTAGTTTTTATATATGGCCTGAGTCAAGTCCCCCCCCCCCCCCCGACTAACACCACACTATCTTAATAACTGAAATCGCATAATAAATCTTGAAATCAGGTGGTGTTTGTACAGCAAACTCTTTCTTCTCTTTGGCAATCTAGCCTTTTGCATTTCCATATGATTTTTAGAATTAATTTTTCAATTTCTATAAAAAATGTTGTGACTTTGCTTATAATCCTATTGAATCTAGTGATCAATATGGGGGAGAACTGACATCATCCAACCAAAAATAGAGTTTCTCTCCTTTAGATAGGTCCTCTTCAATTTCTCTCAGCAATAGGTTGGAGTTTTCAGAGTTCCAGCTCAGCACATTTTTTAAAGTCAGATATATCCCTAAATATAATATGTTTTTGGTGCTATTGTAAATGGTGTTGCTTTTAATGTTTATTTCTGATGTCTATTGCTACCATACAGAAATATAATTTACTTTCATATATTGATCTTTTATTTTGCCACCTTACTAAATTTACTTATTTGTTCTAGAAACTTTTATTGTACATTCCGTTAGATTTTCTACAGAGGCAATCATGACATCTATGAGTAAAAACAGCTTACTTATTCCTTTCCAATCCTTGGCTTTTATTTCTTTTTCTTGCCTTATCATACCAGCTAGAGCTTTCGGTACAAACTTGTATAGAAGAGGTGAGAAGAGTTACTTCCCTCTTGTTCCTGATCTTAATAGTATTTCACTATTAAGAATGATGTTAGCTGTCGGTATTTCATAATCATTCTTTCTCAGGTTGAGGAAGTTCTCTAATGCTCCTAGTTCCTTTTTTATAATTAATTAATATTGAATTTTATAAAATTTGTTTTGGGCATCTATTGTGATGATTGTACATCCCCTGCCCTGTTACTAGTAATATGTTGAATTACATAGATTAACTTCCAAATGTTAAACTAACCTTGCATTCTTGAGATAAACCCCACTTGATCCTGATATGTTGTTGTTGTTATTATTATTATTATTATTATTTGGTATTGTTGGATTTGATTTGTTAAAATTTTGTTATGAAATTTTTTGTCTATGCTCATGAAGAACATTGGTCTGCTACACAATGGAATACTACGCTGCTATAAAATAGAAGGACCTCTTACCTTTTGTAACAGCATGGATGGACCTGGAGAGCATTATGCTAAGTGACATAAGCCAGTCGGAGAAAGATAAATGCCACATGATCTCACTCATTAGTGGACTATAATGAACAACATAAACTGATGAATAAAAATAGAGCCAGAGTCACTGAAGCATTGAACAGACCGTCCACCCTAAGAAGGAAGTTGGGGAGGGGGCGGGGAGGATCTGCTGAAAATCTCAGCCCCCAGGATGTCTCCGGGGTCCTCTTTCCTTGCTCTGGATCATGTATGAACCTTCTTGCTCTGTATCCCCATATTCTTTGGGGGCATCTGGTTCAGGCATCTCATTTCTCTATTGGGGAATGAGGCTCAGAGACAGGCAGTGACCTGCCCTAAGTCACACAGCATATCGGGGCAGATTCAAAACTGCAGCCTGGGTCTCCTGACTCTGGCATGAGTTTTCCCCGATGCTGGTGATCAGGACCATCCAGCCAAGGGCGCTGGTCTGGGCTGTGTGACTGCGATGACCTGGGGCCAGTGCTGAGAGGGCCTCGGTGCCAAGTGGCTGCTTTTGTCTCAGGTCTGGCTTTTATTTATCTCTCAATGATTCCAATTTCAGGAGCATATTTTTGTCTGTGTTTTTATTCTCTCCTCTTTTGTTGTGCTTTCTCTCTGGATAATCCAGAGAGAGGCTTGCAGGCAGCTAACTATAAACGTGTACAATAAAATGAAATGCAATAAAATATAATTGAATATATTTCTTTCATGTGTGAGCAGCGGATTAATCTCCCCGGCACATCCGATTCCTCTTTGCTCCCTCTGCTTTTTCTCTGAATGTTTTCCTTCCTTCCCCACAATCTCCGGGGTTTGAATGGCCCCATGGCCTCTGTCATTGCAGATACACAGATGATCCTGACTTCACAGCCTGAGTACCGTGGTCCATAGATGATGCTCCCGGGGCTGAGGAGAGGGCCCTGCCAGCGTCCACGTGGGCCTGGGAGGGCGCCAGCCCCTGGCGGGGAGAGGAGAGGGGTCTCTGCTGATGAGGAGCGTGGAGAGTGTCTGTGGGCAGGACTGGGGGCGTCTCCTGTGGCTGCACCTGTGACTCAGGCAGGGGCCCTCCTGGGCAGCCACCCTCGTCCCTGCACACACACTGGGAAAAGGCGGTTCCTTCTCTATTGCTCTGGACCTGAGGCTGGATGTTCGTGATCATGACTTTCAGCCGAAGCAGCCATCATGGGTCCCAGTGAGGGTGGGGTCAGCAGGGACGCCTTGGACGTGACCATGAAGTGTGGCCTCAGCTCAGGACCAGAGGGTAAGGCATCAAACGGAGGTGAGCAGGAGGGTTCTACTGCCAGGAAGGGTTACTGCGTGACCTTGGGAGAGTGACCCCGCCCCCCTGAACCTGTTTCCCCATCCATGGTATGGGCATGTGTCAGCACATAGTGCAAGGGGTTGTAGGAAGGATTCAATGAAATGGTTCTTGTACATGTCAGCACAGTGTCTTGTCCACAATAGATGAAGGCTAGTAATATCCATTCATTCACCCATTCATTCACTCATTCATTCATTCATTCACTCATCCAGCCCACTTTGCAAGTTACTATGTGCCAGGCATTAGGGAAGAGAAGAATCAAACCTCCTGTCACCTTCAGTGGCTCACAGTCTCCTGGTAAGACGGAAACAAGACAGACATAAACTAGGTTCCCTGAGAACAGAGGAGGGACAAGAACAGTTGGCACCAAAGGGAATCAGAGAAGGCCTCCTAGAGGAGGTGACACTTGAGCTGAGTGTTGAAGGGGACTTGGGCTTCAGAAGGCAGGGGATGGGTGAGGGGCACTGCAGGAGAGGGGACAGCAGGACAAAGGCAGGGAAGCACGAAGTATGCAGTGGGTTGGGGACCAGGGGTGGGCTGGTGGCCTGAAGCCTAGGGCTGTGGGACAAATTGGAGGGGAGGGGGAGGGAAGGTGAGTCTGTCAGGCTGGCACTGGGGAGCCATGGATGGTTGGGGAGCAGGGGAGGGGTATGTCAGAGTGGCAGGTCCTTCCACAGTCTTAAGTGGAGACCCTTCTTCCTCTGGGGAGACACAATGTGCCTCCTGCATTTCCCTCCCTGGGCCTCCATCTGGAGCCTCACAGAGTCAGCCTCATCTTGTGTCCTGATGTGGCCTCAGGGGCTCCTCGCTGGAGAGATGTTTGCAAGTCCTGGGTGTGCGCAATGGCCCGGCCCCCTCCTCCCTTCATGGTCACTGTTTTCTTCCTCAGGCACCTTCTCAAAGAGCTGATTCCACAGGACTCCCTCCTTCCCTCCTCCCACCAGTGTTTCCTGAGCACCTAAGCTGGCCAGCTCCATCCTCGGGCTGTAGCATGAACAGAACAGAGGACACTCCAGACCCAGGGCTCACAGCCCAGCGCGGGGCACAGACTGTCACCAAACAATCAGAACTGGCCCTGCGACCAGTGTGCCCAGGACGAGGTTCCCAGGGCTCTGTGGGCCTGTGTGGGGTTTGACCTTGTTGGGAAGGTCAAGGAGGACTCCCTGAGGAGGGGACACTTGTTCCAAGACTTCAGGGTGAGGAGGGAACCCCCGGGGAGATGGGGAAGACAGCGGGTGTGAAGGCCTGAGTGGGAGTGAGGGCAATGAGTTCGGGGCCTGGATGGTGGTGGCTGAGGCTGGGGTGGAGATGAGGGGTGGATGGAAGAACCTGGAGGGAGTGAGGGCTTCGGGGTGACACCCCCAGGAGTCCTGGTGGAGGGTGAAGGCTCCAGTGCAGTCATGGCCTAGGAGCCAGGTTTGGGGGGAAGTCGTGGTCACCATGGCCACGTCTCTTTGGTCTTTCCCTTCAACACCTTCCAGGGGTAAGAGGTTCCTTTTTGCCTTTTTGTCCATCCCTTTCCCGCCCCTACAGGATGCACCCCTGAGGGGCCAGGAAGAGAGGAGGCCCGGAGGGGGCCAGGGTTTCCTATGGCCACACACTGGGCTTGGGCAGAGCAGGGCAGGGCTTTCCTTCAGGGCTGTGTTGGCCCCCGACCCCCGGACATCACAGGCGGGGTCTGTTACCCTGCTCTCCACGCTGTGCTTGGCAGGCTTTGGGCTAATGGCACCATCACCCCCTGGATCAATCGTCAAAGAGCCATTGTGTTTACAGCACAATTTTTTTAAAGATTGTTCAAAGAGAAGTTGATAAATAGGTCCTGTCCATTCCCAGGAGGTTTCAGGTTTCCTTATTTAATTTTTTTTTATTACTGCTGAACACACAGATTCCCTTTCTCTCACAGCAGCTGGAGGAAACTGCCCGCAATGTTGAGGCACCTGCCCAGATGTGGCCCTGGGCCGCTGTGCCCCGTCCTCTCCGTCAGCCCTGCCATCCCTGCTGCCCCTTCCGGAAGGTGGTGCACTCCCATCACTAGAGGGGCTCCCAGAGACTGGGAAACTGCCGGGGTCCAACCCCAGCGGGTCCAGGGGTCCCCAAAGGTGTGGACGGAGTCGGCGAAGAAGAGATGACATGGAGACAGCGTTCAGTTGATCAGCAGCCTAGTCAGGATCTCTAGCCAGGATCTCCAGCCAAGTTCTGGTCTGGATCTCCAGCTAGGTTCTGTGTCCATGTTCTCTTGCTAGGTTCTCCAGGCAGGTTCTGTCCAGGTTCTCCAGCCAGGTTCAGTCACCAGGTTCTAGTCAGGTTCTCTTGCCAATTTCTGTAGTCAGGTTCAGTCCAGGATCTTTTGCCATGTTCTCTCGCTAGGTTCTGTCTCTAGGTTCTGAGGCCAGTTTCTGTCCAGGAACTTTTGCCATGTTCTCTCCAGCGAAGTTCTTCTGTCTCTAGAGAATGTTCTGTGTAGGTTCTGTGCCTAGGTTCTGTCTCTCTTGGTTCTGTTTTCTTACATCTGTATTTATACCAGTTGATTCCAATCCTATCAATCTCTATTTCAAAGGTTAGGGCGTTTCTTATCTCCATTCCAGGGAGTAAAGATTATGTAGCTTAAGCATGATTGTTCGTAGTTAAAGTGATTAATTACCCACCTGGCACTTAGTTAAGAGGTTTTATTCCCTCCCTAACTTCAGGGGAAAATCCCTACCTGGGGAAACAACCTTTCTCAGAGAGGAGACCTTGGTTAAAACACATAGTGCCAAGAAGGTGAGCAAACATATTAAAAACAGTATGCCATATATGCCAGGTCCCTTGAAACAGCAAGCATGGACCGGCTCCCGGCAAATTCCCCCTTTTTTATTTTTTAAAAGCAGGCATTAAAAAGAAAAAAACCCAAATGCTCTCTTGTATCCATTTTAAGAGTAGGATTGGCGCTTTCCGCTATTACCTGAGTCCTGATCTATCACCCCAGGGAGAGCTTGCCAATCCTGCACTTTCCCGGGGTGGAAAGGCTGCAGTGGGGTTAAGGATAAGGCTCCTTGGGCCTACCTTCTCCCATGCCTCTACATTTACCTTTCCGGCACCTTTCCTTCCTCAGAAAAGCATGGACGTATTTCTTGTATAAAATGTTCCATCTGACTGGGAGTAACCTTAATTCCTCTGCTAGCAAGCATATGTGTTAAAAGATCAATACAGAGTCTTATTTCTTTAGACTCAGTATGGCACATCTTCTTAATCTAAAGATCAATACAGAGTCTTCTTTCTTTGGACTCAGTATGGCACATCTTCTCAATCTAAGTTCTGTACTATCCACCTTCTTACCCTACTTATCCTCTATAGGGGGGTCTGTAGCACCCTGGTGGAGTCCTATCCGTCCCGAATGTGGGGGTTCTCAATGGGGGGGGCTTACCTATGGGAATCCTGTTCCAGGGGTTCCCAAAGGTGTGGACGGAGTCGGCGAAGACTATCCACCCTCTTCCTACGGTGGAGTCCGATCCGTCCCGATTGTGGGGCAAAGACTATCCACCCTCTTCCTATGGTGGAGTCCTATCCGTCCCGAGTGCGGGGCGCTTACCTAGGGGTCCCTGTTCGGGCGCCAGATGCCGGAGTCCAACCCCAGCAGGTCCAGGGGTCCCCAAAGGTGTGGATGGAGTCGGTGAAGAAGGAATGACACGGAGACAGCGTTCAGTTGATCAGCAGCCTAGCCAGGATCTCTAGCCAGGATCTCCAGCCAAGTTCTGGTCTGGATCTCCAGCGAAGTTCTGCTTAGGATCTCCTGCCAGGGTCTGTGTCCATGTTCTCTTGCTAGGTTTTCCAGGTTCTCCAGCCAGGTTCTGTAGCCATGTTCCCTCGCTAGGTTCTCCAGCCAGGTTCTGTCCAAGTTCTCCAGCCAGGTTCAGTCACCAGGTTCTAGTCAGGTTCTCTTGCCATGTTCTATAGTCAGGTTCAGTCCAGGATCTTTTGCCATGTTCTCTCCAGCGAAGTTCTTCTGTCTGTAGGTTCTGTGTTCTAAGCTCTGTATTCTAAGTTCTGTGTTCTAAGTTCTGTGTTCTAAGTTCTGTGTCTTGCTGTCTTGTTGCATCTGTATTTATACCAGTTGATTCAACCCTATCAATCTCTATTACAAAGGTTAGGGCGTTTCTTATCTTCATTCCAGGGAGTAAAGATTATGTAGCTTAAGCACGATTGTTCGTAGTTAAAGTGATTAATTACCCACCTGGCACTTAGTTAAGAGGTTTTATTCCCTCCCTAACTTCAGGGGAAAATCCCTACCTGGGGAAACAACCTTTCTCAGAGAGGAGACCTTGGTTAAAACACATAGTGCCAAGAAGGTGAGCAAACATATTAAGAACAATATGCCATATATGCCAGGTCCCTTGAAACAGCAAGGATGGACCGGCTCCTGGCAGGAAACCCTTGGTGGGGGACTGAGGCATCAAAGGCTGGACTGGCACCATGACTGGGACTTTCGCTCTGCACGTCCCCACCCCCCTCATTCCACCTGGATGATGCCAAAGTGCAGAAGGAGGAGGAGAAGGAGGAGGACAGGACCGTGGGGGGCGATGCTGGTCTTGGCCCCTTAGGGTCTCCTTCATCCTCTCCATCTCCAGTTTTTCCCCCATTTTCATCCCAAGGATTAGGCTGTGTTTCCCCCCACTTCACAGATGAGTAAGCTGAGGCTCAGAGAGGTTAAGTAAGTAAGCAATGAAGTCTGGATTTGAACTCAGGTCCTTCTGACTCTTTCCCAAAGCTCTCCCCCCAACCCCCGCCCCAGTTTCCAAAAGAATAAGGGCTGCTCTAAATGGAGCACTTACCTTGCCCCAGGTTCTGAGCTAAGTCCTCCCAATGAGGGCAGGCAGGAGGTAGGCAGGCAGATGGCAGTGGGCAGGTGCCCCCTTTGTTCAGACACATCTGTAAGGGCCCCACACCCGTGGGCAGGTGCACCCCTGCTGTGTGATGTTCACCCACCTCTGCCTCTCAGAGCCCAGACAGCCCAGGCCTCTTCCCTGCTTTGTGGCTCCCAGAAAACGGAAATGCATTTCAAACACAGTCTCAAACACAGAGATAACTTACATGAATGTTGTACAAATGAACACTTTCATCAACAAATACATGTGCACTACAATGGTGCATTCACCAGATAATCACCGGATTGGTGACAAAGCTCATCCCTTCCCAGGTGAGGCAGGGTGGGCGGGAACTGGCCCAGGAGCTGGGGGCTGAGGTCTCATCATCTTTTCGCTTGTCCACGGGCCCCTATGGCTGAGGTCCTCCTCCATGGGGCCCTGCACACGTATGCATGCGTGCACATGCACATACACACACACATGCACATGCACACCCTTGGTTGGGAGGCTGGGAATCTGACGTTTGTGGAAATGCTGATTATAGAGACAGGGCCACTATGTGTAATTCTTGTAATTTCTAAAGAAATGACTGTGGGAAGGAAGCTGACCCTGGGGAGTATCTCATGGATCAGGGGTGTCCTCAGGTCTTCTCCCAGCAGTCTGCAGATCAGTCAGGTGGGGAGGAAATGGCTACTTCTAGAGGCCCTACTGCGTGCTAGCTGTGCCCTGCACACAGTAGAACCTCCATCTGTGGCTCATGGGATCGGCAGTCCCCCAAGAGGTAAATGGCATCGAGTCCTTTGTTTTTACAGATGAAAAAATTGAGGTGATGGCTAACGCTGAGTCTTACATTTGTTCATTCTGGCATCCTCTTTAGTGATATTTTCAAAGGATAAAAAATGTCTTTACGATTCACATTCTTTTCATGCGGGGCGCAGGAGGGCAGGGCTGTGCGAGGCTGGGGCTCTGGCTTCCACGCCTTCGCCTGCACATGCTCACTGATTTCTCCTTCACAGGACCTTAACCAGGCACCAGAAATGTGCAGCATCCGTGGGAAAAAGGACAAAAAGGAGACTCATCCATTTTGCAGGGGAAAAAAATCTCTCTTTGGATAACCCACAATTATGTCAAGCCGTTAACAGGGTTCTCGTGACAGAGCGAGTCTTCTTTCATGCCTGGATCACATTTGCTGGAAAAAATGAAATCTGTCACATCTCTCGAAGCCAACTGTCAACGTGAGAAAGGCACTTTGGGGGAGACAGATCTCTAGCTCCGATGGCAACATTCACTGAAATGATCCTCTAATCGGCTCCCCTACAAAACCTGGAGCGGAAATGTTAGAGCCTGTTCACCCTAAAAGGTTTCTTCCCGCTCCCCCCAGTCTCCTCTCCCGGTGCCGCATCCTCCATCTCTTTGAAAGTAACGCAGCAAAGAACTGTAGCTGGCGGGCGATAGCCATTTGGTTTCTCAAAACAATTTTTTTTTACAGAGAAAATGGCAGAGCACAAAGCCTTGTTGCTCAGTATCTGTAGGGGGGCGAGGTGGGGAGAGGCGCTGGCTGCCACAGGGGTGGGCAGGCCCGATGCTCCTGGTATCTGTGTGGCAGGATGGAGAGGCAGGGAGCAGGGCTGTGCCTCATTCCTGTAGGAGCCAGGAGCTGCCACCTTTTCTTTGTCCCTCCTCTAGCCTGCACCTCTTCCATCCTCACCTTGTACCTTCCAGAACCTTATCTTGTGTTTGCAAAGCTCTTTTACATACATTGCATTCAGTTAATCATTAATCTACGCTGTCATTTATGTTATTCAGCAGTCCATGGCAAATTGGGGTTCGCTGTGGGTTGTGACTCATGAAGTTCTGCGGTTCAGATGTGATAAGACACAGCATTCATTTTCCCAAGTCCAGGGTCTGATACGGGAGAAGGAGGTGTAGGCAAATAGCCCTGACTTTGTGTGTTGAGGATTATGAGACGCATTGAGCGGGGCCCATAGGAGGTGCTCCCATCAGTTAGAATGTGCTGTGTATCAAGTAACAGAAAATCCAACGACAATGGCTCAAGCAACGGAGCCGTGAAATGACGGTGCACAGGAAGATGTCTGGGGAGATGTAGTTCCAGGGTTGGTTAGATACTCAGAGATGCCAACACAGACCTAGGGTTATTCCCTCGTTCCTATTTGTCATCCTTGACCATGTTGGTCTTTTTTTCTCAGCTTATTGCCTCATTGTTGCCGGATGGCAGCCATAGCTCCAAACATCACATCTCATACTATAGCATTTGAGTCTAGAAGGGAGCATAGTGAGGCAGAAAAAATACTTCGGAAACACTCTCTCTGCTAGCAGAATTTTAAAAGATATATTTTTGTTGATTTCAGAGAGGAAGGGAGAGGGAGAGAGAGATAGAAGCATCAATGATAAGAGAGAATCATTGTTCAGCTGCCTCCTGCATGCCGCCGCCACCTCCCCCCCCTGCCCCGCCCCGCCACCCACTGGGGATTGAGCCTGCAACCCAGGCAGGTGCCCTGACCAGGAATTGAACTGTGACCTCCTGGTTCATAGGTCAATGCTCAACCACTGAGCCATGCTGGCCGGGCTCTACCAGCAGATTTTTCTTTACACCTCAAAGGCCAGATCTAGGTCACATGCCCCCCTTAAATCATTCTCCAGAGGAGGCTTAGTTTCATCCGGGGGCTGGTGAGGCCATCAGGGCTGAGAAGAAACCCAGGGTCTGTGAGCAAAGGAAGGAGGGGTGCCTGTTAGGTGGGCAGCCACGCATGTCCGCCACCTCCTCATCAGTGCTCGTGACTCCGTGTGGGCGTTGTGGAGTCTGAAGTGGTGGCCAGGCCTGAGCCTGTGGGCAGAAAGCCCGGCTCTGCCCCCTGCAGGCTGTGTGACCCACTCACAGCACAGCCTCCCTTCATGGAGAGTGGGGACCACAGCAGCACCTGCCCTGCAGGGTGATTGTGAGGGTGGCATAGGTCCTTCTGTAGGGATGTTAACAGCTGTTAGCTGTGGCTGCGATGAGCCCATCTGTAAAATGGGCCCGTGGTGCCTCCTCTGTAACAGTCCTGGGTGACAGGAGTATCTGTCCACACCTGGGAACACTTCCTACATGTGCTGGGCGCCTTCACTGGCACTCACTCACTTCATCCTCACAACCACCCATGAGGCTGTTCTCACCCCCTCCTACAGCTGAGGACCTGAGGCTCAGGGAGGTGAGCCAGGTCGAGGGAGGGGAGACGGGGGCCCAGGATCATCAGATGCCGGCTGCCCTGCTCTGACCCACCGCAGGGCCTGGGTGGAGCCGCACAGGCGGGCGCTCAGGTAACCCCGCCCTGCCCTGCTGACCGCCACCCGGGCCCAGGTGGTGGCTGGGGGTGACCTCTCTCCCGAGCCTGCTCTCTGCCCCTCCTGGAGCTGCAGGGACCAGGACCCACCTGAAGCAACGGGAGGTTTTCCCACCGCCCGGCTGCCCCTCCCCCAGGATGGTGAATGGACACCCTCCGAGTCTTCGGTGCTGGGGACACACTATTGCCAGGCTGGTGTCCCTGTGTTGGTGGTGAATTGGCAACTTGCATTCTTGGGGAAACAATACACACTTATGCAGAACACAAGCATATGCTAACGATGGATAATTACATTCCGTATTTATAGATTTCTCAAATATGCAAAACCGCTCCTGACAATTAAACACCTACAGGCACATCACGTTTAATAACTGCACACAGGCCCCTGGCCAGCACCGTAATGTAAGCTCGGGCACCAAGCGTGAAGTGGAACGTGCAGCCCAGCCCTGGGGGGTGGGGAGTGGCCTGTCACCACTGTGGGCACCCGACTCACACCTGCGTCCATCCCCACTATCCCCAGGCTTCCTGGTCCTCCAGGCTTCCCTTGTAGAGCTTGTGGGGAGTGAACCTAGGAGACACCCTGAAGACCAAAGAGAATGACCTCCCTCTTTTCCAGATGGGGAAACTGAGTCCCATTCAGCCATTCGCTCTCTCTGCCAATAGTTTGCTGAGGGCCTGCTAGTGCCAGGCTCTGTTCTAGGCGTGGGAAACCTGCTGGTATTCTGGGGGCAGGGGTGGGAGCGAGGTGCACAAGCCCAGGTGATGACAACACAGTGAAGAGACCTAATGTCGCGGGAGAGAGTGAAGGAGGGAGACTCGGCGGGGTAGGTGGGGAGGTGAGCAGGTGAGATCGAGCTGAGAACCGAAGGAAGTTCAGTTTCTGGGGGGAGAGGGGATGTGAGAAGGCTTGGCAGGCAGGGGGCGAATATCCCTTCTCCCACTCTTTGGTCACACGCGGGGCCCCCATGCTAAGGGCAAGGGGAGCAGAGAAAAGCAAGGGGGAGTCCTGTTCTTAGGGCCTCCCCGGGACACGGGGACTGGATAAGTGAGGACAGTGCATGGTGGTCAGGCTGCCATGGGTGGGGTTGTCCCAGGAGCTGAGAGACGCAGAGGCAGCGCAGGGTTGGCCCCGATGGACCTGGGTTCAGTCTTCTTGCTGACACTTCCTTCCTCGGCTCCCTAAGCCTCTGTTTCCCCATCTGTACAATGGGGAGCTTGGTGTTCATAATGTCTTCCTCGAGGCGGGGTGGACACCCCCACAGGACCATGGGTTGGGATAGGCCAGCCAGCACATCTCTAACACGCCTGCCCCCTGAGGGTCTGGACGCTGCCCTGCACAGCAGGCTCAGATTTCCCGGCCCTGCCCTGCCCTGCCCTGCAGACACCCGAAGGCACCCTACAGCCTGCGGGAAAAGTCCCAACTCCTTCTGCAAAGCCAGCAGAGCTCCAGGACCAGCCTCGCCTCACTCCACCCCACCATCTCCCCCACTTCCTGCGAGCCTTCCTGGCTGGATGGTGGGTGGAGCATGGATGAGTGGAGATGAAACAGAAGCTTCACTTCAGAGCCACCGGGTGCCAGGCCTGTGTCAGCTCAACACAAATTCATAGTCCTCCCGAGCCTGGTGCTGCCCCCACCCTGCCCCGATCCACGGGAGGCACAGGGGCCCTAGGGCAAGGATTTCCACTCTCACATCTTCACCCGAAGCCATAGCTGCCCCTGTCTCTGCTCCTTAAGCTTCGTTCTTTATGCATTTGCTCATCCATTCAACAGTGTTTAATGTGCACAGGCTGGGCCAAGCTCCGTTCTGGGCTGAGTGTGCAGCAGGGACAAATCTGACCCGCCCACTGGCAGGGGGCCTGCTGTGGGGACTGCTCCAAAGCCTCAGGTATCCCAGCAGGCAGCCCGAGGGCGGGCGGTTTCAGAGGGTCCTTTAGTCCTGACATTATTATGTCTATCATCTATCTATCTATCTATCTATCTATCTATCTATCTATCTATCATCTATCTATTCTATCTATCTATCTATCTATCTATCTATCTATCTATCTATCTATCTATCATCTATCTATTTATCATCTATCTATTCTTTCTATCTATCATCTATTATCTATTTATCTCTCATCTATCTATCATCTATCTATCTATCTATCTATCTATCTATCTATCTATCTATCTATCTATCTATATATCATCTATCTATCTATCATCATCTATCTATTCTTTCTATCTATTCTATCTATCTATCTATCTATCTATCTATCTATCTATCTATCTATCATCTATCGATCTATCATCTATCGATCTATCATCATCATCTATCTCTGCATCTGTACATTTATCAGTGACAACAGGTGCATAGCATCCTGTCTGCATCGCTCACCCCCCACACCACTCAGGACTCACCAGCTCCAGGAAGGAAGCTTCCATCACTCCACTCTTCAGGTGAGGTCAGTGGGCCACCCCAGAGCTCAGAGCAGCAGAGCGCACTAAACCCCCGCCCAGGCCCTTCCTCTGCCTCACGCCACCTGCACCTCGCTGTGCCCCGGAGGCCGCCATGCCCTTCCCAGGGTCTTGTGACGTTAAATGCTTCAGGTCCAGGAGGGTCCCGTTCTTACATCGCACCGTCCTGCTCTGCAGCCCTTCCCTTATGCCGGTGGCAGCTACCTTGTGCTCTGCATTGCTAATCTCCAATTACTTGAACCTTGCATTATCCAGCTGTGCCTAACATGCCCCGTTCCAAACTTCTGTGAGTGAAGCTGTGAGCGAGTCTGTGGGCAGACACCCCAGCCCCGAATGCAAGCCAGCCCCCGGCCTGGGCCCCGTTTCCCCTTGCATGGCGTCCGAGGCCTCTCCCTTCTCCTGGGCCCACTTCAGATGCCTGAGTTTATGGCTGTCACATAACGTTATCAGCCATGACAATGACAATTAGAACAGTTATGCCGGGTCATAAACTTCTGCAGGATGCAGGGCTCACAGTGAGTTTCTGGAGCTGTGGTGGCCGCCACTCACCCCAGCTG
Source organism: Myotis myotis (assembly GCF_014108235.1). Lineage (NCBI taxonomy): Eukaryota > Metazoa > Chordata > Mammalia > Chiroptera > Vespertilionidae > Myotis > Myotis myotis. The sequence goes on from NW_023416324.1 coordinate 17,722,952, forward strand.
TGCCTGATGGGCCTCCCTCTGGAGCTGTCCCCCTGTGTCACCAGGGGCTCCGGCAGGGACCCCACCCAGGCCTGGGGTTCCTTGGCTGTTTGGTTCCTCGCTCGCCTTCCCCTCCCTCCTCTGAGCCTCCGGCTCTCCCCCTGCTCTCAGGACCGCCAAAGGGGTGGCGACCTGTTCATCTCCGGGGCCTCTCTGGAGGGTGGTGTCGCACTCTGGCTCCACACCCTGGTGGAGGAGGCTCAGTTCCTGTTCACGGTCCAGAACCCCAGGCCTGGTGAGGGAGTGTGGCCACAGTTTAGGCCACCGGCTTTGGGTGGCCCTGGTTTCCTCTGGGCTTCACCACTTCCTGGCTGTGAGATGGTGGGCACGTTCCTGCACCTCTCAGAGCCGCATCGGTCCATCTCCGTGACATGGGCACCATAATACAGGGAACGCCCGGGGTTTGTCAGGCTCTGACACACAGAGCAGCAGGAGGCAGCTCCCTGCACTCAGGTGACCCTTGCAGGCAGCACTTGGGGGTGGGACTCTGGGCAAACTGGGGCTTCTCCTGCCTCCGATCCTCACCTGCAACACGGAGACTGTGGCTCTCAGCTGCGTGGGACATTGTGAGGACCCCACACCCTGATGTGTGTTTAATGCCTGCTGCACAGCGAGCCCTAAATACATGCCTGACATTGTTACTAAGATGATGCTGCTGATGCTGCTGATGATCAGCTTGCCGGCAAATGCCCACACCTTGTCCTTGTGCATGAAGCCCCAGCACAGGGCCCGGGAATAGCAAAGGCTGACCCTCCATAGAGCAGGAAGAGCAGGGACTCGGGGGCAGACTGCCTGGGTTCAAGGCCCAGCTCCAACACGCCTGAGCTGTGTGATCTCGGACTAGTTTCCAAACCTCTCTGGGCTTTAGTATTGTCTTGTGTAACATGGGGGGATAACAACAGTGCCTCCTTCAGAGGGTTGTTGAGATAACCAAGTGGCCCAGTGCATGGGAAGAGTTTTGAGCAGCGGTTCTCAACCTGTGGGTCGCCACCCCTTTGGCGGTCGAACAACCCTTTCACAGGGGTCGCCTAAGACCATCCTGCATATCAGATATTTACATGACGATTCATAACAGTAGCAACATTACCGTTATGAAGTAGCAACAAAAATAATTTTATGGTTGGGTCACAACATGCGGAACTGTATTTAAAGGGCCAGGAGGTTGAGAACCACTGGTTTAGATGGTGCCTGGACACAGGGCTGGCTCTATTATTCCAGGCCCTGAAGAGACATTATATCCTCCCGAGGCCAAGAGACACTAAATTAGACATCTGAGAACAAGACAGTGGATGGCCGTGCTAAATTATGCAGGGCGGACAATTAGAGAACAAAACGGTCTGTGATGAAGGGCTAATTGGGCAGAGCATGCCGAGTGCACCCGGAGCTGGAGGCGCGGGGAGAGAAGTGCAGCCTGGGCCGGGGATGGGGACAGGGACAGGGCCCAGGTATCGCCTTAGTTCCTTAGTTACACTGATGTTTTTCTTTTCATGTAAGTACTGTATACTTACTTTAAAATACTCAGAATGAGCAAAGTGGGTATGAAGCGTTGGCTTCTCACCGCCAAAGATAGTAACTGATACCTTCGTTCATTCTTTTCCCATGTACATACAAGTACATATTTTCATAATTGATTTTCCCTTCGTGTGACTGTGCCGGTCACTTCCTAGTCACCTCGCTCGTGAGGGAGGAATTTCCTGTCTTAAACACAATGAAATGGCTAAACCCTCAATAACTGACATGATGGTGACGGGGATGTGCTGTTCTCCTGGGGGCTCGGGGGGGGGGGGGGACGGGAGGGATGCTGGCCGTTCTCCTGGGGGCTCGGGGGGATGCTGGTGAACCCAGCTGTGCCCTCCACATGCCTTACATACAGATTGGGGTCTTTCTTACCCGCAACTCTCGTCTGACCAATTTTCCATCTCATGATATATTCTTGGAAATAGACCATTTAATTAATGCTCCATTTGACTAAACGCCCACTTAAAAATCTGGATGATTTCAATTATTTAACTCTCATGAATACTACTGCCATGATTTCATTCTTGAATCTTTCTCCTATAAGGAGATGCTCGGTAAAATGGCATGAAGCTTAAAAAATAATAATATGGAGCATTCACGGAGTGACTAATCCTCAGGTGCTGTCTGCTCAGCCTTTAGGTAACCCCAGATCTGGAATCCCCTCCTGCTCCCCAGGCTCCCACCCTGGTCCCACCACCATGACGCCTGGACTCGTGCATGGCCTCCTGCCTGGTCCTGCCTCTGCCCTGGCCCTGGCCCTGGCCCTCATCCCTGCTCTGCCCACACCTGTGGCTCCTGCCTCACTCAGGCACAGTGTGCACTGACTGTGGCCACGCCCCTGTAGTCTCCAGCCCCACCCCTGCCATTCCCCCTCATCACTCACCTCCAGCCCTCCAGTTCCTTCCTGGACCTGGACCCTCAGCATGTTCCCGCCTCAAGGCCTCACTCTAGCCCTTCCCTCTAGCTCAGCCTCCTCCCCAAATCTGTCCCACTCCTTTCCTCCTTTATTCAGGTCTTTGCCCCAGTGTCCCCTGCTCTGACAGGCCTGGAAACCCAGGGAAGTCTGGCTCCACCCACATTTGCCACCTGCATCCGCCCCCTTCAAGATGATCCAGTCACAAGTGCCTTTCTTCTGCCACTCGAACCTCTGAGCCTTTGCATGTGTTGTTCCCTCTGCCTGGAACATCAGTACATCTCACTTGGCTGACTCCTATGTGTATCTGTCTCAACACAGAAGTGTCACTTCTTCCAGGAAGCCCACCCAAACCACCATCCCCCCCTCCAGGGGTAGTTCTCCTGTGGCTCTCTCTCATCATGTTATAATTGACTCTTTAGTTAGTTATTACTTTCAAGTCAGCCCGTCCTTTTTGACTGGAAACCTTGCAGGGCACAGCCTGTGTCTGCCTTAGTCACCCCACTCCCTGGAACCCAGCTCTGTACTTGGTACTGAGCAGGAATTTAAACATACTAGAGACCCAGTGCATGACATTCAGGCATTGAGTGAGGCAGAAGCCTTAGGGCAGTGGTTCTCAACCTTCTGGCCCTTTAAATACCGTTCCTCATGTTGTGACCCAACCATAAAATTATTTTTGTTGCTACTTCATAACTGTAATGCTGCTACTGTTATGAATCGTAATGTAAATATCTGATACGCAGGATGGTCTTAGGCTACCCCCGTGAAAGGGTCGTTTGACCACCAAAGGGGTCACGACCCACAGGTTGAGAACCGCTGCCTTAGGGGATGTCCAACTGTCGGCTTAGGCCTGCTCCCTGCAATAGTTGGACATCCCCTGAGGGTCCTTAGTGTTGCTGCAGAGGTGGGAGAGACTCCCTCCACCGCCACTGTGCTCACCAGCCATGAGCCCGGCTTCTGGCTGAGCCGCGCTCTCCCTGTGGGATCGCACTGACCACCAGGGGGCAGCTCCTGCGTTGAGCGTCTGCCCCCTGGTGGTCAGTACGCGTCATAGTGACTGCTCATTTGCTGTTTGGTCGATTTGCATATTAGGGTTTTATTACATAGGATTGGGGACCTGGCCTGTCTGGGGGCCTGTCCCAGGCCGTGGAGACAAGAGGCCCTCATGGAGTGAGGAGGGGAATGAGGGGGATGGGGACCAGTGTGGGACAAGCTCACCTTTGCCGAAGGATGTGAAGGGCCTAGCTGTTCTGCTCACAACTCTCGGAGCCATCGGGACAGAACAGGAGCCACGGCCCTCTGCAGACAGGCCCCACGGGCGCTGGTTAGTGGGCATCGTGAGCAATCAGGTCACAGCCCTCCCAACCAGGCAGGGCTGCTGGCGCCACCAGGGAGCTCCCCACAGAAACCCTCCTGCCTGAGGGAGGGCGCCAGAGACCCGTCTCAGGGCATTCGGGGTGGGTAGGGACCTTCCCCCTGCTTGGCCAAGACCTGCACCTCTGCTCTCAGGCCACAGGGAACGCTCCTCTGAGCACCTTTGGTTTTTCCCCCGAGATGGTCCTGAGTTTTCCTGGCGTTGGCCCCATTTTTGTGGGCAGGGGTCTTGGGGGCCTAGGGCTCCAGGGCTGGATGGCAAGATAATAAGGAAACACTCTCCTATCAGAGGAGGCAGTGAAGATGGCCCATTAGGAGTGAATGGAACTGACTGTGAGCTGGAAAATGGGAAACAAATCACTAGCTCACATCATCGCCCTGCAATCTTCCTCCTGCATGTCCGCCTCCTTCCTTTCCTGTTTCTCCCTCTTCACCAGCCTTTTCTTTTATTATTTTTGCTTAACCAGGAGACACCATTTTTTTTTTTTTTGAAACATTGTTTTCATGAATTTCTTCCAGAAAAGATAGGGAAGGAGCCAGCAGAGATGACACGGTAGCTCTGTTCACAGGAACCAAAGAAACCATTTTCAAAACATGACTAGACATGAGAACACCATTAATGTCAATTACAGCTGGGCATGAGGGAGAGGCGGTCGGGAGAGGAGAGGGATGCAAATATGGGGCCACCCCACTGCTCCCCAGTGTTCTTGCTCTTCTCCAGAATCAGATCCCGTGGTGTCTCCTCCCCAACCTGACCCTATGCTTCACACTGACACTTAAAAAGTTAATAACCATAATATTTCATTTCTTAAGAACATAGTATGTTCCAGATGCTGAGCTGAACACTTTAAATTAAGTACCTTACTCATTCACCTCAAATATCATTTAGGCATCCTCCTTTTCTCCATTCATTGGACATCTGCGAAGCCCTACCATTGTCAAGACAGTGTGTTGGGAAGCAAACCAGCATTTATTGAGCAACTATTACGTGCCACTCTGTTATCTCAGTTTATCCTTACAACGATCCCCTCTTACAGTCAAGGACGCTGGGGCTCACGGCTTGGGGCCGAGGTCACCCTGCACCTGTTCTGGGTGTCTTGGTTGCCCAGTGAGGGTCGAACAGACAGCGACATCACCCATCCAGCCCTATGTCCCCATATGGACTCCACTCTGTTCGGGACTGTATCATTGCTGTTACTGCTGCTGCTACCGCTGTGATTGTCACAATAAAAGATCACACTTCAGCAACAAGAGCCGCAGTCACACTTCCTTGTGGAGTCCAACATGTGGCTGGTATGGTGTATCCGCTCCCATGATGACCTTTAACATGACAAGGTAGGACTTGGCCCTGGAGACAGATATGGATCTGAGGCTAAGGATTTGCCCAGCGCACCAGCAAACCAGTGGCCAAACCAGGACATGCACCCCAGTCTAGCCGTTGACTTTGCTGGCCTTAGACTGAAGGTTGTGTGGTTTCAAGAAAGTGGAGCCCTGACCAGTTTGGCTCAGTGGATAGAGCGTCAGCCTGCGGACTCAAGGGTCCCAGGTTCGATCCCGGTCAAGGGCATGTACCTTGGTTGCAAGCACATCCCCAGTAGGGAGTGTGCAGGAGGCAGCTGAACGATGTTTCTCTCTCATCGATGTTCCTAACTCTCCATCCCTCTCTCTTCCTCTCTGTAAAAAGTCAATAATATATATATAAAAAAATATATATATATATATATTTTTTAAAGAAAGGTGGAAAGGCCATGTCTGCCAGGTAAGTGGAGACGCCGAGAAAACCCGGTTGCAAAAGGAAGCATGAGGCAGAAGAGCAGAGAAGCCAAGATGGAACCCATAAGAGAGGGGGCTGGACAGGGCTGCCACCCCTTTCCATGTCAGTCAGATCCAATTCATGAGGGTCCCAAGGAGCCCCCGGAGTCAGCCCTGCCTCCTCCTTCTCCTCCTCCCCCATTTTTCTTTGTTTAAACCAGAGTGTTCTGTTACTTACAAGGAGCCCTGACTCAATGCCAAGGAAACCTGTTTATTTTTTAAATCTGCATTAAAAGAAAACTCTCTTTCGAACAGTGTCTCTCTCTCAGAAAGCCTTCATAAATAACAGAAAGGAGGCTTTTGCAAACTTTTATGGAAATTAAACCCGCAATCTGGGCACACACTTGTTTAACAAGTGATAATTAACTGCCGACAATATAATTTCAGCTTGGATGCAAACATGTTTTTCATTAAAAAGTAATCAGAGATCCTTGCCTTCGGAGGAAGTGTGGTCTCCTCCGCGGAGCTCAGCCCTCTGCCGACAGCTTCAGTTGGCATTGAGGGTCCGCTGCTCCCTGACAGTGGGATCTGGGCCCCAGAAGTGATGCTAGGATGAGACCCTGGGAAGATTCCCAGAAGGGGCTCACTCAGCCTCTCTCACTGAGAGTCCATCTTCTTTGGGTGTCCTGAGCTCCGAATGAGCCTGGGACCCTGGAGCAGGGACTTGGCACCAACTGCAGCTTCAGGGGTGGGAAAGGCACTCTGGTCTCTGCAGCCGCCCCACGCTGGGTCCTGCAGGGGTCCTAGCTCTTCCTCCACCTAACAGAGGAGGACACTGAGGCTCAGGAAGGTGGAGTCACTTGCTCCAGGCCACACAGCTGGCCAGATGTGAACTCTCTTCTGCCTGACTCCCAAGTCCATGCCCCCCCACCTCACCCCACCCTTTCTCTAATGAACTCATCTGTTCTGTGCTTCAGTTTCCTCATCTGTAAAATGGGGATAATACCAGTACTCTCCTTATGAGGTTGTTTGAGAATGAAATAAGCTGATATGTAGAGATATCATATACATATATACCACATAGATATTTACATACACAGCTCGTAGAACAGTGGCTGGCACACAGTAAGCCCTCAACACATGTTCAGTAGGATGCATATTAATTATTACTAACTAGAGGCCCAGTGCACGAAATTCGTGCACTAGTAGGGACCCTAGCAGCTGCGGGCTGCCGGCTGGGTACTCTGTCCCGCCCCCTTGCCGGCCCTGCCTTCTGGTCGAATTCCTGGATGAACTCTCGGTCAAGGGGACAATTTGCATGCTATGCTTTTAATAATAATATCAACTGAAGACTGCTGTCACCAATTGCTTCATAATAATTAATATGAAACGTTACCAGGCAAACTTCTTCCCTCCAGCCCCCAGGCCAGATGCGTCTGCCCCTTTAGTCATCTCTGTGTCCCCTGGGACTCTGTCCTGCTGTCCAGCGTCCACTGAGGAGGGGACACTGAAAGGGATGTGGTGCTGGGTGTGGGTGAGGAGCCGCTTCCTGGGTTTCGGAGGTCTGAGTCCTCTGAGGACAGACACGCCATTCCCTCCTGGCTGCCGTCACTCAGATGTGGGGAGGGGCTGAGACAGGCAGTGCCTACGGAGTAAAGGGAAGAAAAGATTAGGAAGAGCATTGGAAAGGGGACAGCTGTGCCTGGCTCCGTGAGCACAGTGGTGAGGGGCCGTCTGCTTCTCAGGCCTCACTGTTCTGAAAGGGGCTTAAGTCTGCTTCTACACCCCGCACTTCACGAGGTCCCTTGCCTCTTTCCACCACTTCCCCGAGCACCTACTGTGTGCAGACACTGCGCTGGGTGCTGAGTGGGTACTGAGGTCCCGCCCTCAGTCTGGTGGGGGAGAAACAGGAGTCAAAGGGAGACCCCGTGACCCTGTGATAGGGATGCACCTGGCATGAGGTGGGGGCAGAGAGGAAACCTGACTAGAACAAGATCCCCCAACTCCCCCAGGGAGGCTGGAAATTAGGGGGACCCACTACATCTCACAGGGAAGGGACTGAGGCCCAGAGGGGTGGGTGACTTGTCTCATGTCCAGTGGATGGACTCTGAGTCCCCAGACAGAGTCCCACGTGTCACTCGGCTTCCTGGAGGGGTTTCACAGGACGATCCCAGCGACAGTGTCACCAACCCCTTTCCTGATTCCCGGGCCACACGGCCATCTTTTCCCTGTGACACAATTACTCCTTCTGGAGGTGGATTGGCAAGGAGACAGTGGGAGCAGTTACTTTAATAGTGATTAGTAAAATCATGCTGGGGTTTTGCTGCATGACGGGAAGTTATCTGTGCCCTAACGGTGAAAACAACGTAGTCAATTCCCTTTAGTTCTTCCCACGGAACCCAGCTCGTCCCAGGGAGTGGCTCACGCCCCGGCATCGTTAATATTTGCTTAATAAAGTTCTTCTTAAATCCAAACTGAAGTCACTTTAGGAAACGCGTCGGAGGGGAATACCCTGATTAGCCAAGATCGTGGCCCCTGGTATGTGCACAGAAATACTTTCCCCATAGCTGCGTTCTCTGCTCTACCAAAAGCTTCCCCTCACGTCCAGCCAGAACACATGGGACCATTTACCCACAGGTGCTTTCATAGTTATTCTTTGCTTATTGTTTCTTACACTTATGTCTACTCATTCAGTCACTCCCTCCCTCGGTTTTTTCATCCACGTATTGTTTCTTTCATGTAGGTTCATGATTAACAGACTCATTCCCGTGTTCATTTATTCCTTGCTTCACGCCTTGGTTCATTCATTTCTACTTCCACTGCTCCTTCTATTCATTTTTCCTTCCACTATCCATGTCTGCACTCAGCTCCTCACTCATTCATCAGGAATTTTTTTCTCTCATTGGTTCCTTCACTCACTCATTCCTACATGTGCTCACTTATTCATTGCCTCATTCATGCATTTATTCATTACCCTTTGGTTCATTGGTTTCCTCAATGGTTCATGTATCTTCTAGTTAATTAACTCATTCACACGTCACTGGGCAAATTACCTCCAGTGTTCGTGTGCTCCGTGTGCTGGGTGTCTGTCCAGTGTGACTCCTGCCACTTCTGCTCCTCCAGCATATTCCGGACATCTCGGTAAAAAGGGCCCTGTTCTTTTGACAAAATGTGCTTTTCATTATGGTATGAGGTCAACTACACACAGAGGAAAGTACACACACCATACCTGTACAACTCAAAGGACTCCCGATAACCGGACACACGGCAGGACGAGCACCCCAGGTGCCCCTGTGTCCTTCTCTCTTTTTCGGTCATTGCCTTAGTTTTGGGTGTGCTGGTGGCAAAACCTATGACGAGGATTCAGGGTCTGAGATTCTGTGGGGAGGTGAAGAAAACACCAGATCACCCAGCAGGCTGCCGGAGAAACAAACCGCTCAGGAGTCTGGCCCAGCCCTGCCCCTGCTCAGATGGGCTGCCCCCTCTGTACTCACTGGGTGGTAGCTGACCCCACCTCTGACTTCTTTGCCAGGTACATCCGGAGAGAGGAAGCCAGCAAGCAGGAAGTGCTGCCTGTGACGCTGAAGGCCGATTTTCCCAGAGGCTGTCTTTGCTTCTAAGAACCCACCCCCGACACATGCAGGTGAAAGCCCGTTTGCTGATCCAAAAGAAACACGTCTCGCTCCAAAAGAAACACGTGATCTCTCGCCCATGTGATGTGGTTACGCTCCGTTAAAATTCCATCTGGAAATATATCACAGGAGGAGAGGGTCTGACATGGGAAAACTCAGTTACCACGAGATGTTGATGCCATAAAGTTACTTTATTTAAATTCAGAAGAGGACACAGCCTTTAAAGGTTACCTTGCTCTTCAAAATGCGTTAGCACATGTTGAACACGTAAAAGGTTAGTGTTTCTCGTGTATCTAATCCTGCCCCCTTATCTTTCTCTACTGCTGGGAAGACCTCACCCTCTGTACACGGGACTCTCACATGCAGAAGGGACCCCCCCCCCCCGCCCCCCCGCAGCTCAGCCTCAGCAAATGTTCTCTGCAGCCTCAGAGTTTGTCTTTTCATCTCCTTGGAGACTGGACACAGCTACTGGGCCAAGAGACATGAGGCCGGGCAGCTGAGAGAGTCCATTTCAGATATCTCAGCCCCATCCATGCACTGCTGATGGCAGCTACCACCTCCCGAGGACCTACTGTGTGCTAGGCACTGTGCCAAGTACTTTCAACCAACATTCACAGGAACCTTGTAAAATGGAGGCTTATTGATGCTCTCACTATCATCTTCTGCCTGGATTATGACCCAGCTACCCACTGGTCTCTGATTCCATACCTCTGCCTGCCTGTAACCCCCCACCCCCCCACCCGCCCCACATCCCCACCCCAGCCCCCACCCACCTTTTTCCCTCATCTATGAACACAAGGAAACCAAACCAGTCTTGCCCTCTGAGTGAATTGTGTCTACTGAGCAAGCAGGGTGGGTGCTGAGCGCCTCTCTGATCTGATTGGGGCGAAGGTAGGCAGGGAGTTGTCCTGGCCTGGCAGCCACTTTGCAGGAAGAGAGTACATACTGGCTGGCATCTCATGGCCGGCGGGCGCTCCAGTGGCCAACGGGAGAGGGAGGTGGACTATCCACTGATCATCAGAGGCAATTTGGCCTTGGGGTCATCCTTGGCCCTCGGGCCAGGAGTGCTGAGCATTGGCTCATCCACGGCTGTGTCTGGGACAATGGGCATCCTCTCCCTCTTAGACCACGTGACTACTAGGATAACAAGGCCGCCTCCCTTTGTGAGCATCTACTTCACTCATTCAGCAAAAATCCGCTGAGTTACCACTAGGTGCTGGGCTCAGTGACCCCCGCCGAGCTGGCAATGACAGACAGGCCAGCGGGCCCTCTGCTCTGTCCACTTTGGCTGCTGTCCCTGTCTCCCCTGCCACACTCCAGACCCTCCTGTTGCTCAGTTTCAGACACTGCCCTCCCCACTCCTGACAGCTGGTCCCTGGTGTCTGAGTGTCCTTGGAGCTGGGACTGATGGATTAGGGGAGGGGAACAAACAGGCGCATGGGGGACAAAGCATAGAGCCCTAAGAAATGACATGTTTTACAGAAATTAATTTAAGCTCAGCCCACAACTAAAGCAGAAGAAGCTGGTTAGATTCATTTTCTTAGTCAGCTTGTTCAAGCCTGGTATTAATCTACTCATCAGCTTAGTTCATCGGGAGAAAACATGCTTCTTCAGGGGTTTTCTAACGGAAAGTAAATGTCTCATTAGATTAAACATATTGACCTGAGAACAGTATTGATGTCAGACGGACTAAGGAATGTCGTTACAGGGAATGCGCAGTAGTCCTCTGAGGGACGCAACTGGCCATTAGGAATTCTCTGCAAATGCGCCCAGCTATTGTGCAAGAGACAGAATCGCGGGGGTGGGGGGTAGGAAAGGGGCTGGTGTGGAGCTGCAGTCGTCCCTGGGGGTGATGAATTCCATCAACTTTGAATGAGGTGAAGGTGCATGGCCAAGGGAGGCACCAAGAGTGACATGACCCATTGTTGGGTCCAAGGGGAGGACACTGGTTTAGCTTCTACAGAGGAAGGAGGGCAGGAGGGTCAGAGTTTGGGCATCAGGACACAGGTTCTCTTCCCAGGTCGTCACGTCACAGGGGAGGAGGTTCAGTTCCAGCCAATCTTCACGAAGCTGAGGGCTGTGCTGGGCATTTTCACATGCAACCCTCACAGAATCCCAGGGAGACAGGCCTTTGGCCCAGGATTACAGATGGGGAAACTGAGGCTCAGAGGAGATAAATGGTCAGCAGTGTGTGGGTGAGAGAGCGGAGGCTGAGACCCAGGCTGGCTGAGACCCAGGCTGGCTGACCCTGGTGGAGGTTTACCCTCCCAGCCCCGCCCTGCCCCTCCCTCCTGGTGGTCTGTCTTCAGGGCCCTCCCCTCCCTCCTACCGGACCCTGTGAGACCTCAACTACAGCTGTGCTGGGAAGAGCTCTCTCCATGGCCACACAAGCCCACCGAGGTGTACAGCAAATCACAGGGCTTGGGGGCCAGGGAGACCTTGGTTTAAATATGTCCCAGAACACACCTGCCATGAGCCCTGGGCCAAGTTAGTGCTTGAGTCTCAGTGCCTTTACCAACAAAACGGGGATGCCTACTGCCACCCCACAGGCTTGCTGTGATGAGCAAGTGAACTAGTAAATATAAAGTTCCTGACCTTAGTAGGTGCTCCTACTATGTGCTGGGCTCCTGGTCATCCAGCCGGATTTGGTCCCTAGTGAAGGGCCAGGCAGCTGGACGGAAGAGGAGCAGATCTGTCCTTCCTGCCATCCAGACCAAACCCCATGGCCCCCACACTCCTGAATGCCTGGCACAGACCTGGCTTCAACGCAGAGATGGCCTCATCATGGTCTCCCGAACGAGGGCATTCACATCTGAGTGGGGAGATGAGACCAGGGCATTGGAGAGAATCTCATCCCCAAAGGTGGGGACAGGGCAGAGTGGGAAGGATCTGGAGACAGAGGTGGAGCCACTAGGAATGGCACAGAGAGCATCTGGGAGGCGTGGGACAGGTGCCTGGCCAGAGGAGTGCCCTGTATGAAGGGCCAGGCAGCTAGAGGCATGGTCCAAGGTGAGGACAGAGGAGAAAGAGTAGAAGTCCACATTTACATCTACCAAACTCCTATGCTACCTCGTCTTCTTCACCGTTGATTTATGAGGGAATGGATATCTGTGAGGCACGTGGCTGGGCCATCACGTTGAAGATGTCATTTGATTTTTTAAAAAATATTTTATTTATTTTACAGAGAGGAAGGGAGAGGGATAGAGAGTCAGAAACATCGATGAGAGAGAAACATCTATCAGCTGCCACCTGCACACCCCCTACTGGGGATGTGCCCGCAACCAAGGTACATGCCCTTGACCGGAATCGAACCTGGGACCCTTCAGTCCGCAGGCCGATGCTCTATCCACTGAGCCAAACCAACTAGGGCTCTTTTGATTTTAATAATAAAACAACCCCTAAGAGGTGATTATTATTAGCCCCATTTGTCTAGTGAGGAAACTGAGGCTCAGAGATGCTGAGTGGCTGCCGCAGGGTCATACAGCTCATAAGAGCTGAATTTCACACCCACATCCTCTGCATAAGGGCCATGATGTCCCCACTGGCCGTGGTGCCTCTCACGTCAGCAGGTCCAGCTGGATAGCGTTTGCTTCCCCTGCGGACCACAGACATGCAGAACATGTTTGCTGCTGGTCCCTCCCCACCTCCCACCCTGGTTTGGCTCTGAGGTGCATCTCACAGGCAGGAGACTTGAAGACCCGCGACCTCTTCTCAGGCCCTGCCACCACGTGTCAGCACAAGCCTGAGGGACCCAGGACAGACCTGTGGTGACTCCTCTGATTCCGAGCCTGTGCTCCCACCTGGCACAGCGAGCCCAGCTGTTCACGGTGGGTGTGAGCACCCCTCCCTCTGAGCACCTGCTCTCTCCTAAGGTGGGCTCTGAGCGTTCTGCCCAAGCACCGTGGCCGCAGCTTAATCGCAGGTGTTGAATGGTGCGATGTTGTGTTTAATTCCGCTGAAATTATTTCTGCTATTATGTGTTTAGCGCTCTTCTCATCCTTAAGTTCTTCCTTGAAGAACTGTATCCCGCTTTGTCAGGCAAGATAAGAGGAGATGGGGACCTCAAGCTTGGTCAGAGGAGCAAGCTGCAAGAAGGATGTGTGATGAGAAACGCTGAAAGCAACAGAGCTGTCCCACCCGGAGATGACAACCCCTGTAGAGACAAGCGCATTGTCTTCAAATACAGGAAGGGCTTCCACATGGAAGAGGGAGTTCCTGTCCTCCATGTGGCCTGAAGGACTTTCCAACAGTCAAAGCTGTCCTGAGACGGAATGGGCTACTTTCATGGGTGGCAAACCCCCCGTCCTTTGGGGGAGGGGCGTGCAAGTAGGAGTTAGCTGACTATTTACTTGTTGAGAGGCATCACACAGGGACTACCTAGGTTTGAATCACACACATCAGAGCTTTTGTGTGTTTCAGGGCAAATGCCCTGGTCCCATCTCCCCCACTTGGAGGCCTTTACCTGTCTGAGCCCAGTTTCCTCCTCTGTAAAGGGGAGATAATGCTACTTTCCACACTATAGTGTCATTGGGCTATTGTGTGGTTTGAATAAAGTAACAAAGCATTTAGCACAGGGCTGGGAGCTGATCTTATTGCTACGAGGTGCCATTTTATTGCTGGGGCTCTGGTGGCATATGAAGCTTTGGGTCTTTGCCCCTTTCCAGGACTCAGAATCTTTGGAAATCACCCCTTTTCTCCAGATGTTCTAGAATTAGGGGGGCGTCCTTTCCTCCCCCGCCTCTGCTGGTTCAGATCCCCACCTGGCCCCTTTCCCGCTGGACGGTGGCACGGAGATGGCATCTTAGGTTTCCTTGACTCCCACTGCCCTGCCCATGTGAGGGGCCTGGTGCTCAAAACAACCTTGGGAGGTGGGCAAGTGGCTGGGGGAACCAGAGGCTGTTCCCCGACACAGTCACTGCATTTGAGGAGCAGAGGTGCTTTGGGGGTGATCTGGGAGGGCCCCTCTTTTCACCACGTGGGGCTGTTTTGTTCTCGGATGAGTCTCCCTTAACCTTCCTCTCCGGACTCAGAAATGCAGTTTAGTGTCAGCCACTGGGAAGAAAGGAGACGGCAAGACTCATGAAGCCCCGTGGAAACCCCCCTCCAGGGCTCCCAGCCGAGGAGCAGCTGTCAGCCTTGATATGTCCTGGCTCCGTCACAGCCCTTTCCTTCCCAATTGGCCACTTCTCACTTGTTAAGGGAATTAATTTCCACAGACGCTAGGTGTTTTCTTGGAATTGATCTTCCTGTGAAAAATGTGCTTTGGAGACGTGAACTAACCATCAGGGGGCCTTGAATGAATTACTTGGGTGGAGAAACCCGTGCAGTGGGAAGGGGTGCCACGAGGGAAGTGGAGGGCCGGGAGCTTCCGCCTGGGTGGGGGGGCGTGTGTGCTGTGCACCTGGGAATGCGGTCCTGCATCATTTCCTCAGCCCCAGGGTGTGGCATGTTCTGTCCTGTCCCCACCCCCAGCTCTGCTCCCACAGGGAGAGGGGGTGTCTGAGTCACCTCCTCCTCCAGCAGGCGATGGCTGTGCCTGGCCAAGGGAGGTGGGGAGGGGTCCTTCTCTCTGCTTAACCTTCTCTTCTCCCCTCATCCATCCTTCTTCCTCCTGGTCCCCGTCTGCTGAAGAATGAGACCCGGAGAGATGGGAAAAGAGGTACAGGGACTCCAGTTCTCGAGGAATGGGGCCATGTACAGACACCTAACAAGGGATTGGAGAGCTGAGATTAGCTACCTCCTTCCACACACGGGCCCGAGGAGGGGCTTGGCTCACTTAGATGCTCCGCTAGCAAACTTCAGCTGGGTCCAGCCCATTAAGACAGGACTTGTCCCCGCCTTCCCTCTGCTCTCAGTGAGGCCAGACCAGTCTCTGACTGGCCTGCCTGTTCCCTCTGTCCCCTCACCCTGCTGTGTGTCCCCTTAGCGCGTGTCACCACTGACTGAGCGCAGCTGTGTGTCACTGTCTCCCACCCAATGTCGGCTCCACGAGGCAGGCTCTTCCTGTCCCCCTCAGAGCTGTGTCCTGTGCCTGGAACAGCTCCTGGCGTGTAGTGGATGCTGTGTTTTTTGAGTGAATGTTCTTGTGTTGTAATGTACCCCTGGAATCACGCAAAGGATGCCCCAAGAAGTCAAATTAAGGAGTTCTTTATTCAAAAGCTGGCAGCTATGAGGGGGCATTAGCTCCCCAAATCTCATAGCCCCGAGTGACTACAGTAGCGAGCTTATAAGGTAAAAGCCACATCCTGCTAGACGTTGGAATGTGGAGCTATCTTATGAAAGCAGATTGGACAGAAGCAGAATTGAGCAAAGTTGATCATCTCTAAAGGTCATGTACAGTCTCAGTTCCTGAGTCAACGAAAAGTGGTCTTTTGTGGTTCTGGTCCTCAGGCACAGAAGATAACCTTTGTGATGAGGGCTGGCAACATAATGGGGTGATTTATGTGAGTTTCCAGGTCTCAATCTGGAAACTGAGGTAACTACCCTATTGTTGAAGCAAGCAGCTGTGTACAGAAGCCAGGATAGCAGGGTTAACATTTAAACAACGGTTTTTCCCCCTAGGTGAATGTTACTATGCTTCATTGCTTCCGTTGGACGTGCTCTAATGGAAGGAACAGGAAGCAGGGTTGCAGGTGTCCTCGGGGGGCAGCCTCCCTCCCACTAACACGTATGGAACATGGCAGGTCTCATTTCGTCCTCCCCATAATCTAATGCCTTTGGAACTACTTTTCTGCTAAGTTTAGGAGCCTATTGTGCTAGAGCTGGAGGTACCTGCACCAGCCCCTGGCCATGCCCAGACCTTGGTTTCTAATACTAGTCTCCAATAAAAGGAGTCACACACCCTTAGAGAAATGGCTGATGCTGAGACGCCTATGACAGCAACGCCTAGTGCCAGAAAGTAAGTGTTGGAGAGACAGAACGATGGCGAGGGACACAGAGTCCTGAAGGGGACCTCAAGGAGGGGACAGCAGTTACGGTTCTGACCCCACTTTAGAGCTGACCCCCACTGGGACTCGTCCTACTCCTACACCACCCGGGGGATGAAGTAGTCTTCTCGGTGGACACCTGAACAGCATCTGTTACAATTCAAAATGCACCTACCTTTGGACCCAGCAATTTTACTACCAGAAGTTAGTGATTCTGAAAAGCTCAAGGATATGCAAGGAGGTTCTCTACAGCAGCGCTGGCAATAACAAATAAAACAGCAGAGACAACCTAAATGTCCATCAATAGGAGATTGGTTAGATAATTAATGGTGCTTCCATCCTACTGAATTCTAAGCAGTCATTAAGAAGATTAAGTTTGGCCTCCATGCACTAACCTGGGAGGATCCCTGCACCATATTTTTGAATAAAGAAAAGTCGCTGAAATATATGAGCAGCACGATGCACAAAGCATTCTCTGCATATCCCTCTCGGTTTGTGCGCAGGTAAGTGATTGCAAGAAGGTGCACCTTTGTTGGGAGCCCCCAGGGGGAATTCATCACGGGCCTGAGACTTACATGTCCTTTTTCAAGGCCTTTAGTGCATTCGATCTCATCCTTCTCTGTAGGCTCAAGAGCGTCACCCCAGCAACCCTCCTTCCCTCCTGCGTTATCTAGGTTCACCCTCCACTGGATCACTCTCATCGGTGTGCAAACACGCCAGTGTTTATTTCTGCAGCCACACAGAATAAAACATACAAAAATATCCCCAAACTCTCCTGCTACAAACACATTTCTTTGCTTTATCTTTACAGTCAAACTGCTTGAAAGCATTATCTAGACTCGCAATCTCCTACTTCTCTCCTTCAATTTTCTCTTAACACTCATGTCAGGATTTTATCCTCACCCCTCTATTCAAAACTGCTGTCGCAAAAGTGGCCAGTGGCCTCTCTGTTGTCACATCCAGTGATCAGTTTAAAGTTGTTCTCTTACTCAACCCATCACTCCCCGCTCCATGAAACCCCCACTCCCCTCTGCTCCCACACTCTCCTGGTTTTCCTCCTGTCTCCCAGGCTGTCCTTCTCAGTCCCCTTTGCTGATTATGCCTTGGCTCCCTGACCTGCATACATGTGCCGTTCCTGGGTCCTGTCCTTGGCCATTGGTCATCTTCTTAGCCTCACTCACTCCCTTGGGTACCTCATCAGATTTTCCCCCATCACATGCCATTCATAGGGTGATGGCTCCTAACTTTACATCTCAGTCTGGACCACTCCCTGAACTCCAGGCTTGTACATCCAAATGCCTACTCAACATCTCCACCTGGGTGTCCAGCAGGTATTCAACGTCTTTCAACAGCCCACCCTGCCCTACGTGAACTGAGGCCCCACCCTGACCACCTCACTGACCTCACTCCTATGTCCTTATAAAGGTTCATTGGCACATTAAATGAGCATAATCAGTCTGGAGAGTCTGTGGGAGGGGCTAGGGCTAATGGGAGGAGTTCTGGCTCTTCGTGTCACCACGAGACCTTCATAGGAAGAACTCTGTGCATACCAGAAAGCTCTGTGGTTGTAACTGCCCCTTCTCTTGACTCCCATTTGCATGCACTGGGTTGCATTTTTTTTCTGAAAAAGTTCTTTCTGGTGATGAAACACCCAGTGATATCGTTTTTCAGTTGACAATCCCAACAGAAATCCTGTTCTCCACCTGCCTCACTTCCAAACGTACTGCTCCCACCATCTGTCCCTTATCTCAGTGGAGGCAACTCCATCCTTCCAGTTGCTCAGGCCAAAAACCTGAAGTTCAGCTTGACCCCCTATTCCTCTCACCTCCCATGTCACATCTACCAGAACATCCCCAGAACTTGGCCACTTCTCGTTACCTCCACAGCCACCTCCCTGCTCTTCTGTGTCAGCCAAGCTCTGTCTTGAATTATTGCCATAGCCTCCTAACTGCCCTTCCTGTCCCCTCCCTCTTCCCCTGAGTCAGCTCCTCACAGAGCAGCCCGTGTGATCCTAGTAAAGCTGTCAGATCATGTCCATCAGAACCTTTCCGTGACCTCATCTCAGTCAGGAAAGAAGCCAGGGTCCTTACAACAGCCCACCCAGCCCTACGTGAACTGAGACCCCACCCTGCCACCTCACTGACCTCACTCCTACTGTTCTTCCCCTGCTCCCTCCTCATGCAGCTGCATCAGATTGCAGCTGGAGCTGGAATGGGGTGGGCTGGAGTGTCTGCGCACTACCCAGGCATCTTGGTTTCCCCCTCTTATAGTCCCAAAGTTTTCCCATATGTCCTATTCGGGTGAACGGGGTTGAACTTCCTCACCACGGTGGCCCCAGGGCAGTCAGAATATTTAAATGGCAGCTCAAGGCTCCAGCATGAGTATCCCCCAGACCAGATGAACACTTCATTATCTTTTATGACCTAGCACAGAAGTCACATAGTGAGTGCTACTGCTGCTGTTCTCTATCGATTGGCCAATAACTAAGCTGACCCCAGATTTGAGGGGAAGTGACATAGACCTATTCTTCTGATGGAGGAGTGTCCAAGAATGTGCAGACCTGTTTTGAAACTGACACCTATCATGTATATTGTTCTTAAAATCTTGCAAGATTCTGCATGGCCTTCCAAGAAAGGCTACATGTCTGCATAAAGAGAAGAGAATGTGAAATGATGGCACACGCCTGCCTGAAACTCACTTTGTCTAAAAATTATGTCCTGATCTGGTGTCAACAAAGAAGGAAGAACCTCATTTGTCCCAGGTCTTCCTTCTGCTAACTAAAATCTCTGGACATAGCCAATCAAAACTTCCAGGAAGATCCCAGAATATGGAAAGAAGGCAGGTTGCTTAAGAGCTCAGGGTTTTGGCAATCACATGGCAGAGAGTTCCCTGGGTCCCTTTATAATGTCCCAGGTATCCAGACAGAGCGCCGAGGGTGGAAAACTCCAACCTAAAGCAACCAACAGGCCTGGACAAGAAACATGCTCTGAGGAAAGTCTGTCTTCCTCAGGCAAGTAGCCAGGAGAGCATCTAACAGAACAGAAATTATTCCAGCCCAATGCCAGGGGGCAAACAACCCACACCTAAGGCAAGTAGGAAGATAGTCTTCCACTCCTCCCCACACACCTGCTAAGTAGGTGGTGGTGCTGTGATTCCCCCGCTGGTGGTGACGGCAGGTTCTGGGGTGAGTGGAACCTTCGCCTCCCCCCAGCATCAACATGGTTGAATGAGCTAATGTCAGCACGCCACTCACTGCCCAGTCTCAGCAGGGAGTAGTGGGGAGAAAAGCACACACTGGGCAGCAATGAGATTAAATGAGCGCAAGGCAGGGCTAGACAGCCCTCTGGTCTCTCCCACCTACCCTGGTGGCCCCGGGGTTCAGTGAGAAGCTGAGCCTCCACCCCCACCTGGAATCGACAAGGTAGAATGAGGTGGTTCTGGGAGAGGATTCATTGCCGCCCCACACTCCTTGCCCCGTGTCAGAAGGACAGCGTGGCAACTTCCAGCTTCTTGCTTGTAGACTGGAAACTGGGAGTCTCTGCAAGTTTTGTTGTTGTTTTGTTTTATTGATTTTAGGTTCTTTGGGGTTTTCTACAAAGAAAGTTACGTCATCCACAAATAGGGACTGCTTTATTTCTTCCTTTCCAGTCTGTATGCCTTCATTTATTTTTCTTGCAGAATTGCACTGGCTAGAAGATCCAGTACTATGTTGAACAAGATGAGAACACACATCCTTACTGCATTCCCAGTCTTATAGGGAAAGCATTTAGTCTTTCTCCATCAAATATAACGTTAGGATTTGTTGCTGTTGCTTTGGTAGATGCTCTTATTACATTCAGGACGTCCCCTTTATTTCTAGTGTGCTGAGTGGCTTTAAGCTCAGTTGGCTCAGGACTTTGTCAAATGTTTCCACTCCATCCCTGCACCCCTCTCAGAATAGCTAAAATCAACATTAGTGATGAGCGCACATGCTCATGAGGATGTGGAGAAACAGATTACCTTACCATTGATGGAGGGGATGTAAAACGATACGGTCGCTCTGGGAAAAAGTATGGCAATTGCTGCAAAAGCAAACAAATTAACACATAACCCTGATTTGTGGGTGTTTCTGTTTAAATACAACTCACTTAATATAGGTTGTTGATTCGTGAACATTGAACACATGGCCAACAGCATGATAACCCAGGCCTCATGAAGCGTATCTGGCACGCACATGTTCTCCCTAAGGCACGTCACAGCTTCTTGTGCCAAGGAACCCTAGACAGCCCTTCAGCAAAATCAACAACAAAAGCACAGAAATGTAAACACGTGGCACTAAATGGGGCAAAAGACGCTCGCTTGTCGTGTGAGAGGGGAAACAAGGTGGCAGAGCTTCGTCTTGTGTGACTGGCTGGGATCGCGTGCCTGGGGCGACGCAGGGTTCTCGCTCCTTTGTCCTTGAGTGACACCAAAAGCACTGCGAGGATTGGTATGTGGGTCCCAAATAAATGTTAGTGGGAATGCAAGTGTTTAAGGGTGAAATCACCATTGATGAAGATGGGCTCATTAGATAGATACAGAGAGAGTGTGTGTGAGGGAGGGGCGGGGGGCGGGGGGGGAGATAGAAGGGATGGGGGAAACAACTTTGAGATCCAGGGTTATTTACAGCTGAAATTCTATACTTGACCAAAGGATTTGCCAAGGGCTTCCTTGAAGTGCTGCGCTCTCCAGAGGCCAACAGAGAAGGGTTTGGATTTACGAACGGTTTCTTTCTCTGCTCTGATGGACCCCGAGAGCTTGTTTCATTTCTGTTTCAAATTCTGTCCAGAGGAACCACGATTTTTCTAAGTTTCCGCCAAGCACCGGCACTTTGCTGGGCACCGTGGGAAACACATGTGAACAGGATAAGGTCTGTGTTCAGAGGCAGCCTGTGCTGTCTGCTCTCTCACTCTTTTAAAGAAGATCCTGTCAGAAGCTGGGCCAGGGCCATTTAGCAAGACTCTCCTTGGCCCCCAATCAACCCAGAAGCCAGATTGCAGAGCCTCTCTGGCCTCACAGACCCCTGGGGCGTCCAGAGGGGCTCAGTAGAGGAGCAGCTGGAGGAAGGAGCGGGGAGAGCTGCTCTGTCTCCTTACCCCCATCGCTGCGCGTCCTGCACAAATGGGACATCTTACGAACAGTGTTTTAGGTTATATGCTGACAAGATAGTTGGTCTCTGGAAATATGCAAAGAAGAAGCCCATGGGAGCTTGTGGAAGACATTGGAGTTCTGCCCGGAGAAGGCCGGTGAGGAGTGAGCAGTGCGTCTTCAGAGTCTTGCTTCCCCTAACCAGGCGTGGGCCCTGTTTACCTTCCTCTTAGGTCACCCACCCCATTTCGAACCTGCTGGTTGTCTTAACTGGGCAAACAGAGAAGTGTGTTTCTGACCGAGGGAACAGCAGGTGCAAAAGCCCTGAGGTGGGAGCATAGCCAATGGGAGGTCCTCTGAAAAGGCCTGCGTGCCCAGGTGGAAAGACCTGAGGGAAGCAGTGGTGGTGGCAGCTGAGGCTGGAGAGAGGCGGGATCGGGCGAGGCCCGAGTTGTGTCTCGTCCTAGGAGCAGTGGGAAGTCCTGGAAGCCGCTCTCTCTGTCGCTCCCCATGGCTCAGAAGGAAATGAGAGCTGGGGGCAGCCAAGAAGGCGGAGAGCTCTCCCAGGAGTTCATCTTCTCATTGAGCCATCTGCATGCAGCGCGCCCATATGGCTATATTTTATTCCAATTTCCCGAAGTTCGGGGCCATCACTCAGGCCTGTCAACTAACTTCTTTCAGTCTTTTTCTTCCTGGAAGCTGCTTTGTTTGGAGAAAGTACAGGGCCCTGGGATTAGAAAGGTACTTCTTACCCCTTTTCCACATCATCCCCTCTTCTCCCGTACCAGGTGAGGCAGGCCTGGACTCCAGCCAGCAGGGCCATGGAGCAGGTGTGGGGTGGGGGTGGGGGTGGGAGGAGCTCAGGCAGGGCCAAGGCCAAGGCCCAGATGCCAGTCCATTGCAGCTTATTGGTCAGTCCTGGAAGCTCCAGGGAGATGGGGTTCAGAGGAGATACAGGTGCGCAGATGAAGGACCAGCATCACAGGAGCTTTTGGGGACATAGTGGGGACCAAATGTGGGGCTGGAGCTCAGGGGTCAAGTGTGAGGAGAGCCCTGGGAGCCCTGGGCAGGAAGAGATGTACTGAAGAACAGGACGGAGGCTGAGGCTCAAGTCAGCGCTGGAGAGAGGATGTTGCTATAGGGGTGTCACCCCGCACCTGCATCAAATGCTCACCAGGCACCAGGCACTGGGCTTGCGGCTGCCTCCAGGGCTGGGTAGCAGCTTCTCAGCTTCCGCACGCAGGCAGAGCCCACAGGTGGGTATGCAGCAGTCCCATGCTGGGAGAGGAGGGAGCAGAGAGAGACAGGACCCTCAATGTCCACATATCTGATTTGTAGAACATCTGGGTTTCCCCTGCCTCACTGTGGAGGGCCTGAGAGGGGCTCAGGCCGGAGCTCAGTGCTGGCCATACTAACAATAGTGAGCAACTATTGAGTGATTTCTGTATACCTGGCATGCTGCTAGACACTCACATATTTTATCTCATTTGTCCTCATGAAAGAAGCCCTGTGCCCATTTCCCTTCCCCATCCCCTGGCAACCACTATTCTACCTTATGTTTCTCTGGATTTGCCTGTTCTACACATTTTATATAAATGAGCTGTCTTAGCTCATGCTGCTGTAACAGATACCATAGCCTGGGGACAAAAACAATAGACTTTTATTTCCCACAGTTTTAGATGCTGGGAAGTCTGGGGTCAGCGTACTAGCATGGTCTGGGTTTTCAGTCACTTTCTTGCTATGTCCTCATATATCAGAGACAGAGAAAGAAAAATTATCTCCCTCACATCTCTTCTCATATAAGGGCACTAATTCCATTCATGAGGGCTCCACCCTAATAACCTAATGACCCCACCTCAAGGTCCCACCTCCAAAGACCATTATATTGAGGATTCAGCTTCAACATATACATTTTGGGGAGTGGAGAATTAAATCTATAGCAGGAATCATACAATATGTGATCTTTTGTGATTTTCAAAGTTAATTCATGTTGTAGCATGTGTCAATACTTCATTCTTTTCTATTGTTGAATGATATTCCATTGTATGGATACATTTATTTTGTTTATCCATTCACCAATTGATGGACATTTGGGCTTTTCCCAGATTTTTACTATTTAGAAAAATGCTTCTATGAACATTTGTGTACCTGTTTTTGGTGTGGACATATATCTTGGGCATACACCTAGGAGTGGAATTGCTGGATCATATATTATTCTATGTTTAATTCTGCCAGAAACTGTCAAATTATTTTTTAAAACAGTTTTGCCATATTACATCCCCACTAGCAATGTGTGAAGATTCCAATTTATCTACATCCTTGCCAACACTTGTTATTTTCTACCTGATTAAAGCCATTCTACTGACTGGGAAGTGGCATCTCATTGTAGCTTTGATTTGCATTTCCCTAATGACTAAGGAAGCTGAGGGTCTGATTATTGGTCATTTATAAATCTTCTTTGGAGAAATATCTATTCAAAACCTTTGCTCTTACAAAGAATGGGTTATCTTTCAATAGTTGAGTTGTAAGAGCTCTTTATATATTCTGGATACCAATCCCTTATCAGATAGGTCACTTGCAAATATTTTCTCTGATTTTGTAGGTTGTCTTTTCACTTTCTTGATGGTGTCCTTTGAAGCACCAAAAAATAAATTAATTTTGATGAAGGCAATGTATCTATTTTTTCTTTTGTTATTTGTATTTTTGATGTCATTGAGAAGTCATTCCCTAACCCAAAGTCACAAAGATTTACTCATATTTTTTCTTCTAAGAGTTTTATATTTTAACTCCTACATTTGGTCTATGATTCATTTTGAGTTAAATTTTGTCCATGGTGTTCAGTGGGGGTCCAACTTCTTTCATATGTTTATCCAGTTGTATCAGTATTCTTTGTTGAAATGACTACTCTTTCTCCATTTAATTATCCTGGTATCCTTGTTGGACCCAATTGATAATAAATATGTTACTTTTATTTGTAGGTATTATGTTGTTTTTGGTGCAATTGGAATTGGAATTGTTTTCTTAATTTCATTTTAAGGTTGTTCATTCTAACGTATAGAAATACAACTGACTTTTGTATATTGTATTAATCTTATATCCCACAATCTCGCTGAACTCATTTATGAGTTCTAATAGTTTTATTCTGTGTGTTCCTTAGGGTTTTCTACATTCAAGATCATGTTATCTATGAAAGGAGATAATTTTACTTCTTTCTTTCCAAAATGGATGCCTTTGATTTCTCTTTCTTGCCTAATTGCCATGGCCATCCAACCCACCCCCAAGACCTCAGGGCAACGTTAAATAGAAGTGGCCAGAGTAGACAGCCTTATTTTGTTCTTGATGCTAGGGGAGCGCATTCACTCTTTATGATTAAGTATAATGTTAGATGTGGATTTTCCCTTTATTGTGTCCTTTGTTAGGCTGAGGAAGTTTCCTGATATTGTACTTTTAAAGATGAATTCACCAAGACCAGAGAGGTTAAGGCACTTGCTCAAAGTCACACAGCCAATATCTACAACAAGAACCTTGATTTCCAATTGCCACAACTCATCAGCCACAATAACGGAAGCAGCCCGGCAGATACAGGCGTTGCACACGCAGTCTGTGCCATCCCTGTGCTGTGTGCATTGTATCATCTCATTTAATCCTCACTGCAACCTAATGAGACACCTAATTCTATTTATTAATTTCATTTATTTATAATTCCATTTAAAATTCCATTTTATTTTCTCATCATAAAATATATGGTTCTTTGAAAGAATTCAAATATTAGAGAAACATAAATACTACAAAGTAGCAGTCTCTATTGTCCCTCTCTTATTATTCCTATTTTACAGATGAGAAACCCAAGGTTTGCAGTGCTTTCTATGTGGGGAAGCCTTATTTCCAATAAGCACACAGCTGGGCTCTCCACTTGCCTAATGTGACACCAGGAACTCAACAAGTTATTAGGAAAACCAAGGCCCTTTGGAAGTCTCGAGAAGTTGGAAACAACTGGTTCACTTGAATGGACTGTTTTTCTGCTGGGTAAGTGCCAGCAAATCAATATTCAATTGTGCCACCTGGTACGGTGGCCCACCTCTCCACTCAGGGCTGACAGAGAAAAAGAGCCTTGATGAAATCTAAATAGAGGTTTCCTAAGAAACCTGGATGGAGACATGTGCAGGCAGCTCCTGAGGAGTCCATAAATCTGGGGCTGATGAATTACTGAGCCTCTGTCGCCAGCATCCTGGCTCAGGACGGGAGTGGCATAATTACTTCTCTGGTGGTGGTTATCTGGAGTGTGCTGGTCCATTTTTCTCTTTTATTACCATTGCATTTCAGGAAAGTGTCTGCTGAAAGCCCCCTACTGCCCCCTGCCCCGCACTTTCTAAATGTTGGATTTATTTGATGACTCCAGTCCGCCTGGTGATGGGGGCCAAAGCGAGCTCTGCAGTAAGGAGGACTTGTTCCCTGAGTCCGCCTGTCTGGAGGGTTCTCTCGTGGGTGTGATGGGTGGGTGTCTGGACAGCCGCCTGTTCATAGCCATCGCTCCCATCAGTGGTACCGTCCATTTATTTTCTATTCCGTTCCTCTGCTCTGTGGATGAATGTGCTCATTGTGAATGAGCTGGGAGAAGGGGGGCTTCTCTGTAGTGTTGTCTGGAAGGGGGCATCTCCAAAGGAGACCCCAAATTCCCTGAGGGGGTGGATGTTTTCTGTCCCCCCAGTGGAGACTCCTGACTGCAGAAGAGAACCTGCTGGGTTTCTGAGTCCTTAACACTAATGATACCAACATGGCCAGAGCTCTCCTCGTCCCTGGCAGGGTGTCATGCGCTTCTTGCAAGTGTCCTCTGTAAGGTTGAGGAAGTTTCCTGACATTATACTTTTAAAGCTGGATTCACCAAGACCAGAGAGGTTAAAGCACTTGCCCAAAGTCACACAGCCAAACCCAGAACAAGAACCTTGATTTCCAATCGCCACAACATCACCAGCCACAGTAATTGAAGCAGCCTGGCAGCTACAGGCATTGAACACTCAGTATTGCTGGCCCTGCACTATGTGCATTGTATCGTCTCATTTAATCCTCATGACAGCCACCGTTTGACAGATGAGAAGCCGAGGCACCGCGGGGGGAGCACCTTGCCCAAGGGCACAGAGACAGGAAGTGGGATTCCTGGAGTTCCAGCTCAGGCAGAGGACTCCATACGCCATTGTCAAATGCCAATCAATGGTCTCCAGTTCCCCGGTAACCAGGGCCTGCTGAGCGATGCGGTCTGATCCTTCCTGCAGCTCTGGCTTGTCAGCTAACTGTGAGTGCTGCCGGCCGTGTTCCTATGACTGTGAGCTCCCTGTTGCAGGACCACACCTGTCTTCTGCCCACTGCACCCCAGCCCTTGCAAAGGCCAGCACATAGTAGGTGCGCTATAAATGATCGCAGGACTGTGGAGGAACAAATGTGTGAGTGAAAGTTCCTGAGGATTGGTCCTCACAGCCAGAACCACAGTGTATCCACAGAGGGGAAGGCGTGGCCAATCAGCAGCACCTGTTTCATTCATTCAGTCATTCTTCATTCATTCTTCATTCTTCATTCATTCACAAGCTTATACTGTGTACCTGTCACCAGTCTAGCTCTGGGCAAGTCCCTGGGGGGAAACCAATGGTAAGAAAAGAAGGATTCTGCATTCAATAAGGTAGCAAGGAAGAGAACACTGAAGAAGCAGTAGCAGCCAAATGTAAAAGGTGTCATGAGAGGGGGCTGTCTGGGGAGCTCTGAGAACACATGATAGGGGATGAAGTTAGATCATGACAGGTCTCTCAAAGCTGAGATCTGAAGATTGAGCCATAATTAACCAGGCTAAGAGGTTCTGGTAGATGCAAACTGAGCCCAAGTCAACAGTACAATGCACCCACCACAAACGCTTAGGTTGGATTAATAAAAGTACAGTATCTAGAACTGGGAGGTGGAAGCCAATCTGTCTAATGGGGGCTGGTTGGAGGCTGCCTGTTCCATAAACAAGGGCACTGAGGTTCCAAGAGGTGAAGTAACTGACACAGGGTCACTCAACCAGCGAGTGACAGAAACAGTACCACCAAAACTTACCTCTAGGGCAGCGGTTCTCAACCTGTGGGTCGCGACCCCTTTGGCGGTCGAACGACCCTTTCACAGGGGTCGCCTAAGACCATCCTGTACATCAGATATTTACATTACAATTCATAACAGTAGCAACATGACAGCTATGAAGTAGCAACGAAAATAATTTTATGGTTGGGTCACATGAGGAACGTTATTTAAAGGGCCAGAAGGTTGAGAACCACTGCTCTAGGGAGTTAGACTCAGGGCCACCGGAGATGCCTAGGGGGCAGGGCTGTCTCAGAGGAGAGAGGGCATTTCCCATAAGGAGAGGAGCCAAGCAGCGAGCAGGCCCTCTGTCGGCAGGATGGTTGTATGGGCATCTAGAGCTCTTGGTGGATTAGAGGTCTGGGAGGGACTGGACAGCCTCTGATGTTCTTCCCAAGACGGGGATTCTGGAATTCCACACCCAGAAAGAAAGGAAATGGGACAGTGGCCGGCAATGTCACCGACTGCGACCCGCCTGAACTTCCTCTGCACAGCCTTGGGCACTTGGTGCTGCAGCCCAGAACGCCATTGGGAATGAGACTTGAGACAATGTCCTAAGTGAACGTTTCAGAGCCCCTGGTCTTCCAGGGCCCTAACCTCCATCGTAAAATTAGACACTAACCTCTTCCAGATTGACTGCAAAAATACCCCAATGTCTCTCCCTTCCTTATATCTGGATTCTTACAGCTCCTCCCACCAAGAGGTGGAGTCTCTTCCTCATCCCTTGGCTGGCTCTGGCCAACAGAATGCAGTGGAAATAGTCACATGCCAGAGCCCAGGAGCCCTGGTACATGTCTCCCTCTCTCCGAACCTGTCCTGCACTCTGAGAACAAGCCCAGGCTGAGACTCCGCAGCACCCAGTTGTCCCATTCTGCAGCCAGCCATCCCCCAGCCAAGCCGCAGAGGTTGGGGGGGAAGCTAGCTGGCCAGCCACTGACCAAAAAGACATGAAGAAAGTCAGCTGGAAGAACTGCTCAGAGGAGCCCAGCCTACATTTTGAACCCCAGAATTGTAAACTACAGAAAAGTTTTTGTTTACACTGTAATAGGTGACTGATATGCAGGCTCTTTGCATAAGAAGCTTAACGCAGAGACTTCAACCACTGTGAAGAGCTGCCAGCTGCGTGCATTAGCATGGTATTAAGATACAGGAATTAAGTACCAGCATAACAGTGGCTTAAGCAACTCAAAACAACATTTAATTCTCATGGAACAATCCCAGTGTCAGTGTTCTGAGCTAACATTTTAGACACCTGGCCTCCCCGCATCTTGTTGCTCTGTGTTTCCTAAACTATTGCTCCATCCACTGAGAAAATATAGCTCATCACTGTGACCACCTCCCAGCTGAAAGGAAGGGAAGGGGGGAAGGTGTGGAAGGCATGGTCTTTTCCTTTAGGGCACAGTCCAGAGGTCATACCCCCCCCCCCCCCCCACACACACACACAAGGGTTCTACCTACTCACATGCCATTGGCAGAGCTTAACCACATGACCACACCTTGCTGCAGAGCAAGCTGGGAATGTAATGTTCTGGGCAACCAAGTAAACACGTGCTATTGGAGGCTGCATTTCCAAAAGAAGTAGAGAAGAATATGTTGGGAGCAACTGGTAGGCTCCGCTGCAATGCAGAACATATATTAGGGCAATGTTTCTGGGAATCAAATTGGGGTGGGGCTGGCAGTGGGAGGCGGAAGGATGTAGGTCCATGCCATGGCATCTCTGTGTGCTCTCTCAACCTTGGCACTGATGTGTGGTTCTTTTCTTGCCTTAGCTTGGATCTCCCTGAGTGCCCTCTGGACCACTTCTTAACGCTTATGGATGCCCCAACCTAGAGAGGTCACCTGAAACTATAGAGCATTTAACTCATGAAGGTGCCATATGCTCCTGATGGAAGCTTATCCATGTCCAGTGACCACTGTGGAAACTGCATCCATACACTCAGCCAGTCGCCACCGGGTGCCTGCTCTGTGTTGACACTATCCTGGGTACTGGGGGTGCAACAGTGAGTAAAAACAGGTATTGTTCTGGACTTCCCAAAGAATAGACCTGAGCAAGGCATTGTGCCCCCAAATTATGCAAATATATGTGAAACTGCAGCTTTGTGTGCATGGCATTGTACATAAGGTCAGAGCAGGGTTCTCTGAAGAGGGGATGGTTGAACTGGAAGATGAACAGGAGCTTTCCAGGTTAAAACGGGGAAGGGGGAGCATTCCAGGTATAGGGAACTGTGTGTGCAAAGGCCCTGGGGTGGGAGGACACCATGATCAGCAGGCAAGTATGAGTGGGTCAGATGATGTAAGAGAGAATGGTTGAGGTGAGGCTGGGGCGGAGGCTGGGATTAGTCTGGGAAGAGCCTCATAGTCCATGTTGGAAAGTTCCATCTCTCTAGTAAAAGCACCAGAAAATGTGAAGGGGTTTGAGCAGGAAGTTTAGTCCTACAATCTGGGAGGTCTCTTTCACCTTGCC
Source organism: Myotis myotis (assembly GCF_014108235.1). NCBI lineage: Eukaryota > Metazoa > Chordata > Mammalia > Chiroptera > Vespertilionidae > Myotis > Myotis myotis. The sequence goes on from NW_023416324.1 coordinate 17,752,775, forward strand.
TCTAAAAGCAGTCAGCGCTGAGACTCCCTTTGAAGATGTGTCTGTGTCACATTGGGACTTTGGCTTCTTGGCGATCTACTTTCTGGGTGTTTGAATTTAGGGAGTCTGTGCGCAGATTCTGAGCAACCTGGGGGTATGAAAAAGGAACCAGGGTAGGGCATGCGCCAGGCCACTATGGTCAGACCTGTGACAGCCATGCAGGAGGCTCGGCAGTGCAGCAGTTAAGATCTAAACTCGTGATTTGTAGTCAAGATCCAAATCAAGCTTCTGCCACCTACTAGCTGTGTGACCCTGGGCATGTGACTAAACCTCTCTGTGCCTCGGTTTACTCATCTATAGACTGGAAATAATAATACCCATCCCACAGTGTTGTTGTGAGGGTACATGGGATAACACAGGCGGAATGCAGGGTCTGATGCATGTAAGCTGTCAGTGTGCTGACTCTTACGATCTGTTGTTATTTTTTTTGTCTGATCAGCAGTTTTCCTTTGAGATCAGGCCCTTCTCTCACTCCTTTCCACGTTGCCCTTGGACTGACCACTCAGATGAAAATGCACTTCCTTTTCAGTGCAGCCACGATGAGCTGGGCTTTCTGTCACTTGTAACCGCACAGGCCAGGTCTACTCTGGAGCTGTGCTGGCTTCTCCTCCTCCTGGACCTGAACCCCCTACCTCAGTGGCCTCTCCAACTTGCCAGGCATGTTCCTGCCGCTGTGCTCTTGTTCTTGCTGTTCCCTCTGCTGGTGTTGTGTCCCCTCAGCTCTTGTTTTTCACGGATGCTGTGGGTCCTTCAGTGCACCCCCACCCACGGACCTTGAAGGCAGAGCTCAGAGGAAGGAGATGCCCTTCGGAGTCAGAGGGGTGTGGTTTCCTGCCTGCGCCCCTCTCATTTGCTGTGTGACCTTAGACTTGTTATTTAACTGCCCCACACTTGGGTTCATTTACCTCACATAGGGAAACAGTAATACCAGCTCCACAGGGTTCTCAAGTGCAGTGAATGCCATAATTCATGAGCAGGGCCTGGTGCACAGCGGGTGCCTAGTCGCGGCTGGTTGACACCATCGGGGCTGGGCTGGCATAAGCCAGCTCTGCTCCAGCACTTCGCCTTCAGAAGAGCAAACGGGAACCGGGGGAAATCTCACCCAGCAGCCTCGCTCCGGGAAATCGAAATAGAAAGTATTTTAATTCCGAAGAGTAAATGTCAAAGGTTTGGGAGGGCTTCTGAGATTCTGAAAATAAATACTCGGTATGGACGGAAAGGAGGGAGGGGAAGGAGGGGAGGAGGGGGAGGGCCAGGGTGAGAGGCAGAGATGGGGTGCCAAGCCTGGGGGGCAGAGTGTGAGTGTGGGGCCTCCTTGAGACCTTGGGTAGGAGGGACTGTTGGTGCTCTTGTCCCAGCATCTAGAAGGGTTCAGGAAATCTGGAGAAGGCTGTGCGTAGATTTTAAATAAGAGCCCAGAGACGAAATATAATTTTAAAAGGCATTTGGGGGTCAGAGGAGCTTAGCTAAAGGAGCTAAGATGCAAGATCTAATTTCTCAGGTCTCCTCGTCCCAGGTCCCCATGCTTTTTATTAACACAATTTGTCCAGAGGCAAGGCAGAGATATACACTTCAAAGGGTCAGGGTTTCAGTACAGAGTCCATTGTCAGAATGGGGGAATTAGCCTACAGCTGTTCAGGTGTTTGGCCAGTAGGAGGCAATAACATGTAGATTAAGATGCCTTTTAGCTGTCTGGCAGCCAAGCAATAATCCCTTTTCAGGTTTGGGGAAATGCCCTCAGCCATTCCCAGATGCAGCCCTGCTGTCATGCTGGAATGGTCCCTGGCAGGGGACAGGCATTCTCTGAGCATTCTCTGGGAAGGGGGGTGGAGAACCTGCCCCTGATGAGGGGACTGTGGTGTCACATGGACTGTTAGGCCCTGAGCTAGGGGGACATGGAAATACAAATAAGGTGTCCACCCTTAGGGCTTCCAGGCCGATGCAAGAGTCAGGTGTCCAAGTGGCCAAGCATAGTGCAGACTGGTCTGCACCACAGGGGAGATGAGGGTGGGTCTTTGTTTCAGAGGCACTGAAGTGATGTGGCTCCAGGTCAGAGGCCTGTCGGCTTGAAACCAGGCTCTGCCACCCACTGTCTGTGGGACTGAGTAGTTACTTACTTCCCTGAGCCTTGGTTTTCCCTTCTCTCCAATGAGGATCATGTTGGGACATTGGGAGGAATGATTGGTTGATGTAATTGAATGCCTGGTGCACAGTAGGTACCTACTATACAGTAGCTATTATTCATGCATCCAGTGACAAGGTTTAGTGAGCACCTGCCATGTGCCAGGCCCTGTTCGGGGAACTGAAAATTCATTGGTGGAGAAAAGCAGATGCAGCCCTCGACCTCAGGGATCAGAGTGTTACTCAGAGGCCTGAATGCAAATCACAAACGGATCTTCTCTAAGGGGAAGAGGAAGGTCCTGTGGTTCCAGGAGGAAGGAGAGAAGAGACGAATGCAGAGACATTAGGGGTTAATGAACAGAATCGGATGCCAAGTTGGGTGATGGGGAGAGGAGCTGTCAAGGACGATGTCCAGGCTCCTGGCTGGGTAAGTGGGTGGAGGAGTCATTCATGGGGAGGATGAGGGAGGAATTGGGTATACAGGGGAGCACATGAGACTGGACTTGTTCCTGTTGGGTTTGTGATGCCTTTGAGGCTCCTCATGTGATACAGAGTTGGGAGCCCAGTCTTGCTCCGCTGACCGCAAGTTGAGATGTCCTGAGGGATCCAGAGGCGAAAGGCCAGTGCTGCCCTGGGCTCAGACATGGGGTCCTGTGGACAATCACAGGTGGAAGTTGTCATTTGATAGAGAGGACTCTGATGGGGTGTGAGGAGGAGGTTGAGTCCCCTGTGCAGGCCACCTCTGGGCTAGGTCATAGGGGACAGAGATTCTCCAGACAGAGAAGGGGAGGATAGGGCGGGCGAGGGGCTGACATGCCAAGGCCCAGGTGCAAGGGAGAGCGCACCCTGTGGCCAGGAAATGGGAGGAGCATTAGGGACACCGTGGCCCTGGCCCCTGAGAGGAGGAAGCAGCAGGGGAGGCTGGGCCACAGGAGTCAGAGCAGAGGGGCCTGGATGCCAGGTGTAGGTTTGCATTTCAACGGCGGGCCCCAGGGACTCCGTGCCCTTTCTTGTTTCAGCAGCAGCCCATGCTCAGGGCCCTGTACTTTGGAAAGATGCCTGTGTGCAGAGTCTGTGGCAGTGAAGCGATCAGGTGCAGCTGAGAGCAGGGTGGCCATAGTGGAGATGGCGAGAGGTGGTGGACATGAGCCCTCTTGGGGGACTGAGATGACTTAGGGCCCAGGAAGGGTGGTGGCCATCATTTCAGTTGACAAGTTTGGCAAATGCGAAGGTGAGGAGGAGGGACAACATAGGACACATGGGGAACACTCTTTAATAGGAGCAGAAAGATGAGAACACAAGCTTCTGTCCACGTGTGATTTAGTTACCACCATCAGGTGCACCGAGGACTGGGCAGTGCGTGTGCGTGTGTGTGTGTGTGTGTGTGTGTGTGTGTGTGTGTGTGTGTGTGTGTTGGGGAGTATGGGCCGTATGTGCAGATATCCGTAGAGAATGGGGCTGAGGCTGCCTTGCCCTCTGCTGTTTCCTCCATGAAGTTTGATGTCTGAGGTTGGGTCATAGGTGCTGAATGCTGTCCGTGGTGCTGATTTCCTGGCAGTTCTGGGAGGCGGCTCAGTGCCCTGGCAGCCTTATATCCCAGCCTCACCTAATCAAGCTGCCTGACTCCCCAGGGGCTGGTGGTTGGCTGCCTACCTGCTCTCCACGCGGCTTTTTGAACAGTAGAAACGAATCCTGCCTCTCCCCAGGCCAGGGGAAAGCAGGTGCAGGACAACTCCGGGGGAGGAGGGGAGGGGGTTCTGTCTGGGAGGTATTGGGTGAGTGAAATCAGCACGAAGCAGCCTCACGTTCATCCATATCTGGGATGTCACATGACCTTAGCTCCCAGTCATTCATGCCTTCTCTTACCAATGTTCATTGAGCACCTACTATGCACTGATGCCTCTGCTCCCCCTGCCTCTTGATATTTGCCACCTCCAGGGCAGTTGTGGCAAGAAGGACACTGGCTGGGAGACCGGGCTCTGACCGGGCTCTGGTGTGTTTCTCTGCGCGCGGGCAGGGCACCTGACCTCTCTGTGCCGTTTCCTGGTGTATGAAATGGGACCGGAGCCTGTGCTCTAACACGTGTATTATGCCCTGTTTCACTCCTGCCTCACCATCCCATCACCATGAACCCAATCTCACTACTAGCTGCAACCAACCTTCACCCAGTTACTCAGGGTCCCTTCTGTCTGACAGCCTGTGACTCTCAGCCCTCCACTGCCCCCTGCAGGAGAAATCGGGGGCTGCTTCTGCTTTTCCACAGGGCTCAGGGGGCGCTTGGATACACAGCAAGTGAAGTTGCTCTGAGCAGCCACGGAGCAAATCACAGGCCAGCGGGGCTGGCAGACTAATGTCCGAGCACCCGAAGGCACAGTTTTAAGGACCTGAGCTGGGCATTAACACACTTGGCTTGGCCAAGGTTACACCACAAATTCTTGGCAGACTTGAGCCTAGAACCCAAGTGTCCTCATGTCCAGCCACGTTCCCACCCCACCATAGGCATCTTTAGATGTAGACCCTGGCCCTGGCCCCATAGACCCTCCTGGTTTTGTGAGAAAGGGGGGACTTGACCTGACAGGCCCTGAGGCCAGCTGAGTTTTGGGACCTCGGTCAAGCACTTAAACTCTCTGGGCCTCAGTATCGTCCTTATTAAGAAAAAGCTGGTGCCCTGGCCGGTGGCTCAGTGGATAGAGCGTCAGCCTGCAGACTGAAGGGTCTCGGGTTTGATTTCGGTCAAGGGCATATGCCTGGGTTGCAGGCTCGGTTCCCAGTGGGCAGAGTGCAGGAGGCAGCCGATCAATGATTCTCTCTCATCATCGATGTTTTTTATCTCTCTCTCCCTCTCTCTTCCTCTCTGAAATCAATAAAAATATATTTAAAAAAAAGAAAAGAAAAAAGCTGGCATTATCCTCCCTTTCACACTAAGATCCTGTGGCTTATTAATAAGAATAACTCAAAAATATATTGATTATTTACTATGTGTTAGGCATCACACTAAACACAAGCTTTATGTCATTTCATATATATGCAGAACAGAGATAATCCTATTTCTGTTACTGCTTCAAGTTGCTCTCAGATCAGGAAACCAAGTCTTCCAGGGGTGAAATAATGTGCTCAAGGTCACACAGATAATTAACGGCAAAGCTGGCTCTCCTATGCTCTGCTGGACCTCCCACCCTCACCCCGAACTTTGGCACATCCAGGACCCGGATTGTACTTGGGCAGGGCACTGGAGGTGACAGGTAATAGCGCTGGTTTCTGGCATTTCTGGGAGGTGGCAGAGTGGGATGGCAGCCTTATAAAAACCTCCACTTCCCCAGAGAGGGAACCACTTTATTACAAAGTCCCTCTCCACAAAGACAGAACATGGAAACCATTGAAACTCACTCGGTTTTGACATCGCTTTGGAAATCGATGGGCTGTGATTGTGAACCCAGCGTCTGTCACCAGCTGCCTAATTTTAGCTGGATCTTTGCAGGCTGCTTACCCGGCCCATCCACCCTGTGGCCTGGCACAGCGGTGCTGAGAGCATCATTGATCTTTAGACTCAAGTGTCCTCATGCAATACAAATCCGCTGTTACTCAGAGCGCCGTCTGCCATGTGGCACAGGAGAAATGCTACCAGAACGATGACCAGAATTTCACTGGAAAGTCTTCCCTCCACCTCCTCTCCACTTTGATCTTGGCCTCAAATCTCAGACCTAGAAAATCTATGCCTTTTACTGTCTCGACTTTGTCACAGAACAATGGGTGGGGGAGTAGCCATCAATAAGGTGTTAAAGCTATTCCCCGATATGGGCAAACTTCCTATTACAGAGGGCCTTGTAAGTGAGTGAGCACCTGTTTATTTGCAGGAAGGGAGCTGTGGGAGGGTGATTCATTGCTCCTGTCCTGGGTGTCTCCGTCCAGTGTAACTGGCTACGGCCATGGCAGGAAGAACCCAGGGCCTCAGAGTAAAACACTGTCCTTGAACAGCAACAGCCTCTACTGGGCAGAGTGAGCAGAAAGTGTGTTGTCGCACAGCCTGTCCCCAGAAGGGGCCTGTCCAGGAAAGCGGCGGGGAGAAAAGCACCGGCCACCTCAGGGACAGGGGCTGCTTTGAGACTGGATGTGAGATCTGAGTGGGGAAAGCTCGGAGGGTCCAGTCTCTGATGCTATAGATGGGACCCTGACCCCCCAGGGGAAAGGCAACTTGTTCTAAGGCCACACAACAGGTAGGTGGCAGAAAATAGACACTGATGCTCCTTACCTCATTCCTCAAGGGCAGGCCCAGAGCTTTCACAGTGCAATGCCAGTGTTCATCACAGGTTAATGAATGAGGAGTGAATGAATGAAGCAGTCAGTGCAATATAAACACAGGTGATGATGCAATGTGTCCGGCACAAGCTCTGGAACCACGTGGTCTGGGTTTAAATAGAACGGGAACTCCACCACTTATTGGGTGACCATGGGCAGGTAATCAGATCCCTCTGAGACTCAGTTTCCTCAGCTGTAAAGTGGGGTTATGCTAGTATCCACCTCATGAGGTTGTTGGGAAGATTAGCTGAGAAACAGCAAATTCAGCATTTAGCACAGCACTCTGAAAACATGGAAAGGAACTAAAATAATAGTTATTCATACTGGAATCATTTTTCACCCAAAAACCATTTGTTTTATTCTAAAATGTCATCTATCAGAAGATAGGCCATCGATTAATTTAGTAACAGCGTCTGAAGGGGAAAGAAAGCAGAAAGAGAGATAAAATTAAATGTCTAGATCAGTTGAAAGGAGCATTTTGTTTTGGAAAGTTTAAAATGTATGTTACAGAATCGAAGGGATGCACTATTCATATCAAAAGGCTGTTTCAGGACTCAGCTCCCATGGAAGGATTGGCTCGGTGCCTCCAACTGGCCCAGCCACCGCGGGAGGTCCTGCCCCTCTCCAGCCTCAGTTTCTTGCCTGGACAATGAGCAAGTGGGTTTAGATGACCCCTTCTAGCCCTGGATCTGACAGAAGAGTGAATTCCTTGCCTGACCAGCAGCAAAGATGAGGGCTCATGGGGTGCGGCCTTCTTGCCCCATTCAGGGGGAGTGGACACTGTCAGAATCAACCCCTCCCAGGAACTGGCTTTTTCTCTCAGGCTCCTGAGCAAAGAGCTTGCAAGCAGAGACCACATTCTAGGCCTGGGCCTTTGGGCCTCCTGAGGGCAGCAATCCCCCACCTGTGTGTTTTCTGGACGCCCGTGCCCACCTCTTGGTACAAACCCATCCCCTGCTTTACCCACCTCCGCCTGCATCCTGGACTTGCTCACGGGGTTTCTGGAAGGCAGACCCTGTGAGCAAGCAGACCCTGCCTGACTTAATGCCCCCACATCAGGAGCTCCCAGGGCAGCCTGTACCGGGGTGGGAAGGGAGGGCGGGAGAGCAGGAGCCAGGATGGAGAGGGAGAAGAGATGATGTACTCCAAGTGGGTCTGTTTACTGCCATTTGCTTCGAGTTACTTTAAATAGGAGAAAATTACACCCTAATCCCCTTTATCTCCATGCAGTACTGCTAGGAAAAGAGCACCTTGACATTTTAGGAGGAAAAAAATGGAAAAAGATGAGACGCGTAAGATCCGGTATAAACCGAAGATGGAGAAATTTCAATGAGCTCGTGGGCCAAACCTCCTTAATGTCTTGAAAACTAAAACCATGGCAGGTTTTGGGGGAGGGTACTGCAGGGGGAGAGCCCGGGGCTGAGGTTCTGCTGAGGCAGTGGGTTTGAGACATGCAGTCGGGGTCGGGGTCGGGGGAGCTGATGTAAGAACTCTGGGGCCCGGGCTCCCCAGAATCCGCACTTGTGAACCCCCTCTCTCCTTCCTAGCCCTCAGCAAACTGGCTCCCGGCCCATCTTGCTGGCAAATTGCTCCCTATGGTGAGGTCTCATCAGTAAATCCTTGGCTTGGCCCTCAGCGCCTGACCTGGTCTCACGCCTGGCCCTCTCCCTGGTCATCTGTGATGCTCTGCCTTGCTGAACCGGGGCATTGGGTCCCTTGCAGCCTGTCTGCACTTCCACCTGTTCTCAGCCCAGCAGAAGGTCACCGCCAGGCCTCCAAGGACACTCACATGTAGGAGTCAGTCTCCACCTCTCATGGAGGGTCAGTGTAATCCCTCGAGGGCTTGGAAGTCATCCTGGCTCCCGTCTCCCTCACCTCCCACATGAACCCATCAGCAATCCCGTTGGCTACATTTCAGCATGTGTCCAGCATCTGCCCCCTCCTTCCTGCTTGCATTGTGACCAGCACGGTCCACACCATCTCTTGCCTCGATAACTCTCAGGGCCTCCGAACTGGTCTCCCTCCCTCCTTCTTCGCTCCCACGCTTGATGCAGGGGGCAGGGTGGCCCTGCTAAATGGGAGGCACCTCATGTCATCCTTCTGCCTTTGAACGATGAGACCTCTCATCATTCCTCTCCACCGAATCGCTGGGAGGGCTCCTCTCTCACTCAGGCCCATGAGGACCTGTCCACTGGGGACATCAGGGGGTCTCTGCCCTCCTCTCCCTCCCATGACCTCCCTCTTCCCTCCCTCTGCTTCATCCTTGCAGCCCCCTCTCTCTTCCCCAAGGCTTCAGGATCACCCCTGCAGTGGCCTTGGCACCTGTTCCCACTTGTCCCTGCATGGCTCCCCCCTCCCCACTTTCAGTCTTTCCCTCACGTCACCTTCTCATCAGGCAGCCCCTGGCTACATTGTTCAACGCGTCATCTCGCCCTGAGTATTCTCAACCCCTTTGACTTGGCTTCACTTTTTCTTTTTCTCTGGTACTTCAACAAGCTGACTTACTTATTATGATTGCTTATAATCTCCTTCCCTCTTAGAACACAAGCTCCATAAAGACAAGGACATTATTTTGTCTACTGCAGTATTAGTAGGGCCTAGAACCAAGCCTGTCACACAGTAGGCCCACAATAAAAAATTGTGGAATGACCGAAGGAACAAACGAATGCATGAGTGTAAGACACCCAGGTCCCGCTCCAGGTCAGAGCCTGTGCTCAGAGCCCCGGTCCACCGACTTCACAGCGTCTCAGGTCTCAGCACAGCGAGGAGGCTGCTGCTGGAGTATGTCCTTGCCTGAGAGAAGCGGACAACATTCTATCCCATTTTTTCTTCCTTTGCTGCTGTTTGCAGTGAGTTTCCAGCCTCCGTCATGAACTAGACCAAAGTTAAAGGTCCAAATAGCTCAGGACAATTGGCCCAGCCCAGAGCCTCTCTTGTCATGGGGCCTGTCTCCTCCTCCACCCCACCTGGCTGTTGAGGACCCTGCTGATGGGCCGGGGTCCCAGGTGCCCAGGAGGAAAAGGCAGCAGAATCAAAGCTAGCGGAGGCCTCCTTTGGAAGCTGTCACTTCTGACTTTAGTCTCAGCTCCAAGATGTCAGCACCTCCCTCGGTCAACTTTGCAAACTTCTTGCTCCTCTTGCAGACAATGGAGATGTCTTTATTCCCTGATATACCAAGACATGCGGTTCCTCTGCCACCAGTGGGCCCATCTCCAAGTCACTTAGGCCCCCAACTGCTAGTCTGCAGCTGGTGTGAGCTATGACTGAGGGCTGTGGGTTTGCTCACGTCTCCTGATGTCTCTGGGGGCAGGCGCATCCCCCTCCCTCCTGGTGGAATGAGCGTATCTTCTCTGCAGCCACCTGGCTGGCTCTCACCTGGAGTCTTCATTCAAACCTATTCGGGAAGCCAACCTACTACCAATGCTGGGCACCTAATGACCCCCACTCCCTCGAATCTGGATGACATCACAGGGCCTGTTCCTCCTCCACCGCCTCACACTCTGCTCTGTAGGGTGAGCTCTGGTTCCAGTTATGTGTAACGGGCCCACGCAGTGGAGGTAGAGTGGGAGAGCCAACCAGGTCCTGGACCCCAAAATACAAGGAGGAAAGACAAGGATCAAGCAAGTTGAGTCTGGGCTGTGGTGTGGCTGACACTCCAGTGCCCTTGGTTCCTCCCTGAGGCCTCTCTTCCCCTCTTCTAGGTCAGCACACACCAAATTACCTGGAATCTGTCTGCCTCTCCCATCTGCATGGCCATCATCCTGGTCCACGCACCACCATCTCTCTCCTGGACAGCCCCGTGGAGGTCCAGCTGCCTCCTTGGGCCCCTGTTGTCGATTCTCTGCCCAGCAGCCAGGACGCACAGACCCTCCCCTTTTCTCTGAATGCCCTCCAGTTCCAGGTGGGTTCACCTGTGGCTTTAGCTTCAGAGACTGCGATGCCCTGGGCCCCTTCCGAGGCCCTGGGGGGTGAGAGGGGCAGCAATGTGGTTAATGAACATCATCAGTTCACAGATTAATTGGGGTCCGTGGTTGCTCAAGGCGCTTTAAAAGGCCCAGAAATCTCCCAGCTTCTATATGAAGAATAACCTGAAATAGGTTTTCCCAGGTTTGACAACAAATCCTAAAAATTTATAGGACGGCTCATCCGTAATGAATTGCGGTGACGAAAATAAAATGTTCCCAAACCATCAATAATAAAAAAACAAATTCCATCAAGCTCTCTTGGAGGAAAGGCTAAATTAGCTTTCCGTCCGCTCTACAGAAAATGATCCCATAAATTATTGCCAAGGAAAGTGTGATCTGAGAGGACGCAACCCTGGGAGGTGTGTCAGGATGCTAATTCAAAAACATACTGTTATTCTTTTCAAGTCTGTAATGCTTTTGGTAATTTTCAGCTTTTTAAGTCTGTCACTTATTGTGATTTCTTTTCTTATTTGAAATAAATATTAAATTATGTAGCTAAGTTTGATTCCTAATTCTGGGCTCGTCTAAAAAGAATGCCCCTAATTGTATGTTTCAGATCCTACAAAACGTGGATCCACGGCCTTTCAGGGCTTCCTACTGCACTTAGAATAAAAAAATCTCCACCCATGGCCCGATTCCTCTCTGCTCACTGTGATCCCCACCACCCATCCTTTCCCCCCAACTCACCATACTCTAAACTCATGGGTACTCTCTCCCCACTTCTCTAACTGCTATACCTCCTGCCTGAAACCCTTTCTCCTAATTTTTCCTTCTTGTTTTCAGGGCTTACTTAAGGCCACCTCCTCTGAGAAGCCCTCAGGGATAACCCTACTTAAAGTGGAACCCCTGCCCATTCCACCCCACCTCACCACTGCTCTCCCTCTCTGCTTTGTTTACTTCACAATACACATTTCTATCTACCTGAAAGTATAATGTCCCTCTGTAGTTCCTGTCCCCTCCCCCCACGCTGGGCGCAGGGCCCTGGGAGCCCCAGGAGGGTGAGGTCATGTTGTCCTGTTGATTGTGGCCTCCAGCACACTGACTAGTGCCCAGATCACAGTAAACACACCCTGGATATTGATAAATTATAGACTCTTGTTGACGTTTGAACTGGCACCTTCTTTCTGGAAGGTGTGTTGGCATTCGGCCCCAAGAGCCTTAAAATGTGCAAACCCCTTGACCCATGATCCCCCCTCCTAGGAATCAATTCCAAGGCAATTATCAGAAAGGCACACAGAAGGAGAGGCTAGCTGCTGGTCAAAACCGTGGCAATCAGTACTATCTGAGTTACTGATAGTAGTGATTCCCACCGATTGAATGGCTACTGTGTGACCCTGAGCAAAGTCCTGTTGTCTCTGATCCCTGGTTTCCTCATCTGTAAATAGGAATAACAATCATGCTTCCTGGAGAGGGGAGCTTGAGGCTGACATGAGTTCATGCCTGGAAAGCGCTCAGCAAAGAGCCAGGGGTATGAAAAAGTTCAATATATGTTGGCTACCACTGTATTCCATGATGTTCATTACAATGCTGCTTAGAATTGAATTAAATCTGAGAGAGTCTAAACATCTAACTGAAGGGATTGTCTAGGTCTGTGCCGCCATCCACCTGAAGTGTAATGTAACGCAAGCCACAAAGATGAGCCACAGATAGGATGGGCAAAAGAAGGTTTACAGTCGTGAGTACATGAAACATAGTTTATTCTTGTATTATTGCTTATTACTTATTGAATTATTTTCCATATGAATTGTCAATCTGCTTTTGCCCCACCCTGCATATAATTTTATTTATTTTTATTTTTTAAAAATAATTTATTGCAATGAATGCCCTCCTGCACATAATCGAGGTCCCCATCCTCTTTATTTTTTTTCTTTATTGATTAAGGTATTACATATGTGTCCTTAGCCCCCATTGCCCGCCCTCCCACCCCCCCACCCCCTGCTCATGCCCTCCCCCCCCTGGTGTCTGTGTCCATTGGGTAGGCTTACATGCATGCATACAAGTCCTTTGGTTGATCTCTCCCTCTTAGCCCCACCCTCCCCTACCTTCCCTCTGAGGTTTGACGGTCTGATCGATGCTTCTCTGTCTCTGTATCTGTTTTTGTTCATCAGTTTATGTTGTTCATTATATTCTACAAATGAGTGAGATCATTGATATTTATCTTTCTCTGTCTGACTTATTTCGCTTAGCATAATGCTGTCCAGGTCCATCCAGGCTGTTGCAAATGATAGGAGTTCCTTCCTTTTTACAGCAGCGGAGTATTCCATTGTGTAGATGTACCACAGTTTTTTAATCCATTCATCTGCTGATGGGCACTTACACTGTTCCCAAATCTTAGCTATGCTGAATTGTGCTGCTATGAACATAGGGGTGCATATATCCTTTCTGATTGGTGTTTCTGTTTTCTTGGGATATATTCCTAGAAGTGGGATCACGGGGTCAAATGGGAGTTCCATTTTTAGTTTTTTGAGGAAACTCCATGTTGTTTTCCACAGTGGCTGCACCAGTCTGCATTCCCACCAGCAGTACAAGAGGGTTCCTTTTTCTCCACATCCTCACCGGCACTTGTCATTTGTTGATTTGTTGATGATAGCCATTCTGACAGGTGTGAGATGGTACCTCATTGTTGTTTTGATTTTCATCTCTCAGATGATTAGTGACTTTGAGCGTGTTTTCATGTCTCTTGGCCTTCCTTATGTCTTCTTTCAAAAAGTATCTACTTAGGTCCGTTGTCCATTTTTTGATTGGGTTGTTTATCTTCCTTTTGTTAAGTTGTATGAGTTCCCTGTAAATGTTGGAGATTAAAGCCTTATCAGAGATAACATTGGCAAATATGTTCTCCCATGCAGTGGGCTTTCTTGTTGTTTTGTTGATGGTTTCTTTTGCTGTGCAGAAGCTTTTTATTTTGATGTAACCCATTTGTTTATTTTCTCTTTAGTTTCCATTGCCCTAGGAGCTGTTTCGGTGAAGATATTGCTTCGGCATATGTCTGAGATTTTGCTGCCTGTGAATTCCTCTAAGATTTTTATGGTTTCCCATCTTATGTTTAAGTCCTTTATCCATTTTGAGTTTATTTTTGTGCATGGTATAAGTTGGTGGTCTAGTTTCATTTTTTTGTATGTATCTGTCTAATTTTCTCAACACCATTTATTGAAGAGACTGTCTTGACTCCATTGTATGCTCTTGCCTCCTTTGTCAAATATTAATTGAGCATAGTGATTTTAAATTTTCTAGTAAGCACATACAAAAAATAAAAATTAAACATGTGAATTTAATTTTAATAACATATCTTGTTTAACCCAATATATCCAAACTATTATTTCAACATGTAATGAATATAAAAATTATTAGTGAGATATTTGACATCTTTTTGGTGCCAGTCTTTAAAATCTGGTGTGGATTCCACACTCATACATTTGAATTCCGACCAGCCACATTTCAAATGCTCAGTAACCACCTGTGCCTGGCAGCTACCACCTTGCAAAGTGCAGGCCCAGATCACTCATCGTATAACTTTAAAATATTGTGCAGCCCTGGGAAAGCTTGCTTTAAAACTACTATTTAGTCATGCAAGACAAAGCTCACTAAATGAGATTAAGTGAAAAAGATAGCATACAAAACCAAACGGAGTAGGATCCCACTTCGTTATATATAAATATATGCTTATGTTTATTTGATTGTATAAATTGATGTGCGCACAGTAAGGAAATGCAGCAAAATCCTAACAGGACCGCCTGAGGAAGTGGAGTTACAGTCGTGTTACTCTCCCCCCTTTTCACTGTGTGTTGCTTTTAGAGTCAGTGGAGGAAGTGTTATTGTGACAGAGTTCAGGGTATGTGTAGCCATTCCATGCCATGACCTGACCACAGCAGTCATTTGTGAATGTGTGGTGCTGAATTAAAGAACTGGCCCCAGCCCTGGCGGGTGTGGCTCAATGGTTGGAGCATCAGCCTGAAGGGTCACAGGTTCGATTCCTGGTCAGGGGCACATTCGTTGGTTGCAGGTTCATTCCCCACCCAGGCCAGGGCATGTACAGGAGGCAACCAACGAATGTGTTGCTCTTGCAGAAGTGTCTCTCTCTCTTCCCACTCTCTCCCTCTCCCTCTTTTCCATCTCTCTAAGATCAATGGGAAAAAATATCCTCCATTGAAGATTAATAAAACAAAGAAAGAAAGAAGAACTAGCCCCAGATCTCACCTTCCCCTGACCATGTGGCTGTAGCTCCTTCCACAGACGGCAGAGTGAGCCTTGGCCTCCTGATTTCTTTTGGTCAATGGAATGTGGGAGGAAGTGACAAACTCAGTTCTGAGTCTAGGCTTTAAGGGGCATCGCACATTCCTGTGTGCCCTCTCGTGCCATTGCAATGAAAGATGATGCCTTGTCCAGCCCACTGGTCCCAGGAGGGTGAGAGACACATGGAGCAGACCTGCATTCAGTCTGTAGTTAGACCATCAGCTCTCACACTGCAGGCATGTGTGAAATACATGCTTGCTGCTGTATGTCACAGAGACTTTTTTGTGACTGTTACAAAGCTCTAGCTGACTAATACAGTGCTGCATAACTGTTTCACATGGGCTCAAATCTATTGGGAAGGCAAAACTTGATTGGAACTATAAGTTAAAAAACTGAAATCAATAACGCTTTTAAAAATTCAAAAATGCAGTTCCTCATGATCTCCAAGGCACAAGAATCCAGCCATACCCCTGGTGCCCTGGCTCCATTTTAGACATTCTTGCTTATTAAGACCTAAAGTCACAGAGGACAGAATTTCCTTATTCTTAGATATGATCAATTCCTAGGGATGCCAGAAAGAAAACCTCCACATTTCTCAATCGGAGCATACATTTTCCCCCTCTTAGAAAAATTAGGAAAAAGCATTGTAGAAAATACAAATAGAAAAGAAAAATAAAACCAATCTTACTCCAATCTCCAAGTTTTAACCTCTGTCAAACATGTATATACATGTATGCATGTTGTTGCATGTTTACATTTTTCCTACAAAAAGGAGAGCATACTGTACATTCTGTTCTGTGATGTTCTGTTTACACTCACTGTCATAAACCTCTTCCCTTGCCATTTAATATCTTCTGCAGGATCATTTTTCAAGTGTGGAATTCTTGCCTACATTTCCATTGAGTGGATGAACCAGTAACAACTTTACCTAACTCCTGTGGTAATGTGTATACATTCAATCCCGGGTTTAGCTATCATAAGCAACAGCCTATATATTAGCTCTCCAGGTAGATCTGATTGTTTCTACGGGTTAATTCTTAGTGGTGAATTTCTGAGTTGGGGTTATACATATTTATGAGGCATCCTTTTCCAAGTGTCATTGTCCGCATCTGTCTGACAGGAGGCAATTGAAATTGGTGAACTGTGATCATCTTCCATCTCACAGGCTTCCTGTGGGGTCTAAACACCTCTGGGAAGGATGCCCCCTGGAACCAACACCATCCGTAACTTGAGCACATCAGCTCTGCCCAGCAGAAGAGCAGGTCCCTGAGAGAAACGAGAGATGGAAACAGTAATTGACAAGGGTGCCATTGTATGGAAAGAGCCAGAGAAATGGGTTAGGATTATGCACTTAGGGCTCATAAAGGCAGACCAAGGGGGGTGGGGATGCAAAGGCAAGAATCCCAAATCCATGCATACAGGACCCCCAAGGCCTCCAATTAGAACGTGTTCCTCTCAGTCTGCTTCTCTGCACCCTGAGGCTGGTCCGGGGCATCAGCGAACACAAACATAGGCTTGAAAAGCCCTGTGCACAAGGGCTAGTCCTTTCCTCCTGCTGGGAACTCAGTGGGCACCACCCTATGGGTAAACCTGAGCTATGTCTTGGAGGATGGGAGACCATGGGGAGAGAGGCACCAGCCATCCAACTCATCCCAGCTGTCTCAGCTGAGGCCCAGGTAGGTGAGTGAGGCCACATCGGAGACATCCAGCCTCAGTTGAGCCTATCTAAAGAGTACTGCCCAGCCCAACCCAGAGTCATGAGCCATGAGACATATTTGTTGTTGTAAGCTACTACATTTTGGGGTGCTTTGTTATGCAGTGGAAGCTGACTGATACATGAGAGGCTGGATGGGCTGGATTAGAGAGGGGTCTTCTGTTTGGCTAGAGAGTCTGGGGTTTAGCACTGTGACTATAAGAAAAGACTCTGAGACACAGGCTTACATCCTGGCTGTGCCATTTATCAGCTGTGAGACCTTAGCCAGTTCACCTCACCTTTCTGTGCCTCCATTTCCTCATATGCTACATGGGGACAATGATACCTGTGATCCTTGGACAACACAGGGGTTAGTGATTCTGATCCCCAGCACAGTGGCAAATTCTTGCATAAAAATACAATAGGCCCTTTGCTCACACAGATTTCCAACCTCGGATAGAAAATACAGTTGACATTTGAACAGCAATTTTTCAAAATCCACGTGTAAGTGGATCCTCACAGTTCAAACCCATATTGTCTACGGCTCAACTGCACTTCAGAGGCTGTTAAGAGGATGGCATGCCTAACTAAATACAGAGTTCTGAGGAGGGTGCCACGCACAATGTGAGTGCCCAGAATTGCTGGCTTCTTAGCATCAAACTGATGTTGTGACTTCTCACCTAGAGCTCAGGCCCACATCAACTGATACAGCTCCCTCCCTAGTCTTGATGAAGGTGACCCCTGACCTGGGCTGTTGCCCCGCCTGTAAGGTATCCAATCATCCCAGTGCGCCCAGGACTGTCCTGATTTTAGCACTCCAAGTCCCTTTTCAAGGAAATGCCTTGGTTGTGGCAGAAACTGGGGCGGTTGGTCACCCTACCTGCCAGGCAACCCCATGGTCCAAAGACATTTCTGTCTTGGCCCCTCAGCCTGCCCAGTCCCATCCAGCTACCATCAGATGGCAGTCTCCTCTCCCTCATACAGCTGAGGCCCCCCCCTCCCGCCAACCCCCCGTTTGCAAATAAACATGTGCAACATGCACAGGGCTCCAGGGAGAGCATGATTCCACATGCACAGGAGGCAGGAGCCATATCATTAAGTCGTTTCTCTAGACACCTGGGGCCTTTGGCTGTGTGCAAATGGAGCATCAGAGAAATTAGAGACGACACCAGTGTTTCTACGACAGGCTGTTGGCTCTATGAGAAGTTAGCACAGCACCGAGCCAACTCCAGTAACGGGGCCTCCCGTCTGCTCTGGGACATGGCATGGAGACCCTTCATCTTTGTTCCCCCACCTTCAGAGAATGGGGCTCCCAACCATGATGTGTCTGAGGGTGCCTCCCTTGGGGACCCAAGAATGGGGGACACGACGCAAGTGAAAGGCCAGACTACACTCCAGGTCACAGAGATAGACTCCACCTGCTGATAAGAGGAGCTGCCAACTACTATGATCTGTTTTGCCCTTCTCACACCCAAGGAGTCCACAGGCAACACTATTTTTGAGATTTTTTGAGCATCGAGCACTGATAGTCATCAATGGTTCTCTCTCACAGCTCCTGACACCACGAGAGGGTCTTCGATGGAGGAGCCACCCTGGCTGAGAGCACTGAGCCTGCGGAACCCTGATCCCAGGTTCCAAAGCCACCCCCCACTTCCTCCATCTCCCTCCCATTGTGTTGCCAGGTCCCTTGAAGGGAGTCACTGGCTGTCACAGAATCACCTCTGAGCAAACACTCACTGAATTCTTATCTGGTACCAAGGACCCTGCTTGTCACACGATGGAAAGAAAAACAAAGTCGTGTCCTTACCTGCCAAAGATGGATTTCAATTCATTTCAAGTCTTAGGAACACAAAGCTGCATTTCCTCCCAAGCCTGCTTCACTTTTTTTTTTTAACATAACCACTACACCATTATCATACCACCCAAGGGAACAATAAGTCCTTAATTTCATCCAATCCAGACAATATTCCATTGGCCTCATCTCATAGATGCTTTGTTTTGTCTTTGTTTTAAAACCTGAGTGATTGGTTGCTAAGCCCCTACCGTCTTTTTTAATCAAAAGCTTCTCCTTCACCCTCTTTTCATTTGTTCTTACAATTTACTTTTGTCCTGTAATCTTCAGAACAGCAGTTCTTACCCCGCCCAGGACGAACCCCAGTGATCGAACCTGGTGATACTTCCTCAGTATCCAGTGTTTTAAATGTAGACTGTAAATTAGAAACAAAACAAAATCAACTCTCTCTGTTGGGAGCTTTGGAGATTGGGGGATTTCCAGTCAGGGGTTGGTATAGAATAAATATTTGTGTCCCTCTCAAATTCACGCGGTGAAACCCTCATAAGCAGTGCGATCGGATTAGGAGGTGGGGCCTTAGGGGGTGATTAGGTTTAGTGAGGTCAAGAGGGTGGAGCCCCCATCATGGGACTAGTGTCCCCATGGGCAGAGGAAGGGAGACCGGAGCTCTCTCCTGGCTCACACAAATCAGAGGCTCTGTGAGCACACAGCACGATGGCGCTCTCACCAAGAACCTTGACCTCAGGCTTCCCAGCCTTCAGACTGTGAGAAAGAATTGTCTGCTGTCTAAGCCACCCAGTCAATGGTGTTTGGATGCAGCAGCCGAGCCGACTAAGGCAGGTTGTGAGCCTGGATCATCCTCTGATGCACCGCTGAGGAGGCTGAGGCAGCTGGGCGGGAGGGGCGGTTGGGGGGGGAGCGTTGGGGGGGGGTGGTTTAAGTGGCTGCGAGGTCACCCAGCTGGCAAGGGACAGAGACCCGATTCATGCCCAGCAGTCTGGTGCACATCCGTGTTCCAAACCCTGGTACTAACTGCCTCCTCCCTGCCACCCACTGGGTCCAGGTGCCGACAGATGGGTTCCAATCCTGACTCCACCCCTCGTTAGCTGAGTGTGACCTCAGGCTGGCACTTTGCCTCTAGACCCCACTTTCTCCACCTACCCTTGGACGGGAGGACTCCCTCAGGGAGGGTGGGAAAGGGCCGCACATAGAGGAGCCCTGGAGATGGGCCTCACCCTGTCACTTGTAGGGCAAGAGTATATAAGGGACTTCACTCCTCCCCCTTCCCCATCCTACCTCCTGCTCGGTCCTCCACTCCTGGGGCCATAACTTGCAGTCCACGAACCAGTCCTCCCTTCTGCCCTCTCCCAACATCTGCCCCTTAAGTGCCCACACAGGCAGTGGGGGCTGCTCTTGGGGAGGGGTCTGAGGAGGAGGCCTCACAGGATCTGCAGTGGGCTGAGGCATTTGGGATGGGAATTCCAGGAGGCTGGACAGGCAGGCTCAGTGAAGGAAGGAAGGTGGGCACATCCGGGCCCTGCGGAGTCCATATGTGACTGGAGCTGTGGAGCCACATGCAGGCAGAGGATGGCTGGAACAGGGCCCTAAAACCTGGGGACTCGGGGCAGGGTCCCCTCGCACTGGAGCTAAGGGTGGGCTACCTTAAATGTTTGTCCCCTCCCTCACTGGCGTCCTCACCCCAGGGCGAACATCTTCCCCCCACCCCTGCCTGGCCCGCTCAGCCTAGCCCAGCTTAGCGCACCAGTCTGCTCAGCTCTGCTCTGCAGGGAGCGTGGCTGAGGGAACTTTATCAAAACATCTAAATATGAGTTTTTCCTGCACGTCAGCCCTTCATCTTCTCCCTGCACACTCCCTGAGCATTTCATAGCGAGGGAAAAGGGAAAGGAAAAAAGGCACCCTGGCGTTTATTGAGATAAATTGTGAGAGTCTGCAAGGCTGGATTGTTAAAAATGCATCTTCGCCTGCTGCCAGCGTCATGAATACAGCTGATAAGTCAAGTTTTCTCTATCATCTCGAAGTGTCTCTGCACAGAGGGGGCTTCGTCCCCACCTCCCCCGGCTGGCTTATTCAGCCTGCGAACAATCGGCAGCCCTTATCCATCCTGAGATCCCGCACCGGCAGGCCCTCCACTCCTCCCGCACTCTGCTATGAGCAGCGGCCGGAACTCTTCTGATTGATTTTTCCTTGTGGCCTCTCGTGAGAAAGCGCGGAGGGAGTGACACTTGCTGAAAGCCAACTTTGTTCGGGCGTTTTGCCTGAGCTGGCAGCGAGCTCTCGAGGTGTAGAGGCCTCAGGCAAGAAGCACTGATTTTGTCCATGAGCCTGGGGGCCAATCGGGGCTGACTGGCCCAGGACCACCTGGCTCATGTGTCGGCAGTCTGCGGTGGTCAGCGAGGGTGGGCTCTGCTGGGGTGGCCTGGCTCTCTCCTGTGCCTGGGGCCTCTGCTGCTGGTGATGGACTGACCTGGCTCTGGTCCACGTGGCCGGGCCTGGACTTACATGGAGGCCATGGGGCCCAGGGGAAAGGGGACAAGGTCCCTTGAGGTTCAGGTGCAGAGCTGGCCCAATGCCGCTTTTGCACACTCACTTGGCCGGAGCAAGTCACAGGCCAGATTTCAGAGGTGGGAAAAGGCTCCCCCTCTCAGTGGGAGGAGATGTAAAGTCACATGGCCCAGGGCCAGGCTACCAGACAAGGGCACCGGGAATAATGCAGCCATGTTTGCAAACAGCCTGCCTCACTCACGTTACAGCATCGGACCCTTGAAGCTACCCTGTGAGGAGGGAGGGATTAACCTCAATTCTCAGATAAGGACATTGAGGCTGAGAACATTTGGTTTGCTCATTCCTTTGTTCGTTCTCTGTCGATTGGGCATCCCTGTGTCGTGGGCACTCATGGTGCTGGGATGTGGCTATGACCCAGGTACAGTCAGCCCAGCACGGGGGGAGCTGAAGACACCTAAACAGACCCAGGAGATGAGTCCGAGGGCAGCAGAGGTCATGGGAAGAGCATGGGGCCAGGATCTGACTTGGGCCTCTTGGGCCAGCTGGGTGTCCTTGGGCAATACATTTGACCTCCCTGAACCCCAGTTTCCTCATATCTATGGGGAAGCAGCTGCAGCCCTCAGGGTGGGGCGAGGAGAGAGGAACAGGAGGTGATTCAGTGCCTCCCTAACCTCTGAGCCTAGAACTTTCTCTGCTGTTGTCCTTCACACCACAGAAGTTTCCTGAGCTCCGACAATGCATCTGCCCTGCTTCCCTGGCTCTATATCCAACTCTCCCATTCAACCAAGCCTGGGACAAAAGACGGATTGCTGTGGAAGCAGGGACCCCGTCTGTCCCCACCACTCTGTCCCAGCAGCTAGGACACCTCCTGGCATACTCCAGGCACCCAATACACATTTGCTGATGAATGAAATATGGCTATTTTCTAGACAAGGAAAGCGACAGCAGACAATCAGAGCAGCCTGAATTAATCCAGGCACGAAAGGCTTTAAATCCATCAGGACACTCAGTGAATGTTCCTTGGGTGCTTTAGGGACTCTCAGGTTGGGCTTGGGTATAACGTGCTGGGGGAACTGCTGTGAGGCAGAGCCTAGGGCAGTGATGGCAAACCTATGACACGCCTGTCAGAGGTGACAAGCGAACTCATTTTTTTGGTTGATTTTTCTTTGTTAAATGGCATTTAAATATGTAAAATAAATATCAAAAATATAAGTCTTTGTTTTACTATGGTTGCAAATATCAAAAAGTTTCTATATGTGACACGGCACCAGAGTTAGGGTTTTTCAAAATGCTGACACTCCGAGCTCAAAAGGTTCGCCATCACTGGCCTAGGGCTTTCCGGCCAGCCCTGGCCCAACCCTCACCCTTAGATGGGCAAGTGGGTCGGGGAGAGACAAACAGAGGCCACATGGGATTCCTAGGGGATCATGTCTTGGGGGCAGGGCTTTAAGGGTGGGCGTGCAGCTGGGGTGGGGTCCCTCTCCTTCTGGGGAATCAACCCAAACCCACTGCCTCAGCCCGGCGTTGGGGCCTTTGCTCTTTTCCAGGCGGAGGGACCGAGACCCCTCCTGCTCCCAGCGTCAGGAATGCGCCCAGCTTAGTGTGAAATGGCCCTCGCGAGGACTGGCTCGCCCCACAAAGCTCTTCAGAGAAGCAAACTCTGACCAGTTCTCACACCTACCCGAGGCACAGAGCAATTTGTACTTGATTAAGTAAAATGTTACAGGTCACAGTGTGACCATTTTAAATCTTTCATCTTTTCTGCTTTCCTCGCTTCTCACAACCTATTAATTTCCAATTTTCTTCGCTGCCTCCTGTCCGCACTCTGCATCTATGGAGCAAGTCTCCCGGTGTCTCTGCCCTCCCTCCCCCCCCTTCCTTCTAGTACTTTTGATCCTGCTGTGAATCCTGCAGCATCCAAGGCCCCAAAAAACAACACAAGGTTGTGAGATGGGCTCTGCACATAAACCAGTGATGACAGTCCAGCGATCCTCCCAGGGTACCTGTGGGGTCACAACAAAGGGGTGACTCATCCTCTGGATCAGAAAGGCTCCCTGGAGGAGGTAGCACCGGAGCTGAGCATTTGAGAACCAACCGGTGTGACCATGGGGAAGAGTGGACAGATGCCAGGACAGAACATGTCAAGGTCATATTTGCTAAGTGGATGAATAAGCGAATGAATGGGCCAAACCCAAACCCTCCTTTCTGGTCCCACCACTTAAACACTCCAAAGGCCACCACTGCTTTGGGGATGAAGACTCAAATCCTTCATGTGGAATTTGAGGCCACACACGGCCTGGCTTGTGTCCCCTTCTCCAGCCTCCCATCCGCTCATGGGTCTTAGAGGTCTTCATGGCACTGAGAGTCCACCAGCCACTGGGCCTTTGCATGTGCTGCTCCCGTGACAGACCAGCCCTGTTCATCCCTCAGAGCCCGCACAGGCATCTCAGCCTCAGGAAGCTTTCTCCAGTCTCCCAGGAACCCCCTCTCCCTGGAATACGCTCTCACAGCACCAAGAGCCCCTTCTTTACAGCTCGTAGTGTGTGACTCCAGGTTAATCTCCATCTCCCCTCTGAACCGGAGCTCCCTGGGGCAGAGACCAAGGTGGATTGGGTTAATCCCCCTGATGCAGTGCCTGTAGCATAGCAGGTGCTTAACAAATGCGCCGAATAAAAAAAACCCACACATGAATATTGCCCAGCCAGCGTGGCTCAGTGGTTGAGCATTGACCTGTGAACCAGGAGGTCACAGTTTCATTCCTGGTCAGGGCACATGCCCAGGTTGCAGCTCAATCCCCAGTGGGGGGCGTGCAGGAGGCAGCCACTCGATGAATCTCTCTCATCATTGATGTTTCTGTCTCTCTCTCCCTCTCCCTTCCTCTCCGAAATCAATAAAAATATTTTTAAAAAATGCACCAATATTGTCACTGCAGGGTCTCCCTTTGTTAGTGCACTTGTACCAAGGCAGCTGTCCACCAAGGACCGAAATCTGCCTCAGTTGTCACCATAGCCGGGTTCCTGCCTCAGGGTCTGCACCTCACAGCCTCAGTATCTGTGAAGGAAGGGAGGGAGGGCGGCAGGAAGCAAAGGGGACTGGAGATTTAGAAGAGCCGCTGACGCAGCTTCTGGGCCAGTCTAGGAAGTGGCGGAGCAGAGAATGGCCTCCTCTCCCAGCCACGCAGGCTTCTGGCTCCCAAAATAGTCAGGTCTTCTCTCCCCCCTGCACAGGGAGAAGCCCCACAGAGCAATGGAGCTGCTGTGTATTTTCACCGCAGGGAGTTGTTTACTTCTGCGGGCTCATTATGGGGAAATGGGCTGTCAACGTGGCTTCAGAGGAGACCAGGAGGAAAGGGGACCAATTTCCTGATTGCGGTCATCATGGGGGATTTTTACCTTCGGAGGGTGCTGTTCACCCAGGAATTGGCAGGGAAACCCCAGGATCCAAGGGGCATGCAGTTCTCAGGCTGATGAGATACTCTGGGGGATTGTGTCTGGGGGGGGCTGATGAGCTGAGGGAATGTGGCTCATGGCCTCATCAGAGCGCTGTGAGACCATTGTCCCCTAGCACCTGGGCAAGGGCACTGCCCGCCTTGCTCCCAATCAGGAGCACCTGGGACAGAAACCGAGAGACCAGAATGTTCCCAGGAGCCCCCTGCTCCACCCTGCCCACCACCCCCACCTGGAGCCACCTCCAACACCCACCCTGAACGCAGCTCTGGAGACAGGTCCCCAGGGCACCTTCCCCAGGAGGCCCTGGAACCTCCTCATGGGGAATTCCAGACCCAGAGCCCACGGATCTGGGAGCAGCAAGAGCAGGCTGCTCCTCCCTCCCTGCGGGCTCTTCTCTAGTTCCCCCTTCAGGGCCCAGCTTGGGCCCCCTCCTCCAGGAAGATGAGAGGCTGGGGCCACAGTGCAGGTGAGCGAGGCCCGTGGCCTACACCCGGCTGGGATAGACCCCAGGAGAGCATTAGAGGGACCATGGCCCCGGGTGTCCCTGTGGCTGGTGTTTCTTTCCCAGTTTTCCCCGTTCCAGTCTTGTTCTGCGGGGCCACGGAGCCTTGGCCTGGGTAAAACTCACCCCTCACTGCCGCCCATTCACTTCAACTTGTCATAAATGTTTAATAATTTACTAATCAGTATGGGCAGCCTGCCTCTGGTCTCAGAGTGAAGGGTTAAGGAATTGAAATGCTGCTGCAGGCTAGTGTATTAACACAGTCCACGTTCACTGCCTGTTGTTTTGAGTTA
This sequence comes from Myotis myotis, assembly GCF_014108235.1. NCBI lineage: Eukaryota > Metazoa > Chordata > Mammalia > Chiroptera > Vespertilionidae > Myotis > Myotis myotis. Next base: position 17,777,678 of record NW_023416324.1, read on the forward strand.
ATTAGTTGGTGCCTAAATGTAACTCTTGTGAATCTCAAGTAATGCTCTTCTGGTCCACGCGTGCTTAATTAACTCACTGAACACGGTGGCAAGCTTGTGCAGAAGGAGGTGCTTCCCACACTCAGGGCTGGAGGAGGGAGTGGCGGACAGCCAGAGGGAGGGGGCCTGACAGCCTCCTCACAGGACACTTCTCCATCAACCCACAGGCCAGGCCGATCCTGACAGCCTGGAGTGGGGTCAGTGATCCCAGATTGCGGGGATCAGTTCCCACATTGCCACCTGGCGGTCAAGGCCTGTGGCCGCAGGAAACAACACAACCTTTGTGATGGGGAGTGTTTCCAAAATGGGGTCATAAATCCACATTACTGGGTTGGTCTTCCCTCCCGGGATGTGAGTTTAAGAATAGGAGCCAAGCTCTGTGGATGCCGCTAGAAAGAAGGGTCCGGGGAACACAGAGGGCAGCAGGTCCTCAGGACAGAATCCCGCGCCCCAGCCTGCTACCTGCGGTAAAGGAGGGTGCAGGGATGGGGGGTGAGGGCGCAGAGCTGTCCATGGAGAACGTGATGCCTGGCCTGGGCCTGGAAATGTGAGTAGGAGTTTCCCGGGTAGACAAGGCAGAAGGGTGCTCCAGGGAGAGGGCACAATGTGAGCAAAGCCCTGGAGGCACCCCTGCATCTCACTGCTGTCGGTTATAACCTGAGCATCCGTCACAGCGGAAGCATGAGGGTCAGATCCCAGGGCGCCTGTGCTGAACTGTGGCCCATTTCTAGGCACCTGGCTCGCAGGGTTGTTGGAAAAGCTTAAATGTACTTGACCCCGTTCACAGTTTTTAGAGCCAACTGCCTGATGTTGGGCAAGTTTACCTAACCTTCCTGTCCCTCAGTTTCCTCCTCTGTGAGGTGGGGATAATGACGCTGGGCGGGGCGAGGAGTCAACCTGTGTGAGTGCTTCAGGGGGTGCCGGGCTTGCAGGCGTTGTGGGAGCGGTGGTTGGGACTGACGCTCCTTGGGTGCTCCGCGCCTGTGGGTCCCTCTAGTCCTCAGAACACCAGGCGGGTGGGTGGTAGGACCATCGGTCCCTTTGAAGAAGCTGAATCCCAGGAGGGGAGGTGGCTTCTTCGAGGTCACAGGGCTGAGCTGGAGCGGGGAGCTGAGATCCGTCCTGCTGTCTGACTCAGAAGCCCACCCAGTGCCCAGAGCAGTGTCTGCCCTGTGGTGGGAGCTGCCCTCCCCTCCCAGGCCCTGTGAGCCCAGACCCAGGGGTTCAGGCAGAGACCCCCAGATGCTCGGGGAGAAGGGCCATCTCTGCCCCAGACCCGCTGGGGGACACTCTCCTGCCTTGTCCCACCGGGGGCAGGGGGGGCGGGGGGGAGGACGCGCGGGGGAAGCCTCTGCTCTCAAAGGACCTTCTCACTGGGTCCCTCCCAGGGAGACGGGCTGGTCCCTGCGGGCCCACTGCAGCGTCAGCAGCCCTGCCCGGCAGGGAGTGTGGGAATGGCGCCCGTGTTACCATCCGCGTCTGGAGGAGGCCCTGCTGGAGGATTAATTCGTGTGCACATGGAAAATCTCCCGCAGACTTGTCTTCTAACATTTATTCTGGAAACTGGAACATGCAGATAAGGCCGCGCCTGGCGCTGGAACCGCAGAATAAATTTGCATTCTCTAAGCCACAAAGAGCTGCATATGCATCCACTTTATGAGCCAGGAAAAGGGGGAAGCTCACACCCAGTAGATAGAAGGTTCTGGCAGGTGCTTCCCCAGCAGTGAAGGCCACCACCTGGCCCTCCTCAAATCCTAGAGCCTTAAGTTCCCAAGTCGTCACTTAATAGACTCTTAAAACTATAAAAGCTTGTGTCGGAATTCCAGGATCTTAGAATCTCAAGTCTGAAACATTTTTACTTTAATGGAATCTTAAAAATACAAAATATTGGGTCAGAATCCTAGAAAATAAACCACAGGTCACAGGTCACAGAATCTTAGCATTTCCAGGACTTTAACCATCAGCTTGCTCAGATGTCCAACCCGCAGGTAAATTCCCTCCATGATGTTTTGACAAGTGGCCTCCAGGCCACAGATCTTGTACCACGGTCACCTCCCTCGGGAAGCCCTCCCTGACCAGATCAGAGCCCCTCCACCCCCAGACTCCCATGGCTCCATGTGCATTGCCTTGTCAGCTCAGCCACAGGTGCCATTCTACATTTATTTTCATGGAGCTTGTCTGCCCTTCCACCCATTTCTCAGGTAGTGAGCCCCACATGGGGTGGGTTTCGTCTGCTTGACTCATCGCTGGATCCTTAGCATGGGGCTTGGCCCACAGCAGATGCTCAATCAATATCTGACTAAATTAATGAATGACTTAAATGAAGGGAGGGATGGATGGATGGATGGATGGGTGACTGAACGGCTGCTAAAGCTTATGCTCTTCAAGTACAACAGACCCCTCCCCCCACTGCAGCATATCTGCCCAAAGGCTGGCTGCAGGGCCTGTGCTGTGGGAGCTCAGTCAGGCTGCTGAGCCTCTCAGACCCTCGGTCTCCTCATCTGTAGAATGGAAACATGACTCCTTCTTAGAAGGTGGTTGTGAGGGTTGGGTGCTGTGATGTAGGTCGGAGGCCAAGTGTGGAGCTGGGCCCTAAATACACCAGGCTGCTTCGTTTGGATAAAGGACTTCTGTCTGTCTTTGAGCCTAGAGATTTTTCGGCTCCTGAATGTGCTGTGGGACAGGAAGAGCAGTGAGGCCAGAAGCCGAGGAGCCCAAGACTGAGCTCTCTCTGCTGCCCGGTCCTGGCTGTGCCCTTGGGCGAGTCACTGCACCTCCCTGGCCCTCTGTTTCCTCATCTATGAGAAGGAGAACTTTGCACTTGCTCCTGAAGGAGAGCTGGGAGGCCAGATCTGGATGAAGTCCTTTCAGGAGCAGAGGGTGAGGCCCGGAGGGAGCAGAGCAGAGCTGGAAAGGGAGGCAGGGAGGGCCCTCTTTGTCACGCTGTGAGAGGCCGATTGATATGCAGAGAAGGTGCCAGATTGGAAGTAAGCACTTCATTACTGAACAACTTTTTATTAAATTGATTGCCTTGCCTGTTCTCTGCATTTTTTTAAAATTACAAAACCAATTAGCTTGTTGGCAAAGGGGAGGGAAGGCAGAGCTCAGAGGGGCTTAGGGAACTCTGCCTTTCACAGTGGCCACAGCAGGAAGCCACGGAGGGTGGATGGTGGCTGGGGCGGGAAGCTGTCCCATCCACAGGGCAAGGAGCCACCCTGAGACTCAAGGGAGCCTAGTGTCGGGCAGCTTAGGAGAATGGACAGGAAAACGTGCTTTGTAAAGGAACACACACACACACACACACACACACACACACACACACACACACACTGTTAATGAAAATTCTCCCAGCATCCCTCTCTGCCCCCAGGAATGCATATGGTAGGGCTGCATCAGAAATTCTGCTGGGAAAGGGCCTGGGCAGCCGGACTCCAATGGCCAAAGTGTAGTACTCCCCCCTTCCCCCTGAAACCTCCTGCCCAAGTCACCCCGGACAGGGAGCAGGAGGCAGAGGGGGATGGGGAGGGGCAAGTGTTCCAGGACCCCATCCTCACCCCCTGCTCTAGCTGCTGCAGCAGATTTCACATCAGGACATGTGCTCCCTCCGCACAGCAGTGGATGAGAGGAGGCGGAGAGGATAAATCCGGGTGGGGGCAGACGGGGGCGCCAGGGACTCCTCGTGGGTCATCACTGGTGTGCCAGTGAGCAGACAGGCCAGGCCTGGAGGGAGAGCTCCCCAGAAGCCTGTGTGGCTGGGCAGGGAGAGGGGCTGGCAGCAGGAGGGGGTGGGGAGGGGGTGTGAATCAGGAAGGGCCCCTGGAGAAGTCTGAGCAATCATTCCTCCTGCCCGGGGTTTGCTGTTCTCAGGTGTTGGAGGCAGCAGCACTCAGATGAGCAGCAGCCTGGGTTACAGGCAGCCTCTGGGCTGTCCAGCCCGAGCCAAGCGGCTCCAGCTTTGGGGAGACACATGGATGAACTCTGAGGACTCTTACTGAGGCAGGCCCAGCTGGGTGGAGTCACTGGGCTTCCTGATGGAGGGCCTGGGCCTGGCCTAGGTGAGGAACACCGCATGCGGCCCACCAACCTGGGTGGGTGTCTTCTCTCCTCCCTAGAAGCAGGTGTGAAACCCCCAGGGGCCCTGGGCAGGGGATTTTCCAAGGAGGCTGTCAATGACCTATGTTCGTGCCTGCCCCTCCACCCAGCCCGGTGCCAGCAGCTCACAGTAGGGCTGAGAGTGTGGGTACAGAGGTGACAGACCTGGGTCCAAGTTCCACCTCCATGACTTACCTTGAACACAGAGACACTGCCTCAACCTTCTTATCTGTAAAATGGGGTTGATGATACCGGCCTCAGAGGTGTGGCATGATCCACAAGGACAACGCCCCCCGTAAAGCTCTTGGTTCTGCTTTTGCAACCAGTTCAATAACCCCCAACCGGGAGACTAAGTGCCCCAGCCTCAGCCTTGCCTCAGTTTCCCCAGTTTAGCAAATAGGAAGTCAGCCAGACCTGAGTTCAAGTCCTGGCTCAGTGTCTTAGCTTTGTGACATTGGACATATCACTCAATCTCTCTGTGCCTCACTTTCCTTTCTGTGAAATGAAGAAAATAGCTTAGAGATGCTGAGAAGCAAATTATGTGGGCATACCAATGCCCAACCCAGCCAAAGGGAGGCATCGCCGCCTCTCTCTGCCTCCTCCTCCTCCCTTTTCTCCCCCTTCTCTCCCTCTTCCCTCCCCCTCCCTCTCTTCTTCCCCTCCTCCTCATTTCCTCCTTATCTTTCACTCTGCACATATTGAATTTTATGTAATTGGGATCATACAATCTTTTCAGCTATTCAAGTTTTTTTTAACTCACTATACATCATCAGCATTTTCCCACATCACCGACAATTCCTCAAAAGCACGATGTTAATAGCTTTGTAATTGTACCTCATTCAGATGCGCCATAATTTACCTCACCAGCCCGGCAGATACTCAGAGATTACAGTCCCTTTCTACACATCAGGCTGTGACGAGCATTTCGGCCCATGTGCCTGAGTCCCTGACACGTCCTCAGGACAGACTCATGCAGGTGGAATCAGGGCCCTGAGAGCAGCAATGATTCTCAAGGGCAAGGACAAGCAGCAGCCTGGGGCGGCACCTGGGACCGGAGTCACGGGTGGTTCCATCCCACTGCCCTCCCCTGCCGGTGCCCCGGCACAGCCCTTCTCCTCTGGTTTTACATTTAACCCACCTGTTGCAATTGCCCCCAGCTGGTCTCCTCCTTCCCGTCCATCCAGAGCCCAGATGGGGCCTGACACCCAGTAGGTGTGCAGAATAAGTGTTGAAGCCTGAACTACCAGAATGCTCCTTAAGTACACACTCACACACACTCACACACACACTCACACACACACTCACACACACACTCACACACACACACTCACACTCTCTCTTACACACACGCACACACTCACACACACTCACACACACACTCACACACACACTCACACACTCACACATACTCTCTCTTACACACATGCACACACTCACACACACTCACACACACACACACACTCACACACACTCACACACACTCTCTCTTACACACATGCACACACTCACACACACACTCACACATACTCTCTCACACACACGCACACACACGCACACACACACACAAACACACTCACACTCACACACACTCACACACACACACACTCACACACACTCACACACACTCTCTTACACACATGCACACACTCACACACACACTCACACATACTCTCTCACACACACGCACACACACGCACACACACACACAAACACACACACTCACACACACTCTCTCTTACACACACGCACACACACTCACACACACTCACATACACACACTCTCACACACTCTTACACACGCACACACATGCACACACACACAAACACACTCACACACACTCACATACACACACTCTCACACACTCTTACACACGCACACACTCTTACACACGCACACACTCACACACACACTCTCACACACACGCACATACACTCATTTTGCCACAGCTCTCCCCTTCCTCGCTGGAGCTCCCCATCGTTTCTATTTCTTCCTCCTCACTGCCTTGAACACCAAGGCCTGTACTGATTCAACCTGCTTTGCTGTAAAACAGAGTTGATAATGGTGCCAACGCCTTCCCCTGGAGACAGTATAGAACGGCAGCTAAGAATACACTCTTGAGCCAGACCGTTTGGGTTTTGAAGTTACTGAATTTCTCTTTGCCTCAGTTTCCCCTCAGTAAACTTGGGGGAGTCTACCTCACAGGGTCACCGTGGGGAATCACTGCCGTGCTGCCGATAAAGTAGGAGAATGGTACCTGCAGAGAGGAGCACCTGTGAGTGAGTGTGAGGTGCTGCCTCCTGCAGCCAGACCACAGCCTGTGGCCGTGATGGCCAACCTTTTGAGCTCGGCATGTCAGCATTTTGAAAAACCCTAACTTAACTCTGATGCCGTGTCACATATAGAAATATTTTGATATTTGCAACCATAGTAAAACAAAGATTTATATTTTTGATATTTATTTTAAATATTTAAATGCCATTTAACAAAGAAAAAACAACCAAAAAAAATGAGTTTGCATGTCACCTCTGACACGCGTGTCATAGGTTCGCCATCACTGGCCTGTGGCATGGGGTAGGGACTCCTACTCCTGCTGCAAGAAGGAGTCTACCTGTCCGCCCCCTGCAGTTACGAGGGCTCATATGACTGGTTCTCCAAGGTGGGCTGTCAGCAGAAGAGACGTGTGGTGCTCCCAACTGGAGCACTCAGTTCTGATGGAGACCCTCAGCCCTCCTCTTTCCCTCCCTGGGCAGCACAGAACAAGCCTTGTGTTCTGACGGTGGGGCCACGGTGGCAGCCTGAATCGCCAGTCTGCAAGGGAGACAGCTGCCCGGAAGAGCCACCTGGGCCTTCGCTGGCTGTGTCATGTGAAGTCAAGAAGATTTGGGGTTGTCCCTGCAGCAGAGCCCTGATGCTCCAGTGTGGCATCGGCCCCTGCAGATGGTTGCAAGCTGGACAGCACCCGTCCTGAGCTGAGTGGCAGCCACTCGGTTGCAACCTTCTGCTGTTGAAACAGGGACCCCCGTGGTCATATTTTCCATGTTTTCAGGAGAAGCCAGAACGAGGATTCTTATTTAAAAACTTGGCAGCTTTTCAGTGTTGGTAATTAAATCGAGGCTTTTTAAAATCCCGACTGAGCCGAACAATTTCTGCTTGTAGACGAGATGTGCCCCGAGGCTGCTTGTCAGGCCTCTGGCCTCCACGTCCAAGTCTAAGCTCCTTCGCCTGCCATTCAAAGCCCATCATGATCTGTCTCACAGCTTCCAAACCCCAACCCCGAACTCGGGCTGCACTTAGCCACTGACAGGTCACCCACCTGGGCCTCTGTCCATACCGCTCCCCAGGGCATGGCCTTTGGTATCAGTCCACTAGATTGCAGCCCGGATCACCACCCTGTGAGAGCTGGGTGACCTCCCTGAACATCTGTTTCCTCTTCTGTAAAATGAAGGTGAGCATAGCTATCTTACAAGGTGCCCTAGAGCGCTACATAAACACTGTCTCATGGGGCTGGCCCAGAGTGAACCTCATCCCCCTCTCCCCATGAAAAGGGACCTGTCTGCAGCTGCTCCCCTCACGCCACTCACTACCACCCAAGACACCCCACAAACCCCCCTCCACCTCTCTTTCACAAAGACCAGACCTGCATTGTGTCTTGCATCTCTGTGAGGCCCTGCGGTCCCTCTCCACCTGCCTTCACAGGGTTCACCACAACTAATCCCTTACATGTATAATCCCATCCCGATGTCTGCTTCTTGGAAGACTCGGGCTAGTGGTCCAAGAAAACAGGTGGCGAGAGAGGCTTGGGGACCTGGCTCAGCCGCCCCACGCAGGGTAGAGGACACCATCCTGGTGGGAAGGTGGGGGCACAGACAGTGCTTGGCATAGAGTGGCAGCTTGATTGCTAAAGGTTGCATCTGTGTTACCTGGGATGACGTTCCAGGGGAGGAGCCTCCTGTGGCAGGTGTGATGGTGCAGGTATTTGAAAGATGGAGGGTGAGCAGTGCCTACAAAGGCAGCAGAGATGACTGGGCACTTCCTCTACCATCTGCCAGGGCAACTCGGGCAATTTCACTTCGTTGAGAATTGAGCTACTAAGTTGGGCTCAGGTACTGCAGAGGGGTAGTAAGAGACCGGGGGCTCCTGACAAGCCCCCTGGTAAGCGTGAGAGCCAAAGGGCCTGCTGCTCGCTCACAGAGAGGCCCGTACCTCCTGCACTGGGAGAGCAGGCTTGGCTGAAGAGCAGGCTGTAGAGGTACTTGTCAGAGGCACCGAGCTCTGAGGGTGCCCACCTCAGGTCTGTTATACGTAGCCAAGGCCTTTATGAGAACAACTGGAACTCTGAAACACAGGACACGGACAGCTGAGGATGCTGACTTTGCAACTCTCCCCACACCCTCTGGGCTCGCAGGGACAGCCTACCCTTTCCTAGGAAGAGCCAGAACTTGTGCTGAAGGTGTTGCCCAGGACTCGCCCGCCCCTCAGGAACAGGTAGGCCCTGGGAACCTGCCCCACCTCCTCTTATTGCTGCCAGGTGGATAAGTAGGCTTCGATCCCAGCATCGTCCGGCCGGGGACATGCTGGGCTGAAAGAAACTAGCCACCAAAGCAGCAGGAGGAATTTCTGATCATGTCCTCATAGGAACCTGGGGAGTGGACTGTGAGGGAGCTGATCAAGGGAGCCAGACTGCACGGCTGACTAAACAGAATTCCTTGACTTGGAGAGTTTGGGGAACACAGCATGGACCCAAGGGATGGCCTTGAAAACGTGATGGCTAGTTCTCACTGATGTGGAGGCGCCTGAGTTGCCTCGGCAGGTGCAGAGGAAGGAATCAAAAGGCTAAGCAGAGTGGGCAGGCTGGAAGGGACTATGTCCCACGGGAGGGCCCTGAGGACACACAGTTCACCAAAGCCATCAGGAGTGCCTGGTGAGGGACACGGAGGCGCCCAGCCATGGCTCTCTGCTCGTCTAGGGTTGAGGAGGTTCGGGGTGGGGGAGGGAAGGAGTGGCAGAGGCCAGCTGGTGGCACATACAGCCAGAAGCAAGGAGATTGCAATGACCAAAATGACCAGTAAAGTCAGAGGGACAGCCAAGAGGGCTGGGCCTGTGGGAAGGTGTGGACATGGGACAGCCAACAGGGTGCTGCTTAACACCTCCAGCCAATATAAGATAAGAATGGAGAGCTGGGCCATGCAGCAATAACAATGAATGAACTGCTGATATTTGCAACAACTTGGGTGAGTATTGATTATGTCTAATGTCAGAAAAAAAAGCCAATCCCAAAGGTTATATATTTAGTATATGATTCCACTTACATACTAGTAACACTAGAGGCCCAGTGCACAAATTCATGCACCAGGCCTCTAGGGTTACTAGGATGTAAGTGGAATATACTTGGCCTGGCCTGTGGGATTGGGATGAAACTGGCTTTCTGACATCCTCTGAGGGGTCCCGGATTGCAAGAGGGTGCAGGCCAGGCCAAGGGACCCCACCAGTGCACAATCGGGGCTGGGGAGGGACATGGGAGGTTGGCCAGTCGGGGAGGGACCACAGGAGGCTCCAGGGCCTGTCTGGCCTGTCTCACTCAGTCCCTATCATCTGGACCCCAGCAGCAAGCTGACCTACCAGTCGGAGCGTCTGCCCCCTGGTGGTCAGTGCATGTCATAGCAAGCAGTTGAGCAGCCTTAGCATATTATTAACATACTAGAGGCCCGGTGCACAAAAATTTGTGCACTCAGGGGGGAAGGGAGGTCGCTCAGCCCGGCCTGTGCCCTCTCGCAGTCTGGGACCCCTCAGGAGATAACGACCTGCTGGCTTAGGCCTGCTCCCAGGTAGCAGAGTGCAGGCCCAATCCCTAGGTGCAGCCCCTGGTCAGGCTCAGAGCAGGGCTGATTGGGGAGTTGGGGCGCCACCCCCTGTCATGCACAGAGCAGGGCGAATCAGGAGGTTGTGATGCCACCCTCAGTCACGCTCAGGGTCGGGCCGATGGGGAGGTTGCAGCCCCACCCCCTGCCACGCACGGAGCAGGGCCAATCATGGGGTTGGGGCACTGCCCCCTGTCACGCACAGAGCAGGGCCCATCAGGGGGTTTGGGAGCTCCCCCCTGTCACACACAGAGCAGGGCGGATCAGGGGGTTGGGGTGCCGCACCCTGTCATACTCAGGGCAGGGCCGATGGGGAGGTTATGGCTCTACCCCGTCACACACAGAGCAGGGCCCGTGGGGGGGCGGGGGCGCTGCACCCTGTCAAACACAGAGCCGCAGGGCGATCAGGGGGTTGGGGAGCTCCCCCCTATCAGGCACAGAGCAGGGCTGATCAGGGGGCTGGGGCATCTTCCCCTGTCACGAACAGAGCAGGGCAGATAGGGAGGTTGTGGCCCCGCCCCCTGTCACACACAGAGCCGCAGGGCGATCAGGGGGTTTGGGCGCTGCCCCCTGTCATGCTGATCCTGGTGCCGGGAGGCATATTACCCTTTTACTATATAGGATAGAGGCCTGGTGCACGGGTGGGGGCCTGCTGGTTTGCCCTCAAGTGTGTCCTGGATCAAGGTGGGGGTTCCCACTGGGGTGCCTGGCCAGCCTGGATGAGGGGATGATGGCTGTTTGCAGCTGATCACACACCCTTCAGGGTGGGGGTCCCCACTGGGGTGCCTGGCCAGTCTGGGTGAGGGGCTGAGGGCTGTTTTCAGGCTGGCGGGTGACTGAAGCTCCCAACTGCTCCTTTTTTTCTTTTTTATTCTGGGCCAGCTTTAGCTCTGAGGCTTGGCTTCAGCTCTTAGGCCTCCGCTGCTGAAAGCAGGTATCTAGTTTGTTTGGGTTCTATAATCGAAACACTGTTTCAACTCCAGCTCTGAGATCCCGGCTGGCTGAAAGCAGGTTTCTGGGGTTTTGTTTAGCTTCTATATTGTAATAATGTTTCAAACTGCAAGCTCAGAGGCCGGCAGTGGCAGGCAGGGAATGTTGGAGTCCTCCATCACTGAAGCAAGCAAGCCTCATGTTCGCTTCAAGCTGCCTGGCTGCCGGCCGCCATCTTGGCTGGCAGTTAATTTGCATATCACCCTGATTAGCCAATGGGAAGGGTAGTGGGCGTATGGCTAATTACCATGTTTCTCTTTTATTAGATAGGGTTATGCTTTGATTGGTTGTACAGCCAACCAGAAGACTTTGCACTTAGCATACTAGGCTTTTATTATATAGGATTCTTAAGATGACCAAACTGTGGAACTGGAGGACTGATCAGCAGGCACCAGGGATTAGGAGGAATGGAAGATGGGGAGGAGGGTAGGTGTGAATTTAAAGGGGTAGCACACGGGAGATCTTTGGGATGATGGAGTGGTTCTGATCACAATTGTGGTACAGTCTCCAAAAATCTACACCTGTGATACAACGGTATAACACTATACCTATAAATTGCACCAATGTCAGTTTCCTGATTTTGAGATATTGTACTATAGTTATGAAGGTGCAACCATTGGGGGAACTAGTTGAAGTTTATATAATCCCTCCTGTACCATTTTTTTTTTTTTGCAATTTCATGTGAATCTATAATTATCATAAAATAAAAAGTTTTTTAAAAGACAAGAATGGAGAAGGTGGCTTAAGCAGTCACCCCAATAAAATGTAATTACTTGCTCAGCTAGCACACCTGAGCCAATTTTCAGATCAGGAACCATTGATGGATGAGGTGGCCAGGTCCCTAGGAAGAAAGAACCTTCAACATCATGGCAAGTATATACCATGATGGTTTTCCCGGTTCTTCCCCAAAGGGACTGGCAGCTACTTATTTGGGTGACTGTCCACTGAGGGAAGGGGATAACCAGACACTCTGAGGACTATGGGGTAGAAGGTCCGAGTTGCACTGAGACCTAGAGGCTCAAAGTGTCTCCGTGACCCCCTTCTCGCAGCGGGAACCTATAGGAAGCAGCAGGAAAGGGAATTCTGGCTAACGACTGGCTCACAGTGGGCTCACTGGGTCCATGGACCCATTCAGTGGCCCTTTCCCCAGGCCCAGAGTGAATCATTGGGACTGATACACTTGGAAGCTGGGATAACTCCAAATTTGGGTGCCTGGTCTGTGGAGTAAGAGCTATCCTAGTGAGAAAGCCTCTAAAACCATCCCCTACACTAGCCAGGATTACGGTCAAAGGCAGTGTCACATCTGGGCTGGAGGATGGCAAAGATTAGTACCATCATAAAAAAGTGAGCACAGACAGTATCTCCATTTAACCTGGCCCCTGCAGAGACAGATGGACACTGGGAAATGGCCTCAGACTACTCCAGGCTCAGCCAGGCACCCGCTTTTATTGGAGGCGATGTGCTAAAACAGATTAAGGAGGCCGCAGGTAGATGGTATGTGGCATTGTCTTAGGAGATGTGTTTCTTTGCCCTCCTGATGGGAAAGGGGACAAGGAACAGCTCAGACACACAATCACAGACAACCATCTTTGTTTATGGCTCGGCCACTCTGGACTCTGCAGCTTCAGAGGTGCTGGTCCCCATGTACCCATGCTCCTGCCAGGATTCACAGGAGGGGTCCACTGAACCACAAGTTACAGCTGACCACCTCCCCCCGGGGCAATTTGGAGCCAGTTGCAAACAGGGGTGTCACTTTCACCAACAGGAGGAAGGGGGACAAGAAGGAGGAGGTAGAGTCCAGATGATCCCTTCTAACCCCATTATAATTGTGAATAGACATGCACTGCCCTCGTGGCTTGAGAAGGGTTAGCAAGGGTTCAGCATCCCTCCCCTGGGAATAAGGTGTGCCATACTAGGCAGGAGGTGGCAGCCGAGAATGAGGGGACTTCAGAAAGGGCAGTGGAGGAGGGCAGTGGACACCAGTTAGGACCCTGAGATCAAACACAGGAATTAGGCTGTGCTTGGCATCACAAGCCTTCCTCCCCCGGATTCCCCTTCAGGAAGGGCAGCCATGGAAACCAAGGAGGCGCTGATTCCCCAGCCTCTGTGAAGAGGGAGAACTCAGTGCCCAAGGGGTGGACTGTTGTGGCTACGAAAACGGAAAATGCGTCTCTCAGATCTGCTGCCCGAGCATGATTGACAGGTGGCCTGTCTGCTGCCCTCTGAAATCCACCGGAAAGGAAGAGCTTCTTACAGCCCCTTAGGCCCGGCTCGGCAGGAGGGGCTGGGCTGTGCCAATGCAGGAGGAGGAGGCGGCAGGAAAATGAACAGACCATGACATGCAGAGATGGTAATGGAATTCCCCCCCCCCCCCCCCCCCCCCCCCCGCTCACTGAAGGTGATGGCTGTTTTCTCATCCCTCTCTAGGGACTTGCCTTGTGACCTGGTTCAAATTCCTGCCCCTTCAGGACCTCAGTTTCCCCATTTCTACTATAAGTTGGTCTGAAGCCTCAGTTTCCTCATTTCTACTATAAGTTGGTCTGAAGCTTGTTGTAAGGATGTATCTAACATAACCAGAGCAGGACAATGAGAGCTCAGAACACTGTGGGCCTGGTTGAGCCTGAGAGTCTCCATCCTGAAAACCCACCCCCCAGCCCGCGGCGGGCTGGCTCCTGCCAATCCAGGATCCCGGGTCTGCAGCGGCTCCTCCCCACCACTCCTTTCTTCTCCCACTTAGCAAACAGCTTCACTTAAAAAGCCATCTGGGAGGATGGATGGCACAAGGCACATTTTGTAAAATAAGTTTTCAGGGAGAAGAGCCAAGAAATTAAAGGCACAGCACTTACGATTCCAATCTTATTAGGCCCCATAACTCTGACCGTTGGAGAATTGCGGTTCTGTGTTATAAACTCCTCCCTCCCCCCACCGCCCAGTGTTCTGGGCTCCATCTCCATTTGCCTTTGAGTGGCCTGTTCCCCATGTCTCCCTGGGGATGAACGTCCCCCCTTTCAGCAGGAGGGGCTGCAGTGGGGCTTCCCTAGTCTGGGACTCTCCTGTGCCATGGCTGCCCCCCTGGGGGAGCTGGCCCCTCTCCCTACTGGAGTCCCGGGTGAAGGTTTGTCTTCTGTGGGGACAACAGGTGGATGCCCTGTGAAGGGGAGATGTGTCCTCAGTCGGGTGGATGGGTGTCCCTGGGGAGGGGTTATGACCTCCCTGTCGCTGGAGGTGTGCACAGTGGCGGGTGAGCACTCAGCAAAGAGGCCTCGCAGGAGGCGAACTAGCCAAATGGGCTTCCGAGGCTGAGAGATCTGGGCGGAGTCCTGGCCACACTGCCTGCAAGGTGCCTGACCTTCGGTAACGACTCACACTCACTGAACCTCCGTTTCACACAAGGCCCTCGCCCCAGTGCAGCGGGGTTATCAGCTGGGAGGGACCGAGGGACAAAGAGAGCAGCTACCCAGAGGCACTGGTGCAATGACAGGACTCCTGTCTCAGGGTGGAGGAGGGGGGTGAGGGGGAAGAGTGAAGCCCATCAGAGCAAATGGCCACAGGGTGAGGGGCCGCTTACCCAGAGGCCACAGGTGAAGGAGACGCAGGCTGTGGGCAGCCCAGGGTTCCATTTTTAGCTCTGCCCTTTCACTGCTGTGTGCCCTGGGGAAGTCACTCTCCCTCTCTGTGTTGTAGTAGCCTCACCTGTACAATGGGCCACAGCTGCTCCTCACAGGGGTGTGGGGTGATGGTGTGTGTGCCCCACTTGCCCTGAGGGCTTTCCGCTCCCTAATCAGCACCCCTGCCTCACCACCCTTCCCCCTCCCTCAGCCTTCCAGGGACTGCACGGCCCCCTCGGGACCTATTGCATGGACTCTGGACGAGCCACTGCCCTCCTGTCTCCTTTTCAATCCCAGCTGTCACAGTCCAGCAGGAAAGAGATGACACACGCAAACGATTTTCTGGAGGGACATTGGCAGGGGGACTGTTGACAGGTGTGAGAGTGGGGTCAGACAGCCAACCAGGGGTGGCACCCTGGAAACAGAGACCAAGGTCTCAAGAGGGCTTGGCCATGTGAACACACAAGCATAGACACCTGAAGAAGGGGGCGGGGTCATGTGAACAAGCAGAGTGGGCGCATGGACAAGAGGGCGGGGCCACATGAAGATTGAGGGGATGCGGCAGGGAGCCCCCAGAATCTGAAAAGGCAGGAAGGAACCTCCCCTGGAACCCTCTGAGGGAGCACAGCCCCAGACACCCTGATTTCAGATTCTGGCCCCAGAAAGGGGAGAGCACCTGTTCCTGTTTGTTTCAAAATAATAGTCCCACTCCCCATGGGTTGTCATGGGGACTAAATGACATAATGTGGGCAGAACACTGAGCGCAGAGCACATGCTTTCAGTACTGGGGTTCAGGGGAGGGTGGAGGATGAGTTGACACCCTAAGCAATCTAAGATTCCAAATGGCCGTGGTTTTAGAAACCTAAGACTGAGGTCCAACAATTCAATAATCGTCAGATGGTAAGATTCCCTAGGATTCTAAGGCCTAATGAAATCACGATTTTACTCTCCTACCTTTCTAAGGCTTATTAGTAATCTGAGGCTGTGTGCTTCAAAGTACCACGCTCTGCCCCACGCCCCACCAGCTGGCCAGGCTCTGTGATGGACAAGGCGTGTTTATCTCTGTCCCTCCCTTGACTTCAAATCTCCGTTTTTATTCCCACTGACCTTCCTGTTCTGTCAGAGTCCACTTTTATTAAAACAGCCTTGACCACTGGCTCCTTTGTCCCAGGCACACCAGACCCCTCCGTGTTTCTGACCCTCTGTGCCCCCGCTTTTCTTCCCCACCCACTGAACCCCACATTTGCCCATTGAAACCCTCCTTCAAGGTCTAGGTTGCAAGTAGAACTTCCCAGAGGCTTAATTCTCTTCCCAATTGAAATCAGCAAGCAATGTCCTGGTGGTATTTCCAGTGCACTCGGTACAAGTCACTAACATAACAACTCTCATGGTCTGACTCATGATTGTTGTTGGGGAGAAAATCTCTGGCCTTCATTCCATGTCAGACCCGCCTCTGGTATCCTTCCAAGACCCCTATGTGCCTTCTGAAGAAGGAAGAGTCGGGGGTCTGATGGTCAGAGGCAGGACACTGATTGGGCCATACTCACTAGTAGACAGAGTCAGTGCATAGAATGAGATGGAGCTGGACCAGCTCTCTCCCCGCCCCCCATCATCTCCCACTGCCTGCAGCCAGGAGGCCAGTCAGGTCCGCAGACCCAGCCGGGGTAAAGCCAGGGCGGGAGGAAGCAGGAGGTCTCACTCCAGCCCCCCTTCGACCTGCAGGACTATGCTAGTCATGGTGCAGCCAGCAAAAGAGAATCCACTCTAGCGACTCAGACAAAGAATTTAGTGCAGGGAACGGGAGCTGACGAGCCACAGGAGATGAGGCTGCAGAACTCAGTGATTACAAGAACCAGCTGCCACCTGGACTGGAAGGTCACAAAGATGAGGAGGCGACATCCCAGAGCTGGGATTATCATGGGAGTCGGAGCCCTGGCAGGGGCCACCCAGCGGGTTCTGGGACCATCGGCGAGAGGTTGTCCAATGGGAGCTGGGGTCACAGTCGAGAGGCAGGTGCTGCTGAACAGGCCACCTGAAGGCTGCCTCCGCACACAACTTTTAAAGCTGTTTGTTCGTTCATTCGTTCATCTGACACATTTGTATTGAATCGCTACTAGTCTGAGACTACATTCTAGGTGCTGGCAATACAGCAGTGAATGCGACAGACAGAAACCTCTGCCCTCATGGGACTTAATGTCTAATTGGAGGAGACAGACAGTGAAGAGGTGGGAGGTGCCAGGTGGCCAACTCCTACTCATCCTTCAAGTCTCAGGGCAGAAGTGGCTCCTCCAGAGAGTCCTCCCTGAACACACCATCCCCACCCAGACAGACCAGAGTTCTGTGCTCCCAACTCTCCAGTGCTCGCTGTGGCGGGTGGTCCACAGCACGGGAGGAGTGGAGGAGCCGGGAGACAAACCATAGCAGCCCCATCTCCCTTCAGCCAGGCCCATTGCCTTCCTCTCTAGGGCCTTTGGGGCAGTGAGGGCTTTTCCTGCCGAGACCTCAGCCTATAACTGGGAGTGCGGAGGGTCTCCCCTCTCCATCATGGCCCCTTGTCCCCACTCTGCCCTCTCTCCACAGGAGGGTCGGGGCTGCAGTCCCCTGCTGGAGCCCCCAGGGTGCCTCAGGCAGGCTCTCCCCCTTTTCTCCTTTCTCTGGGGGATAGAGGTCAGGAGCCTCGCACTCCACATATCACGCTGGCCTCTCGTCCAGTGTATCCAGCTGGCCCGTCAGCTGGAATCCTGACCTTCTTCTGGACAAATCCCTTACCCCATCCCCAAGGTGGGATGCCTCTACCTCCAGGACACCGCCTAGGTCTGCCCACTGCTGCCCACTGCCTTGGCCACTGCTCTGGTCTGAGCTGCCATTGGCTCCTGCCTACATGTCCCCTTCACCTCCTCACTGGGCTCCGCTCCCACTCCAGCCTCCATGGAGGATCTGGGGGTTGTTTTAAGAAACCAATCACATCAAGTCACCCCCTTACTTAAAACCCTTCAGGGCTGCTCACAGAACCTTGAGTAAACCCAGCCCTGCTGGCCAAGGCCCAGGAGGCCCCATGGGGTCTGGCTGCTGCCTTCTCCCCTCCTCAGGCTCCCTCCTCATCACACTCTGCCCCAGTGTCCTTCTTTAGTGCCTCCAAACTCCTTCCCACCCCAGCGCCTTTGCACATGCTGTTCCCACTCCCTAGATCACTCTGTCCCCTACTCTTCAGGTAACCAGCTCCTTCAGGTCTCAGCTTATGTACCATCTCCTAAGATTCCCCCATCTGAGTCCGTCCCCTCATTATCCTTCGCCATAACCTTGTGTCCATGGCATGCTTGGCCCCACCCCAAGGTGTCATGGTCTGTGTGACTTTTTCGAAGGGCCATGTTCCACTCTTGACTGTGAGCCCCAGGAGTGCAGGCACCTTGTTCAGTGGGTTTATTTCCCATCCCTGCACCCAGCATGTGGTTGTCACATAGTAGGTTCTGGAAGAGGACCTGAACCTATAAGAATGGGAAAGGAGTAAAAAAAAATAAATAAAAAGCACATGTCCCTTTAAATAGAGTAGAAATAACTGTGAGTGTTGTTAATTGTTTTTATTTGGAGGATGTTGGTTTTCATTTTATTTGATCTTTTAATAACTCACACAGCATAATCAGCTGGTAATTACAGCTTCCATCTCTGGCTTGTGCCTCCACGACTTCAGCTCAGAGCACTGGAACCGTTTCATATTTAATCAGTATTTGAGCCAGAATGCTCTCAGGGGAGCGAGCTCATGTCGCCGTGTAGAGTTTAATTCTCAGTGATGTTAATTAGAACAGGAAAACAACCTGACTCAGAGCAGAGCTGCGTGGGGTCCCCAGTGACAAGAATGAGAAGCTCCGCCCCCTTGCTTGCCTCATCCCTGCGCACAGCACCTGTGGTCCCATCCCCCCGCCCCCCCCTCCCGGGCAAGGCAGAACCAACTGTCCGTCCCATTTGCCAAGCATGAAGCTCCCAGTGGCCGAAGGGCCCCTCAGCACCTGGAAGTCCCCTCAGGGGCTTTCTGGAAGGATCCAGGTGGTGAGGGCGCAGAGGGCTTTCCGAGCAGATTAGGGCTTTGCTGGACAGTCCACCCTCCCTCCAAGGCGAATAGGATCTTTCCCTTCAACCACTGGCTCTCTCTTCTTGTGCTCACCCTCCGGCCTGGGGCTGCTCCCTCCAGCAGAGTGGGGGGCGGGGGGGTGGGGCGAGGAATGGCCCGCCTGCCGGCCTGGTCACCATCACACACGGATCTGACCCTCCTGGAGCATCCTGACTCCTCTTTCCTGGACTGTGTCACGTTCCTAGGACACATTTGTCTGTGTGGTAGAGAGTGAGCTGCAGAATGCACACTCTCTCTTTTATTTGAAAAAAATATATATTGATTTTTTTACAGAGAGGAAGGGAGAGGGATAGAGAGTTAGAAACATCGATGAGAGAGAAACACCGATCAGCTGCCTCCTGGGGATGTGCCCACAACCAAGGTACATGCCCTTGACTAGAATCGAACCTGGGACCCTTCAGTCTGCAGGCCGACGCTCTATCCACTGAGCCAAACCGGTCAGGGCAAATGCATGCTCTCTTCCTTACCTGCCATCCCAGCCCCTAGCGCAGTGCCAGCACGTGGCAAGGGTTTGGTAAGCGAAGGGCTAAGCAGAGAGCAGAGCGGTGACAGGCAACAAGGAGAGGGCATGTGGGGGCCGGGTCCACACGGTGCCAGCAGCAGGTTAAAGGGGGAACGGTGCAAACCCCTCTGGCTGAGACATTTCTCAAAGCAGCTTCTGGGAGGCGGGCCCTCGGTCGATGCTCTAACGTTCTCAGTGTGTCCCCATTGGGGAAAGTGACTGACACGGCATTTGGGACATGGAATGTGTCGCATGGGAACCTGGGGGAGCCATGGAGCCCTCATCCTGCCAGCTTCGACGTGTCTTCTCTGTCACGCATGCGGGGATTCTCAGAAAAGCTGAGCACGAGGAGGGAGCCTTTATTGAGCACTGGCTGTGTGCCCAGAGCTGGCCCTGGGCCTCACACATATGAACCCAGTAGCCTTCACATCAGCCCATGAGGGATGCATGTGCTATTGCACCGTCCATTTTAAAAACAGGGAAACTGAGGCCCAGAGATGCCACCAGTTGCCCAAAGCCTCCCGGCTGGTGAATGTGTTTGAAACTGGGGCTCCGGGGAGGCTCCCCTCTGATTAGACAGCAGCCTGGTGACGCTGGGCCTCTGTCTGAGGCCCCACCTCCCACCTGGAAACGGTGGCCTGGGAGCAGGTCCCGGCAGGACCGCCCTGGCACTGCTAGAGGTGGCCTTTGGTAAGTCCTCAGCTTCATCCTGGCAAGCAGAGAGGGGGCGGCCCATCCTCTTCCAAGCAGAGCGCTCACATTGGTCCACGGAGGTGACCAGGCCTCTCCGGCACCGTGTGGAAACCGTAACATTAGAGCCAGAGGGACTCCCCTGTCACTGAGCTCAAAGTGCCCATTGCAGGATGGAGGACAGAGGCCCGAGCTGGGAGCATGAGAGCAGGGACTGGAACCCTATCTGTCGCTGATGGAGGGAGAGCTCCTCCCCACAGATGGGGTTCAAATGCCTCCTTTTAATACTAGTTTTAAATTTTCAAGTAAAGAGCAGGAATCATGGCCCCCCAGGCTCCTGCAGTGAGGAGAGGAGCAGGAGTCCTCGCTGAGGGCCGGGGGCCGGGGGCCGGGACATGACCAGCAGTTTTTCTACCACAGAACCGCATTCGGGGGGAAGGCAGGTGGTGGGGGAGGCAGGGGGGTTCGTGTGGCTTAGGCAGGTAGTAGGGGTGGGTGGCCATTAAAAGGGAAGGCAGGAGAGGCAGCCGGGATGGACCCCGAAGGACCTTGGGAGCCACGTGGAAGATTCTGGCCTTGACACTGAGTGCAGTGGGGAAGCCTGGGGAACCAGAAGCCTTGGGGCGGCCCAGTGGGATGTGCATTTAGGAAGTTCATGCTGCTGTGATGGGGAGGGCGGCTCCACGCAGGACCGATGGGGGCAGGGCCAGTAGGCGGCAGGGGGATGTGGCATTAATTCAGGCCAGACATAGTGGCATCTGGACAGGAACAGCGGGCTGGGGAAGGGCTGGAGATAAACTGCGGGCAGGCTGAGGAGAGAGGATTGGTTACCGTGACATGTGGGTGAGAGAGAGAGGGCAGCAAGGCTGCGATGACCACGCTCCAGCCTCGGGGAGGGCGAGGCCACCTGGAAGCCCCTTCCCGGGCCCCTGCAGCTCAGGTCCAGGGAACCAGAGTCCAACCCAGCCGGGCCTCAGTGACCCGAGGTCGCTCTCCGAAGGTCCCAGCAGCTCGTCCTAAAGCATCATGGGACAGCCAAGGACCACGGAAGCCTAGAACCTTCCAGGGTCCCCTGGGCCCCTTTCTCCCCCAACCCCCTCACACCAAAGGAAAAGTCCTCTGAGAATGAGTGTGGCTTGAAGTAAACAGTTTGGAATGGTGACGTGCTTGCACTTTATTAATTACACGTCCTCAATTCACTTAAACCTGGGCCTTTATTTAGATTTATGGGGATAATTGAGATTTATAGGACTAGTTATTATGCATTAGGTACAGAAAATGCCTATTGGGTTTCATGGGCAATATTTATTGACGTATAAAAAGGAAAATATGTAAAATCTAATCACCCTTGTGTCTCGCTTCGGAGCTGACAGGACTCTAGGAATGGGGCGGATACGCTTCAGCTCACAAGGCGTTCTCACCTCTCCTGGGGCACAATTTCCTCTCCGGGCTGTTCATTTAAATAAAAACCAGACATCACACATGACAGACCCACAACTGCCTGCCATGAGGGTGCCGTCAGGGGCTGCGTCTTTGCCAGTTGTACAGTGAAGGGCAAACGGGGGGCAGCGAGGCAGGGTGGAAAGAGCACTGGGCGGGGAGTCCAGCAGGAGGAACACTGGGCGGGGAGTCCCGGCCGTGGCCTGGCTCCCACACTGATCTCTCCGGGCAGATCCATGAATGAGGGAGGGCTGGGGCTGGGTGGGCTGATGTCTTTTCCAGCTCTGAAGGTTGACAAACCTGGAGAGGTGGCCCCACCTCCAGCTGGGGGATCATCGCTCTGTTCCCACTGGCTGTCAGGAGCCATGCTGTGACTTTCCCAGGGTCTCTCTGCCACACACCAAGCCCTCTAGTCCCAGAACCATTGCTTTTATGAACCCGAGGGGCCATCCCTACCGCCCAGCCTGGTGGCCTTGTGAGACTGCGTTGACAGGCCTCCCTCCCAGGGGGTCAGGCCCCAGCCACAGGACAGCATGGGGTGGGGGGAGAAGAAATGAGAGTAGTGAGGCCAGGCACTGGGCTGGGCACATTTGTGGTCCATCTGGTGAGACAAGCTGCCAGGCTCTCAGAAACAAGATATGGGGGAGCCTGGGAGGCTGCGAAGGGTGCCTGGAAACTGCTAGTAAATGAGGAGGGCATTGTGACCCACCCTGACTGAACTGAGGCGGTCTCAGAGAGGTTAAGTGCCTGTCCAAGGCCACACAGCTAGAAAAAGGCACATCCCCGACTCCACAGCCTACAGTGGCTCTCTGCTGCCCCACAGAATGAGTCTTACCCCCACCTTGGGGTGCTGAAGGCCCTTCCCAGTCTGGCTCTGACCCTTTGAGCTTCACCAGCCTCCCTTATCTCTCCCCGCACACTCAACAGCAAACCAGCCCACAGCCTGGAGTCTGTGGCTCTAGGTCTTTGTCCGAGCTGTTCCCTCCACCTGAAAGCTGTTCCCCCAGAAGTGGTCTCCCTTCCCTTCCCTGTGCTCCCAGTTCACACCTCTGAGCTCTCACCTCCCTTCCCTGCCTCACTGGCCTCATCTTCGGTCAGGAATTGGCCCTTTCACCATTGCTACTCTCCTATAAAGGGCCAGAGAGTAAAGATTTCAGGCTTTAACCCAGACTGTCTCTGTTGCAGCATAACTCTGCCAGCCTGCTGTGTTGCAAAATAACTTTTATCTATGGGCACTAATATACATACACATTTCACATTATTTTCATGTTTTACCAAATATCCTTCTGTTGAATTTTTTTTTTTTTTTGGTCAACAATTTACAAATTTAAAAATTATTCTTAGCTTGCAGGCCACAACATCGCGGCTGGCTGGATTCGGCTCCTGGACCCGAAATCGCCCGCTCCTTCTCTACACTGTGAGCTACTCAGAGGCAGAACTTGTGTTTCGTTCGGTTCTGTGTCTCAGCGAGCACTTGTTGAGTGAATGAATTAATTGCTCTCAGTCTGCTGAGAACACGCCTGAGGAATCCACAGTCACCCTCTGCTGCAGAGAAGCCCCCAGAAACAGCCTGGGAGAAAAATGACTTCTCTCCTCCTCCCACCATCACGATTGATGCCTCCTATTGGCTGAATGCAACAGGAAGGCTGCTGGCAAAGGATGCTGGGCAATGCAGTTTGGGGGTCCAGCCCCACAATGAGGAATAGAGGAGGGGAGAGTGGGAATGGGGATGATAACCAGGAAAATATCCTGTTTGTCAGCCCTTGACTGCTCAATGCATTCTCACCCTTCCACCCCTTTTCATGAATCGCAGCTGCAGCCTCCTGCTCCCACCCAATAGGATTTCCCTCCTGTGAATAAAACATCCCGATTCCTTCCCAGAGAAGGAAGACACTACGTCCCACCAGCCACTTTCTTCAGCTCTGGGCGATGAGGATTCTTCCTCCAGTTTCATTACGGTCTCACCTGGATATGCTGTCGACTGAAAAACTCTAATGATCGAGATCCGCATAAGCATATCTAATATAAAGTAGTAGAGCAAAAGAACGGGAAAACATAACGGAATCTGAATTCATTTGTTCCACTGTAACAAAACTATCACAGACGGGCTGACTACAACAACGGAAATTGATCACAGTTCTGGAGGCTAGAAGCCTAAGACCAAGGCATGAGCAAATTCCATGTCCAGTGAGAGCCCCTTTCCTGCTTCGTGAATGGCCTTCTCTCCTTTCCCACACAGCGGAGCGGGCAGAAGAGCGCTCTGGGGGTCCCTTGTCTAAGGGCACTGATCTCCTGTGTGAGGGCTCCCCCCTCTGACCTAATCACTTCCCACAGGTCCCACCTCCTGATGCCATCACATCGGGGTTAGGTGTCAACACAGATTTTGAGGGAACACAAACATTGGGTGTCTGTAAGACAATGTCTCATATGTATAAACATCAAGCAGGAAAATAAAATGTTCATAATTACTACCGTCCTTATTTCCATAACTGAGCAACAGGTTATAGTTAGTATTTAGAACTTTCTTCTACCATCCTTTGGCCCTCAGATAGGGCCCTGCTTGGTCGGTGTGGTTTAACTCGTGGGTAATTTAAGCCGTTGTCTGAGGAGGTTGGAGTCTCCGATGGGCCTGCCTTTATGGGGCTGAGAAGTAGTTTCCCATTCTATTCCGCTAAGGGAGGCGTTCCAGAGAACCCCCTGGGCTTCAAGCATAGATGCCTGTGTGCCCTCTTTTGTGCCACCCAGTTTGCTCTTGATCGTCAGGATGCACCACCCAGCCAGTCAGAACCCTCATTGCCTAGCGGCTCAGTCACACGAGGAGCCCAGATTGGGCGAGTGGCCATCTTGGCTTCAAAGGAACCACTGCCATGTTCCTGCGTGGAAAGATTCTCTCCTTGGGGACGACTACATTTTAGTCCTCAGAGCCCACATTATAAGGAGAGGAAGCAAGTTTGTAATAGGCTATGAGGGGTAAGAGGGAGAGGAAACATTCCCACTTCCACCCCTTGATTCCTGGACCCCTGAATCCTGGCCCAGGAAAGGACAGACCGTGTGTTGGGGGCTGGTTCACAGGATATACTCCATCCTGTAGGACCCCGCCCAGAATTGGTGAGGTGCCCTCTTTCCGGCGGACCTGACACTGAGCCATCGCCGGCCATTCGCCATTCAGTCAGGGCAGCTGCTTCAGGGAGGTGCGGGGAGTACTGTGAATTCCACAGACGTGAGCCCCTTGCCCATGACTTTGTTCTCAATTCCTGAGACAGAAGCAATGCTGTATGGGACATCATGATAGTAAAAAGGTCTTCTGTAGATTCATAGTTAGAGGAGCTGGAAACATTAGTGGCTACTCCTTACAGATGAAGGCCTGCCTCCTCTTTGAGCTTATGAGGACTTCTCTTCCCAGCACTGGAACCCTGGGCTGAGCGGGCTGGTGTGGGCCTAGGACCCCTTGCCCCTTACAGGAGGCCTCCGCAGCCAAGATATCCCTCCCGATTAAAAACATGCCACACGTGGGGGTCGGGCCAGCCCCGTCTGTGCCTCCACCCCTCCTCCCAGTCCCCATGTGCTTTCCTCTTTATTTCTCTCATTGTAGGACTTCCATTCAGCCAGATTGCAGGTGGTTCTGAATAAGGGTTGCTCTGTACTCTGGTTGTAATTTCGATGTGGTTGTGGGAGGCGGCAAGCACTGCTTATACTTACGCCGGCATCTCGGTTGATCTCCAGGAACTTTCCTTTCTTAATGGATGATGAATCCCCAAATTCCCCATATCACTGGATTCTGGAAACTTCACCAAGGTGACAAGCCACAGACAGTCGCTTAGTAAGGCGTTTAAAGTGCTGTCTACTTCCTGATTAATATTTTCTTTTTATTATTATTTTCTACTGTTGACACTGTTACAGAGGTTCCCCATTTTCCACTGCTTTGCCCACCTTCCCCCAGCCCCCCCTCCCCCCCTCTCTGGCCCTCACCACACTGCCGTCTGTGTCCACGGGCTATGCATATATGGTCTTTGGCCAATCTCTTCATCTTCTTTCATTCAGTCCCCCCTACCTCCATCTCCCTCCCTTCTGACCGCTGTCAGTCTGTTCCAGGTATTCATGCCTCCGGTTCTCTTTTGTTCATCAGTTTATTTTGTTCATTAGATTCCACATGTGAGTGAGGTCATATGGCATTTGTCTTTCTCTGACTGGTTTATTTCAATCAGCATGATGTCATCAATCTGGTGAATCAGTGTAATGTCTCATGATATTCCAAAATGATCAAGCTGCCTCACATTAGATTATGACCAATCAGGAGAGCTGAGAAAGCCCCGAGACCAGGTGGACCCTGTGTCTTCCAGGATAAAATTAACTGCTTCCGGCTGCCATTGCACATGAGTATAGAGAGCAAAGCGTTTGCCAGCTCAAAAGTGCAAACAGTGTCCAAAGCAGCGTCTGCTTTCCGCAGGGCTGGAGGCAGTGTTGACCTCAGCAGCACCTGCAACTGGACTCGATCTGATTCACTTTGCGATAACTGTTTTCTAAGGTAGAACTCCCTTTTGCACAGGCCAAACAGGCACGTCAAAGGGGGGGGGGGGGGTTGGAATGGCCACCACTGAGTTTCTATTGTGAGAGGATCTTTAAGAATGAAGGTTAACTTCCCCAGACAGAAGAGGGAAGGCTGCCCTTGATGACAACGGGGCCGTGGGGGGGTGTGGAGGAGCAAGTCTCTCAGATTCACCTGAGTTCTCGTGCTGGTCCCAGGTTCTCTGCTTCCCTGAAGATGCCTTCGCTCTTACATATGAAAACTGACAGAGCTGTGAGTTCAACTTACCTTGCAATTCTGGGACTCATGAGAATAAATTTGGGATCTGATTTTCAGCTCTATCCGTCCTGTGGCCACCAAAGATAAAAGATCGGGTCAGAGTTACCATGGAAGGTCCCCAGTTCAGAAACCATGCTTTAAACTGATAGGCTGCCATGGCCAGTTTTGCTCAGTGGATAGAGCGTCGGCCTGCAGACTGAAAAGGTCTCGGGTTCAATTCCAGTTGGGGGCACATGCTCAGGTTGCGGGCTTGGTCCCCAGTAAGGGGTGTGCAGGAGGCAGCTGCTCAATCATTCTCTCTCATTATCATCATCATCATAATCTCATAATATATATATACACACAAATTGATAGGTTAAAGCCCTGAGTTTGTGAATTTTTTTCTGTAAACTCTCCAGTAACCATCACACCCCAGATTCCTTGTAAATAATCATCAATACTATCAAGATGATCAAATTAGCAGCCATTTGGTCTACCTAAAGTTTTGTCTTCAATTGGCATTGCATCCCATACAACTACATAATATAAGTGATTTTGATAATTTTTGACAATTTAAGTAATTTTGATGTCACTGAATCTCAGAATCCCAGGATCCCATTTCTAACTTGGTAATGAGGCCATCACTGCCCAGCAGACAACCAAGCCCAAGTCCCATTCTTACTGGTTTGTTTCCTGTGATTACTCCTGGGGCCCAAGTGCTATAACATTCAGGGTTCATTTAGGGAAACCACAGAGGACTATCAAACCTTGGAGATCTGTTTCATGGAACTGCCTGCCACTGCCTTGAAAGAGCTGGAGGAACAAGAGAAGAAGGCAAGACAACCCAGAGGTGATGCGTAACTTCAGGAGGCTGCCACCATTCCTAGGAATGAGGTGTTGTTAGCAGAGCTGAGGACCACGCTTCCTGCTGACTGGGGTTAGGTGAGGGTGCTCACTGTTGGGGTGTTGCTGTTGCAATCACTGCTCTGACAGCTGCCAGGGTCACCCAAGCCACCTGCAGTTGCCACTGGAGCACCGAAGAAGAGGAAACTTCTTCCTTCTGAATATGCCAGTTAACAAGAGAGAAGGAACGCCCGATGACACCTCCTCTCCCAGCCCCTTCCAATTTTCTTCTGGAGCCTCCTGTGGGCCACAGGTGACTGCAACCCAGATGACAAGGGAGCCTGGGATATAGAGAGGACACAAGAGAGCAGAGCTGGAGGGAAGAGACACCACACATAGATGAATGATGTGCACAGTTGTTCACGGCTTGAATTTTTATGACAAAAATAAATATGTTTGAAAAACCACTCTGTTACTTACTAGGTATGCGACCTTGAGCTGGAACTTAACCTCTCTGAGAATCAATTTCCCCAGACAGTCACATCCACTTCACAGGGTTATCGAATGAGGATTCGATGAGATGCGTTACATGAAAGTAACTAACAGAGAGTCTGGCATGTCATAGGCTCCATCTTTCCTCAATGACCTTGAACTAGTGCCTGGGCCTCCCTGGGGCTCTGTTTTCTCATCTGGTAAATGAACGAGGGTGGACTGAAGGCTCCCTAAGGTGCTTCCAGATGTGATGAGCTGTAAGGCTATGAATCACCCTTAAATAAAATGAACAGATTGGGGCTGGCAGGAGAGGTCGATGGCGGGGTCTGGCTGCTGGGAAGGAGCCCAGGGGAAGAACCAAAGGCTGGAAAGAAAGGCTTTAATTGTGTCTGAGTGTTCTGGGCTGTGCACTTTGCTGGAGAGCATCTTCAAATGACAAACGGATCAGACTTCCGTGGCCTTAATGTGTCTTATAACTCCAGGCTAATGTCGCCCTTGGCAGTAACAACTGCGGTCTCTATTCCCTTTGATATGTGCACTCTTTCAATGCCGCTCAGACAACAGGAGGCTGCCTGGGGCAGCGTGTTCCGCACCTGCACCAGCAAAGCAGAGCCGCCTTGGGTTAAAGGCAGTGGGAAGGTTAGGTCTGTACACTCAGGAGCCTTCAGAGGCCAGCACACCGGAGCTTCAGGAGTCTTCCTGTCCGGATTGGATTCAGGCCTCCTGGGGCTCAGGTTCGGAGGATGGTTGAGTGGTTAAGAGCCTGGTGGTTAAGAATATGAAGCTTTGGAGTCAGGCAGCCGTGGATTTGAAGTTCTGCTTTGCCACCTGCTGACTAATGTCTCTTATTGAATACTTCCCTGGGACACGGTTTTCTTATTTGTTAAGCTGGAATAATAATAGATATTGTTTATGTCCACTCAGTAGCTCCTCCTTCAGTGTCTCCTCCTGGACCCCCTTCACCCTGATTTTAAGAGACTACCCTCCTCCACTGCTCAGATGGCACAATTCCGACAAGATGACCAGTCACAGCCCCTGCCCGATCTATCGGTAATCACACAGAAGCTTCACTTCTTTAATCTCACCTTTTCTCCTTCTTTCCATTTTTCAAAAATATCTTTTTATTGATTTCAGAGATGAAAGGAGAGGGAGAGAGAGAGAGAAACATCAACAATGAGAGAGAATCATTGATTGGCAGCCTCACACCTACTGGGGATCAAGCCTCACAACCTGGGCATGTGCCCTGGCTGGGAATTGGCCATAACCTCCTGGTTCATAGGTCAATGCTCACCTACTGAGCCATGCTGGCCAGGCTCTTTCCTTTTGATTCAAACTGGCCTCATCCAACCTAGGAGTACCCTGACTCACCCACCTCCCTCTCCCTTGCACGTCATTAAGCCTCAGGGCAGTGAGGTTCTGGTTGGCATCAAATAATCTCAGGAACAAAGCCTCGTAGTTGTTGACCACAGAGACAGAGTTTTAGTCAAACTGAAGATAGCATCTAGGCTCAGTTGTGTTTTAGCTCCAGACCCAGAAAAGCAGAACGGCCCCACCGACCTCACCCTTGTGAAACCAGACAGAGAGACGCCGTGGCTGACATCAGGAGCAGATGCAACGATCAACTACCTCAGTGATTCTCAACCTTCTGGCCCTTTAAATACAGCTCCTCCTGCTGTGACCCAACCATAAAATTATTTTCGTTGCTACTTCATAACTGTAATGTTGCTACTGTTATGAATCATAATGTAAATATCTGATATGCTGGATGGTCTTAAGCAACCCCTGTGAAAGGGTTGTTCGACCGCCGAAGGGGTTGCGACCCACAGGTTGAGAACCACTGAACTACCTCCTACCCGAGCACGGAACAAGCAGGAGAGACCATGACCCCGACTCCCTTCGTCACCGTGAGTAATGATTTTCCCGTATATAACCCATCCCCTAGAAGCCATAGGGGAGCCAGGGCTGAGAGCAATTGCTTACCCGTGACTCTGGGTTTGGCACCATTTCCTTAACTGCTAAACCTATATTTCTCAATTGCAAGCTCCTGTTTGCGTTTGACTGGGCTTTGATACACGCAGGCAAATGAATCCCTTCAGTTCGGTAACATAGCTACTTAGATGAGAGCAGAAGGCCAGGCTGGACCAAGCACATGATTCAAGGAGTGAGCAGGCGATTGATCAGATTCCCTCTGGGTTCTATATGCAGACTTGGGAGAGAGCAGCTCTCTCTTCCCTGTAGAGTCACCAAGTGGGACAAATGGGAGCTTGGAGCTGCCAATGGTTGAGTCTCATTTCCCCTGCTGCTTCAAGCTGAAGAAGTCCAGCCACAAAGGGAGAGAGGGGCCCCCACAGAAAAAGAAGTCTAATGAGCAGAGGCAGAGAGAGAGAGAGTGAGACAGGGGTTGGGGGAGGGACTCTACTGACCTAAGTGAAGCCCATGAACACAGCTCTGCCTGAAGCTGTGTCCCCATTTCCCACCTCTGTGAGCCACTCAATGTCCTATTCGGTTAAGCCAGTTGGAGTTGGGTCTCTGTGATTTTCAACCAGAGGAATTCTAACACAACTACTTCTTTGGTATGTTGTCAAGATTAAACAACATCATTTTAGTAAAGAACTTAAAACAGCTTATAGCCCATGCTCATTGAACATTGGCTTTTACTATGGTTGTTCTTTTTGTTGTTGTTGTGAATTCTCCCCTGAGGATATTTTCTCATTGATTTTTAGAGAGAGTGGAAGGAAGGGAGAGAGGCAGAGAGAAACATTGATGTGAGAGAGACACATCGATTGGTTGCCTCCTGCACGTGTCTCAACCTGGAGCCAGGGATTGAGCCTGCAACCGAGGTACATGCCCTTGACTGTAATCGAACCTGGGACCGGCTAGTCCTATTGTTGTTCTTATAGTCATTTGTCTGTTTGTCTCATTCATCTTTGCCTAGTGAGTCCCTGTGACACATGACCTTTGCAGCTGCTATTTC
Organism: Myotis myotis; assembly: GCF_014108235.1. Classification (NCBI taxonomy): domain Eukaryota; kingdom Metazoa; phylum Chordata; class Mammalia; order Chiroptera; family Vespertilionidae; genus Myotis; species Myotis myotis. The sequence continues at coordinate 17,808,116 of NW_023416324.1, forward strand.
TTATACCCCAGACACTCTACCCAGCTCTTCACTTGGCTTCTTGTCATCAGTCAGGCCTCAGCACACATGTTCTCTCCTCTGAGGGGCTCTGTCTCTGCTCACCCAGCGTGGGCATCCTCTTTGCTCCCTGGGGCACTTCTGAGTACATTTCCCTCCTCTTAGGTTTCACGGCCTATTCGTTAGTGCTCTGTGCATTGTCCACCTCCCCATTCAGACTATGAGCTCCAAGAGGGCAGGAACCATGTGACTCCTGCCATTTCCATGTTTCCTGTGCTAAACACAATGCCCGACTCATGCTAGGCCCTTGTCTCACTCAGCCACTGCTGTGTCACAAACCACCCCAAAGTCAGTGCTGAAAACAATTGACTCTCATTCATGTCTCACAGTCTGGTTGGAGGTCAGTTACCCTAGACAGGGCTTGGCTGGCTGGAGGTGCTTCAAGCTGCAGGTCTGGCTGAGCTTATCTGCTTGCTATGTAGTGGGATCAGACCTGCCACATATGTTGCTAAGCTGCTGCTCATGGAAACTCCATAGCAGCACCAGCCAATCTAAGCCTGGACCACATCAGCTGCTTGATCCCTCACTCGGCCCTAATCCAGGCTGCCATCTCAACCCTTGCTAGCCAGGCTCAGCCCCACCAAGTTCCACCATCAATCATCTCCCCAGCCACAGGGTCTGCACACAGTAGGGCTGCAGAAAGCATTGCTGGGTGCTTCTTTGCCTGCTCAGTTCTCATGTGGGAGAGATGGTCTGAGTCAGCAGGACCCCAGGGGCTGAGAAGTTTCTTCAAGGAAAAGGAAGCATGTCACGGCTCTAGGCTCACCTCCTCTTCTCTCTCCGGGGTGCAAAGAGAGAGCTGGCCCAGGCAGGGGGCTTTCTGCTCATTTCAAAGTAAACACTGCACTTTCTTGGGCTGTGCTTTTTCTCTGAGTGCATTCTTTGGCTCCACCATCGTCAGGCCTCTCATGCCACATCAAAGCGTCTGTAAACTGCACACTCCACCAGCCCCAGAGGGCCTTCACTCTGTTGTCCCACTCCACCACCATCCATAACACCATCACCTCCATTCGGCCAGGACATCCTCCCGCAAGGAGAAGTCCTCAGACTCAGACGGAGGTTCTGACTCAGGTTACACAGAGGACAAAGAACAGAGTAAAACGCTTCTATAATATGATCTCATTCAATGCTGCCTCCCAGAAAATGTCACTCCAGAGCGACAGACTCGGCCCCACTGGACTCCAGGGCTCACTCAGAAGCACTTGGCAACTGCCTATTCACAGCTGATGAGGGCAGCCCCAGGAAATGGTAATTTTAACATCAATTTATTGAGCCCCATGCATGGGTCAGGGCTTCCAGGAGGAGGAATTAAGTCATTGTTGGAGAACTGGCAGCTGCCAAGCTGAGATCAGCTGAGTTGCACAGACCACGTCTGGCTTTGAATTCCCAGAGGATGGCGGGGGACAGGGGAGGCGGGGGGAGGGGGAGGCGGGTATTCTAAGCACATCCAGAACCACACCTTGGAGACTGGCACTAGGCACCTGTTCCAGCAAAAGGACATTCTCCAGGAGAGAAAACCGAGGCCACACACACTGAGTCAATGGCAGGCCTGGGCCTCTGAGCCTGAACCCAGACAGCTCCCGTCCCACCCCTGGCTTCTTTGAAGAACAGGCTGGGTGGGAATCATGATGAAAAGACAAACAAACCAAGAAACTAAACCCTAGACCCATTCGCAGACTGTGTGACTGAAGGGGGTGGTCTGGTACTAGTCACATTGCCAAGCCATTTCCCTACTCGTGGTCTATTTCCTCATCTGTATAAGGAGGAGGTTGATGGTGTTTGAGATTGCTTCTACTTCTGGTACTGGGCAAAACTATGTTACTATGGACCTCAGTTTCCTGTCTTTCAAGTGGACATAATCTTCTACTTCCCACCCCGCTGTGAGGACCACACCCACTTCAGAAGCTCCCTGGCACAGTGGGGTGAAATAAACCCTGGGACCAAGCGGTCAAGCTTCACATAGCAGCAGCACAGTGATGCTTGGTGCAGAGTCAGGGCCACATCTGAACTGCTGGCAGGAGCAAAGAGCAAGGAGAGTGGTCTCAGACTCGGCTATGGTGCTTATAGTCCCTGGAAAGCCCCCTCTAGAATGAGGGAGATCTTTAACGCAAATTCCCCTTCACTGTCACAGCAAGTCGGTGGAATTACAGGTCTCAGGATGTCTGTCCAAGGAAGACTCGGTAGTGCTGGGCTGTGGGCAAAGACCCGGGGGTGGAGGTCGGGGAAAAAATGTAAAGGGGGAGGACCAGGATGACAACAGGCTCCTGCCTGTGGTGCAACATGTCCAAAGTATGGGCTCCTGCATCAGAAACACCTGACATCAAACACTGCGTCCATCACTCACTAGTTACACGATTGAGGGAAACTCAGACTTTTTTGAACTTCCTTTTGCACATCTATAAAATGGGAAATGAGAATGACACCTCTCTCACAGGGATATGGTGGCAAAGTCCTTGGCACCACACCTAGCCCAGGTTATTTCCTGGATGGCAGCATCAGTAGCAAGAGTAGTTGCTGCAAATCTACAGTGATGCGTTCTTTAAGGAGGGGATGCAGAATCCATCCCACTGACTGTGGGGACAGGGGAGAAAGGGCTGTGGTTTGGAGAGGAGCAGATGGGTGGGCCTGAGCTGAGTGAAATCTGGAGAGGCACAGACACTCAGACCAGGCGAATGAAGGAATGCAGTTAACAACTTCTGATTGTGTTAATGATAGCAGGAATTATTCATATCAGTCTAACAGCAATTATATTAGTGGGAAGAAGAGTTATGAATCCATGTTCTAATGGTGGCTGTAATGAGGATTGTAATAAGAAGCTGAAGGCAAATTTCATCTCGTAGATCAATCAAGAAGAAGTTTAAATGGAGAATGATGACTGAATCATTGCCCTGTGTACAATTGCAGGATAAATGGGTGCAAATGTTAGAGCAATGAGAGGGGGGAATTCACATGACTCAGTCTGACTGTGAATGACTAACCAGTCAGATAGATATTCAATAGCATGTGAGGCTCAGGAAATAATGATGTTTCTAAAATTCTACACAACGTAGTGGAGCCCAGGCCGAAACTCAGTTCTGTCTGACGCCAAAACTCCATCCACATGTCAAAGTCAACCAAGTTTGAGTCTTTGTCTATGGTTATTCCTGGCCTCCTCTGCCCAGCAAGACTGGGCACTATATGGTTGGGAGAGAGGATTGTGGACATTCGGGGTGAGGGGATATTGCCGTCAGTACTGATGGGCCATATAGGATATAGAACCAAAACTGTGGTCCAAGACAGGGTTATCATCCAAGTGGGAGAAGCCCCCACATACATTGTCATACCAACATTTTAAAGTCCTTATGTAATGGGGGTTATTAATAACATGGCCCTTAGGAAAAGTAGCATGCATGCCCTCATTTTAAAGGTAAAGAATCGGAGGCCTTGCTGGGAAAGGTGACTTGCTCAAGGTCATGGCAGGAGCAAACTGTAGAAGTCAGGGACTAAAGTCCTATTTTTCTGAACTTCCCCCTGTGCTTTCCCCACATGGCTTGATAACATTCTCTGGCCATGTGTGGATATGTCGAGGTTTAGGTAACATATTGATTAGATGCAATGACCTGTCATGACCTGAGCTTCGCACATGTCTTGACACCATTAGCCAGGAGACACCAGATGATCCTTCCTGGGCCTGAACAATGCAGACACTCCCCAGCCCTTCATTGGCGTGGCTTCTGTCCGTGGTACTGAAACGGGGTTAGCATTTCAATAGATGAGTTTTCAGCATCAATTCCCTATTCTGTCCCACTCTGTGAGTACCGCTGAGGATTGGCGAGTAAACTTTTTTAATTCAACGTTATACATTTTAATTTATAGGCAATAACAATGGACACATTTTAAGTGTGCAGGTCAATGGCTTTTGACAAACCTATACGCATATGGATTTTACTACCCCAATTAAGATAGGGTAAGTTCCCCCATACCTCTTGTCCATCAACTGCTTCCCACCTCTCCGTGTTCGGTATTGTAAGATAAACTGAGTCAGAGCAGGCACAAGGAATGGTGGAACCACGGGATGGGAGAAGAAGGGGCAGAGGAGACTTCCTGGGAGAATGAGCTTTAATCCAATATGAGTAGGTGTTAGTCAGCTGAAGGGGTGGTAGACAAGGGAACTCCAGGTCTGTATTTTGGGTTGAGATCACGTATGTGTCTAACTATTTTTGGCTTTGTAGTTATGGAGGAGAAGAGTACTTCTTTACCTCTCTGAAAACATATCTCACTTAGATGTTATTATTTTCAAGCCACCCAAGCTCACAGCTTTGCTTATCAGAATAATAGCCAATCCTTCTTTCCAAGGGTCATGATTTTATTCTTCAGTGGCTACGCCAATGAGAAAATGGGCAAAACCAACCCTATCTACCCTCTACTTGGGGACAGGGGCATGAGCTGATCTGATGAAAAGTAGAATAAGTTACATCTGCACAATAAACCCCAAAAGTTTCTTGGAAAAACAGACCCAAAATAGCTCCTGAGAAATTTATAAGGGTTGTATACACATAAGTACACATATACATACATCAGAACATATATATATATATATGGAAGCACAATGAGATAGTGCCTACATGAAGATACATATTCCCACATTCACATATGGCCACACACACACACAGATGCACATATATTTTTGTATACCCTTCATCTCATAACAAGTGAATAGACAGATGGAAGAGTTTATGATGCAATCTAACTTTCTCAACTCCATAAACTATTAGTTCCAGGTAGGAGCAACCATAGGAAGTAAATTAAATCATTAATTATGAGTTTGGGCAGCCACTTCTACTTTGGGTTCATCATCTATCAAATAGAGGTCAGAGTGGGTGAGGGTAGGGATTGGATTGGTTGAGTCCCTACAGCCTCTCCAGTTCTCACACTACAGGGGTTAGGACTTCCTGACCTGTAAGTAGAGGATAATAATAAAATCTTCCTTGGCTAGAGCACTACATGTAAAATGCTTAGAGCAAGGGATGATTAGTCTTCATAATCTTAGCCATTCTAATTGGTGAATTTTAATATCTCACCATCCATCATTTAGTATGAATTTGCTTAATGACTACTATTGTTGAGCATGCTTTCATGAGCTTATTTGCATCTGCTTTGATAAGGTTTTAGTCTTAAAAAATTGCCCTTTAAAACCTGGATTGTTTTCTTATATAAAAGTTGGAGAATTCTTTGCATACTATGGATACATATTTTTTAGCACACATGTGATTGACAAATATTTTCTTTCAGTTGGTAACTTATCCTTTTATTCTCTTTAGAGGTGTCTTTCAAAGAGTAGAATTTTTTTTATATTTTGATGAAGTCAGATTAGCTTGTTCCTTTTTGGATTGTGCTTTTGATATTATATCTAAGAAATATTTGCCTAAGCCAACATCATAAAAATTTCCTATTCTTTTTTCTGAAGCTCTATAGTTTCAGTTTTTTGTTGTTGTTGTTTTTTTTGTTTTTTTTTAAATATATTTTATTGATTTTTTACAGAGAGGAAGGGAGAGAGACAGAGAGCTAGAAACATCAATGGGAGAGAAACATCGATCAGCCGCCTCCTGCACATCTCCCACTGGGGATGTGCCCGCAACCCAGGCACATGCCCTTGACCGGAATCGAACCTGGGACCCTTCAGTCCGCAGGCCGACGCTCTATCCACTGAGCCAAACCGGTTTCGGCCAGTTTTTACATTCAGTATGGATCAAAAGTTTTAATTTTTGCATAAGGATGGCTAATTTGCATATGGATAGCCATAACTATTTGTTGGGGGGGGGGGGGGAGAACTAACACTTTTCAACTGAATTGTTTTATACCATTGTAAAAAATCAGGTGTCTGTATATGTGTGTATCTATTTCTAGATCCTATTCTACTCCATTAATCTATTTATCACTCTTGATGCCAATATTACCTATATTATGCCAATATTAGTCTTGATTACTGTAGCTTTATAATTGGTCTTGTAACAGATACTGTTAGTCTTCTAACTTTGTTTTTTTCTTTAAAGGTGCTTTTGAATATTGTAGGTTTTTTTGCATTTACATATAGATATTAGAGTCAGTTTGTTGTGTGGCTCCAGGGTTGAGCATCGACTTATGAACCAGGAGGTCATGGTTTGATTCCAGGTCAGGGCACATGCTCTGGTTGTGGGCTCAAGCCCCAGTAGGGGGCATGCAGGAGGCAACTGATCAATGATTCTCTCTCATAATTGATGTTTCTATCTCTCCTATTCTCCCTTCCTCTCTCTAAAATCAATAAAAATATATATTAGAGTCAGTTTGTTAATATCTGTAAAAACGCTGTTGGGTTTCTAATTGGGGTTGATTAAATCCATAGAACAAGTAGTGGAAAACTGATGGTGTTTTGTAGTTTTCAGTGTATCAGATTTGTGCATCTTTTATCAGATCCTTCTCTAAGAATTTCATATTTTATGCTATTGTAAATGGTTTTGTTTTTCCAGTTTTTGTTTGTTGCTATCATAGAGAAACATATCTGATATTTGCATACTGATCTTGTATTCTGAAATATTTTTAAACTCACTTATTAGTTTTAGTATCTTTTTTGTAGTGTAAATTTCACCAGGTTCTCTGTGTAAATGATCATGTTGTATTTAAATAAAGGCAGTTTTGTTTCTTTCTTTTATTACTGAGTGACTTTTTTTTTCTTGTCTAATTGCTTTAGCCAGAACCTCCAGTACAATATTGACTAGAAGTGGTAAGAGCAGAAATCTGCCTTCTTCCTAATTTTTAGAGGCAAAGCATCGTCTTTCACCGCCAACAGGACACTAGAGGGTTTTGTAGATACTCGTCATTCCATTGAAGAAGTTCACTCCTCTTTCTACCTAGTTTTTTCTTTTTGTCAGAAATGAGTGTTAGATTTTTGTCAAGTGTTTTTTTTTATGGATCTTTTAAGATATCATATAGGTTTTTTCTTTTTGAGTTTCTTAATATGATGAGTTATTGATTTAAAAATGTTAAACCAACTCTTTATTCCTGGCACAAATCTCACTTAATCATAATGCATTATCCTGGATTTGAGTTTTTATAATTTTGTTTAGAATGTTTACATTGAATTTCATGATATATATGGGTTACAGTTTTCTTTTTTTGTTATGTCTTCGTCAGGTTTTGGCATAAGAGAAATGCTGGCCACACACACACAAAATGAGTTGGAAAGTATTTACTCATCTCCATTTCAGGGAAAACTTTGTATAGGATTGGTTTTATTTCTTCCTTTTTTTTTTTTTTGAAGACTAGTTAATCAATTACTTTATTTCCATGCTACATATACAGATTGCCTTTATTTTTGTCAGATATAGACAGATTGATGAAGAAATTCTCTGCATAACCAGGCAGTTCTAGTGCTGCCTATACTTCATTATATGACTTTTTTTTCTTTTTTTTTTATTTATTGCTTAAAGTATTACAAAGGGTATGACATATGTGTCCATTTTATCCCCCCACCCTAGACAGTCCCCTAGCCTCCCCTATCCCCCAGTGTCTTATGTCCACTGGTTATGCTTATATGCATGCATACAAGTCCTTTAGTTGATCTCTTACCCCCCTACCTCCTGCCCCCCAACCCTCCCCGGCCTTCCCGCTGCAGTTTGACAATCTGTTTGAGGCAGCTCTGCCTCTGTATCTATTATTGTTCAAAAGTTTATAATGGTCTCTATTATCCATGAATGAGTGAGATCATGTGGTATTTTTCCTTCATTGACTGGCTTATTTCACTTAGCATAATGCTCTCCAGTTCCATCCATGACGTTGCAAATGGTAAGAGTTCCTTCCTTTTTAGAGCAGCATAGTATTCCATCGTGTAGATGTACCACAGTTTTCTAATCCATTCATCTACAGATGGGCACTTAGGCTGTATCCAGATCTTAGCTATGGTGAATTGTGCTGCTATGAACATAGGTATTTCTTCCTTAAATGATTGGTAGAATTCACCAGTAAAGCCATCTGAACCTGGATTTTTCTTTTGGGGAAGATTTTGAACTTCAGAATGTATTTAAATAGATTTGTTACTATTCATGTTATCTATTTCTTCCTGAGTGAACTTCCTTAGTTTATATCTTTTTAAACTTAGTTCACTTCTTTTAAGTTGACAAACTTATTGGTGTAAAATTGTTTATTATATTTCGTTCTTATATTTTAATATCTGGAGAATCTGTAGTTATGTCATCTCTCTCATTTCTGATATTTGTGTCTTTTTCCTTTTTTTTTTTTCTCTCCTGATCAGTTTTGCTGGAGGCTTATCAATTTTTATGATCAACCAGCTTTTGTTTTATTGGCTTTCTCTATTATTTTCCTGTTATTATTTCATTGTCTTATATTCTTTTTTTTCTTTGTTGTGTTTTTCCCCCAACATCAATTATCCCTCCATACCTCCACCTACCCCTTAATCACCACACTGTTGTCCCTGTCCATGAGTTCCTATTCTCTTTTTTCCCCCTCAATCCATCCACCCACCCCCAACATCCCTTCACCAGAGCTGTCTACCTGCTCTCTCTGAGTCTCTCTATTTTGCTTGTTAGTTCAGTTAATACTCTTATCTTAATTATCCCCTTTCTTCTATTTACTCTGGGTTTCCTAAGATTGAATCTGAGCTAATTAATTTGGGAACTTTTAAAAAAAATACATAGACCAATAGTGCTCCAAGAAAGGTATTGGTTGAATGAATAAACACAACTTATTTTTGTTGAATACCTGGTTGCTCTGCAGGCATTTGCAATTTTACAAAGACCAAGATGACAAGCCAAAGAAAGGATGCTCCTGCGGTGGAATTTCAGGCTCCGGTGAGCTGGGTCTGGAAGTTTCGTCTATTGTTTAGTGCCTGGGGAAGAAAGTGGCTGTCACAGCAGGTAGAATCTTCCATTCATTGCCTTCCAGTACAAAATTAGGAAAACAATCACATTGTCTCTTGAAAGAGCATGGCTGTGTCTTGGAGACAAATGTGCTTCCCCTTGGCTTTCTGGGGAGGAAACTTCTTTAGTCCTGTCAGGTTTTCCTGCGGTGGTTTCAGTCCACAGAACACTCCTTCCTGACATGCCTGGGGCTGAGCCCTGGCTGGCTCCAGGGCCATCTCAGCTCTGATCTCACAGCTGCCTGTCATCCAGCCTTGCCTTGGTGGGAGGAGTCTGCTGTTATCTGGGAGTTGAAAGAGCCAAGGGTTACAAAGAAGAGGGATAGGAAGTGGAGCCTGCAGAGTCCTCCTCTAGAATCCCCTCTCTTGGGAAAGGGTGAAAGGCCCCCTCAGGCGTTGGTGTTGATGCAGGATTATCAGTAATTATAAGTATTGTTATCTTGGTGGAGAAGTGACAGCTGGTTCCCCTAAGAGAAGTGGGAAAGGAAATGGGGGGGGGGGGAGGTAGGGAGCGGGGAGAGGTCCGGCAGCTGCTCCCCGGGAGCTGTGAGAGCAATTGCTTATTGGATTGTCAGTGCTTCACTCTCTCACCCTGATTTCAAGTCTCAAAGTTCCAGCCATGCTGGTAGCCTCCCTTCCCTGAAACCCCAAGCTCCTTTCTGCCTCAGGGCCTTTGCATACACAGTTTCCGCCACCAGGAAAGCTCTTTCCTTTCCTTTTGCCTCTCCTGGACTCAATTTAAACCGAGTCTCTTAAGTGAGGCCTCTTCTGGATTCCCACCCTAATAAGGTTCCTGTTCGCTTCCCTCCTGTTGCCCATTCTCTCCCTTTCTAACAAGCATCGCAGCATCAATGGTGTGTTCATGTGTTTGATTATCTAAGTCCATCTCTCCCCTGGACTATAAGCTCTATGGAGAGAGGGAGTATCCTGTTGTATTCTTTGTGTCTCTCACATCATAGGTGCTAAGTGAATATCTGGGGAATGAGTGAGTGAGTGAGTGAATGAATGAATGAATGAATGAATTTGAAAGTCTATGCATGACACAAATTATAAAAGAAAAAACTCAGTGTTAGACTTCATCCAATGAATTAAAGCTACAAGCCCTCTACAACAGCTGAAACCAGACAATCTGACAATGCCAAGTTTTAGCGAGAACGTGGACCGCTGGTGGAATGTAAAACTGTGCAATTGCTTTGGAAAACATTGTGACCGTTTCTTTTAAGGTCAGACAGACACCTACCATATGAACCAGCCATTCCCCTCCTAGGTTTTACCTGAGATAAAAGGAAGCATTTACTCATGCAAAGGTGTGTACATGAATGTTCATTACACCTGTACCTGTAACTGCCCCAACCGTCCACCAACAGGTGAATGGACAAGCAAATGGAAGTGTATCTGTACTTATAGAATACTACTCAGCCATAGAAAGGAACGAACCATTGACACACACACCAACATTGATGAATTTCAAAATATTATGCTGAGGAACTCGATGATTCTATTTTTCATTCTAGAAAATGAGCACTAATTCTAGAAAACAGTGTGGCGGAGGGTAGAAGGCTGACAAAGGTGTAGAGGAAATTTTGGAGCTCTGAATGTATTCATTCTCTTGGTGGTGATGGTTTCATGAGTGTAGACATTTGTTAAAATTCATCAAACTGTGCACTTCCAATATGTGCAGATGGTGTAATTTTATTGCAATAAAGCGATTAAAAAAAAAAGCCAAATACCCTCAGAGCCTTTGAACATGAGGGAGGCTTCTTTTCCATAATCCACGTGTGACCTGTTGTGACCCTGTGGCGAAGGTCGGATGTCTCCATGGCGACCTGCTGAGGAACCTGACAAATGTTTAACTCTGCTTGATTCCGCTCATCCCTTCTTCCAGGAAGATCAAAACATTTTGACACCTCTGACAAGCTTGAGGACTCAAGTATCTATCAAAGTGCCACTGAAATGCCAGCAGGACCCCACCTGTGTGCTTTGAGCTGAGGGTACCACACATGGTCAGGGTATTTGTCCTGAGCTTGTCAGAGAGGCTTTTCCCTGTGCTGGGAGAGGTGGGGAGACCCCTGGAGGTCATGGAGAACCAGAACACACCACCAGTTCCACCTACCTGTCTCTTAATAGGAATGCTTATCAGTACTCAGTGTGTGATTGACTGAACAAACGAATTTATCTAATTGGTCCAGCCCACTGGAGGCAGCTGCTGATTGGCTCCTCTTGTGATTTGCCTGCAGCAACCACAGAGAGCTGTCCATTTGGTTGGCTGTGGTACATACCCTCTTCCCCAACCCTGGGTTATTCTAAGGCATCCACCATCCCATTGCTTATTCATTCTGTCTGCAGTCCATGAGGCTGCCTAGCAGAACCCTGGAGATCACCTGGGCATTATCTCTTCCAGGGGCTATGGCAACTGTGGTGGGTGTTCCAGTCCTGGCCTCCAGTCCCTCTAATCTTTCCTTCTCTTCCCACCACACCCAGAGAACCTGAGGAGCTGATGAGGCTGATCCGGGCTTTTCTGCTTCCTTTGCGAGGCCTGTCTCCCAGCCCTCTGATATGGCTTACCCCTGGCCTTTGCCTATGATGCTTGACCAATAGCTCAGGGGTCTCACTCTCTGCAACTTAGGGGAGCTGCAGTCACCCCAGGGAGGCCCTTGTTTCCTCTACATCATGTCTAGCACCCCTCGCCTCAGCCCACAACTCTGGGTGACAGAATCCTTTTGTGAAAAGGAAACAATTTTGTGCAGTGCGGCTGGCACTGCCCACTGGGGCACATGGCTAGGCTTCCGCCAATCAGAGTCTTCCCTGATATCTGCCACGTGAACACTGGGAGGGAGATGGGCTCGCTTGTCTGGGACCACAAGCTGTAAGAACCACCTGAGCCTGGGTCACCGGTGGCCATCTTCCCCACAGTCAGTAGAAAGCCAGCCGAGAAGGACACCACACGAGGGAAGCAGAGCTCAGAGAAGGGAGGAAGGATTCAGCCCTGGGGAGATGGTTTGAGCTCTTGCCTCCAGTCATCTGTGAAACCAATTCTGTGCCCTCTATTTTCCAGTTATGAGGGCCAATTAGTCTTTATACCTTTTGTTCCACCCCTTTGTGTTCTGCCTCTTGCAATATAAGGTTCTGCCTAAAACAAGCTGCAGTTAAGGGGCAGAACCCAACTTCAGGCAGGAAGAGAGCAACGTCTGGAATGGAGAAGCAGAGAAGCCACAGAGCTGAGCAGCCAGAGCAATGGGCAGTGTCACCAGCGAGGGCAGCAGCTGTCAGCGGGGCTGGGGGCAGAAGCCCTGGCCACGCCGATCTACAAGGCCTCCCGGGTCCCTGCTCCACTGGACCTGGGCAACTGTGCATTTGCACATAAGTCTGGCCATTTCACTCATACACGTTCCTTGCCTGAGCTCTATTGGCATTTGGGGTGGGGGTCTTTGGTAAGATGTCATAGCAATGTAGAATTCTAGAATCACAGTCTTAGAAACTTAGAATCTTTGAAGAATTCATTACTTCAGTGGAATATTTTCTGAACACCCCCCCTTTGAGCCAAGCACTGAGCAGGGTGTTGGGATACAGGGCTGAACAAGAAAGGACAGTCTCTGCTTTCATGGAGGGTCCATTCTAGAATCGTGGAAACTCAGAGCTGATGAAGTCAGGGAATTTGTCAGCTCTACCTCTTCACTCCTCACCGCTCCCCACCCCTTGAGGAGGAAGGAGAGGTCAGGCTTGTGGAAGGGGAGGCCACTGTGGAAGGTGGCTGGAGTGGATGGAACCCTGCTAGAGCCTTCTAGAAACAGGCCTCCTGAGGCAATGAGGGACCTGGACACCTGCCCCTCTCCCCTCACGCCTCTACTTCCCACCATTACCGCCTCTACCAACTCTGGGCACTCACCTGTGGGCTCAAGGCCACCCAGGCGTGGGCGCTGATGGGCCTCTACCTGGGCCATGAAAGGAGCCTGCAGGCTGTGGATGTCTCATGTGGCCCCTGTGAGGGCCCGAGCCCAGCCCTGCTGCTCAGCCTGGTTCCTCCGGGGACAGGCTCCCTGGGGCGGTTCTGAGAGCCAAGTCCACCTTTCCCTTTAAACACTAGAGAGAAAGCTATCCCAGGTTCTATTTTTAAACTTTAATTACACTATCCCCAAAACAAAATAAACTATGTGGTCTTTAATGCTTCCCTTTCATGGCGATCAGCGTGAGATTTTATTCTTATTAAACAAGAAGGAAATGGGCTCTGTCAGCCAAGTCAGCTTCAGGAGCTGCAATTATGTTTATGTGCCTTACTTACTTTTGTATATTTCATTTTGCAGAATGGCTCATGCATATGGTTGGGAAAAATAGTACAAAGAGACCGGTAATGAAAAGTAGTGGTCCCTTGAACTTCTCACCCTGAATTCCGCTTGTCAGAGACAACCAATTTCAACTTGTTCAGCTGTTTCTCCTCCTGGTTTCCTCATAAAGCTAAATAATATGTTTGTACCACCATCTCCTGGCTCCCCGCGATGATGAATAAGGCTTTAGTTCATTTCTACCCCAGCCTGTCTCCCCTTCTGCCAACATTATTGTATTGTTAGCTCTTTTTCTTGGTTACCCTGAAAACTTTAAGTATTGGACTCATACGTTTATTTCTGTTAAAATAGCATTACGTGTTTTAAGGTAAAGGAGATTAATATTTATTGGCCCAGAAAATACAGGGGTTGAATTCATTTCATTGGCGGTTGGAGCTGGGGCTCTCACCTGACCGCAGTCTCTTATCTCTGCTCTCCTGGGTGCTGACCTCACGCTCAGGCAGGCCTTCTCCGTGTTGTGGGGAAGACGGCTTAAGATACTTGGGTCCCTTGCAATGCACGGTTCTGCCTAAAGTAAGCCACACTCAAGGAGCAAAGCTTAAAGGGAAATGAGTCCTAGAACTCAGCAAGTACAGCATGTTTGCCAAGCCCCGGACCACACAATCTTGTTATTAAGCTCTTTGGGCCCAGGCCCTGGGGACTATAATGTGAGCCAAGACCAGCACAGTCTCTGATCTCATGAAGCTGACAGTCTAGCTCAGCAGACAGATACTAAAGAATAAGTCATGTGAATTTGCAGCTGCAATAAATATTATAAAGGAGAGGGGGTGAAGTGCGATGAAGGCATATAGAGAAGGGGTTTGACCTTGTTACAGAAGATCAGAGAGGACATCCTGAGGGTATGATGGCTGAGCTGGGAGAAAAGGGTGAGGGAAGGTGGCATTGAGAGAGCACAACAGGCAGAAGGAACAGCCTGTGCAAAGGCCCTGTGGTAGGAAGAAGCACTCTAACCAAATGCTGACTTCCATTTTCTTTAATCCTTATCTAAGGATATGTTTTTATTAATTTTAGAGAGAGAGGGTAGGGGGGAGAGAGAGAGAGAGAGAGAGAGAGAGAGAGACATCAATGTGAGAGAGAAACATTGATCAGTTGCCTCCCATATGTACCCTGACTGGGTATCGAACCCGCAACCTAGGTATGTGCCCTGATGGGGAATAGAACTTGTAAACTTTTGGTGTATGGGGTTGACGGATCAATCAACTGAGCCAGGGCCTGACATCTAATAAGCAATGGAGGCCAGAGGGCAGTGGAATTGCATCTTTAAAGCGTGGTCAATCCAAAATTCTATCTCCAGCAAAAATATCATTCAAGAGCAAAAGTGAAATAAAAACATTCTCAGGTAAAAGAACGCTAAGGAAATGTGTTACTAATAGAACTGACCTATAAAATACTAAAGAACAGTCTTTAGGCTGAAGGAAAAATGATACCAGATGGAAATTCAAATATCCAAGGAAGTAATGAAGACTGTCAGAAATGATAAATGTGTGGGTAAATACAAGAGACTATTTCATTATTTTGAAGATATATTATATTCTTAAAAGCAAAAATAATATGTTAAGGCATTGTGGAATTTATAATGTATGCAGATGTCATGCGCATAACAACTATATCACAAAGAATAGTAAGGGAGGGCAGAAAATGGACTTACACAGATGCAATGTTAAAAGTCAAGGGTGTATTTTGTAATCTTTAGATCAATCACTTAAAAAACTAATACAAATAGGTATAGCTAAAATACCAATAGATAAGTAAAAATTAAACTCTAAAACTAGATTCAATGAATTTGAAAGAAGGCAGGAAAAGAGAAAAACAAATCAACAACGAACCTAGAAGAAATGAACATAAAATCAAGAATAAAATTCTATGCCTGACCCCAACCGCATCACAGTCATATGTACTATTAATAGACTAAACACTCTAATAAACAGAGCCCCTTTTTCCTCTTTCCTTCCATTTGCTTCTCACAAATCATTCCTGCCTTGGGAGCTGGACAAGGGCATGGCTCTGTCCCAATGATGGAAACATCCACAGCGCAGAGAGAGACAGCGACCTGCCGGAGCTCACACGGCAGGCTATAG
The DNA here is from genome assembly GCF_014108235.1 of Myotis myotis. Taxonomy (NCBI): domain Eukaryota; kingdom Metazoa; phylum Chordata; class Mammalia; order Chiroptera; family Vespertilionidae; genus Myotis; species Myotis myotis. The sequence goes on from NW_023416324.1 coordinate 17,823,481, forward strand.
GAATAGTCCAGAGTGGGAACCTCCTCCTGCCCTCCAGCTCTGATATGAGAGGAATGGAAGTAGCCTGAGGCTCCATGATTCTACCTGGCACCTCCCCGCCATTAGGATACAGCCCTGAGGGGCCCGTGTTCCAACTTCAATAACAAACAGAAAATAATAAGCCTCAGGCTGGTAAAGGTGGATTGAGCCTGTTGAGGGGAGTCAGGGACCAGAAGGGGGAGGATATGAGAGCGGGGACCAGGTTCCTGAGGATGAGCTCCTGCTCCAAGAGAACCCACAGAGATGACGGGGAAATGACAAGGACGGCAGCAGTCACAGAATCATGGGGGGCAGGGTGTTGGGGCCTATTGAGGAGCCCCGGCATCTTCATGTGTCTGCATCACCATCAAGCCTGGGACATCGGGACAATGACCCCATTGCATAGATGAGGGCGTGAGATCTGAGAGGGAAGCAGGGCCAGGACTTGAACCTGAGCCTCCACCCAGCACCCCATCCTTCCCACATGCAGGGCTAAGGCTCATAGGATGGGCAGGGCCTGTCCTGTGGCCTGGAGACTGGGATGGGTATGTTGATGTGTTCTGCTTCACATAGAACCTCTGTGAAATGTGCCGGTTTGCATGGGAGGTCATGAGCGCCTGTCTGTGAAGGTGTACCATGGTGGTTGTTAACTAGACTTATTGTGGTGACATTTCACGATTTATACAAATATCAAACATTATGTTGGACACCTGACACTAATATAATCTTACATGTTAATTACACCTCAATAAAAAGGAAAATGATGAATCATGCTAACAAACCAGTAAACAAAATATATCTTATCCCTCTACATTGACAAATACAATGTTCTAACAACATGGGAAAACAGGTTTAATTTAATATTCTCGGGTCCCTCAGGGTTCCACCCCTGATGTGGAGGTGTGGGGAGGACCACCTTGGCCCCTCCTGGGCCCATCCCCTGCACTTCCTATCACCAGGACGCCCCAGCACACATGCTCAAATTGCTTCCATCAACCCCATGAACAGATGGCCCTTGGCACCCTCAGGCCTGGAGTTTTCTCCCCACAGTGCGTCCAACCTCAGGAGGACAGACCCAGGGATGAAGACCACCCAGGATCAGGAAGTGGGTTTTGGGCCATTTGAGTGGGGAATTCTGGGATCCTGGGTACCAAACAATCTTATCTAATAAAGAGAGAATATGCAAATTGATCATCATGTCATAATGGTCAAGATGGCTGCACCCACAGTGGAGGCCAAGTTCCCATAACAAGCCTTAAGGAGCAAGCAGCAGGGACCTGAGGCTGTATGGTGCTGGGCTGGAGCAGGGGACCTGAGACTGCACCCTCCGCCTGGTAGGGTTTGACAGGGGACCTCAGGCTGCACCCCCCACCATGCGGGGCTTGACGGGAACCTCAAGGCGCGCCCCCTACCCTGGCCTGGGCTGGGGGACCTGAGGCTGTGCCCCACCCCCGGCAGGGCTTGATGGGGATGCGGCTGGCTGAGTCTGGATCTAGCCCAATGGGAGTGGGGCCAGCTGGGTCTGGGTCTTGCATGATTTCAAGGCACAGGTGGGTGAGGGGTACTTGACTCTGGTTCCCATGGTGCACCCCAGACTCTGACAGGAGGAAGATTTTCATATACATTTTACTAATTTTCTTTCATCTCTGACAATTCTATTATAGAGAAAGGGGAAATAGCAATATTAAAATGTTTCCTCTGATTAACTCCCTTTTAATGTGCACAAATTTCATGCACCGGGTCACTAGTAGTCTAGAATAGTGGAAGTGTCAGGCAGTCTCCAGGTGAGCTCATCACCCCTTTGGCTCCATAGATTCCTTGTGCCACAGACAGAGCAGAGTCCTCCACAGTGTGGAGCTCATGGTACAGCCTCTTGCCCTGGACTGAGGATGGTATGAACCCAGCCCCAGCTCACCTGTCAGCTATATGCCTGGTTCTGCAGTGGGAAGGACCCAAGAGCACGCCATTAGGAAGAGCAAGGTTCACAGACCCAATGCCAAGGCCACGGACAAAGGCCCAAAGTTAAGACCTAGAGCCCTAAGGATGAAGTTGGCCAGAGAAGGGGTCTGGGCTCAAGGGAGCTGTACCAGGTGAGAGGTGCGGGTGTGGGCCTTACCTGGCAGATTTGACAGCCCCACACATGCTGCGTCACTTCCCCAAGTGACACAATTTGAAACTGAGGCCCCGAGCACCAGGCAGAAGTGGGTAATTACCGACAGCTCTGCAGCAAACAACTCTAGCCCACACCTTCACAGCCCCGTGGAATTGCCTGGGCTTACACTTACACAGCCATATTTCATACTGCAAATGAGTACATTTTTAGGAGCCACAACTTCCCAGGAGTTCATGGATTTCCTGGAATCATCGCTCTTTCGAGATCTTTCATGAGAGAAAGGAATGAGCAAGAGACACTGTCGTTTAAAAGAAAACAAAGCGGGGTTGGGGGGGAGGGGGGCAGAGCAAAGGGGGAATAGCTCATACTGTGGAAATTCCCCTTTTTACCTAAGGTGTTAAAGGATCAGATGCCCAAATTGTCAGCAATGAGCCCCTTGCTGGTGAGCAGGGAATGGGGAAGGTTGTGTGAATTGTTCAAAGAGGCAGGAAGCAGGACCGTGCTGTGTCTGTGTTTCTGTCATTAACCAGGTAGAGGAAAAGAACTCTTTCAGTGGGATATAACGGGCAGTTTCATGAGCACAGAGAATCATTTCTGCAGACTGAGCTCAGGTCAGACCTGCCGGGTCAAAGCTGGACAGAGAGACACGGGAAGGCAGGGGAGCAAGAGAGGGGCAGTAATAAGTGCTTGCTACCCTTCCTCTATCTCCTGCTCACTTGTGCCCTGGGACAGAGGACTGCCCCTCCCCCTGCTCATTTAGTTCCCACCCCTAGTTTCTGGCATCTGTAAGTAATAAATCTTGTGATTTTATTTCCTTTGTGTTAGCCTATTAAAACTGCACCTTTAATCAGACGACCCTGGAGTTTTCACTTCCTCAAAGTGGGAGCCCATATGCTGAGTTACCTGCCCACCCCATGAGGGTAGTTTGTACCGCCTCATTGGCAGGTCATAATCTGCATATTCTTAATTTAATGCACCAGGTACAAGTCCCCAACACAGTGTGCAAGATAAAGACTGTCAAATATATCGGCATACAACGAGGCAAAGGGCACAACATATTCTAAGAAATAATGCAAGAAAACAAACCTAAAATTTAAAAAACGGAATCTGTAGATCAAAATTGCACAATATTTTTCAGGAAAAAAATGATAGAAGTATGTCAACATGAAAACATACCTGAATGATACAATTGAGATTCAAACACAGAGCTCTCATTGGCCAATTCACAATGATGGGGGGAAATCAGGTTGGCGTTGGCGCCAATTTCTCTGAGGTAGCACCAGAAAACAGTGGTCTGAGGACAAGAAAATATAACCACATACTTTTATACCCAGCCAAGTTGATTTTCTGGGTCTCAAGGCAATAGATACTCTGTCTCAAGTGTTCAGAAACTCAGGAAACAGCCTTCATGAGTCTTTCTTGCAAAAATACCATTAACAAACACATTTAAAAGAAAATTAAAAATTCAGAGACTTCAGTTTGGATTCATGGGCCTCCTGAAGGTGTCTCCAAACCCCTAGGAATTGTCAAGGTGAGACTCAGCCACTGTACCATGGCATCCAACAAGGTACAGTGTCTAGAGTCAGACCTGCCAGAACCCAGCAGGACCACAAAGACCTGGACTGGCCCTGGGCAAATTCCAGCAGCACCTCTGTCTCCTGAGCCTCAGCCTTCTGACCTGTTCAGTGAGAGTGGTGATTCCTCTCACTTAGTTGTACTGCGGGTTAAGTAAGATGAGTATAACCCCTGCATGTTACCCACCCCATAGTAGGTCTTCAACAAATACTTGTGACTCTATGAAAGTTCCATGAACCAAGCTTTAGTGAAGTGTATACTTGGAAGCCAGCCTGACAGAATTCAGAGCTCTCTTCAGCCACATCCCAGCTCTGTGTCCCTGGCACACTAGCCTCCAGTATCTGATTTCCTAGCTTTAAAATGGGGTCATATTTACTAGGTCCTTGTGAAGATTAAATCACATAAATCACGTAAAGTACTTAGCATAGAGCCGGCACACAGAAATCCTTAACAAAACCAACTTTGTTATGATTTTTTGCTGTTGTTTCAATGGTCATTGCCCCAAAGTGGAAACTGCTATAATGCCTTTCAACGTGAATAGAAAAACAAATGGTGGCACATCCATACAGTGGAATACTATGCAGCTGTATAGACGGACAAGTTATTGATTCACACACATGTATGAGAACATTGATCTTTTACACAAAAATAACAATATAATGTGGAGTATATAACATACATTTAAGTAAAATGTGTGACATGAATAGCACAACAGTAGGACAGAAGCCTGACGCCTTTAAGATTCTTAAACGACATGTGAAATAGTGTAGTCATGTGTAGACTGTGTTAATGATCTAAGCTATAAACCCTAAAGCAACCACTAACATAACAAAACAGAGTGTGATAGCTAATAAACCAACAAAGAAGAAAAAGCAGAATCATAAATGATACTCAGTCCAAAAGATGGCAGAGAAAAAGAAGGTATATCAAGAACAGATTGGGGCCCTAACCTGTTTGGCTCAGTGGATAGGGCATCAGCCTGCGGACTGAAGGTTCCCAGGTTCGATTCCGGTCAAGGGCATGTACCTTGGTTGCGCGACATCCCCAGTAGGGGGTGTGCAGGAAGCAGCTGATCGATGTTTCTCTCTCATCGATGTTTCAAACTCTCTATCCCTCTCATCTCCTCTCTGTAAAATATCAATAAAATATATATATTTTTAAAAAGAACAGTTTGGGGGTGGGGGGGGAGAGAGAAAGAACATATTAGAAGAAAACAAATAGCAAGATGGTGGACTTAAACCTAACAAGATCACTATCATGCTCCTTTTCCAGGGACGTAAACGAAGGCACAGAGATGGAGAGGGGCTTGTCCAATGCAGAGCCAGGAAGGCGTGGGGCCAGCCTTCAAGCTGGCCTGTGGAGCCCGTGCTCATAACAAGGGATATGCACCCGGCCCTACAGACCCTGGACACTCCTGTTCCTTGGACCTGCACCTCCTGCCAGATCCCCATCCACGTGAACACACTGGGTGGGGCCCCAGAGCTTATCTGTCCACCCCCTTCGTTTTGTAGCTGTGGAAACTGTGGGAAGGAGCTTGTTCAAGGTCATTCTCTGAAGGAGGGGCCCAGCTGGGAGTGTGACTCAGCCTCCAACCCGACCAGCTGCTAGGCTCATCATTGCTTCCAGATCCTTCCCCACTCCCCCACCCGCAAGCTGCTGTGGCAACACCTGGCCCTTGATTTGCTCTCATGTCCCAGCAGACACTCTGGGTGATCATCATTGCATCATCTAATCATCTTGCAAACGCTCCCAGGTGTTCTCCAGCAGGCATTTGTCTGGATGACTTTCCTCCATATAAATAGGCTCAGAGTCATGTCTTCCATCGTTGGAAACACCAGAATACTGAAGGCTCCTACAGTATCGGTGTTGGGGGCTTCTTCCTCTTCAGAGAGCGCCTGGTCATTGGAGTTGGGTAGCCCATTAGAGATCACTGGGGGATATTGGGGAAACTGAGGGCTGGAGGGGGAGGGGCTCACTTCAGGGAGCTGAAGCAGAACCTGGACTCTATCTCTAGGCTCCTGGACCCTGCTGTTTCCCTGCAGCCTGTTTGCACATGCTAAGCCTCAGATGTGACCTTGAGACCCAGTTTCTGGGAGGGGGTGTGTCATGATGTCAAGGTTACCTTGTTTCTGCCCGTGAGCAGGAAGTCATCTGATTTCCTTTTAAAATAGCTTCATGAAACAAATGAGTCACATTCTTTAACAATCCAATTGACATCAAACTATAAAGAAACTTAAAGAATCTGGAGAGCTCTCTGAAGCAGCACCATGAGCTTCGGGAGAGCATTCCCTGACCCTCTCAGGCTGGATTTTCTCTGCATCCCGATTCCCCGTCCAGCTCTGCACCAGTGCGGCCGGCCTGTCTGAAGCACATCAGGGCCTCCTGCAGGCCGTCTTCTAGTGGGTTCAGCCTGTGGGAAGCACTGCGGGCCAACAGAGGGTGAGAGGAGAGAAAGGCTGGGATATTTCTTCCTGCTCCCTCCTAGATCCAACTCTGTCTTGTAGCTCTTGGGCCCCAGGGGCTGGGGCAGAAGCAGGGGCAGGGACAGGGGCAGGGACCAGGCCAGTTCTGAGAAAGGTGCCCCAAGGAGTCTGGGCCAGCCCTGGCTGCCAGCAGGGATTCTGTCTGGGCTCTGCCTGCGACGCAGACTGGCCTCCTGCTTCCTCACTTGGGTACTGGGGTCCTGCCTGCCTGGGTCCCGGCTTCAGGTGTGGGGCTTCAGCTGTCTCCCCGTTCCTCTAACCTCGCCCCCACTTCCCTCCAGCCCTGAACTCTGTTTCCCTCTGACAGGTCTCTGAGAGAAGCTGACCTGCCTACACGTAACTCCTTACTTCACTCATTCTCTGACCATCACTAAGCTCCAGGCTGTGCAAGAAGCAGGTAGTCACGGTGGGAGCAAGTGGTGACAGAGATGGGGTTTCCTTCCTGCACCAGCTCCTCCCCGACCAGCCACCTCCCTCCCTGTTCTCTGCATTGTTTTCCAGGGCACACTTCAGGACCTCATGCTATGGAGCACATCTTTATTTTCCATCACTCTCCCCCAGTAGAATGTAAAATGCCACAAGGGCAGAATTATATCTGTCTAGTTCGCCTTTGTATTCCTAGTGCCTACAACAGTACCTCTAGAACAGTGGTTCTCAACCTTCCTAATGCCGCGACCCTTTAATACAGTTCCTCATGTTGTGGTGACCCCCAACCATAAAATTATTTTCGTTCCTACTTCATAACTGTAATTTTGCTACTGTTATGAATCATAATGTAAATATCTGATATGCTATATGTGTTTTTCCGATGGTTGCGACCCACAGGTTGAGAACCGCTGCTCTAGAATCTAGATGCTTAGTAATAAGTGCTCAATAAATATCTGCTACCTACGCCTGAATAACTGCAGAGCTCCCAGGCCAGAGGAAGATGCTGGAGGGGACAGCAAATGCTCAGGTAACCATGGTTTCAGGGAGTTTAAGAAGGTGTAAAGGAGAAGGGGCCTGGGCAACATGAAGGACATGAAGGAGGAGGACCTGGTCAGCATCCACTCAAGCACTCCTGCATTCATCAGACATTTCCAGCACCTTCTATGCACCAGGCCCTGAGATGGGCGTAAGCGCTGGGCACATCAGACCTTGTACCTGCCCTGAGGAGCTTTTGGGCAAGTGGAAGGAGACAGGCACTCCCCAAGCGTCTGTGATCAGGGTGTTAAGTGCCAGGACAGGACGTGCAGTGACTCCCACTGGAGTAAAAGCCAGCATTCATTGAGCTACTGAACTCCCTCTTTGCTTAAGGCAGCTTGAGTAGGGTCTTCAACACTTCCAACCAAAAGAACCCAAACTGCTTCAACCCAACAGGGAATTTAGCAGTTTGTAGAACTGGGGAAGGTGATGGGCAATAGCCTCGGGCGCGGCTGGACTAGGGGCCTCAGTGCTGCCACTGGATCTCCCATCCTCTCTGTCTCCACATCTCTACTAGTATTTTCCTTCTGACTGTGTGCCAGCCTCTTTCTCTTTCTCATGAGCTGGGGGAGGAGATTCATAACTATTGGCATCTCCAAGCTTACATCATCCCAGCTAGTGGCTTCATTGGGAAGAGAGAAGGCTCTCTCTGATAACCATACAAAGTCCCACTCAAGGGTTCTGATAGGCCTGCCTAAGGTCACATGTTCTCCTTGGACCAATCACTATTTCCTGGATGGAGTGATATGACTGGTTCAGTCTAGGCTTGTACCTGTCTCTAAGGAAACAGGCAGGATAGGATCACTGATGAATAATCAGGCCAGAATATCAGGGGTTGGGGGTGCATGAGGCTTAGTTTCCTGAAGAAAGGGTGGTGGGAGTGATGAGTGCTGAAAATAGAGGGGGAAAGCGGTGCTGGATGGGCCCAAACAGCACAGGACCCAATTGCAGAAGATATTCTTATTCCCTTTTATAAATAAAGAAGCTGAGTCTCAGGGCAGTTAAGCAACTGGTATAAATTAGCAGGAGGCAGAGCAGGAGCCCCGAACCCTTCTCTCTGCTGGACACGAACGTCCTGTGCTCTCAACCCCTGAGCTACAGTGCTTCCCGGGGACCTGGCTCCTGCAGCATCTCCGGCGCTCAGAACCTGAGTTTCAACAGTTTAAACTCCTAATTCCAGTTCAAACAGGAAGATTCTGAAAGCTCAGACACTCAGGCCTCTCCCAGGCCCCAGAGCTTACACATCTAATCTCCGTGATGGATTTAATTGGAGGCTCCCTCTCCTTCTGGACCACAATGTGCAGAAAATCGCTGCTCCTGGCAATTTTGTCCACTGAGCAGTGCGGAAAGGGAACGCATCAAAGAGAACAGACACCGGGCTGGTGTTGCCGGGGGCGACATTCGCCTGGAGATACAGGGAACAGCGAGGTGGTGGTTTTAGCTGTTAGACATGTGGACAATTTCTCCAGCTCAGACGCTCACACAGCCAGAGCCGCCCTAAGCCTCCCGCCCCTGGGCTGCTTCCCAGCACTCAGCCCTCCCTTGGCCTTCCCGCCAGTCCAGCCCCCAGTCCAGCCAGACCATTTCATGTCAGGGGTGATTCACAGCCTTGGAGCTCATCGGGGCTGGAGGAGCAGATGAGGAAATGGAGCCTGAGAGGCCCAGGCAGTTGCTCAAGGTCAAAGGGTAAGTTAAGGATGATGCTGATCCTGGTGACATTAGCCCCCAGTGGCTGAAGCCTCTGTGTTGTATGAGGATTATATATGCACTTTCAGGTCCTGGGTTCTGATGCATATATAATCCTCATACAACAGCTCTGTGGGGCAGATGTTTTTATCCCATTGTACCTGTGGGTAGAATACGGCTCTGAGAGATTAAACGATGTGCTCAAGGGCACAGGGCTGTTTCCAAATGCTTTGAAGAGCGTCAAAGTCTCAGCTGAACTCTCACCGCTGTGTGCTCTGCCCCATGACACCACTGTGGGGTGCGGGAGCCGGGCCAACTCGATTTCCCAACCCCTCTCCTGCCGGCTTCCCGTGAGCCCTGGGCTTTGGAAGGTGCAATGGCAGACTGACAGATGGGAGGGGAGAGGCCGCATCACCCTCTCTGGTTCGGGCTGCCAGCTCTGCCGCCTTTGGTGGCTCTGGCAGCAGTGGGGTCATTGGTGACAGCAGCAGCAGCCATAGCCACAAAGCCCCCCATAGCCAGCAGTAAGAGGGGCCCGAGCTCTGTGGCACCTCCTCCTCCCTTCCTTCCCCAGCCTTAGGTCTCCCTCATCTTCCCTTTCTGCTCTCTCATCACTTCATAATCAGCTCCCCGCAGTAACCCCCCTCTGTTTGCATGCCTAGCGGAGTTTCTGTTTTTTTCCTAAATGCTACAGCGTTGGCTATCAGCAGTGAGAGCAGGAGACACACCCTCGCTGATGGGATTTGGGGCTGGGCTGTCTGCCTCGATGAGGTGGCCAGGACCGCATTCATTGCCAGGGGGAAGGGGCACTGTGGTGCTGCATGGCAGGCAGGGACATTCAGCCACTGAAATCACCTTCTGTGGTTCCTGGGATACAGTGCCCATTGAACATGGGGCTTTGTCAGACCAGTGGCTGCTGTGATAAGCACGGCATTTAAACCCTTCACTCAAAACGTGGCCAGAAACCCAGAGTTCTTCCAGCAGAGCCCTCTGGAAGCGTTCAGGTTTTGTAGCCACAAGGCAGATAGGAATGAAAAGCAGACCTCAGGTTTAATCCTGTGGGTTGTGGAATGCAGCGTAAATTGAATTCATCAGCTCACTGTCTCCTACTGGAAGGTGAAGGCATTGATGGGGAAGGAGAGACACAGCCTAATATGGGGTACAAGTCTTGGGGGCCTCTCTGAACTTTGGCAACCAGCTCATTTCTCAGGCAGAGTGCCCTGGGCTTGGCCTGAACCCCTGCTGGGAGGCTGGCCCATCACCCTGCCCACCTGCCACCTGGCAGACGTGGCCCCTTCAGAATCATGAAAGTGGAGCTGCCAGGACTTCAGCTGTATGCAAAGAGACAGACAGAGAGACAGACAGACAGAGATGGGGAGTTAGGGCAGCACCCAATGCACCATCCAGAGGTGGGACAAAATCCCCAAGTTCATCACACACCGGAGCCAACAGGGCACCCAGACCACTGGCCCTGCCCATCCCGGTCCCAAGCTCTGGACACAAAAAGTACACAAAAGTGAGGGAAGCACCCCAACGTCACAGGAGGGACCAGAACCCAGGACCCAGACTCCATCCTGGGCCCTCCCGGGGAGCCTCCCCCCACCCACCCACCACCACACCCCCGTGCCTGTCGGCTCACAGGCTGGTATAGAGTGGCCTAGACAGAGCCTCGCACCATCATTCAGAATGTGTGTCTCGTGCTCGGTGTGATGCCTGGTGCTGTTCGGATGATTAATGAGGGGAAGATGAAAGTGCCATCCACACAAGAAGAAGTTAGACACCCTGCCACCACCACCTGAAACTCCTGCCAGCTCTTACACGCAACACGGGGTAACTGAACGGCACATGTTTTCTTTTGTAAGACTTCAATAAATATTGCCTGTGAAAATCAATTGGCATTTTTTGTCCTTAATGCATAATAACTGGCCTTATAAATTTAAATTATCCCTATAAATCTAAATTAAATGCCCAAGTTTCAATGTATTCAGGATAGTTAATTAATAAAGTGCTAGCACATCACCACTACTAATCTGTTTATTTCAAGCCAGCTTTCATTTTCAAAGCATGTCTTTCTCCATGGTGTGGGTGTGGAGAAGGAAGGGAGCCCAGGGCCTTCGGGCAGTTTGCCAGCTGCTGTAGGCCCTGCCCTCTTCATAGTGCCCTCCAGAGCTGCCTGGGCCTCCCTGTGCCCAGCCTCCTTCAGCCTCTGGGTCACCCCCCTGCCAGTGCCTGGGAAGAAGGTGGGCAGAGTGGCCTGCAGGTGGAGGAACCCTGGACAGGAACCAAGAGGCCTGGCTCAACTACGAACGTGCTGTGTGACCTCGGAGGAGTTGCTTGCCCTCTCTGGGCCTCAGTTCCTCCTTCTGCATAATAACAGAAAGACTCAATCCCCACAGAGGGTCATTTGGCAGCTGTGGGGAGGAGTTGCAGGGTGCGGGGAGGTTGGCCCATGACTTACAAGCAGTGTGACCTTGGACAGGCAACTTAACCTTTTCGTGCCTCAGTTTTCTGGTCCATACACTGTGGATGGTAACAGTGCCTAACTCACAGAGTTGTGGTGAGTCTGAGATGAGGTAATGCATGTGATGGGCTCAGTTCAGTGTCCCGTAAATGTCAGCATCCAGTAGATGCTCAAGAAATAGTTGTTGGGTAGATGAATGAGCCCTTAGCATGGCTTACTCAAGGGCACATGGGCTCTTACTTAGTCCAGCTTCTTGTGCTGCTGCCTCAAATTTCAGGGAAATGTCAGGCCAGGGATGTGGGTGGAGCCCCTGAGCTTGTCCCACCCCTCGTCCCACTCACCCCACTCAAGGCCCCACCTCTGCCAAGATTCATGGCTCCCTGGTACGTATCTGGGCCAATTTCTGATACCTCCTCAGGATCTGTGATGGAGATAACATATTTGCTCACATGTTAACTTTTACTTATTCATATTTCTGGCTTGCTTTAGCTGTGTCTATTTTCATTTGTTTAAAGTAATAGATGCTATTTGCCGGGAGAATCAGGATGTAAAATCCTGTGATCACAGCCAGAGCTCTGTGCTCATATGAAGGCAGAGGAGGAGGCAGGAGACGGGGCCTCCATCGCTCTGGCCACAATTGAAGGAAGCTGGGCACATGGGGTTGAAGAAAGCCGGGCACATGAGCAGACACCCAGTGAATCTGGGTCTGGTGAGCAGAGGCAGAAGGTTCTGGGAGTAAGTGCAGGGCCATGTCCACGTGGAGGTAAAGGGAAGGCTGGCCTGGATGCTCAGTGTGCTCAGGCGGGCCAGGCAGTGGGGCAGCAGCCGGGTATGCCCGGCCAGCCCTGGTCACAGAGAATGGTGGACAGTCCAGACACGCCCTCCTTCTCTCCCTCTGTTGTTTTTGCTGCTTCTTGCCCCTCTGCATGCCTTTGTCAGGGAAAGGAACTTTTCTTGCCCCTAGATTTCAGCATCTTCACTCCTAGCTGCCATGCTACACTGTGCCAGGCATAACAGATGCTCAATAAACATTGCTGAGTAGATGAACGAACCCAGCATGGGTTGCTCAAGGACGCATGCACCAAATATTTCTGACCGTTATTGGTAGATTATTATGAGTTTATTAAACCTCTACAGACTAGCTTTAGAGCGCTGGTCATCTGAGAAGCTGGATTCCAGAGGCAGGTTTTCAGTGAAGTGAGCTAACCCTGAGGAAGAGCGAAGCACATTCAGAGAAGGGCTGGGACCTAGTGTGGTGTTGGGGGGGGGGGGAGGGTATGCTGCTGAGGAGGGGGCTGTGAAGGCCCTGAGCCAAGCTGGCCTTTGCGTGGCCCTGAGGAGCTCCTGAAGGGCGCTGCGTGGGGAGCATGCCCACGGCTCGGCTGCAGGAGGAGCCCCTGTGGGCCCAGCCTCAGCCTCCCCCTAGGACGGGCAGGGGAGCACCAGCCCACACCCCGCAGGTCTGCTAGGAGCCTCGTTCTTGCTCATCCTTTAATTTTTATTGATTATTTTTTATGAAATTTAGAAGCAGCATCTGAACCACAGCTGTGGGAAGGCAATAGTGAGCCATCCCAGGACCCCAACCATCCCTGCTTTCCCAAGGCAGCTCAGTCTGGGGTGGGGAGCACAATCATCTGATGGTCACACAAATGTGAATTCATACGTTCCATGAAGAGAGAAATGTGATGTGTTTGTGTGCACAGGAGTGTGTGCAAAGGTTGTGCACACATGCACACGTATATTCACATGTGTGTATCGGTGTGCACATGTGTATGTGCGCATATCATGTGTATGCACGTGTGTGCATGTCTGCATACATGTGTATAGGCTGGGAGGTCAGGGAAGCTCTCTCTCTCTCTCTCTCTCTCTCTCTCTCTCCACACACACAGCCTCTTCGGACTGGCTAATGGAGTAAGATCAGTGTCTCCCTGGCCTTCTCTGCTTAGCACACTCCCCACACTGCTCTCCCTGCTCTGCCATGGGAGGCCCTGGCCACAGGCCCCTGAGAGGGCCACCTGGACATGAGACACTGCTTCCCACTTAGCAAGAGAGCAACTTGGATGAAGCTCTTTGCTAACTAAGCACAAGGGTCCGGGCAGATGGAGGCATGCACACAGCTCCCTGCTCTCCGGCTCCCTTTTATTTGTGACAGTGGGACAAGGTACACCCGATGACCAGGCTCCCCGGGGACATTTGCCTCATCATGTCAGTGTGGCAACGTGTCCATGAACCAATTCTAGCTCATGCCTCCGCTGCCCCCCAGGTGCTTCCTGTGTGCTTAGCCCTAGCTTTAAACAAGTAAATGCCTCCTACCTTTATAACAGCCCATGGAGACAGGCGCTAAGATTATCTCCGTTTACACTTGAGAAACTGAGGCTCGTGGCAGGGGAGTAACCGATCCGGGGCCTCCCCTGGGTCAGTGGTGCTCCCTGTACGTGTGCGTCGGCAGGACAGGCCCTGGCCTCTCTAGTTCTCTCTTTTCTGCCCCCTTCCTGGCACTGGTCACGTGCACAGTAAGCATCCACTTCCTGCACAGGCCCGGCCTGCCCCAGGGGCTGCCAAGGGCTGAGTGGGGCTGGTGTGAGCCGACCGTGCCCTGCAGCACCTCTCCATCTCCTTCCCCACAGCAGGGCATGCACATCCACGGAGCTCTTGATTTTACAAGCAGAAGTATCACAAAGGCTTGAAAATCCATTAGAGTTCCAATAAATAAATACATACAGAAAAAACGCCGCTGTTTCCCTCCTGCTTCTCTGTTATTGACCCAAGCATTGTTCCCACTTTTCCCACCTTAAATCTCCACCTATCTGTCTCCTCCGGCTGCCTTCCCTCCTTGATCACAGTGTCCACCTCTGATAAAAAACAAAGGGATGATTGAAGAGCCAATAGTGGAGGAAACATCACCTGCCTCGGAGCGGGACACAGAGCAGCTAAGAAGAGATGCGCTCAGCTGAGCTGCAGATTGAGGGCTGAGCTGGGCTGCAGCCAGCAGACCACTGCGTGCCTGCAGCGAGCAGGGAGCACCACCTACCCACTGGAGGCCCCGGGGTGGTTACTCCCCTGCCATGAGCCTCAGTTTCTCAAGTGTAAATGGAGATAATATTAGCACCTGTCTCCAAGGCCTGTTATAAAGGTGGGATGCATTTATTTATTTACAGCTAGGGCTAAGGAAGCCTGTGACCAGTTTATCATCCTCGCCTTACCGAGCCTTCACAACCACCTGTTGGGATAGGTGTTAGCGTTTCCATTTTACAGACACAGAAACTGAGGCTCGGAGGGGAGTCACTTGTCCCAAGTCCCATGGCTCGGACCTCATGACTATCATCTGCATGTGGATGTGGGGAGCGTGCTCATTGAGAGCTCACTGCACCCCAGGTGCCGCGCTCAGCCCTCTAAAAGCCTGTCTCAGGCTACTGCAATCACATCTTACAAGATAGAAACTATTACTGATGGCTCCATGAGGGAGATGGGGGGATGGGGACTCGCAGAGCAGAAGTCACCTGCTCAGGGGCACAAGGGAACTTGGGAGAAGAGCTGAGCTTGTCCCCAGATCTCCTGACTCCAGACCCCGGGGGATTAACCATCAATCATTACTCAGTTCACTCATTCAGCAAGCACTTTGTGAGCACCTGTTGTGCAGGTACGCTTCTAGGATGGGGATCCCTGGTGAACTGGAGAGACCCAGCCCCCAGCCCTGCTCAGACTGACTCTCCAGTGCAGGGGAAGGGAAATAAGCATCTAAATATACAGCATCAGAGCTGCTGCTAAGAGCTGTGAAGAAAATAAAGCAGGGTTAAGGGGCAGGTGGTCAGGGCATTTAAGCGTCTTTGCAGAACAAACAAAATTATGCATTTTTCATTTTAGGAGGGCCTTTGGGAGACCCAGTTGACCCCCCAGTTCTGCTCTGCAGTAGCCGAGGGCCCAGGGGACTCAACAGGAACCAGCCCTGAAAGCCTTTATCTCGAGCTTTGCTGAGATCGACAGGTCCTGCGTTGTCTGGTCTTCAGACAGAGGAGGGTGGCCTTCCCTGGGGTTTGCCTTTAACGCAGCGAGGCCTCGCTCCCTGGCGGGATCTGAGCACGAAGCCGGGAGCTCACGCGGGACTTGTGCTCTGGTTCTGGCCCCAGCCCTGCGAGTTGGCATTATTGGACTCAACACCATGCTCAATTTGAGCTCCATGTTTTCCAAGCTCAGCAGAGCAGATTCTTCCTCATTAATCTGCATTTTTACTTAAAGCCAGCGCGCCAACGTTCCACCCCTTCGGCTTAGTTGAATGAACATGAAAAGGTCAAAAGACTTTTTCATAGTTAGAAAGCACCTCCCTTTTGCGCTCTCTCCCCTCTCCACCCAGCCTTCCTCCTGCTCCTCCAGGCCTTCTCTTTGGCAGCCTTGCATCAGACGGACCTAGATTCCAGTTCACACTTTTCACTTCCTCTTGGTAGAACCTGGAGGAGGAGACACCCTATCTCTGAACTTTGATGTACACATCCATCAAATGGCCATGAATGTTGCACTCACTTCACAGGGCTGTTATCAAGATTAAACGAGATCATATGCATGAGGTACTTAGCACAAGGGAACTGATCGATAAACTGAATTGGGTAAACTGGAAACGGGGTGTTAAAGAGCTCTCCACTGAGTGTCAGAAACAGGGACTCTGGGTCCACCTTGGCACTGATCATGAGTTATGTAATTAGCTTTTGGGGGAGGAGGGAAGGGAGTCTAGTCTGATTTTTCACCCAGGAAATGAGGGGATTAAACTGAGCCTCATCAGAATACAGTGGAGCTGGAAGGACCACTGGGAGTCATTCATGTGATAGATGGGAAAACAGAGGTCTCCAGACCTCGCTCACCAGAAAGTGAGGGATAGGCTACAATCTCAAACAGTCACTCTCTCGACCCCACTCATGGGACAAAATGACTCAGGGACCGTGGAAGCTGGAAGGGACCCCAAGGAAGTATTTAGAATTGAATAAAAATGAAAACATGACATATCAACATTTATGGAATGCAACTAAAGCAATAATTAGGAGAAAATGCATACCACTAAATACCTATATTAGAAAAGCGGTCTCAAATCCATCTTAAGAAACTAGAAAAGTAATAGGAAATTAAATGCAAAGTAAGAAGAAAAAGGGACGTAACGAAGGTGAGAGCTCATTTCAGTGACATTGAAAATGGAAAAACAATAGAGAAAATCATGAAACCAAAAGCTGATGCTTTGAGAGGATCGATAACATGATAAACATATACCCAGAGTGATCCGTTAAAAAGAGAAAGAAACCACTAATTACTAACATCAAAAATGCAAGAGGTAACATCACTACATATTTTACAGATACTAATAGGATAATAAGGGGATATTATTAACAACATTATGACAATACATTTGGCAACTTAGATGAAATGGTCAAATTCCTTGAAAGACTCCAACTACCAAAGCTCACGCACGAAGATATAGATAACCTGAATATCCCATGTCTCATCAGATTGAATTTGTAGTTCAAATCTTCCCATAAAGAAAACTCCAGGACCAGATAGCCTCCCTAGTAAATCCTACCAAACATTTAAGAAAGAAATAATTTGAATTCTACAGGAATAGCACTAATGCTACAATTCTAAAAATAATTCCTTCCAACTCATTCTATGAGGCCAGAATCATCCTGATCCAAAAACCTGACAAAGACGCTGCAAGAATGAAAAACTACAGACCGATAGCCCTCAAGAACATAGATGTAAAAATTCTAAACTAATTCTATTTTAGCAAATAAAATCCAACAATATATAAAACATAAAATGCATCATGATCTAGTGGGGGTTGTGCCACGAATATGGACAAAGAACTTCACCAAATAATATATACAGATGCAAATGGACACATGAAGAATACTCAATATCATTCGTGATTAGAGAAATTTAAATCCCGTCAGCCATTGTGAAAAACAGTATGGAGTTTCCTCAAAAATTAAAAATGGAACTGCCTTTTTACCCAGAATGTATTCTAAGACTCCCGAAGTGGGAATATATTCTAAGAATCCAGCAAGAATAGAGCCACCCTTATGTTCATAACTGTGTTGTTTACAAGAGCCAAGATCTATAACAGTCCAAGTGCCCATCAGTACCTGAGTGGATAAAAAATTGTGGTACATTTACACCATGGAATACTACTTGGCTGTAAAAAGAAACTCCTTTTGTGACAGCATGGATGGGCCTGGAGAGTATTATGCTAAGCAAAATTAGCCAGTCAGAGAAAGACAAATAGCATATGATCTCACTTATGTGTGGAATCGAATGAACACAATAAACTGACAAAATAGAACCAGAGGGATGGACACATGGAACAGACTGACAGATGTCAGAGAGGAGGTGGGTGGGGTAGACTGGATGAAAGAAGGTGACGAGATTACCCAAAGAACATATATACATAGTTATGGACACAGACAGCAGTGTGGTGAGGGCCAGAAAGAGGGGAGGTTGGGATCTGAGTGGTGGTGGGCAAAGGTTGGGGGGATTGGGGGTGGGGGGGCACCTGTAATAGTGTCAACAATTTAAAAAAAGCAAACAAACAAACAAAAATGCACAGTCAGATCCCAATGCTGCTTCCCTAAATTTAGAAAGACTGACCACTCCCCGTGTTGGTAAGGATATGAAGGAACTGGAACTCTCATACTCGGCTGGTGGGAATGTAAAATATTATAGCCATTTTGGAAAACAAGTTAGGCAGTTTTTTAAAAAAGTAAAATTTACATTTACCATAAAACCCAGCCATTCCCTTCCTAGGGAATTTACCCAAGTGGCCATAGTGGATTGTAATATCCCCAAACCGAAACGACGCAAATGTCTATCAAGAGGAAAATGGACAGATAAATTGTACAGTACTTCTTATTAAAATGCCACTTCGTTATAAAAACGAATAAACTTTTGATACACGATAAGTGAATCTAAAAGAAGATGTGCGGAGTGAAAGAAAGCAGGCAGAAAGAAGGCATCCTGTTTAGTTCCATTGACAGAACATTCCTTCCAGAAAATGTAAGCTAATCTGTGGTGACAGGACGCGGACCGGCGGTTGCCTGGGGAGAGGGGATGGACTTTCAGGGGAGATGACCAAAGAGCAGGAGGAAAATTGGGGGAGATGATGAATATTTTCATTATCTTGACTGTGGTGATGGTTCCATGAATGTATACACACGTCAAAACTTATCAAATTGTCACTTTAATTATCTCTTTTGAATATGTCACCTTAAATATGTTCCGTTTATCATGTGTCATTGACTTCACTGAGCTGTTAAAAATAGCCACTGCGATGGATGCACTTGGCACAGGGAAGAGCAAGTCTCCCAACCCAGGAACCAGGGAACGCGGGCCTGAGACCAGAGGTGAGCCAGGGCCATGGCAGGCGCTGTCACAGAGACAGTGTTTCCAGAAGGAGGGGCGTGGCTCCTCCTGTCACATACCTCCCAGCAGTTCTAGAAATGGCCATAAAACGTGGCAACATGCCGTTTACTGGTGACCTTGACAAGGCAGGAAGCAGCACTCGGTGAGGTGTGGGAGGTGCCAGATCGGGAGGTGGAGAGAGCTGGGCAGGCAACTTGCTGGGGGTGGAGAGGGAGGAGGGTGCTGCAGGGAGTGGCCTGCGTGGCGTAGCCGTGTCCCAGAGCTCCACACAGTGTCGGGCCTGAGGTTGCTGTGGGACTCTACCCTCTTCATGACTCGCTGTCCGGTCACAGCTCACCGTGTGGCCACGGGCTGGTGTCTCCCTCTCCCCAGAATAGCGCTCCCTTGGCAGTTTATGGAAGGGGCTGGGATGATGGTCTCCAGGGCCCTCCTTTGCTTCTGCCCTTGACTTTGCAGGCAGCCTCTGGACCCGTGGAGCTAGCTGCTGCCCACTCTCTGATGATGTCGGCAGAACAGGCTGTGGGGAGCCCTGCGCCCCTGTGCCCCTCCTTATAAACAGCTCTCCTGGGAAGCAGGGGCCTCCCTCCCCTAAGGGCAGCAGTGGGTAGCCTGTTGCTCTCAGTGCGTGGAGGGCCAAAGAGGGGGCGTCAGGTCTGAGCGGGAGCCCTGGCCCTGGAAGCAATCCACTGGCCCATCCCGGAGAGAAAAATGGAAGGTCACTGAAGTCACTGCCCTGGGCAGGGGCCGCAGCCGCCACACAATCATCTGTGGCCCCGGAGCGGAAGTGATGCACGTTCTGAGATTGCAATTATCCTCGGATCAGTCAAATGACTTGGAATGAGGAGCCGAACGTTAGGCGCTCTGTCCTGTTCGGAGAGTGACGGGCAGCGCGCCCCTCGGGTTGCCATCGCCAAGCCTCACGGCAGGGCTGTCCCGGCCACTCACTGAGCTCTCAGCCCCTCAGCTCCCCACTGGCGTGGTGAGCTCTGCCCGGCCTCAGCGGGTGGGCCCTGGCTGCCACCCCATTTGTATTGTACGAGGTTCGGTGACGCTGTTCCCAGGGCCGTGGAAAAAACCCAGTCCTGCTCTGATGACCCTGGACCAGTGGTCTGAGCTCACTTGGGTCAGTTTTGTTGCCCGTAAAGTGGGAGGCTGGAAAGGCCCCCTTGGGAGATCTGGAGAGGGGGCCAAGTGAAACAATGAAGTACAGGGGTGAGAAGAAGAGCTTCCCATGATGCTTGCGTGGCCTCTGGGCGTGGCCTCTGGGCGTGGCCTCTGGGCGTGGCCTCTGGGCGTGGCCTCTGGGCGTGGCCTGGCCAAGACCAAGTGGTGTGTAGGGTAGAAGGAATCAGCTCCTACCGACCAGGGGGCTCTGTAATGGCGCAGGACATCTCCAGAACCTGAGGATGAGGAGGCAGGGTGGCCCCGGAAAAGACAGGTGAGGGAGTAGCCAGGACCCTCCTCTTGCTGATCCATCAAGACTCTGGAGAAGAATCTGGAAGAGAAGTCTTGGTAGCTGCTCCCAGCTCCTGAGCACATACATCCCCATTGGAGAGAACAGTGAGACGGAGCCAGATGCCCTCAATCCAACCCGATTTCTGGGAGAGAGGCCCACCTGGTTCTTGGATTGGTACCGGCTTGTGTACCCTGCTCCCTCCTGCTCTAGTCAGAGGCAGGTCAACCAGCTGAAGAGTGGCCTCTAGGAGGCCCCTGTGGGTGAAGAGGGACTAAGGGGTGGGGGGTGCGGGGGGGGGGGGGTAGGAGCTGGGGGTGCTCTGAAAAGCACCAGGCCCTGGGCTAGCTCTGGGGAGGCCCACTGAGACCCTGCGGGCCCTGCTCCTGAGGAGCCCACACGGGGTGGGGACACAGACATGCATCTGCCTGTGACCAGCACAGGCTCAGGGAGGTGAGCACCAGCAGGGCTCAGGGGGTGAGAACCAGGCTCCGCAGGCCTCCTCCACCCCTGCCCTGTAGACACCATGATCCTCCAGGAGCCACACAGCGAGGACCTGGAGGACCAGGACTGGACACTAAGCCTCTGGTCCAGACTTGGCTTTGGGTTCAGGCCTCCGGGCGGCCAGGGGGCAGCTATTCTGTGGCTCTGCCCCAGCAATGAGACCCCATCAACCCAGATCTCTTCCAGCTGCTCCGAAGATCCAATCTTGAGTCCAGGAGGAGAGCAGGAAATGATTCATCCTCTTTCCCAGACATGAAGGCAACCCCGCATTAGTAATACTTACGGCGGGGGGCGGGGGGGGGGGGGGCGCGCTCCTCCAAGGGCCTGGACAGCACATGAATCACCGGCAGGAAGGGCAGGGGCCCCCAGCTTTCCTGAGGCTGCCGGCTGCCTCCAAATGGAACAAAGGGCCCCAGTGTCAGGAGCTGAGAGGAGGGAACAGAATCTGGGGTGGGTTGGATGGAAAGAGCCCAGGCAGCAAGCCCCAGTCCCTCGTCTGTAAAGTGGGGTTGCAAGGTCCTGTTGGGTGATGTTGGATTAGGTATGACATGGCCCCTTGGAGTGCTGGGCAAAGAGCAGGCCGTGCACGTATGATAAGAGGGGGGTGCCGTGATGAGGATGCCAGTGGTGTTGTCTGCCCCTTTCCCAGCGTGCGGGCACTGCCCCCAGCATCCTGCTGAGCTCTGGGACCCTGCCCACTTCCCAAGTTCACTGGACCAGGGTGGATGCCTGCCCAAGAGGGGCCAATCAGGGTATCTGTCTTATGAATCTGCAATTGAGACTAAGGGGCTAGTTGGGTCTGTTGGTTGTTTGAGCTGAGGATACATAAAGTTCAAGTCTGTGGAACACTGAGAAAGGTAGATAATGAAAGTGCTACAGGAGGCAGGGAGGGAGGGAGGAAGGGAAAGAGGGAGGGAAGAAAGGAGGGGAGGAGGGAGGGAGGGAGGGAGGGAGGGAGGGAGGGAGGGAGACCACGATCTGGCTGGTACCCCCATTCCTGGTCTGGATCTGGACCCTCCTCCTCCTAAGTTCCAGCTGCATTCCTTGACTTTGGCATCCTTGAGACCTGAGTCCTTCTATTAACCCCCTTTTCCTCTGCAGCTGAGCAGGGTCTGCCACATGCTGCTCCCCCAAAATGAACTCCAGATGGTCAGAGGGTTCCATGTCTCCCTCCCTTGTCTCCTACACTCAGCCCATCTTTGATCATTCATTCATCTCACAGGCATCACCTGTTGCCCACCTGTGCCCGTTCAGCCCCTGGACTGGCCATGCTGAGGTCACCCCATGGGATGAAGCCCTGGGGTGCTCTCTGGGAGCTCCCAGCCTGGCCGGGGAAACAGGTGAGCGGATCACAATGGGGTGGTCAGTGCTGAGATGGACGAGATGCGGGAGTAGGGAGCCCAGGGAGGACACCCCTCAAGACATGGGGTCACAGAAGACCTGTGGGAGGAGGTGGTGTCTGTGCTAAGACCTGAAGCAGAAGTGGGGGCGCCAGGAGGAGAGGTGAGTAGGGGAGAAGGTGGGTATTGACAGCAGCACCCAGCACCTGCACAGGTCTGGTGACGAGGGAGAGCCTGGTGCCCTTGGCAGTGGCAGGCGGCTGTGTGGCTGGGGCCTGGGGTGTGAGGGAGTTGGGAGGTGGGGAGGTGGAGAAAGACAGGCTGGAGGGTATGTTCTGGGGGCCCCAGGGAGTCATGGAGGGATGGGGTGTTAAGGGAGGTGTGAGGGTTCTGCAGGCAAGGGAGTGGGGGAAAGGACCCAGCTCCTCCAGCCTCTGATGGAGAGAAGCCTTCCTCTCTCCCCCCTCTCTCCTCCCTCCCCACTCCCATCATTTCTCTCCTTCCTCCTGGCCTCCCTGCTTCTCTCTCTGTCCTCTCCTCCACTCAGCCCTTTCTATTCCCTGTCTCCCCATCTCTCTCTGCCTCCTTCCCTCTCTCTGTTCTCTCCAGAACCCTTCCCACCTACAGCCGCCTGGTTGCTCCCTGCTGAGCCGCACTTGTGAGAGCCTGCAGCGCCACCTTCAGGCCAGCTCAGGGATTGCTGCGGGGTCTCCAGCACCAGGAGGAAGATGCTGGTGCTTCTCTGCCTCCAGGAGAAAGAGGTGCCCCCCCACCCCCTCCTGACCCCACCCTCCGGGTCGGGTCCCAGTGGCCCTGCTCCGCCTCCCACAGCCTCAAGTCTGACTGCTCTGGGTCGACACTGACATCAATATCAGCCCCGCCTCTGTCTCCCCTAACAACGCTAATTACCAGCCCAGCTCTTCTCCCCAAAGACCAGGAACAGAACTGATGAGCCTAATAACAGAACCCTCCCTTTCACTGCCCTGCTCCCAGCGCCGCCAGCCTAAGGAGGCCCTCGGTCTTTGTTCTCCTGGGAAGGAGGGCCCCACAGGGGCGATCACACCCATATTACAGGTGGGGAAACTGAGGGTCAGACAGGGGAAGAGAGGGGTGGATCCCTCAGGACCCAGGAGAGCCTGGCACTGAGCACTTGCTCATTAGTTGTTCAACAATCACTCATGGACATGCCAAATGGACGAGTCCTGGGACCAAGGACACAGATGAAAAGACAGTAGAGGAAGTCCCTGCTGGGGGATACATAGGTAACAGTTCAGGGCTGCGTGATGGGAGATATGACATGGGTGTGCCAAGTATGGGAGCCCAGAGAAGGTGCTGGGAGCCCAGGGGCCTTCCAGAAGCGGGTAGAGGACAGGAGGTCTGACCCGGCTTCACAGAGGAGGTGGCATCTGAGCTGGTCCAGGTAGAGTGAGAGTTTTCCTGGGAAAGATGATGGAGGGGCCTTCCAGGCAGAGGGAACACCATGTGCAAAGGCTTGGAGGCCAGAGAGCAGGAGGACAGAGTGACAGGCAAGTGAGGGGGGAGGGGCACTTGGGGGGGGGGGCGGGGAGCCAGACCAGGAAGGGCTTTGGGGATCCTGCTTGCTCTGTAACCACAGGCAGCATTGACACAATAAACTAATAACAGCAATAAAAAATTACCACAATTGCTGTTACTATTGCAGCCTCGACACCTATGGAGGCGTCCTGCCTGCCAGGCACTGTCTCAAACACTGCATGCGGAGGATGGAGCAGTGTTTATGCAGCCACGTGAGACCAGGAAGCAGACACAGCGCGGTCCAATAACCTGTGTGACGCTGCTCAGCAAAAGCGGCCGAGCATCCTGTGCCCAGGGGTTGAGTTTCCTCCGTTGACACTGGGTGTGATGTGATGCTGCTGATCCCACCCCAACTCCCACCTCATTGCTCTTAGATTCTGCCTCCCAAGGAGGAAAAAGCAGCCACCCATCTCCCCAGAGGTCAGAGAGAATTTGGTTTTGGAAGAAAAACCAAAGAGCCAGGGGAAGGTAGCGTTTCACCAAGCATTTCCTGCGGAGGGGCGGTCGCCTCAGCTAGGGACACTGGCTGGCGGGCAGTTTGAGGTGGCCCTTCCCCGGGGAGAGTTCCTGGGCCAGGCCAAGGTTGTCTGCCTCCATCTCCTTCCCCCCCCCCCCCCCCCCCCCCCGCCCCCAACTTCCCCACCCCAGCAGCTTAGGCATTTGGGGAAAAGAGGAACCAGGCGACTGCTGCCCCTGGTGGAGAACTGGCAGGTCTGCACCAGGTGGACCCGCTGGGAGAAGCATCTGCCCAGGACCCTAGGCTTGCCCTTAGGCTTGCCCTCTGGGAGCCCCGGGAAGGCAGGGGTTGTCAAGGCTCCTGCCACTAGCCTAGAGGTTTCCTCCCGCTGGGCAGAGCGTGGGCATCCCCCGGAAATGGGCTTGACACTGCACCGCTCCCTTAAAGGGACAGGAGGGACGTTTCAGCTGAAACACTGGCAGGGGAGAACGAGGGACTGGACAAGGCATCTGCGCCTAGAAATGGCCCATGAGGCGAGTTTGGAGTCTGTTCGTGCTTCTGAATTGTTTTCTCTCTGTCCCCTCAAGTTTACAGCTGTGCTTTGCCATGACTCACCAGGCTTGAGGCCTTGTGTGAGCAGAAGTGGGGCCATGAGCCAGGCCCTAGTGGCCTCGCCAAGCTTGGGCCTCCATGCTGACCCAGCCTCTGTGCGGATGAGGGCAGAGCGGAGCTTTCATGATGGAGAAGGTGTGAGGGTGGAGAGAGGCTCAGGAAGGGAAAGAGCACGTGGGCTCCAGCCCCCTCCTCCCTGACCCACCCTCTTAGGCTGCAGGGGCGACGAAGGGTCCATGCCCTGCCTTTGCACATGCTGTTCCCCCCTCATCATCCTCCCAGCTACACACCCCTCCTCTGTGAAGTCTCTGCTCTCTGCTCCTCTGGCCCTGCCCCCACCACCACCACCGCCACACCCACACGTGGCTCTTATTATATCTTCCCAGCCTTAGACACTCTCACTTGTAGAACCTCCTTCCCCCATCAGATCAAACATATTAAAATGCCCCCACATCCCACACTAGCTACAAATTATACGTAACGATGCAGAAGCTGAGCCGGGAGTGGAAGGTGAGCAGTGGATAATGTTATGCTTGGTAGATATTTGACTAAACATTTATCAATTTCAACTTTGCGGCTTTCCCTTTTCATTTCGAGGCCAAATAAATTGTTTTCCTGGGCCTTAAGCGTTTTCAGAGGCCCTTAAGAACGCGGAGGTCCTGGCACTTTGCCCAGAACAGAGAGTCTGATGGAGAAGGGCTCCCGCCCACAGCCCTCTCCACCCAGGCGGAACCCACGTCCGTGGGCGCTGCGCAGTACCACGCGGTGAGCGATGCGACGCTGTGATTACGTTTGTCTGTGACAACACTGAATGGAAGTTACTGAGGTTGGACAGCAGGTCTCACTCCCATTTCTCCATGTTGGGCACGTGGGCCCAGAGTCATCCGCAGAGAAAACCAGTTAATGTTCATTAAGGAAAGAAGTAAGGGAGGAAGAGAAAGATGAGACAGAGACAGAGATGGAGAGGGAGAGGCAGGGGAAGGGAGGGAGAAGGAGGAGTAGCACTGGGGAGGAGGAGGGAAGAAGGGAGGGAGGAAAGGCGTGGGAAGAGGAAGTTAGGAAGGAGCCCCAGCAGGGCCAACATGCAGGAAGGATTGTTTGGAGGCTGTGCTGGGCTCTCTCTGGCCCCCTCTTCTCCTCAGCATTCCCCACCCTGGATCTCAAGGACCCCTTTGCTAGAGGACCAGGCAAAGGGGATGTCACAGGACTGGGATGTCACGAGGTCCTGCTATGAGCCAGGCGTAGAGTGAGCATCCACCTCTCCCTCTCGTGCTGGTCCTCTCTACACATGGCATCCTGGGCAGAGGCTTGTAGGCTGGGCCTGCACAGGCCCTGATGTACTCTGACATCTCCCGGTCGTCCTCTCACCTGCAGGCCAGGATGGTAGACAGGAGCGTGAGAAGAGCAGATGGGGCTACCCTAGTCTCCCTGTCCTGCAGGGGAGTGGACATTCCAGCAGTGGCTTGGCTGGTTAGACCGAGATTGGGATGTCCTGAGGTCAAATTATGTCTGACCCTTAAGGGAGTGACATCCCCCACCCACCATCACATCTCCCCATCCCTGCCCCCTTAATGTCCTCAGGCCACCAGACCCTTCCCGTTCTGCTCTGCCCACCTCCCCACCCCCCCTCACACCACATTCTGTCACTCCCTCCACTCCAGCCACACCAGCTTCTTGATGCCCCAGGACACTCCAGGTACACACTCACCCCAGGGCCTTTGCACGAGCTGTTCCATTTGCCTGGAAGGCTCTTCCCACAGATATCTGTGTGCTCCACTCTCTGACTTCACCCACACCTCTGATCAAATGTCACACCCTCAGAAAGGTCACCTTCTCCCCTGACCTCTCCCTTCCTTCCCCTGGGAGACCCCCAGAGGGATTGGCTGAGGTTCAGTGAAGGACTCTAAGCACAGGGGAATCTCCTGGAAGAAAAAGAGACAAGTATGTGCTGAGCACCTACTGTGTGCCAGGCCTCTGACTGGTCAGAGTCACAATTGTGACCTTATTTTATCACAGAAGACCTTTAGGAGAGGAAGGTATCACCTGCCCCCCTTACAGGTGCATGAATGACCTTCCCAAGGCCTCGAGGTAAGTGGCAGAGCCCGTCAGTCTTGGGGAGCTGGGGGAGGACGAATTGCTCCCTGAGACTGAGCTGGCACAGGGTGGGCAGGACAGCAGAGAGGAGGACAGCGCCAGTCAGACCAGGGCCCGGTCCCAGTGCCACCATGTCCTTTCTGTGCAAACATGGACAAAGCTCTCTCCTCCCCTGAGCCTCTGTTTCTGCATCTGGGAAATGAACACAACATCTCACCACCCCCTGGTGTCATTGCTGGGGACACGCGAACAAGATGAGACAGAGAAGGAAATCCATGCTCAGAGATGTTAAAACAGGCCAGAGGTAAACAGCGGAGCCAGGACTCAAACCCAGATCTGCTGGGTGCCAAGGCCCACATTCTAACCACGTAGGGGCACTTCTCTCTCTGAGTACTTTCCCCCACTCACCAGCTTTGGGGCCTGGCCAGGCCTTTTCTTTGTAAGCTTGGTTTTCTCATCTGCAAGCTGGGGCCAACTACACCGCCTCTGGAGCTTCCCATCAGCGTTTTGATCCTGTATGCAAATTGCCTGGCACCCAGTACCACCTGCGACCGGGTGGTGGGATGGGGATGGTGATGACCCTGAGCAGATCTGACTGGGAGCAGAGGGGAGTGTCCTGTCCCAGGTGGAGAGAAGAGGAAGCTGGCTTTCGGGCAATGCCCCGACCTGCCCACCACCGTCCCTCCTGGTGCCCCTCGCCCCGGGTGAAGGAGGGGATCCAGGGAGCCCCTGAGCAGGACATGGGTGAGGTGGCTGAGTCCTTCCCTGGGCACTGGCTGCTGTCCTGCCTTCTGGGCAGGGTCTGGGGTGGTGACCCAGGAAGAATGTGGGCTCGGCTTTTCCTGGGGACCAGGGTTTGGGGAGCTGTGAGTAGACAGGGCCCAGCAGGCAGGTCTGGCTTCTCTGGCTTGTTAGAGGGAATCCTTCCCACCCTCACCCACCCCTGCAGCCCTGCCTGGGGCCCAGTCTGCTTTCTGGGCCCAGTCTGCTTTCCTAATCTCATTAGCATCGCTGAGAATGGCACTCCACACTCAGGCACACTCTGCCCCCTGAGAGCACCGCAGAACTGACTCTGCTTAAATGTGAAACGGTTCCTGCCCTGGGGGCCCCAGTCGAGGAGGTACAAACCAGAAAGAGAGTTGTAATTACTGGCTCTGATTAAGCGGTGTGAACTACAAAATCTAAAATAAAAAACAAGTCCTCCTCCTCTCCCCCCCCCCCATAATACATAATACAACAATTAGCAGCACATTGAGTTACTTTCATTCCATTTAAGGAACGGGCTATTTATTCTTTACTTCCTTTCCATTCTTAGGGTTCCACTAATTCATGCAGGCCATTTGCTGAGCACCTACTATGTGATAAGCACATGCTGGGAGCGGGGATGGGAAATAAACCCACTGAGCAAGGTGCCTGCACTCCTGGGGCTCACAGTCAAGAGTGGAACATGAACCTTTGAAAAAGTCACACAGACCATGACACCTTGGGGTGGGGCCAAGCATGCCATGGACACAAGGTTATGGGGGAGGATAATGGGGGGATGAACTCAGATGGGGGAATCTTAGGAGATAGTATATAAGTTGGAACTGAAGGAGCTGGTTGAAGAGTAGGGGACAGAGTGATCTAGGGAGTGGGAACAGCAAAGGTCCTGGGGTGGGAAGGAGTGCTGGAGGCACTAAAGATGGGCAGAGTATGATGAGGAGGAGAAGGAGGCAGCAGCCAGACCCCACGGGGCCTCCTGGGCCTTGGCCAGCAGGGCTGGGTTTACTTAAGGTTCCCTGAGCAGTATTGAAGGGTTTTAAGTAAGGGGGTGACTTGATGTGATTGGTTTCTTAAAACAACCCCCAGATCCTCCATGGAGGCTGGAGTGGGAGCGGAGCCCAGTGAGGAGGTGAAGGGGACATGTAGGCAGGAGCCAATGGCAGCTCAGACCAGAGCGGCGGCCAAGGCAGTGGGCAGCAGTGGGTGGACCTAGGAGGTGTCCTGGCAGTAGAGGCATCCACCTTGGCGATAGGTGGGTGTGGGGTGAAGAATTTGTCCAGAGGACTCCCAAGTTTCTGCCTGAGGGCCCAGATGGGTGGATTGCATTTCCCGAAGTACAAGGGGAAGGCTGGGGGTTGAGAGGCCAGAGTGTGCGGCTCAGGAGCTGCTTCCTGGGAGAGGGGTTTGGGGGGGTGGGAGGCAGCTGGTGTCCCAGGGGCTCACAGGGGAGAGCCCACAGTGCCCTAGCAGGGGTCAGCAGCACATGCCTCCTGCGGAGAGGGGTCCGGCCTAGAGAGGAGACTGTCCTCACCCTGCCCCCACTCCTAGCTGTGGGCTAAGGCCATGTGGTGGGAAGAGCCCTGGCTGCCTTGAGAGTCCCCCAGGGAGGTTGTGGTGGGGCCTGGGCTGCAGGGAGACTGGTTGGGATTCCTTTCATTCTCCCTCTTCGGGGCAGTCAGCCTGCTGCAGGGCCCAGCTGAGGCTCAGGGTCCCGCCTCCACTCCTGCTCAGACCTCAGGACAGCCCGGTGGGCTTTCATCACACCCTCCCAGGCAGGGGGCAGGGAGCCCAGCACTAATGCGAAGGGGCCCCTCAGCCAGAATCCTGGGACAACCCCCCAGCCCCCCCTGTGCCCCTAGCCCCTGTCCGGAGCTGCCCTGGGCCTCCCAGCAGAAACACGAATTCCCTAACCCTCACCGTCCTCCCTGCCCTGCGGCTACACTCCCTGGGCAAGAGGGGGCCTCTGTCCACCGGGCCATTTGATGGGCTGCATTATTTTTAAACTTTCTATTTCTTAAACCTGAATATCCCCCTCAAGTGGCTGAAATCTGCTCTGCCAATGGCGTTTATAAGAAGTTACAAATGACACCTGGGAGAGCTAAGAGCAGGTTTATTTTTAAACCCCGGGCTCTCAGTGAGCCCTGCCCACCCATCCATCAGCTCCTTCACTGTGCCGGAAGGAAGCACTCGCCAATGCTAAACGGTGCCCGGACCCAGGCTGGTGCTGGGTACAGAGATGGCCAGGCCTGGACCTTGCTCCAGCCAAGTGCACAGAGTGGCTGGGCGGCAGGAGGCGGGTCAGAGGCAGAAACAGCATATGCCGGTGCAGTGTGATCAACACCATTCATTCCACAAATATCTGGATCGCAGCATGCTGGCACGGTCCTAGCCACTGGGGCTACAGCTGCGAACAAAGCAGACAAAGTAAGTCACTGTCCCCTGGAGTCCACAGTGTGGTGGGGACACAGATGACAAACAAGGGTCAATCAGGCAGGGAGGTCTGAGGTTGGGGCACTGGAGCTTGTCCCCTTGTCCTCTAAGACCTCTGATGGGAGGGGCCTGGCTGGAGCAGGCTGGAGGGCGCCCCTAAAGCATGGGTCTCCGCAGGGCCCCCTTGCTCAGCCCTCAGGGTTACAATGTGGATGGAGTGAAGGAGTGGCAGTGGGGCTGAGGGACCAGGCAGGAGGACAGGGGGAGGTCTGGGCCAGAGGTGACCAGGGCCTGAGTTGGGGCGGGGTAGAGGAATGGGAGAGGGCGGATTCCAGAGGATTGAAGAAGTTACACTTGGCAGGACTTGATGGTCCCGGGGTAAGGAGAGGGCAGAGTCAGAGATGTCCCCTTGTTTCTGATCTGGGTGAGCAGGTGCTGCGGGGAAAATACCACGATGGGAACGGTGGGGAGGAGCAGGTCTGATGGGAAGATGAAGGTGTGGTTTGAACATGTCCAGAGGCAGGAAGCCGGGGGCCACCCAGAAGGTAGAAGCTACAGGAGCCCCGGATGGAGAGGCCCTGGAGGTGGGTCAGCCTGTTCAGTTCAGCACTGTGCCCAGCACCTGGGACATCGAAGACCCTCCCTACGGGTCACAGCTCCAGGCCTTTGGCTGCGGAGGGAGATCTGGCTGTTAGGGCGTGTGCAGAGGCGGCCCCCAGGCAAGGTGGGCTCACACGGGGAGGGGAGAAGAGGAGCCGATGGGGAGAGCCAGGGCACTGCCCTCGCCAGCCCAGCTGCCAGAACACACACCACAGGCTGCGGGCTTCAGCCACAGAAAGTTCTCACAGTTCTGGTGCCACCATGGCAGTGCCCTGGCGAGGGCCCTCTTGGGTTGCTATCTTCTCATCGTGCCCTCACGTGGTGGAAAGAGAGCAAGCTGGCTCTGGGCCTCTCCTATGGGGGCCCTGACCCAACGCAGCCTCCTCAAAACCCAGCTGCCTCCCAAAGGCTCCTCTTAATGCCATTGCAAGGCGGTGGGGGGGGGGGGGGGCTTCCAGACCCATGGCTTTGGGAGGCACAATTCAGTCCAAAGCAGGCACCACGTATAAGAACAAGGAGACGGAGGAGGTGAGAAGGCAGGTCAGAGAGGAGGTTCTGGAGGGGGCGTGGGAGGGCCCCAGGGTGGGGTCCCTCACGGTGAGGGAAGAGTCTTCCTCCCACAGCAGTGAGGAGTCAGACTCACGACGGGGATGACACATGTGCCCGGAAATACTGATTTCCACTGGGAGTGAGGGAAGCCTCGCGAAGCCCTACTTTCGACCTTGGCCTGGAAGGTGGCTTAGAGTGGTGGGGTGGGCGGGGGACAGGCGTGGGGGTGAGACACACAGGCACCAGGCTGGAACTGAGGGACCTGTTCCCTGAGGTCAAAGGTGCAGGAGAGCAGTAGTTGGAGACAGAAGATTTGAAGAGGGAAGAGGGACAGCCCAGGGCTGGGCCAGGCTCTGCTGATGGAGGATGGAGCGTGAACCTGGGACTCGCACAGCCTTACATTGCTAATGAGCTGTGGGTGAGAAGAACAAAATCACACTGTCTTAAAGCCTTAGAATCTTATCAAGTCTTATCATCTTAAGATAATTGAATCATCGAATCTCAGAGACTTAGGTTTTTTAAATTATAGAAATTTTGAATCTGAAATTGCTTGAGTGTCAAGATCGTGGCCACCTCCCCCTCCCGGTAATGAGACTGTACAGTGTGTGCTCAGTGCTTTGCGCACATTATGTCATTGTGTCCCCATGACAACCCTGGGAAGTGGGAACTATTATTTTGCCTGATTTTCCAGATGAAAAAACCCGAGGCTCAGCGAGTGTACGTTGTCGCTGAAGGTCAGACACCTTGAGGGCAGCATGGCTGGGACTTGGCCCAGATCTCTCAGCCTCTCTGCTGTGCACACCTCCAGTGATGGGGAGCTCACTACCCTTCCGTCTCCAGGCTGGTCATTCATTCTAAGTGTAAACACAGGTCTCCTTTACAGGGCAGGGCGTCCATGCATTGTCCTCAAACCCACCTGGGAAGATCCCAAGAAGACAAATCTTCAGCAGAGACTCCTATAGGGGAAGGGAGTTTATCCCGAGGGCGGGGGTGAGCTGGGGATGCTGGGAGCAGGCCCACTCAAAGGCAAATGGAGATGGAGTCCAGAATTCAGGAAGGTGGTGTGGTTGGAGTGGGTGTGGAGCACAGAGTGTACAATGCAGAAATACAATTCTATTCCCAGGGTCAGAGCCACGAGACCTAAGAAGATTGGAATCATGAGTGCTGCGCCTTTCTCAGCTCTTTTCTCTAAAAACTTGTTCTGCAAATGTGCCTTGCACCATCCATCCTCCCAGATGGCTTTTTAAGTGGAGCTGTTTGTTAAGTGGGAGACGAAGAGGGAGATTGATCAAGAGGGGCAACCAGGCAGAGCTGCTACAGTCCGGGGGAGGGCACGCAGAGAGCGGGAGGGCCGGACACGGGGCGCCAGTGTGGTCCAGGTGAAGCTCAGACACAGCTGGCCCGCGTGACCAGAGTCCCAGGAATAGTCCCTGACCGTGCCTGGCCCCAGTGTGAGCCCAGATCTGGGGGGAGCACTTTGGACGCTTGGGCCAGTGGGTCCTCGCACAACCTGTGCAGCAGGCCCCATGGCTGTCGTAGTTGGTTGGAGCTGCTATAACCAAGTACCGTAGACTGGTGGCTTGTTAACAAGATTGAATAACCTGCCCAGAGTCACGTAGTTACTGAGTGGCACCGCCAAAACGGAGCCCAGGCGGTCTGCCTCCAGCACCGGGGTCCCTGGCATCCTCTCTTGCATGGCAGCGACATGAGGCGAAAAGCAAAGAAACACCATAATGTCAGCGCCACGAAGGTCGGAGGTGGGAGGTGAGCACTTGGAGTTCAGGCTTCAACAGATAGTCACTCAGCGCCTCCTGGGCGTCAGGCTCCGTTCTTGGCCCTGGATGGACTGGAGGGAGGAGACCAGCTGGGCGCTACTCCAATAGGTGGCCACACCCAGAGCAGGCGGGGGGCCAGGCCATGGCACCTGGCAGGTGAGGGCAGGTGGAATGGGACCAGCTCCTCTGACTCCCTGGCTGAGCTGCCACCCCAGGCTGGTTCTTGTCCTTGTCATGAGGCTTCTAGGCACCTGGGAACTGATGGATGTAATTGATGATCGTGTTGCTGGGAAGCCGGCACGACAGGCCAGGGCTGTGGGTGGTGAGACAAGCGTCCTGGCGGGCTGCTGGGGCTGTCCATCAGGGCCGTTTTCAGGAAAGACTGAGTGATAAAGACCCGGAGTCTGAGACACATCGCTGCTCTCAGTGCCGTGACTGCGCCTGCAGGAGTCTGTCCTGAGGGCGTGGCAGGGACTAGGCACATGAGGCCGAAAACAACGCTCCTCACAACCTGATGTGTATAAAAGGCCTGTAATCTCCTAAGGATCTGCCGGGCGAGGCCGGTGAGGTAAATTATGGCGCATCTGAATGAGGTACAATTATAAAGCTATTAACATCGTGCTTTTGAGGAATTTTCAGTGATGTGGGAAAATGCTGATGATGGAATGAACGGTAAGAGAAAAATGAATACAGAGTATCATCCCAATTGCATAATATTAAGTTATGTGCAGAGAGAAAGCTCAGATGATGATGGTGGTGGTGGTGATGATGGTGATGATGGTGGTGGTGATGATGATGATGATGATGGTGATGGTGATGATGGTGACGATGGTGATGGTGATGATGTGAAGATTATTTATTGAGCACTTGCTATATGCCTGTTTTCCTTCTGTTATCGCATCTAAACCTCCTCACAACCCTTTATGTGGGAACCCTTACAGTCTCCATAGATGGGTGAGGAAAATGAGGCACGAAGAGGCTAAGCGTTTGCCGAGAGTCACACAGCTTAGAGGACTTGAGCTCAGGCCTGCCAGCATCCAGAACCCTCTCTATACTCTCTACCACTGGGTGTGTCTGTGGCTGGAGTGGGGGCTGTACAAGGAGTCCCAGAGCATTGTGGGGGATGTGCTGGTCACCAGCCACTCCTCCTTCTGAGGTGGGTGTCATTGTCATCCCTGTTTAATAGAAAGTGGCTCAAGAGAGGTGGTGATGGGACTGGGACCAGGTCTGCGGACTTGACCTCTCGAGTTCCATCGACCTGTGCTGTGGGCAGTTGGAGGGGCTGCGGAGGAGCAGGCACAGGTTTGGGGCCTCATGCCCTGAGCCCGGGGGCTTCCAGGGCCGCTCTGGGACTGTGGGTGATGCACAGAGCCCCAGCCCTGCCCCGCCCTCGGCTGAGTGTGTCCCTGCTGAGTCCTCGAGTTTACCCAGGTGTCTCCTCCGGGGGCCATAGCAGCAGTTGGAGCTGGGTGGGGACAGATGTCGAGGGCTGCCTCGCAGCCCACCCTCGGCTCATTAGAGCTGCTGTCACATCCATCACCTTCAAAGAAAGGCAAACACTGAAGGAGGATCCAGGAACCGTCACTCAAGGGCTCCTCGAATGCAGAAGTCGCAGATCCCTCCTGATTCAAGATGAATTACAGAATTATTTCCCTTCAGACTGACTTCTGCCAGACACCCCCATGCTCACCACGCCACCTCATGCTCCCCGCAGCTCCCGTGCCAGACCCAGTCTGGCAGGACACCCTCCAGCCGGCTCTCCATCCAGGCCCACGCGCTCCTGCACTCACCTGAAGAGGAATGGAGCGAGGCCACCTGGATTCTACCCCCCACGCCCGAATGTGCGAATGTCTCCTCACCGCTGAGTGGATCAAGATGTTCTTCCAAATGTGGTGCAGCAGGCCCAGCAGAGGAGCAGGGCTCTGCCAGGAAGGAGAGAGAGGGAACAGTGCACCCCTCCCTCCCCGCGCCCCTCTCTGCCCCCCCCCCTGTGGCCCACCCCTCCCTCCTGGGGTGCTTACAACTGACAATTGTACTGTGGCCTTGCCTGCTGGAGACTGGCTGTGCAGGCCTCCTTCCAGCAGAACCCTGGGCAGCCAGACTCCTCTGTGGTTGTCAGCCTGGGCCCCCTGAATTCACAGACTCTGGAAGCTGAGGTGGGGGGAGGGCGGGCTGACTCTGCGTGTTCATTTTCTTCTTTACAGAGTTTACTTCCGCCCCATTCTCCACAGCCCGAGGTCTCAGAAATGACCAGTCCCGCTTACAAATGAAAACGCCGAGTCACAAAGAACTAAGCTGGTCTCAAGCTGGGTAAGTCCCCCTCTTGGATAGTCCTTACTCTCTTCATGACCCCGTGACCCAAGGTCACACAGGGGCCCCTGACAGAGTTCTGGCCTGACACCCATCCTCCTGCCCACTTGTCCACAGACACCCAGGACCTCCACATGCAGCCCACCCCGTACCCGCTGACAGCCCCTTCTCTTCTCTAAGGGGAACATCCAGGACCTTCACCTGCTCCTCCATAGCCTGGCTTCTCTTAATGTCCTCACACCCACGCCCTCTCTCCAAATGCGCCCAGCGTCAAGGTCCCTCCGGCCACGTGGGGCCATGAACTGCACACATTTAGGCTATGGCTACGCACCCACTGTGTGCCCAGCACCTGCCCTCCAGTTGCCTCCCCTGGGGGAAGAAGCATCCTCTCCCTTATTCCTAATGTGCCCCAAGGTCTTGGAGTCTTACAGGCTCTTGCTGTTCCTCAAACACACCAAGCACCGCTGTGCCTCAGTGCCTTTGCACGCACGGCTGCCTCTGTCCGGAAAAATTGCCCTCACATATCTGAGTGACTGGGGTGTTGTTGGTTGGGTGTCTAGGCAAGATGGCTGAGGTCCCTGAAATCTTAAAATTCCATGATTCTGACATCTGGCCTTAGGTGCTATAGCTTAAGATCCTGTTAAAGATTCTAAGAGATGGTGACATAAGATTCTAGGGTGTTGATGCCCTCTGGGTTCTAAGATGCTGAGAGTCTCATGAGGGCCCCTTTGCCATGGGAGAAGGCATCCATCAGCACCTCCCATCAGCTGGGGGTAGGTTTCCCCCAGCCAGGCAGCCCCATCCTGCACCGCATGAATATGGCTTTTCGTGCCTCTGACACTGAATTTATCGTGCATTTTTAGCACTCTCACCTTGTCTGCATGCTCTGGTCTCTGGGATACGTACCAGAGGAGGGCCCTTGGGGATGTTCCGTGTGTAGAGGACATAAATCTTCCAGGAAGGAATTGACACAGGGCGTTGTTTTCACACTCACTGTGAGGCAGGCTGGGGATTGTGCTGCAGGGAGCCCAGAGGGGACGAGGGTCCCTTTTCTTGCCAAAGGGACTGACACGGGCCTTTTGTCTGCAGGGGCTTTGGGCTGCCGTGGAGACCAGGCCAGAGAGCACTTCCCACCAGGTCTGGGCGGTGCATTCTGAGAGGAAAAAAAGTTACTACCCCGTTTTAAAGAAAAAAAGTTACCACCCCATTTTAAACTGCCACCCAGATAGGCTTTGCAGATTGCTTGAAGTCACCGCACAGCCAGAAGACAGCAGTCCAGGCTGGCAAGCTCACCTTGAAGGAGTTAATGGGGAAGCCATTCAGAAGCCGAAACTGTAAAAGTGTCCAGGCCCCTCACTGACATCAATCACACGCTCCCATGGACACTCCCCTCTTGACACATCAGCACATCCTTCCCATTCAGTCAACCTGTGATATTAACTAAACGTGGGCTGATTGTCAAGGGATGTAGTTAGGCGCCATGTAATTAATTCCAGCAACGCAGGAGGTGAGCGTGGGATCTTATTAATACAATAACCTCGCAAGCATCACGGGAAGCTCTTCTTCTCACCCCTGCACTTGGAGCCTTGAAAGCTATTTCCCAGTTCTCGTTGACTGGCGAACCATTGAAAATTGATGAGAAAATAAATTGATGGGAAATTTAACTACATTGACCATAATGAGAGGTGAGCTGGACCCCAGCCAAGGGCTCTGTGCTGTGACGCAGGTGAGCCTGGAATGGGGAACGCTGTAAGGGAAGAACCAGCCACAGGGACGCCCCCAGGGGTCACTGCCCCTGAAATGGCTCTCCCGGGTCTCCATCCTGGCCAGAGTTCAGGCCGCTGGCCTTGCTCCAAACCTCCCTCCAGCCTGGCCACATGATGATCATTCTAAAGGCCAGTCTAGCCTAAAAGCTGCCATGGCTCCTTATTTCCTAAAAATGCCTTAGCCTGGCATCCAAGCCCCTCGTGATGTGAGCTGGCCTCTCTCCCTGTCTCATCTCCTTCCCTGTCCCGCCCTTGTCTCCGGCCACACTGAGTAACTGTCCCAGTTTCCTGCCCTGAGTTCTGTCAGGCCTACAGCCTTCTGCACATCTCTGCTCTTTCATCCTGCCCTCGTCCTTCGTCTGGCCAGTTCATGCTCACCATTAAGTCTATCTCACTCTACCTCCTCCAGGAAGCCTTCCCAGGTAACCCTAGACTTCTCCTTATAGGGCCTGAATCTGTTATCTATTTCGGCAGTTAGACTGTCTAACAGAAATCAGAAAGCCTCATTGGCTAACATCAAAACATATCTATTGCTTGCTTCTCTGGCAGCTCTGCTGATCTTGGCTGGTCTTGCTCACCTATTTGGGGGTTCCATGGTTGTTGGCTGATATAGGCTGACCTTGGTTGGGATGACAGAAGCAGCCTGGCTCTTCTCCGTGTCTCTCTCATCCTCCAGAAGGTCAGTCCAGACTTGTTCTCACAGCAATGGTAGAGATGCACGAGGCAGCCCCGTGCACGGCCTCATCTACATCACAGTAGCTTCACATCTGTTGACATCTTCCTGCCAAGAGCCAGTCATATGGGGAGCCATATGCTTTCTGTCGAGGGCGGGACAGCTTCCCATGCACAGCGGGAGGGTATTGCAGAGTTCCATGGCACAGGGTGCTGATGTGGAGAGCGGCTGAGGAATCAGGGCCAAACAATGCACGTCGCTACGGAGACTGCATTCACCTTCCGAAGCTCCAAAGACAGTGCAATGTGGAAACCTTTCTAAAGATTTTAAACGGGTTCATTGCATTTTAGTTGATATACAATGAACTGTGCATATTTAATGTGTCAATTTTGATAAGTCTGACATATGTATATACCCACGAAATCACCACCACAATCAAGAAAATAAACATTCTTGTCTTAGTCTGTTTGGGCTGCTGTAAGGAAAATGCCATAGACGGAGTAGCTTGAACAACATTTATTTCTCACAGTTCTGGGGGCTGGGGAGTCTCAGATGGAGACACCGGCAGATTGGGTGTCTGGTGAGAGCCCACTCCGTGGTTCATAGGCAGCCAACT
Source organism: Myotis myotis (assembly GCF_014108235.1). Lineage (NCBI taxonomy): Eukaryota > Metazoa > Chordata > Mammalia > Chiroptera > Vespertilionidae > Myotis > Myotis myotis. The sequence continues at coordinate 17,861,670 of NW_023416324.1, forward strand.
TCTTCACTGCTGTGTTCTTCCGCGGCAGAAGGGGGAAGCGATCCCTCTGACCCCTCTTTCATAAGGGCGCTGATCCCACTCATGAGGTCTCCACCCTCCTGACCTAGTCACCTGCCTAAGAACCCACCTCCTCAGACTAGTATATGGGTAGTTAGGATTTTAACATCTGAATTTTGTGGGATGCAAACCCCATCAGCCCGGTGAATACCCCTCACCCTCAAATGTTTCCCCTGCCCCTTTGTATCTCTCCCTCCCATTCTCACTGCCGTACCTCTCCCCTCCCCGAGGCAGCCAGTGGTGTGTTTCCTGTTACTTTGGGTTAGCTTTTATTTTCTAGAATTTTGGCTAATGGAATCATACAGTGTGCTCTTACTTGTCTGGCTTCTCCCAGTTAGTGGAATTGTACTGAGATTCATCGGCGATGCATACATGTAGTTCGTTCCTTTATGTTGCAGAAGAGGACTCCATTACACAGGTGTGCCATGGTTGGTTTACCCGTTCACCTGCTGGTGGACATTGGGCTGTTGCCAGTTTGTGGCTATTCCAATGAAGCCGCCATGAGCATTCGTACTCAGGTATCTGGATGGAGAGTATTTGCATGAACATGTGCTTTCTTCTCCTGTATGGCGGTAGGTGTTAAACATTTTATGAAACTGCAAAACTTTCCCAAAGTGTCTTCACTCTTTTTTTTTTAATCCTCACCCGAGGCTCTGCTTTTATTGATAGTATTTTAGAGATAAAGGAAGGGTGGGGGAAGAGAGAGAGAGAGAGCATTGATGTGAGAGAGAAGCATTAATTGGTTGCCTCTCATGCAGGCCCTGACAGGGGATGGAACCGGCAACCTAGGTACATGCCATGACTGGAAATTGGACCCGCAACCTTTCGATATATGGGGTGTTGCTCCAACCAACGGAGCCACCCGGCCAGGGCTGTCCTCACCCTTTTGCTTCCTCACCAACAGGCAGTACATGACAGTTCCGGTTGCTCCTCATCCTCTCCAGCACTTGGGATTGCCAGTTACTTGCCCATCTCAGGGGCCGAAGTGGAATTACACTGCGGTTTCCACTTGGGTTTCTGTAATAACTAACAATGTCAGGCATCTTTTCATGCGCTCACTGGCTCACCCGGTCTCTCTGGGGCAGTGTCTGCTATGAGGACATCTTTTTAAATTGGGTTCTCTGTTTGCATATGATTGAGTTTTGGAGTCCTTCGTATGTTCTGGATAGAGATATGTTTGGCAAATATTTTCTCACTGTCTGTGGCTTGTCCTGGGTGAGACTTTTAAACACATTGATCCCCTATCCCCCCAGCAATCAATGATTGGTCAGAGCTTGGCCACGAAGGCCAGTCCTGATGGGATGTGTCAGGGTCTGATCCATTTCCTCCATAAAAATAAAGCAATTGCCAAAAATTTACAAGGAAAGCAGCTTGTGAGGCCTCATCAAATCCATCTCCCTGCCCCAGAGTACCCTGACTCTGTGGGAATGTCATCCTGCAGATCATGGCCGCTGTGGAGGGACAAGTCTGGCAGATTAGGGGGGGCGGGGATGAGGCCCCTTGTACAGCACCATTTTGCTGATCCAAGATCGCCCCCTAATGGGCCAGGCTCCTCAGGCGCTGAGCTGGGCCCTCTCCGGGCTCTGGGAGAGGCTAGAAGGCAGAGAAGTTGAAGCATCCGCTTCAGCCCCCAAGTCTCTGGTGAAAACAAGTGTTTTCATTCGCTGGGCAAATATCTTAGTGGGGATGGATGGAAATAGAGGTGATGCAACCGGGGTGAGTCAATTTTCGCTCCTGCGGATGAGGCTGCTGAGGGAGGGGGGGCCAGAGGGAGGGTAGGTGAGGGGGAAGCTTGTGCAGACACAGGGTACAGCACCCACATCCCAGGCCTGGGGCTTCCTGAGGACTCCCTTTCCTTGACCATGCAAGTAGCACAATCCTCGCCAGAACCCCTGAGCCGGGGGATGTCCAGCCCGGTCCCCACAGCTCCACCCAACGATTCCTGGTCTTGGGAGTGTCCCCCGGTCCCACTTGCTCTGAGGTCCAGCTCAAGTCCTTGTCTCCCAAACCCTCTTCTCCCCGTCTGGCCGCCTGCAGCCACCGGCCTATCTCTGCCCTACGTTGCCCAGCCTGGGAAACCTGCCAGCCTCCTCCACTTCCTGCAGAACACATGGGAAGGCTGATAACCTGCCACTGACCTTCCAGAAGGTTAGGGCACAGGCAGGGCCACAGAGCAGGACAGACAGACTCCTTGCTCCAGGGTTCCAGAAACCTGCCTACCCAGCCTCTCCCTTCTTGGGCCCCAGCCTGCTGCTCTGGTTTCTACACGTCCCTTCCCCTTAGTATCCCTCTGCCACCTGTCACCCGGATGCCATATTCCCCTCCAGCCACTCCCTCTCTGGCTGTCAGGGCCGCTCCTCGATTCCCTAGTGCTAAATTCTACACACTGAGTCCTGCTTTTGCACATTTCTATTGGCCCAGAAATGGCTTTCTCTTACACCGCCCCCCCCCGCCCCCGAAAAGTCTTCTCTGAGAAAGTCTGGATTATGAGGAGCAAAGTGACCAGCCCAAGGCTCTCTTAGGCTCTCCTCATCCTGGCTATTTTCCCTCAGCGATTTTCATGTCGTGTCTGGATTAGGAGGGCGTGGATCTACCACTCTGTGCTCTCATAGGATGATTTAAGGCTCCAGCTGGCGGAGCAGACACGTGCTCCCACCCCCTGGCACTGAGCACAGACTTCCAGGAAAGCACAGCCGGTTCTGTGAAAGTTCATTGACGAATCACACCCATTGCTAAATGCCAGCTTTCCCAAATTGGGTTCAGGGAAACACAAGTTCTGGGTGGCAGTAATGGCTCTCAAGCACAGAGATGGAGTATGAGCTGGAGGAACGTTGTATACAAAACACATTAGTGGTCTAACGGGCCAGTGGGAGCTCAGAGTCCTGCAGTGAGGAAACTCTCTGACAATTGCAAAGGAAGTTCCAAAGGCAGCCACCAAGAGTGATTCTCACAGTCCTTTCATAAAAGAAAGGAAGGCTTACCCAAAAGCAAGAATGACACTTTTTCAATGGTAAAAGGCAGGCTTTTCCAAAAAGCATAGTTGACAACTTTATACCGACAGACTGCGTTGACCTATTTTTCTCATTTCACTGGGAGCCTGAGACAATTTCATCCCAGGCTGCCATCCCATCAGCTCCAAGTCTGTCCATTGAACCCAGTCAGGTCTGGGGAGACCCTCATTCACTGCTCCCTCCAGAGCCATAGGGGGCCTCAGCGTGGGACAGTTACCCCATGGGCCTAATTTCATCACCTCCACCCGGGTCCACACCTCCTGCCCAAACTCACCCCTCCCTCGTCTGTTCCAGGCTTGGGATTCTGGACCACCACCCTGACCTGAGACCCATGTGGCCAAAGCAGAGCGGAAAGCATCAACCACAGGTCAAGAGTTCAAATCCTGGTCTCTTTTCTCTTGCCAACTCACTGTGTGACCTTGGGCAGGTAGCCTCTCCACTCTGGGCCTCAGTTTCCCCAACTTTACCATGAAGGATTGGACTGAATGATCTCCTGATTCCTCCCTCCTCTGGTCCAAGAATCTATGATTCTGCGCAGGAAGGTCTTGCTCAGATATTTATAGGAAAATGGCACAAGTTCTATTCTGATGGTTTCTCCTTGGGAAGTGAGAAATGAGAAAACCATGAAGACCACAAACCAGAAACCAGCAGATGCAGCCTCAGGCTGGTGCCCACAGGCCTGGCTGCAGGCAGCTTTTATTCCCAGGATGTGCTGAGAAAGATGAAGCCCTGAGCCCAAGCAATGTGCCCCTCTCTGAGATGTGGATTTCAGGATCAAGTCAAAGAGAAGGAGTGAAGTCCCTCCGGGATGACAGAGCCTGGGGGAGATGGACCAGTGAGGAGGGAGCAGGTGCCTGATGGCAGGAGAGGGGATGCGGGGATGGGGGAGGGAGTGTCACCACCGTCACATCTTCATCATTATCATCATCATGATCAGAATAACAGCTAAAAATGATCATGAGCCCACTATGCACCAATTCCTCTGTAAAGCTACAAGCCCAGGCCCAGCACACAGTAGGTATCCATGCTGGCTCGCTGATTAAATCAGGGGCCAGCAGTGAGGTCTGTTTTTGTTCTTGGTGAAATAGCATCTTCTCACATCTCTGATGACTCAGGCCCGTTCTCGCTGAACTTCTGAGAGTGCGATTAAAGGAAAAAGTAGACAAGGCTGCCCACCTCCCCAAGAAGGAAGTGGCATTCCTGAAGGCTCCCACTGCTGTGAGTGGGAGGCTGCCCCTTCATGCCCCTGAGGCCAGTTGGCTTCTTTATTGCCCTGCACACAGCCGTAAAGCAGGTGTGTCTGCAAGGCCTGGAGTAACTACTGGCATGTCTCGGTTCTTCTCAGGCACCTCTCAGGCCCCAGTGGTGGCCATCAAGGTCCAGCTGTTTTAATGGGGCCTTTAAATAACTCCTTCTGCTGCCAAGAAATGTATGTCCTGCAGAGACACACGCGGCTCTGAATAGATGTCCCACGGAGGTTCAACACCCGGCGGCTATTGGACGATGATACAAAGTGCTCTCCCTGTCCCTCCATCCTCTGGGATGTCAGTTTCCAGTCACTCAGCAGATGTCACCATGGAGTGCCTGGCCATGGGCAGGACTCTGGCACCGAGAGAAAGATCAGACATGTGTCTGTACTCAAGGAGGTCATGGGCAGCTGGGGGAGACAGATCTGCCAGCAACACATACCAAGCTACCTGCAAAGAGCCAGAGTAGAGGTCACAGCCGTGGCTGCGATTCCATGAGCACCTCCTGTATACAGCTATTTCTTTAGTGCCTCCTATGTTCTAGGCCCAAGGCCAGGTGATTCACAGGTGTTGTCACCAACCCTCACAACAACCCTCTCCACCATAAGATCGGGTAATCACTTCCGCTTTAGAGATGAGGTCACTGAGGCTCAGAGGAGTTGAAGAATTCACTCAGGTCACACAGCAGGTTGAGTCAGTGCTTGATTGATGGACATTGCAGCTCTGCCCACCCACACCCCCTCAGAAGGAGGCCAGGTCCACTGGGGTGGACCTAAGGCAGGTGTGGTCACCCAATCCAGGTGGTCAGAGTCCAGAGTGGGTGCTAGATTGCAAGTGCATTGCCATCTACTGATCGCGGACATTCCTCAGGTCATCACGTTAGCCCAGCTGAGTTTAGTGGTCCCAGCCCAGCAGCCAAGGAAGAGGTAAGATTTAGGTTCACTTGTACATTAGTACTGTTTGCACCTACTCGAAATCCACCACCACCACCCCCCCCCCACACACACACACCTCTTCTCATTTTCCTTTAGAGCCATGGCCCTCACCCACCATTTATGCTTTGTCTGGGTGCCATCATTGCTCTAAGGGTGAACATGAAACTTGAAAGTGGCCAATCAGTGAGATCCATTCCCCTGGACTTAGTGATTGGCTCAGAGCTAAGCTCATGACCCAGGTTAATCCAATCAGAGTTTGCCCTTGATCTTCGGCTGAAAGCATAAAAGAGATTTTTCTTGCTTTCAGGCTACTAAGCTGGTCAGAAGTTGCTGGTGGTCATTGTAAGAGAAGCCTGTCTAAAATTAAGCCATAACAGATGAACAAACCTCTGAAAGACGGGGTGAAAGAGGAAAAGAGAGATGTCAGGGTAAACAGAACATGCGACCTTCATCTGTTTGACTCCCCGTTGTGCACTCAGTGCCAGACGCTTCCTGGGACACTGGGTGCAACTGCTTGAGCCCCTGGGTCAAGGCAGACATGAATCCTGCAGCCCCCCAGCTGTTTCCGTTTCATTAGCCATTGCATTTTTCTATCTCAACCAGTTTGCGATGTGCTTCTATCACCCACAACTCAGATGAGTCCTAATCCTGCGCTGTAGCAACCAACAGGAAACAGTGCCTTGTGCATAATAGATGCTAAGTAAATATTTGTGCAATGTAGGAATAAATCAATGAACCTGACCATTTCTCCCTCTCTGCCTCCCTCAGCCTCCCCCTCCCCAGCAACAGACCACCTAGCTGCAACCATCACTCCAGGGCAGCGGTTCTCAACCTGTGGGCCGCGACCCCTTTGGGGGTCGAACGACCCTTTCACAGGGGTCGCCTAAGACCATCGGAAAACACACATATACAATTACATATTGTTTTTGTGACTAATCACTATGCTTTAATTATGTTCAATTTGTAACAATGAAATTGGGGATCACCACAACATGAGGAACTGTATTAAAGGGTCGCGATATTAGGAAGGGTGAGAACCACTGCTCCAGGGACTAGCAAGAAGTGATGCTTTCCTCACTGCAGCAGCAGTGTCTGCTTCTTGGGCCCTTAGAGGAGGAAATAGGCTTACAGAGGGGTGACCTGCCCAGAGAGCTGCAGCAAGTTCAGAAGAGATCAGAGGTCCTGAACCCAGCCTGAGTTTGGGTATCTGGTCTACCTAGCTTTGTGACCTTAGCTCCCTTAGACTTGCTGAACTTCAGCTTCCTGCCTCTCTGAAAAGACCTGGACGATTAAAGTCTTCCCTTCCCTTTTTTGCTGTTTCTCCAATACCCTCCCTGGCCTTAGGCTCAGGTCAGACCCCAACTCTTCCAGGAAATCACCCAGATTGTACCCACTCTGGACTTGAGCAGCTCAAGTGCTTGAGTGCCAGGCTGTGAGGTCAGCCAGGTGAGTCCAAGTACAAATTACTCTCTGTTCTAGAACTTGCTGCTCAAGTGGTGACCAGCCGTGGCATTGATAGGAGCTGTAGAAACTTGGTGGCCCCACCCCAGACCTGTAATGAGACTGACTCTACACTTGAGTAAGAGCCTAAGGTGGAGTGTGGGCTCATGTATGTGTGAGAAGCCTTGGGCCTGCATGTGGGGAGAGACAGGTGTGGGAGTTCAGCAGCAGGCCTGCCTTCCCCTGGGGTGGCTCACCAGGGTGGCTCAGTCCTCACAGACACATCTCCACAACAAACACACTGCCTGCCCCTTCACTCCACCTTTCTGGGGCTGCAGTCCCTTCCCCTATAAAACAGGGCAATGATAGCTTTGGCCCCAGGGTTGCTGTGAGGATGGAGTGAAGTCATTTGCATAAAGCTGGGAGCCTGTGACAAGGATGGTGGTGGCTATACCTGCTGTTCTATCTGCAAGAGACACCTCCCACCCTGTCATCCCCTCCTCCTCAGGCACATCTTAACCCATCTACCAAGGACTCCCATACAACCTCCTAAAACAGATGTCTTATCAGCCCCTTGCTTTCCTTCAAAGAATTTGTTACAATGTAATATTTTGTTGTCATCATTTACTCATTCTTTTGTTTGTTTCTCCAACTGCACCCAAGAGCTCCCTGAGGGCAGGGGCGTGTGGGTCTCCCTTATGGCCATGTTGGTGCTCAGCATAGTACTTGGAACTCAGGAAGCCTGAAAGATACCTGCTGGATGAAAGGTTGGATGAGGAGAGGGACTGGGTTGTATCAGGATGAGGAAGGGGCTGTAACAAAGAGCCCCAAATCCCAGTGACTTCATCCAGGAAGAGTTGATTTCTCTTCCACATGAAGTCCAGGTAGAAGTTGCTGGTCAAGGGATCTCCTCCAGGGAGGGACCTCCTCTGAGCAGTGACACAGGGATCCAACTCCTTCCATCTGTGATGACATCATCTACACATGACAGGTGGCCAGGGAAGGAGAGTGAATGAGGGAAAGATCACCAGGTAATCAACCAGATCATCTCCGCCCACATTTCATTGGCCAGAAGGATGCCCAGAGTACTGGGCAATGCCATTCCAGGCTGGGCAGCTGGCTGTCCCTGCCCCTCTAGGGTGGCCATAGATGATTCCCATCACTTTGGTCCTCTTCCCGAGAACCCTGGGGCATGAGTCCTCCCTCTGCATCCGACTGCCATGCTGCCTGGGTCAGGAGGGCAGGAAGGGAGAGGCCAGGATCTGGCAAGTTCTCCCAGTGCTGCTCCCCACTCTTGTCTAAGGAGGGGGATGTTCTGAGCTGTTTCAAGCTGATGGTGTTTGGAACCTTCTGTGTTTGCCAAGCTGCTAATTCAGGTGCCATCTGCCTGTGTTCACAGCATCAAAGCCCTGGGATGAACAGTTTTCTTCTGTGGTTCTTGAAGGAAGCTTTGCAGGAGAGTGGAGAGAGAGAGAGGAGGGAGGCCGCAGAATGTCTTGTTCTCTAAAGAGACAGTGCTGCCCTGCAGAGGGACATGGAGGGACTGGGATGTCATGTAGATCTGCATCCTGCTAAGGGGCCCAAGTGGAGTGCACAGTGGGCAGAGGAGGGCTGAGTGACTGGGACACTAACCTCTAGTGCCCCCTCCAGCCAGCCTGGACCTGAGGCCTTGGTTCATGCGCCCTGAGGGACCAGTCCTGCCAACCACTGCATGAGCGAAGGGGGGGTGGTGGGGGGGTGCGGGGAGGGGGCGGGGGGAGGGGGGCAGGCCCTTCCCCAGTTGAGCCTTTGGACAACATTCCAGCCTCAGCCAACAACTTGATCACAACCTTGTGTGAGCAGAGGACTCAGCCAAGACATAAATTTCACCCCCAAACCCACAAGGAACAGGACAATCTAAAACTTGAAAGAATTATTTAAATATGAACCACACGGTTCTCTCTCTGGCCTACACTCGCCTTCATTCTTAGCTCCACGGGCTCACAATGGGGAGGAACCGTGCCAATAATCTAAATGCAAATCACCTTTGGCAGTGACTCCTGCCACTCGGGGTGGGGAGTGACTCGGGCGAGTGCAGATAAATGTTACTGTGATGTCCGGTGGGAGCAGTTGAGGAAGCGGTGCTATCGTGTTCTTTTTCTCCTGCTCCCATTTCCAAAGTGAAAGAGACCTATGAATGCCCACTAAGCCAGTTGCAAAGAGGGACTTTGCAGACACCATCGGGCCCCAAGGTGGGTTGGTGGGAAGATACTTGATGGAAGGTTCTAGAAAGTTAGGAAAGCAGTGAGGCTTCAAGAGGATGGACACATGGGACCCTGGGAGAGCGCCACCTGGACAGGTGCCAGGGGGAGACATTTGGGCCACCCCCTGTGGAGAGATGGGGTGCAGCAGCCCTGGCCTGGGAGTCGGGCCCATAATGCTGTGGCTGACTCCTCTAACCCTGGGGTCCCCACCTGCAAACTGCAGGGTGGGCTGTGAGGAGTTGTATCTCATGGAACCTAGGCAGGTAAAACAGAGGCTCCCAGTTCCATTCCTTTCCCATCATCCCCTCTGAGCACCTTGCAGGGTGAGAGAGCATCAGGGGTCACCCCAGGCCCCCTGGGCAGGAGACATGGCCTCACCTCACAGCCTACCAGGCTCATGCGTGTGCTGACTCCGCAGGGATATTCCCACAGGCCACCACTGAGATGTTCTTGGTCAGCAGAGCCTCCTATGAGACGGGCCAGCTCACCTGCCTTCACCCTGTGTGCTGTCCTTGCCTGCGAGAGATGTTGCTCCAAGCACTGGCCCTGAGCTGGCTGCTGTGGCTGTGGGCTGGAGGGCACGGAGGTAGGTGTGGGTCACCCAAGCTCTCAGGAGTTTCAAGATCAAGGTCTGTAGAGCCCTGAACGTCACGCAGCTGGACTGATCCTGATCCTGAGATTAGTAAGAACATGAACAGATGGAAGCTGGCATGTATCAAGTGCCTGCTACGCTCGGGTACCATGCTCCCATTTTCCAGGCGTTATCTCACATCATTGTCAAGTTGTTATCCCTGCCAGGGACAAGGAAGCGGAGGCCCTGGGTGGCTTGAAGTGGCCCCAAGAGGCACAACAAGGAAGTGATTGAGTCAGAATTTGAACCAAGAGCCTATGCCCTTTTCCACTCTGACTATATCCCTTCCATGAGACCCCACCACAGACCCAAGTTCTGCTCCTGCCAATGTCAGGGCAGAGCCAGCCTCCAGATAACGCAGTGGGTGCTCAGTGGTAGATGAAGCTCCCCAGACCGCAGGACCCCCAGCACCTCAGCCCTTTGCCTGGGGTGCTGGCGTGAGCCCATGTGGCCGGTGGCCATGTGCCAGTGACATTATAAAGATGCTCAGGGTGAGAAAGAGGCTGGCAGCTGAGGGACTGCCTGGGGGTGCCACTGATGTGGTGAGAACCATTGTTACTCACCATTGTTTGAGCCCCCCTCCACCCTCCCTCCCACTAGAGCAGCGGTTCTCAACCTGTGGGTCACGACCCCTTTGGCGATCGAACGACCCTTTCACAGGGGTCGCCTAAGACCATCCTGCACATCAGATATTTACATTACAATTCATAACAGTAGCGACATTACAGTTATGAAGTAGCAACGAAAATAATTTTATGGTTGGGTCACATGAGGAACTGTATTTAAAGGGCCAGAAGGTTGAAAACCGCTGCACTAGAGAGAACAGCACTGCCAAGTCGGTCACCTCTGGTTCCAATAGAACCTGGAAGGCCTCACAGGATCGGTGGGGTGGGGTCCCTGAGCCCGGGGATGAAGGAGGCGGCCTGGTCCCGCAGGTGGGTGCCAGGAGGCCGGGCAGGTGCGGGATGGAGCCCCTCTCCTGGTGCAGACACTTCAGGAAAGATAAGGGGAGCCGGACCCATCAGGCAGCTTCACGGCATCGACAGCTTTTAACATCCCAGCCTCTCAGACACTCACTATTTATCTCAGAAGACTCAAGTGTTTTTCTTTCCCCTTTTCTCTGCTATAAAACGCTCAGGGAGTAGCACGGTGAGAAAGATGAAGGGTTGTCACGTGGGGAAAACTTGTTTTTAGAGCTTTCAATCAAGTTCCATCAGCCACGCTCTCAGCAACTCCAGGCTGAGCTGAGCTGAGCTGAGCTGAGTGGAGGGCGGGCTGGGCTGGGCCAGGCAGTGGGCAGAGCAGCTGGACTCAGGGGGCTGAGCTGAAGGAGGTGAGGATGGAGGACCCATCCTGGCAAGGGGGCACCCACCAGCTGGGCTTGTTTGGATCTTCAAGCTTAGGACAGGGGCTGGAGAAGGGGGGTTGCAAACATTCAGGGCAGAAATTCTCTTAAACCAGATTACAAGAGGCCCCGGGGTTTTCCAGCCCCACCCCTGGCTCTTCTCCATGAGCTCAGGGCAGGTGGACTGTGGGCCCCTTTAGATTTCACTCTAGGACCCTGGGATTCTCGCCCGAATAGTCCTGAGCCCACCTCCAGGGGCCTGCCTGCCCCTCTTGCCCAGGTCTGGGCTCCTGGGGCTCCCCACCCTGGGTGCAGGGGCAGCTTTTGCAGTAAGTGTATTACTGAGTCCATAGTCAAACCAAAGCCCTGCCCCAGGTATTGTGGCCTCTCTGCTTTGGTCCCACAATCAGAGATCGAGCTCCTGGGTTCTGTCTCATCCTCTGGACCTAACGCAGGCCTGGCTCCAAGTGAGGACTCAGCGAGGGCTTGCTCGGTGGTGGCCAGAGAGAAGCAGTGACTCTCCTGCGGACCCACAGCAACGGGATGGACAGACCTGTGTCCGAGCCTCGGATCCTGACCTGGATCCCTGCTCAGAGAACCTCCGAGGGGCTGTCAGGGACCCTTGGGGAGACCCCTGGAAGGAATGAATGTGCGGTTGTTTGGAACAATGTTCGCACTAGGCAGGGCCCCTCCAGTGGCTCTGGCACAGGGGCCGCTGTGGGGGGTCTCCCCTGAGGGGTTGGTATCGGGCAGGTCCCTGGAGCCGAGGACCTAGCACCACGTTGGTTCTGAGGTGGACCCGCCATGGCGTCTCTCAGAGGCCCCCCATTCTCACAGCCCCCCTTCTCTCCTGGGGGTTGCAGAGGCCTCCACCCACCCACCAGGCCTCTGAGGAACCTGGGCCTCTCCTCCTGGGCCGCTGCCTGCACTCAGCCCCAGGAAGCAGGGCAAAGACTGGCCCCAGGTCAGGCAATGGCTCCTCCAGGGGCTCAGAGCCTCAGCCGCCTGCAAGTTCAATTTGGATTGAAAATACATTAGCAACTGCTCAGCATTATTGGCGGTGCTGGCATTTGAATCAGCGCTGTTATTAAGCCACTCACCCATTGCAGTGCCTGGCCCTCGGCAGGCATGAGCCCCGACCCCCTGCGGGGAGCTCAGCACCAACAGTTCTCCTGGAGCCCAGCCCCCGCTTCATGCTGCCTCCCACATGCCCATATCCGCCTCCGCTCCGCCATCTGGACAATCAAGGCCTTGGGTGGATGGCCACCGCGGCCCTTTTCAGTGTGGACAGTGCGCGGCCCTTATTTCTTTACTGAGCAGCAGCCTCATAGCCCGGGCTCTAAGCACTGCACCCCCAGCCTCATGAGCCTGTGGGATGCACTCAGGAGACCCTGCAGCCCCTTCTGACCTCCCGAGTGCAGGCAGGAGAAGCGACCCCCACACACTGAGTGAGGACCCGCTGTGCTCCGGGCCTGGCTCACGGGGAGTAGACAGGCCCTACTCCCTCTGAGGTCGCGCGTCAGCAGGAGGGAGGCCGGAACCTGAGGTCAGACGCTGGACTTGCCAGGCCGCCCCTGGGAGCAGGACGCTTACCTGGGAGACCCAAGAATAGACCCTGTTGGGTGCACACGTGAGTGCTGAGTGGGCGGCAGTTAACACGCTTCAGCCTGTCAGCACGGGAATAATTAGATCCTAAAAAAGCCTCATTATTTCTCCCAGGGCCGTGGCGCCCTTTGGAAAAGGGGGTATTTCCTGCCAGATCATTTCCTGGAGCTGCGTTTGTCACAGGCTATTGTGTAAATCCATGTTTGGCCCATTTAAAAAGATGTGATTTACCCACTTGACTGGGCTGAACACTCCTTCTCCAGACTCTTAAAATGTGGCTGCTGTCAGGGCCCAGAGCAGAGCCATAAACTACAGGGCGAGGCCTGGCCACTGCCTGTGGGCTCTGCGCCCTCCTCTGCAGAGGAGGTGGGTGGGGGAGAGGATGGGGCGGGTCAGGCTGCTCAGGGGCTGCAAGCACTGGGGACACTGGTCAGTCCTCAAGGACAGAACCTAGGATGCGGATAAGGGCCAACTTCAGGTTCAGTCATTGCCCCAGGCTTCTGAGGACCTGCTGTGTGCAGGCCTGTGGGGGCCTGGGGGTGCAGCTGTGAATAGGTGCGATCCCAGCCACAGGAGTGGATCTCTGGACTGGGGAGGCAGGAAGGGACAGGTAGGCAATGCAGCAACAAGACCGCCAGGTGGGAGGGGTGCTGGGAAGAAGTAACAGAGCAAAAAGCGTGATGTTCCAGAATCTGGCTCTGGGCAGGGTCAGGCAGTGGCACCCTCAGACTGCGGGACAAGAGAAGTCTTTCTGGGGAGGGGGCCTTTGAGATGAGGCCTGAAGAGTGAAGAGGATCAGGCATTTGAATATCAGGGGGGTGACCTGCCAAGGCCCCGAGGGAAGAAGAAGCTTGTTGGGGGACCTCTGATGCTGAGCAGTTAGCTCCACCTGGTGGGACCCAGAAGACTTCTGCCGGGAGGTGGCACCTGCGCTTCCCACTGGTGAGTCCTGAGACCTTCCCCAGGTGGAGGGAGCAAAGGCTTTCCAGGTAAGAGGTGCAGACAGAGAGGCGTGGACCTGGGCAGGAACACAGCAGGTCAGAACAGCCAGCTTCGAGCCAGAGCGGTTTCCATGCAGCCGGGGGTGTCCTCTGTTGGGTGTGTCGCCGGGGGTGTCCTCTGTTGGGTGTGTGCCGACCTGAAGCAGAGCTAGGGGACCAGACTTTCTTCGGAGGCAAAGGAGATCTACTGTCTAAGCAGCAAGCAAGCCCCGGATTTCAAAGTATCAAGTCTTATACTTTCCAGGGCTCTCCCAGCTCTGAAATGCTTCCAGCCAGCAAGGCCAGCATGGGTTTTCATTGAATACAATTTAATAGACTTGCTCCATTTGGCTGCGTGTGTTTTCGGTTTCCTGTCCTAACCCCAACCGTCCAGAAGAGGGAGGTGTGTCCGTGCCCAGAATGCTCTGCACAGATGCAAAGGCCCGATGGGGCCTGAGTCCCCAAGGCTTCCTCAGGCGGGGACCTCAACAGATGGGCACAGCCAAGACCGGGGATTTCCAACCTCTTCCAAACAGCCTCTGCACCCACCCACCCCCAGAGCCAGCAGCACCCGGACCTCCCGCTGCTCCTGCCCTAGTCCTCGCCCAGCACCCTTGGGAGCATCCCGGAAGGCCAGCTCCAAATAGCCAGTCCAAACCAGGTCAACCTTCCTCCCTTCTATTTCAGTTCAGCCCAGCCAGGCTTCCCCTTGGGAGTAGCAAACTCTGATTGCTCTCCGAGCTCCCTGAATTGGTAGGACCATGCGTGTGACTCTCCCAGCAGGCGACAGAGGGAGAAGTTTTCTGGAATTTCAGGCTTTTTAATGGAGAAAGTCTGCCTCATAAATAATAGAGAGGCATTCAACTTCCCGAGAACTATGTCAAGCAGCCGTGTCCCAGTTCCCGCATAGAAGTGGAGCTTCAGAGCGCTCCAGCGGAGGTGAGGAAAAGATTTCACTAAAACAGGAGTCAGGAAATGCAGAAGGGCTGAGAGGAAAGAGGCTGGAGGTGGCCAGGGGCGGGGGGTGGTGCATGGAAGGGGCCTGTGTCAGAGAAGGATGCAATCGGTGCCTGCGTCAGGGAAGGATGCAATCGGTGCCATCTTTAAAGCCACACTCAGTGCTAAGCGCCTTGTGATCAGGATCTCATTTCACCCCAAAGGACCCCACATGGTGGAACTGCTCACTGCAGCCCCATCTGATGGATGAGAAAACTGAGGTATACATCAGCCAAGCTTTTACCTGAAGCCTCCTTTGGTGGGAGCCTGGACCCTGGCCTGTCAATTCCAACCTGCATACTCTTCACCTGGCAGGAGTCAGGGACCAGCAGAATCCTGGAGTGTTAGGCCTGGGGGAACTTTAAAGCTTCTCTAGTTCTAGGATCAGGGTCCAGAAGACCTGAGCTTGAATCCCAGCTCATTCACTGCTCTTGAAAAATGGGGATAACAATCCCAAGGTCACGGTCCTATTGTGGGGTTAAAAGGGCAGACATTTACCCTAACCAGTTTGGCTCAGTGAATAGAGCATCGGCCTGCAGACTGAAAGGTCCCAGGTTCGATTCTTATCAAGGGCTTGTACCTTGGTTGCAGGCACATCCCCAGTAGGGGTAGTGCAGGAGGCAGCTCATCGATGTTTCTCTCTCATCGATGTTTCTAACTCTCTATCCCTCTCCCTTCCTCTCTGTAAAAAAATCAATCAATATATATATATATATATATATTTTTTAAAGGCAGATGTTTGTGGTATGTGGAGCATGGGTCCTGCACAAAATAGATACTCAGTGAAGTCTAAGTGTTACTGTAGATACTGCTAGCTGCTTGAACAAGCCAACCCTGAAATGTCTAATGGCCCCAATGCAACCCAAGTTCTATGTCAACTCCAAAACAAGCTGTCCTGGACTAATGGAGCCACAAGGTGGCAGGAGGCTGGGTCTGGAATGACTCTTTTGGGGAGGCACCCAGCAAGCAACACTTGGTTTCTGTGTTGCTTGCCTACACTCTCTCTTGCCTTCTTGGTTTGCATGCCTTGATGAGGCACGCTGCTATGTGGGAGAGGCCCCCAGGGCAAGGAGCACAGGGCAGATGGCCCTTTGCCAGCATCAGGCTGGCAAAAAGACAAGGAGCTCCTGAGAGGTTCTCAAAGGCCTGAAGTGAATGTGATGCAGGTCACATTCTATTGGCTGGAATGCAGTCATGTGGTCCCATGTGCCTGGGAGATGTAGCCTTGCTGTGTGCCCAGGATGAAAAAAACGTATTTGGTGAGGAGCTGAACAGTCTCTGGCACACCTGGCCAGGTGAAATGATGTCCCAGGAGACCCAGCGGGTGATGAGCAGAGCCCTTCCGAGAGCCCCGGCTTCAGTAGGCAGCAGGGCCCCAGGCTCTTTGCTCTCCATGTTAGACCAGAGTCCCAGGATCGGCCAGTGGACCCGAGACAAAGGCCCATCTCAGCAGGAGGAAGGGAGGCTGCAGGTGGTCAACATGCTCTCTTGTGGCCTGCAGGAAACATGGTGGGGTGGGGGGTGGGGGACAGAGAGCCACAGCTCCAGGGCTCTTGGCTATGAAGCTGGTCCTGATGCAAAGTTGGCCTCAGGGCCCTCTTGGAATCGCTTCCTTATCTGTCAAATAAGGCTGCAGTAGGAGGATCCATCATGCGGGGTCGTTAGAGGGGGAAGTGAGACCTTTGATGCTTTCATAACGTACCTTCTCCATTTCTCTCAGGGTCCTGTCTCTCTGCTGGGATACAGTTAAGTCATAGTACTTTGGATGATGTTGGTTCTAGAGGTACCGCCTTCCCAGGGGTGTTCAAGTACAACAGGAAGTCTGTGAGGTGGAAGATGATCACACAGGTCACTGATCTCAAATCCCTCCCATCAGACAGATGAGGACAGTGACACTTGGAGACAGGACACCTCATAAATACATAGACCCCAACTCCAGGAATTCCACCACTAGGAATTTAACCATTAGAAACAATCAGAGGTATACATGGAGAGCTTTTCATATAGGATGTTTCTTATAAGAACTAAAAATTGGATACAATTACAGATGTTACCACAAGAGTTTGGTAAAGTTATTTATGGTATATCCATTCATTGGAAAACTCAGCCCACAATTCCACAATTCAAAATAATTGTGTAGAAAATGTAAATTGGAATAGGAAGATTTTTCTGACACAGTAAATGTAAATAAAAAGTTTAGATCAGAATGGATAGCATGCTCTCCTTTTGGGGGGAAAAATATAAATACATATATGTACATAACTAATATTTGACAGAGGTTATTTTTGGTGGTTGTATTAAGAGTGGTTTCTCTTTTTTTTTCTATCTGCATTATCTATATTTATAAAAGCCTAAGTGACCGAACGACTGGTTGACTGGTTGCTATGATGCACACTGACCACCAGGGGGGCAGATGATCAATGCAGGAGCTGCCCGCTAGTGGTCAGTGTGCTCCCACAGCCAACCTTCCACAGTCCCTCCCCCGGGCCAGCCCGATTGGCCCCTATCACCACCAGCCAGGCCGAGGGACCCCACCCATGCACGAATTCATACACCAGGCCTCTAGTCTATAATAAAAATGTATAATTTTCTAAAGAGGAAAAATTATTCTCAAAATGAAGGTTAAGATTTTGTTTGTAGGACTAGATGACATTTAAGGACAAAGAATTCCAACCTTTTGTGACTCTAAATCTCAGTCACTAATAACAGAACCTGAAAATGAGCTGGGATCATTGCAGGAGGGTGAGAGGACTTCTTTTGCCTTTGAGTTCCTTAAGAATCAGTTGTTGATTTTTAAATGTTTTGGATCTCAGCTTTCTTCTGGTTGCAATCCAGTCATCCCTTCCCAAGATAACAGAGACATTCTCTTGATTTATTTGAGTACATGAATTTCAGTCCCACTGCATCAGTCAGCTATTGCTGTAAAACAAACAACCCCAACCTCTGGGTGACATACAACAATAAGTATGTATTCCCCACACTTTTTCAGGTTGGCTGGGCAGTTCTAAGCTACAGGTTTGGAATGTAAGTCTGTGTCATATACCATGTGCCAGAGACACCTCTGCCCACATTCCATTGGACAAAAGAAATCATGGGCCAAGCCCAATGTCACAAGGCCCTGAGGTTCACTCTAGCTTCTGAAGGAGGAACTGGACAGTCAGCTGGGCAAAGTGCAGGGAGAGTACAGGGAAGGGAGAAGAATTGGTGAATAACTTAATCTCCCTCCTAATGTCCACAAATGATTGCTGTGGTCAGGTCATAGTGTGAGATGGCTGGACACACTGTGCACACTTTAAAAATAACATTATTCCTCTACTGATGTTAAGTAATACTTTAAAAATTATAGTTACTAATATAAAGGGGAAATTAAAATAACCATAATCTCATTCTTCACAGATGGTTTTAAGATTTTGCCGCATAGCCTGCCAGGATACACACTCATTTGCACACACAAACAAACATGGGCATGTATTTGTATAACAAAAGTGGCATCACGCTTTATTTGTTTTGTATCCTGCCTTTTTCACCTAATCGCATTTTGTGAGCTTTTACTTGCACTATCAAACATTCTTTAAAAACGAGCTTTTCACAAGTGTACAATAATTTATTCTAAAGATGTAGCCTAACTTATGTAAACAATCCCTTTGGTTAGGTATTTAGGCTTTCTTTTTATTCCATTACAAACAAAATGGTCTTGAGCATCATGGAACACAACAATATCCAACATGCAGTGATCTTTTCCATACACCTGGCTCTGTGCTAAGCATTTTCATGCATGACCTTGTGTGAGCCTCAGGATTCCTTCTCCAGTAGGTATAATTGCTATCCTCACTTACAGATGAGGCAGCCAGGGCTCAGAGACAATAGGAACTTGCTCAAGGTCACACAGCACCGGGCCTCTAGTTTCAACTATAAACAGAGTCTCTGCTGTGTTAACTGTGTGCTGGACACTACTGTTGGTGCTGAAGGTAGTGATGGACTAGACAAGCATGGCCCCTACTATCCTGGGGCTTGTGGGGCCCCTAACCCCAGGGTGGCGGAAGGAGATAGATGCTGAAGAAAGAACATTATACTTTCTGATCAATAAACAAAGCCAAGGGGTACAGCAGGGACTGGCATAGGAAAGATGGGAAGGGGTCTCCACGTTAAATAGAATTATCCTGGAGGCCTTCTCAAAGGAGGCAGCCTTGAGCTGGAGCCTCAATGCCCAGAAAGGAAAATTCAGGGATGAGGGTCCAGACAGGAGATACATCAAATGCAAAGTCACCAAGGTGGGACCAAGCTCAGTAGTTCGAGAAGCTGAGAGACGGCCCACCAGTCTGCAGTGTGGTGAGTGAGGGTAAGAGAGCTGGAGAGGTGGGCAGGAGGGGTCAGGGTGGTCAGGGGGCTTGCAAATCATGGGGAGGAGATTACATTTATTCTAAGTTCAGTAGCAAGTCCCAGAAGGCAACAGATCCAGTGCCTTGGGTCTGAAAATCATTACATTTGGAGCATCCTCTTAAAGAAAAGCGCATAGAATTAGGAATAACATTTAGCTGTGCAATTTAATGTGTATTTAGAATGAGAAAAGAAAGCACAATAAATGGCAGATCTCAAAAAGTGGCCAATCATCAAAACCATCGCAGAATGAGGGCACCCCCACCGTTTCTGACTGAGTGCCCTGACACACTTTCATAGCTCTCTTTCTCCCCCGAGCTGTGTGGGTTGCATTCTCTTTACTCCCTCCTAAAGCACTGATTTTGGAATAGCATTTTCGGCGCAGAGAACAGAAAGTTACATCAGGCTTCCCTCGAGCAGAGTCTGATCGCAATGGCGTTCGGCATTGATAGAGTTGAAGTGTTTTTCTCACCTGCACACTCCGTTATGGATCATGCCACGCGGATGCTCAGGGTGGCTGTCAAATGTGGGAAAGCTCCTCTCCAGGCTCTTTACATCTGAGCAGGAAGATGTCACAAGTGCTCCTGGCAGTGACTCATCCCAATGAATCTTCGCATTGACAATGCTCATTAACCACACGCTGGAGGCCCAACCAGGGCCTTGGAGGAGGCTCTGGAGAGAGAGGCTCCTTGAAGCTTAAGCTGCTTTAGCTTCTGGTGCAGCCTCCTCTGGCTGGAAGCTCCTCATAGTGGAGCGAGGTGCTCCCCCCTCCTCCCCCTTGCTGCTAGGGCTGCTGGGCAGAGAGTTGTAGATTGTGGGGGCAGGGAGGAAGCAGGGAGTCCATTGCAGGGGTGGTCAGTGCAGGCCCCAGGCAAGCAGGGGTGCAGGTGCGCAGATTCTGGGGTGGTTTGTGATGCGCTGGCCTGCGGAAGGAGAAGGGAAGTCTTGAGGATGATCTCAAGTAGCTCTGTTGCTTGATTTCTCTTTTTCTCCCAGGCTCTCTGGGGACTGAGGCCTAGGCGGGCTCCCCTGCCCCCACCGATAGTGCCCCTCACCCAGAAAAGGAGCCTCACCCACTGCCACAGTGCGTACAAGAGGAGCAGCCAACAGGGAGGTCATTCTGTCTGAAGATATGGCAGCAGGTGCTGAGCAGATGAATGTGGATTGGTCTCCTAAGGGGCTCCAATGGAGGTTCAACACAGGAGAGACCTCCTTCTGCCCGTGGCGGGAGAGACGATGCAGCCGGTGCCCAGGGAACCAAGGCCCTGGTTGGCCATCCCCAGCAGGCCGTCATTGCTCTGCCAGCCGCAGACAACATATGGAGGCAGAAGATTCAGAAGTGGATTCGATGGCAGTGGACAAACTCCCCCTCTCACTCGCCGGTCATGGAAATAAAGGTACGTATTTTCATTAGGCCAAACCACTGTCTCATTGAAGGAGGCAATAATTCTGTAAGGTTGACAGGTAGAAGGCAGGTGTCTCTGCATTTGGGCTGAAGTTGGGGGTCATTGATGCCCATGAGTGTCCTCTGTCAGCTTTGTAGCCAGTGCCCTTCCCACCTTGGGCCCCTCAGCCAGGACCACCTGGTACCAGAACCCACCCATCTGCACACACCCATCTGCACACACCCATCTGCACAACTGCATGCAAGTTGAACCAGGCCTGGTGGATGGGGATGAGGCTGGCACCAGATATGCCGACATGAGGGGCTCTGGGCTTGGGGTGGGAGTGGAAGAGATAGTCCTGAGCCACACAGGTAATGCTTGTTTTAGTCTTATTTAGGATGGAAACACTGAAAACAGCAATAATAATAATAATAATAATAATAATAATAATAATAAATGGAAGAAAAATTCCATCTTCCATGATACAAGTAGAACCAAGGGTTGGGTGGTTAGGTGTCAGGGCCAGCCTGACAGGTTGAGCCGGACTAAGGCAGGGAGGTGGGAATTGAGAAAAGAAAGAAAGACAGGAAAGCGGGATTGGGAGGACTACAGCTCTCAAGGAACTACAGCAACTTTATTAGCCACACAATCCTATTTATACACAACACACTGAATAGGAGGTCTGTCAAGAGGAATGTATTCTTTGTTCCTCTTAATCTCTAAGGGAGGGACAGAACAGAAAGACAAGTTCTCGGTACAGCATATCTCAGTAAATAGTTACAGACTTCTTGGTAAGCCATGAAAGGCTGTTCTCATTCTACTGATAATTGCCATCCAAACAAGTCTGGGAAAACTGTGTGGGTAAGGGTCCCAGCCTTGCTATCCCCTTCAGGTGCAAGGACCTTGCCAGCTTACATCTGGCCCCCAACAGTTAGGGATGAGGGACAGGGCCAGTTCTGCAGTGTTACATTGGGAGGAAAGACTATGCCTCATTGAAGTGATGGTCATGGGTTAAATTGTGTCTCTCCCCCTGGCTTTACCCCCAAATGTATATGTTGAAGCCCTAACCCCTGGGGCTTCAGAATGTGACTTATTTGGAGATAGGGTCTGTACAGAGGTAATCAAGTTAAAATGACGGCATTAGGATGAGCCCTAATCCAATATGACTGGTGTGCTTATATAAAGGGGAGATTTGAGACAGACACATACTCACAGGGAGAACAACGCGTGAAGGGGAAGGAAGAGATCAGTGTGATGCGTACAAGCCAAAGAACAGCAGAGATTGCGTCCATCAAACCACAGGGTGGGGTCCAGGATGTGCTCAGAATTCGGGACCACAGGACAGTGGGAAAGGCCAGCGATGATGGGGGTCAGCTCCCAGAGAAGAACGGGGAGAAATAAGTATATGAAGAAAGAGCATTTTGAAGACCATCTTGTGCTGAGCTGAAGAGAGAAACACACTGTCTGCCTCTGCTTTAAGTTGTCGAGGGGGGGGGTGGTTGGCCACTCCTGCTCAGACCATCTATTATAGCCGCAAGCACAGAATATATACTGTAAGAATTATGGCATGGGAGCTGTGAGTGGACACAGAAACATAATATCTGATAGTTCTTCGAGTCCAGCACTGGGTCCCTTGGTGTTCGTCCAAGAGGGCTGGGGGTAGGCATCAAGTTCTGGGAGGCTGTCAGCAAGGCGAGGATTTGGATATGAGAAGCCATCATTAAGAAGGCAGGAGCAGAAGCCAATTGGCAAAAGGTTAAGGAACAGGTTGGGGGTGAACAAATTTGGCTTCTCAGGGAGCCCAGGCCCCCGCACTCCTGCTTCGGCCCTCTACCCTCATCCCACCCCCTGCATGTCTCAGACCCCCTGCTGCAGTGGGACTGACCTGCCGGCTGCCCACTGCCCTTCCTGCATAGCCCTCATTACACCGCTGTGCTTGGCTTTTCTTCTGGAACACTCCTCCCTGTGTTGGAACCCAGAATCTTAGTATTTGAAAGAGACCCTAGAAATCCGCAGTCATCCTTTCCTTCATGCCACATGTAAAGAAACAGAGACCCAGAGAAGAACTTGACATGGACAAGTTCCCGCAATAAGACAATGACAGTGTGTCAGTCATCTTTTGTCATAATAAGGCCGCATAACCAGACAACCCGAACTTGATGGCTTAAGACAACGACCACTTATTCGTGTCTGCGGGCCGGCCGCTGTGGTTCTGCTGATCTTGGTTGGGCCGGGCTATAGGCTTGGCTCCAGATCATAGGTTTGAGTCAGGTCGGCTCATATGTCTTTCATTCCTCTGAGACCAGCGTCAGTCAGGGCACCTTCTCCGCCCCACTAAAACCTTTACCTTCATCACATCTGCTAACATCCTATTGGCTGAAGCGAACCCCATGGCCAAGCCCAAGGTCCAGGGACTGCAACACAATGTTACACACAACGTTCATACACAGAGAACTCTTTCCAAACCACCGGATGAATGTAATACTAACGAGGCAACCCACAGAAGAAGATTCAAACAGCCAATACACAGATGAGAAGATGTTTCATTTCTCTACTAGCCAAAGGCATGCATATGCAAAGAGAGCTTTGTTTTCTGCACGCGGATAGATAACGATTACGGAAATTGACAAACCCACTTAGCTTATTGGAAAATGGGCACCCTCCTGCCCTCATGACCACAGCGCTAATGGATTCAGCCTTTTCAGGGAGGCAGTTTGGCGATAAGTGTCAAAATGTAAAACCAAGGTGCCTTTTATCCTGATAATCTCATTTCCAAGGGGTGTATTGATAGAGGTGGTCACATAAATTAACAAAAACGAGGTGAGCCGCAGTGGTTCATCGGAGCATGGTTTATTTTACATGATCGAGTAGACGTAAAGAGGAAACCGATCTGATAAACTAGCGCCACTCTACAGAATGGAATGTAAAGTATTGCCATTCTGCAACTGTTAAAGTGGAAAGACATCCACAGCATCTTGTGGAGAGAAAACAAAAAAGGGGGCACCAACTCAGAAGCCCACTTCCTGGGATCGGCGTGGCTCAGTTGGGTGGACACCATCCCATGCAAAAGGTCACCCTTTCAATTCCAAGTTGGGGCACATGCCCGGGTTGCAGTGATCCTTGGGGGGGAGGGGTGTGCAGGAGGCAGCCGATCAATGTTTCTTTCTCACATCGATGTTTCTCTTTCTCTCTCCCTCTCCCTTCCTCGCTCTCTAAGATTTTTTTTTTTAATGGATATTGACCAGAATGTTAGCAATGGTGCTACTTCACTGCTATGATTTGGGGAAATTTCTACTTTTGTGTACTTTTCCCTAATGTTGGAAATGTTTGTAATAAAACATGTACTGTTTTATGAAAGCAAATATAACTTTAAAAGAAATGAAACCTCTTTAAGCGTTGTTGCTTGAAAGAGACTAGAAAAACAGTTATGGTAATAAGTCACACTAGATTTTGAACAGAAAAAAAAATCTTTACAATTAATTTTCTTTTAAAGTTGATTATCTGTTAAATGAAACAGAATAATTTGAAAAGCTCACAATTATCTCTACTTTGGGATACAATAGGCATTTTGATTTTAACATCTATTTTGAAAGTGCTTTATTTCATGCTCTTTACTTTGGAATGGGGAGGGGAGGCGCTGTCTGCCAATTACTTTTCAGTCTGACCCACTTCTGCTGGGGGACCACATGCCAAGCACAGTCACTGATGTTCAAGTGCACACACATTTAGAAACACAATTCCAGGATGAGCTAACATTTACCCAATATTTACGATGTTCTGAGGGTGTGACATTCTTTACTGCGTGCCTGCTCTGTGGTGGAGGTATCATTATTGATGAGGAAGGTGAGCACTGAGCCATTTGCTAGGATCCTGGAGTTCCTCAGTGGCTGAGCTCTGGCAGGATCCACACCTCACCCCAAAGTTCCACTAAACGATAGAATTGTTCAGAAATAAATCTAGTAAACTGTGTGCAAGACCTTTAAGGAGAAAATTATAGAACTTTAATGAAGGACATAAAAGAAAAACTGCATAGAGAGAGCGATAGAACATGCTCATGGATGGGAAGGACCAGTAGTCTAAAGATGTCAATTGCTCCCCAAGCCGCCTACGGATGCAATACAATCGCAGTGTCTAAATCCCAACGGGGCTCCAATGGAAACATGACAGGCGGATTCAAAAGTTCACGGGGGAAATCATTTTGAAGAACCAGGACAACTTACCCTCCCCAACACCCAGATTTATGATAAAGTGCTCATGTTTCAGACCGTGTGGTGTTAGCATCGTGCAAAGCAAAGAGGTCAACACAGGGACCCCAAACAGACTGGGATGTGCATGGGAAGGCCCTATACAGCAGCGAAGGTGCTGCAAACTACAGGAAAGATCGATACAATAAATAGTACCAGGAAACCGCCTGTGTGCAGGGGGAAATATTTATGTCTTACACAAAAGGTAACTGTATAGTAAAGTAAAACTTTACTGTGAAAAGTACAAAAAAAAAATAAAACTTTAAAACAATTGGAAGAAAGGTCAAGTATCTTTATGACTTTGAGTGGGAAAGACTGTCTTAAAACAAAACACACAAAAGCACAAGCCATATAATAGAATTCAATACAATAAAAAATAAAATTATAAAAGACACCTTATTCAAAAATATTTTTAAAGCAAGATGGACTAGGAGATACTTGCTATGCATATCATCAATTAAGAATTTTTATCCAGAATATGTAAAAAAAATTCCTACAAGTGATAAGAACATGATCCAATAGTAAAAGGTGCACAGAAAACCCTGACCAGTGTGGCTCAGTTGGTTGGGCATCGTCCTGTGCACCAAGGGTTGCTGGTTCCATTCCCAGTAGGGGGTGTGCAGGGCCAGCCGATTGTGTTATGCTCTCACATTGACCTTTCTTCCTCTCCCTACCTCTCTCTCTAAAAACCAATAAAAATATTTTTAAATGCACAGAGAAAACGAGAATGCATGGCCAATAGTCAAGAAAGATGCTCAACATCACTAGAAATCAGAGAAATGCAAATTAAAATAATTGGGATATGTCATCTATGTTGAAGTGTAAAGTGTTGCCAATACTGTGAGACTTGGCCACAGCCTCCAAGATTGAAGGCACAGGCACTTAAGAACTCAGCAATTTCATGTGTTGGAATAAACCGCAGAGAAGCTCAAACAACCGTGAACAAGGAGACACAGGGCAGGGTTCCCGCACCATTGTGTGTAGTAGTGACAATTTAACATCCTAAAGAGTCATCACGAGGAACACGGCTATATACACGGTGGTGTAATTATAACAGGGGAAACGACAGAGCAGTTAACACTAATGACTTCTGTTCAGAGAAATCAACATGCATGAATCTCCGAGACATCATGGTGAGTGCAGAGGCTCGTGGCAGGAAGACGAGCGTGTGTCGTGTAGGATAGTGGCTACCTGGCAGGTGCAAGTTCAGAACCAGTACCTGCTGCCCTGAATCCTTGGGCAAATTACCTTAATCTCTTTGTCCCGCTGTATCCATCCTCACTGGGGATGACAGTGCGTGGGCTGTGGTGAGTAGTAAACATACTACAGCGTGGAACTTAGCATGATGTGTGGCACGCAGTAAGCACTTGGCAAATATTAGCTAGTTTGGAGGCATACATATTTGAAAGCTTAGAAGCTGTGATTACCTCTGTGGATGGAGGATGGGGAATGGGGTTGGGTTCAGGCTTCAACGACACCTGAAATAATATATTTCTCAAAAGAATAAGAATAAACAGGTAGCACGAGAGAGCACTTTTAATGTGATGTAAGAGTTTTATATTTTAATTGTGGTGGTGATCATATGAATCGAGACGTGATAAAACTGCATGGAACTTCATACAACACACACTCACACAAATGAGGGCACGTAAAACTGGTGAGGTCGGAATAAAGCTTGCAGTCTAGTTAGTGGTGTCGAGCCAACATGGCTGGAGTCCTGGCCCTGATGCTATACTGAGTTACATCAGATGTTACCAATGGGGGGCCTGGTAGAGGGGACACTGGACCACTCTGCCCTAGTTTTGCAGCTTCCTGTGATTCTATAGTAATTTCAAAGTTCAAAGTTATTTCAAAATAAGGAGAAAGTCAAAAGAAATCTGAAGTAAATAAGCAAACTTTAAAATTTTCTTTGGTGGTTATCTGAGGGGTCACGGTAGTAATAATAATAACAAAAGCAATTGTTCATGTATCCCATGTGCCAGGAGGAGATTTACACGCATTAGCAACACAGGAGGCAGGCCAGCAGCGGCCTTCATGGGGACAGCATCCCCTTCAGCTTCTCCTCCACCCAGACCTGCTTCCTTCCCTCCTTCCCCGGGGGGGGGGGGGGGGGGGGGGGTCCTGGGAACATGTCCTAATGCATGCCCTTCACCCTGAACTGCCTCGAGTCTGCTCCCCAGGACACCTGCAGGAAGAGGGGTCCCAGAAGACCTGGTTGGAGGCCAAAGGGTTCCTGGAGAGACATGAAGAGGACAGGTGAGGCGTGAGGGCCCCCACCGCGCCCCTTGCCCCCAGGCAGGAGCTCTGCAGAGTGAGAGCCTTGGGGAGGAACCTGGGAAGCTGCCCCATGAGGAGGGGCGGGGAGTTGGGGGGGCAGGCTCCGTGGAGCTGAGCAGCCCAGAGAGAGAGCTGCCCTGGAGGGTGAGCCAAGGCCACTGCAGCGCCACTTCAGGTTTGTCTCTTATTATAGCCCAGGTGCCTCTGAGACAAAATCGCTTTACAGGAAGCGTTTTCACTGCCTTGCCTCTCGGCTCCGCACTGCAGAATTTTTATAAACGGGCTGCTTCTGGGTTTCTCTCTTTCCGTATTTGTGGCTCCTTTCTCCAACCGTGAGAGGCCTGGCTCCCATTATCCCCATTGTTGGAAATCAATCTTTTATCACAATCGTCACGGAGCCCCTCTCTGCCGCCCCAGCATGGGCTCCCATCCCACCCCTCCGAGTCCCCCCAGGTGGACGCCTCCTACCCCAGTGGCTAATTTGCTTCCTGCGTGTGGTAGGCACTTTAGTAATTGTTCGTTGGATAAATGAAAACGGAGTAAATGAACATTCGTTACCCCCAACCCCTATCACAGTGCCCATAGCGGTTTATAATAATTATTATTAAATGAACAAATAGTCAGGGAAGAACAGTAGAACCCAATAACTCATAATTTATCACCAATCAGGCATGAAGTGTATCTTTCATGCATCTGTGAGCAATATTTTGCTGAACCATTTGAGAGTGTCAGGAAGATTATGAATGGCGTGTCTGTCCTATTTATATTCATAAATTCATAAATCCAAGCTCCGGAGTTGACTTCAGTGATGATAGAAAACTAGGAGGGGAAGGCTTGTGTGGGGTCTTATGCGGCAGAAGAAGGTCAAGGTCAGAAGCGGCCTCTTCCTCTGCCACTCGGGAGGTGCTCTCACTGCTGATGGCCATGAAATTAACCGCCCGACTTTGCGGAGGGCCATCCCGAAACAACAAGAATAAAATGATTCCGTGTTTCTGTGTGGACTTAACCCTAGGAGGTGAGTACGATCGTCACCCCCATTTTTCAGGAGGAAACTGAGTTTTGCAAACGGGGATGATTCTAGTTTCCCCTTCCTCATATTTGTCACTCCTTTCTCTGATGGTGAGACCCCGACTCCCATTAGCCTTCATGTATTTGCTCCTGTGATCAGAGAGATGGTATCTTTCGCCCACGGTCACGCAGATCCACAATGGAGCAGTCAGGCACCTGCATCTAGAGCAGGGGTGGGCAACCTTGTTTCTGCCAAGGGCCATTTGGATATTTATGACATTGTTCTCGGGCCATACCAAATTATCAACTTAAAAATTAGCCTGCTATGTTTTGTCAAACATTTAATTAACTCACCCCCAATGCCCTGGCAGGGCCAGACCAAATGATTTCTCAGGCCTTCTGTGGCCCACGGGCCAGAGGTTCCCCACCCCTGACCTAGAGTGTTTGATTCGATCAGTTCACTTCCAAGCAGGAAATGCTCCTACAGACGTGCTCGTGGTCCATGGGATGCCACGCATTTAAACTGAAGGACACGGTGCCTGGGATGGCACCGGCACGCCTTGCCTCCTGCTGAGTCAGAAGGCCCTCAGCACTTCCTCTCTCTCCGGGTCTCTTGAAGACACTCCTCCAGGACCCCAGGTGGCGGATCCACATTCCCTGCTTCAGGGTGAAGGGGTCCTGGGCACACAGGAGGCGGGGCAGGCCCGCCTGTGCCCTGTCCTGGCGAGCAGCTCAGTGCGGTACCGGGCACCTTGCTCCTCTCAGTGGCCCTGGCTCACGGTTGCAGCGCAGCACTGCCCCCTCCACTTCTTGAGACTGAGACCCACTGGGAATAAAGAGAAGGGAGGGGGGTTGTTATTCAAACGGAAGGGACCTGCTTTGCAGGAAGGTCCAAGACGACCAACGGACAGATGGGAAGAAGCAGGGCCTGAGAAGGCAAACTGTGGAGGCTGGCTCCTGAGATGAGGGAGGTGAGGTGAGGTGAGGTGAGGTGAGGGAGGTGAGGTGAGGGAGGTGAGGTGAGGGAGGTGAGGTGAGGGGAGGTGAGGGAGGTGAGGGAGGTGAGAGGAGGTGAGGGAGGTGAGGTGAGGTGAGGTGAGGGAGGTGAGGTGAGGTGAGGTGAGGTGAGGTGAGGTGAGGGAGGTGAGGTGAGGGAGGTGAGGTGAGGGAGGTGAGGTGAGGTGAGGTGAGGTGAGGTGAGGGAGGTGAGGTGAGGTGAGGTGAGGGAGGTGAGGTGAGGGAGGTGAGGGAGGTGAGGGAGGTGGGGGAGGTGAGGTGAGGTGAGGTGAGGGAGGTGAGGTGAGGTGAGGGAGGTGAGGTGAGGGAGGTGAGGTGAGGTGAGGGAGGTGAGGTGAGGGAGGTGAGGTGAGGTGAGGTGAGGTGAGGTGAGGTGAGGTGAGGTGAGGGAGGTGAGGGGAGGTGAGGGAGGTGAGGTGAGGTGAGGTGAGGTGAGGGAGGTGAGGTGAGGTGAGGGAGGTGAGGTGAGGTGAGGTGAGGTGAGGGAGGTGAGTTGAGGGAGGTGAGGTGAGGTGAGGTGAGGTGAGGTGAGGTGAGGTGAGGGAGGTGAGGTGAGGGAGGTGTGAACCTGGAAACCTGTCCAGGAGTCAGGTGTGAGCAGCACATGAGGGCCAAGCCTGTGGGGAAACAGGGACATGTTGGGGGGTCCTGGCACACTTCCCCACAGGGGGACAGGGATTGGGCCCCACCTTCTCGCCCCACCTGGATTCATTTTTGAGATATGAAGGAGGCACGTACTGTGAGAACCTGAGATTTCTCCATCCTACAGTGCCCCCTGGAGTACATGAACCTTCCACTTTTACATTCTTTTCTGTGTTAAGTGGCTCTTTTCTAGAAGCACTGGTCAGAAGTGAGGGGATTAAGAGGAAAATTTTATACCATTTAAAGGTAACCAGAAGCAAATAGAAGTCAACAGACCTACTTGGAGGTCTCCCCGCACCCCTTCTCCCTCCTGACTCCTGCCCTCCTGCTCCCCTCCCCACTCCTCAGAGGCACCTGCAAGCACCCACACTGGGAGGATAACTTGACCAGCAGGCCCTTTCCAAAGCCTGCCTTCCAGAAACCTGGTTCCATAATCTCCTTGTCTCAGGGAAGCTGTCAGTTAAAAGTTTGTCTGGAAAAAGAAAGAAAACAGCCTTGATCCGCAACGCTAGCCGCAGCGGCCTTGTTTAAAATCTAAGAAATCCTCTGTGCTTCCCAAGCCACAGGCTCTTTGGCACCATGTGAAAGGATACCAGGCCCTGGACAGGTCAGCAGTGGTTGGTTAAAATCAGAAACAATAGAGGTGTTAGCCTCTGGTGCAGAGCAGCCGTGGCCTTTTAAAATCAGAAGTGCACTTGCCTGGCCGGCATGGCTCAATGGTTGAGCACCAATAAATGGGTTAAATTCCGATCAGGGCACATGCCAAGGTTGTGGGCTCGATCCCCAGTGTTGGGTGTGCAGGAGCCAACCTTTCAATGATTCTTTCTCATCACTGATGTTTCTCTCTCTCTCTCTCTTCATCTCTGAAATCAATAAAAATATATATTTGTTTTAAAGTGCACTTCACCCCTGGAAGGGTTGGTCAGGACTGGGGAGGGGTGCTGACCTCCTTAGATATTTGGTACTTAGGCTTAGGCTTCTATAGCATTTATAGGTTAAAACAGTCAAATGCCAATAATTTCATATATTTTACCTAATGCATGCTTTATTTCAACTCTCTAAGAGTTGAAATAACAACAAAATCTACAAGATCTTTGTATGGTAATCATTATGATCCCTATTTTATGAAAAAGAGAGACTGTGTAATGTGCCCCAAATTACGTAGTAAGTAAACAGATATGCAAAAAGGTAGGCAGCATGTTTTTGTACCTCCCCCTATTGTAGCAAGCCCCTCCCCCTCTCACTGAAGTGACCTCCAGAGGAATTCAAGCAACAGTGATCTTTCTAACTTTCCCTTTAATTGTTCTTATTGTCTCCTTTGGGGATCCAGACATTAAAGACTAGGACATTAAAAACAACTACATATATGGAAAAACATAGAAAGCGTCCAGACATGCCCTGGAAAAGGCTCAGAAAAGATCTGAGAAGACATTAAGTTGTGCTTATAACTCGGGTCGATTCTTGGCACAGAGACAGCCTATAATTACAAAAACAAAACAATAACAAAAACGGCAAATCCTGGGTAAGGGGGAGAACCTGGTTTCCAGTTATCAGATTATTAGATTTAAGTGTCCACTTCTCTACAACAACAACAAAATCACACGGCATGCAAAGAAATAGAAAAATGTGGCCCAGTCAAAGGAAAGAAATGAACAGGAATTGTCCTGAAAAGGAACAATCTACTAGACAAAGACTTTAAAACAATTATCCGAAAGGTGACCAAGGAACTAAAGGAAGATGTGGAGAAAATCAAGAAAATTATTTATGAACAAAATGGAAATGTCAATGAAGAGATAAAAAAAAAAAAAGTCTAATTTTTTTTATTCTGGAGCTGAAAAGTACAATAAATGAAATTATTAAAATGTATTAAAGGGATTCAAAGGCAGATTTGATCAGGAAGAAGAAAAAAAATCAGTGAACTTGAAGATAAGGTAATAAAAATTATTAAGTCTGAGGAACAGAGAGGAAAAGATTCAAAAGTGAACAGAGCCAAGGGAACTGAGGGACACCATCAAGCAGAACAGCATACGTTCAGAAGGAGAAGGGAGAGAAGAGGGCAGAAGAGAATATTTGAAAAAATAATGGCTGGAAACTTCCCGAATTTGATGAAATACATGAAGATAAACCTCCAAGAAACTCAATGAACTCCAAATAGGGTGAATCAAAGAGGCCTACACTGAGATACATTATACTCAGACTTTCAAAAGACAAAGAGAAAAATCTTGAAAGCAGCAAGAGAGAAACAAATCATCACATATAAGGGATCCTCCGTAACATTTTTAGCAGATATTTTATCAGGAACTTTGAAGACCAGAAGGCAGCTGTCAACCTGCTGGGTGACACAGAGCCAAATCTGTGTTTCCCTCCCTGTGTCCCCAAGTCCCCCCTTAGAAAGATGAAACGGTTGGACCCTCAGGGAGTCAGACCTGAGCACCCTGTCCCGCATGACACATGTGCTGCCCACCCTCCCCTGACACGGCAGTCCTTCCCTCCTCCCTGGAAATCCCTTCTGCCTGCGCTGTGGGTGCGAGACAATAATCTGTTTTTCTTATTCGGACTACTCTGCCCAGGAATGGCCTAGTGCTCTGTAAGATCAGTGCTAACATTTCCTGGGACCCCAAGGCCCCCTGAGAACCCTGCACATCTGTCACCTCCTTAGCTACTAATCCCAGACCGAGCGCCCCAGGGACAGGGGCACTGCGTCACCCTTGGCTAACTCCCACCTCATGCAAATGGGTGCGAACTCGCTGCAAGAGGCCACGGGCTCTTGTCGCGGGGAACTTGCACAATAATTGGAAAGGTCTTTAACAGCCTATTGATGTCTGTTCCCCTCCTGCTCTGTGACAAAATGAAACAGTAAAAGGTATTGACTTTTTCCTCACAGGGAAAGGGGGAGGGAGGCTGGGTCTTAAAATAAAATTATGGTGATTGTTCTCCTGGTAGCATGTCTCCGGTGCTGCCATGACAGATGGCTCTGTAAGTGACAACAGATTTGTATTTCATTAGGACACTGTAGTCAAAAGATCAATGATGTTCTCAGAGCCACGGTGCCGGGCCACGGGGGTGGACGCCAGGGTGAGAAGCCCGAGAAGATCCAGCTAACACTGGGTAGCTGGAGACAGAGGCTGGGTTCGCAATCATAGCCCATCGATTTCCAAAGTGAGGCTGAAACCCAGGGAGCGTTATTGGCCTCCGTGCTCCGTCTTTGTGGGGGAAGGGCCTTCTCCCTCAAGTGGCTCTTCCTCTGGGGAAATGGAGCTCTTTAAAGGCAGGGTTCGTATGTGGCAGCGTGGACGGGGTCATCAGGGCATCGCGATGTAAGTCCATCCCTAAGCCCTAACTCAGCTGCCAGGTCTGCATCGTTGCCATTATTCTTAGTTACTCTGTGGAGTGCCCCTGTCCCCACAGTTACTGTGAGCCTGGGAGCTGGGGAGGGTTTCAGGAGGCATCACAACCAATGGGTGGACAGACTCTGAGAGGCCAGAGGGAGGAAAGGGCCACCAGGGGCCCAGGCAGCGGTGAGAAGGTCCCAGGAGATGGAGGAGCCATGGAAAGATGGCATGGCCTGTGCCTTAACCCCTCCTTAGTGATTGGGGTGTCCACCGCCCTCAGAGAAAGCTCTCCCACTGTAGGGTCTGTTTTAGAATGAACTCATTTAACATTCTTGTCTATATGGATATACGTGTGAGAATTAATTTGGGGCTAGAATATGTGTAAAAGTCTGCTTACAATATAATATATCAATTAAAGCACTGCACAACACTGTTATCTATGAGTACATAAATGGTATCTACTTGAAGTGTTAAAAGTATAAAAACATGTAGGAAAAGATGTAAACAACTTCATGATCATGGTTTACAAGAGCCTTAGGAGATGTGGTTTTCACCTCACAGACAGGAGGCTGCGGCCCAGAGAGGTCAAAGTGCAGCATCTCTGAGAGAGCGGCAGAGCGGGGTCTCGGGTCCAAGGTCAGCCTGATAGCAATGTGCACATGGTGGTGAGCCCATTCTTCCCCAGTTCGCCCCCCCTCCGCTCTCCTTGCGTCTCCCCCTCATCCGGCTGGCTGTGATTCCTTTCCGTGGCTGCTCCATCTCACCTTCTCACCTCTGCCTGGGCACCTGCCACCCCTTCCTGCCTCTGGCCTCTCGGAGTCTGTCCACCTGTCAGGACACGGCCCCTCCCCAGTTCTCAGGCCCACAGTGGCCTTGCACTGACTGTCTGCCCCAGAGCCTCTCACCTGGTCTCTCTACCTTCTCAACAGGTTTTCTGATCGTTTTGATGGGCATCATTGCTCAGGGGGAGGAGGGCCAATCAGCTTTAGAGCCGGGGAGACCTGGTTTCAGATCCTGCCTAGCATTTTCTAAGCTCAATGACCTCAGAGCGTCACTGAGCTGCCTGAGTGAATGAACAAGCCTACAGAGGGGCAGTTATCCCCAAGCAAGGATTTGGGAACCAGATTGCCTGAGTTTGAACACTGGCAAATCCACTTACAGGCAGGTGACTGGGACTCAGTTATGACCTCTCTGTGCCTCAGTTGTATCATCTGTGAAATGGGGATGACCATTCCCCCTAGTGAACACTCAATAGATGTTAGCTTCTGTGAGTAAGCAGTCACTCTGCCACTTCCTGGTTGTGCATGCATGAGCAAGTGACTCAGCCCCCCTCACGGGGCTTCTGGGAGAGGGGGGATGTGCCCTCGTGTGAAGTACCTCAGCCAGGGCTCATTCCAGGTGTGGGTCCACCTAGAGGAGAGCCAGCCACTCTCCCAGGGCGTGCAGGGCCGACAGGATGGAGGGATTTATTAACAAGAGAGATGGTTGGTTATTCCAGAAAGGATGTGGAGGGAGGAAAATTAAATCACAGCCCTCCCACCCAACTTTGTAAACATCATTGATTTGAGGCGGGAGTCACTTCAGGGCTACAGATGCATTGATTGATGGG
Source organism: Myotis myotis (assembly GCF_014108235.1). Lineage (NCBI taxonomy): Eukaryota > Metazoa > Chordata > Mammalia > Chiroptera > Vespertilionidae > Myotis > Myotis myotis. The sequence continues at coordinate 17,896,051 of NW_023416324.1, forward strand.
GCCTCTCATGTGATCTGTGTGCTGCACATGCAATCAATTCTGAGCCCTCCTTCCTGGCAGGTCCTGGGATGGGAAGCATGGCTGGTGAGTGAGAAGCTGGGAATAAAGCTGCAGCCGGAAGGCTTTAGGCTAGACACCAGGCGGGACATCCTCTCTGCTGCCATTTATCGGTTGCTCGAATATTTAAGGGCTCCAGAAACCCAGAAACAGTTCTTTTCCTAGTGAGCATGTACTGGGTGTTCATGATGGGCCTGGAGCTAAGCACTTTCCTGTACTGACTCCTGCCATTCTCACAACAGCTCCGAGATAGATGCTACTATTATTATTCCCATCTTACAGATAAGGAAACTGAGGCTCAGAAGAGGAGACAAAGCACACAGTAACCAGGTCAAGGTCACAGCTAATAACTGACAGAGCCCAGATTTAAACCCAGGCTGTTTCTAGAATCTGCTCTCCTAACCACCACATGGCATTCCCTCCCTTGCTCTCTATCCTGTTCATTCATTCATTCATTCATTCATTCATTCATTCATTCACTCATTCATTCCATTCATTCATCTATCTATTCATTCATTCATCCATTTATTCCTTCATCTATCGCTCATTCATTCATCCATCCATTCATTCATTCATTCATTCACTCATTCCATTTATTCCTTGGCCATTACAGAGAAGGAGGCCCAGGACCAGCCCTGGGCTACTGGGTAAGGATATCTAAGAAACCTGTCCATGTCCTTTGGCACCTACCAGGTGTTTCTCCTCCTTTCTCTCCCTTTGGTCTGTGTTCCTGGGGCAGCTCAGAGAGGTCTGCCCACGACCCTTGCCCCTGACCCCCAGATCTTCTCTCCTTCACCAGTTACACACTAACCTCTGCATGTACACCAGAGCCTCTTACCCCATCCTGCAGATGCTGGGGTGTAGCTGCTGACGGTGCACACCCCTGCGGCAGCCACAGCTCCCAGGGAGAGCAGCATCCATTCCACCCGCTTCCCAGGATGGTCTCGAGGATCCAGGGAGGCATGTGCACGTGGTATCGCTTTGTAGACTGTGCAGTGCGCTTGAGCAACCACAGCTCTGGCCCTTGCCAAGTAAACTCTTGGGATTTTTTTTCTCATCCTTCACTGCTCTTAAGGCCACTCTCCATGGAGGCAGGATCCACGGAGAACCTATTTGGCACTTCTGCTGCCCAGTGGTCCTAATGGGTCTGGGAACGGGGGAATAGCCCACAGGGAGATGTCATACAGGGCAAGTGGAATCTCATCATCTGGTTCTCGGAGCCACAAACCTCCTGGTTTTGCTTCAAATACAACAGTTGTGGAATCAGTCTCTCCCTCCTCGCTGCTACCATCCTGGTCAAGGCTCCTTGGCATTAAGAGAAGAGTTCTTACTAGTGTTGGCTGCGGCCTCTCATGGAAACAGAACACCATTGAACATCATGGCACCGGGTGTGGGCAGGCATGGGAATCAAGACAGGATCTCCCCCTTCCTCTCCTCTCCCCAAAGGCTCATATGTGCCCTTTTCCCTACTTCTCTTAACAGATTTTCTATGCACACGTGTCATTTTTCATGCACCTGAAAATTCATCCTACCGACACATGGGCCTTTGATGTGACTAAAATGAAACGTAGCTGCGAAGATGACCAGGGGACAACCGCTGGGCCGGTCAGTTATGACCAAAGGAGGGGCATCATACGAGCAGGAAGCAGTGTCACACCTTCCGTAGGGGAGTGTGGGGAGCAGAGAAGCAGCAGTCCCATGTTGAGTCACCGCCATGCCTCCCAGGGTGCTTCGTCCTCATCACCCATCCATCCTCCACTTATCCCTCCACTCCCTTCCCGTGTCTCTTCTCATCCATCTTCACAATTTCCCTCTCACATCCCTTCTACCTACTGTTCAAATATCCATCCATCCATCTGTCCACCATCTACCCATCCAGCCACCATATTTTCCTGGGCCTTGTCCCATGTGCTTGTGCCAAAATGAATCCAGTTGCCCACTCCCTCCCCTGAGGCATCTGGAGCCTCCCTGAAGAACATCTCACACACTCTCTCATAATCCCTGATTTGGGTCCCAGGCCCGGGTCCCTGATAGGTCCGGTCAGCTTTCCAATGATCTGTTCAGTAGAACCCACTGTGTACTTCCAGTTTTTCTACCCATCACTACACACACACACACACACACACACACACACACACACATACATCCCTGTAGGGATCATTGCTCCTACAGGGCACTTAGAGTTTGTCAAGCTCCCGCAGGGCAGCACAGCTGCCTCTCCTCTGTGCCTCGACACCCTTCCAGCCCACCGCCTGCACCCCTGCACTGGAGCTCCTGAGGACCCAAAGCTATACGGCATTCCATGGGAATGTGGCGTCCCCTAATGGCTGTGCTTGTGCTTGGGGTTGTAGTTGTTTTGTGGAAAGACCTTTGCTGATGACAAATATCAGCTGTGTGTGAGATGAGGAACAAGGAGGTCCTGGGGGCGTGGGGCAGAGTAGACACTCAAATATCAGCTAAATGAAGGCATGAGTGAGTGGGGAACTCAGGGCCTGTGACATCCCAGAAATCGATGTACGTGGCTACCTTGGGTTGAATTCATCACACTAGCAATTTCTGGAGGGCATTTTCTGGGCGATTGTTGTGCCCTTGTTTTTCCCTGGCCTGAGGAGAGATAGGGAGGTACAGAGTCTATTTTCGTACCTCAGAGAGCTACTCAGGGAGCAGGGGAGCAGCTGCTGGCTGGCTGCCAGCTCCTCAGTGTCAGGCAGCCTGATTAGGGGAGGAGGGGACAAGGAGGGCTGCCACCTCTGCCCCTGCCACTGCCCAGAAAATGCCAGTTAGCGACATCATCCTCAGCTCGTCACCCAACCCCAGACATCAGAATTCACAGAGGAAAAATCACAGGGTGAGCCAATTTCATTCTTACTATTATGCGTAGGTGCTGTTATATATACGCTAGAGGCCTGGTGCACGAAATTCATGCACTGGGGGGTGGGGGCAGGCCCCTCAGCCCGACCTGCACCCTCTCGCAGTCCAAATGATGTCCAAATGATGGCTTAGACCCGCTCCCCACGGCAGTTTGGACATCCTTAGTGTGCTGCGGCGGCAGGAGAGGCTCCCGCCACCACTGCTGCACTTGCCAGTCATGAGCCCAGCTTCTGGCTGAGTGGCCCTCCCCCTGTGTGAGTGCACTGAACACCAGGGGGCAACTCCTACATTGAGTGTCTGCCCCCTGGTGGTCAGTGCGCATCATAACAACCGGTCATTCTGCCGTTTGGTTGATTTGCATATTAGCCTTTTATTATATAGGGTATACATACTAAACATGCATATAAATCTACATCTACATATATACACACATGAACACAAACGTAAATATTTTATCTTGGCAGCCACCCAACAACAGAAATTCTCATGATGCCCACCGTAGAGGGGAGAACACTGAGGCTCAAGGAGGTAACTGACCCAGAGTCCCATGGCGAGGGCATGGCAGAACCAGGTCTCAGGCTGACATGCCTCTGACCCGGAGCCACCTCACTGAGTACCTCTGACACAGAGACCCACTCTCACCCCCACCAGGTGCGTAGGAGTCTGCATTATACTTGTCTTCTTGGGCAGCTGCCTCCACAAGGACTAGAGCCCCTGAGGGTGCAAACCCTGTTTGTATTCCCATCCCCTCCCCGGCTCAGGGCCAAGGCCACCCCACCAGCCTGATGACGAGTAGAGGAGAAGAGAAGGGGCCAGCCTGGAATCCTGGCTCATCCATACTTGTCAACGCAAAGAGCTTAGCGACGCCTGTCATATTGCTGCATGAAGGGCTGTAGGAGAAATCAAGGCGGGCAAAGAGCTCCGAGGAGCCCAGTACCCATGGTTCCAGTGGACTCACCAAAGCCCCTGCCCGGTGAGCGGGCTTCATGGCTGTCTGTGCCAGCAAGACTGCCAGGGGTCTCTGTTCCCTCACACGCACAGCGGTGCCCACGTGCTGGAGCCTACAGGCCTCTAGAGACCCAGCAGAGGGAACCGCAGGCACGATGGCTGTGCTGTCGAATGAAACCATCAGCTCTTTAATGAGAAGCCGGGGGAGCATCCTGTGGACCTGGGCCTGGGGCCCAAATCAGGGATTTTGAATTGCTAATCCCCTCAAAGACTCTCCAGTTCCCCCTCATGTCAGCAGGCTGATCACAGCCTCTCGGTGTCTCTCTCAGATGCCCCCTAAATCAGTAGATTCATAGCTGGGGGTGGAGGGAGGGCTAATCAGGGACAGCTGGGCTGCAGGGAGGGCCGGGGGCATGGACCCAAATGCATCAGGAGGCCTTTGCATGGGTGAGGCATCCGTCCCTTCTGGCCAATAAGCACCCCTGGCTCCACAGGGTTTACCTGTCTTCTGAGCTCCTGAGTGGTGTGCGATCGCCAAGCCCACACACAGAGGTCGAAGCTGTCTCAGTCAGTTCTGCCACTGTGGGCATGTACCATCCGGAGGCGTTATTTCTGAGAGGCATGTAGGGCGGGCCAAGCCCAGGGACTGATCCCCATAGGCTTGGCTCAGCTGGTCCCGGGAAATGGCAGTAAATGTCATGGGGATGGAGCAGGTGAAGTGAGACCTGACCAGCAGAGAAACTCTCCCTACCTGCCTCACCTCGAGGGGCAAAGCAGAAGCCCCTCCATCATGCAGGTGGCACAGCTCCTGACTGCATCTTTACAGCCCCATTGAGGAGGGTGTTGTTCCCACCCCATTTCACAGAAGGAGAAACTGAGGCTCGAGGAGGGATCAATCCTAGCATGGAAGGGACCTTAGAGACCACTCCTGTTTTATAGAAGAGGAAACTGAGGCCTGGAGAGGAGCAGTGACTGTCCATAATGCTTAATGTGGGCCAAGCCATAGTCAGGGACAAGAAGCAGAGAAGTGAGTCAGATATGGCCCCGGACTTAAAGATGCTCCTAGTTATTGGAGGGGGGGGGGGGGTGTTCTAATATAAATTATCCTATCTAATGAAAGAGAAACATGGTAATTGGCGTACGACCGCTACCCTTCCCATTGGCTAATCAGCGAGATATGCAAATTAACTGCCAGCCAAGATGGCGCCTGGCAGCCAGGCAGCTTGAAACTAACATGAGGCTTGCTTGCTTCAGTGACGGAGGAAACCAACGTTCCCCGCCTGCCTTGCCAGCCTCTGAGCCTGCAGTTTAAGAAACATTGTAACAAATATAGAAGCTAAACAAAATCCCAGAAACCTGCTTTCAGCGAGCTGGGATCTCAGAGCTGGAGTTGATACAGAGTTTCGATTATAGAACCGAAACAAACCAGATACCTGCTTTTAGGAGCAGAAGCCTCAGAGCTGGATCCAGAGCTAAACCTGGCCCAGAATAAAAAAGAAAGAGGAGCGGTTGGGAGCTTCCGTCACCCGCCAGCCTGAAAACAGCCCTAAGCCCCTCACCCAGACTGGCCAGGCACCCCAGTGGGGACCCCCACCCTGAAGGGTGTGTGACCAGCTGCAAACAGCCATCATCCCCTCACCCAGGCTGGCTAGGCACCCCAGTGGGGACCCCCACCCTGAAGGGTGTGTGACCAGCTGCAAACAGCCCTCAGCCCCTCACCCAGGCTGGCCAGGCATCCCAGTGGGGACCCCCACCCTGATCCAGGACACCCTGCAGGGCAAACCAGCTAGCCCCCACACGTGCACCAGGCCTCTATCCTATATAGTAAAAGGGTAATATGCCTCCCAGCACAGGGATCAGCGGAGCCACGAGGCCTCCTGGCACTGGGATCAGCGTGATAGGGGGCAGCGCCCAAACCCCCTGATTGCCCTGCGGCTCTGTGTGTGACAGGGGGTGGGGCCACAACCTCCCTATCGGCCCTGCTCTGTTCGTGACAGGGAAAGGCGCCCCAACCTCCTGATCAGCCCTGCTCTGTGCCTGATACAGGGGAGCTCCCCAACCCCCTGATCGCCCTGCGGCTCTGTGTGTGACAGGGTGCGGCGCCCCAACCCCCTCACCCCACGGGCCCTGCTCTGTGTGTGATGGGGTAGAGCCATAACCTCCCCATCGGCCCTGCCTTGAGTGTGACAGTGGCGGCGCCTCAACCCCCTGATCAGCCCTGCTCTGTGGGTTGTAGAGGGCGGCGCCCCAACCCCCCACCCCCATGGGCCCTACTCTGTGTGTGATGGGGTAGAGCCATAACCTCCCCATCGGCCCTGCCCTGAGTGTGACAGTGGCAGTGCCCCAACCCCCTGATCCGCCCTGCTCTGTGTGTGACAGGGGGCGGTGCCCCAACTCCCCTATTGCCCCTACTCTGTGAGTGACAGGGGGGAGCTCCCCAACCCCCCTGATGGGCCCTGCTCTGTGCGTGACAGGGGCGAGCTCCCCAACCCCCTGATGGACCCTGCTCTGTGCGTGACAGGGGCGAGCTCCCCAACCCCCTGATCGACCCTGCTCTGTGCATTACAGGGGGTGGTGCCACACAACCTCCCTATTGACCCTGTCTTGAGTGTGACAGGGGGCGGTACCCCAACCCCCCAATGGGCCCTACCCTGAGCATGACTGAGGGTGGCATCGCAACCTCCCAATCCACCCTGCTCTGTGCATGACAGGGGGCGGCGCCCCAACTCCCCAATCGGCCCTGCTCTGAGCCCGACCAGGGGCTGCACCTAGGGATTGGGCCTGCCCTCTGCCACCTGGGAGCAGGCCTAAGCCAGCAGGTCGTTATCTCCCGAGGGGTCCCAGACTGCGAGAGGGCACAGACCGGGCTGAGGGACCCCCCTTTCCCCCCCGCCCCCGAGTGCACAAATTTTTGTGCACCAGACCTCTAGTATGTTTATAATTACCATGATATGAGCAAGAAGGTTCAGACACAATGCTGAGGATGAATTAGTGAACTCAGTGTAGGTGGGGTGATCAAGGAAGGCTTCTGGGAGGAGGTGTCAGAGTCAGGAAGGAGAAGATGGGATCCCCCCTGTCCACCTCTTTCTGCTTCTCTCCAACCACCTCTTAAATGGTGTTGACATTTTCTGTGACAAGTAACCAAAGTCTAGTTCCAAAGCCAGCTCAGTACAAGTGCCCAGGATCAGTCACTGCAGCCCCGCTGACAACTGGGAAAATCAGAAACAACTTAATATCCACAGCTAAGAGGTGGCTGAAGCTTTTATGGAGCATTTGTACACACACTCCTGGCACTGGTTCTGAAGCACATGGTGGGAGGTGGGCGATATACTTGGTGGTTTTCTTTCCTGAGTGAAGGGGTCAGGTCTGCCCGCCTGGGCTGAAGGAAGGGAGCAATTGCCTGTCCGTGTCTGTTCTCTGTTGGCCCTCCCCACTTCCCACCCCTGGGTCCTGGCACTGCAACAAACAGGGGTTACAATAAGCAGGGGTCTTCTCTCTGCTTCCCTGGCCCTCCCTGGCCCCTGTCGCAGAGTCCAGCTGCTGAGCATCCTTCAAGCGCCATCAGGAGGCAACTGAACCCCGGTGGACGATGCCAGGGAAGTCAGTCCTCCCTGTTCTGTGACCCCCAAACTTCTGATGTCCCTACCTGCCCACCTATGAGCGAGCTTCTGTGATTGACAGCTGGGCCATGCTCCACTGGCTCCCAGTGCCCAGATGTCCTCTGAGACCTCTGAGGGCAGAGCCAGGGCTGGGCCTCCACCCCACCTGGGGCCAGATCCCTGGGAGAGGCAAGTGTTGGGGGCCTGCAGAGGGTTGGGGGCCTGGCTGGGAGCAAGGAGGGCTTTCTGCTCCCATGTGCACAAGGCACTGGGAATCCAGAGACGGGAACGGGGTGGCGAGGGGCCTGGGAGCCAAGTCCGAAGGGCCAGGCTGGCGGACTGTGGGAAGCAGGGGTGCTGAGAGAGGACTTCAAGGACTTGCCCTGGGTGGTCCCAGAGACTGGCCAGGACCACAGGGGGACGCAGAGGGTCACAGCATTAACTTCCCTGGGGCTTTGAAGAAGTCTTCCCCGTCCACGCTCTGCTCAGTGGACCCACGTTCTGGGTAGGGCAGGCCCTCTGCTCCCCCATCAATGCTCAGCGGCTCCTGAATGTCTTGTCCTGAGAAAAGAGGATCCTGTGGAGTCCCCACAGAGTCTCTCTGCCTCCCCAGGCCTGACACCCCATCTCTGCCTCTCACGCTGCCCCCTCCTTTCCTTCCCCTCCCTCCTTCCCTTCCATACCGTGTGCTTATTTTCAGAACCTCAGAAGCCCTCCCAAGCCTCTGACATTTACTCTTTGGAATTAGAGTATTTTCTGTTTCTCTTTCCCAGAGCGAGACTGACGGGCGAGATTTCCCGGGAGCTCCTTCCTGCCCGGCCGGTGCAGTGCTGGCGGCAGAGCTGGCTTATGGTGTCGACCAGCCATTATTAGGCACCCACTGTGCACCAGGCCTTCGCATGAGCTATCACCTTCAATCCGTGCAGAACCCTGTGGGGCTGCTGTTACCATCTGCACAGGTCAGATGAATGGACCCATTCTTGGAGCAGTTACGTAACAAGTCTGAGGTCGCACAGCAAGTGAGAGGGGGGTGGGGATGGAACCACCCCTCTCCGACGGCAAAGTCCATCTCCTGCCTCCGGGCTCTGCCTCCAAGGTCCATGGGCGCTGATGCACCAAAGGTCATGGAGCATCTGGGAGGACCAAGGGCTTAGGGGACACAGCAGAGGGAACAGCAAGAGCAAGGATCTGAGTGTCAGTCACGGGTGGGATGTCAGCGGTGGGGAAGGTCTGGTCCCAGAAGAAGAATGTGCTGTTCACACTCCCCTCTCCCCCAGATTAACCAATCACACAGATGTGCAGGGCACTGAGAACTTACCATGTATCAGTCACTGTTCTCCGTGTTTTACATGCACTAACTCACCCTGCAACAACTCTACGAGGTAGGTGCTATTATAACCCTTGCTTTATAGAAGAAGGAACCAAGGCTCAGAGGGGTTAGGTGACTGACTCAGTAGGTGGCAGAGTCAAGGTTTGGCCTGTTGCTGAAGAGCTACCTACCACACAACCCTACCCTCTTGCACAACCTTCTCAGGAGGATCCCAGGCAGCCTCACAGGCTAAGTGCAGTGGCCTCCTTCGGTAGGCAATGGGGAGCTGTTGAATGTTGCTAAGCAGGGAGATGTGGCGACAGGGTGAGTGCAGGCCTAGGGAGGAGCCAGCGAGGGCCAGGGAGTCGGGAGGGAGAGGGGGCACGTGTTAGGGGCTTACTCATTTCCCCTGGTTTTGTGCTGGTTGAATGAGTGGTGGGTACAAGGAAGGGGTTTGTTGATAAGGATGGCCTGGCTCTGTGGGTGCACCTGGGCTGGTCTTGTTTTTCCAGGGAACTCTGCCTTCCCCCAAGCCTGCGCATCCCTCACTTCATCTCAGTTTCTGTGGGTCAGGAACCCGGGCATGGCATAAACATATACGTAGTTTTATTTTCCTGTGATGTCTTTATCTGCTTCTGGTATCAGGGTAGCATGCTCCCTGTGCTACTGAACCGCTCAAGGTCAAGAGGAAGGAGAGGTGCATAGGTGGCTCAGCTTATATGCAGGACAGAGGAAATTTGGGAGATTTTCCAGGTATCTCTGTGCTATTGAGTTCCACTTTATTTTTATTATAAGCAGACAACATACTTTGACTGGAATTTTTAAAAATTATTGGGACTTGGCTTGTGTAACATCTATCTTGGTAAATGTTCTGTGTGCAGTTGAAAATAATATGTATCCTGCCATTGTTGAGTAGGGAGTTTTATAAATGTCAATTAGATCAAGTTGTTTGATAGTGTTGTAAAAATCATCTACACTCTTATTTACTTTCTGTCTACTTATTCAGTCAATTATTCCAAGAGTGATATGGAAATCTCCCACTATAACTATGAATTTGTCTATTTCTCTTTGCAGTTCTATCTATTTTTGCTTCATTACTTTGAAACTCTGCTTTCAGGCGCATAACTGTTTAGACTCTCATTTTCTCTTGATGAATTGACTCCTTTATCATTATGAAATGACTTTTTTTTTATCTTGGGTAGTATTCTGTGTTCTGACATTTCCTCTGATATTACTATCGCACTCCGGCATTTTATTGATTATTCTTAACATGACATATCCTTTGCCGTCATTTTACTTCTAACCTATTTGTGTCTTCACACTTAACGCGGATTTTTTTTTTTTATGAGCATCATATAGTTCAGTCTTACTTTATTATCTAACCTGACGATCTCCACATTTAATTTAGACCATTTACATTTGACACCGTTATTAATATGGTTAGTTTTCACACATTACCTTGCTCTTTGTTTTCCATTTGTCATGTCTGGTCTTAGTTCATTTTTTTCTTCTTTTCCTGCCTTCTTTTTGAACAACTGAATGTGTTTGATTTTGTTCCATTTCATCTTTTTGTTGGTTTACTACCTACAACTTTTTGTTTTGGTGTTTTAGTAGTTGCTTTGGGGTTTATACTATATAGTCTTAATTTATTACCATGTACCTTCAAGTGTTAGACGACTTCACATATGGGAGTTCTATGGTCATACATTTCACTTCTATACATGTTATAAACGCACTGCATTTGTTGTTACTGGTCTTCAAATAGTCAATGACTTTTGAAAGAGATTTGAATAGTAATACTATTTTATATTACCCCTAGTGATTATTATTTTCAGTGCTCTTCATTCCTTTGTGAGATTCAAATTTTATCCGGTGTCATTTCTCTTCTGCCTAAATGGCTTCATTTAGCATTTCTTGTGGGGGTGACTCTGCTCAGAATTAATTATTTCAAGACTGTAGGGGAAAGAAAAAACAATGCCCAAGAATGTTCCAAATTTGATAAAAAGTATAAACCCACAAGTACAAGAAGCTCAACAAACCCAAGCCCCAAAAATAAGTCACATCGTAATCAAAGGGCTCATAGTCAGTGATAAAACCTTAAAGGCAACCAGAGGAGAAGATAAAGACACTTTATTTGCAGAGAAACAAAAATAAGGATAACAGCAGATTTCTCCTCAGAAACAATTGAAGTGAGAAAACTCTGGAGAACCATCTTAAAATGCTGGGAGGGGAAACCCTCTTAGCCTAAAATTCTAAACTCTACAAGAATATGTCTTTTAAGGAGGAGGAAGAGGAGGAGGAGGGGGAGAAGAAGGAGAAAGAGAAGGTGGGGGAGGAGGGGGGGGAGGAGAAAGCCTTTTTTAGACAGGCAATCTTGAAATATTCATGGGACCAGTCTTTTCATTTCCCATACTTCAGGGATCATTGTGTCTTTTTTACTTGACCCCTGAAAAATTGCTGTTTCATATATTTTACCCAGTTTTTAATTGTTTTGAGGTTAAATCCAGTCCTTATTACTCCATGTTGGCCAGAAGTGGAAACCATAGCTGCAACTTGATGCTACTTGTGTGGTTTTCTCATGCTGTCGTCTATATTCCAAGAAGAAAGGAACATATCTCTTTAACTCTCTGCTGAGCCCCAGCCCCTGGCAGAGTGCCTGGCACAGAGTGGGTTCTGATAACTAACTTCTCTCGTTCTGCCTTCCCGCTGGAGGAAACGTGGACTCGAAACATTTCACAAAATTATTGGGACCAAAAACTTAGGAACAATGAGCAAAAGATGAAAGTAGTCCGAGTCCCCAAGACTATGGAGACACCTCGTGAGTCCTCGAGAGACAGGCCAGAACTGTGAGGTGAGGGAGTATAACGATTTGTCGTGCATGAGCCTCTGTTACATCAGGTCTTATGATCTGATTCTCAATAGTACTCAGAACCAGGCACGTGGATGATTTTCAGGAAAGCTGAACTTGCTCAGAAAAGCCTGTGTCTGGAAGAAAAGCCACCTAATTTTGATATGCAACTTAGGCCCTAGAGTCAGGTTATCTGGGACAATTTGTTTAAAAAAGGAAACCTTGGGATCTATGCCTTTGTGGGTTGCAGCCAGTTTCTTTCGGGTCTCTGCCTACAACAGAATATGCCGTGAGGAAGAGGTTAAAGCTGGGCAGAGAAAAAATGGCCCTGCTGGCCAGGTACCCCTTTCCTCCATCCCTGTGTAGGCGGTGACATCCTTCCCAAATTCCTGACTCATTCTCAGCCTCATCTCACTCCCATTACCTTGAACTGGGCACATCCATGCACAGCGCAGGCGGAAGGGGAAGGAAGGGAAATTGGCATCACTGATGGGATGATGGCTATGAACAGCTCTCTGTCCAGACACCCACCCATAACACTCATGAGAGACCCTCCGGGCAGGCAGGCTCGGGAACCAAGTCCTCTTTACGGCACAGCAGGACCTGGGTCTCACCAAATAAGTCCATTATCTCGGGAAGGGAGTGGAGGTGGTATTTAGCTAACACTTTCTTGAACTCCAGTGGCAGTAAACAAGACAAATGGACATCTTGCTCCAGATAACCAACAGCAGAGCCAGGAAGCTGGTGGCAGAGGCCCCTGCCCAGGTAATTCATCAGCCTCCCATTTATGAACTCCTCTAGAGCTCTGTGCACATCTCCTCTCCAGTTTATTTGACGCTCTTGTTTAGAATTTATAAGATTAATGATGTTCTCTGTCACTTCTTGAAGAGGGGAGTGAGCACCACACTGGGTGACACAGTCAAATATTGATTTGCCAGCAATGATTCAGAAAAAGATGGCTCATGCAGGTGAGCCATGGTCTCCAACTACCCAGAACCATAGCATCCTGGTTTCCCATGCAAATCCTTGAGCTCTTGATGTCACAGTCAAGGCCAGCAGAGAGCCCACCACTACATGGAGAGGGATTAAGGCTGCAAATAGAACAAGGGTTGTAAGCCTCGGTCTTCTCATCCGTAGAATGGGAATAAGGAGAGGGCTGCCTGAGTGGTTCCTGGGCACGTGGAGGACTGAAGGTCCAGAGTCTTGGAGAGAGGAACGGGGTGCTCCAGATCATCCCGAGGCCCTCTGACAGTTACCATCAGAGCTGCCAGCCCAGCAGAAGCACAGCAGAGATACAGCAGCTGGAGATGGTGTTAAGAGGTCTGCCAGCCCATCTTCTCGCTTTCGGGCTGGGAAGAGCGCTGTGCTCTGATCTTCCTGATGATTCAGCCAAGGCGTGGAGGCCACACAGCAAAAATCCTACCGAGACCTTTGGTGTCCACAGCCACGGTCGCCATGAGGCCATGGTGCCTCCGCAGGCTGACTGCTCCTCAGGTGCCAGGCACTGCGCTGTGGGCATTGTACTATCTCATTTAATCCTCACAAAAACCCAATGAGGTAGGTACTGTTACCTTCATGTTTCACTGTTTTTATTGTGTCTTGGTTTCTCGTTTCAAAAGAAATATAATCTTGTTTTAAAAGGTTTTGTCATTAGAGAAACTCATTTCAGGCAGGGACAATAAAATAAAAATTCAATATAACTGCAGTCCTATCCAGGGGTTTCAGATTGCCCCTGGCCCAACATCAGGGACACAGGCAGGTCGTAGGTGGGGGCTGCGGAGGAGACTACGGAGGTCAGCTACGGGGCTGGCGGGGGAGGGCGGAGGACTCAGAATGGCACGCCTGTGTGTCCCTGCCTGTCTAAGTGTACCTGGGGCGTGTTTCCACAGCTGCCTCTAATTTCTTTCTCTTGTAGCTTCGAGACTGTCACTATCAGATTGCAGGGCTCCTTTTGTGGGTTCTGCGCTGCATTGGCGGTGATGGGGAGGCCGAGTGGCCGCTCCCCCTTCACCATAACCCTCTCTGACTGCAGTGGAGCCTCAGCTGCCCCATCGCCCTGGGAGACCAGAGGCGCCTCTCCATGTCTAGGGTCCTGGACCACGCAGAGGGACTTGCAAAATCCCTCCGGCAAAAGCTTCTGGGAAGCTTTCCTCCCAAAGGTCCCTCTGGGAGAGCAGCCGCCTCACTTGTCTTCCCCACGTGCCCATCATGTGCCCAGCACATGGCTGCAACCTGGGAAATGCTGACAAATTAGATACAACCTGAAACAGGAATCTACCTCGCGTTTAAAGTTGCCTCAGAGCATGAAGGTTTATAAATCCAAATCCTTTTCTATAGGCCCCTGGGGAGCAGAGCACTTCAAAGAGGCTTCCTCTGGCAAGTCCTTCTGTAAACTGAGGAATCCCGTTCTCAGCAACAGCCCGCACTCCCGAAGCTGGGGCACACACACACACACACACACACGCACACACACACACAGTGTTAATATCTGCACACATATATGTAAGTAACACATGCACACACACACACACACTACAGAAGTGACATGTGCTCTCTCGGAAAAAGAACTCACACAGCCCAGAAGAGAACATGTAACATGTTAAGCCTTTCCTTGGTGATCTCCCCACTTCCTCTCATGCAAGACACTCACGATTAAAATGCGAGTGTGTCTTAGGAGCTGCTCAGATTAGAGAGGGCGCCCTGCTCAGCCTCAGTCTCCGATGTAATTGATTTTTAAAGAAATTTCAGAACAGGCAGTGACAGAATCTGCTCAAAGACTTTCTCTGTCCCCTAGTCCATGGGAAATGCAGGCCCCACTGCTCCGTCCTCATCCCAGGGCACTGTATCTGGTGGTTACTGGGGGCTGAGCTCCCCTTTGGAGCAGCCTCTGTCTGCAAGATGGGGACTTTGAGGGGCAGGGGGTGGGGGGGCAGGCATGGCTGGGTTCTAATTCTAATCCTCCTGACACCTCAGGGTACAACCTGTGGCCATGGGTGATACCCGGTTGCAACTTTCTCATCTCATTCAAGACATACTAGTAGCTAAAACGTTCCATATTTTAACGACAACATTAAAAAGGGGAGAACAGAGTTCCTCACCCCGGGCAGGCTGGACTGGGGACCATGCAGTTTGCTCTGTCTGGTGTGAGTGAAAGCGAGGCTTCCTTTCTAAAGAGTTTCCTGTGTCCGGCAGCAGCTCTGAGTAGACGGATGCTGCTTGGATATGCTCTCTCTGGGAAGACCTGGGTCTCCCGCTAACGAGCTCTGTGATCCTGATTTAAAGTCCATGCTGTGTGACAGTCTGATGTACATGAAACCGTCCTTGCCCTCGTTTGATTACTGTTTGCATGGAATAAATAACCTTGCCATCCTTTCACTTTCAACAGATTGTGTTTTTGAATCTGATGGCAGTTTCTTGTAAATAGCATACAGTTGGGTCGTGTGTTCTTAACCATTCTGCCAATCTCTGTCTTTTGATTGGAGAGTTTAATTCATTTACATTTAAAGTAATTACTGACATAGAGGGACTTAATTCTGTCATTTTGCTGTATATATTATCTATGCCTTTTACCTATTGCCCTCATTTCCTACATTGCTGTCTTCCTTTGTGTTTAGTTGATATTTTGTAGTGAAACATTTTAAGTCTCCTCATTGTCTTTTGTGTATCATCTGTAGCTATTTTCTTTATGGTTACTATGGGGACCACAGTTAACATCCTAAAGTTATAACACTCTAATTGGAGTTTATACCAGCTTAACTTCAATAAAATACAAAAAAAAAAAATTTGCTTCTAATAGCTCCATCCCCACTCCCTTTCATCACTGATGTAAAAAAAATTACATCTTTATACACCATGTGTCCAAAAACATAGGCTAATAATTTTATAATGCACTAGTCTCTTAAATCATGTAGAAAGCAAAAAATGAAATTATAAACCAAAGTTAAAATAATACTCCCGTCATGTGTATGTTTCTTCTCCTGAAGGTGTCCCCAGGTCCTTAGGGTCTGCTCACTCTTCTTTAATCTTTTTTCTTCTCTTCCTCAGACTCTATCATTTCTATTTTCCTATCTTCATTAATTCTTTCTTTTGCCTGCTCAAATTTGTTTTGAATCCCTCAAGCGAAATTTTTATTTTAACTATTGTACTCTTAAGCTCCAGAATTCATTTTTTATTTATTTTTGTTTTTTACTTCTTTATTAATATTTCTGTTTTATTCAGACATTATTGTCTTTACTTTCTCCATATCTGCCTTTAGTTTTTTGACCATCATTAAGACTGTTGTTAAAAAGTCTTTGTCTAGTAAGTCTGCCTTCTTGTCTTTCTCTAGGACCGTATCTATAGTGTGTGTGTTTTTCCTGTGAATGGGCCATAATTTTCTGATTCTTAGTAAGCTTTGTGATTTTGTTGTTGTTGAAAACTAGGCATTAATATCTCATAATATGGTAACTCTAAAAATCAGATTCTTTTCTCCCTTCCCCAACATTTGTTGGGTATTTGTTTGTTGTGGGTTTGTTGGTTGTAGGCTGTCTCTGTTCCAGGGGTCAGCCTGAGGTGTAAACCTAAGGTCTTCTCAGGTCTTTTCTGAGCCTTCCTCTTTCCTTGTACATATGCAGTGACTTGCTAAGTTACCCCTGTATATGCATGGCTTTTGAATGTCCTAGTCCTTAAATGCCTGGCTATCAAAGGGAGCGGGGAGAGAGAAATTAAGAGGGAAAGCATGCACTAAGCCCCGAAGTCCCTTCAGCGAAGGACATGAGTTGGGAGGGGAAGATGCAACATGGTGATGAGAGTTACAACAGTGCAACTCACATCTCTGTCTGCACCTCCACAGTCAAATCCAGAAATCAGGGGTCAGAGTACAGGTCCCGATATTTGGAGGACAGAGTCCTTATTGCCCACCCTTTCCCCCACAAGTCATATGCAAGCTGCTCCAGGAATACATGCACTGCTGCCAAGACAAGGGCTGAAATTAACCAAAATTCACCACAATTTACTGGCAAGGCTTCCCCTCGAGGAAGTTGTAAGCCTTCTAATCAAATCCAGACTTCCAAAATGTTACATCAGACAGATTCTGCCAGTAGAATTTTTGTCTAGGGGGGTAGATGGATTGGCGCGTCTTCCCCTGAGCTGTGTGACCTGGAGAGAGTCGCTTAATCCCTCTGGGTCTCTGCTGCCTTGTCTGTGGAAGCAAGTGGGGTGGACCGAGGGTTTGAAGATCATGTCAACTCTGAAAGGCTAGGATTCTATCTCTGGCATCATAGTAATTCCAGTATCATTAGACTACTGGAAAAGTAAGATGGGACCAGCCATAATGCATTGCTATTTGTGTCCCCCCACCCTCTTTATTTTGTTACTGTTAATGTGTTTTCTTTTATTGCCCTCCTACCCACACTCATTAGGGGACATTCATGAGTTTCTATGCCTCAGTTCCATTTCATTCTTTTACTGATAAAGTTGTCTCCCTTCTCCACTCTCAGCCCATGTGGCTTGGGTGGGGTTAGCCTCACTCCTGATCAGCCTAAACCAGTCAGCACATCCTAACCCTCTGTGCTTTTGAGTATGGGTGTGGTGTGTATCTCCTAGAACCAATGGACCTTGATCAATTGAGAACATCTCTTGATCTGCTAGACTTCAGTCTGAATAGAACCATCTAGCCACCAGGAAGGGGGACCTGAGGGTGGTCTTATAAGGCGGGCAGAGATGCCAGAAGATGAAGAAAGAGCAAACAAGTCCTGCTGTCATCATTTGAGCCCCTGGAGACCACCCTGTTTCTGAGTTTCTCTATTTGTATAAACCTGTAAATGTCTTCTGAGCTCAAGCCAGGTTACACCGAGGCTCCTATCACAGGAAATGGAGGAGCCTCCTGGCTGCCTCCCTTCCAGCGTCTACGTCTCCAAGCTGAGACCAGCACAAAACTTTGCTGTGTCAGCTTCTTCCTCGGGGGGTGAGCCAGGTTCATCTCCTGCTGCCCCCTCTCTCCATCGTCTTCTCTCCCACGGAGGAAGCTGCACAAACCACCCCATAATGGCCTCTCCAAGGGCGATGCACATTATCCCCAGACTCTAATGGACCGAGCAGCCCTCTCACTGCCAGGCCCAGCATCACGCAGTGTCCCTGAGCACTGCTGACTCAGCACTTCGGGTTCCTGGTGCTGACTCACCTCCTTCTGGCCGCGGGAGGGTTGGAGGTGGGAAGCCAGCGTCAGATTTACGGCAAGGGATTAGGATGCGAGGGCAAGATGGGGGGTGGGGAATGGCACAGGACCATAAAAACAGTCGAGACCTGACCCACTGTGTCTGCACAGTTGGCAGGGAGAAGAAAGAAAATGAGCAAAAGAATGATGGGCCTCCTTATCCTCAACCTCCTTTCTCCTTGAGTTTCTATGCATGAACGTGTGCAACAGTTTTGATTCTTTTCCAGTATACGTTACATTGCTATTGTATTCCTTTCTATTGCACGTCAGAAAATTCAACCTAAACTATGTTGAGCATAAAAGGAATTCCTGGACTCATAAAAGCTTCTCAGGGTTAAGAGTGGGTTGGCTGTTTCTGGTGGTGCCCTTTGACGTAGCCAGCTCCAGCCCAGTCTGGGCACCGCTTGGCCTACACAGACGGGCAGCAGGGCACTGCTGGACATCGGGGCATCTCTCTGATCCAGGCTGGGGCGGGGAACGGAGCAGAAACACACTGCCTCCCACAGCAGAGAAAATGGCCCAAGATGAGTTCAGCCGCGCTCGGAGTCCCTCTCCTCGCCCTCCCAATCAATGCACAATGCACAGCAGACCTTTATTTCCCTTGTAGTTCATGCCTCAAGTGGATTGTTATTCTTCGTTTGATGAGAGTAATTCATTTAAGGCTCTTTGATGGTTATTTTATTTCTCCCAAGTATATTCTGTATAAGAGGATCAATTCCAACAAATTAGATCCATTAACCAGCTCTGAGCAGCCAGTGGTTAGAGAAGGTGCTGTTAGACTAAGACCAGAAGGAGATGGAATCTCTGACTGGGCTGCTCTGCAGAGAGCCCTGGGGTAGCATTCACGCCAGGCTTTCGGAGTCCTCAAGAGTGAAGTTCAAGTTCATTTTGGAGTCCAAAGGTGATGATTGAGAATTCATCAGCCAACAAACCAGCCTTGGGTAGCAGACTGAGGCAGCTCTGAGATATCACCCTGAAGGTGTATCTGCTCCCAAAGGCAGCCAATATGGTAGTGAACAGCCTGCTTGTCCCTCCACCCGCTACGACGTGAATATCCATTGCTCTCCACATGCTTGGGCAGTAAGGCGGGAAGACACTAAAATGCCACCTCATCACTCCTCTGGACCCGGTAGCAGGGCAGGCGATCCCGATCCATTAGAGAGCTTTCTGGAGGCAGGTAAGAACGCTGGGAGGGAGGATGGGAAGAGGAGAGAGTGATCCCTGTGTCCCTATCACCAGAAGCAACTAGTGGGCAAAGGGGTCAGGCAACCACCAGTGAAGTTCCAAGCAGGGTTTCCCGAGAGGCCCCGGGAGCCCAGTGTCTTCCTGCCGTGGCCTCGGTGAGGACCAAAGTGCTCACTGTTGCTCAGATAAAGCCCCGGGGGATGCTCTCCGCCCACCCACAATCTGAATAATTCAGCCTGGTAAACCGGTATTTAACCGGAAATTTAGTCATCATGTCCGATGATAATGGAATTGAAAAATAAATTGAGTGTCAAGTCCTATATTAGTGTAGGTGATCAAGTGCAGCAAGAACCAAATGCCTGGCCTTCGAGCTGGGCTTTTTTACAGGCCCGAGAAGGTAGGCAAGTTTCTGTTTCCATAACTGCAGGATCAAGAGCCAGGGATGTCGGGGAGCGGGGTGGGGACCACGGTGTGTTGGAGCCAGTGCAGTCCAGCTCCTAGAGCCGATGTTACATTTTCAGGGATTCTGTCTGTCAGTCAGTCGTTAAACAGGCCACAATTAAGATTTCACGTATGTAATCTTTCAATGAGGAAATTACATTAAAAGCCAAGGCAATAAACATTCAAGACGCCTCACATCCTACTTACTTTGTAATATTTTACTATTGTGTGTGTTTGCGATTACTCACATTGTAGCTGTTTGGCGGAAATGCTGTGTGATGGTGTGTTACTCCACGTCTCTTCCAAAGTTTGTGTTTAAGGACACAGCATTGGTCGCTTGAAACTAACCCTGTGGCAATATTTACACCACAGAGATTGGCAAATACCACAAACTGGGGTCAGTTCAGAAGACAGAAATCACAAAAGTCATTTGAACTGAGGAAATTCAATGCAAAGAATTATTAATTAGTCAAAGGTGGTTGACTACTAAAAGGAGTAAAGTAAGATTGAAGAATCCAGAAATATAAAATGTAGGGAATAGCTACCATTACCTCTAGGGCCAAAGAAGAATGCCCAAGGAAGGAACAATCTTGGGAGAGGACCACATTGTTCAAGATTCAAACATCGCTGGAAATGGTCTAACTGAGGCCCGATGGATAAAGGGGAAGCTCACTGGGGTACCACGGGCTGGAAATGGTCCACAGCCAGTGAGCCAAAGCCAGTAAGTCGGAAGCTCCTCACCAGGTGACAACAAAACCCACAGGAAGATGAGAGTCACAGGGCCACTCTCATGCCACCGGCAGGCCTGCCGCAGGAGCAAGAAAAGAAGAAAACCGGAGCCTGCATGAGAAATCTCTTCCTCTTTTCCCCATTTTTTATTATAATAACACTAGAGGCCCGGTGCACAAAAATTTGTGCACTCGGGGGAGAGGAGGGGTCCCTCAGCCCGGCCTGTGCCCTCTCACAGTCTGGGACCCCTCGGGAGATAACGACCTGCTGGCTTAGGCCCACTCCCAGGTGGCAGAGGGCAGGCCCAATCCCTAGGTGCCTGCCCCGCAGCCCCTGGTTGGGCTCAGAGCAAGGCCAATTGGGGAGTTGGGGCGCTGCCCCCTGTCATGCACAGAGCAGGGTGGATCAGGAGGTTGTGATGCCACCCTCAGTCACACTCAGAGTAGGGCCAATTGGGGGGTTGGGGCCCTGCCCCCTGTCACACTCAAGGCAGGGTCGATGGGGAGGTTGCAGCGCCACCCCCTGTCACACACAGAGCAGGGTGGATTAGGGGGTTGTGGTGCCACCCCTGTTACATACAGAGCAGGCTGATCAGGGGGTTGGGGCGCTGCCCCCTGTCACACACAGTGCAGGGCCCATCAGGGGGGTTGGGGCTCCATACCCTGTCAGACACAGAGCAGGGCCGATCAGGGGGTTGGGGAGCTCCCCCTGTCACGCACAGAGCAGGGTGGATCAGGAGGTTGCAATGCCACCCTCAGTCACGCTCAGGGTAGGGGCGATTGGGGGGTTGGGGGGGCCACCCCCTGTCACACACAAGGCAGGGCCGATGGGGAGGTTGCGGCTCCACCCTGTCACACACAGAGCAGGGCCAATCAGGGGGTTGGGGAGCTCCCCCCTATCAGGCACCGAGCAGGGCCGATCAGGGGGTTGGGGCACCTTCCCCTTTCACGAACAGAGCAGGGAAGATAGGGAGGTTGTGGCCCCACCCCCTGTCACACACAGAGCCACAGGGCGATCAGGAGGTTTGGGCACTGCCCCCTGTCATGCTGCTCCAGGGGTCAGGAGGCCTCGCGGTTCTGCTAATCCCAAGTGCTGGGAGGCATATTACCCTTTTACTATATAAGATAGAGGCCTGGTGCATGGGTGGGGGCCGGCTGGTTTGCCCTAAAGGGTGTCCTGGATTAGGGTGGGGGTCCCGTTTGGGTGCCTGGCCAGCCTGGGTGAGGGGATGATGGCTGTTTGCAGCTGGTTACACCCCCTTCAGGGTGGGGGTCTCCACTGGGGTGCCTGGCCAGTCTGGGTGAGGGGCTGAGGGCCGTTTTCAGGCTGGCGGGTGACTGAAGCTCCCAACCTCTCCTTTTTTCCTTTTTTTAAAATTCTGGGATTTATTTACCTTCTATGGCTGTCACTGGACCTGAGAGCTGGCTTTGGCTGTGAGACCTCGGCTGCTGAACGCAGGTTTCTGGGCTTTGTTTACCTTCTGTATTTGAAACTTTGTTGTGACTCCAGCTCTGAGATCCCAGCTGAGTGAAAGCAGGTTTCTGGGGTTTTGTTTAGCTTCTATATTTGTAAAAATGTTTCTTAGAGAGCAGCTCAGAGGCCCGCAGCAGCAGGCAGGCAGGGAACGTTGGCTTCCTTCATCACTGGAGCAAGCAAGCCTCCTGTTCGCATCATTTGCCTGGCTGCCAGCTGCCATCTTGACTGGCAGTTAATTTGCATATCGCCCTGATTAGCCAATGGGAAGGGTAGTGAAGTTATGGTTAATTACCATGTTTTTCTTTTATTAGCTAGGATACACACAACATAAAATTTACCATCTTAACCATATTTAAGTGTACAGTTCAGTGGGATTAAATAATTTCATATTATTGTGCAGCCATCACCACCATTCATCCCCACAGTTCTTTTTGTCTTATAAAACGGATACCCTTTAAATAATAACTCCTCATTCCTCCCCCTCCCCCTCCCCAGCCCCTGGCAACCACCACTTTACCTTCTGTCTCTATGAAATTGACTACTCTAAGTACTCATAGAAGTGGAATCATACAGTATCTGTCTTTTTGTGACTGGCTTATGTCACTTAGCATAATGCCCTCAAGATCCACCCCTGCTGAAGCATGTGTCAGAATGTCCTTCCTTTTTAAGGCTGAATGATATTCCACTGTATGTATATACCACACTTCGCTTAGTCTTTCATGCATTCATGGGCTGCTTTCCTGTTTTAAATATTGTGAATAATGCTGCTTTGAACACGAGTGCACAAGTATATCTTTGAAGCCCGATTTCAATTCTTTTGGGGGATCTACCCAGAAGTGAAATTGCTGGATCATATAGCAATCTATCATATTGCTTTCTGTAGCTGCTATGCCCTTTTACATTTCTACAAATGGAGCACAGGGTTCTAGTTTCTCCACATTCTCACTAACGCTTTTCATTTTCTGTCTGTGTGTTTTTATAGCAGCCATCTTAAGGGTGTGAGGTGGTATCTCGTTGCAGTTTTGATTTGCAATTCCTCTAATGATCGGTGATGTTGAGCATTATTTTATTTGTCACTGGGCATTTGTACATCTTCTTTGGAGAAATGGTTGCTCAAGCCTTTTGCCCATTTTTGAATTGGGTTTTGTGTGGTTGTTGAGTTTTAGAAGTTCTCTGTATTTTGGATATTAATTCTTTATCATCTCTGATTTGCAACTATTTTTCCATCTTGTGGGTTGTCTTTTTACTCTGTTGATAAAGTCATTTGATGCACAAAATATTTTCATGTTCATAAAATCCAATTTGTCCATTTTTTTTTTATCTATGCCTTTGGTGTCATACCCAAGAAATCATTGCCAAATCCAATGCTATGAAGCCTTCCCCTACATCTTCTTCTCTTTTAGTTTTAGGTCTTACATTTAGGTCTTTGGTCCATTTTGAGTTAATTTCTGTTTATGATGTTAGGTAAGGGTCCAGCTTCATTATTTTCCGTGTGGATATCTAGTTTTCCCTGCAACATTTGTTGCAAAGATTCTCCTTTCTCCATTGAGTGATTTTGCAAGGCTTAGTGAAACTCATTTAGCCATATATGTGAGGTTTTATTTCTGGGCTCTCTAGTCGATTCTTTTCATCTAACTGCATGTCTTTATGCCAGTGCCATATATATATGGTACTGGCATATATATATATATATATATATATATATATATATATATATATATATATATATATATATCTAGAGGCCTGGTGCATGAAATTTGTGCACTCAAGGAGGTGGGGGCACCTCAGCCCGGTCTTCACCCCTTCACAGTCTGGGAGCCCTTGGGAGATGTCCAACTGAAGGCCTAGGCCTGCTCCCTGTGGTGCACAAATTTCATATCTCAATAAAGCTGCCAGTATGACATCCTTAATGCTGCTGCATAGGTGGGAGAGGCTCCCGCCACCACCACTGCACTCACCAGCCGTGAGCCCAGCTTCTGGCACATTGACCACCAGGGGGCAGCTCCTGCATTGAGCGTCTGCCCCTTGGTGGTCAGTGCATGTCATAGCAACAGGTCATTCTGCCGTTCAGTCAATTTGCATATTAGCGTTTTATTATATAGTATGGTAGCTTTGTAGTAAGTTTTATAATCAGGAAGTATAGTTCTCTATCTTTGTTCTTCCTTGTTTCCTTGTCAAGATTATTTTGTCTACTTAGGATTCCTCAAGGTGCCATAAGAATTTTAGGATGGCTTTATTTTTATTTCTGCAAAAAAAAAAAAAAAAAGCAATTGGGATTTTAATAAGGATTAGATTGAATCTATAGATCACTTTGGGTAGTATTGACCTCTTAACAATATTAAGTCTCCCAATCCATGAACATGAATATGTTTAATCTCTTTAATCTCTTTCAACAATTTTTTGTAGTTTCCATTTTATAAGTCTTTTACCTCTTTGGTTAAGATAATTCCTAAGTATTTCATTCTTTATAATGCTATTTTAAATGAAATTGTTTTTGCAATTTTCTTTTCAGACTGTTCATTGTTTGTGTATAGAAATGTAACTGATTTTTATGTGTTGACTTTGTATCCTGTTACTTTGCTAAATTTATTCATTAGTTCTAACAATTTTTGCGTGTGAAATCTTTAGGGTTTTCTACCTATAAGATTAAGTAATTTGCAAATAGAGTTGATATTACTTCTTTTTTTCCAATTTGGATGCCTTTTATTTCTTTTTCTTGCCTAAGTGCTCTGGCTAGAACTTCTAGTATCATGCTTAATAGAAGTGGCAAAAGTGGGCATGCCAGTCTTATTCCTGATTTAGAGAAAAAGCTTTCGGTCTTCCACCATTGCATATGGTATTTGTTGTGAGATTTTTATAAGTAGCTTTTATTATGTTGAAGTAGTTTCCTTCTGTTGCTAGTTTGTTGAGTGTTTTTGTCATGAGATAGTGTTGAATTTTGTCTGGTGCTTTTTCTCTATAAATTGAGATGTTCATGTTTGTTTGTTTGTTTTCATCCTATTAATGAAGAGAAAAAAGTTTCATATTTTGAATTATCTTTACATTCCATGAATAAATCTCACTTGTTCATGCTGTTTAATTCTTTTAATATGCTGCTAAATTTGGTTTACTAATATTTTGTTGAGGATTTTTTTTATCAATGTTTATTAGGGATATTGGTCTATAGCTTTCTTTTCTTATGGTAATAGTCTAGTTTTTATATCAAGGCAATGCTGGCCTCACAGAATGATTGAGGAAGTGCTCCTTCCTCTTTAATTTTTTGGAAAAGTTTGAGAGGATTAATATTAGTTTTTCTTTAAAAGTTTGGTAGACCTCACCACAGAGACCATCAGGTAGCTCCAGGACACTTCTTTCTTGGGGACTTTTTTTATTCCTGTTTCCATCTCCTGGTCAGTACAGGTCTATTCAGATACTCTATTTCTTCATTATTTAGTCTTGGTACATTTGTGTTTCCAGGTATCTGTCCATTTAATCTAGTTTATCTAACTTGTTGACATACTATTATGCATAGTACCTCCTATAATCTTTTTAATTTTTTAGAATCAGTAGTGATGTCACCATTTTTATTTTTATTTTAGTAATTTGAGTCTTTTCTCTTTTTTGCTTAGCCTACCTAGCTAAAGAACTGTCAGTTTTGTTGGTCTTTTTAAAGAACCAACTTTTGTTTTCATCTATTTTTCTCTATTGTTTTTCTATTCTTCATTCATTTGTCTCTATTCTAATCTTCATTATTTCTTTCCTTCTTCTAGCTCTGGCTTACTTTATTCTTCTTCTTCTTCTAGTTCCTTAGGTTGAAAATTTAGGTTTTTAATTTGAGATTTTTCTTGTTTTTTCTTAATTTAAATATTTATAGTTATAAAATTTCCCCTTAGCACCACTTTCACTAAGTCCCATAAATGTTGGTATATTGTGATTTTGTTTCCTTTTGCCTGTAACTATATTCTAATTTCCCTGGTGATTTTTCTCTGATCCATTTGTTGTTTAGCAGTGTACTGTTTAATTTCCACACATTTGTGAATTTTTCACTTTTACTTCTATTATTGATGTCTAACTTCATCTAGTTGTGGTTGCAGGTATCTGTCTGTTTTAATTTATTGAGACTTAATTTGTGGCCTAACAGTCTATCCTAGAAAATGTCCCATGTGCAATTGAGAAGAATGTATATGTTGTGTTTGCTGAGTGCAGTGTTCTATTATATCTGTTAGATCAAGCTATTTCCTCCGTTTCTGTCAGGTTGCTCTATCCATTGTTGAGTGGGGTATTGAAGTCTCCAACTACTATTGTAGAACTGTTTCTCCCTTCAATTCTGTCAGTTTTTGCTTCATATACAGTAAGTCTTAATGTCATTGATAGGTTCTTGGAAACAGACTTTACGTGAAATGATATATAATGAAACCAATTTTACCATAGGTTAATTGATATAAACAAGAGTTAAGTTCCTATGGCATATTTCTGGTCACAAAGATATCACTGAACTTCTAAATAAAGACCCCAAAACACTTCTAATATTAAACATTAAAAGAAATGTGAGCTATGTATATATTTAAGAAAGATGAAAAAATAAGTAATATATTTACTTTCCACCCTGCTTATTCCAGTTCAGGATTGCAAGTGGCTGGAGCCTGTCCCAGCAGCGCAAGGTGCAAGACAAAACCAACCCTGGACGGGACGCAGTATTCCATC
The DNA here is from genome assembly GCF_014108235.1 of Myotis myotis. Classification (NCBI taxonomy): domain Eukaryota; kingdom Metazoa; phylum Chordata; class Mammalia; order Chiroptera; family Vespertilionidae; genus Myotis; species Myotis myotis. The sequence continues at coordinate 17,922,390 of NW_023416324.1, forward strand.
ACAAAGTGCAATTACACACACACACACACACACACACACACTCACACTGGGACAACTTAGACCTGCCTCTTAGCCTAATGTGAACATAGTTGAGGTGTGTGAGGAACCTGGAATACCTGGAGAAAACCCATTCAGGCATGGGGGGAATCTGCCAACTCCACACAGACAGTGGCCCTGGCCAGGTCCATTTTTTCCCCCTCGTCAATATTATAATGACATGATATTGAACAAAACAATGTTATTCAGGGCCTGTTGTATTTTGACAGTCTGTCATTAGATATTTGTAATTTTTATACCTTCTTGCTATATTAACCTTTTATTAATATGTAACGTTCTTTGTCTCTTGGAACCTTTTTTATTTAAAGTTCACTTTGTCTGATATAAGTGTACCTACCCCTGCTCTCTTGTGGTTGCTATTTCCATGGATTATGTTTCTGTCCTTCCACTTTTCAATCCATCCTCTTCTTTTATAGCCTGGTAGTGTCTCTCCTTTGCCCCCTACTGACAATGTCTGACATTGCACCATGTGGCATAGGAGAGAGAATTACAGGGCTCAGCTTCAGTATCACAATGCAAGACAAAGAAAAGTGAACTTGTAGCTGAGGCAATACATTGATAATGGGTATAGGACCCTAGTTTTAAGAGCATTAATAGAGGGGTCTTTTCTAAAGATGCTGAGTTCTTGGAAGTAGGCCGAAGTCCAAGGCCTCAAGTCTGATGCCAGAATCCACTCAATAAACATAAAACACTAGAGGCCCGGTGCACGAAATTCATGCGGGGGGGGGGGGGGGGGTCCCCTCAGCTTGGCCTGCAACGATGCCAGCATCCCGCCCCGGCCACTATGGGCACCGCCATCTTTGTTGTGGAGTGACAGTTAATTTACATATTATTCTTTTATTAGGTAGGATTGATAGTAAAAACAACATCAGCTCCCAGGCAGGCATGGTGTGTAATGTATTGCATAGATTATTTCACTTAATCCTTACAATAACTCAAAGATATAAAATAGCCCCCCTCCCCCGCCTTTACAAAGGAGGAAACTGGGGGAGAGAAAGAGAGATGTGAAATAGTTTGTTTAAAAAACACACACACAATAGCTGTCATTCAAATACAGGTGGTCCTGTTATTGTGCCCTCCATCAAGTAGCATCTAATTACTACCTGTGCACCTACCATCTCTGGGCAGCTTTGACTATGGAAACCTCTTCCTTCAGTCACATCGAGGGCATGTATGCCTTCCACGTGGAAGCCCTTTGTATTTTAAGATATTTCTTTTGTCTGTATGGGAATTTTCCTCCTGCATGTTCAACAGCGCATCTCCCCTCAGCATCTGCATCATGCTCTTCTGACCACACTCACGCTCTCTCTCCCCTTTCACACTGGGGTACAAAGGTGGATGCAGTTCTCCATCGATGGTCCTCTCCCCAGGGCAGGGCCCGCTGCCCGCCTCTGCCTGTCCCGAGGGCCTAGCACAGCCAGGCAGAGCGTGTCTCTGAGCCTTGGCTTTCCTCTTCCGGGGCAAAAACATACGGCTAACTGGGTTTCCGTGGGCATTCAGTAAAATCACAGATGAGGCCGAAACCGGTTTGGCTCAGTGGATAGAGCGTCGGCCTGCGGACTGAAAGGTCCCGGGTTCGATTCCGGTCAAGGGCATGTACCTGGGTTTCGGGCACATCCCCAGTAGGAGATGTGCAGGAGGCAGCTGATCGATGTTTCTCTCTCATCGATGTTTCTAACTCTCTATCTCTCTCCCTTCCTCTCTGTAAAAAATCAATAAAATATATTTAAAAAAAAAAATCACAGATGAGAAAGTGCTGAGCACAGTGTTTGACTCCGTTAGGATTGAAAGAAGTGAGGTCGAGTCCCCTGATGTACGGAGAAAACCTGAGAATTATCCCCAGGCCTTCTGTGTGGCAGAGCCAGAACTAGAACCCAGGCTAGTCTGGTCTCTCGTCGCATTTTAGAGGCAAAACCCAGCTTCTCTCCTCTTGGAGTCAACAGTGGGTCACATCACGGAGGGTGGCCACGTGCTCTTGCTCAAGCATCAGCGACGCCAGATGAATCAGAGCGGCGGCCGGCCAGCCCTGGTGCCAGGATCAGCCCTTTCCCTCAGCCTCTTTCCCTCCTCCACGCCCTCCCTCTCTCTTTGATGATTCCACATCCTACAAACTCCAACCGCATTTGCAGAGAGGTCCTAATGGCTGCCTGGTCCCTCTGAGGACTCCTGCGCATTCCCTGTAATGACATTCATTAGTCCGTCTGACATCAATGCTGTTCTCAGGTTAATATGTTCAATTAAATGAGGCATTTCCTTTCCGTTAGAAAACCCCTGATGAAGCATGTTTGCTCCTGATGAGTTCCGCTGATGAATAGATTAATGCCGGCCTTAAAATAGTAGATTAAGAAAATGAATCTAACCAACACTCAGATAGAGGCTGTGCTTGAATGAAGTTGTTTCTTTAGGGGAAGAAACAGACAGAAAACCCTCACTTGACTCTGTGACTTGTTCTTCAGCTGCTTGTCTGTTCCCTCTCCCCCTCCCACCACCCACACTCCAAAATCAGAGGACATGGGAAGGCCAAGGACCAGTGTGTGATGAGGGGAGGAAAGAATGTCTGCAACTGAGCAGCCCAGGAACCAGAGCACGAAAGGGGAGCTCTCCTGGGGTGGCAGAGGCCACCGAGATGTGTTCATGTGGCTGGGAGCCAAGATGGCCTGTCCATGTCACTTAACAGCTTTGATTTGAGAGAGAAAGAAACATCAGTTTGTTGTTCCACTTATTTATGCATTCATTGGTTGATTTTTTTTTAATCCTCACCTGAGGATATTTTTCCATTGATTTTAGAGAGAGTGGAAGAGAGAGGGGAAGACAGAGAGAAACATCCATGTGAGAGAAACACATCGATTGGTTGCCTGCTGCATGCGCCTCAACCAGGGCCCAGGCCAGGGAGGAGCCTTCAACCTAGGGCAGTGACGGCGAACCTTTTGAGCTCGGTGGGTCAGCATTTTGAAAAACCCTAACTTAACTCCGGTGCCGGGGTCACATATAGAAATTTTTTGATATTTGCAACCATAGTAAAACAAAGACTTATGTTTTTGATATTTATTTTATATATTTAAATGCCATTTAACAAAGAAAAATCAACCGAAAAAAAATGAGTTCGCGTGTCACCTCTGACACGCGTGTCATAGGTTCGCCATCACTGACCTAGGTACATGCCCTTGACCGGAATTGAACCTGGGATCCTTCTATCTGCAAGCCGATGCTCTATCCACTGAGCCAAATGGGTCAGGGCCATTGGTTGATTCTTGTATTTGCCATGACTGGGGATCAAACCCTCAACCTTGGTATATTGGGACCATGCTTTAACCAACTGAGCTACCTGGCCAGGGCTGGGGTTTGCTGTTATAGCACCAATGCCCTGCCCCTAGTGGGCGCTCCATAAATATTTGTTAAATGAGTGAAGCAGATACTCAACAAATGGTGGCTTTTATTATTATTCACAGAATCACCGTATCTCAAGAGGGAAAAGGTGCCCATCCCCTCGGCACAACCAGCCAGTGAGCCAGAGTACTTGTCTCCTGGCCCTAGGGTCAAAGATAAAGAGTGTCTTTATCAAGGGCCTCATGAAACATTAGGGTGTCTTCCAAGTCAAGGAAGCAGCTCCCAGGTTCAGAGAATGTTCCAGATGGAAAGGCTTTCACAATGGCTCCATCTGACTTTTTTCATTCAACACGTGAGTGTCGCATTTGTTCAATCTGTTGTTTCTTGTTTTCCTTTTTTTCTACTTTCTTCTGAGTGACTTGGTCATTTATTATTATCCCACTTCATCTCATCTATTAACTTACTATGTATACCTCTTATTATCGTTCAGTGGTTTTCCTGAGGTTGGCCATATGCATCCTTAATTAGTCCCCTCTATTCCTTTGCATAGATCCAAGATTCTCTTTGATATCATATTCCTTCTGTTTAAAAATTTCCTTTAACACTTCTTAGAGTAAATCAGCTGACAATGAATTTCCTCAGTTTGTGTTTGAGAAAGTTTTCATTTCTTTTTCATTTTTGAAACATGTTTCCTCTGGTATAGAATTCTAGGTTGGCAGTTTTGGGGGGTTTTTTTTGTTTGTTTGTTTCTTTTAATGCTTCAAAAATGTCACTCCCCTATCTTCTGGTTTGGATGGGTTCTGATGAGAAGTCTGGTCTGATTCTTTTGTCTGTTTCTCTCTGTAAAATATCCTTTCCTTTCTCTCTCTGTCTCCAAGGTGTCCCCCTGCCTTTTCTTCTCCAACAGTTTGAACATGAGGTGCCTAGGGGTGGGGGCGGGCGTGTATTTTACTTGATCATGTCTGAGCTTCTTGGACATGTACTTTTTTTCTATCATTAGTTTGGGGAAATTCTTGGTGATTATTCCTTCAAATGCTTTTCTGCTTCATTCTCTCTCTTCTGTTATTCTAATCACATGCCTAGTAGGGTTGTTAATATTGTCTCACTGTTCTTGGATGTTATATTCTGTTCTCTCTCTCTCTCTCTCTCTCTCTCTCTCTCTCTCTCTCTTCCTCTCTCTCTCTCTCAATCTCGTCCTTGTGTTTCAGTTTAAATAACTTCTACCAACCTGTCTTCATGTTCCCTGGCCTGTCCTTAGCTGTTCCAAGTCTGCTGTGAGAGGCGTTCTTCATCTGTTCCTGCATTTTTCACTTCAAGCGCTTCCATTGATTTTTTTTCTCACAGTTTCCACCGCTCTGCTGAAGTTACCCATCTGATCTTGCACGCCGTCCTTTCACATATTAATCACAGCTATTATAACGTCCTTGTCAGGTGTTTTCATCACCTGTGTCACGTCTGAGTCGGGTTCTGGTGATGGCTTTGTATCTTACTTGTCTCATAATATTTTTGCCAAAAGCTGGACTTCTTAGCTCAGGCAACAGAGACTGAGGAAGCTTGTTTCTATGCCTTGAAATGGGCACAGCTTTCCTTCTGCTAGGCCGTTAGTGATGGGATTTGAGTTCATCTAGCCAGGGCTTGGACTGGGTTTGAGATTTATTGTTGCTATGGTTACCCTCATGCACTACAGGCTTCAGACTCCTTGCGTTTAGGATGGAGACGGGTTTTCCAGAGCCCTGTCTGTTTGAAACTGTGCCTTCGGCTTTCCCTTTGCATGGGCCTCAGCGAGGCTCTCTTTACATGACCCCGCCCTCTCCTGCTCCTTCCCCAGCATCATTCTGGTCTTACTAGTTATGCAAAGCTCATGAGCCTGGCAGTGGGATACTAGGGGTGCATTTTCTGTTCTGATTAAGCCTCAGTCTTGGGCCCTGTTTCCCTGCATCTCAGGGTGAGGCCTTCTCAGTTCTCTCCCCCTCCCCCTGTGTGGTTCTGCCCAGTGAGTATTCCCTCGCGCCCCCCCCCCCCCAAAGGGATTCTCCTTCTCCTCCCTCCAATCAAGCTGGGTTTTCACCACTGCCTGAAGAGAAGATGTTCTTGTTCCATTTTCCACTTAGATGAAGGCTTTTGTTTCACAGGAGCACAGGGGAGAGGGGCCTGAGCAGGATTTCTTGCAACTCCCCCATGTCTGAGCCACAGTGGACACTCGCTCAGGACTCTCTCTGACCTTTCCTGTGAGCATCCTCAGGGGTTCCACAGGAAGCCAGAAAATTGGGGCAGATGCCCCGAAGTCAGGGGACTGCACGCTGCCCAGAAAGCCTCACTCGGCCTCTGCCCACTCAGCTCTTCTTGCCTGTTTGGTTGCACCTGCCCAGGTGACAGAGCGCCTCCGTCTCCTCCTCCTCTCAGGTGCCCGTGTCTGCACAGATCTGGGGCTAGTTGTTTGCTCCTTGACCTCAGCTCTTCGATGCGTTCGAAAAATAAGTCGTGAATTGGGGTTGGTCTAGCTCTCTAGCTCACGTTTAAGCGTGTCCCCATGTCTTTCCGGGTTGAGAGAACCTGTAACTTCAGATGCAGAGCCTCATCTTTATATCGTTTGCAACCAGTGGCTGCACAAGTCCCGCCTCTGAGTCATCTGGATTCTGTTACAGTGACCAGGGCTCTCAGGCCTCCTGCTCAGCAGGGAGTCCCATAAGAGGGACCCACAGCAGGAGTTCTCTGTTCAAGTCCCAACTCTGGCCCAGAGTCACCAAATGGCCTTGGACAATTCCCTGCCGCGCCCCCCCCCCCCCCCCCCCACCGCACCTCACTTTTCCAGGACCTCTTACCACTAGACATCCCTCTGCGTTTATGGCTGCAGCACACCCTTACTTGCCCGGAGAGAAACGCACTTCATTCATTCATTCAAGGAACTTCTCAGGGGGCCCCACTGTGCCCAGGTCCTGGGGCTGGTCCTGGCCTGCAAGGATGGCGGAGGCCCTGTTGATCCCAATGGGTGACACTCTCAGCCCCGGTGGGGAGAGGAACCACATAGAGTAATGACCCCAATATCATAGGCAAAAGTCTGGGGCAAGGTTAGCCCAGGGCACTGCAAGACCCGGGGCTTGTCACCAGAAAGGGAACTGGGCCCGGAGCAGATCTGCTTCCGGCCGGCAGGTAGTGTGTGGGTTCTAGCCTCTGTGCGGGAAAGATTTCACAACACGCGTCCAGGTGTTTATTAAAGCGGGACAGCGGCACAAAGGACGGACTCAAGGCAGGAAAAACAACAAGAGAGGGCCCCGGCCGTGCTGGGGTTTGGCTCACTGGAAACATTATAGGAAAGAGGGAGCCGAGGCAGGGCTGCTGTGAGCTCACTGAGAAGTCAGAGGAAAAGGGGGCCTTGAGACAGGATCGGGGTGAGCCCCGGACGAAGTGCCACTGCCTATTGCTCCACTGGTTGCAAGTCTCGTGGGGAGCCTTAGGGTTGAGGAGAGAAGGGTAAAGATGCGTGCCTGAGAGGGAAGGAAGGTGTGGGCGCGCTCCGGAGAGAGCCCACGCTGGGTCTTTGTCTTCAGGGTTCTTATCTGTTTTCTAAAGATGGGAATTTTAAGGGAGGTCTTAGGGGAGGATCTCCATAGAATATTCATCTGCTTTATGCAGATGTACCCAAATGAGATTCCTTCACCTGACTTCATCGACCCTTGGGTTTGGTTGGCATGAGTGGCACTAATTGGATTTCTGTTATCGGTCTCTCTGAGCAGGGTGATTGACACTATTTACCCTCTAGTTGGGGAGGAGAAGTGCAAACCATTTACTCGGAAGTGTCCTTGGTTAGGGAAGAGAGGATTTTGCGATTTACTAGATGGCTGTAAACTGCTTGGCCTTTTAACTATGTGTCTCAGCTTCCTTACTCCACGTTCCTGATTTATTAACTGTCTCAGACTCTGTCCGTTTGGGGGGTTCAGAAGAGCTCCCTGAGGGCTGGGCACACCTTCCCTGTGGCTTCAACACCTGCTCCCCAACTCTCCACCTACACAGCCTTGGGCAAGTCATCCCCTCCCTGGTCTGTCAAACCCAGGCCTCAGCTCAAATGCCACCTCCCCCAGGAGGCTTTCCTGGGCCCCATCCTAAAAGGGCCACACAGTCACTTTCTTCCTAGCTCACATCACTGTCAGAGATTATGTGTTATTATTTATCTGTACTTGGTTCTTGTCTGTATTCCCTGATCCCATACACAGCAAATATAAATCTTTTGTTCATTCATACAATATGTATTTATGTCTTAATCAATGTCCCAGGAGCTTGGTATTTAGCAGTGAACAAAAAAAAAAAGACCAAAATCACTACCTATGTACTAGTAGGTAAATAAATAAAGTATATAAAAGACATCATATAATGGTAAATAACGAGCAGATAAATTAGTCAGGAAGGAGGGGTGAGAAGTGGGTTTAGGGAGTTGGGTGCAATTTTATACGGGTGGGCCTTACCGGCAAGGACTCATGTGAGCACAGACCGATGGACATAATAGTAAGGCTGTGAGCCGTGAGTGGACAGGGGAGAGGGCCCCAGGCCTGGGAACCATAGTGCAGAAGCGGGAGGGGAGACGGTGCCTGGTGCACTGGAGAGTCAGCAAGGAGTATCTGAGCCAGAGTGGGGAGGTGTTAGGGGAGGAGAGGTCACAGGGGCCTGGGGGTCCTAAGGACTCTGGCTCCACCCTGAGGAAGATGGGAGCCATGGCAGGTGTGAGCAGAGGAGAGATGTGGCTGCACCGGTGTTTTTAAAGCCTCTCTCCTGGTGCTCAAGGGAGAAGAGACCACGGGGGCAAGAGTGGAGTCCAGACACTGTTGAGCCGAATAATCAGGGCTGTGGGTGGTGGGCCTAATCAGAATAAAATCATGAGGGCTAGAGGTGAGGGATTTAAAAAACACCACCACAGCACGGAGCACACAGTAGGCCCCGGGAGATGGCAGCTGTGATGATCAGATTATGGAAGGTGTTGAGAAATCCTAAATGAAATCTCTCCCATGCCTGTCCTCACCTGAATTCATTCTCTCCCGGGAACTGAAAAGACAAACCCTCAGGCTACATGGACAAAATGCAGGGAGAAAGTTTCTGGCATTGAAGGAAGACCAGAGGGCAGGATTATATAAGTAATGAAATGCTAGCATTTCACATGTTCGACACAAGCGTAAATTACAAGCATTCAGATATTTAAGGGGAAGGTAACCTTTAAAAACGATTCCTTTTTCTTGGTTAAAAATATATAGTATGTAAAAGGTTGGGAGGCAAAATATGTGTGTGGTAGCTTGAATTTTCCCAAATCAAGCCCTTTCTTTTTGTAATACATTCGTTTGATGGGTCTTTTAACTCACTGCAATGCTATATGCAAGCAGGGGCCAGATCACTGCGTTTTCTTTTGGTGTGAAACTGACAGCCGCATTAGGTTTGTATAATGTGCTTTTTAAGCATTGGGGTAATTCTAAGAAGAAAACAAACTGAAAGGCTGCCCCCTGGCAAATTAGCCTCCAGCCATGGGAAGCAGGTTTCACGCCCCTTAGCTTTTGATCTTGGTGAGAAGAGCTGCCAAGGAATGAGGCCAGCATGTAGCAGACCCCAGGGGGGGCTGAGGGTCAGGTCCCTGAAGACGGGACACTGGGGCTCCTGGGTGGGGGTCGGGCTCTGCCACAGCCGCCGAGTCACTGTGAGTCCATGGTAATCCCAGCCCTCGTGCCTCAATTTCTCCACTCCTGGGTCTAAGCCCCAGGAGGATGCACGGAAGGATGTTTGTAACATTATTCTCAACAGCTGAACAGGGAAGTAGCCTCGCCCCATGTAGGGCTGGTGGATAAATAAATGGCTGCATACTCACACCGGAGAACATTAGCCCTCGATCGGAACAAACAATGTCCCCTGGAATGCAGCAGCGTGGGTACATCTCAGGCACGCAGTGGCACACAAAGGAAGCCACACGCGTGAGAGCACAGACGCGTGAGTCCATTTGCTTGCCATTCTAGAGCAGTGGTTCTCAACCTTCTGGCCCTTTAAATACAGTTCCTCATGTGACCCAACCATGAAATTATTTTTGTTGCTACTTCATTACTTCAATGTAATGTTGCTACTGTTTTGAATCGTCATGTAAATATCTGATATGCAGGATGGTCTTAGACGACCCCTGTGAAAGGGTCATTCGACCGCTAAAGGGGTCGCGACCCACAGGTTGAGAACCGCTGTTCTAGAGCATCACAGGTCATCCACAATGTCAGAAGTCCTCATGGACAGTGACCGGAGGGGGCACAGAGGGGCCGCAGGGGCCGGCACAGCTGTCCGCACAAATTCTCCAGCTGTGACTTGTGTGCTTTTCCTGTCACACTGTTATACGCCAGGAAAAGGTTACTTCAAAGGCTCCTGGGACTTGGTTGTGCTTGGAATTGAGCTTTCTAAGCCCATGCTGACCTCTCATGGGGCAGGTCAGAGGGGCCAGGAAATTAACCTCCCTGGCAACTGCCTGCAACCAGGAGCCCCAGTTCCCTGAGTTCTCAGGTGGGAGTTAGGGGGTTAGGGCTTCGACATATGGCTGAGGGGCTGGCCTGTGTCCTGCCTCCACCAACATTCAGTCCATAACACTGGCCGTTTAAAGAGCTTCGGGGTCAGACAGACCCAGACCTGAGCCTCAGCTCAGCCAGGTCCTAGGACAGGTTGCCCTTCACTTTCCAAAGCCCTGTCCCTCATTTCTAAGGTGGCAGAGGACATCCCCCAAGGGTTCTTGGGGGGTTCGAACCAGGATTTCCCAATCTCAGCACTTAGGACACGTGGAGCCAGATCATTGTCTGTCCAGGGCCAGTGGGATGCTCAGCAGCAGGCATGACCTCCTCGGGCTGGATGTCGGGAGCACACCTCTCACCCCCCATCTCTGCTACGTTGCCACAACCACAATGTCCCCAGACACTGCCTAAGGTCCCCGAGGGGCAAAGGTCAGGCCTGGTGTGAACCACGACTTCAAATGAAGGCCTGTGAGTGAAAATGGCAGTTTCTAGAACATTTCAAGCATCAAGAAACGCTGCTGTTGCTGACGAGGTGAAGGATAGAACAGAGGTTGTCGGGAGAGAGGCTTCTGCCTCTTTGTTCCTTTGGGAATGGCCTTGATGGACCGCTTGAGCCAGTCGGATCAGCTCTTACTTTTCTGATAAAATAAAACCTGGTGCAGAAAGCTTTATCATCAAAGGGCAAAAGGAAAAAGACACTCACACTGCCAAGTCCACCAAGTCAATTTCCTACCCATGGTCCCTTTTGGCCCGGAGGTGAAGGGCGGCCACTCGCCCTGCCTGCGTCGCCCGGCACCGAGGACAGCACAGGTGGAGTCTCGTTGCATCCCCACAACCGCTGCAAGGGGGCGTCATCCGCCCATTGTGCAGAGGAGGAAACTGAGGCTCAGAGAGGTGACGTCACATCAGCATCAAGTGATGTTGCTTCCCTAAGCACCTGCTATGTGAGATCCAGCGCTGAACCAAGTCCCTGCCCCCCCGGGGCTGGCGTGGCGCTGGGGGACACGGATCACAGGGACAAAGGCATACGATGTGTCAGGTGGTGATGTGCGTGAAAGAACATAACTCAGCTGGCGGTCAGGTGGCCTGGTTTGTCCTAATGTGAGGCTGGCCCGTGTCCTGCTGGAGGCGCCTTGGGCATGAAGATCATTCTTATGGGAGAAGTGGACGTGTGGAGTAGGACCCAAGCTCACTTCATTCATTCGTTCACTCATTCATTCACTTATTACCCAGGTCGGCCCTGGATGTAAGTCAGTGAAACCAGGCAGACAAGGCCTCTCCCCAGACCTCACACTCCAGCCGGGCCCGATGCCTACGGGTCAGCACAGGTCAGCGCGTGGCCTGTGTCCGCCTCAGGCTCCTTGCCTGTGCCATGCAGGTGACAACAGCCTTTGCTGACCAGTCACCTGCGCTGGGAATGTGCTGAGGGCTCACATGCTTCCTCTCCGCCCAGGCTTCGACTGCCCTGTGACCCACAGCTCACAGAGTAGGAGACTGAGGCCCAGAGAGGTGACATCAGCAGCTCAAAGTCATCGAGTCAGGAAGTAGCTTCAGGGTCAGAGGACTCGGGTGTGTGTCCAGGCTCGGCCCTTCCCCAGCGGTGTGACCTTGGCAAGCTCCTGACCTCTGAACGCGTTTCCTGATCAGCAAAGTGACAATGACTGAGAGCAGTGCCTGCCTCTCTGGGCCATGGCGAGGGGCAAGTGAGACAGTGTGGGGGACACCCCTGGGGCTGTGCCCGGCACAGAGGGACCGTGAGGAGGACGACAGCCCCTCCCTCCAGACACGGCTCCTCCTGGCAGCCCGGGGGGAGCACGCTGTTAGCACCCTTGAACTCAGCCTGCCATGGTCTCCAGTTCGCAGGCGAAGAAACCGAGGCAGGAGAAGCGATGTCATCGAGTCATTGGCCCAGACTCACCCACAGACGTGAAAGGCGGGACCGGGATCCGCCTTCGTTCTGCCCTCATCCTCGGTGCTTCCAGCTGTGAGGGCTTTTCTGTTTACGTTGCTTTTTGATTCTCTCTCTGTTTCTATCTGCACATTCTCTGCCGGCCTTCACATCGACCGTGCTGTGTTTACTCCCTCTTCTCCCTCTGCTGGTTTGGAAATTCCATCTTCAGTTCGCTTCTATAATTGTTTGGCCTTAAGATCATAATAAGCACATGGCCTAAAGTAAATCAATATCCTGCCTCCAGCAGCACGCAGACCTCCAGTGTGCTCCCCCGGCCTTCTCTTCGTCTGGAGGCTGTGCCTTCCAGACCGGAGCCCCGTCTCCCTTTCTGTTCCCGCCTTGGCTGTGAGGACTGGCTGGTGGGGCTGTGTTTATTTAAGGGGGCCGAGCCCAGATTTTCCCCGTGTCTCTGCTCACTGTTCCTGGGTTGGTCCTCTCCCTCCTCGGTTCAGTGGCCACCCTCCTGAGTGATTTTTCATTAGTTCTTTTAACAAGAGCCTGCAAGCGTGTCTTTGCCTGAAAATGTATTTCCTTCTCTCTCACTTTGGAATGATCACTTAGCTGGGTCCTGAAATCTACTTTGCTCATTTCATCGGGCACGAAGCGTATGAACCAGGCTCCGGGGTCTCTGATGCTGCTGGGAGTCTGCGCCTGGCTGTCCTTCCCTGGGAGGGGAATCTTTCTGGCTACTTTTTAAAAATCTTCTGGTTTTCTTGGTGTTTTGTATTTTCACTACGGTGTTGGCTAATTGTGGTTTTGACTTTATGTATCCTGCTCGGAAGTCACAGAGATGATTTAAGGGGCAGAGGACTGGTCTGTGGGTTGGAGGGAAGAAGTTTTCGGAATAATATCAGCATGTTGTTGATATTATTAACGTTGTCCTAGTCCTTTGGGGCTGCTGGAACAGAATCCTATCGTCTGGGAGGCTCACAGACAACAGACATGTATTTCTCTTAGTTCTGGAGGCTGAGAAGTCTGTCAGGGTGTGGACAGATGGGTGTCTGGTGAGAGCCCACATCCTGGTTCATAGGTGGTTATCTTCTCTCTGTCCTCACATGGCAGAAAGGGAAAAGGAGCTCTTGCGGGGGGAGGGAGGGGTCTCACATGGGCACTAATCCCAATCATGAGGGCGCCACCCTCATGACCTAATGACCTCCCAAATGCCCCATCTCCTAATATGACCACACTGTGGATGTGATGGGGTTTCAACATATCAATCTGGTGGGGGGAGACACAAACATTCAGTCATTAGAAATAAAATATTGATAATAATCAATAAGCATTATCATTGATACGTACTGAGGGTTTACCATGTGGCAGGCACTGTTCTAAGAGCTGTATCCGCTTATTTCATCCTCACATGACCTCCTGAGGACAGTACTAGCATTGTACCCATTTTACAGATGAGGAAACTGGAGCACAGAACAGGTGAGTTCATTAGAGAAAGGGAGCTGGAAGTAGGGTGGGGGTCAGAGTTCACATTTCACCAGCTGTGTGGCCTTGAGCAAATGACTCCACCTTTTTGAGCCTCAGTTTCCTCCTCTGTCAAATGAAGGAAGGGATGTGACCGCAGCCGGGCCCAGGCATGGAGGAGCTGCAGAGATGCTAATACCGCTTCCCGCCCCTCCTCCGCCAGCTGCAGTCAGTGCCAAGTCCCTGCTCTGATTCCTGGCGCATTCGGGGAGGAGGAGAGGACAGGCCCTTAGTGAGAAATGGGCTGGGTGAGCCCCTCCTGGGAATCTCCCTGGAGTCCGTGGAGCCCCGAAAGCCCAGAGGCCGTCCTAGCATCACTTCTGGGGCCCAGATCCCACTGTCGGGGCGCAGCGGACCTTCAACGCCAACTGAAGCTATCGGCAGAGGGGCTCCGCGAGGAGACCACACTCCCCAGCGCAAGGATCTTTGATTACTTTTTAATGAAAAACACGTTTGCGTCCAAGCTGAAATTATATTGTCGGCAGTTAATTATCACTTGTCAGACAAGTGTGTGCCCAGATTGCGGGTTTAATTTCCACGTAGGTTTGCAAACGCCTCCTTCCTCTTATTTGATGAGGCCTCTCTGAGGGGGGTGGGGGTGGGGGGGGATGGGGACGCTCATTGCTGGAAAGAGTGCCTTTTCAAAAATCAATTTTTAAATAAACACTTTTCCTTGGTATCTGAGGCAGGGCTCTTTGCAAGGGAAAGAAAAATCCTCTGCGCACTTGAGGCCAAGACATAAGCTGTGTGGGGAGAGGTCTCTGGTCCAGGGGCCTCGGGGCGGTCAGGGCCTGAGCTGGGAAGGGAGAAAGCACCGTGGGGTGAAGGGAGGAAGGCATGGAGGCCGCCCACCCTGGGTGACCAGCGCAGGCGGAGGGCCCGGAGGGGGGCCAGGGGCGTGGCTGTCAGCGCATCGCCTGGTCTCCTGGTGCCTGAGGTCCAGCTCAGAGCCGGAAAGCGAAAGGAGTGAATGCGATGGAATTGCATGAGATGCCATCTCTCCCCATGCCCGCAGTGGTCCGGTGGGAAGGGCGCCTCGCACACCACTGGACAATCATGGCCTTTCTGGAACTCTCCACGCGTCACACCTGCACCAGAGCCCTGTGGGGCAGGCTCGGAGCCCAGCCCCGGACTCAGAGCGGCTGGGGCTGCTGCCCTCACCCCTCCTCCCCTCCTCCGCAGCGAGGAGCCAGGCGAGGGGCTCAGCCAGTCCAGGGTGAATAGGGGACAATGTCTCACCCACCGAGGCAGCACCTACACGCGGAAGGTAACCAGCACTCAGGGCTCTCACTTCTGCAAACGCCCCGAGCTGTCCTGGGCCACAGGGAGGGACCCTGATTCTAGAACGAGGAGACCCGCTGGGCACTGATGGTGACCTGCAGTGTGAAAGCAGGAGAAAAAGGAACTGGGGAGGGCTTGGGGTCAGGGTTGTAAATAGGGGGCAGGGGCAGGTGGCACAGGGCAAAGACCTGACCTGAATGAGGAGAGGGAGGGAGGGAGGGAGGGAGGGAGGGAGGGAGGAACAGGACAGGACCGGGGTGATGAGGTGGATGGGCTGGGGCAGGGCCACTGTCCATAAGAGAGGCCGGAGCCACAGGCCTGAAGCAGAGCAGGGACAGCTCTCTGAGCCTCACAGGGTCACCAGAGAGCGACAGGACCAGGGCCAGGGCAGAGGCAGGACAGGCAGGAGGCACAGCCTGAGTCCAGGGGAGATGGGGTGGGACCAGGGCAGGAGCCTATGGAGTGGGAGGGGATTCCGGGTCTGAGGATTATTCACCCCATGGAAATCAGGATTAGTCTCAAAACTTCATACTGCCTCACCCAGTATCTCCTGAGAGGAGGCTATTTTTTTGTGTGGTTTGTTGTTGTTGTTAATCCTCACCCAAGGATATGTTTCCATTGATTTTTAGGGAGAGTGGAGGGGAGAGGGAAAGAGAGAGAAATATCAATGTGAGAGAAACACATCGATTGGTTGCCTCCTGCATGAGCTGTGACCAGGGCCTGGGCCAGGGAGAAGCCTGCAACTAAGATATGTGCCCTTGGCCGGAATCAAGCCCCGGATCCTTTGTTCCACAGGCCAACGCTCTATCCACTGAGCCAAACTGGCTAGGGCTAGGAGGCTATTTTAATGGCTGTTATTTTGAGGGATTGCTTGTTTTTGTATCATCTCCTAATATCCTGCGAGGCACGCTGATGTGAAATGAGTTATGAAAATGTACTTGTATCTGAGAAGAAAAAATGAAGGAAAACCCCTGTCGTTGGGAGGTGAGCTGTAGTGACTTACATATTCTTTTATATTAATGTGTGCACGGGCCCAAGCTTCGCTGTAAGGAGGCATCGCTCGCATTAGGGCAAAGAGCAGTTTTTTAAGGCGATACCTGGGCCCTGGCCGAGGTGGCCCCGTCCCAGGCTGCACTTCTCTCCCCACGCCTCCAGCTCCGGGTGCACTTGGCATGTTCTGCCCAATTAGCCCTTCGTCACAGACGGTTTTATTCTCTCATTATCCTCCCTGCAAAATTTAGCACGGCCATCCACTGTCTTGTTCTCAGACGTTTAATTTAGTGTCTCTTGGCCTCAGTTTCTTCATCTCTAAGTGCAGTGGTAGCAGAAAGGGAGAATTTTAGAGCCTCATCGAGGCCAGCACGCCTCGGGGCCTGGAATGATAGAGCCAGCCCTGTGTCCAGGCACCACGCTGAGCTCTTCACTTCACATGCGTTGGGCCACTTGGCTATTTCAACAACCCTCTGAAGGAGGCACTGTTGTTATCCCTCCCCCTCCTCCACTTTACAGATGACGACACTAAAGCTCAGAGATGTTTAGAAACTTATCCAAGTCCACACAGCTCAGGTGTGTTGGAGCTGGGCCTTGAATCCAGGCCTCACCACACAGGTCCTGGCTATTTATCTACACCCATCTCCGCCTTCAGGCCCTAGAATCCTGGAGGTGACGGTTGTGTCTTGTTGGCCCTCGTAGCTCCCAAGTGTCACACAGGTCATAGCCCATGATTCCTAATTCCCACGGTATAAATAATCTGAAGGAAGGGAGGAACAGAGGAAAGAACAGTTAATCTACACTAATAAAAGAGAAACAGGCAAATTGGTGTCACTCTGCTACGCCCACCAGCCAATCAGAGTGACTATGCAAATTAACCCAACAAAGATGGTGGTTAATTTGCATATGCAGGCATGGAGCGAAGACTGAAGGCTCTGGCCAGAATGAAGACTGAAGACTAAAGAAGCCAAGCCTCACAAGCTAACCTCAAGGCTTGGCTTCTCCACTGCAGCCAGACCAAAGGCCTGGGTCCTGGGTGCTGGAGGAAAACCGGTGCCAGCAGCCAGGGGAAGGAAGGCCTATTGCTTGAATCTTCGTGCAATGGGCTTCTAGTAAATAAATGATTGCAGTGTGTGTGAAAATGCTTGGTAAACTGAAGTGCTGGGTCTAAGTGCTGGATTAGGTACTGGCGTGTGGATATATATGGAGGATGGAGGCAAGTGCAAGGTGGAGACCAGGAATTGGAGAAACCCATTGTTTGGGGCAATGAGGCGCCGCCATGCTCCCAGCTGTTCCCCTGCCTCTTGGTCCTGCCACACAGACGTCATGAGTGCCAGACCCCACCCACCCTGTGCAGCCATCCCCCGGACTGCTGAGCCTGGGACAGCCAGAGCCTCTCTCCCTCCCCCAGGGACACTGAGCAACAGGGCTTTGTGCTCTGCCATTTTCTCTCTAGAAAATTGCTGTGAGGAACCAAATAGTCATCATTCCGCTAGCTGCAATTTTTTGCTGTGTTATTTTTTAAAGGTGGGAATGGGGTGGGCATCAGAAAAAGAGGCAGCAGAGAGGAGCAGAGAGAAGCTGTTGAGGGCACAGGGCTTTCAAATGTTCAGCCCCAGGTTTTGCAGACTGGTCTACAGCATCAAATTACATACATTTTTTTCCATCAGAGTAAGAGATCTGTCTCCCCAAAAATACTTTACTTGGACAGTGGGTTTCAAGAAATTTAACAGATTTCATTTTTTCAAAGACAAGAAAGATCAAGGTATTAAACAAAATACACTCCACCATGCAAGATCTGATAACTACTTAATAGAGTAGAGTTTGGGGCAACACTGGGGAGTCATTTTCCACTGGAAAATTTCCTGTGATGGAGGAGAGGGGAGTGGGTGGACAGGGAGGTGGCTGAAGCTCTTGTCCAGGCCCTGGTGTGACTGCCCTCTTGCCCTCAGAGTCACCCTAAGGAAGGGGACAGTGGAGAGGTCTGACCTCTCAGGGCTTAAGGCTCAAGGCCAGCCATTTGTCTATTCCCAGCCTTAGTTTCCCCTCCTTCACATTTGCTGGTTTCTTTTCCTTTAAAAGCTGCCATTTCTTCAGCGTACATATTTCCTGTATTATCCTGTTTTGTTCCCACAACAATGCCTAAGCCTTTAAAAGATTCTGGGATTGTCATTAGTCACTTACCGCTCTGTACCTCAGGCTTCTTGTCTGTAAAAAAAGCAGACCTGATGAGATTTACCTCCAGGGGGCGCTGCCGGTTCAATGAGCCCACAGATGTGAGACCGCACAGATAATTTGAGAGCACACCATAGGCCTTTAGCTGGTAGTGTACCCCAGGTGGCTGCTTGGGGGTTACAGAAAAGCAGGAGCTTTGGAGCTCCTGGGTGGACATATGGTAGCACATGAGGCATCCAATGAACAGTTGCTCTCATGGCGTCATTAGTTGGGGGTGAAGGCACTGGCTCTGAGCAGCACAGCCTGAGTTTAAATCCCAGGTCCTTTACTAACTTGCTCAGTGCCATTGGGCATGTCCTTTCTCCTCTCTGAGCCTTGACTTCTCCAACTGTATCCCAGGAATGATCATCACACCAACACCACAGCCTGGGCCAAGATGATGCTCATCAGGGTTGGCTAAGGGTGATGATGATGACACTGATGATGATGATGGCTGTGACAATCATACCAATGCCAATGATGCCAATGATAATCATGGTCATGACTATAACAATGACAGTAACAATGATCATGACCGGGACAGGGATAAGGATGGCAATGATGATGATGATGGCAACAATGATGATAATTATGATGATGATGGTGACATCTGTGATGACAATGATGGCAACAATAACAGTTCTGACAACAATGATGATGGTGATACAATAAGTATAATGATGAAAACCATGACAATGATGACTATGACAGTCATGATGGTGACAACAATGGTGTTGACAATAATGCTGCTACTGCTGCTGATGATGATGACGAAGATTCTTCCCCCAGGCGTGATAACAACAGTAATAACGGCTGGCACTGATCAGGTCGTACTGTGCTTTGCCTCAATCCTTCAGAGAACAGGTGTCATTAATACCCCACTCCATAAGCATTCTTGCCCAACCCTGGGAAGTGAGATGTTTGTATTAGTCTTATTTGATAAATGAGGAAACTGACTCAGAGAAGTGATGTGCAAACCACACAGCTGGTAAGGGACAGTGTTGGAACTGAAACCCAAATCTGTGTGACTACAACATGGTATGATCCCTGTTCGACCAGCTCAGGTGTAGCCCAGGATGGGCCTTTCTTTCCAAGCAGAGCTGTCCGGGTCATTGCACACCCCACCCTGACTGTCCCTGCAGAAGGGTATCTTCAGGGCTGGACAGTGAACTCCTCCTCATGTCCACCTGTTCTAGACCAACCCCGCCCCCGCCCCATCATACCTGCCAGCTCCTATCAGCCTACCTGCCTCCCACCAACCCGATCACCACTTACCTGCCTCTTCACCTCCAACCAGCCTGGAGAGAGACTGTACATTCATTCGTTCATTCATTCGGCGATTCTTAAAGGACGTAAGACACGGCGTTGTTGACCACACCCTTTTGCCAAATCTGGCTCCCGGGTCCTGACTGCACTGGAGCCTTCACTCTCCACCAGGGACCCTGGGGTCATCCTACACCTCTCTTATAGTCTTGTAAGAGGAGTCATACTATACCCCTCCTACAGAGCTTGTGCCGGGCTCACCACTAGACTGTAGGCTACTGCAGGTGACAGGAGGTTTGATTCTTCTCTCCCTGATGCTTGGCACATGGCCAGGCACATAGTACTTCTCAAGGTGGGCTGACAGATGAGTGAATGAGTAAATAGAATGAATGGGTGAATGGATCAGTGAATAAATGGGTAGATGGATTCATGTGACTAGCCTCCTTCTATTCAGGACCCTCTGCGGGCCAGGCATCATGTTGACATTTTACCAGCACCGTTTCATTGAATCCTTCCTACAACCCCTTGCACTATGTGCTGACACATGCCCATATCATGGATGGGGAAACAGGCTCAGGGGGGCGGGGTCACTCTCCCAAGGCCACAGAGTAACCCTTCCTGGCAGTAGAACCCTCCTGCTCACCTCTGTCTGATGCCTCTCCCTCTCGTACTGAGCTGAGGCCACACTTCATGGTCATGTCCAGGATGTCCCTGCTGTCCCCACCCTCACTGGGACCCATGATGGCTGCTTTGGCTAAAAGTCATGATCACGAACATCCAGCCTCAGGTCCAGAGCAATAGAGAAGGAACTGCCTTTTCCCAGTGTGTGTGCAGGGACGAGGGTGGCTGCCCAGGAGGGTCCCTGCCTGAGTCACAGGTGCAGCCACAGGAGACGCCCCCAGTCCTGCCCACAGACACTCTCCACGCTCCTCATCAGCAGAGACCCCTCTCCTCTCCCCGCCAGGGGCTGGCGCCCTCCCAGGCCCATGTGGACGCTGGCAGGGCCCTCTCCTCAGCCCCGGGATCATCATCTATCGACCACAGTACTCGGGCTGTGAAGTCAGGATCATCTGTGTATCTGCAATGACAGAGGCCACGGGGCCATTCAAACCCCGGAGATTGTGGGGAAGGAAGGAAAACATTCAGAGAAAAAGCAGAGGGAGCAAAGAGGAATCGGATGTGCTGGGGAGATTAATCTGCTGCTCATACATGAAAGAAATATATTCAATTATATTTTATTGCATTTCATTTGATCGTACAAGTTTGTAGTTAGCTGCCTGCAAGCCTCTCTCTGGATTATCCAGAGAGAAAGCACAACAAAAGAGGAGAGAATAAAAACACAGACAAAAAAGCTCCTGAAACTGAAATCACCAAGAGACAAATAAAAGCCAGACTTGAGACAAAAGCAGCCACTTGGCACGGAGGCCCTCTCAGCACTGACACGTCCCCGAGGCCACATGGCCCAGTGCCAACCGCCCGCCAGCCTGGCAGTCCTGAACACTGGCATCAGGGAAAGGCCCAGCCAGTGTCAGGAGGCTCTGCTGTCCTCCTAGAGCTGTTTCCTACTTTCTGTGTGTCCTGGGACCGCTCACTGGCCCTCTCTGAGCCTCGTTCTCCACCAGTGAAATGAGAGGCCTGGACCAGACACTCTCAGAGGTAATGAGGGAAGTGGGAAGAAGCAAAAGCAAGAAAGGGCCACACTGGGCCCTTCCCAGGGCTCAGGGGATCACAGGCATTCTCTGGAGATCATGGTCCTCTGTTATGGGCTGAATTGTGTCTTCCTCCCCCCCACTCCAAATTAATATGTTGAAGCCCCAATTCCCAATGTGACTTATTTGGAGATAGGGCCTTTAGGAGGTAATGAAGGTTAAATACGGTCAGACGGGTGAGGTCCTAATCCGATAGGATTAGTGTCCTTACCAGAAGAGGGTGAGATTCCAGCGTGTGAACACAGAGGACGAGCCATGAGGGGACACAGCGAGAAGGCATCCCAGCCCTCCACAAACAGGAGTGGGAAGCCCCTGACATGCCCTTGGGTGTCTGCAGAAGGGACTGGGAACCACAACAGCACCAACACCGGATACACCAAGCAGACCAAAGCAGCACCACAGGGCTCTGACGACTCAGTGCCACAGACCACAGTCCACAAGAGCAGCCAAGAACCCAAGAGAGGGCCTGGCTGCTGAAATGAAAGATTTAAATAGGGCCCAGACTGCCCTAACAGAGTAGACAACACATTCAGGGTGCAATAAAAAAAAGTATCCATCGCAACAAGAACCAAGACAATTACCATTTAAATGAGCAAAGACATTCAACTGATGCCAGACACGAAGATGATCAGATGCTGGAATCATTCGACAAGGATTTGAAAGCAGCCTTCTTAAAATGTTTCAAAAATCAATTACAAATTCTCTTGAGACAAATGAAAAAAATAGAACATCTCAGCAAAGACATAGAAGTTACAAACGAAACATGAAATGATGTTATAGAGCAAAACTATCTCAGGTCTAACCAACGTTGGATTAACTGACATGCAGCACACAGCACCACACATTCACCAACACAGAGCAAACCTGGACCTCATGGGCCACAAAAGGAAACAGTGAGCTTTTAAAAATGGAAATAATTTGGTCTCTGGCAAAATTGGAATTAATTAGAAATCAGTCATAGAGAGAAAACAGGAACCTCTCTAGACATGTGGAAATTAAACAACATGCCTCTCAATCATCTATGGGACCAAAAAGGAAGTTTGGAAGATAATTTTTTAAAAAAATACAGAGAAGAATTGGAAACAAGAACACAACCTATCAAAATATATAGGATGCCGTTAAGTCAGTGCTGAGAAGAAAGTTTAGAGCACTAAATCCTTAGGTTAGAAATGAGGAGAGGTCTCAGTCAGTAACCTAAGCTCTTACCTTGTGAAACCAGAAAAAGACCAAAACAATAAACACAAGCCAAGTAGAAGAAGGGGAATTATAAAGATAATACAGAAATTAATGAAATGGAAAGTAGAAAAATAATAGAGAAAAATCAAAGAAACTAAAAACTACTTTGGAAAGAAAATCAGTGACATTGACAAACATCTAGCAAGAAAGACAAAAATAAAAAGAGAAAAGCTAATAATATGCCAGTTCCAGGAGTGAATTAGAGAATATCACTACAAATCCTGCAGTCATTAAAACGCTTCCAATAAATACTGCCAACGACTTTACCCTCACAAATTTGACAACTTAGAAGAAACGGGCCAATTCCTTGAAAACTCCAAATTACCAATCTCAACCAAGATGAAACAAGTAATCAGAAAAGGCCTAAAATCATTAATAAAACTGAAGTAATCATGTAAAAACTCCCCCTAAAATAATTGTCCAGACTTAGATGGATTCATTAAGGAATTCTACAAATTTTAAAGAATTACCACCAAGTCTATACAATCCTTTCTAAAAAACAGAAAGAAGAGAGCTCTTTCCAATGCCATACATGAAACCAATTATTAGCCAGTTACCAAACCAGAGAGAGTAGGAAAAAAACACAGACCAATATCTCTCATGAACTTAGACCCCAAAATCCTCAGAAAATATATTAGCAAAACACACACACACACACACACACACACACACACACACACTACCTCTTAGTAGAATAGAAATAGAAGGGAACTTTCTCAGCTTGACAAAGAGCAGCTACCGAAATCCCAGGGCTGACATCATACTTAATGGTGAAAGCCTAAATGCTTGCTCCCTGAGATTAGGAGCAGCCACTCTCCCCACTCATATTACTGTTATCGGTGGGGAGCTCTTTGTGTCCCCACTAGTTGCTGGTGGAAATGGAATTCTTGTAATGTCATGAGAAAAGGAATTTTGGAGAGTCACATGGGAGAATGAGTGGTATTTATTTGCATAGGATGAAATCTCTGCGTTCCCAAGGTTCCCTTTCCCTCTGTCCTGCCATGGAAGAAGTCCAGCTGTTTACTTAGCAGAGCTAGGATCAACGCCGTTGCCCAAAATGTCCATTCTGTATTTGCACAGCCCAGTCCAGCATCAAGCAAGCTTAGCTTGTGTTCCCAGCTGTAGGCCACCAGTCCATTGGTGTGGGTTTTGCATGGCCATGGACCGTGCAGCTTCTAGGAACACAGGTAAATGCAAGAAAGCAGGAGCAAAACCAGACGAAAAATAAGAGAGAAAGAATTCCTTTGTCTTGAGATTTTAACCTTCTAAGATTTCACAGGCTTGCATTGGCTCTACTGCTTCTAGCCAATCCAGGTTCCCCAGGCTCGACTGACAGGCACCTTCCCTATGTCACCCCTATTTCACTGGGCATGCACCCATCTCCCCTTTGTTGGACCCCTTTCCCAGTGATTTTCAGGGAATGGACCAGTGGTTCCCTGGGGAGTGTGAAATTTCAGCTTCTAGTGAGGCTGCCCAAATGACCATCAATGTCTGGCCTTCCCTTTGCTCCTTTCCTATCCTATATAATAAAAAGCTAATATGCAAATTGTCCCCTTGGGAGTTCGACTGCTCACTATGATGTGCGCTGACCACCAGGAGGTGGCAGGGAGCAAAGGAAGGCCCCGATCGGCCCTGATTGCCAGCCAGGCCTAGAAACCCTACCTGTGCTCAAATTTTGTGCACTGGGCCTCTAGCTATTAATATTAGCTAATTACAATGGTAGCATTACTATTACTACATATACTAGAAGCCACTGCAATAAGGCAAGAAAAAGAAATAAAAGGCATACCAATTTGAAATAAATAAATAAAATTGTCTCTATTTGCAGATGGTATGATTGTCTTCATAGAAGGTCACCCCCAAAAAAAGAGTCTACCCAAAAACAAACAACAAAAACTTAGTACTATTAGTGAGCTCATCAAGGTCACAGGATTAACACACAAAAGTTAATTGCATTTCTATAAACTAACAATAAACATGTGGAAATTGAAATGTAAAGCACCAGGACATTTCCAATCTCCAAAGGAAATAAAATATTTAGCTATACACTTAACAAGATCTGTATGCTGAAAGTTACCGTAAAGAGCTTGGAAATTATCATTCCTGTCCTAACAATAAGGGGGGAAAAAAGCTGAACAAACTTAAATTTAACAATCACCTTTAATCCATCAGAGACTCAAGGTCACAGACAAACTCGTTGAAAACTGGAAAGATAAGCAGATACCTAGAATCCCAGCTGACCAGGACCAGGAGCCCTTAACTGGAGCCAGCACCTATGGGAACATTTTAAATGGCTGGGGACTCAGTGTAGACTAGCTTGGGAGTTTAAAAACTCCAGGAGGCCAAATCTCAGGGGGTGGGCCACACTTTTGTGAGTTTTACTTCCCGGAGGCCCCCCCTCCCCCCCTCCCCCACGTTTTCAATATGAAGACACAGGGAAAATCCCCTCCTGCTTCCAGCAGAGGGAGGGGGAGATAACCATTTTGAAATGAGCCCAAAGTGGTCGGCTCTCCTTAACAAGACCTGCGTCAAGGGAAGCTATTTTGCCAAAGCCTAACTATGTGGGGGAAGGGAAATACCCAACTCAGGCTCACTGAAAGCCTGAGACCTAACCACAGGACTGTGGACAGTGTCCCCTCCCCCACACCTCGCCAGGTCAGCAGGGCTCCCCTATAATAACAAGATCACAGCTAAAAGAGCTGCAGCCTCACACTCTATTTAAAGGAAACCCAAGACAACAGGGGAGACAAAAACAAGGACATGGAAAGAAATTTTAGCCTTGGATACCGCAACTAGAGCAAACATAAACACAGCCACCAGATAAACACAAACTCACATAAACCCTGGTTTATCTGAGTTCCTTTGGCCTGAAATATTGGTTCTGGCTATCTATACTAATAAAAGGGTAATATGCTAATTAGACAGGGAGACCTACTGGGGAGGGCAGTTGGGGGCAATCAGGCTGGCAAGGTGGGGACAGTTGGGGGCGAGCAGGCCAGCAAAGGGGAGCAGTTGGGGGCGAACAGGCCAACAGGCAGAGTGGTTAGGGGTGATCAGGCAGGCAGGCAAGTGAGCGGTTAGGAGCCAGTGGTCCCAGATTGTGAGAGGGATGTCCGACTGCCGGTTTAGGCCCAATCCAGTCGGGCATCCTCCAAGGGGCCCCAGATTGGAGAGGATGCAGGCCGGGCTGAGGGACACCCCCGCCCATGCACGAATTTCGTGCACCGGGCCACTAGTCAATAATAAAAAGCATGGCATGCTAAAAGGCAAAAACACGGTCTGGAGAGATAAAGCAAGCATCCCCCGGAGGAGGGCACACAGAGATCCCTAGTGAGGTACTGATGTTGTTTCTATAAGGAGACAGATTCAAACGGAAACGTTCTAGCCTGGTGCGAGGACACGTGAAACAGATTCTTGTTAAAAAGGGCATCAAGGAATATTTCAATATGGAAATCGATGGGAGCTCATGAAGAGAATCACTAGCTGAATAATGAGGAAGGACAAGTCAATAGACCCGTGTAAGTGCAGAGGAAAAAAGCCACCGCTCACCCCTGATTATAGGGCTGGAGACGCTGAATTGATAAAACAATGACATTGAATTATGAGCAAACATTCAACTTCTTAACAGAGACAGAAAACAGCTAATGTGATAACGAACCACGCAGAGGGGACATCAGAGCCTGTGGAGGGGTCTGAGCACTTTCTAGTCACATAAGTGGTTCCTGGAGCCCCACTCACCTTTCTGCATCCCAAAGTGAGCCCTGGGCTGGACCCAGGGCCTGGGCCCCTTCTCTGCACTCTCTGAGCTCAGTCTCCCCAACACCTTCTCAGGACCAGGGGCAGTCAGTCCTGTCCACTTCTGCACCCTCAGTGCATAGTTCACCCCCTCCAGGAAGCCTCCCTGATTACTCCAAGCCCCAGTCTCCCTGACTCTGACTCAGCCCACCTTCCCCCTAAACAGCAGGTGGTCTCAGCAGAATGTCCTGATCCATCTGCTAACATTTAGCAATAATGTGGGTATTGGCACTTTCTCACAGGTAAGAACTTGGACTCTGGAACCCAAGAGACCTGGGTTCACACCCCAGTTTGCTGCATAATCGTGGCCAACCTGTTGCCATCTCAGCCTCAGCTTCCTCATCTGTGCAGTGAGGGTTAGAACTTCCACCTCACGGCAGATTTAATAAAATGCTGGATGTAAAGAAACGCTGCTCCACTGCTCCGGCTACCACCACACTTAACACTTAGCACAGCCACAGCTGTTGGGTTCAAAGTCCCCGTTAGAAGGTGACCTCACTTGAAAGTTTGCAGAGCCCATTCACACCCTTTCTTGTAGGGGACACTCAGACTGGAGCAGCCAAGAGTATTTGCTCTGGAGCCAGAATCCCTGGTTCAAACCTGCCCCCACCACTTCCTAGTTGACCTTGAGCACGTTATTTCCCCGGTTACAGTTTTCTCGCCTGTAGAATGAGGCTAACAATGATTTCTCCCTGGTTGAGAAGCATGTAGAATAGTGCGGGGCCCGTGAGAGTCCATCAGGTCTGAGCTCTTTACCATCCTCCCTATTTTACAGATGAGCAAACTGAGGCTCATAGAGGCTAAGGCACGTGTCCAGGACCACACAGACAATGGAGTCAGCTCTTTACCTCCGATCCACCATGTCCTCGTCCTTGTCCCGCCCTCTGCATGCCAAGCACTGTGCTGCTCCCATTACACCTCATCCCATCCCACAGGCACCCTCAGCGGGAAGTGTCCTCCTCTCCCATTTCCCGGCCAGGAAACTGAGGCGCCCAGTGCTCATGGGACTGACCCAAAGTCCCATGACAATAAGTAGGAGAATCCCACAGGTTCTTCTGTTCCCAGGGCTCCCTGTTCCCAAACCCACAGAGAAGGAGGTTTTCTCCTCCCTTCCTTGTTCTGAGCCAGCACTGGGACTGAATAACCAGGATGCAGGGACGGGGGCCCAGCTGGGACCTGCAGGGAGGGCAGCCAGGACAGCCAGGCCCCAGGTCTCTGGAGATCACCCAAGTTCTGAACTTTGTCTGCCAGGAACTTCGAAGACTTCAATCCTTTGCAAAGCCGGAGCCTCCTCTGAGAGCCCAGAGCTGGGAGGGGAGGAGGCGCTCCCTTCCCCTCCATCCCTCTCCCTGCACCCCTCCCCAGGCATCCGCAGGGCTGCGCATGTGCATCAGGAGCAGCCACATCTTCAAGGGCCGGACAAACCCCACACAGATGGATTTTCTGAGCCTCATTATCTCTCCCTCTCAGGGTCCCAGGCCACGCCAATCACTTCCTGCCACTGCCTGGTGCAGGTGGGCGGCAAGGCTGCTGGCTGTTTCAGGAGCTTATGGCTCCATCCCCTCCCCCTGGAAATCAATGGAAACCCAGTTGTTAAATCTGCCTCAGTCCAGCGGCTGGTGAATCAAAGGCCTCTTGTGGGCTCAGGCAGACCTGGTTTCTGTGCGGGGTCTGGGCAGCAGCAGGACTCACAGGGACAGAGTGACGGCAAGAGGAAGCCCCAAACCGGGGGAGCCATGCCATCCCAGCCTGCCAAGGAAAGGTCTCAGGGAGAGAAGCCACCCGGAGCGTCACCCTCAAGCAGGTCTCTTGCCTCAGAAACAAGCATGGGCTGCAGAGAGCACCCCTGTCCTGAGCTTGCCCAGGACTTGGCCTCCAAGTCCCATCGCTTTGCAAAGGTGGAGGGCTTAAGGCTGCGCCTCCTGCAGGCGGGGGTGGGGATGAGAAGCAGAGCTCATTTCCAGCCCCCCTCCCTGAGGCTGCCGCAGAGCTGGGTGGTAAGGGCCATGGACGCTGAATACTGAGCTCTGCTGTGCTGGGGATCCTGCTGGCCCTGCCGCAGGCCACACAGGGAGTGAGGCGCAGAGCTGGACCGGCCCAGGACTCAGCAGTCCGCAGAGTCCCAGAAGAGTTCGGGGTGTGCTGCAGATTGGAAGGGCCAGGCCCAAGAGCCCCAAAATCCTGACACACCTTTTGGCCCCCAGGTTGTGGGGAAAGGGCTGAGGACCTGTCTGGAAGCTTCCACGCCTCACAGTGGAAGCTGGTGTGGAGTACATTACTCCTAGGGATGGACATGTCTGCTTGGGAAATCGGGAGGCAGGAAACTGAAGCCAGAGTAATTCACCAGCAACTACAAGGCGCCCAGCCCTTCGATGCCTGGGCCTCCTCCTGCAGTGAGGGGAGGCCCTGGAAGTATGTCAGTTAAGTGTTACTACCTGAATGAATGTAATTCATCACAGTAGGAGAGCTTTTAAAAGCATGTGATCATCGGAATCCTTGCAAAAAAGGCATTTGATAAAAGGTGGCATCATGCGGGATAAAACTCACCAAACTAGGAATGAAAGGAATAAAAGAGATTCCGCCGAAGAAAGCCTACAGCAATCATATTTTGCGGTGAAACGTTGTAAGCGTTCCCTTTAAGATCAGGAGCAAGACAAGGATGGCTGCCAACATCATTACTATTCAACATGGGGGTCTTTTCTAGAGCACTAACCGGAAAAGAAATAAAAGGTATGCAGATTGGACAGGAAGAGGAAGCGATGTTGTTATTTGCATATGCTGCGTTTGCCTCTTTGGAAAAACCCAAAGGGCCCACAGATAATAAAAGAGTTTAACACGGTTGCTGGATTCAAAATCAATATACAGAGATAAAGGCGCCGCTGACAATAGGATAAATTTTTTACAAACTTTCTAAGATAAATAATAAACCTCCCAAAAGTTGTGAAGTTCTTTATGTAAAAAAATCAATATTTGGATCTACCCGATAAGAGCTTGGCACACTGTAGCATTTCATTAATCGTGTATTTCTGCTTCCGCTGCCCTATACCTGAGATGTTTGCATTTTCAGCCCAAAGAAACACTATCAGACTTGTCAGAACAATTTGTGCACGCTGCGTCTTACTGAACCCCTGTTACTTTAAAGATTAATATTTGCATAATGCAATTGCCAAACATTGTCTCCTTCATTACCTTTCCCCCAAGAGAATTGGGTAATAATATTCGAATTTGCACTGAAAGAAAGTGACCTACAGGATATATTTAATTTGGCATTAGGGTTTGGACCCAGGTCTGTCTTCTTGCCATTGCTGTGGGGTGTCACCCTGCGCTGGGCCTGTTGACCTGCTCACTCATTAAGTAACTCGAGGATACCTACTGAGCCCCGTGCCCTGAGCGAGGGGCACAGCGGTGTGCATGGCAGGCACAAAGCTTGCCCTCATGGAGCCCAGCCTACTGGAGTGTTGAGACCCTCACACATCTGGATGGTGCTACCTAGGACGCTGAGAACGGAGGAGGGGAGCAAGGGCGCCTCCTGGAGGAAGGGGCATTTAATTTAATTCCAAACCGGAAAGATAGGCCATCTAGAAAACAGGGGTGCAGGTGAGGTAGACAAGAGGAAGAAAGGTGTCCAAGCCCAGGGGACAGCATGTGCCACGGCTTGGAGGAGAGAATGGCCACCATGGAGCAGGTAGGAGTTTGCTCCAGCCAGAGCATAAGGTGAGCAGGTAGCCAGCCCACCCAGAACCCACACACCAGGCTGAGATGACCTTGACCCTAGAAGCAAGGGGTCAGCAAGGGCATGACAAGCCAGATCTGTGCTTTAAAAGACAGAGCGGGCAGATTGGAGGGCGTGTCATAGAAGGAGACCCTAAGTCAGGAAGCCTGGGTCAGAGGACACCCCCTCTGTCTGGCTGAGGTTCTCATGACCCCGGGAGTCCACTCCCAGTATTTGTCAGGACCCTGGGCAGCAGGGACAGACCCCAGGCCGGCAGCTGGAGCCTTGAGAAGGGGATGGTTGGCCGAGGACTGGAGAGGGGGCTCGGGAGCATTTAGGACAGAAGGAGGAAGGACCAGAATCAGGGTCTCCACACGCCAGGACTCGCCCCTATGCAACAGCGTTCATCTCTGTTTGGCTTCACTCTTTCTGCTAAGCGGCCTCAGTGTCTCCCTCTGTACCCGAGGCACACCCCATGAGGACAGCAAGGTGGCCCCTCATGTTTCCAACTCCATGATCCCAAAGGTGGTAGGGAGCTTCCCCCAACAGAGAAAATTCCAGAGAGGGAGTCAAAAAGCTTATGGGTGGCATTCTGTCCTTTGCATTTCTGTCCAGTGACTACACAGCCAGATCTTACCTTGTAAGCCGTCCAAGAACATGGCCTCAAACAATGCACTAGTAGATCAAGGACAGACCCCTGCCCTGTCGCCTCATGCTGCCTGCAGCTAGCAGCCTCCTGGGACCCACAACCCAGACCTCTTCCAGCCTCATGTGGCCTCAGATAAGACCTGACCTGGCAGGCCCTTCCAGCCAGCAATTCCAGGTCTAGGCCAGAGAAATGCTCCCATGAGGATGTTTATTGTAGCGCAAGGATGTTTACATAGAGAACAGAATGGAAACAACCTGAATGTCCATTAGTAGGGAGCTGGGGAATGGTGCAAGAAAGGATGAAAGCAAAGAAAAGGGAGAGAGTGGGAGAGAGGGAGAGTGAGAAAGAGGTGGGGAGGTGGGAAGGAAGAAAGAAGAAATATCCAAGCATTTGAGATGAATTACTTTATTAAAACCAATGTCGTTCCTCTATATGTACTGACATAGAAAGATGTCTATGATATTGTTAAATGATTTAAAAAGCTAGATGCATAAATACAAATTATATAATACTTTTTATCTGTTTAAAAACAGAGCAAGACATACAGCTAAGCATGCGAGTGTGTGTGTGTGTGTGTGCGCGCGCTCACACGTGCATGCCCGTGTAAAGGTCTGGCCCTGGCCAGTGTGGTTCAATTGGTTCGAACATCATCCCTATGCCAAAGGATCACAATTCTGATTCCTGAGCAGGACACATACCCAGGTTTCGAGTTCAGTCCCTGGTCTGGGCATGTGAGGGGAGGCAACTGATTGATGTTTCACTCTCACATCGATGTTTCTCTCTCCCCCTCCCTTCCCCTCTCTCTAAAATCAATAAAAGCATGTCCTCGAGCAAGGATTAAAAAAAAGATTTTTAAAAATGTATAAAGATCTGTAAGGGTTCCATACTACTCTGATGTCAGTGGTTACTACGAGGTGAAGTTTGCAGTGGAGGTTAGCAGAGAGGTTCTTTGAATATACAACAATAAGAGTGCCAGCACATAGCACTACTTAATTAGAAATAACTATAAATGAATGGAGGAAAGAAAATGGCAGGCACTGTTGCCTGTAATAGAAAAAAATAAGCCACCTAAATACAAATCCATCTGGAGGGAAGTGACTGAAATAAATCATGGTGTCTATTAAGCAAAGCACCGGACCTACAAAGACAGGTCAGACTTGTGTGGGGAGATATTCTAAAATGAAAAGCAAATTACAAATTAGTGTGTACCAAATGGGCCTATTTAGATGGGTCAGGCCTAGGGACCCTACCCGTGCAAGGATTTCGTGCGTCGGGCCTCTAGTATACTAATAAAGATTAAAAGGGAGAAGTAGCCTTGTCCCAGGAGCTGCCTGTGCTGTGTCTATCCCACTGGGCCTGACATACTGTCCTGGTGGGAGGCTGCTGAAACAGCTGTGGGTGAGGACGCCCGGCCACATCCACTCTCATTGAGAGAAAACCACGCCCAGGCTCACAACAGAGATTGTGCGGGGGGACTGGGGCCTTGAGCCAGGCCCTCAGAGCACAGGGAGGCAGGCAAGGATGGCTCGTTCCCCCACCCCTGGGGGCTTGGGAGCCAGGGGCCTGGCGCAGGTGGGTAACAAGTGCTCCCCTGCCACCTGCCTGCGTCCTGTGATCTGATGTAATTTCTACATTTCTGCAGCTGAGTGCAGCCGGGGCTCCACCGCATGAAATCAGGCAGATGAAAGATCCTGCTCTCTGTCATTTTGCCGCCAGCTCTGCCAGAGACAAGCTAGTGCCTTAAGGTGCTGAAGGCGATACGGAACCAGATCCGACTGAAGGGGGAAGAGATTGAGGATTTGACAAAATTGCTCCTTCTTTGAGTCACGCGGCTCTGCTGCTGTCCCTTTGATCCCATCCAGCTTCGAAGAGGAAACTTCCAGCCACTGGTGGTGCATTCTGAGATGCTCCAGTCTAAGCACAGAGCACCTCCTATGTGCCAGGCCGGTGCTGGACAAGCATCAGGATGCTGACAGGAGTGAATCCCAGCCCTTGTGTTCTCCACGTGCCGGCTCTGAGCTAAGAGCTCTCACTCATGTCTTTTAACCCTCACGGCCACTCTGTGAGCAGGATTATGATCGTGCCTATTTTACAGAAGAAGAAACTGACCCGCTCCACTGCATGGCCTCCCTGACATCCCTGAGAATATTCTAGAAGGGAAACCTGTGCCCAGCGTCTGACCAGAGTCTGGGAAAGGCCCCAAGCTCACGCCCTGGCAATAGCCAGATAGAGGCTGGGGGAGCTTTAAAGGGGCGTCTTTACTCTAATGTTCAAACCTTGGGCAGCAAGGCCCATGCTCAGCACATACCCCACTTCCTACAACGACCCAGAGCTTTTGCCTTTTCAACCACGCCCTTTCGGCTTTCCGTTTATACATCCATCTTCCTGATTCACCAGGAGGAAGCACTCAGCACAGGGTCTGCACACAGTAGGGCAGACGGCCTGTGGTTCTGAGTGTGGGCCTGGAGTCAGATGGGCGAGTCCTGGCCATGTGACCGGTCACTTTGCACCGGAGGGTCTCCTTCCCTCCTCTGTCAACCGTGAAGCATCTTCACCGCCTCGAAGGCTGTAGTTGGAGGTCAAATAAGAAAACAGCGGGGAAGCTCTCAGCACAGGGACCCGCAGGTACCAAAATGTACTGTGAATAGTCATTTTTATTATTAATGCTGATTATACTTATAACAACTGCCTGAATAAAATATAAAGCCAGGGTTGTAACTTCCTACTGTTTTGAGACTCTGCTCTCTGTCAGCATTTATTCATTTATTCATTCATTCCACACACATGAACCGGGTGCCTCCTATGGCCCAGCGTGCTCCCCGTCCCCGAGGATGACAGCAGCGAGGGGAACAGATGGGCTCCTGCCTCCTAGGACTGACATTTCCAACCACCACTGAGGCGCCAGACGCATGAATTAAACCATTACAGTCTGGGACAAGAAGGCAAGGAAAAAACGGGGTGCAGGAAAAGAGAACGATGCTCTTTCTCTGAGGATCTTTCTCCTTCGTGTGAGGAGAAAACCACAGGACACGCCAAACCAGCGTCATCAGGGCACGGAGCTCCCTGGTGACCATTGAGAGGTCCCCTCCATGTGCCACACGGCCTATGCCTTCCTTGGCACGCCCCCTCCCCTGTGCACCCCACCATCTCCTGGTTGTTCCTCAGCGCCTGGCTTGGTGGTATCCCCTCTGGCCTCTCTATGGCTGACCTGTCCTGGGGCTGCTCAGCTCTCAGCAACCTCCTATCTTTCCTTCCCCCCCACCCCACTTCAACCCTGGGGGTCCCCAGGGATGGGACCACCATGCCTCTGGCTGTAACTGATGGGATCAGGACTGGGCACCGGACCCAGGCCAGACCAATCAGGCTTGGATTCAGCCGAAGAGCCCCGGGCCAGTTCCTGCTGGTGGGGCTGATGGAACCAGGCAGATGGCCCAGGCTGGGTGTAAAAGGGCAGGAAGGAGCCAGGCAGGGGTGGAAGGAGAACCAGGGAATTATGGGGAAGAGACAGAACCAGAGACCCCTTAACCTGGCTTTCAAAGCCCTTATCCCCTTGGCCCAGCTTCACCCTCGATTTGCTAACACCCCTAAACTACTTGAGCTTCTAGGATGCTCCATGCTATTTCTTGCCTCAGCCATTTGGCATTTGCTGCTCGTTCTGTTCTTCTTAAGATGCCTTTCTTATATTTCATCCACTTGGCAAGCTCCTACTCATCCATCAAAACCCAGAGTAGAGACCTCCTCCCTGCCATTTTCCAATCCTTGTAGAGTAAATCATCTCCTTTTCTCTATTGCCTCTGAACTATCTAACTTCCTCCATTTATGTCCTTTTCCATTAAATTGCAATTTATTTATTATCTACCCATCCATACAGCTGGGTTTGAATGTTGCCAAGGCTTGAGACATTCCTGCCCTCTGAGGTGTGGTCAGTCCTCTCTCTAGGAGCAGCTGAGCCTGTGCCCCTGACACTCTTTTGGCTCACAGCCCATATGCCCACAAGATGTGGTCTTCTCCAAGGGCAGGAGGAGGGTCCTGCCTTCTTCAATGTCATTGTCAGGAGGGCTCGCACAAGGACCGGGAGGAGATCAAGTGCATCACGGACTAGGAAAGGGAACCCAATGCTGCTCAAGTAACCTGAGGAGCAGTCCAGAGAGCAGGCGGATCCAGCCCGTGCCACAGACACTGGCATCGCAGGCCCCACTGGGGCACAGCCAGCAGGGCAGCCTCCAGGCCCCTTCAGGAGCTTCCCTTGCAGAGTCAGGGAGAGAAGGAGGGGGCACAGACACCTCCTCCTGCTGACCAGACTGCCTGTGGGGTCGGGTTTTTGAGTCCACGGGCGACAGCCAGGCGGCCCTCGAGTGGAGGGAGGCGATTGTAAAGGACCGGTTCCCTCAGCTGCAGGAGGGACTCAGAGCTGGCAGGACCCAGGTTTGCCTTTTAGATGCTGCATTTTCCATCTACAGCTGGTGAGACCCAGGGACATTCAGAGGCTGAGGCCACCCAGCCTGGGGTGACCAGTCCCCAACACCCTTATATCTGCCCCCTATTAGGTGGCCTAACACACAGTCAGGGTCTCCAGGGGCCACGTTGGTGGAAAGTCCCAGTGCCTCCAACCCGGGGTCCACAAGCACATCTCCGGCCCTGGCGCCAGCAGGGTGCCCTGGGTACATCGTCGGCACCTGGGTGGCCTGCCGCACCACCACCCAGATTTGTACCCAGGACATGGAGGAGAGCAGGGTGGCACATTCTATTTTTTTTGAACAAATCAACTTTCCACCACAGCCAAGCAGCGTGAAGATTACAGTGTGTCCAGACTTCCGAGATGGAAAAATGAACATCCGATCCTGCGGTTTCACTGGGCTCACCCACACCCACCAGCTGTCCCTCCGGGCGCCCCCAGCCCAGCCCTGCTCTCCTCGCCCTGCGCTTCTGCCCCAGTGGCGGGCGGCCTTCCCTCTGTTCATTTTGCCTCCCTGTCTCCTCCCCTTCTCTTTTCTTTTCCTCATCCTCCCTTGCTGCTTGTCATCTTGAGGACAGGGGACCCATCTCAGAATGGTGTTGCCTTCCTTTAATCAGGACCTGATTCCTTGCCACGGAGCTGATGTTTCAGGACAAGGAAGCGCTGGTGGTAGTTAACACTCCCTGCTCCCCAGAAAGCAGGAATTATCTCAGGCTGTGGGCTTCTTTTTCAGGAGCTTTAGTATGAGTGGCTGGGAGAGCAGCCCGTGGATTAGCAGATACCCCACCAGGCAGAGCAAGAATTTGGAAGAAAGGAGGGTTGCCAAGCTGAGAGACTAGAGGGTGAGCCTGAGGCAGGTTTGGGGAGACCCCATGATGGGCCGGAGACAATCTGGTCCCCAAGACCAGGACCACTGGATGTTCTGAGTCTTGGAGGGGAGGAGGGGCGCTCCTGGTCTTGTATTCTCCTGGTCTTCCCTCCGGCCATGGACAAGCTCAGGGACCTGGGACAAGTCACTGCACCCCTCAGAGCCCCGGGCTCCCCTCCAGAAAAGTGGGAGCAGCAGCACCCACCTGGGGCAGAGTGAGGGATGCCGGGGTTCAGCGTGAACTCACCCTGCACACAGTAGGTGCTCAGTAAATGCCAGCCCCTCCCCTAGAAAGATAGCACACTCTGTCAGCTGCATCCGACGCAGACCTAAGAGTCTAAGCTTTTAAATGAACCCCCAGCCCATCTCCCTCCCAGGCCCAGCCCGGCCTCCAGCCCACCTCAGCCCCACTTCTCCTGACATAACCTGTGAAGAATTCGGCAACTTTTTGCACAGTCACACTTTACATTCATTATATAGACTAAAATTTCCAGACCTTTCAAATTTCATTTTTTTATGATCCCCAGGGGAATGGCTGTGTTGAGCAAAGGTCACACATAAACCCCCCTATCAGGCAGGAGAGGCGGCAGGGGCTCCAGTAAGGAGCAGCTGCGGCTGATTAGGGGACATCCAGTCCCCCTTCAAGGAGCACACGCTCTGCTGGGGCTGCAAAGCCAGAGTGACGCCCTGTTCTCCCACCGCCTCCAAAATGCGTGATTCAGGCGCTTCGAGTGGGCCTGCTCCTTACAGCAGCAATGTGAGTCCTGTTGATTGCACACCTGCTGGCCCCACTCAGCCCTGCACAGTCCACAGCACTATCACCCCTGCTGCACAGATGGGGACACGCAGCACGGAGGGGTGAAGGGACCCCCCCAAGTCCCCGCCCAGCAGGAAGAGGAGGGGCTGGGATTTGAACCCAGGTCTGGCTGGTGCTAAGGCCCCTGCTCTTCTCCCCCACCTCCTGCTCCCTGGGAACAAAGAGGATCTCAATGGGAAAGGTGAGCAGAGAAATCAGCCCAGTCCAGGTGGGTTCTCACCAGGCTTTGGGTTCAGCCTTGGTGCCAGAGGCCTTAAGTACAGGCCCAAACAACAAAGGCATCGATTAATTAGTGCAACCAACTGGGCGTTTAGCTGCAGGATGCCCCAGAGCACAGTAACCCAGAGAATGGGTCTGAAATGGCCCTCTCATCACCTGGGGAGCAGGGGGAGGATAGCTGGGTCCACCTGGCTGAGACCAGCCACCTCCTCGACCCCTCCCTCCCATCAGCCTCTCTCTGCAGGAGGAGGGCCTGGGGGACAGGCGTGCATGTTTACCTTTACTCTCTGTGTTTCTGTGCCTTCACCATCTGTCAGTACCATGAAGCCGGGGCCACAAATAACAGGCTGGATGATCACCTCTGTTCTCCGCACATGCCCCAGAGGCGGAACCTCCTCCCCGCCCAGAGCACATGGTGCTCAGACACCCTCCCCAGAGGTGAGAGGGCGACTCAAGACAGAGCGAGGGCAGGTGGCCTGGCCCAGGTCTCAGAAACCCTGAGGGGCAGCGGGCACCCCTCCAGATGGTTGCTCTGACCTTCCCTCCAGGGCCCATTCATTAATGCCCATTCATTAAAGCCCATTCATTAATATAACATTGGCCCCCCAACTTTATACATACTCCTCCTTTTTCTGCCAGTCTTACCCAGGCCAACCTGTTCTCCCACGTCATCCTGCTGGTGGCATCTAATTGTTCAGCTAGACCAGTGTTCGGCAAACTCATTAGTCAACAGAGCCAAATATCAACGGTACGACGATTGAAATTTCTTTTGAGAGCCAAATTTTTTAAAGTTAAACTATATAGGTAAGTACATTGTTATTAACTTAATTAGGGTACTCCCAAGGCTTAGGAGGAGCCACACTCAAGGGGCCAAAGAGCCGCATGTGGCTCGGGAGCCACAGTTTGCCGACCACGGAGCTATACCTTTAACTGCATCTTGAGCATAGCTAACAATCCTTTGCAGGTTACAGTAAATGTAATTAATCCAATCCACATTCTTGTTCACAGTGGACCACCAGGACAGACAGACTCAAATCCCGCAGCAATCTGATTTCTGGCCTTAAACTCGTTTGGCACGCCTCCTGGAACCCCAGTGGAATCTGTGTATACATGGGGATCGAAGGAGCCCCTGGAGTCTCTCTCTTCTTCCTAGTCTATCTGTCGGTTGAAAAAGGTCTACGATCTGGGTGACCAGGGGAGGGAGGAAAGCAGAGAACCTGGGGGACATGAGACCCAAATGAGTCACACTCATGCTCCTTAAACTTCCCAGCCCCCTTCATGGGAGAGGGAGGGGCCATGGCTGTTCACAGCTGGGGTGGGAGGCATGCACAGGGCTGGGCATCTGTCCACCCGCTGGGGAAGGACTAGACAGCAGGATGGAGCCAGCCTAGATGCAGAAATGAATGAATGCACCGACGAGGAGGAGCAGATCTAACAAGAGAGCAAATCCACACCTGACCCGACAAGGGCATGAATTCAGAATGGATGGGGGTGAATGAGAGAGCAGGAATGAATGGACCCCTGAGGAGTGGAAGACGGAGGGACGCCTGCAGCCCGAGGAAGCAGAGGTCTCCCACCCTGTCTCCTTCAGGCTGTGCTGATGGGAGAGCTCCGTCATCAACCTCACTGCACCCAGGAGGGACCTGAGGCACAGAGAGGTTAGGTAACTTGCCCACGTCACACAGCTCATGTGACAGAAGCAGAACTGAGATCCCAGCCCAGACACTTGGCCCCCGCAACGTGCCTCAGGCTGCGTTCCCAGATCTGCCATGGCCCGTGCCTTGGCCCAGGCTCATCCGGATACTTGGCCTCCTTCACTCCCCAGATGACATTTGAAGCGAACTTAATAAAATCCAGCTCTTCATGTCAGAGTGAAACCTTGCCAGATCCTTCTAAATTGCTCCAGTGTTCCGGTGCTGGGTTTCAGCACCAAATCGGTCCATGTGGTCAGGCTGGGTATGACTGAGAGCAAGTGCAGCCCGTCTTTTCTTTTCTTTTTTGTAATGTTTTTATTGATTTCAGAGATAGGAAAGGAGAGGGAGAGAAACATCAAGAATGAGAGAGAATCATCAATCGGCTGCCTCCTGCACGCCCCACACTGGGAATCAAGCCCACAACTCAGGCATATGCCCCGTCTGGGACTTGAACCGTGACCTCCTGGTTCATAGGTCGAAGCTCAACTGCTGAGCCATGCCAGGTGGACCCGTCTTTTCTTATGATTATTCCTGACGTGTCTCAATTTGACTTTCTTGCCCCTTCCTGGCTGAAGGAATCCCAGGAGACCAGACTGAGCCCTGATGCCCAAGGGGCAGGCTGGGGGAGGGGTCTTCACAGGAGGCTGCCTCTGCCTTTAACAACTCCCTCCCCTACCGTCCTGGGCAGGGACCCAGGGCCCACTGCCCTCCAGACCATGCTGAGGGCATTCCTTTCCTCATGGACAGTTCCTGTCGGTCCCTCCTCAAGAAGGAGGCACTTGGGAGAGCTGAGGGACCTGATTATCAACGAGTCACCGTGTGGGCAGAAGCCAGGCCGTCCATGGTCCTGGGCTGGGTGTCTGGCTGGATGCCAGGTGCCGGGTTTTCAGACTCGGGGAGGGTGAAGGTTGGAGAAGACCCTGGAGTCCCCCAGCTGATCCCTCCCAAGGGGTCTCCAAGTGTGGGCTCTGCTGCCCCAAATCCCAGAACCTGGCCCTGAGATCCAACGTCTTCAAAGGGGCAGGGGCTCTGGAGCCTGCATTTCAAAGAGACCCTGGGCGGGGGTGGACTGAGTGGTCGCCCTGCCTCTGCCCAAGCCTGGGTGGGAGACCATCCATCACCTGCACAGGGACCCTGGGCGAGTCCCTCTCCTCCGAGCCTCCTCTTCTGTCTGCGAGTGGGGTCATGCCTCCTGCTTCCTAGGCTCCTACTGAAGGCTCAGCAAGACGCTGCTGTGGAATGAGCCTCAGCCAATGACCTGCACACAGTAGGCACATTATCAGTGTGAATGTCTCTGAAACTCCAGTGCCAGCAGGCATTAAGTAACGCAAAAATTGTGACAGCTGACACATACTGAGTGCTTCCCATGCTCACCATTGCATTCCCACTACTCCAGGATGTAGGCACCGTGAGAGCCCATTTCACAGAAGGGAGAAGTGAGGCTCAGAAGGCGGGAGGGGCTTGCAGTGGGAAGAGCTGGGACTGGGACACAGGCCTGTCTGTCCCACACGGCCCAGATGCCTTTTCTCTTCTGGGTGGGAAAACACGTCCCAGGAACCTCAGCTGTCTGTGTGGTTTCTATGGCAGCCACCTTAGTTCCCAGCGAAGGGAAGAGGAAATCAGGCCGGAGGGCTAACGAGGCTGCCAGGGTCTGATGTGTCCCCGATGGCTTGGCTTCATAAGGTGTCTGTCTTCTCACATCAGAGGCAGCCCCAGTCTGAGCCCTGGATCAAAGGCCAGCTGTCTCTGGGCCCAGACGCAGGGCCTGGCTCGGGCCTCAGAAGGTCCCCCTTGATCCTCCCACAGTGGACTTGATCTCCCAGCCTCGAGTTGTTTCCTGAGGGTGACACTTGTCGTCCATCGGCAGTGAGCAAAGGTCCCTGAGAAGGGCCTGTGCCCCAAACAGCTCCCCTGGGGCTGCCTGAGACCCCACTTGGCGTTCACAGAGGACCAGAGCTTTTCATTTCTGGGAACCGGGGATCGAGTCCCGGCTCTGCCACTCCGCACTGGCCCTGGTCACCCGGCTCCATTTCCTTGCTGGTTACGTAGGCGGGGGGGGGGGGGGGGGGGGGGAGTGGGGGCGGGGGTGGTAACAATGTCCCTGTCTCAGTGTTGGTGTTGAGAGCCACCTGCCGGGGAATGCCTGTGAGGATAGGAGTCCTGCCTCTATCTTACGCTGTGTGACCTTAGGCGTGTGTTCAACCTCTCTGAGCTTCTGCTTCTTCATCAGGTTGTGAAGGTGAACCAAGAGGATAAGTCTTTGCTCAAACCTCCCCTTCTCAAAGTCTTCCTCAGCCACCTTATTTAATTCTAACCCTGCCCCACTCTCCCATGCCCCCCCCTACAAGAACTTATATAATTTCTTTATGCGTCATAGTCACTGTTTATTATCTAAGTGTCCCACTGGGATGTGGGCTCCCTGAGGGCAGGGATCTCGGTGTTGTTTTCCAATGTGGCCAACATACCAGCAGTGCCCTGCGCGCAGTAGGCCAGTGCTTATTGAGTGAACAGCTCCGTTCCCCAGTACAGGGCCTGGCCCTCGCTGTAGGCCCGCCATCAGAGACCTCCACTCTTCTCCTTGGCACCTTCTCCCTTCCTGTGCACACCTGGCCATGCCTTCCACCCAGCAGCAGGAATGGGGGGCAGGCGGGGCTGACTCAGCCATACTTCCTGCCGCCGGGCATGGCACAGGCGGGGTAAGCTGACTCTGTCCTCACACAGGTGTGCCCACGTTTACAACCCATGACTGCTTGTGTCCTTTCTCCCTCTGTAGGTCTGCTGGACCTGCATGTATTCAGCCAGCACTTGTTGAGGACCTGCCACATACATCACATGAGCCTGGCTGGGTGCTGTTGAGGGAGGAGAGTGGAGGAAATTCCATTAGATTAATGAGGTGCTGGTGGTGTGGGGCTCCA
Organism: Myotis myotis; assembly: GCF_014108235.1. Lineage (NCBI taxonomy): Eukaryota > Metazoa > Chordata > Mammalia > Chiroptera > Vespertilionidae > Myotis > Myotis myotis. The sequence continues at coordinate 17,963,531 of NW_023416324.1, forward strand.
GAAGGGTGGTCCCTCTGTGAGGAGCTCGTTCTAACAGGGGTGGGTGAGGGGGGTGTAAACAGGCAGGTGAGAGGTGAGAGAGTGGCCTGGGGGAGAGGCACTGATGGGGTGCAGAGTGTGGTCATGGCCTCTGGTCCCTTGCACAGAACCCTAGAATTCTAGAATCACAGAACCATTCATGGGCTCACAGGCCCCAGAGTCTCAGAATGAAGGAACCTCTCCCACAGCTTCCTGGCCCCGTGGAATCACAGAATCAGTCCGGACACACATGGCGATGAAATAGACATCCTGGAGTCAGAATCTTAGCACAGGATGCGGCCTTCGCCCAACTCCCCCCAGTTATGCAGGAAGCACCCTTTTACTGTCCTGCAATAACTAGAATCCTTGTAGGAATGGGGAGCTCACCACCTGCCGGGGGATCTGCCCCGCTGTTGGGCACAACCAATGCTGATGCTGAGGCTAAATCTGCTCCCACATGATCCCCCCCCCTCCCCTAGGCCCTCCTGAGAGCTGAACATGTGACAGTGTGACCTGGACTCAACACAGAGGCTTAACCTCGGCAAGCACAGCTCGATCCTCCTGGGGTCTGTCTCCCTGTGGGGCGGAACAGGGCACCAGGACATGGGAAGGGGAGGGGTCCGTTTGTCTCTGAACCTCCTTAATGCCTGCAAAATGGTCTCAACCTGCCTCCCTGCACCCAGCCCGGTGCCCTGCACACATCTGTTGGCCTTAGTTCCTCCCTCTGCCAGATGGGTCTGTAAACTGTGAGTTTAAGGTAGAAAACCATTTTAAGCCCCAGCACACAGTAAGTGCCAAGAAATGGTAGCTCAATAGAGGACTAAGCCTGCCCGGACCCAAATGCCCAGATATTTCCTCCCAGTGAGCAGCGCGGTCCCTCCCAGGCCCACATGCTGGATGCCTGCTGGGCTCTGGCGCCTCTAAAAAGGAGGGAGGTGCTTCCCTCTAGCACAGAAGCCACGCCCCGAAGCCCGCATCTTCTGTATAGACTGCATTTGTATATGGAATAGATGGGGCAGCTGGGTCTCCTTCCCCCCATTTTTCACAGAGCATTGGCCCAGGAAATGATCACGCAATTAGAAGAGGAGAAATGCAAAAACAATCCTCTTATTAGGACTGCAACCTCCTGCCCCCTCTCCCCTCCCTTGTAAATCACTAATGAACTGTAATTGCAAAGACACATCCCTTATTGAAACCTGGTAACCAATTCATTGTGGATCAAGAGACTCTATTGTCATCTAAGACCTGAGGAAAGAAAGAAAGAAGAAAAATCCTAATTAGTTTAGTCCTGTTTATCTATTCAAAAAAAAAATATTTTGGTTGCAAAGCAATTTGCCGTCTGCCAATAGACCGTGCGTGGCTGCCTGGGGAGATGCTGGCTTCCCTTTTTCGGGGACTTGTTTATAACCTTCTGTTAATCAAACCCAGATCTGAGAGAGGCTTGGGAATTACATGGAGAGGGCGAATTGCAGGAGGACCTGGAGCAGATGCGGGAGAATTGTGATGAGTTAGCGGCAGGAATTTGGGTTTGAAAAACCCCCAGACGCCAGCCCCTGCCTTTGTCAGAGCCAGGCAGCATGGTGCTTCTAGACTGGGCCCCTCACAAAAAAAGATGTGGTCCCAGGAGATCCAGGCAGGGATCCGGGGCAGGATGGCTTCCCTAGAAGCATAGTGAGGTGGGAACCCGTGGGCAAGTGGCTTACAGAGGGCAGCCTCTCAGGAGAGGGAGCTGGAGGGATGCAGGGGAGGGATGAGAGGAGCCCGCAAAGGTGTGGCCGCGGCCTGAGCCCTGGGAGCCCAAGATCACATGGCTCCACAGGGCTGTGCCCCTGGCGCAATGAGCCAGGCCTTTGTACCTGTGTCAGCAGTTTGTCCCAGTGGGAGTGCAGCCTGCTAGGCCTTTCCAGCGAGTCAGCTCTCTTCAGCTGAGGACACTCCTCTGAAAAGGGTCCCATGGTGAGCTGTCGCAGCCTGAGGATGGGTGCACTGCCTTGGTGAAGGGCATCTGGGTGGGGCCAAAATTCTACAATCCCATCTCTGACTCCATTCACGGTAGGCATCTGATGGTTCTACTCACCCGGCTTGTGGAGCCGGCCTTGGTAAGTCTTCGTCATTCTCCTTGGGGAGCCACTGCTTGGCCTTGCCATTCCCAGGAGTCCTGCTTAAGTCACTCCACCCCCAGAGAGAGGGGTGGGCTGAACCACAGACCTAGCCCATCAGAATCTTGCATCCTCCTTGCACAATAATGGACACAGAGAAGGCCCAATCAGAGCCAATGGGACTGAACGGTGCGAATGTCTCTACCAGGGGTCCTCAAACTACGGCCCGCGGGCCACATGCAAATACAAATATTGTATTTGTTCCTGTTTTGTTTTTTTACTTCAAAATAAGATATGTGCAGTGTGCATAGGAATTTGTTCATAATTTGTTTTTTAAACTATAGTCTGGCCCTCCAACAGTCTGAGGGACAGTGAACTGGCCCCCTGTTTAAAAAGTTTGAGGACCCCTGCTCTACCCTTGGAGCTGAGGGTGTGAGTATAGAGCTGTGGGCAGTGGGGAAGGAGCTGTGGGCAGTGGGCCCACTGTGAGAGACCAGAAGGCCATGGTGGTGGAGACCAGAGTCAAGAGGACAGAGAAACCAGAAACTGAGGCCTGACGACATTGCTGAGCCCAGCACCTCCCCCAGCACCTTTAGTCATGGGGTCCCATCAACCCCTTCTGGTGCTTTAACTGGTTGGGTGGAGTTTCTGTCAATTGCAACCAAGAGCCCTAGCCTTCCTGTCTGGCCTCTGCCTGTGGTCCAGGCTCCGGGGCTGCTTCTCCCTCCAGCTGTGTCTTGCAGGCTCCTTTGTGTCCTGGGATTCCTCCAGGAGGGGCAGGGAGCCCCCACCTGCCTCTCCAACCCTCCACCCCAGCAAAAGAGTGAGTCCTGGAAATGTGCACCTCACCTCCTCCCCCACCCCCGCCATTTGTTGCTTTCATGGAAATTCCTGAGGCTCAGCCCCATAGGCACCCTAGACCCCCAACCATGCACAGCTCAAGATAGCCCGGGGACTGAGCCAGGCCTGTCCAGCTCGAGGACACCATAGAAGCCTCAGGCCTAGCAGTTCTGACCCTCAGAGCTGTGGCCTCCCCCAGCCTTCACCCCGCGGCCCTGGGCCAGACCATGTTCCTCTGTCCAGGCCCTCACTCCCTGCCTTGTCCCCACCAGCCCTTTCCATAGGGCCCAATCTTGTCCCTCTGCCTTCAGGACTGGCCTACCCCATGGCCAGAATCACTGCTGAACTCTGAGCCTGCTAAGGGCCTGGAAGAGGGTGGGGGAGGGAGAGGCACGAGGAGGAGCCACGGGCTGGGCATTCATTATCCCAGGCACGGACCCACTGGGCTTGTTAGAAACGACCTTGGTATGCGGTTGACTCAGGAATCAGACTCCACTGTTCGAGGCTAGTTGGTTCCACAGGTCGGCTGGTACACGCTCTGAAGCGGATTCCAACTTCCATGGCCACCATCCTGCTGGGGTTTCTGAAGGAAGAGCTGCGGGGAGCCCCTCTCCTCCTCTTCCTGGGCCCTGTAGGCCAGAGGGGATCTGTGGGCAGACTCTGGCACCCACCCCTGCCCGCCCCTCCCCTCCTCCCCATCCCATTCCCTCTCCCTCCCAGGCAGTCCCAGCGCATTACATGATGGAGCAGCCTCATTACTGAAGCCTCCGGCTCATTAGCAGGCAGCTGGAGGGGCTCGGGGGCCACTGAGGAGGGAGGGGGACGGGGGGCAGCCGAGCCCGGGCAGTAATAGCAGCTGCACAGCGCTTTGTGCTGAGTTTGGGGCATTCGGATCAGTGTGCAGACATCCTGGGCTTTTTCTCTTTTTCAGTCACTCGAGATCCCATTCGAGCGTCACAGTGGCCTGTGGCTGTGCTGTCATTAGAGGGTCCCAGGCTGTGGATACGGTGCAGAGACGGGGGAGGACTTCCTCGAGGGCAGACAGCTGGAGGCAGCAAGCCCGGTCCTAACAGCAGCAGCCCGCACTTCTGAGCCCCTCCTGTGTGCCGGGTGCTACCTGCAGTCCTGGGTGCTTACAGCTCTACCACAGAGGCACAGAGAAGTCAAGGTACTTACCCAGAGTCACACAGCTTATTTTCTTACCTCAGACCCCACTCCTTCCACAGAGATGGAATTGGGCTCTTCTGGGAAAAGGCCCGCCTCCCAGGCGTGTCTCCATGACCCACTGAGGCTGACCTGCCCTCCCCTCATCCCAGGAGCCCTGGGGTCAGTGTGGGGATGAGGGCAGCGTTGATGGTGTGAGGAGACAGGTTTCCAGCCACGAGGAACAGGCAGGCCAATGAGACCAAGGCCCAGCTCGGGCTGAGTTCTAGTCCTGGCTCTGCCACTCGCTTGTGACTTGGGCAACACCCCCGCCCCCGGCCCTCATTTCAAAGGTTCCAGAGCTTGGAGGACTGCATAGCCCTCTGAGTCCTGCTTTTCTCCCTGCGATCTTACTATGCTCATAGCAGGAGGAGAGGCAGGGACCAGGCTCTCTCCTCTCTCCTGTCCCAGGAGTGGGTGGCCAGTAGTGCAGCTTCACCTCCATCATCCTTCTCCCATCTCTCCCCCGTCCCCCAGCGCTAGCTGGAGAGGAATTGAATTGGGAACTTCCTGGACACGTGGTTTATACTGGGGCACTGAGGACACCTCGTCCCCATTCAGTATTCCCTCTCCTGGTAAGGGAGGGGTTATTATCATCCCCATTTCACAGATGAGAAAACCAAGGCTCAGAGAGGTCGAATAGTCCAAGTGCACCAGCTAGGCAATAGCAAGGCTGGAATTTGAACCCAAATTTGAACCCTTATTACTGAAGCCTCCGGCTCATTAGCAGGCAGCTGGAGGAGCTGGGGGGCCACTGAGGAGGGATGGGGGTGGGAGGGGGCAGCCGAGCCCAGGCAATAGCAAGGCTGGAATATGAACCCATATCCACAGCCTAGGACCTTCTAATGACAGCACAGCCACAGGCCACTGTGATGCTCGAATGGGATTATGAGTGATTGAAAAAGAGAGAAAGCCCAGGATGTCTGTACACTGACTGATCCGAATAACCCAAAGCCAGATATCTGGCTTCAAAGCCTGCTTTCCACTGCCCCCTGTCTCCTTTCCTCCAAACGCCTGGTGGGATCACAGCCAGTGGACCTGGAAGACATGATCTTCCTCAAGTGGGAGGAGCCTCTGGAATGCCACTCAGGACAGTTGTGTGTGTGGGTGTGCTCTGGGGTGGCGTGTGCAAGAAGTGTGAGCCGTGTACGTCTGAGCCTAGGCGTGGCCACGCCATGATCCCATTGACAGGAAAGACTCTCATCACCACTGTGGGTCAGTAGCAAAGGTCATTTGTTGAGGGGCCCTGTGACCTGGCCTTGTGCCTGGCCTTCACATGTGGCGTCATGTCATGTTCACGGAGCCTTCTGAAGCGAGTGTAACACTTTATCTCCCACTTCAGGAAACTGAGGCAATGTTCAGTGTCCCTCCCGGTTCCGTCCCCTGTGGACCTGGTTGGTTGGTGTTGGCAGGTCTCCCAAGTAGGCCAGGAGGGCGGGCACAGACCCTGCGGTTCACACTGGAGACCCCTCCTAGGCCATGCCCACTTGTGACGGGGCCTCCTTGGGCACCACTGTTCATCCAGGTTGACCGACTGTCCTCTGTCCATGGCCCACATCCCCGACGCACCTCTTGAGGCCATCACTGTCTTGCATTTTGTGTTTTCCCTGTGGTTTGCTGGTGTCTGACCTGTCCCTCCCTCTCTGTCCTTTTCCCCATCTCTCTCTCTCCTTGTCATTGTCCCTTTACTCTCGCTTCTCCTCCCCCTCCACTCCTCCTCCTCTGTGTTCGCCCAGTTCTCTCACTCCCTCTCTTTCCTCTCCTCACCTCCCTTTGTTCCCTCCTTCTTCCTCCTCTACCTTCTCTCTTAGGTTGATGGTCAAGGTCACAGCCACAAAAGCTTTTCTTTACCTCCTCCCAAAGGTGTCTTTGGCTCTGCCCTGGGCACAGAGCGGCCTCGCCATTTATCGAGCCCCTGCTGTGTGAGGTGGGGATCCAGTGACTGAGAGGGACTGACCTGGAGTCACACAGACCTTAGCTGCATGACCTGGACAAGTGTCTTACCCTCTCTGGGTGTCTGCCTCCTGGAAAATGGGGTGCACCTCATACAGCTGCTGTGAAAGCTGAGTGAGACCAGGGGTGTAGAAAGCGCGTGGACAATCCCGGCTGGCGTTACTGGTATGTGCTGGGCCCTGTGCCAGGAGCTTTTCATATATTATTTCATTCAGTCTCTTCTATTTATGGTGCAATTTTCCACATGTACAGCAGCATCTGTATTGCGCATCTATCTAGCTGCCTCTCCCTCTATCTACACGTTACGAACCATCAGCCATCAGCACACAACAAACACCAGTGAACCGCAGCCTGAGGTTTACAGCGTCACCAACGCACAGAAACCCCCAGCGCCCCTCGCCAGCCACCCCCCCACGCCCCTCCCAAGGCAACCACTGTCTTGCATTTTGTGTTCTTCATTTGTACACTTTTATGAAAATATAGACTATTCTTACGACGTGGGCAGGAAAGGAAGCATTTACCAAAAGATAAAAAGTGCCAAACACAAAGGAAATGACTGATACATTTGATTCCATTTGCGTAGGGAGCTCCTGTTCCTCCAATGTCGCTGTAAATAACAAACTGGAAAATAAGCCACCTGTGGGACCAGACACGATAACACATGATTCCATCTTAAATATACAAAGGCTTCCTAAGGAGACCAAGAAGCCAATAAAAAAACGCGGGAGAAAATTAGGTAAAAGACACGAACAGGTATGTCGAGAAGAAACCTGAATGGCTAATGAGCATTTGAAATGTGTGCAATCTCATTAGCAATCAGAGAAATGCAAATTCCCGAGCACTGAGCATTCTCATCTTACACCTGCTGGTCGGGCAAAATGAAGTTTCAGGAGAGGAGGGGAGCGAGGGAAACTCTCCCGCATCCTGCACCCCGCACCCCGCACCCTGCACCCTGCACCCTGCGGGGAGGGGGGGATGCGGGCATTTGAAAGTCAGTTTAGCGCTGTCTTGTAAAGCGCACACACCGCCTATTTCAGCAGTTCTGCTTGGAGAACGTGCCCCAGCGCACCTTCGCACCTGTGCGTGGCAGACTGGTACAAGAATGTTCACAGCAGCTTCGTTTGCAGTAACAAAACCCCGGTAACAACCCAATCGATATGTTTGAGTAGGTGAATGAATCCCTGAAGGCCTGTCCAACTCCCAGACAGAAGTGTTTGAGACCCCACACCAGGCCCAGTGATCAGACAAGGGCGTGGAATCCGCTCCTACTGGCAGGCAATCAATGGGGCTCCCTGCAGACTTGACCGCTCAGAGCAGACCCCGGCTGGCCCCTCCCAGACGAGATCAGGGTGGGCCAACAGGACCCACATGGCTGGGATCAGGTGTCAAGGGCCCCAGGAGCAGCCAGGGCTCCCCCAGCAGCTTCTCCACCTGATGAGCCCATTCCCACTCAGGTCCAGGGACCCCAACATGATCGTCCCCAGCTCAGAGCCTCACAGGGCCCTCAGAGAGCCTTCTCCCCAGCCTCCCAATGTGCAGATGGGCACTCTGGGGCCACAATCAGGCTGGGAGGGAGGTTCCTGGTTCCTAAGGTTCAGTCCAATAGTCTTCCCAGCACCCCATGCCACCCCTGCGGGAGCCCCAACCCCCTCAGCAGGCCCAGATGCTCCCAGGCAAGAATGTACCCTTACACACACACTCACACACACACACACACACACACACACACACACACACACACACAACCACCACCACCAGGAATGACTGACAGTGACAGCTGGGCCCCTCCCACCTCTCTACAGAACCTTGGCTCCTCCTCCCTCTTCAGTAACTGAGGAAGCTGCTCCCCCTCCCCCCACCTCCAGCTCACATCCGAGAGCCCCTTGGAAACAACTGTTGGAGTTCTTCCTCTTGGGGGACCACCCTGTTCTTCCACGTGAACCTCCGAAGGGCTTTTGGCCAGCAGCCAGGCCAACCACCTTCTGCCCTGCTCTCCTGCCCGAGGAGTGGGTGGCCTGTCATGCAGCTTCACCTCCTCCATGATCCTCTTCCATCTCTCCCCGTCCTCCAGCCTTTGCGCTAGCTGCAGAGGACTTGAATTGGGAACTTGCCACGAGGAACAGGCAGGCCAATGAGATCAAGGCCCACTCATCACCCAGAACAAGCTCCCTGGCTCCAGACTCTAGGGCTCAAGTCCCAATCCCAAACCCTTCCGTCCTCCCAGCCAAAGCCCCCAAATCACTCAGACTTCCCCAGGCTCTGCTGGGCCCAATCCTGGAGAGGGCTGTGCCTGAACCCCACCGCCCAGACCCCCAGTGAGGCCGAGAGTAACATCTGAGGGGAACCCTGGCTTTGATGCCACTGGGACAGATCGCCCACAGGTGTGGTCATGGAGAACGGGGAAGACCCCCGGCAGGGTCCCCAGACCTTCCCGGATGTACCTCATCAGGCAATGGCTTTATCCTGAGACTTCCCAGGGCCACAGAGCTGCCTCTCACACATGGGGGCCTGGACCCAGGCTGAGTTCTTCTGGCGACAGCACGGGAAGCTCAGGCTCTGGTGTCAGGCAGATGGGCCCTATCAGCTGTGAGACCCTGGGAAGTCAATAGCCATCTTTGGGGCTCAGTTTTCCATCTGTAACATGGGGAGATCCTGTTAAGAGCAGATGATGATGGGAGTGTTGATAGTGATGATGGTGATGACACTGAGGATGATGATGAAGATGTTAACAATCATGACGGGTGTTTTGTGTGGGCTACATTTTATGAAAGATGTAAGACTTAAAATTATTCGGGTATTTGTTTTGCCTATGGATACCAAATTGATCAAGCCCTCATAGTATTATTTCTATTTACAGATTTCTCCGCTCCGTTCATCATAGCCCAGGCCCAATCCCTTGCTCCAATAGCAGTTGCTATTTTCTTGCCAATTTCATTGGGATTTCTGTGGGTTACCTGCTATGTGTCATCTCTCCGCCATCCTTGACTGTCCCCCAGTGTATCTTTTAGGAATTGCATCCAGTTGCTAATAACAGGAATCTGAAAAATAGGGGCTTAAACAACTTGAACATTGTTATTTTTTCTCTTGTGTAAGGGAATTTTGGACCTAGGGAGTCCCAGATGCCCTATTAACGCCACATCGTTTGTCAATATCCCATGTCCTTCTTTGTTTTCACTTTACCATGCACAGCGCATGACCTCATCCTAAAGGCCGACCATCAGTCATATGATGGCTGCGGGAGCTCCAGAAATTACTGTAGCATCCCAGACAGGAAAAAACAGGGAGAGGGCAAAGCACAGTTCCCATCAAAGTGCTTTCCTGGAAGCCACAGGCAATACTTCTACTCATATTCCATTGGCCATCCCTCTCTGAAGGGGGGCGGGGGGAGGGGCGGAGACTAGTAAACGCAGCTTCTAAGCAGGACACAAATTCACCTAGGACAGCTTTGGTATCTGCTAGTAAAGAATAGGAGACAGTGGAACCTAATGAACAAAATAAACTGACAAACAAAATAGAAGCAGAGGCCTGGATACATGGAACTGACAGATGTCGGGGGGGGGGGGGGGGAGACTAGAAAAAGAGAAGGTGGAGAGATTAGCCAAAGAACATATATGCATACTGGACACACAACAGTGTGGTGAAGGCCGGGGATGGGGGGTGGAGGCTGGTGGAGGTGAGCAAAAAGGGGGTAAATGGGGGACATCTCTAAGAGTATCAACAATTTTTAAAAAATAGAGGAGACAATATTCTGAAGGACAATCTGCAGCCAGGGCCCCACCCAGCCACTGAGCTTTAAATAAGGACCTAGAGCTTCTGAGATTAGAGATCTGGGCCCAGAGCTGAAACCAGGAGCTCTCCTGTGGGAAGAGGGGGTGGAGAGGTCCTTTCATGCCTATGCCCATTTTAAAACAAATTAAAAATAATAATTTATCAGTAGATGCATGCTGCAGAAAATTTTCCAGCATAAAAAATTTTAAATATTGAAATTCTGTATAATGCCCTATGCCGAGATAACGTCTGTTGGTATTTTTGCATACATCCTGCTGGGTTTTATTTTTCCTTTGCTTATATTAGCAAAATTAGGAATTTACTTTATGCTCAGTTTCAGATGCTGCTTTTATGTCCTGCCTTTGTGTTTATCAGCACTTTCCCGGCCGAATTACTGGCTGAAGGTCTCGTTTTAATGGCCACCCAGCAGTGGGTCGTTCTGTAACTGGCATCGCTAACCCGTTGTGGGGCATTTAGAATCTAAATTTTAGATGTTCCCAGCATTTGGCTGCTGTCAGTGCCAACTCTGCACGTAGATCTTTGTCTCCATCTCTGACTGTCCTATATAATAAAAGGCCAGGGGCCATACGCATCACGACCAGAATGACCGCTTGACCAGTCACCATGAGGTGGCATTGACCACCTCTCGGTCCCTGTCCCCCAGGCCTGCAAGCGGCAGTGGGGAGGGACTGGGGACTGGGGCCTGGCGAGCGGGCTGAATGGCTGACCTCTTGGTCCCTGCCCCCAGCCCCCAGGCTCCGATGGATCAGCGAATGTGAATGGGGGAATCAGGGTGGGTGGTGGGAGGACCGGGCTGGCTGTCAGGCCGTTGGGATCACCAACTCATCCCCGGCTGCTCGGGGGCGCTGCTTGGGGCCTCAGGCCTGTGGGAAAGCTGGTGCCGGCAACTTTACCTCCATGCACGTGCACCAGGCTGGTCGCTGATGGAACGTGCTGCCCGCTCAGGGCCACTCACGCCGGGGTGGGTAGGCCGCTGTCATGGGTGTGCCCTGCAGCTTCCATCAGCTCCTTAAGCCCCAGCAGCAGTGCAGGCCTGAGCGGGCAGCGCGTTCCATCAGCAGCCCGCCTGGCGCACGCGCATGGAGGTGAAGTCACCGTCGCCCGCTTTCCTGCAGGCCTGAGCCCCGAGCATCCGGGGATGAGCTGGTGATCCTGGGGACTGGCGAACGGGCAGAAGATGGGCCTGATCGCAGGAGGCTAGGCCTAGAGACCCTACCTGCCGGATTTCATGCTCTGAGCCTCTAGTTTCCTTATGACAGATTTCTGGTCTCACAGAGTCAAGGGGTGTGGACATTTTAAAGGCTTTTGCTAAAATGCTGTAAAATTGCCCTCCTGGGAAGCTGGCCTGGGGTCCCCTTCTCACAAGGGGTCTAAGCATGTCCTCAAATGTGTTCCTGTTGCCCCCTCCCACTTCATTCAGTATCTCCCCAATTCAGCCTTCTTCTCCCTTAAAAACAATGGGAAAAGTTTACATTCTGAAATATCTAAACATGTATTTATCTTTAAGTACTTTTTAAAGTCAATATAATTATTCTGGTCCCATTAAGTTTAATTTGCAGCAAATTATGCATTTAGCATGAAGTGAAGGATGCTTTGCGGGTTGGGGTGGCGATGGGGTTTGGCTGTTGATAGGGAGCCGTGGAGAACAGCACAGGCTGGGAGGCTGCCTCAGCTCCCTTCAGAGGAGGGCATTCCCAGTGGGAGCTTCAGTGCCATGCAGCTCTGGGATTGTGCCCATGCCCCAGCCAGGCAGGGAGTGCCAGGGGACTGGGAGAGGGAGGAAGGAGTGCAGGGGCTGCCTGGTTTACTGGATGCACCAGGGTTTGGATCCCCAGGTGGAAGCAGAGCTGACAGGCAGCCTGTGTGGCTGCTGTACAGGTGGGCCTGTGGCACTTGTCATCCCAGGTCCAATCCTGGTGTGACACCAGGTCCAATTGCTCCTCTTGGCTTCTGGTTCTTCTCCCAAAGCCTAGAGGAGCAATGGAAGGGATTTAGGCAGGAGTTAGCTCTTGGGGAGCCTTCTGACTGCCTTGGGGAGATGGATGGGAGGGGCACAAGGGCTAACAGGGAAATGGGGCATATACTCCCCCAGTGAGGGATGATAGCTATCCCAGAAGCTCTGAATACCCACCCATGTCTCCTGGACCAGCTCTGCATGCACCTGTGGTGGGCAGTTCCCAGGGCGCTGACCAGGCCCCCCTCAGGCCTTGCTCGCCTCTGCTTTGCTACCTGGGAGCTCTCCAGGGTTCTGGGGGCCTGACCAGCCGTGAGCAGGACAGCCCAGAACTGCCAGGGATTTAACACCCAGGGGTACCTCTCAACCAGTGCGGGATGGAAGTGAGTGGATAAGTACCCAGCTTCCCTCTGAGGCACGTCCCACACACTCCCTCAGAGGGCCCCGGCAGGACTGAGCCCACAGCGCTCTCTGATTCAGCCTTTAGGGTGTTCTCCCTCCACTGTCCTCTCCTCACTGAGCCTTCTGGGATCACCTCCCACATAAGCCACTGCACTTTTGGAGGAACCAAAGTCAGACAGCACTGGGTCACTGCAGAGCAGCGGATGGACAGAGCGCAGGGTCTGAGAGGTGCCCAGGAGACAGAGGGGCAGGGCTGTAATGGGCAGAATGTGGGGGTGAGGAGGAGGCAGAGGTCAGCGTGACTCAGTGAATGGTGCTCCTTTTCTACTTGATGTGTGTGTGCAAAAACTGTATACATCCGTCTAACCACCACCTTATTAAGACGCCCCATTTCCATTACCCCAATCATATCTCTTGTGCAACTAATTAGCCCCCACCCAGCCCCTTTCTGCCATTGTACATTAATTTTGCATGCTCCAGAATTTCATACAGCTGGAGTCCCATGGTAGGTATCTGGGTCTTTTGTTCATCATAACGCTTGAGATTTTTTATCTAGGTTTATGCTCCTTTATTTCTCAGTGTTAGTCCATTATGCAATATACACTGAGTGGCCGGATTATTATGACTACCTGACGTTTGTAGGCAAATTAGCTATAATTTCAGGCTGAAGTTGCTAGAGGGCCAGACCATTATAAATAGGGAAGCAGGTTGTTTACCACGACAGTAGAAGTGATTTTTTACCTGATATATATACAGATATGGGTAAAATACTGTATGCTATGATAGCTATTTTGTATAAATATATACAAAATTTGTGCACTGGGTGGGGGGGGGAGGTTGTCCTTCAACCCAGCCTGCACCCTCTTCAATCTGGGACCCCTTAGGGGATGTCTGACTGCCGATTTAGGCCCGATCCCACAGGGAAATCCCTCTCACAATCCAGGACTGCTGGCTCCCAACAACTTACCTACCTGCCTGCCTGATTGCCCCTAACTGCTTCTGCCTGCCAGCCTGATTGCCCCCTAACCACTCCCCTGCCAGCCTGATCGATGCCTAACTGCTCCCCTGCTGGCCTGATCGCCCCCAACTGCCCTTCGCTGCTGGTCCGGTCACCCCTAACTTCCCTCCCCTGCAGGCCTGGCTGCCCCCAACTGCCCTCCCCTGCCGGCCATCTTGTGGTAGCCATCTTGTGACCACATCAGGGGGCTATCTTTGACCACATGGTGGCAGCCATCTTATGTGATGGTGTGACAGTCAATTTGCATATTACCTCTTTATTATATAGGATACCATGTTCAAAGGCTGTTAAATCGTGTTGTTTACCCATATCTTCAAAAAAAAATCACTTCTACTGTCGTGGTAAACAACCTGCTTCCCTATGTATAAATGGTCTGACCCTCTAGCAACTTCAGCGCAAAATTATAGCTAATTTGCCTACAAACCTCAGGTGGTCATAATAATCTGGCCACTCAGTGTATATATATATTTGTTTATCCATTAATATATTGATGGGCAATTGAATCAATTCCAGTTTGGGGCTACTATAAATAAAGTTGCTATTAAAATACTATGCAGTCTATTATTTATAGACCAAAGTTTTCATTAATTTTGAGTACTCAAAAGTGGAATTCTTAGGTCATGGAGTGGACATGGATGTTATGTAATAATGAACTGACAATCTGTTTTCCAAGGTGACCATATTTTTCCATAATCCCTCCAGAAATGTATAGCATTTTTATTTGCCTCACATTTTTCACCAATACCTATTGTCAGTCTTATTAATTTTACCCCAAATGAAGATCCCTGATAATGAATAACACTGAGCATTTTTCATGTGTGTTTGGCCATTAGTACCTCTTCTAATGTATGTTTAAGTCTTTTGCCCATCATTTTGAGTTTTCTTTTCATGATTAATTTCTGGGAGTTCTTTATACATCTTGAGTACAAGTCCTTTGTCAGAAATATGTATTGTGATTATTTTTCCTAATCTATAGGTTGCATGTTCTTATTCTTAATGACATCCTTTGAAGAACAGAAGGTTCTTATACTGATAAACTCCAATTTATCATTTTATGGCTATTATGAATAGTGCTTTTGTGTGTCTTAAGAAATCTTGGTCTACACCCAAGATCAAAATGATATTTTTCCGAAGATTTTTCTCTTATCTTGGTTTTTCATTTTTATGTCTACATCTGGTTCATCTGAAATTCATTCCCATATAAGATATGATTGAGGGTCTAGGTCCCTAATATTTCATATGGATACAGTGTTTACAGCACTGTTTGTTTAAAAGATGATCCGTTCCCACATGGAGGTGTCTCTCCATCTTAGTAATAAATGCATGTGTGGGTCTATTTTGGGTCTCTATTCTGTTTCATCGATCCATTTCTATTTTTGCTTTGTCTTGATTATTGTACCTTCCTAATCTTGAAATAAAAACTTGGCCTATAAGTTCTTTTTAAAGATCGTTTTGGCTAGTCTGGTTTTATTGCATTTGTGTGTATTTTAGAAACAGCTTGTGATTTCTACAAAAATAGCAACAAACAAAGTTGCCACAGACAGTGTGTAAACAAATGACCTTTGGCTGTGTTCCAATAAAAAGTTTATTTATAGACACCAAAATGTTATTGTTGTGTAATTTTGCATGTCCCAAATACATGGTTTTCTATTGGACCCCTCTGTGCTTGGTTCCTTTGTTCTTCCATGTCTGTCTTCTTTGGGGTTACCTGAGTATTTTTCAGTATTCCAACTTACCTCCTCTCTTTGTGTTTTGATTATACTTCTGTGTGTTCTTATTAGTATTTGCTCTGATGATTACAATGTGTTGTTTTCCCCTTGGGCTCATTGAAGTCTGGCTTGCACATGCCAGTTCAGTGGTCAGTAAGCATCCTTAGCTTATCATGTAAATTAATGCTACCGTGTTTTATTTATATCCGAAGCTTACAACAATGCAATTCCACTTACACTCACTCTCATTCATTGGCTATTGTAATTATATATTTTATTTTATTTCTGCTGGTGTTGCAGACTCCACAGTACCTTGTTCTTATTTATTCTCTAAACCATTAACCATCTTTTACAGAATTGAAGAGAAAATTATTTTCTACTTACCATTTACAGGGCTTCTTCTGGTTTTCTGCAGCTCTGAATTTCATCTCGCATTATTTCCCTTTAGACTGAAGAACTTCATTTAGGCTAGTTTGTCATATGAGTCTGCTGACAATGAATTTTATCATCTTTGCTTTATTTGATAGCGGTTTTAATTCATCTTAATGTATTAAAAATGTTTCTGCTAGATAAAAAATAATTCTAGGTGAAAAGTTGGGGTTTTTTTCTCCCAGAACTTTAAAGATGTTGCATTGTCTTGAGACCTCCATTCATCTGATATAAAATCAGCTTTGCTCCCCTGTACTAATGTTTCCTCCCCCCTGACTGCCTTCACAATCTTTCCTTAATCTTCATATTGCAGCAGTTTGATTACGACGTGCCTAGTGTGATTGTCTTTGTAATTATCCTTCCTGGAATTCATCTGTGGGTTGTTGTCTTTCATCAATTTTTTGAAATTATTTTGCTAATACATCCTCAAATGTTTGCTTTTCTGTTCCATTCTTTCTCTCCTCTCAAAAGTCACTAAAGTCTCTTTGTTTTCAACATTTTTACACGCAGTTCCCCCTATTATTAACGTCTTAAATTAGTATGCTACATTTGTTATAATTAACAAACTCATGGATACATAATGGTTACAGTTTGTAGCTTATTCAGATTTCCTTAGTTTTTCCTAGTGTCCTTTTTCTGTCCCAGGACCCCATCCAGCATACCTTACATTCAGCAGTCGTGTCTCCTTGCGCTCCTTTGGCTATGACAGTTTCTCAGACTTTCCTTGTTTTCATGAGTTTGACCATTTTCTAAAAAATATATTTTATTGATTTTTTACAGAGAGGAAGGGAGAGGGATAAAGAGTTAGAAACATCGATGAGAGAGAAACATCAATTCAGCTGCCTCCTGCACGCCCCCTACTGGGGATGTGCCCCCAACCCAGGTACATGCCCTTGACCAGAATCGAACCTGGGGCCCTTCAGGCCGACGCTCTACCCGCTGAGCCAAACCAGTCAGGGCGAGCTTGACCATTTTTGACGACTACTGGTCAAATATATCACTGGATGGCCTTCCATTGGAATTCTTCTGGTATTATTCTCATGATTAGGCCTGGGGGCATGGGTGTTTAGGAAAGGAAGATCACAGAGGTCAAGTGTCACTCATATCATATTAAGGGTTCAACTACCAACAAGATGTATGACTGTTGATGTTGACCTTGATCCTCTGGCTGAGGTTTCTCCCCAGTATAGCCATTCTTTCCCCCCTTTCCCATTCTGTACTCTCTGACAGAAAACTGCTAGGAGCTGCCCACGCAAAATCTTGAGGTTGGAGAGTCTATATACAGATAATGTGGAATTCTCTGCCAAAGGATTTGCAACTTCTCCACAGTCCATTAATTTATTCAATCATTTGTTTATATCGTTATAGACTCATAGACATTTGTCTTATACTTTGGGCTATCATCCAATATGACTTTATTTCTTTTGTTCAAAATTTTCAAGCTTTGGCCACTTTGTTCAAACTTTGGCCATCTTTTCAAGCTATCTGTAGGTCATCTCTATAGGTCAGCATATTTAGTATAGTTATTACAAAGTCTTTATCTGTTCATTCCAATATGTGAGTCTTCTGTTATTTATTTATTTATTTATTTATTTGCCATTGCCTGATTTTTCTCTTGGTCACATTTTCCTCTTTCTTCACATGCCTAGTCTTTTTATTTTTAATTGTGAAAACACTGTGAAAACACTTTCTAGAGATTTGATTTTATTATCTCCAGGAAGAGTTAAATTACTGTTGGATAATCATTAACTTATGACTTCTTAGTTTTATGTTTTATTTGGGCAGGCCTAGTTCTGTTTTGTTCCTAATCTAAGAATGCACATTTCTATCATGAGATGTGGTCTTTACTCCCATCTGTGGCCCCCTTCTGGGAAATCAGTAGAATGCCCTCACTCTTGGTTGAACTCATACTCCAAATTCTGTTTTCCCTGCATTGGGCAGATGCAGAAATCTCTTCTCAGCTATTCCATCTTTTCAGTTATTGTTTTCCCTTTGGGTTCTTAGAAATACTTCCTGTAAAACCATAAAGAAGAAACATCTGGTAACCTAAAGACTGGAAAGTAGAGGAGAGAACTCCAGGAGACAGCAGGCTGGGCCCTGAGTGCGGGGGGAGGGTCTCAGGAGACATCCTGGGGTTAAGACCTGTCGGATGATGGTAGTGACTCAAGGCATAGAGCAAAGCTTAAATTATACTCCATAGTCCCAAATCTAGAAATAGGGGAATGTGGGGTACATTTAATTTATTTGTTTACAAAAATAGATTGATCAAATTTAGGTAAGTAAGCAGCACAAATAGAAATCACCCATCATCTTGGAGAAACATCTTCTTGGGGATTGTGTGGCATATGTAGGTGCCTTTTCATCCCCAGGTCATGAAATGTGCTGCACAACTTGGCTGCATAATATTCCATCATATGGACATACACTATTTCATGTAACTGTTCCCCTATTGGACAATGATTCTGAATATTGGCTGTTATCAATACCCTATAGCCCTAACTGGCTTGGCTCAGTGGAAAGAGCATTGGCCTGTATACTGAAGGGTCCCAGGTTCGATTCCAGTCAAGGGCATGTATCTTGGTTGCAGGCACATTCCCCAGTTGGGGATGTGTGGGAGGCAGCTGATGGATGTTTCTCTCTCATCGATGTTTCTAACTCTCTATCCCGCTCCCTTCCTCTCTGTAAAAAATCAATAAAATATATATTTTTAAAAAATACCCTATAGTGAACACCCTTGTGTGTGAGTCTATATGCTCAGCCCTGACTATGTTTCCTGATGGTAGATTTGCTGGCACAAAAGTATGGGCATTTTAAGGTATTTTAAATACACACTGTAAATATACACTCACAAGTTGGGTATTAGTGTCTTCTAGGTGCAAAATTAATCAGAGCTCTGTGAATAGAGGAATAAAGCTCATTACAGAACAGCCCCTTGCGTACCTTTTCATCCTCGGATACTAACTGTGTCTCCTGGGTGGACACAGTTGCGTTTGTGTGTGTGAGTGAGCATTTCCCATGCACTCTTTCACTTGTACTAGTCAGCTACCCTGGGAGCTATACAGGGTATGTATTGTTACTCCCATTTTATGGATGAAGAAACTGAGGCTCAGAGGGCATGTACAGCACAGTAAAAGGAATGTGAGCAGACATTCTGGGTTTGAACCCCAGCTCTGATGCCGGGCAAGTTTTACCAGCCTCTTAAGCCTCAGTCCTCTTGTGTATGAAGAGAGGAAAGACACAGCCTTGGAGGAAGAGGAAATGAGAGGACAGATGAAAAGTGTCTGGGACAAGTTGGGCACAGGGTAGGTGCCCAAGCAATGACGTCTGTGGTCTTTGTTAGGGAAGCCACATGTCAAGGTTACAGAGGCAGAACTGAGTCCACATCTCCTAACCACAAGCCGAACACATTCCGAGCACCATCTGCCTTTGAACCAAATGCCTAAACTGAGGAGGGAAGACTTTGAATTAATCTCCGTGTGGAGTTATCATTGCTGGGTCCCCAGAATCTTGCCCTTTTGTGACTCCAAAAGGGACAGAGGTCCCCACCTGAGCCAACTTTAAGAATAATGTAACCTGTAGTGAATGGCTATCAGTGGGACTGGGAGATCTTTCTCATGTTGAGCTAAACCCCAGCCTGTGCCTAGGTCCTCTCAGCCTGTTATCTGGGCATCACCCTCACCCCCTTAGATCCCTGGACAAAGGAACCAGGCCAGATTTGCTGACAACAGGGGCTTAGGAAATCCCTTCCTCACCCAGTCGTGGCTCCGGGAAAGTTATTCCAGCTGCCGGGTCAGACCATTTTGGGTAATGAATGGGCTCCCTGTACTGCTCTCTGGGAGAATGACCCTTCCTTAATCTGCGGCAGTGTCACTGAGAGATAAAATGTTTGCTCTGTGGAGCTCCCGGTGGCCTTTAGAAACTGCAAGTTCAACACCAACCAGGGAAGGGCTGCTTAAGGTTTACCCTTCCCCTTCCCAGCACAGGCCAAGGCCTCAGCCAGATGGTCTACAGATCACTGGCCTGGGTCCCCTTCCAGGCTCTTCTCGGCCGGTGAGCAAGTGGGTGTGAGGGCAGAGAGCGGACGAGGGGAGAAGAGGAACCCGTGAGGCTCTCTGTTCCATGTCTGTGAGCAGAGGACCTCCCCCCAGGCTGAATAGAGAGCAGAATGCTGTGGGGCCCATGGGAGGGGGGTGACGCCCACTCTCTTAACCTCCCTGTGCTGGGTTCCTACAGGGTGGAGGGGCTGGAGGGGACTCCCAGCTCTGACTTCTGGGGTCTGTGTTTCTTGGCAAGAAGAGCCTGGTGGTCTTCCCCAAGAGGAGTGACATGTCCATGGTCCCCCGGGTCCCTACACAGAGGGGTTCAGGTGGCCTGAATGAACTGACACTCGGGAGGGAGCCCCTGTTACTAAGTGTCCCCTGAGAGCCCAGTACTACGCTGGGACCACCCTTGCCCCTGAGCCACCCCCCCCCACACACACACACACCAGCTTCATAAGAGAGCGGTCTCACCTTGACCCCTCCCTTCCCACCTCCCTGCTTTTACACCTGCAGTCTCCCCATCCCAGCACACCTTCCCCTCCTCTATCCAAATCCTACCCAGCCAAGGCCTGCCTGCCTCTTCTAGGAAGTCCTCCCTGATGTCCGACAGCCAAACCCCCAGTGGCTCCCCCCAGCTGGTCCTCTGGTTGCTCAATTTCCCAACAGTTTCGATTTTGCTGCCGTGAGGCGCAGACACAAGCATGAGCTCATCTCATTATGTCACCAGGTTAATCAATATTTACTGGACTTGGAGCCAGGCACTGTGGGGGGTGCAAAGGGGACAGAACAAATGTCCAGGGAGCACCTGCAGGTGCCCCAACCTCATGCCCAGTGGGAACCTGTGGGGTCCTGGCGGACTCCTCACCCTGTTGGGAAGATGAGGAACCCAAGCCAGAGTCAGGGAGGGGGCTGCTCAGCTCCTGCAAAGTCAGTGGCTGGAATTCAAAACCAGGCCAGACTCCAAGTTCCAATCTGCCCGTTACCTGCCCCAGGCTGCCACCTCCTCCCAGCTGGAGCAGGATTTGTCCATTAGCCTGGAGTCCTCCGGTCACACAAGCAGGACTCAGGCAGCCACAGCGAAACAGAGAAAGGGGAAAATTGGAACAAGAAGACAGAGCCATTATACCACCTGTCAGTGACACGCTCGCCACCTCTGCTTACTCTCAGCTCAGCCCCAGGCTGTGCCTCCCCCTGGGGACTCTGCCCACCCTTCCTCCAAGCTGGCCCCAGCGCCCTGCTCTAGCTGAGAAGCCACAGGGCATAAAGGAACCCACCTCCAGGCTCTGGCTCCAGCTGCTCTCTCCCCTGCTTTCTGGGGCTGGTCCCTCACCAGCTGAATGTGCGGAGAAATATTCAAGGAACAGATGGTGCTGCTGGTCCTGGGACCAGGAGAGGGAGGCCCAGCCCTGAGACTGGTGCTGGGTAATACGTTCATCCTTGGAGCCGTAACAACGTGCCTGAGTGTGAAAGGGGTGTGTGTGCATCTGTGAGTGGGGACAGGAAAGCCCTCTGTGCCCCCAGACCCTTTACTGGAGCTCTGGGCCGTGCGGGTGGCTGGGGTGGGTTCCTGGTCTGCTGACAGAGGCCTTGCTTGATGAGTGTCAGCTAATGAGCATTACTGGTGACCTCACGGACTTTATTTTCTCAGTCAGCCTCGATTAGAAAGGATGAGGGAGATGGGGAGAGAGGGAAAATTGAATTCCAAGCTTTCACGATTGACAGTGGCTCAGGAAATGAACTCTGCCTCCCTTGTTACAGATGAGGAAACTGAGGCCCTGGGAAGGAGCCCAGTATTCACACAGCCAGTTATGGCAGAGCTGGAAGTAACCTGGGACTAACCCAGGGCTGGCCAACAGTGCATCTGTGTGAGATGGTGTGCGCATGTGTGTGTGTGTGTGTGCATGTGTGCTTATGAACCTGTATGTGGGCCTATGTGTGTGTCCATGTCTGTGTATGTGCCTATGTGTGTTTGTGTATCTGTGCCTGTAGGTGTGGTTGGGTGTGCCTGTATGTGTGTGTGTGTGTGCATGCCTGTCCATGGGTGTGTATGCAGGCTTTACTAGGGTATGTACATGACTGTCTTAAGTTGTGTGTTCAGCAGTCTCAGGGCAGGCATGTGAAGTTCACATTTGTCCAGGTTGCCGGTGCGTATTAGTGTGAACAGGTGTGTGAGAGTGGGGGGTGGGAAGGGCGGTGATCTCGGGCCCTGCTGGAGGGCGTGGGTGCCTATCTCAGCAGAGCCACTGTGTGCCTGGCCCACCCTGAGTGAAGTTGGTCCTCTCTGCTAGCTGATGCTTCCACCCCAGAGAATTCCTGGCTCTGGGTCAGAGGCAGTAAGGAACCCAATTGTTTCTATTTAGTCTTTAGATTATGAAAATTAAATTTAAACTCTTTGCAGGGAGGTAATTTTTCCTAATCATTCATCCTCTACACAGATCTCCACAACTTGATTACGTCTAATTAGATTTAATTGGATGGAGAGTGATTTCTTTTCTCTGAGAAGATGAACCACCAAGAAGGGCACCATTTGTGGCCCAGTGAATCCCTACTCCCAACAAGACGCCCACCAGGGCTCCAGAGCTTGGGTCTGGTGAGGACAGGCCAGGGGGACTGGCATGGGCTGCATCTGAGGCCTCCCCTCTCTCTGCTTCTCTCCTGGTCACTTGCTCTTTCTGCCACTGAATCCCTCTCAGTGTGTCTGTGTCTCCTGTTGTCCCCAAATATCTCCCGGTTTGTGCTTCTGTGGCCCCTGATATGAGTCTTGACTGTGCCAGGGGGTCGCCCTCCCTGCACTCCTTCTCTCTCTGCTGGGAGATGAACGAGGCTTTCCCCACATTGCTGAGGGGTTATACTCACAGGGTCTTCCGTGTGTGTGTGTGTGTGTGTGTGTGTGTGTGTGTGTGTGTCTGCCCTAATCTCCTCTTCTTATAAGGACCAATTGGATTAGGGCCCACCCATACAACCTCATTTTAACTGAATTACCTTTTTAAACATCCTCTCTCCAAATATAGTTAAGGCTTTAACACCTGAATTTGGGGAAGGGACACAATTCAGCCCATAACAGAATACACTGAGTGGCCAGGTTATTATGACCACCCCATCAGTACTTCGTTGGGCCACCTTTCGCCTTCAATACTGCGGCAGTTCTTCTTGGCATTGACTCCACGAGATGTTGAAAGGTGATGCGAGGAATCTGACACCATGCCTGATGAATAGCACTGTCCAGTTCTGTGAGATTTGATGGTTGTGGAACCAGCTGCCTGATGGCTCTTTTAACTTCGTCCCACAAATGCTCAATTGGACTGAGATCTGGTGATGGTGGGGGCCACCTAAGCAAGGCAAAGTCTCCTTCATGTTCTTGAAACCACTCCTGCACAATATGAGCACCGTGGCATGGCGCATTGTCTTGTTGGAAGAAGCCATCTCCATTGGGATACACCATCAACATGATAGGATGAACTTGATCAGCAACGATACTTAGGTATGTTGTGCTATTCAGACGTTGTTCCACACAAATTAAAGGGCCCAAATCATGCCAGGAAAACATGCCCCAAACCATAACACTGCCCCACCAGCTTGAAGGGTTGTACTCATGCATGTGGGGTGCATGCTTTCATGCTGTTTCCGCCAAATTCTCACCCTGCCATCTGCATGATGCAACTGGAAACGTGATTCATCGGACCACATGACTTTTTTCCAATGCTCGACTGTCCAATCCTTGTGTTCCTGTGTGAATTGGAGATGTTTTATCTTGGTAACTGCAGACAGAAAAGGTGTTCAAACAGGCCTTTGGCTTCCATATCCCATATGATGCAGTGTACAGCTAATTTGCCTACAAATATCAGGTGGTCATAATAATCTGGCCACTCAGTGTATATCTAAGAGAATTGAGTGTATATATCTACAGATCACTCACGTGTCAGTGGTCATAGAAGCTTTATTTAAAATAGCCACACACAAAAAGAAAAGCAACCCAAATGTCCATCTATGAGAGAATGGACAAATCGTAGCTGGGATGGTTATTGTAGTTTCTTTGGTAAAATCTATATTTCCTAATTTTTTAGCTTCTTATAAATCTTGATTATCTGTGCTCTCTCTCTCTCTCTTATATATATATATATATATATATATATATATATATATATATATCCCCACATTTATAATGTTCATATGATAGTGTAATAGCAGATTGTATTTTTTTAGGTTTCCGTACTTTCCAATTTATTTTAAAATGGTAGCTTTGAAGATATGTGTTTAGAATACATGACTAAGTTTTTATTCTCCAAGTAGTTTAAATTGTGTTGGGGCCGTCTGCAGATGTCTGAGGTAGTCACATGTTTTCAAAAGGCCTGTTGTTATGGATAGTGCCTAGAGGAGTCATGTAAGCCCTCCAGGCATACAATAAATATTATCTGATGAATCTGACAGAAGCAAACAAGAAATGGCTTTATTTTACCCTTGTTACTCCCTTGTGCTAATCTTAAGTCTTGGTGGGAAATCTTTGAGTAGGTTCATAATGTACATGACAGAAATAAGTTTCGTGTGATCACTCACCTTCCTGTAGCTTTGGAAGTTTTACCTTCGCCTTAGTTTTGGAATTAAATTCTAGTATTTTCGTTGTTGTTTGTAATGAACACATTAAAGACTACATTGAAAAATGAATAAACTACCAATGTAAATAAAACATATATAAATATCGCAGATACAATCCGAGGAAAAAATAGGCAAAAGACACATACTTTATGGTTTCGTTAATATGAACTAATTTATCTTGAAAGAAGTCAGAATAATGGCTCTCAGGATTGGGCAGATTAACTAGAAAGCGGTACCATATTGCACTCTATCTTGACCTGGGTGGTGGTTACATTGGTGCACACCCTGACTGAAGAGACGGAGAAACAGAGTTTCGTTCCTGATAGAAGAATCTGAAATGACACATCACAAAAGTGCAGGCACCGGAAGGGAAGGAGTCTGTGCTTATTTTTACAATCTACCACATGAACACTTAAGATGTGTGTCTTTTACCATATGCAAGTTATATCTTAACATAACAAACCAAAAAATATAAAGGCCGGGTCAGATGATTACAGAAGGTAAGCGTGGCCCCAGTATGTATCTAGGTTTTCTTATATTCTACTAGAGGCCCGGTGCACGGATTTGTGCACTGGTGGGGCCCCTCAGCCTGGCCTGTGCCCTCTTGCTAACCGGGACCCCTCAGGGGATGTAGTAGTGCGTGAAGCGACAGGTGGTAGCCACGGAGGAGCCTGAACCCCGCCCAGGTGCCATACCACTCCCACTCATCCCAGTCCGGCTGCACCTGCAACCACCCGCTGCTCAGTAGTGCTGTGTGGAGGCAGGAGATGCTCGAACTGCCACAGCTGCGCTCGCCAGCCATGAGCCTGGAGTCTGGCACCTGTTGGCAGCTGAGCGGCACTCTGCTGTGGGAGCACACTGACCACCAGGGGGCATCTCCTGCATTGAGCATCTGCCCCTTGGTGGTTGGTCAGTGCACATCACAGTGACTAGTCGACGGGTCACTCAGTCATTTGGTTGTTTGGTCGCTTAGGCTTTTATATATATGGATTCTAACTAATCCCTTCCTTAAGGAAACCAGCATTCTGAGGAGACAGAAGTTGCTACATGGTGTGTGTGTGGCAGGGGGTGTTATCGTAGCTACACCACCTGTAGCCTCAGTCAGGTTTCGCTCAGGTGGGATGAAGGGAGCAGATGTTATTAATGGACTAAATTGGGAGGAGCTGGGCTAGGGAAATCAGGCCAAGAAGTGGACTGAGGAAGAGCAACATCCTGGATCCGCTGGCAGAGCAGATGATGGATTGATTTTCAGCACCATGGAGAGTTCTGGTGGCAGACGGCAGGCTTTCCTCTTTATGAGTCCTGGGACCACTCATTACCCTTTGTCTTACAGGTAGAATTATCTGGCTAGCAAATAAAATTGACTCTCACAAACTGCCAGGAGTGAGTGCTGGGCTGTGGAAACAGACTGAGTTCAAGTCATGGCTGCACCACGCAGCAAAGACTTGTGACCTTAGAACAGTTACTTAAATTAACATCTGTTTGTCTCTCAAATGAAGAAGACAATGGTAGCTGCCTTTCAGGAATGTGGTAAGGACTAAAGCAAAATAAGGGAAATAAAGAGCTTAACAAAGTAGCTGGCATATGGTAAGCGCTAAAAAGTTGGCTATTATTATTGGCCACCTTTGTATTATTACCCCCCAACGCTTTTTTTTAACATAAGATGGGAAGTATTCAGAAGACTTCCATGGCCTCAGATGTCTGGCAACTTGTTATATGACCTTAGGTGAGGAGCTAGTTCACCTACCTGGCCCCGTCCCCATTCTGTAAAATGAAACTATTTCCTTTTTTTTACATTGTTAAATTGTATCTTTTTACCAAGAGAACATATTCATCTATCACTTGGTAAAATAAGTAAAACACTAAAACCAAATAATAAAATAAAAGGAAGGATTTTACTCTCAGTGGCACTTGCGGTCCCTATAAGCCCTGTCTGTTCCGGGCCTTGGATTCAGGATTTGGGGGTGAACAGAATTGGTGTGGGGGTCAAATGAGAAGTAATGACATCGTTGGGGCAGGGAATTCTGACTCTAAAGAATGCTCAGAGAGAATGCACTGGCCATATCAAGACTTTTAGCTCTTATATTACGATCCCCCTAACTCCCCCCTCCCCCCCACACACACACACTCGCCCAACTTACGTTCAGGCTTTTGGCCCCTCTGAGCCCTTTGGCCAAGCTGGCCTTGTGTCAGCTTCTTGACTTAACCATATTTCCTCTCTCCTCAGAGCCCTCTCACATGCTGTGCCCTTTGCAATATCATTCAGAGTCTTGCAATGGAAGTAATAAAAAACAACTGAAACCAGTTTAAAATATAAATAAAAAAGGAGAATCACTGGTTCATTTACCTGACAAAACCAGGAGTGGATGGCTTCAGGCATGGCTGCTTCCCCAAATGACATCACTTCAGGACATGGCCTTCCCATCGCTTCTGTCTTGGCATCATCACAGTCGCGCTGTCCCCAGGTGGGAGATGGATACTGGTAGCGTCGGGCGTATGTCACCCTGGCTACACACACCTCTTTCTTAACAGTTTTAGCACAGCCTCTGGTATGAATCTCATTGGCCTGGATTGAGTCGTCTGCCCACTCCTGAAAGGATCATTGTGACCAGCAGGTGAAGTGAACTGAATGCCCAGGCTTCGGGGGCAGGAGCCAGGGGATGGGTTCGCCCACCTGGAGGGTCTGAGAGCTGCTTTCAAAGGGAAATTGGGAGTGGTCTTACCGTAAGAAGAGCGATGGATGTGGGATAGGTAAACAGAAGCCCACTACACGTTCTCCTTGACTCCTTCTTGGTCTCAGCATAAGTGGCACTTCTTCAAAGAAGACTCCCCTGACCCCTCTTATGTCAGAGCCCACTATCCTTTTCCTTTGCTTTTTAGCTCTTATCATTCTTGGCAGTGCTAAATATGTACACGATCATACACATGTTCACTCACACACCTGCACACACGTGCACTCAAATAAACACTCTCATATACTCATTCGCAAACACTCATACATGCATACACTTGCACACACATGCACTCACATGAATAGTCTCATATATAAACATTCATACATGTACATGCTGTCACACATAGCAGATGCATGCATACATACTCACATAAGCACATGCTCACATGCATATATGCAAAGTCACATGTATGCACACACACAAGCACAAATGTGTGACTAGGTGCTCAGTGCCTGCCCTCTGCACTTTACTGTGGACCCACAGAGGCGGGACCTCGTCTGCCCGGCCCACTGTGGGATCCCAGCACCCATCACGACGCACCATCACTTTGTGTCCTCGCTTTTCCAGTCTCCCATACAAGGGGGCTTTGGAAAGTCAAATACAAACAAGTGGCCGCATCTTTCCTCTTCCCTCTTCCTTACTCCCTCTCCTTCCCTCACTCTGCCCACCTCCCAGCCCTCCTTCTCTCTCTGTGCCCCTCCCCTAACCCCTGCATTCCTCGCCCTTTCCTCTTTCTCTGCCTCTGTCCCAGGACATCACCCTCTCCCCAGCCCTCTCCACCTTCTGAAGCTAATTAAATGATACCATGGAATTAATTCATTTGCATTTGGTTCTAAAGAGCCACAGAGCACCAGCGCGTGCTCATTAACTGGCTCCGGGCAGAGGGCTGTAATGAACCGGTTTTATTACAACCATCATCTCGCCTCTCCTGAGAGGCTATGAGGCTGTTATGTATTCATTCGTTGGGAAGAAAGGTGACCACAAACCTGAGTGCCTGGGGTTGGCGGGGTGAGTGGGGGGTTCTCCTAGATTTGGGGAAAGTCTAGGCTGCGCTCGCCCTGGCTGGGCTGTTACTGAGCTGCCACCATAACCATGAAAGGCAAAAATCCCCTGAGACTCTGACTGGAGCTCAGGCCGAGCTCCCCAGCCGGGGTCTCCGGAGCTCCCGCGGGTGCTGGCCGCAGGGGCCCTGAATTTACCTGTGTCCCAAGCGCTATCTCTAGACGGGATAATTGGCCTGGCAAGTAATTGAGCTTCATTTTATTCTGTGTGCTACTGATTCCCGTGTCAGAGAAACTCACTGACAGGCGTTTCTGCTTCCCAGTAGCCTCTGTCCAGTGTGCATCCCTCTCGTGTTGGGGTCTCATAGCAGTGGCAGGGCCCCCGACATAGTAACAGCAGCCATCCACTCTGAGCACCGGCTGTGTGCTCAGCACGGGGCTTAGTGATTTAATCTTCACAACCCCCTTGGAGGGAGGTGCTGTCATTATCCCCACTTTGTGGGTGAGGAAACTGAAGCTCACAGAATTACTGTGTCCAAATCCTCAATGCACCTTTACAGCCTGGTGTGGTGCACTGAGGATTTGATCCCAGGTCTGCCCAACAGCACAGCCTCACCACGGCTTTCTACCACCTGTCATTTAAAGGACAGCTCCCAGCCTGCAAGGCTCCCCAGACTTGCATTAATGATTTTTAAAATCTGTCCCTACATTCCAAATAATCTGACGTTATGGGCTTTCTGTGTGCCCAACTGTATTCTAGAATTTTACACATATTATCTCATGTAATCCTCGCAACGACCCTATGAGGGAAGTACTATTATTACCCCATTTTCCAGATGAGAAAACTGAGGCACAACAAGATTAGTTCACTTCCTCAATCCACAGCGCTGGTATAGGCCAGGGGGGCATTGAATCTGCAGTGAGGCTCCCCTGTGCACATCTGACCCAGAATATGGTTCCACTTATGTACTTGTTCATGTTGCTGCTGTAACAAATTACAAACTTAGTGGCTTACACAATACCCATGTATTATTCTATAATTCTGGAGACCAGAAATCCAAGATCGATCTCACTGGGCTGAAATTCAAATGTCCACAGGGCTGTTTCCCTTCTGGAGGTTCTATAATCATTTCCTTGCCTTTTCTAGCTTCTAGAAGCCGCCTGCATTCTTCAGACTGTCGTCCCTCCCTCCATCTTCAAACCCAGCAACAGCAGGTCAAATTCTCCTCATTGTTCTGAACTCCTCTTCTGGTCCCTTCTTCCATTTTAAGGCCCCCTGTGATTAAAGTGATAACATGGGTCCCCCGAATAATCCAGAATAACCCCCATATTTTAAGATCAGCTGATTATCAACCTTCATTCATCTGCAACTTCATTCCCGTTTGCCATGTGAGGTAAAGTAGCATGTCACCAGTTCCTAGGATTAGGACAGGGACTCTTGGGGGGTGGGGGGCGGTCATTGCTCTGCCTACCTCAGTGTAATCACAGCTATCCTCTGTGGGGGGCCCACTATGTGCTGGGCACTGTGCAAAGGCTTTATCACCACACAACAAGCAGGTGAGGGACAGATCACCACTCCCACTTGACAGGTGAGAAAACTGAGGCTTTGGCGACAGAGGGGCTGCCACGATTTCTCAAGGGACAGCCACTGGCCTTGGGTCCTCTGGGGTCTGACAGGTCTGACTGCGGAGCCCCCTCTTCCCGGCCCTGTACTTTGAGAATGGAGTAGGGATTTATTTTTGTTTCTGACCAGATATGGGGATGCTGAAGCTGCCTTCAGAAAAGAGTGGAGCTGGCCGAGTCCCTCGGCTCAGTGACAATACCTCCTGCTCACTCCCACCCTGGTGGTCAGGCCCAGCCCAGTCAGACCCAGGTCATATGAGCTAACTAGGCCAGCTCCCTTCCCCACCTCCTTCCTCCTTGCTTTATTAGAAATTAGATGCATTCAAGAATTCTGCTGACCCCTTGTATCACAGCAGAACTTGGGGCCCCAGAGGCCCCTTACTCTGCCAAGGGCCTTTTCCAGAGTTGAAATTTGTTAACTCATTAGCCGGGAAGCAGCCGCACTGCTAACAACCCCGGGGTGTATAAACCATCTGTGCCTGGCATCCTGGTACAGGCAGCTGGACCGTCATGCCAACAGGGCCTCCTCCTGCCTTTTCCTGAGCCACAGGAGGTGGAACCTGCAGGATTAACAAGCTCTAATCTCCCTGAGGATAGAGAGACAGGTACAGGTGGTACTTGGAGGGAAGCTAGGGGAGAGACCTGGAGGGGTGATCTGGGCAGGGAAAGGGAGATATCAAATGGCCAAGAGGGGAGAATTCAATTTTTCTGAGCACTCTCCTATGTGCCAGGCATTTATATGCACCCCTTGGCCAAACCTCATCACCTTGAGATACAGATGTTGTCACCAATCCCATTGTGTGATTATGCCCATTCTGCAGATGAGGAAATCGAGGTCCAGAGAGGTTAAATGATCTGCCTAAGGCCTCATAGCTTAGCCCCTAGTGACCCCTAAGTCCATTTTCTTCCTCCCTCCACACTGTCTACATTTATTCTTCACTCTGGGAGGGTCCCCATTGTTCCCCCACCCCTGTTATCCCCCCCAAAACCACCAGGAAGGTCCTTAAGAAAAAGAAACTTCTATAAATCCCAGCCTTCAACAAGGAGAGGCCGAGAGGATTCCTCCTGAGAAGCAAACATTTCCGGCAGGTAAATCACCAGCCTCTTAGCCATGCAGGTGCAGACCCCACCCTCCTTCCGCAGGAAGTTTGTCAATCAGAACTTAGGCCTGGGCTACAGAACTTGCTGAGGGGTAAGTGAGGCAGGAAGCAGGGGGAGAAATGCAGAGAGGAGAGCAGCACCCAAGCCAGGCCTTGGGGGGCTCTAGGATGGAAGGCAGGGGGACAGTGAGGGACTATTGCTCCCACCTGCACCTCCAGGGGTTAGACAAGATGCTGCCTGGGGCCCCTGCCAGCCCTGACATCCTGTGGGTCCCTGACCCGGGTGTCTGGGGGCAGCTGGAGCAAATAGGCTGGGCTCAGGGAAGAGGCTGGAGAGGGGATTAGGAGTTGGTAGGAAGAGGGGGTTTAATTGTCACGGAGGACAGGCCCAGGGTGGTGCACAGCAGGACCCTGGGCCAGGGGAGCTGGGAGGAAGCCAGAGGTGTGGGACTCCCTGGGGGATAGTCTAGGGCTGGGTCAGTTCTGGTTCTGCTGCTGCCGGCTGTGTGACCTTGGACAAGTCTTGCGGCCTCTCTTGCCTCAGTTGCCTCATCTGCATGGTGGAGATGATTATTCCTGACCTGGCGGCAGGGCTGTTGGGAGGACCAAAGGAGGTGAAGGTGAGAAAGGCCATTCAAGAAGGGCCATCTTGTGCACAAGAGGCAGTGCCTGGCCACTCCCCTGGGCAGGGCCTAGACCAGTTCCACCTGCCTCTGCTCCCACCCTTCTGGTCATGGGCCAGTCACTGGAGTCCCATTGCTGAGAGCCCAGCTGATTGGAGGAAGCAGGGTCTTTATGCAAATGAGCTGCTCCCTCCCTTCACCCCCTTCTCCTCCCAGGTCACCATCATTGGGGCCTCACATTTGCTGCCTGAGTTTCCCCAGGAATGGTGGGGCCTGTAACACACTGGACGTACTGTCTAAATGCACATCAGCTCTGGCTGTCTCTCCCCAGGACCTAATCCCTGGCCGCCTCGCCTGCTGTGTGACGATGGGCCAGCACTTCACCGCTCTGAGCCCGTGTCCTCCCTGTTATTTACACATTACTTACACGGTGTATTTACACACTCTTGCAGTCCTCACACAAACATTTCTTGGGAGCCTCCTGTGTGCCAGGCCCTGGTCTGGACACAGAGGGCATGGAGGTGGCAGTGGAGATGGGTTCCTGCTCTCTTGGACTTTCCATCCTAGTGGGCTTCCCTCCTGCGGAGCTGGCTGGGAAGGTGTGTGTAAGTGGCCAAGAGCCAAGGCAATGCAGAGCGGGTAGGTCACCAGCAGAGCCCAGGCCAGGCCAGG
Source organism: Myotis myotis (assembly GCF_014108235.1). Lineage (NCBI taxonomy): Eukaryota > Metazoa > Chordata > Mammalia > Chiroptera > Vespertilionidae > Myotis > Myotis myotis. Next base: position 17,995,332 of record NW_023416324.1, read on the forward strand.
TGTGACATACCCTGTGAGGGGAGCCGCCATGTGGGTTTACAGACCCACAACCCATCGAGGTCACTTCCTAGTGCGGGGAGTCCCAGTCCCCGGGCAAGACTCAGCTCCTGGTGGGAAGCCAAGACCTCCTGGGTCCCCTTGTCTCCTCAGGCCCACCCCAGGGCCCACAGGCCACACACGTGAGGGTCACCTGGTCATCATGGCCCCTGGAAGAGTAGCCCTCAGCTCCCTCTTTCCAAGTTCACTGTCCTCCCCTCCAGTTTAAGAACATCCAGCAGAATCACCTTGGGACAGGGCTGGAGTGGGGAGGCGGGGAGGCGGGGAGCGAGGAGGCTGGGGGTGGGGGCTGGGAGCAGGGAGATTGGAGCTTGGGTGGGGAGGGTGCTGGAGGGGAGGCTGGGAGCTGGGTCTCCTTATCAGAAGACTCTGCCTGCTCACCATCCCGCAGCCACTGCGGGGGCAGTGGCTTCCCCCACCAGAGCTGATAACAGAAATTTTAATGATTATGATTATCACCTGAACAATTGGAAGCTGCCACAGATAATTAAAATGAGGTTTGGCTCCTCCTCGCCCATTTCTCCCCTCAGCTTTAAATCTGATGGTAATTTCGCAGCGCACCTGGAAACAAGAGTAACTGAGAAGGACATTCTTGCAGAAAGGAGGCTGGAGGTGAATGTGGATGAGGATGCATAGCTGGGGATGAGAGGCACATGTGTGCATGTGTGCACATGAGGGTGCATGAGTTGGTGTGTGCATGTGTGACCCCATGTACTTGTGCGCATGTGCAATGATTGGGGAGAAGGGGTGTCAGGGGCCAGGCAGCACCTTATAGGGCAGAGCACAGGAAGTGGGGGTCAGGTGACAGAGGATGGCCTGAGGATACTGGAGAATGGGTGACGGGGTGCAGGTGCAGGTCTGTCCCTGGAGGTAATGGCCAGGGGCCTAGCGGCTGGCTGGTCCCCCACTTCCTGGCTGTTCACTTCCCTTCTCTGTTGAAAAGTAGAGCTGCTAAGGGGAGTAGACACCCATCTAGCACCTGAAATGACATGTATGAGCTGATTCAAAACCAGTTCAGGGAATGCCATTGTCTCCATTACTCCTGCTGACTGAAGCTGGCTGTCCCCAGGCCTGGGTGCCTCCTGCTGACTCCACCTCCCTCAGCAACCCCCTTCCTCTGCCACGCAGGACTCATAAACCTGCCCTGCCCTCCCTGGACCCCACACCATAAATTCTAGAAACAACGGACAACTGTCAGTCTGAGCTCCCTTCCAGCCGCAGCACTAATTAGCTCTCACCCCCACCTGCAGCAGCCCTGACTCCCCTGTCCAGCATCTGCGAGGCGGCAGCTTCTCACCTGAGCTGGTTTCTTGGGGTGGGAGGGGGAGGACATGGGGCCAGCAAGACCAGGCTGGAAGTGGGGCAGCAGCCTGGCTCCAAGATGCAGGTATGTGCATCCGAAGGAAGCATTTAGGTGATCAAGTCCACACCCTCATTTCATTCACTGGAAAAACTGAGGCCTGAAGCAGGCAAGGGACTCTCCCAAGCTCACACCAAAAATCAACTCCTTAGGCCACCCTGGGTGGGGAAATGAAAAGGTTTGTTTAAAGGACAACAAGCAGACAGGTTTCCTACAGTATGGACAGAGGGCTGGAAGGGGTGTGGTAACTAGAACGCGTGGTCTCTAGATGCCAGATTAAGGAGTTTTATTATGAAGACTAGAGGCCCGGTGCACAAAAATTTGTGCACTCGGGGGGAAGAGGGGGTCCCTCAGCCCGGCCTGTGCCCTCTCGCAGTCTGGGACCCCTCGGGAGATAACGACCTGCTGGCTTAGGCCTGCTCCCGGGTGGCAGAGGGCAGGCCCAATCCCTAGGTGCAGCCCCTGGTCGGGCTCAGAGCAGGGCCGATTGGGGAGTTGGGGTGCCGCCCCGTCATGCACAGAGCAGGGCAGATTGGGAGGTTGTGATGCCACCCTCAGTCATGCTCAGGGTAGGGCCAATTGGGGGTGGGGCACCGCCCCCTGTCACACTCAAGGCAGGGTCGATGGGGAGGTTGCGGCGCCACCCCCTGTCACGCACAGAGCAGGGCCCATCAGGGGGTTGGGGCACCACCCTCTATCACCCACAGAGCAGGGCCGATCAGGAGGTTGGGGCACCGCCACTCTCACACTCAGGGCAGGGCCGATTGGGAGGTTATGGCTCTACCCCATCAAACACAGAGCAGGGCCCGTGGGGGGGGAGAGGGTTGGGGATCTCTCCCCTATCAGGCACAGAGCAGGGCTGCTCAGGGGGTTGGGGCTCCACCCCCTGTCATACACAGAGCCGCAGGGCGATCAGGGGGTTTGGGCGCTGCCCCCTGTCACGCTGATCCCGGTGCCGGGAGGCATATTACCCTTTTACTATATAGGGTAGAGGCCTGGTGCATGGGTGGGGCCATCTGGTTTGCCCTGAAGGGTGTCCTGGATCAGGGTGGGGTCCCCACTGGGGTGCCTGGCCAGCCTGGGTGAGGGGCTGAAGGCTGTTTTCAGGCTGGGAGTGACTGAAGCTCCCAACTGCTCCTTTTTTCTTTTTTTTTTTTTTTATTCTGGGCCAGCTTTACCTTGAGGCTTGGCTCCAGCTCTTAGGCCTCCGGGGCTGAAAGTAGGTTTCTGGCCTTTGCTTACAATGTTGCGAATCTGCTGGCTGAAGTCCAGCGGTATTTGTTACAATGTTTCTTAAACTGCCCACTCAGAGGCCTGCAGCAGCAGGCGGGGAACGTTGGTTTCCTCCAACGATCCTCCATCACTGAGGCAAGCAAGCCTCATGTTAGTTTCAAGCTGCCTGGCTGCCGGCCGCCATCTTGGCTGATAGTTAATTTGCATATCTCGCTGATTAGCCAATGAAAAGGGTAGCGGTCGTACGCCAATTACCATGTTTCTCTTTTATTAGTGTAGATAACTGGGAACTATGGATGTTTCCAGATTCCATCTGCTTCTCTCCTCCTGCACTGCCTGCACCCTGTGCAGCCCCCAGCTCTGACACCTGCAGTGGCCCCTGCCAGGTCTCCTGCTTAAAACCATCCAGGGGCTCTGCTGCTCCCAGAATCAACGTCAGAGTCCTCGTGCGGCCACGAGGCTGTTCGGGAACGGACAGCCATCTCCAGCCACTTCTGTGGCCTCGTCCTGTCCCGCAGTTCTGCATATAGCATGGCTTGGCCCCCCGGGCTTCCATCATTGCTAGATGGTGTGAGGCCTTTATGTTCACTGTCCCAGTGCTGGGACATCCTCCATGGCTCCTGGCCGGGGACACTCTTCTCATCCACAGATGTCAGCCGTGAGTCTTAAAGCCTTCCCAGCCCCCTGGGAAAGGACCCCGCCCCCGGCACTCTGCGGTGCACCATCCTGCTTCATTTCCTTCACTGCACTGGACACGTTCAGAAATTACCCTCTTCTGTTCATCGTGCGCTGATTGTCAGTCTCCCCACGAGGCTGCAAGCTCTGTGGGGCTGGGACCTCAGTTTTTTGTGGGTTTTTTTTTTTTCTGAGGGGTGTGCCCTGCTGTATTCTGAGCCCGCTGCACTGTGCCAAGCACATAGTAGATGCTCAAGAGACACCTGGTGAATGAACGAACGAATGAATGAATGAATGAGCTAGGCCTGGAGCTTAGGCCTCCTAACTCCCAGCATAGGGCTCCCCCTGCTCCAGGTTGTTGGCAGGGAGGGGCAGTGGGTTTAAGAGGAGTCAGAGGCTGATCCCTCCCGGCTGGAGGACACTGTCTCCTAGCACCCTAGGGTCCTGGGCCTCCAGGCACAGACCTCCCACGTGTCACTCTCACCTCCCCTGGGGGTCTCTCAGGTCTGGACAGACTCTGGCACCTGGGACCCAGCCAACACGCTGGGAGGATGAAGAGCAATGCCCGGGGGCTGGCTTGTCCATGGGCCTGCCCTAAGGAGTCCCCAGGCGCCAGGGGGAGTCAGGGGCCTGTCCTTACAAGACGCCTGCCTGCTGGAGGGGACAGCCCTGCCTTTAAAACATCCAGTCTGCAGGGGGAGTCCCAGTTCTGTCCGAGGTCAGGAGTCCTCTGGGAGACCAGGCAGTGCCGAGGAGCCCCAGTCCCTGCAGACCCACACAGAGGCAGCTCACATGGTAAGGCAGCCCCTCTCACAGGTGGGCACCCCCTCCCTGAACTCTGGCCTGGGGCACAGGGGCAGACTGCAGAGGAAGGGACAGTGCCCGGGGCCCAAGCACAGCTCCCTCCAGGGACACAGACCCCATCAGTATCCTCCCTGGCCTAGTGGAGGGAGGGGGACCTGCATCTGAGCCTCACTGTGCCCCCAACAACCTGTGTCGGTGTGGACAGACCCCTGCCCCCTCCAGGCCCGTCTCCTCACCTGTGACTTGGGGCTGGGCTGGGTGACAGCTAATGCTGCCTCTGCCTCCACCCTGGAACCTTCTCTCTTGTCTCTGCACCCCCTCGCCCCCACCCCTCGTACCCCTGGTTCATTATCTTACAATTTTAGAAACAAACTTGGCTAATTTCTTGGCTAATTTCACCCAATGGGGAGGCCAGGTGGGCGCCCCGCTTCCACTCCACCACCCATCCTAATGCATCGTCTGACACTTTCAATTTGTTTTTCAATTCCTCTACCATCCAAAATGACGATTAAATTTCCAGCGTAAATACAGCTTTACCAACTGAATTAATCACGCTGAGGAGGGGCAGACCAGCAGCAGCTCCGGCATTAACCCTTCCGTGCCCACTGAGACCCTGCAGGGAGCCCCAAGGATCTGGGGGCCTCTGGGAAGCTATCACTCAGAGCCTCACTGGGGTCACCTGACCCGGCCCCCTTGACCTCTTACAGCCCTTCTCCTGTGGGGAGTCTGGGAGAAGAGTCTTGACCCAGTCACCCTCCCCATCAGGACAGAGTCAGGGACACCAGCCCCTTGTCCCCTGGCGTGTTTCCTTCCTGACCCTCCCCCAACCCTTCCAGGGTGGGTGCTCCATGGCAACATGGGGCATAATGTGGGTGTATCCAGGGTTTGACATTTTCCAGGTGACACATGGGGCCAGAACTCCTGCAGGTGTGACGGCAGGGGCCCCCATGATCACAGAACCTGGGTTGATGAGAAGCAGCTTGCCGCCCCCTCACACACAACCCTCTCCATCCCTCCTGTCTGCTGTGGCCACTCATCAACCCAACCAACAGCGCATTTGACCTTGTCGCCCTTTTCGTCCATCTCATCGACCCAGCCATGGCCCCGCACCCAACCCCGTGAGTCCCGTGGCCTCCCCCATGACCTCCCCTTTTCAGCACCTGTCCCCCAGCTGCTCCCCACCCACTGTATTCACATCTCAGTGTCAAAATGCAAGTATTGCCCCATTCTCCTGGCTCAGGGCCCGTAAGTGCTTCCCTCTGCTCTCAGATTAGGGCCCCGCCCTTCAAGGCCATGAAGACTAGGTGACCTGGCCCCCAGGGGTCCTCAAGCCTCCCTCTTCCTGGCTGGGCTGACTTATCCTCATCCTTCAAGCTTTGCTGTTTCCACCGCCCCCGCTCAGAGAACCTTCTCCCATCACTGATTCCAAATCTAAATTAGTTAAATTAGTTTCTCCCTCCTAAGATTTTCCCTCAAATCCATTTCCTTTCCCCCAGAGCACTTAACACGAGTTATAATTACACACTAATTTGTGGGTTTGTTTAATAGAGTCCTCCAGGGAGGGACCTGCGCTGACTCGGTGCTGCAGCCCCTGGAACACGGCCTGGGATGTAGTGGATGCCAGTGTGGACTCCGGAAGGAAGGAAGGAAGGAAGGAAGGAAGGAAGGAAGGAAGGAAGGAAGGAAGGAAGGAAGGAAGGAAGGAAGGAAGGAAGGAATAGCAAGCCCGTTTGTGCCCACATGTGTCAGGCTGAGGCTGGGCCCTGACTCTGGAGTGATGCGTGGGCACGGCCTCAGCGAGCTGGGCTCTTAGGGACGGGTAGGAGCCTGCCTGGCATTGACACGGGGCTGATATGCCAGGTTCTGAGAAGCACACCTGCCTCTGAATGGCTCCTTCCCAGCCACCTGAGCGGAAGCCCTTGCCCTTTGGAATGACCGATCGGCGGTTCCGTTCAATGGGCGTCACTGTGAATAGGTAAGAGCCCAAGCCTCGGGGCCAGCCCCGCCTGGGTTGAACCTCCTTCTGTTCTTGGCACTGTGTGATGCTGAGCAGGTCACTCAGACGCTCTGAGCCCCCACCTCCCGCGCGGAGAACAGATGACTTCTTCAAAGTTCCATCCGCCATGAGAGAAGTAGACATGCCACAGGGTCTCCCTCCAGGAAGGAGAGGGACACCCAGGCACAGCCAGCCAGCTGGAGCACAGGTGTCCCACCAGGAGTGCTGGGCTGTGGGAGCCCAGCCCAAGGTGAGGGCAGGGGAGGCTTCCTGGAGGAGGCAGCCAGTCAGAGTTCCCTGCCACTCACTCCCATGCCTCTGTGTGTGCGCGTATGTGTGCACACCTGCGCCTTTCCCCTCCTCCTCCTGTTTCTCTCTCTCCAAGGTCCTTTTCTTCCTACTTCCTCACCGCACCTTGCAGGAGGCCTGAGAGACAAAACCCTGATCTGAGGAATGCAGCTCTGAGCCCTGGATGCAGGTCCATGGAGCCCCCTCTATGTTCCTCACTCACATACACCTCCCAGGCCTCCCTGCCCGACCCCCGCCAGCCCAGGGCAGCAGCTGGGCAGTTAAAAGCTGGAGCTGGGGGTTAACTGCAGGGTCAGAGCCGGCTTGTGTGCTGTGTGGGGTGGCCTGGAACGCAGCAGGGATCCTACAGAACTTACCAGCCCCTCCCTGCCTGCTGGGTGGGGCAGGGGAGGCAGCTGTCCTGAGTGCCACCAGCCCTGAAGCTGTGCCTCCCAACCCACCTTGGTCCACAGAGTGGGTCTGTCCCTCCCCTTCTCTGAGCCTCCCTTTCCTTAGCTGTCAAATGGGCTCAGCAATGCTTGTTCTGAGGGTTGAAACTAGACAAGGAATAACACGGACACCACGGGCAACAATGATTTGCAAGCTGCTGGGTGCCCACGTCAGGGTATAGGTGGTGCCGAGGGGTGGGAGTTGACAGACCCAGTCCCAGGCCCAGCTCTGTCACTCAGCAGCTGAGCCGGATCCCTCTCAGTCATTCATGAACTCACCAACCTCTTCTGCAGAACGTACTCAGCACCTGCTGTGGGCCATGCTTTGCGCAAGGGGCTAGGCCAGTGATGGCAAACCTTTTGAGCTCGGCGTGCCAGCATTTTGAAAAACCCTAACTTAACTCTGGTGCCGTGTCACATATAGAAATTTTTTGATATTTGCAACCATAGTAAAACAAAGACTTATATTTTTGATATTTATTTTATATATTTAAATGCCATTTAACAAAGAAAAATCAACCAAAAAAATGAGTTCTCGTGTCACCTCTGACACGCGTGTCATAGGTTCGCCATCACTGGGCTAGGATATTGTGATCAACAGCCATCTGTGAGATGCGGGACCAAGGGCCCATCTGGAATGGCTCCCTGAGGCCAGGCAGAGGGCAGGGCCTGCGCAGGGCAGGGCAGTGGTTTGAGAAGAGAAGGCGGGCTGCACAGCGTCTGGTGGGACGGGTGAGAGTTTCCAGAGAAGATGGCATGTCCCCACCCCGGCCCTCCTGGTCGGTGGCTATGACCTCCTGCTCTGGGATCCCCGGCTGGGGAAGGGGCCCTGACCCGCCATTGACTCGGAGCCCGACCCCTGTCTGAGCAGCGAGCGCCCTTATCCCTCTGTGTTCAGTGGGGAAACTGAGGACAGCTGCCAAGACCACACGGCAAACTGGTGGTGACTGGTTCCCACTGACGTGCGTGCTTCTGATGGAACAACTTGAAGTAACAATCATGACAACGGTGATAATGAAAGTGCCGGCCAGGCACGTGCCCAGTGCCTTACAGGGAGACTTATTTCGCCCTCGCACCTCCCCTTGGCCCCATTTTACAGACAAGGACACTGAGGTGCAGGGAGAGAAGGGCTGGTCCGAGGTCACTCATTGCAGCCCCTCCAGCCCCTGCAGCACTTCCCCAGCGGGCGTTCCTGTGTCCTGGGGGTTCACTTCACTCACACCCGCCCTTCCTGCTGGCCTCTGCCCTCCAGGTGGTCAGTGGCCATGTCTGTGTCCCTCCCATGACCCCCAGCCCCAGCAGGGTGCCCAGCATGCACCAGGCGCTCAGTAAAGATTTGTGAGAGGCTGTAGTGAGAACCCTTCGTTAGGGAAACCAAGTCCCCCTGGCCCCGGCAAAGTGCTGCCTCACCGGGCGACAGGGAAGCCACCGGGATGCCATGCAAGTGGAACTTGCCAGATGCCCACTCTCTGGATGCCAGGGGAAGCTGTTTATAGGGAGATGACTGCTATGAAACCGCTTTGTGGGGGAGGGCGGTGCTGGAGAAACTGCTGGCCTCTGGGTGCGGCGGAGCTCTGTGCACTGCAGGAGCGGGGTGCTGGGGCGCTTGGTCTGCAGCAGGGGGGTGGGGGGAGGGCTGCAGAAGCCACCGTGTCACAGGGGCTGCCTCCCACTAAAACGTCCACGTGCACCATGGGACCTGCGCTCCCTGAGCCTCTGCCATGGCCTGCTGAGCGAGGGCGTCCCCAGCCCTGGGAGTAAGGGGCCCTCCTCCTGCAGTGTGTCTCCACTGCCCCCTACTGACTGCACGTAGCATTACGCCAACTGGAAAAGGGGACACTATTCAGAGCGCGGGTCCATTTCCCTTCCACAGATCAGTCAGCACGGGGTGACTTGGCCCTGACAGGCAACACATCGTAACCAGCACGGTGCACGCCTTCAGAGACTCGTCTTCATTTGCACATTCGCACCCGTCTTTACATTCTTGTTCGACAGCAAAAGAACTCTCTTGTCTCCACCTAGCAAGAGGCAGCTATGTGTCTTACAAGCAAATGAGACCTTGCTCCACCGTAAGGAGGCCCGCAGTCCCCAGCCTCATTGCTCCGGCGCTAGCTGTAACTCACTCCCCACTCCATTCACAGTTCACTGGCTGCTCCGTCACCACAGACTAAATTGCCAAGTTAACTTGCAACCCGTTGTATATAAAATTAAAATGGGGAGCAGGAGAGAGAAGCGAGTGGCTGGCATGCATGCGTGAGAACGAGCACGCAGCCAGCACTGGCGGGGCGGGCCTGGGTGACTGGGTTTACTGCCCACCCTCCTATATACAGGGGTCTCACTAGCGCATCTAAAGGACTGGCTGCCTCCTGCTCCCCAGATCCAGGCGGTATGAGGACAGGGGCCCAATGCGCCATGTTGTGACAACAATCAGGGCACTCCTGCAGACTAAGGAGCTGGTCCCCACAAAGGGGCCGAGTTACAGACATTTACAGGGCAGCTGTCACCCCAGCAAAGCCCGTGCAGAGGGGACCTGGGCTCTTATCTCAGGTCCTCTGTTTCACAGCTTGTCATTAAGTCATTCACTCACCACCCATCCTCCCACCTCCCATCATTTGATGGGGGGGAGGGGCGGGGGGTAGAGCAGCAGTGGGCAGAGAGACCCGGCCCCTCTCTCATGGACTCACTGGTGTTGGGAGAGGTGACAGGCACAGGCCAGGGCCTGACGAAGGTGTGAGTGAAGATAGCTCAACACAGAAGAGAAGAGACTGCGGGTAGGATGGGGACACAGAACGGGATGGAGCCAGGGGGTGCCTGGGGCCAAAACTTCAGAAAGTCATCAAGAAGGGCTTAGGGGAGGTGACATCTGCGCTGAGGCCTGGAGTGAGTGAGTCAGCCTATTCCTAGGCTGGAGGGCAGGGAAAGTGTGTGCCATTATTCCAGGGCATTCGTCACTACCCCAAGTGTCCCAGTGAGACAAGTCACGGCCGCCTTTGTCATTAGGGTTAAACACGCGCCTGCCCATGAAACCTTAGTTAGGCCCGGCACACAGTAACACTCAGCACACAAGAGCTGTGGCAGCGTCACCCTTACACTTCGGTTACTATTGTCTGAACACACAGCGCTTCCCATTCACCTCCTGTCCTGAGTCTCAGAGACCGGCCCTGGGGGTGGGGGCTGGGGGGTGGGGGGTGAGCTGCCTGACCTGGATGCAGCTGCCCCACCCGGGGCTGTCGTAGCGACTGAGCGCCCTGAGCTCCCACGGGTTGGGTGCACCCCCGTCCCCCATCCTGCAGACTCACAGGCAGCACCTGCCAACACTCTGTCCTGTCAGGACTCTGGGGAAAGTCTAATTAATTATGGAAATCGACACCGGCGCCAGATGTCTTCCAGGGGAAGCCGCTCTGCTGAGAACAGGTCGGGAATTCTGTTTGAGCTGCATTTGCCGAGCAATCTGCTTCTCACGGGGGTCACCAGGAAGATGGACTATTTCCGAGGACACCACCTGGGAGGGCTGGCTGGTGCTTGGCCCGTTGGCTCCCCTCCTGGGGGGTCTCGGAGGGTCCTGGAGCTGAATGATGGCCGGGCTGTCCCTGGGGTTGTCCCTGGGGCTGCGCAGTGGGAGGGAGGGCTTTCACAGGTGGAGCTGACACTGATGGAGCACGGACTGAAGTGAGTCTAAGGGCCACGGGTCTACACTCGCTTCATCGTCACCCCATGTGAGGGAGGGTTGACCTCACCTCTGGCTGCTCAGGTCAGGGCACAGGCTCAGAGTGACTGACCCAGGCCCTCCTGCCCCTGCCCCTCCCCTGCCACATGCGGACCCTTGGCCCCTCAGTCTCTTCCACCTCCTGCCCCAGGCCTGGGATGACACCTCTGCCCCCAAAGTGTGGTCAGCCGCCTCCTAAATGGGGGAGAAGCTTGTTAACATGCAAATTCCCAGGACCCTCCCCAACCCTCCCCAGATCCCGGAACCAGAACCTCTGGGGGTCCGGTGGGGGCCGAGGAATCAGTGTTCACCCCCCACGCTAGGGGAGTCTGCCTTCCCCACCTGCCCCCAGACCCTGCTGCTCTGTGCCAGGCCCCGGGTGACCTCTGCCCGCCTGCCTGGTGGCACCCTCCCAGCGCTGCGGCCAGAACCCCCACTGCCCTTCTGTGGGGCGTCAGGTGAGGCTCTGAATGGAATGACCTGTCCAGGCTGCCCTTGGCTCTGGCCCCATCCCTCATCCTCCATTCCTCTCCCAAACCCCAGCCCCTCAGAGGCCAAGAATGCAGATGGGCACAGCCTCTGGGGGTCCGGGGAGGGGTGGCCCCTACACCCGGCTCCCCAGGAGGGACTGAGGGGCTGGGTGGGGGGCCCCAGGCCCAGGGCCTTCAGCTTCAGGTCCTGCAGCCACAGAAGCATCTGGAAACCCCTCAGATGCCTGTCACTCGGCGGACGCGGCAGTGCTGACCCGTCCGCAACCCCAGGCCCCACGGCCCCAGCAGACCTGTGGGAGCCCGTCAGTCAGGGCCGACGGGTGGCTCTTCCTTCCAGGACACTTCCCGGCCTCCCTCGGGTCTCCAGGTCCTGCTTGTGTTTCAGTGAGAGACAAAACTCCCCGCCAATGTCTGCCTCCTCGCTTTCCATGACCAGGAGACGGGGGTCCGATGGAAAGTTCTGGAACCCCTGAGTGTCGGGCACACAGACTTCATCCGAACCACCTCGCTGCACCCTCACAACAGCCACCGGGTTTTGCTACTCACCCCACATGTGGGCGAGGAAACTGAGGCACAGAGAGGTTGGATCTGGCCCACAACCACAGCGGCTGCCCTGGGTGCAAAGCAGACAGTGAACTCTCACCGTGGCCTGTCCGCTGGTGCCCCCTCTGCCCAGGCCTGGAGCCACCGCCAGCCGCTCCGGGATCAGGGCGCACCTGGGGGAGCGGAACCGCGTCCAACTGCGCAATGGCCGCATCTGCAGCGTGGGTGCCGGCTGCTGGGCCAGCTCCGGTGAAAGGCATTTCAGAGCCACTAAATCAGGCCTCGGGCTCCATCTGAACCCGCGAACTTATTCTAAAGATCGCGCTGTACCTCCTCTCCGCTGTGTAAATTTTGAAGTGGCCTTTGGCCAAAAGCAATAAAACTCTGACCTGGAAAAGTTAAAGGACTTTGAAATTACCAGCCGGAGCGCTGGCTGATGTCTGGGTGAGGACAGAGGACTGTGCAGCAGAAGGAGAGAAAGAGGCAACATAGCAGCAATTTCCCTTCCGAGCCCCTTCCAGGTTTCCATTAACCTCCCAGCCCGCGCCCTGACCTGCTAGTGGAGATGGAAACGAGGGAGGCGGGTGGGGGCAGGAGGGCCCAGCACCAGGAGGGGCACTCGCAGGGTCACTTTGCCCTTGAGGACCCCAGTCCCCTCCAGCCAGGTGGCCGTGCAGCCCAGAGCCGAGGAGCCAAGAGCAGCTGCCCACCCTCCAAGGTCCCCCTGGGTGAGACGGCCCCGAGGCTCCATGGGGGTGACCGCCCCTGCCCTGGGGGCCTTTCTGGGTCTCAGAACTTCCAGCCAAGGATTTTGGATAAACCGTTCACATCTCAGACACTGAACTTGACAGAAATTGGCTTGAGGGAGCTTGTGTGGATTCTCAGTCCCTCATTTGTTCTGCTCTAGACGCCAAAGTACCTGGCAGAAAGGCTTCCGAGTTTATGGATGGAGCTGTAGCAGCTCTGGTCTACGCAACAACGAAAACAAACACTCCCCTCCCCATCTTTCATGATGTGCTGTCTTCCATTTGTTTGAGAGAGTGGAGCTGTGTTGAAACGACTGTCCTCCATCATCTCACCTAGACATCAAGTGCTTTCTCACCCACCAGCTCTCTCCACCCACTGCCAGCCAGGCGCGTGGGAAGTGGTGCCCCCTTGGGGAAGATGCCATAGAGACAGAGAGTAGGAGGAGACTGTATGGCCATCGCAGGCACGAGCAGGCAGCAGTCCCAGGACCCCGCCCCACCTCCGGGACAAGTCCTAAGTGTGACACAGTGGGTCTTGGCCTACGCGGGCTTCAGCACACTGACAAATGCAGGGCACTCAGATGCTACCTGTGCACTCCTGTGGCAGACGCCACTCACCCCTCACAGCCCTCCTCTCTGACCTTGAACTCAGCCAAAAACTCCTCTTGGAGGCCGCATGTCAAGCAGATACAACCCACCAGTGAGCATGGCTTGTGAGATGAATCTGATCAGAACTATAGACGCTCCAACAATGCGAAATGTTGGTTATGGAGTCAGAGTCCGGTGCTTGAACTCCAGCTCAGTGGATGCTCAGCAGGGGGGCTTTGGCCAAGCATTTTCGTCCCTCTGAGCCTCAGTTTTCCCATCAGTGAATTGGGATGATTGGCATCAAGTAGGGCTTGGAGAAGATTACATGTGGAAACCCTGACCCGGCACATGGCACACAGCAGATGTGTAACTAGATCAGACTGAAGAGAGGTGCTTTTGCCACATGCATGTTTCTGGATCACTTGGTGACCATCGGGTGACCACTTTTATCATTAAAGCTGAGGGGAACCAGATTCCCTGGTGTGATGGGAAGGTCACTGGACGGAGTGTCAGAGGGCCATGTTCTAGTCCTAGGTGTCCAGGGGACCAGCTGTGTGTCGGGGGCAGGTCCCCTCTTCCCTGGGGTGGGGGTGAGGGAGGGATGGTTGTGGTGCAGGAATGTTGTCCCACCTGAAAAAATGAGATTAGCCTAGATTTCTACATTCCTTTCAGACACTTACCAAATCAGGTTTTGAAAGATGGGCTGCCACCAGCTCGCCACACTTAACCTTACCCCAGTCTCCCCTGCTTCCCTGGTTCCTGAACAAACCCTAAGGTCAGTGTTGGTCCCCACGGAGTTAATGGGCACGGACCTGCCTCCTCATTTAATGCAAATCCCAGCCCGCCTTAGCGTGCGGAAGTTCCGCTCATCAGTACTTTCTTGGTGACACAATCTGTCCCCGTCTCCAGTCGAGTCTCTAATCCCTGCAATTTCCATGGTGCCAGTAATTACGGAGACGCGTCTGAGGCACAGCAGTTCTGCACCCTGTCTATGCGACTGCTCGCTCTGATGGAGTTTAGTGAGTTTATTTTGCTGTTACTGCGGAGATTAAACTCACTGTGCAGTTCCAGGGGCAAAACAAGGAGCAGAGGCAGAAGCTCCAGGAGGCAGGCTGGAGCCCAGAGGGAAGGAGCCGGTTGCTGAGGGCGAGGCCAGCAGGGTGCAAGCCTGGTGTGGTCACTGTGGAGGCGGTGAAGAGCAGGAGCATGGGTGACACCTGGGCCCGTTTCCTGAGCCCCACTGCCCAGGGGGCTGGGTGAATGAGTGGGTTTTTCTAGGCCTCCGATGGTGACAGCCGTACCCTAGGCACAGAGCGGGGCTCAGAGAGTTGGCACGCTATTATTTAGTTGAAGTTGGGGGAGGCTTCCTTCAACTGCTAGTGTTCCCAGGAAGGGGTGTCCCCAGACACCCTGGCCTCCCCCTCCCACAGAGCTGGGTGTGTTGGAGAAGGAGGAGCAGGACCGGCTGCCTGGGCCCCAGCCTTCTCACTCTCTCTCCAGGAGGCTGCCCTGCTCCCCCACATGCCAGGGGGACATAGCACAACCTGAACACCTGGCCTTGGGGAGCCTGTGGGAGTCTGGTGCTGCCTTTGAGGCTGGAACCGCCTGTCTAACCCTGGAGTCTGCAATGGGGGCCACAGGCCCGCAGGTGTGCGCCCCCTCCAGCAGCCTCACCGGGGGTAACGGGCAGGCGCCTTCCCTCTCCGCCCCGTCCTGGAGCCTCTGGCTGCTTCAGAATCAGACCAGCAGATGCTTCTGTCAGGCCCCTGAAGCCCCAGCGTAATTATCTGCGCGCTCAGGGCCTCACGGGCAGAGCCGCTGACATGAGGTCTCTGTTTCTGGAACATCCACTCCCTAAAGGCAGGGTCCGTGACCCACAGCTTCATGGCTGTAACTCTGGCCCCAGCACACAGTAGATGCTCAGTAAGTAACGCTGAACAAGTTTATTGTACCACCGAGACCGGGACAGGAATAGGGCCCTGGGAACACAGAGAGGAGGCCCATAAGTCATAAACGGGGCCGGGGAGGTCTGGGGACAGCTTCCAGGGAGGCCAGCTCCTGAGCAGGATCTTCAAGGAGATGCAGGAGAAACCGGTCCAGTCGGAGGCGACAGTGAGACCAGGTGTTGTGAGAGCTAGAGGGCAGCGG
This sequence comes from Myotis myotis, assembly GCF_014108235.1. NCBI lineage: Eukaryota > Metazoa > Chordata > Mammalia > Chiroptera > Vespertilionidae > Myotis > Myotis myotis. The sequence goes on from NW_023416324.1 coordinate 18,010,416, forward strand.
CAAGGTCAAGTGTAACTTGGGAAGTAAGAGGAATGAAGCTGGAGAGTCTGCAGGAGCCACGTGATGAGGAACCAGGAGCGGGCCTGGCATGTTCCTGAGGCCAACAGAGCATACGTCCCTAATATTTATGGAACATCTACTCTGCCCCAGGCACGGTCCCCGGCACCTAACTACCTGAATTCACTCAACAAGAAGCCGTGGAGGTAGGGGTCCCTAGCCTCTTCATGGGCGGATATGGAGACGGAGGCAGAGAGAGGTCAGGGGGATTACCAAAGGCCACGAAGCCGTTCGGTGGTGGAACGGGGATTTGAACCTGGGTGTGTAGGTTCTGGGACCCAAGCTGTCAGCCACTACACTGTTCTTCAGCAGGAGTAAAACCAGGGCCAGGTGGTCGTTCAGAAAGAGTACCCTGAAGACCAGTCTGGGCACCTGATTTGAGGGTCAGAAGAACTGAGCCCAGCGAGCCATTCAAAAGTGAGTGATTTTTTTTTAATATATTTTTTATTGATTAAGATATTACATATGTGTCCTTATCCCCACGTTACCCCCTCCCCCCACCCCCCGCTCATGCCCTCACCCCCTCCCCCCCCCCCCCCGTTGTCCGTGTCCATTGGTTAGGCCTATATGCTTGCATATAAGTCCTTTGGTTGATCTTTCCCCCTTACCCCCACCCTCCCCTACCTTCCCTCCAAGGCCCGACAGTCCAATCAATGCCTCTCCGTCTCTGGATCAGTCCTTGTTCATCAGTTTTTGTTCATTATATTCCACAAATGAGTGAGATCATGTGGTATTTATCCGCTCTCCAGTTCCATCCATGCTGTGGCAAATGGTAAGAGTTCCTTTTTTTTTCTTCCTCTTCTTAAAGAATACCTTTCAGCATTTCATATAATGCTGGTTTGGTGGTAATGAACTCCTTTAGCTTTTCCTTATCTGTGAAGCTCTTTATCTGACCTTCAGTTCTGAATGATAGTTTTGCTGGATAAAGTAGCCTTGGTTGTAGGTTCTTGCTATTCATCACTTTGAATATTTCTTGCCACTCCCTTCTGGCTTGCATAGTTTCTACTGAGAAATCAGCTGACAGTCGTATGGGTACCCCCTTGTAGGTAACTAACTGTTTTTCTCTTGCTGCTTTTAAGATTCTCTCTTTGTCTTTTGCTCTTGGCATTTTAATTATGATGTGTCTTGGTGTGGTCCTCTTTGGGTTCCTTTTGTTTGGGGTTCTCTGCGCTTCCTGGACTTGTAAGTCTATTTCTTTCACCAGGTAGGGGAAGTTTTCTGTCATTATTTCTTCAAATAGGTTTTCAATATCTTGCCCTCTCTCTTCTTCTGGTATCCCTATAATTCTGATGTTGGTATGCTTGAAGTTTCCCAGAGGCTCCTTACACTATCTTCATATTTTTGGAATCTTTTTTCTTTTTTCTTTTTCGGTTGGGTATTTTTGGTTTCTTTGTATTTTAAATCTTTGACTTGATTCTTGGGATCCTTTTGTCTGCTGTTGGATCTCTGTATATTATTCTTTATTTCAGTCAGTGTATGCTTAATTTCTAGTTGGTCCTTTTTCCTATCCTCGAGGGTCTCACTAGATTTCTTGAGGGTCTCACTAAATTTATCGGCGGTTTCCATAAAATTCTTGAAAAACCTTATAAACGTGGTTTTGAACTCTATATCCAGTCGTTTGCTTTCCTCCATTTCTGTCATTTGTGACCTGTTTCTTTGTCTCCGCATTTTTTATGCTTCCCTGTGTTGGTAGAGTGGTTTTGTGTGCTAGGTGTCCTGTAGAGCCCAGTGGCTCAGTCTCCCCCGTTACCTGGGGTGGACACTCTTGGTGCACCCCCTTGTGGGCTTTGTGAACAGTCTTGTTGTAGTTATGCCTTGATTGTTGTAGGATCACTGGGAGGAATTGACCTCCAGGCCAATTGGCAGTGAGAATTGGCTGTGTCTGCAGTGGGAGAACTTCTGTGCTGAAGACACCCTTCTGGGGCAAGACTTGCTTTAGTGAGGCTTTGGTGCTCACTGAGTCTGCCCCCTGGGTGTGTCCCTTATGGATCTGAGGAGTTGTGATCCGGATGGTCCCCCTCTGACCACTGGGTACACTGGCTCTTGGAGGTTACCCAGCAGGAGCTATGGAGAGAACTGCAGATTCCCCGTCCTTTTTTGGAGTTTGGAGGTGCCCTGATGAGGCCCAGCTGTGAAGCAATGCAAGCTGCCTTGGGCCTTCTCTTGGAAGTTCTGGGTCTATGGCCCCCGCTGCAGTTTGTTAGGTAATTTTCAGGTTGCAAAGGGCCAGGGCATTCATATGCAAAAGCCTCTGCTGCAGCCTGGGTGAGGCGGGGTCTCAGTGGCGGATTCTCAGCCCTGCCCTAAGGGGCCGAGGGCGTCTCAGTGCCCCAACAATCCAATTGCTGCAAGCACCTCTGAGGGAAAGCCGCCCTCGAGTTCCAAGTTCTGCCCGCTGCCAGACAGTCCAGTTTCTCCCCGTATGAGTCCTGGGTCCCCAGAGACTTCCCAGAACCAGAGTTCAGGGCAGTCCGGAGCCTGTGACTCCCTCCCGATTCCGAAAGAAAGCCACGTCCTCAGGTACCAGCCCCCTTCGGCGCACTCTCGAGCCTCCGTACCTCTGCACTTTACTTCCGCAGCTCCTGACCCTCAATGTGCCTTTCTCTTTCCTTCTAGTTGTAGAATTTCCACTCCGCCAGCCCTCCTGTAAGTTCTGGATGATGTCTGTTTTGTCTTTTTATTGCGTTTTGAAGTTGTTGTAGGAGGCAGCAATTTCAGTGTTTCCCTATGCCGCCATCTTAGTTTCTCTCAAAAGTGAGTGATTTTTACCAGGAGAGAGAAGACAAGCAGATCTGCTCTGACTGGGGCAGCAGTGTGGTCATCCCCCGACATCAGAGCTCATTAGAAATTCTTAAAATCCCATTGAATCCAAATCTCCTGTCAAGCCTGCCTGTCCCTGAGGGCCCGAGACTCTCCTCTCAGGCTCAGAGGCACCAGTGGGGGGAGCCCACCACCTTCCCTCCTCCCCCCCACCCCAAGAGACCCTGAGCAGCCACCCTAGTGCCCCCCAGTCAGCCCCAGCAGAGACCAGTGGGAACCCTGGAAGCACCAAATAAATAATTTTATACTCAAAAATAAAAGAATTGGACCAATTCCTCAAAAACCCCAAAGTACTTGAGCTAAGTAAACAGATAAAATAAATAATCTGAATAACTCTATAGTCATCAAACAAATTAAATTCATAATTTTAAAAATTTCTGAGAAAAATGGTCTCAGGATAGTTCTACCAAATTTTTAAAGAAGAATTTACACCAATTTTATGCAATGTTTTTAAGAAAATAATGAATATCTTCACAAAACCTACAGCTCGCTTACTTCACAGTGAAATACTAAACGCTTTTTGCCCAAGATTAGAAACAAGACAAGAATGCCTGCTCTCATCTTTTTTATTCACCACAGTACTGGAATTTATAGCCAGTGTAATAAGGCAAGAAAAAGAAAAGGCATACAGTTCGGAAAAGAAGAAATAAAACTATCTCTATTTGCAGATATGTTGTCTATATAGAAAATTCCAAGGCATCTACAAGAAAAGAACTAAGTGTATTCAATAAGGTCTTAGGATACAAAATCAATGCCTAAAAACAATCATATGTTCATATTTATATAAGCTAATAACCATGCAAAACCAAAATTAAAAGTGCAATGCCATGTACAGTATCAAAGAAAATGAAATATTTAGCTATACACTTAACAAAACATGTACAGAATCTACATATTGAAAATCATAAATAACTGATAAGAGAACATTTAAAAGACCTAAATAAATAGAAAAACAAACCGTGTTCATGGATTTGAATACTCAACAAAGTAAAGGTGTCATTTCTCACCAAATTGACATAAAGGTTTAACACAGTTCTTATCAAAATCCCAGCAATGTTTTTTTGTTATGATAGACAAGCTTATTCAAAAATTTATAGGAAAGCACGAAGACCCTACAACAGCTAAAACAATCTTGACAAAGAAGAAAGTGAGAGGAATCACTGTACCTGGTGTAAAGGCTTGCTATATAGCTACATTAATCAAAAACCTGGGGTGCTAGTAGAGAGATAGGCACATAGATCAATGGAACAGAAGAGACAACCCAGAAATAGACTCACATAGATATGCTCAATTGATTTTTGACAAAGGTGCAAAAGCAATTTAATGGAGGAAGGATAGCCTATTCAACAAGCCTTGCTAAAGCAATTTCACATCCATAGGCAAAAAAAAATTAACCTTGACACATTCATATATAACTCAAAACGGATCATATACATAAATGCAAAGCCCAAAACTTTCAGAAGAAAATAGAGGAGAAACTTTGGATGATCTACGTCTAGACAAAGGGTTCTTAGACTTGATACCAAAGAATGAGCTATTTTAAAAAATGATGAATTAGACCTCATTGGAATGAAAACTTTGCTTTTGTGAAAGCCCATATGATGATTCTCTAACAATGTAAAAAAAAAAAATCTTTGTTGTAAGGAAGCAAACTCAGGAGACACGGGAGTGTGAGCAGGGACAGCGGTTCTCTCCGGCAAAGCGTTCGTGGAACTTGAACCAGGCAAGACAGAGGAAGACAAAATACTTTCCGAACCTCACCTGGATGGAGGGTTTCCTCTCCATTGCGTAATGAAGAAACATTGGAAGTTCATGTAGAAACTTTATTCATTCATTCATCTGTCTATGCATAATGTGTTTATTGAATACCTTTGATGTGCCTCCAACTTTTCTATGTGCTGGGACCAGAAATGGACAAGGTGGATAGGCAAGGTACGGGAATGGAGGCATCACCCCCACTCTTAACTGCCTTGGGCCAGAAATGATTCCTGTTCTTTCTGCTCTTAGTTCATTGGCCAGAGCTAGTCACATGGTTACAACTTACCAGCAAGGGATGCTGGGAAATACAGGGATATTTGGTATATTCTGTCTTAGGCACAAACCCTGCTGCGTATTGTTCCAAGTTTGTTGCACTAAATTACCATATGGTGAATTATCTATAGTTTTCTTTTTATAGGTTGACTAGACATCATCTTTCTCAAGAAATTCTTCAATCCCTTTCTTAAAAGTATGACTCAAGAAGCCACTGCAGGCAATGCCACACACAGCCATATGAACGGGCCAGGTGCCACATGGTGACCACAGGTAAGGTTCCTCAGAAAGACGGCATGTTAGAGCATTTTACCTCAGCAAGGCCTGGCTTCCAGACACCTTGAACACCAATTTCTCCTGCATGTGACAGGAAGGGCGAAGAGAAACAAGATTGGGATGAGGGCTGGAGTCTCTGAGAAGAGCCTCATTAGTGGGAAGGATGCGGGTGCAAGCCTGGGGTGCGTTGTTTGATGACAGTGACTGAGTAGCCAGGCTTTGGAGCCTGCATTCAATGTGACAGCCAGCAAACAAGGAGACACAGCCAATTCATCATGTCACCCCACCTGAGGGTGTTAACGTTTCTGAGTCACCAGGGCCACCTTCCCAGGAGGCGGCAGGGACCAGGAAATCAAAGGACACAGAGTCATGGGCTGGCAGGGACCCTGGAACAGTAGCCAGTCCAGGCTCTTCACCTTGACAATGGCCCATGACTGTGCTATGCTCTCACATTCACTCCCTAGTTATCTCAAAATCTCAGTGGAGGGGTGTTATGGGTCAAATTGTGCCCCTCAAAAAGATAGAGTGAAGCCCTAACCCCAGTTCCTATAAATGAGGCCTGATTTGGAAATAGCATCTTTGCAGATGTAATCAAGTTAAGGTGCAGTCACTATGCTGGGTCCTGATACAATAGGATTAGTGTCCTTGTAAGAAAGAGGGAATCTGGACACGGAGACACACAGAACACCATGAGGAGTTGTTCAGAGACTGGAGTGATGCGTCCACAAGCCAGGGAATGCCCAGGGCTACGGGAGCTGGAAGGAGCAAGGACAATCACACCCCCACCCCACCCCGGAGATGTCGGGAGGAGTACAGCCCTCCTGCCCCTTTCGGAATTCTGGCCTCCAGAACTGAAGACTAGACATTTCTGCTGTTGTAAGTCTCCCAGTTTGTGGTGCTTTGTTACAGCAGCTCTAGGAAACTGATACATCATGCTACTGTCCCCACTTAGTCAGCAAGGTAAACTGAGCCACAGTGAGGGCAATGCCTGGCCCAAGATCACACAGCTGTTAGTGGAGGAGCAGGCTGAGGGGCCAGGGCTCTTCATCCTCCCGCTAGGGCTCAGCAAGGGTTTGGGCTCCTCCAAGGACCCGCAAGGACCCTCCAAGGATGTAAAAGCATATTCCAGCCCAGTTTTGAGGCTGACATCTGATTGACTACTCAAGTGGGATGGCAGGGGTGCGATGGATGCCCGACAACCTCATCTGAGCACCTGGATCCAGCCATACCTGAATTCCCTTGAACTTCTCAGTTACATGAGCCTAGACATTGCCTTTTCTGGCTTAAGGTCATTTGAATGTCTGTCTACTGTAACAGAGGTGGACCCAATCAAAACGATTCTGATCCCCAGTTCCCACACCTCCATGCAGTAACCTGCTGGCAGTCACGCACCAGTCAGTTACTGCCCAGGGATGCAAGCCCAGATCCGCTGTCTCTAACGGTGATGGTCTTGGAGCGAGTTTTAGGAGATGGAGTCTGAGAGAAGCACAGTGACAGGTCCTGCTGAGGGTCAGGGGAAGAAGAGCTCAAGATGCAATTTGCAGAGTCTGAAATCGCTCACCGAGGCAATCTAATTCGAGGTGGCGCACGCTGCAGACAATCTCCACAGTTTCCTGGAACCCTTGCCGCTCACGTCCTCCGGCTGGTCTGACCGTGACAGGTCTGTTATCGGGTTTGACAGGACGGAGAGGTTCTTTGCCCACCTGTTAGATCAAACACAGGGGAGGGGGAGAAGTAATTTGTCTCCCAGTTCCCCTGGGTCAGCAGCTCCTCAGCTGCCAACAGGACTGTTGATGGGGGATGGGAGCCTGGACCTCGACAGGTAATCAGTCCCCAAAGCAGCAGGTGAGCCATGATCACACGCCCTTCTGGATGGATCCGACTCTGCCACCCTCTAGGATTCCCAATTAAAAATGGTTTGAACCAACATAGGTGAGGTGAGGTGGAATCCTCCTTCAGTTACAGCCAGGATCCTGCACCAAAAGCTTCTTTAGATTGGTCTCTGCTCATTGCTCGGGGGTTAAAGGTCAAGGTGAAGCTGACGCCTCCCCTGTACCAAGAGCTCCTGGGAGCACAACTCAAATCGCATTCACTTTGGGTCCCCGCAGCCTAGTACAGTGCAGGCACATTGTAGGGGCTCACTGCATAGTTCTTCCATGAGTGGATACATTATATATCTAACCAATGGAGGGTCAAGGTGAGGCAAGGGTCATGGAGGCCCGTTCGAGGCCTTGAGAGTACAGCATAGGGAGGGGTCACCACTCCAGGGGGCTCTGGGGGTAGAATGGCCCAGAAGAGCCGATGTTCTAGCTAGTTTGGGGGCAACTTCCTGGAGAAGGGGGTTCTAAGCTGGGCCCCTGAAATATAGGGAGGAAGCAGAGAGAAGGAAATGCACTTAGGTATATTCTAGTGGTGTGTGCATATATGCTGTGTGTGCATGTGTGTGCAAGTGCACATGTGTGTGCCTGTATGTGTACAGTCTGTGCATGCATGTATGTACCTGCATTTGCTTAGAGACTGGTGAAACTGACCTGTAGAAGCAGAAATGAAACTCTAGGATTTAAAGGGACCCACCAGGTTCCCATAACAATCCTGGGAGAAAGGTGTAATTACATTTGCTCTGCACATGAGGGAGACTCGGGGAGGTGGGTGATCCCCTGTAAGTCACAATCTGGCTAAGGTCTGACTGAGGTCTGTCCAGCTCGTCCCATATCCCCACACTACCCACCCTCACCCCCGTTTATCCAGGGAAGTCAAGTGCCCTCCTGCAGAGGCCTGGAGGAGTCAGCTGCTGTGCAGTGCAGTGCAGTGAGCAGGGCTGAGGCTCAGCAGACGGGGCCCTTGGGGGCGAGAACGTTGTACTGTGCACAGCAGCCAGGAAAGGCAGCTTTTAGGATCAGGTCATGGTGCAGGGATGAAAGGCTGGAGTCCGGCAGGCACATGCCTGTGTTCCAGCTTCAAGTGGACTTGCCAGGGCTCCCTTCCTACATCTGGGCAGGATGCATGCTCAGGCTCCGTCTGCCATCTGCCATCCTCTCTGCCTTCTGCCGTCTTCATGGAAAGATTCTATGGGCATCAGTGGGCCTCCCACCTCTGTCACCAGTGCCTCGGCCGAGGGCTGGAGTCTCTCCCTGCTCCAATAGGCAGTAACCCCAGAAGGCTGAGGAGGTGCTGGGCCCGTGGCCTGCCCTGGAGAGATGCCCCTCTCCTGACTCTGGATGTGGCCTGGGCCCCTGGCAGCGTGTGTGGGCGCTGAGCCTCACACAGTGTCTCTGAATGCAGCCCCTTCTCCCCCTGGGAGGAGAAACCTGTCCCTGAGATGGGGAAGGAAAGAGCATGATCCATGCATCCCCTCCTTATCCCCTCATCTTCATCCTTCTTCCCTTTTTATCCCCAGGCACCTGCCTCCAGAAAGGAATACTTCTCCTTTAATCCAATGTGTCTGAATGATGCAAAAAGATTCTTATAGGAGGGATGGCACCTAAGTCAACATGCCAGAGGAAGCTGGGCCCCGATCCCCACTCACCTTGAACACCTCTGCCCATCTTACAGATGAAGAAGTTGAGGCTCAGGGAGGCGACACAGTTGCCAAAGGCTGCACAGCAGCTAAGAGGCAGCGATGGGGATGAGCCCCTGTCCTGTGCTTCTGAAGACTGTTTTCCACCAGTGTTTCCTAGTCTTTCCTGGGAAGAAACTTGACATTCACTTCTCAAATTTCTGTGACTTGTGATCTATTCCATGATATCTCTATCTTGATTCTAATTCAAAAATATGTTCTACATCCCTTGCCACCTGAGACACACACACACACACACAAATGCAGCTGCTTATTCTCCAGCTTCATGTACCTTCTGGAGCAGTGTAGACCCCCAGGGTGAGTCAGCCCAGACTGAGGGTCCCAGAGGCCCACCACACACTGCAGAGGGTGGGGAGAGGGTGCACCAGAAGCAGGGGGGCAGTCCACCTGTGATTAGAGGCTCAGGAGAATCGGGCTTAGAGGGAACAAGGAGGTTCTGCCCAGCCCAGAGGCAGAGAACAGGGAATTCAACCTAGAAAACCAAAGAACACATCCTGGGCTCTGATATCTCCACTTTACAGATGGGGAAACTGAGGCCCAGAGAAGGAAGGTGGCCTGCCCAAAGTCGAAGCTGAATCCAGACCTGAGTCAGGTGTCCTCGGGCCCAGTCCATAGAGTTAGGAGTGTGGAGGTGCCCTCCCGTGGCCTGCAGGCCCTGGGCTGGGCCTCGGTGGCCTTGCTGGTGCTGGCGTCAGCCAGAGGTGGGCAGGATGAGCTCTGCTCTCCAGTCCCTGCTCAGCTACCTCTCGCTCTGTCCTCTTGGGCCGTGACAAGCTCTCTGAGCCTGAGTCTCATCAGCTCTGAAATAGGGACAATAATAGCTGTGACTGGAGAGGACGCAGTGAGATGAGGCAGGTGGGCACCGACCACGCGTTATATTCCTTATGATTTTGACTGTTGTCCTCACAGTCATTCCTGCAGGCAGATGCAGGCTGACGTAGGGTCTAGGCAGAGCTTCAGGCCCAGGCAAAGGCTCCTCTGCTTGGGATCCAGTCGGGTGTGGGGGGAGGCTGCCTCTGAGCGGGGCCCCGGGGCACATTGGGCAGGAAACAAAATCTCAGTTGTGAGGGCAGAGGGCCCAGCAGTGAGGACAAGCCCTGCTTGGAGCTGGAAGGTGGGGGCCTGCAGGTTTAAGGGTCTGCCCAGGCACTTGCTGGGATCCTGCTGGGGACAAACCTGGAGGAGGGAGGCAAAGGGGAGGGAGCTGCGAGGCTGCAGAAGGAGCCAGGGAACATTCAAGATTAACTGCCCATAAGCCTATGCTCTGGAAGTCAAACCCCCAGGTCCAGGCAGCCCCTCCCCCTGGTCCTGGCTCTCTACCCCTCCTCCCAACACTGGGCTCCTGCTGGCCTCCTGGTCCTGGCCAGCCCTGAACTCACACCTGGCCTGACTGCTGAGGAGCTGCTGCCCCAGCTGGGCCAGCGGCCAGAAGCCAGCGGTGTGTGTGTGTGTGTGTGTGTGTGTGTGTGTGAGAGAGAGAGAGAGAGAGAGAGAGAGAGAGAGAGAGAGAGAGAGAGAAACACACAGAGATTAAAAAAACAAAGAGATTTCAAGAAAGACTCAAAGGGAAACAGAAAGTGAATCAACAACAAGGGAAAACAGAACGAAGAGAATGGAATGAAGACACAGAGAAAGACAGGTGATGGGAGGCCTAGGAAGAGGGAGAACCTGGGTGAGAAAATGGGCCTCGAGAGAGAGATTGGAGAAGTGGTAAGACAGGCCGAGAGAGGAAAAGAAAGTAAGACAGAGAGGGAAGGAGAAAAGGCACCGAGATAGAAAGAGATCAATGACCCCACTGAGGAGGCTAAGACCCCCCTGGAGCGAGAGCGAGAGAAGGTGCACTCGCCCATGGGTAAGAGGCAAGTCCCCAGGGAGGTGAGGGGCAGAGAGAAAGGTGAGAACCAGCAGAGAGGAAAGTGGGGAGAGAAAAGGAAGAGATCCACACGGGGGGGGGGGGGGGAGAAAGCAGGGGGGGGGGACAAAAAACAAACAAACAAAGAAAAAGAGACACCCAGCGGGAGATAGAGGCAGAAACATCCGCCCACAGGAGAACGAGGCCTTGGGGTGGCATAGAAGCCGGAGTGTGACAGGGAAAGAGGGAATGAGAAATGTCCTCACACACCCACCGCTGCCCCCCACACATCTAGACAGGATGGAGGGAGGGAGGCGCAGTTCAGACGGGCGGGGGAAACGGAGGGTGATAGATAGAAGAAAAAGGGGCACAGACACCAAGACAGAAAAAAAGATGGAGATTAATTTGCACAGGAAGAGAGAGGCAGTGAGAAAACCTGGAGGTGAGGGAGCTGGAGAGAGCAGGGGCTGGCAGCCCGAGCACAGAGGCAGGGAGCTCACAGCCCTCTCCTTCCCCCACCCCCCACCCCCCACCCCCCCACCCCACACCCTTGCCTCCACCACCTCCTAACTTGGCTCACAAGGGCCCCAAAAGAAGTTCATTCTCCCAGGTCCTGTTGCCCAGCCGCACTCTGCCTTCTGCCCATGTGTCCTTCGTGCAAAGGGGCTGATGGGAGTCCATCTGCACGGAGCACGGGTTCTTCTCCTCCATCTGCACCTCCAACCAGACGCACTACCCAACACCTGCTCGCCAAGCCCAGGCCTCAGAGCCTCTTGGTTCTCTCTGCTGCTCTGAGTCCCAGAGACTGGAGGTGGGCACAGCCCACATCTTCCTGAGCAAGCCGCTGCTGGGCACCCACAATGGGCAGGATGTAGCCCCTGCCCAGGGAGCCACGAGGGAGGCAGACAGCCCCAGCTCAAGTGCCCATCTGGCTGCATGACTGTGGTTAAGGAGTGAGCTCTCTAGGCCTCAATGTCCACCTCTGTGAAATGGGGACAATGTGCCTCCCTCTTACAAATGCTCCTGCCCTGAGTAAGCAGAAGGGGAGACAGTTGCTGACACCCCTCCTCGTCTGGGAGTAAAGGAAAAGCAGAGACAAGTGTCCCATCCACAGTGCCCACCGCACCCCCAGGGGGCCGGCCGGGCCGCCTGGCGTTCTCCAGGGCAGCGAGCCTTCCAGATGTAGGGAGCCAAGGCTGAAAGCATGTCAAACCCCCATTATGGCCAGTTCCGTCTGTGCCACTGCTGTTTAATTCCTCCCTTTAGAACAAAGATTGGGGAGACAGTGCTAACTTAATTTGCCAGAATGAATAAAGATAGGACAGTAACAGCATGTGATGAAGTGCTGGGAACATACTTCTCATCCCAATACCCACACGGAAGCGGATGAAGCCAGAACCATCTCCATCTGATAAGGAAGGCTGGCTCCCTGGCCAGGCGGTGGGTGTGAGAGAGTTTGCAAACAGGCCACTGAGATCGAGGGGAGGGAGGAGCGGACGTCAGGAGTCCTCTGGTGCGTGGTCACCCGGGTAGGGGCGGGGGACTCAGGGAACATGTTAATTACTGGTCATTTCACCAAACAGCCCCCTGGGCTGGGAGGGGGCACAGGTGGAGCTTGCAGGCAGGTTCGTTGCTAAATCTAAAGGCTGGCCTGGAAGGGGTATGCTGGCCCCTCCCTGTCTGCCCTGAGCAGACATGGACACTGTGGCGATCAGTGGACAGCCAGCAGCAAGCCCAGAGGAGCACTGGGCAGCAGCACAGGAGGTGGTCCCCGTAGGCCAGGGGGTCCCAGGGAGGAGAGAGGTACAGGCACCTGGTGGGCCTGCATCCCAGGGGCCACTCTCCTGCAGGACCACCTCTTGGGTGTGGAGTGAGCACATGGGACCGACTGCAGCCTGCTCCAGGCACACTTCTCTGGGGCCCGGGCTGATGGCCTGGATGCTCTGAGCCAAGAAGGGACCAATAACACCGCCCAAGGACTGCAGAGGGAGCCCAGGGCCTGGCCGATAGGTCCCTGGTAGACAGGGCTCCCTCCTGGCCCCTGCCAGTCACACAGGCCAGGGTCATGGGCTCTGGTAGGAAGGCTTCTGGGACCCGTGCCTGCATCACTGCCTCCTGGCCGTGTGACCCGGAGCCAGCCCCTCCCCTTCCCTGCGCCTCAGTTTCATCAACAAAATGGGAATCCTAACAGCCCCTCCCTCCAAGTCGAGGTGGATAATCCTCTTAGAGAGCCTGGCACAGGGGCTGGCACAGGAGAGGCGCTGGCTCAGAGGCGGCAGTGTCACCCGAGATGGGGCTCCGCAGGGCCTTTTAGACAGGGACGCCCTGGGCCCGCAGGAGGGCTGCTATCCCCACACTAGCATTAGCTCCAGCGTCCTCCCAGAGTCCCGCGTGGGGCCGACCCTCTCCTGTCCTCGGCCGTCTTGTGTCTCTGCCCAGTGTTGATGGGCGGTCTGGCCTGAACTCAGTCTGCAGAAATGGGTTCTCTGGGCTCATGAAACCGCCCATTTACCTTGAGAAGCCCCTGAAAGCATCATTCTCCTCCACCTGCTTAATGACAGGGCCAGAGTCCCTCGTTCTTCCCTCCGCTTTTATGAACAAACAGTGGTAAGAGGCTCATCGCCAGCTGTTTGGGCAAATGTAGCACTTCCTCTTAAGCCACATTATGTTAAAATCAGAATTTCCTCTCTGCTGGCTGATAACCGTTTCCTCATTCTTTTCTTTGAAGTGAGAGTAGCTCTTGCGTATTCTCTATTCTCGTGGACAATCCATTAGGGGAGATGAATTTGGAAAAGTCGTGAACTCCCGAGAAGATGTGGCTCTTTGAAATGCATTTATTTGCACGGTGAGTGAGGGTGGATAAAGCCTGGGGTGCTCACAGGGCAGGTTGAATGGTTCTGCTTTGAATGGATTGCAAATCTGTCTGCCAGTACCTGTTCCTAACTGGGGCCCAAGCTTCTGTTTGCAACTGGGACGTTCAAGGCAGCGGCGCAGGTCTCGCTGGGCCTGCCAGCTGTGCCCTGGCCCTGAGCAAGGCAGTCGGTGAGGTAAACAGTCCCACCTGGCCCCTTTCACATGTACAGGTGGGCGGGGGGAGGGGGGGGTGGCGACAGGGGCTTCATGCCCTTTCTGACCAATTCTGTCCTTAGTCTGGTGACCAACTGTCTCAAATTGCCCAGGACTAAGGGCATTTGGGGAAAGTCGGGGGAAACCAGGGTGCCTGATTCACCCTGTTCCTTGGGGCTCTAGGCCCTAAGTCTGGTGCTGGACCTTTGCCCATGGCTTTGGCTTTGGGTCTGAGTCTCAGTCTCCCTAATGGCTTGTTCCAGCCTCGTGGGTCCTTTCCACTGCAGAACTGGGCAGACTGTCTGGCAGGTGGAACAGGGCTGGATTTCATACCATCCTCAGACCAGGGCCAAAGGCGGCTCCCTGGCTCTGCACTCTGCTCCTCCTCCTGCCGCACTACTCCCCCAGGCCCAGAAGCCTGTGCGGCTAGAGAGCTGGGCCCATTGGTTTGAGCTCCGCGATTCCAGGGCACAGGTCAGGTACCCAGGACCCTGCAATCCACACGCAGGCTTGAAGAGACTGCCAGCCTGCCCGAGTCAGCGGAGCCAGCGATGGGATGGCTGGGCTGGAAGCCCATTGCCGGGCCCTGGCCGGCCTCCCTGGCCGCGGGTCTCTCTCTGCCTCTGCTCAGCCCCAGCCTCTGTCCAGCCGGTCACTCTCCCTCTTCCCCAGCAATTCCTCTTTCCCCTTCCACCTTGGGGGCTGAGACGCTTTCTCAATGTCCAGCCGAAGGGGCAATGCTTACTGGATGTGATTGAAGTCATAAAACACTTGCTGGTTGAGCCGGTCGGGTCAGGGGAGCTGGGAACAGCGGGGCCGGCTGCAGACGCGGACATCAATCTCGCTGTCTTCCCGAAATGAGACCTCAGCCGGGCTGCCTGGGGCTGTGGGGCCAGGCGGCCCTGGGCATGGATCTTCGGTCTCCAAGCTGTGGGAGCTGGGAACGTCACCTCATGGCTGGGAGCCTCAGCCTGCTCCGGGTAAAGCGGGGCACCACTGTGTACCCCACAGGGGTCGTTGTGAGGACTGGAGACGCTGGGAAGCCGGGGCACTGTCTGCGTGGGAATCGGCATCTCCCCGGGCCTCGGGGTTGTATTGAGGCTGCAGCTGCCCCGGGACTGGCATCTGGTTGGCTGGGAGGTCATGAGACTAAACACTGAAGGCCGAGACTCCTTACCAACACAGAAGACCTTCAGCCAGACGGTGCTATGACCTGATTTATCATTTTGAAAGACCCCCTGTAAACTCAGCCTCATCTTGCTCTAGAGGCAACCCTGACTGAGGGGTGAGGGGGGAGAAGCTCAGCCCCCACCAGACGAGGTGGGAGTAGACCCAACCAGTAGATAAATACAATGTGGCTTTGGGCGAGCTCCTGACCCTCTGAACCCCAGCTCCGTCCTCAGGGAGACGGCCTCTGTAAAATGGGGTAACCCTGTACTTGATGGTGGGGTGAAGGGCCGAGGCGTCCTGGCACCCTCGTTTCACGCTCAGTAAACGGTGATTGTGGTGCTGGAACCTGGGACCTTGCCAGTTGTCCCCAGGATTGGCTCAGGAGCAGGGGCTGAGTCCTGGGGGGTCGGTCAGAGCAAGGCAGGTCCCGGACCTGAAGAAGGAGAGGGCTTCAGGGAGAAGGGGATTTGGGCACCGGGTCTTGAGTAGTGAGTAGGAGCTCGCCAGGCTGACAGGGAGGGAAGAGCATTCCCACGGAGGGAGGGGACAGGCGCCAAAGCAGGGACAGGCGCTTGCCTGGCATGCACCTGGCGAATGCCCGTGCCTGTGTGTGGCTGGTACAGGGCCGAGGAGTTTGGGCTGCGACCCGAGGACTCTGTGGAGCCTGGAAAGGGTTTCCAGCTGGGAGGGACCCTGTCACCTTCGTGCTGCCAAGGGGCAAGCCTCAGGGGACAGGCTTGAGGGCAGAGAGGTGGTCAGTGCACAGAGCTGGGGCACCAGGGGGCTTGGCAGGAGGACCAGCGCGGGGCCCAGTGGGGAGGATGGGCCCCAAGTTAGCTTGAGAGAAGCAGCCAGTGGTTTGACGTGGAAATGTCTCTGCTGCAGAACAAGCTTCTTCAACGCTCAGCTCACATCAGGGTCTCCCTCCCTCCGCCCTCCCCAGGCGGAGCTGCGCTGACGGTGCGGCTGGGTGGCTGTGGGGTCGGAGCTCGGACAGGGAAGGTCAGCCAGGGCATTGCCGTGTGGAAGGGGAGGATGGAACATTCTGTCAGCCCGAACCAGCCCAGGGAAGCTGACAGGACTAGAGAGAAGGTTCCTCCCACCAGAAAGTCAAAGGGGAAGCACATTTGTTTTCGTGACACATCTGCATTTTTCAGGAGACCGGGTGATTGTTTGGCACTGGAAAGCCGCGCGTGGAAAATTCCACCTGCCTCCTCCAGGCACGGAACAATAGAGGCAGCTCTGTCTACCCCAGGTTCCCGGTGCCTGAAATGCTGCCGTTGGAGTTCCATTCCTATGGCTCGAGGCTTTGTTCTTTGTTCAAATACAAACAACTTCGCAAAGGCATGTCTTCGACACAGACTTATTTTCATTAAGTCAACAAATATTTATTGACTTCTAGGGAGCAGGCAGTACCCAGAGGCTGGGAATAGAGATTGATTAAGGCTTGGCCATATCTTCCAGGAATTGGCAGGCTCTGTGGGTAGCGGGTGGCACTGGGGTCAAGGTGCTGTGGGAGCCCCCTCAGAGCTGACGCATCCACAGTCGCAGAAGGTTCCACAGTCCGAGGTTGGGGCTGCTGAGACTGAATCGTAAACGCTGTGCCTTTCATTTCTTGGCCCCAATCCTGGCTCAAGGGGCAGCCGTGTGACTGACTGCCTCTGTGCCTCTGTCCAGAGGGGTCCCTGGAGGGTCACGGTAGGTCAGTAGGTCGGTAGGTCGGTTACTCGCCCAGGGTAGACCCTGAGGATGGG
This sequence comes from Myotis myotis, assembly GCF_014108235.1. Classification (NCBI taxonomy): domain Eukaryota; kingdom Metazoa; phylum Chordata; class Mammalia; order Chiroptera; family Vespertilionidae; genus Myotis; species Myotis myotis. Next base: position 18,027,019 of record NW_023416324.1, read on the forward strand.
GCAGAGGAGAGCGTCCAGTCATGGGCTCCTCGCCCCCCCCCACACACACACACAAACACACACACGCCACACACACACACGGCTCTTCCTGTCCCCCCGCTCCCCACACATTGTAGAAGCCAGGCCTTGCTGTCTCTCAAGCACACCAAGTGCTCTCCTACCTCTGCCCCTGCTGTTCCCTCTGCCTGGAAACTTTTTCTCTCTCTTTCTTAATGGCTTGCTCCTTTTCTCACTCCGGTCTTGCTCAAAGGTCTTCTTAATAGGATAATGGCTATCATGGAGGGCTGCCCTGAGGAGGCGGCCCTGGGGTAGATCAAAAGCCTGGAAGCCACTTGTTGGATGGGACTCAGGTGCTGGTCAAGATAATTAAATCCTAAAATTCTGTGATTCTGACTTAATTTTATTAAAGGGATAATTTTAAGGTTGTGGGGTCTAAGACTCCAGGAGTTTAGGACTGTGGAGCGCTAAGGTGCTGGATTCTCATGTTATTGAGAAAGGGCCCATCGGAACCTCCCTTTGGCTGAGACAGGCATCCCTCTTCCTGTAACCTGCCCCCTCCCCCCCATGTCCTGTGTGAACGCAGCTCTTTGTGGCTTAGAGAATGCAATTTAGTCTGATTCCAGCGCCAGGCACGGCCTTATCTGCATGTTCCAGTTTCCAGAATAAATGTTAGAAGACAAGTCTGCGGGAGGTTTTCCATGTGCACACGAATTAATCCTCCAGCAGGGCCTCCTCCAGACGCGGATGGTAACACGGGCGCCATTCCCACACTCCCTGCCGGGCAGGGCTGCTGACACTGCAGTGGGCCCGCAGGGACCAGCCCATCTCCCTGGGAGGGACCCAGTGAGAAGGTCCTTTGAGAGCAGAGGCTTCCCCCGCGCGCCCCCCCCCCCGCCCCCCAGGACAAGGCAGGAGAGTGTCCCCCAGCGGGTCGGGGCATAGATGGCCCTTCTCCCCGAGCATCTGGGGGTCTCTGCCTGAACCCCTGGGTCTGGGCTCACAGGGCCTGGGGGGGGGGGGCGGGCGGGGGAACAGCTCCCACCACAGGACAGACACTGCTCTGGGCACTGGGTGGGCTCCTGAGTCAGACAGCAGGACGGATCTCAGCTCCCCACTCCAGCTCAGCCCTGTGACCTTGAAGAAGCCACCTCCCCTCCTGGGATTCAGCTTCTTCAAAGGGACCGATGGTCCTACCACCCACCCACCTGGTGTTGTGAGGACTAGAGGGACCCACAGGCGCGGAGCACCCAAGGAGCGTCAGTCCTAACCACCGCTCCCACAACGCCTGCGGGGCCCGGCACCCCCTGAAGCACTCACACAGGTTGACTCCTTACCCCACCCAGTGTCATTATCCCCACCTCACAGAGGACGAAACTGAGGCACAGGAAGGTTAAGTAACTTGCCCAACATCAGGCAGTTGGCTCTAAAAACTGTGAACGGGGTTAAATATATTTAAGCTTTTCCAACAACCCTGCCCAGAAATGGGTGCAATGAGAGACCCTCCCAGCCCCATCCTGTCCCTGCCTGAGCCTCCTGGCGCCTCCTCTGACCGGCAGCCAGCTCAGTCTCTGCTTAGTAAATATATATATATATATTTAAAGAATTATTAATAATGAGTAAATCCTTCATAAACACTCTCCCTTTCAAGCTCTCCTCAGATGCCTGATTTGACGGCCACGTCCTCTGTCCCTGCGGGGACCCAGCTGATACACTAACACTCCACTCACTTCCGCGTCCCCACTCTGTTCGATTCCCCACAGGCCTCCCACTGCTTGTTCATTATCCGTGTCCCTCCCGTCAGAACGTAAGCGCCATCGGAGAGGGGGGTGCTTACATCATATGTCAGAGGAACAGGCACAGATCACACCACCAACATCGCGCTCACACTCGCCAGGAAGTCCAGCCAAGTCTGAACGTTCCTCCTCGATGACTTTTAAATGCCTCCACATGACATTTCCCAAACTGGATCAAGTGGCACCCTTTCGGAGGTGTTAACAGTTGGCAACCTTATACCGGCAGTCGATTTGGGCCTGATGTTTCTCATTTCACTGGGAGCCTGAGACAGTTTCATCCCAGGCTGCCATGCCATCAGCTCCAAGTCTGTCCATCGACCCCAGTCAGGGCTGGGGAGACCCTCATTCATTGCTCCCTCCGGAGCCCTAGGGGGCCCCAGCGTGGGACAGTTTCTCCATGGGCTTAATTTCATCACCTCTATCCGGGTCCACACCTCCTGCCCAAACTCGCCCCTCCCTCGTCTGTTCCAGGCTTGGGATGCTGGACCACCACCCAGGCCTGGGATCCGTGTGACCAAGGCAGAGCTGAGAGCATCAACCACAGGTCAGGAGTTCAAATCCTGGTCTCTGTTCTGTCACCAACTCACTGTGTGACCTTGGGCAGGTTGCCTCCCCACTCTGGGCCTCAGTTTCCCAGCTGCTCCTGGTGCTCCTTCTACTTGGGATCCCTTCCCGTGAGTGGGGTGGAGCTATGCTCTCCCAGCACCCTCCCTACTCTGGTGGGGAGGTCTTGCCCTGTGACAAGGTCCTATTGATAGTCATCTGGGAGGTAAAAAGGGAGGGAACATGTCAGCCTATGCTGTACAATGACTCAAAGCCATCCCCCCTCCAGGGGAGGGGGGATGGCTTTGAGTCATTGTACAGCATAGGCTGACATGTTCCCTCCCTCCCCTGGATCTTATTTCACTCCAAACCCTACTCTTTGGGGATCCTTCTGCCGTTCACTATGTGAGTAATAAACTTTATTTCACATCCTTTAGTACCTGTGTGTCACTTGTTCCAAGAGTCCTAAATTCCTGTGTGGGAGCATCCAGTGCGGAGGGCTGAGTGCCTAAACAAAGCAGGACTTGATTCAATCTGAAGATTCACTCAGGGACATTTTAACAGTATGGAGTTCTGACCCATGAGCACGATAGTTTTCTCCATTTATTTGGTGTTTTCTTTAAAGTTCCCTTTCCAACTTTATAATTATTCCCCTGTTGGAGTAAATTATTTTCATATTAAACTTCCCCTGCTTAAATTATCGTGTGGGCCCTGGCCAGGTAGCTCAGTTGGTGAGAGCATCATCCTGATACTCCAAGGTTGTGGGTTCGATCCCTAGTCAGAGCACATACAAGGATCAAACAATGAGTCCTATATATAAAGAGCGAATATGCTAATTAGACCGAATAGCCAAACGACCTTCCAGATGTCCTTCCAGATGAAGCTGGGGCTGCAAGGGCCGGCCAGGGCTGCGAGGGCCAAGCCCCTTGCACGAATTTCATGCATCCGGCCTCTGGTGTATAAATAAGTGGAACAACAAATCAATGTTTCTCTCTCTCAAAAATCAATAACTAAATAAAAATAAGAACAAATTCCTGTGTGGTTTGTCCTCTGGTTGAACCCAAACTGACACAGGTCTCTCCCTCACAGTGATACGATGAGGAAAGAATGATAATGACATAACTGTGTATAGCACGAGGCTCATGGAAATCCCCCAGCAAATGCTTGCAATTCTGATTCTGAACTAGAGACTCTTTTTATTTATGCTGCAGTGTATCCAGTGGGTTTGAACTTCACTTATTTTTTTGTTTTGTTTTGTTTCCTGTTAGAGAAACCATTGAACCATGGACATGAAGGACAGTGCGGTGTAGAATGGGTAATTTTCCTAAGTAGCCCAGGGCCTTCTGGGAAGGAATGAACAAGCAGATCGATGCCTGTTCTGAGATTCGAAGATCTGAAAACGCATCAGGGAGGTCCCGGTCCCGCTGACCGAGGCCGAGGGGGTAGGGAAGGCAGCTGGTCCCCTGAAATGAGACCTCCATTTGGGGAGGAGGAGGAGGAAACCCAGGCTTGCCTGAGGCAACTCGCGTGTGTGTTGGGAAGGGGTTGGGAAGAAACACAGAGGCCCGAGTTGGTAACCTTGTGTGTTCTGAAAGGTGTCATTAGGTGGGACTGAAGCACTGACCCAGAGGAGCCCGTGTGTGTGTGTGTGTGTGTGTGTGTGTGTGTGTGTGTGTGTGTGTGTGTTTGGGAGGGGGTGGGGGTGTCAGGCTCTGCAGTGAGCCTGCAGGCAGGGCAGCCCTGCCCTGAAGGGCCCTTGGCCAGGCGGCTGGGACCCACAGGCAGAGGTGGGCGTGGCCGACGCGGTTTGCCTCTAGCTCTACATTGAGCATTTTAAGACTCCAAGAATCTTGTTACTCGGGTCAGGACCGAAGACCTTCCTCCCAGATCCCAGTGCTGTCAGTCCCATGGGCTTGGGCCTCAGGGCCATGCTAAGCGCGGAGCACAGAGCACCTTGCTCCACTCCAGCCCGGCTCCACCACATCCCTCATTCATCACACACCGCTCGCTCTTTGTGGAAAATTGACACACAGACCACGAAGAGGGGGCGGTGGGAGGAGGCACATTTAAAGGATCTGTTGTGCAGACAGGCAGTGGATGACAAAGGGAGGCCGAGCTGGCAGGGCCAAAATGGCAAAACAGCTTATAAGGGGATGTGGCAGCCCCGTTGCTTAATGGGGGGAGGTGCCAGGCGTAAGGACACCAAGGCAAAACTCCTGCTTTCTCCTTCTCCCCCTCTCCCCACCCCCGACAGGGATGACCACGCAGCCAGGGAGCCTGGAAACATGTCCCAGCAGGAGGGCCGGTGCTGGTCTCACCTTCTCTCCTCACCTGGTATATTGTTCAAGACATGAAGGAGGCTCCTAAGGTGAGTGCTCTGACATTTCTCCATCCTGTAGCTTCCACTGGCTATGGTGGATCGCGCCTATTGGTATTTTCCCCCTTTCCTACCACCTTAAATGTCAAGTATCTCTTCTCTAGAAGCACTGAAGTGAGAAAGAGGATTAGGGGATTTTTTTATCCCCTTTAAAGATAACCTGGATCGAATGGAAGTAAACAGAGCACTTGGAGTTTCACCTCATTTCACTTCTCTCTCCTGCCCTCCCCTCCTGCTCCTCCTTCCACCCTAAAGGTGCCCTGGGAGCTGCTGGCAGGACGAGAAGGAAGGATTGGCGGGGGTCGGGGGGGGGGGTAATGCCTCCTCTGGGCCTGCCCTCCAGAATCTAGTTCCCACATTAACCCTGGTCAGAAGGGACTTAGCAGGAAAGGCTCTGATTTTCTGGGAAAGGGAAGGGAGGGCCCTGGTGGGCAGAACCTGGAGGCTCTTCCTGCCTTGGGAGGAGATGCCAGCAACAGCTCCTCTGGGGCCACACGGAGGAATCCACCTGCAGGCCCCCAGGAGCCACCGAGAAGACACACACTTTGGAGGTTTTTTGTTTGTTTTTTTAAATATATTTTCATCGATTTCAGAGAATAAGAGAGAAGGAGAGAGAGAGAGAGAAACATCAATGATGAGGGAGAATCATTGATCGGCTGCCTCCTGCACCACCCCACACTGGGGATCGAGCCCACAACCCAGGCATGTGCCCTTGACTGGAATCGAACCTGTGACTCTTTAGTCCACAGGCTGACGCTCCATCCACTGAGCCAAACCAGCCAGGGCAAGACATGCACTTGGAATGAGTCAGCAGCAGGCTGTGCAAAGCAGCAACAGGAGCTCAGTGGGAGCTTACTCACCTTTACCGCCAAGCTGCCAAGGCTGCTTAAATATTTAAAAGTCGAGTTCAAAACCCGAAAGGCCAGCTAGGGCTGCAGAGGGATGCGTCTTCTGGGATCGCCATCATCCAGACTCAGTCTCTTGCACCAAATATTCATTCATAATAATACTTTCTATCTGTTGAACACCTCCTATGTGCCAGGCGCTATGGGATAAACTTCACATACACACGTCATTTTATCTCCACAATAACTCTGAGAGGCAGAGGATATGTTAACCACTTCATACATGTGCAGGGGAGGCCTGAGTCCATGCTACGGGTTATACCGCCTGAGTCCATGCTACGGGTTATACCGCCTGAGTCCATGCTACGGGTTATACCGCCTGAGTCCATGCTACGGATTATACCGCCTGAGTCCATGCTACGGGTTATACCGCCTGAGTCCATGCTACGGGTTATACCGCCTGAGTCCATGCTACGGGTTATACCGCCTGAGTCCATGCTACAGTGTTATACCTCCTGAGCCAATGCTATGGGTTATACCGCCTGTGTCCAGGCTACAGGGTAATACCACCTGAGTCCATGCTACGGGTTATACCACCTGAGTCCATGCTACGGGTTATACCGCCTGAGTCCATGCTATGGGTTATACCGCCTGAGTCCATGCTACAGGTTATACCGCCTGTGTCCATGCTACAGGTTATACCGCCTGTGTCCATGCTACGGGTTATACCGCCTGAGTCCATGCTACGGGTTATACCGCCTGAGTCCATGCTACGGGTTATACCGCCTGAGTCCATGCTACGGGTTATACCGCCTGAGTCCATGCTACAGGTTATACCGCCTGAGACCATGCTACGGGTTAATCCGCCTGAGTCCATGCTACGGGTTATACCCCCTGAGTTCATGCTACGGGTTATACCGCCTGAGTCCATGCTACGGCTTATACCGCCTGAGTTCATGCTACGGCTTATACCGCTTGAGCCCATGCTACGGGATAATACCGCCTGTGTCCAGGCTACAGGGTTACACCGCCTGAGTCCATGCTACAGGTTATACTGCCTGAGCCCATGCTACAGGTTATACCTCCTGAGTCCATGCTACAGGATAATACCTCCTGAGTCCATGCTACGGGTTATACCGCCTGAGTCCATGCTACGGGTTATACCGCCTGAGTTCATGCTACGGGTTATACCGCCTGAGTCCATGCTACGGGTTATACCGCCTGTGTCCATGCTACGGGTTATACCGCCTGAGTCCATGCTACAGTGTTATACCTCCTGAGCCAATGCTATGGGTTATACCGCCTGTGTCCAGGCTACAGGGTAATACCACCTGAGTCCATGCTACGGGTTATACCACCTGAGTCCATGCTACGGGTTATACTGCCTGAGTCCATGCTATGGGTTATACCGCCTGAGTCCATGCTACAGGTTATACCGCCTGTGTCCATGCTACAGGTTATACCGCCTGTGTCCATGCTACGGGTTATACCGCCTGAGTCCATGCTACGGGTTATACCCCCTGAGTCCATGCTACGGGTTATACTGCCTGAGTCCATGCTACGGGTTATACCGCCTGAGTCCATGCTACAGGTTATACCGCCTGAGTCCATGCTACGGGTTAATCCGCCTGAGTCCATGCTACGGGTTATACCCCCTGAGTTCATGCTACGGGTTATACCGCCTGAGTCCATGCTACGGCTTATACCGCCTGAGTTCATGCTACGGCTTATACCGCCTGAGCCCATGCTACGGGATAATACCGCCTGTGTCCAGGCTACAGGGTTACACCGCCTGAGTCCATGCTACAGGTTATACTGCCTGAGCCCATGCTACAGGTTATACCTCCTGAGTCCATGCTACAGGATAATACCTCCTGAGTCCATGCTACAGGTTATACCTCCTGTGTCCATGCTACGGGTTATACCGCCTGAGTCCAGGCTACAGGATAATACCGCCTGAGTCCATGCTACGGGTTATACCGCCTGAGTTCATGCTACGGGTTATACCCCCTGAGTCAATGCTACGGGTTATACCGCCTGAGTTCATGCTATGGCTTATACCGCCTGAGTCCATGCACGGATTATACTGCCTGAGTCCATGCTACAGTGTTATACCTCCTGAGCCCATGCTACGGGATAATACCGCCTGTGTCCAGGCTACAGGGTTACACCGCCTGAGTCCATGCTACAGGTTATACCTCCTGAGCCCATGCTACAGGTTATACCTCCTGAGTCCATGCTACAGGTTATACCACCTGAGACCATGCTACAGGTTATACCTCCTGAGTCCATGCTACAGGTTATACCTCCTGAGTCCATGCTACGGGTTATACCGCCTGAGTCCATGCTACAGGTTATACCTCCTGAGTCCATGCTACAGGTTATACCACCTGAGCCCATGCTACAGGTTATACCTCCTGAGTCCATGCTACAGGTTATACCTCCTGAGTCCATGCTACGGGTTATACCGCCTGAGTCCATGCTACAGGTTATACCTCCTGAGCCCATGCTACAGGTTATACCTCCTGAGTCTATGCTACGGGTTATACCGCCTGAGCCCATGCTACGGGTTATACCTCCTGAGTCCATGCTACAGGTTATACCGCCTGAGCCCATGCTACAGGTTATTACCGCCTGAGTCCAGGCTATAGGTTATACCGCCTGAGTCCATGCTACAGGGTTATACCCCCTGAGTCCAGGTTACAGGTTATACCGCCTGTGTCCATGCTATAGGGTTATACCGCCTGAGTCCATGCTACGGGTTACACCGCCTGAGTCCATGCTACAGGGTTATACCGCCTGAGTCCATGCTACAGGGTTATACCGCCTGAGTCCATGCTACAGGTTACACCGCCTGAGTCCATGCTACAGGGTTATACCGCCTGAGTCCATGCTACAGGGTTATACCTCCTGAGTCCATGCTATAGGATGATACCGCCTGTGTCCCTGCTACAGGGTTATACCACCTGAGTCCATGCTACAAGTTATAATGCCTGAGAGATAGGCAGTGTCCCTTCAGAACCCAGCACCCTCTGGGACAGAGTAGATTCAATAGACACACTGACTGTGACACCTGGAGGAGGTCAACCCACCCCTCACTGGAAGCACAGCTCCACCGGCTGGACCCAGTGTCAGTGGTTTCATTCTCTGGAGCCCTGGGGCCTCCCCGGCCATGGCCTCAGCCACGTACACTGGGAGAGTGCTTCGAACTCACCTCTCTGTGAGGGCCAAGGGTCCCCAGGACACGGAGCTTGCCCACAACCAGAAATATCTTTAACATGTGGAGCAAAGATTATCAGTCCCAAAGCCCAGCTCTGTGCCTGCTCCGCAAACATCTGCTGCAGAGTGAACCCATTTTATAGACAAGGAAACTGAGGTTCAGAGCATTAAGTGGTTCAGCCAAAGCCTGTGGTCAGAGCATCTCAGACTTCTGGGTCACCCTGCCAGAGCCTGATACCAGCTCCCCCATTTAACGGCAGGGTGTCCATGGGCGGGTCAGCTCATGCTCTGTGTACATGGGGGCAATAGCAGCTGCTAATGCCAGGCTTGGTACAGAGAAGGGGCTCGGAAGCTGGTGGGGCAATTGTTGGTTCTAGGATCTGAACCCGGTTTCACCTAGGCAGAGCTAGGCCTGTCCTGCTGCTCGGCTGCCTATAGCTCCACAAGGAAACCCATGCTGTGACTATCTTCCCGAAACTCCAGGGGAGAGAAGTGTGGTCATCATTTGCATGAGAATGTGACCAGGACATCTAACCCACAGCCTTCTTAAAAAAAAAAAAAATGTGAAAGGCAAGATTTGGGACTTCTACATAAGGAGTGATGTCCCCACAGGGCAGCCGACTCTGTCTCAGGACTGCGAGCAACCAGGAAAAGCCAGGAAAAGCCACGCTCGGCCCACCAACTTGCTGCCCTGTTGCTGTGACAATAACCCCATCTGCAGTTTTGTTTTGTTTTTGTTGCTGTTGTTGCTTAAATTAAATCTTTATTGTTGCAAGTATTATGCTATGTCCCCTTCCCCACCCCCCTTGACCCCTTCTAGGCCACCCCTACTCCGCGCCTTCCCCACCCTATTGTCTGTGTCCATGGGTTATGCATATATGCATACAAGTTCTTTGGTTGATCTCTTCCCACCCCCACTCCCCTGCCTTCCCTCTGAGATTCCACAGTCTGTTCTATGCTTCTGTGTCAGCAAACACAGGGTGACTTCCCCGGGTCACTCCTGAGACTTAGGTGGAGCCAGAATTTGAACCCAGGTCTGCATAGCTCCAAGCCTATTGGCCTTAACTCCTCCGCTCGGCGATTTCCATCTCCCTGCACCCAGAGCTCGAAATCCCACCGTTCACTCCTTTGCGAAGAAATGAGGAGTGTGAAAATGCGGCCCAAGGCCTGGAACTTAGCAAAGCCCCACACAAGGCCTGGTGGATTTGGTGATGTGGACAAAGGTGGTTTGTGAGCAGCATTTGAGGTTACAGCCTCATGAATTGGGGGGGGGGGGGGGGAGTGGGAGGGGTGGGCAGGGGCAGAGAAACACCACCATTTTGTTCTGGTGGTTAGGGGAACTCTAGGCTGCCGGGCTGCCCTGCAGCTGGGACCTGGGGAGCCCACCTGGACAAAGCCATGACCGCCCAGTGACTGCCCCGTGGCCTCTCCGGACGGACACCGGGCCTTTGGTGGGCAGGTCACACCTTGTGACTAGAGATGGTATTTGGAGTGTCATTTCCCTCGAGAAATGAAAACCACCGCCACTTACTTCCCTGGGGGACAAGTCTCTTTAGCCTGGCTCTGAGGAAGCAGGGCCCCATCTATCCGTTCCTTAAAAAGCAGCATTTTGAGAGAGATATCGATCCGCTGCCTCCTGCACGCTCCCTACTGGAGACTGAGCCTGAACCCCAGGCATGTGCCCTCACCAGGAATCGCTCTCTAAAATCAATAAAAACATATTTTAAAATAAACAAAACGAAATGTTAAAAAGCAGCATTTTGAGATTAGTTGTAGTCAATGCGTATCCATTCTTTGGTTAAGTGCGGCAGCTAAATCAATCTGGCCCACCTGTTAGATGTGAGCGTGTGGGAAGGACGTACGCGAGATGCACTCACTTAGCTTGGGTCTGGGGTCGTTTTCCATCCATCATTGCACTGACACGCATCAATCACTACATACAAAGTGAAGTCCAAAGCCTCAGAGGAAGAGCTCAGTTCCCAACAACACAGCAAAAGCTTAACAGAGTAAACGCTTTAGAATATGTCAGCATTAAATTAGCGCTGCGTTACAGGAGGCCCTAGAGGCCCTTCCCATGTACATAAAGAAAATCACAGAAGCCTATGGTATTGCCGGATTGTTTTAATGGCCTTACAGATTTGGTGAATCAAAATGAAACATTTCCACGCCACAGCCCATCTTTTTCCTCTAAATTAAGGTGAAATTGATTCTTATTTTCAAGGTAGAGTTTTAAGAGTCCGTGTTCCTCAAATCCCGATTTGTCTGATAATTTTGGCCGTTAGCTTTTCTTGCAGCCTTGTATCCCGGTTGCTGGCAGATTGAAGATCACGCGGAGTTCTTCAGATGCTCTTCACAGCCTTCCCATTTGACGTCCTCGACGTTGTAGCAATAAAATATGGAGTAGCATTAGTAGACTTCGTATTTTCCTGACCATCCAGAGCCATTTCGATTGAGTTTTAGCAGATGAGCTGGGAAAATGAAAATGTTTCTTGGCCCGACTGTCTCAAAAGTGGAGACGGAGAAGAAGGGAAGACAGAGAAACCACGAGGACACTGACCGTGGACTGCCTGGTGCTGACGCTGCCGCTCGCGGCGGGGGCGGTGGTCTTGGTGGTGGCAGCACCCTTGGTGGTCACGGCTGCCTGTGGTGCCATGGGGTCAGGGGTGACCATAGGAGCTGAATAGACCTGCTGGGGGACGAACAGTGCCAGCAGGAGCAGCCCCAGCTGCAGTGCGACCAGCATTCCTCTTCCTGCCATGTCCCGGCTCTCTGTGACCGATCGAAGCTCTGGAAGCTGAGAGGGCCCCCGAGGACTGCAGGGCAAGTAGCAGGCGCGACCCCGCCAGGGCCTTATATGCCAGAGTGTCACAATGCAGTGACATGGCCCTCACCCGCCGGGTCACAATGCAGGGCAGGGCACTAGCCCACCAGCATGTCACAATGTCATGACATGATGCTCACCCACCCACCTGCCTGCCGGCCAGCCCAAGGCTTTCCTTTTTTCTTTTTTTTTTTAAATTTAATATATTTTATTGATTTTTTACAGAGAGGAAGGGAGAGGGATAGAGAGTTAGAAACATCGATGAGAGAGAAACATCGATCAGCTGCCTCCTGCACACTCCCTACTGGGGATGTGCCCACAACCAAGGTACATGCCCTTGACCGGAATCGAACCTGGGACCCTTCAGTCCCCAGGCTGATGCTCTATCCACTGAGCCAAACCGGTTATGGCCAAGGCTTTCCTTTTGAAACAGAACCTGTATCCTTTGTTTAGAGTGCCCGGGCTTCATTACACAGCCATGTAAATTTCCACTGGTCTTTATTTTGTTTCCTGATCCCTTTAAAGCAGTGGTTCTCAACCTTCTGGCCCTATATATTTTTTTATTGCTTAAAGTATTACAAAGGGTATTACATATGTCTCCTTTTTTCCCCCACCCTTGACAATCCCCTGGCCTCCACTACCCCCCAGTGTCTTATGTCCATTGGTTATGCTTATATGCATGCATATAAGTCCTTCAGTTGATCTCTTACCCCCCCTTCTGTCCCCCTACCCTCTCCGGCCTTCCCGCTACAGTTTGACAGTCTGTTTGAGGCAGCTCTGCCTCTGTATCTATTTTTGTTCATAAGTTTATAATGGTCTTTATTATCCATAAATGAGTGAGATCATGTGGTATTTTTCCTTCATTGACTGGCTTATTTCACTTAGCATAATGCTCTCCAGTTCCACCCATGGTAAGAGTTCCTTCTTTTTTACAGCAGCATAGTATTCCATCGTGTAGATGTACCACAGTTTTCTAATCCATTCATCTACTGATGGGCACTTAGGCTGTTTCCAGATCTTAGCTATGGTGAATTGTGCTACTATGAACATAGGGGTGCATATATCCTTTCTTATTGGTGTTTCTGGTTTCTTGGGATATATTCCTAGAATTGGGATCACAGGGTCAAATGGGAGTTCCATTTTTAGTTTTTTGAGGAAGCTCCATACTGTGAACCATAAAATTATTTTCGTTGCTACTTCATAACTGTCATGTTGCTACTGTTATGAATCGTAATGTAAATATCTGATATGCAGGATGGTCTTAGGCGACCCCTGTGAAAGGGTCGTTCGACCGCCAAAGGGGTCGCGACCCACAGGTTGAGAACCGCTGCTAAAGGATGCACGTTTGGTGTTCAAAGTTGTTAGTATAGGGAAATGGCAAGAGGTCTACACCTAGAGACCATCGCTATTGCTAGTTGGCATGTTTTTATACAGTATATACACATCTTTCACTCAGTAGAGGTTTGCTTAACATTTCGCTCAATGGACTTTTTGCTTAACATTTGTCAAGAGCATTTTCCTGCCATTAAAATCCTTTTTTAAAGGATTTAATTCATTTCTTTAAAATATCAAGCACTGAATTGTAGAGTTTTAAGCTCATCTTGTTTTATTTGTATTCTTCTGGATTTATATGAAGAAAAAGAATACACCGGAGCGTTCATCTTGGTTGTTTCCAGGTGATAAGACTTTTCTACACCGTTTCTATCTATGGGGATTGAACTAGTAGTTTGGGGGTTCGGTTTTTTTGAGGAGTGGGGTTGGTGGAATTCAAGCTTGAATAAAACAACGTGGAAATTGCTGCTTCTTTTTTTAAAATATTTTTTTATTGATTTCAGAGAGAGGAAGGGAGAAAAAGAGAGATAGAACTATCAATGATGAGAGAGAATCATTGATTGGCTGCCTCCTGAACACCCCTTACTGGGGATCGAGCCCACAACCTGGGAATGTGCCCTGATCAGGAATTGAACCATGATCTCCTGGTTCATAGGTCCACACTCAACCACTGAGCCACACTGGCCAGGCTGGAAATTGCTTCTTAAAAAGACCATAGAAAATTGACAGTAAAAATTAAAGAATAATGACATGGTAAATAATGGAGGACTTAGCTACTGAATGGGAACTGATCCTTCCTGAAGGGATGGAACAGGCAAAAATAATACATTTACTGAAGTTTGAAACCGGGTATGACATACATGTAATAAAAGGTTTGAAAACCTTTGGCTTGGCTTCTCTTACCAACTTGAAGGGAAACTTTAAATTTATTCAACATCCTGTGTGTCCCTTCTTCTTAAGAATGCAAGGACTTTATACTCTGGAAAGTGAAAACCTACTTTCCCTGCTTTCGCCACTGCTTCCTGCCTCTTCGGGAATCCGATTTCTTGTTCTGAATCTTTAGGGGGCAGCCTGAAGAATTCTCCTTCCTTGTTGCTATTGGGAGTTGAGCCCCTGCAAACTGGATGCCCTCTTCTTACTTACTTTTGTAGGAAACAGTGTTAAAGTAGTGGCCGGCAGAAGGAGGCCGGAGCCTCGCTGGGGGCTGGAGAGGCCACCACATTGCGGTAGGTGTCTGTGTACACTTAAGTCCACACCCTTGTCCAACAAGAGGAGATGAGAGCAATGAAAGGGTATTTCAAAACAAGGCCCTTCATAGGCAGTTCTTTTCTCCCAATCTTTCTTTCTTTCTTTCTTCTTTTTTTTTTTTTTTTTTTTTTTTTACTATTTCTTAACAAATACATTGAATTCATCTGCCCAGACTCAGACCTTTGGCTTTTCTAACGACTCAATGGGAACCACGATGCAGGCTTTTGTTAGTGGTTGTGGGTAGGTTTGTTGACCTTAATAATAAAATGAGCACTTATCTTTATCAGCAAAAATTGGTTATTCGAAAACAAAGAGGAATTATAATTCAGTACAAGCAAGCTCAAGCAAAAGCCACAGGCAAGTCCCACACACAGAGGAGAGGAGCGTTACTTTACGGAGAAAAGGGAGGCAGTTGGGAGCAGGTGTTTTGAATGGAAGTCCACGGGAGAAAAGTTCAGGGAGGTGACGGTTTCTCGCTGGCAGAGTTGCTGGGATGGTCAATTTCTGAGATGCAATGTACATCTTTTCCTGGGGGGACTCCTATAATGGGGGATTCTTTCCTGTGGAGGATTCCTCTGTTGGGGTCTCTAGTTGACATGGCCTCCTGTCATTGGCATGGCATGGCCCTGTGTGAGAGCGCCCCCTGCTGGCCTCCTGACTCCATTTCAGGGAGCTTTCCCTTGAATCATTTTCACAAGACAGAACCTTATGTTGTCTTTCTGCTCCAGACAGTGGGGCTCCCCCAGGATGTCTGGAGCTTTTCCCGCCTGCACCAGGGCTTTTGCGACCTCTCCACTCAAGCGTCCTCCCTTACCAGGTGAAGTGAGTGGCTAGCCCTGTTGGTGGTCACCTAGCCACAGAGTCGCTCATGGTGTCCCCTGTCTTGAGAGAGACAACCTACACATGCCAGGGGCTTCCTTCTCCAACCTCCTTCACTGCTTGGATGCGATCATGTGGCGAGTGTCCTCCAATCAGAGGCACTCCAGCCCACACTTCGTAAAGAAAGTTCCTTTTCTGCTACATTGACCAGAGAGAGTTTGCGTTGTGTGAAATAACAACCCTGTTGGCTAGGTTACAGTTTTGCCTGTTCAAAGATTCCCCCACCTTTTGGGACATAGTTAAAATGCTGCCTCCTCAAGGAAGCCTTCTCTGACGCCAGAAATGGGGTCTCCCGTCATCCAGTTGGCCTGTGGGTTTTACTTTATGGCCTTGAAGCTCTATTGGGGCACGAACTTCATAGTTATCTCCTAGAATAATGGTTAAGAGCATCGACCCGGGAACTATTGCCTGGGTTGCAGCCCCAGCTTTGCTACTAACTTGCTGTGTGACCTTGGGCAAGTTATTAACCACTCCTTGTCCGGCCTGCAGAACGGGTGAAAATAGCACATACCTCGCTGAGCTGTTGTGAGATGGCACGTGTCTGTGTCTCAACTCCATTCACATCACCGCCACTGTGACTGCTGGGCCCCGGGCTGACGAAGTGCTCCCCACATCATGTGACTGACTCATCCCTGAAGTGGCCCATCAAGTGTGGCAGAGAAAAAGCTAGGAAAATTCCTGGGAAGTGGAATGGGGAAACTGAGACAAGGAAATTGAACAAGGCGAACAATTCGAACAGCAAGGCTGTATCTTCCCTAACCAAGGACACTTGAGAGCAAATAGTTTATACCTCCTCTCCCCAGCCAGAGAACACTTAGTTTAAATCATCCCGGTCTGGGGGACAGAGAACAGAGACCCGATTCATGCCATTTGTGCCCGCTAAACCTAACGACAGATGAAGTCAGGGGAACAAATCACAAAAACCCAATTAAAGCCAGACCCAATACCAAACTCAAACAGTAAAAGAGACCAAAGAATCATCCCAAACTCCTCTGTACCTCATTTTGACGCATCAGCATATTAAAAACACACCTGGAAAGCTGATGAATATTCTGCTGAAACCCTCCCCTAAGATCCTCACTCGAGGCGGGAGTTGGGGGGCGGGGGGGACAAAAAGCCCTCAGGACAGAGACTCAGAGCGGACTCGCGCTAGAGCACACCCTTGTCCCTTCTCAGGCATGAACTCTTTACTTCCTCCTAAACTCTAAGGGTCCCAGAGACTTACAACCAGGGGAGCAGCCAGCAGCAGCAGCTCTTCCCAGCTAAGCCCTGGCCCTATCTCCAAGGCATCCTTTCTTCTAACTTCCCGGTGAGCTGAAAGCAGCGCTGTCTCGGTTCACTTCTGTCACTGTGACCTTCACTTCCCAACAAGCTAACAGCAGGCCCCCCTTGGCTCACTTCTTTCCAATAGCCTTTCGAGGGAGCAGAGCCAAGCCCTGCCGAGGCTCTCCCCTGTTGCTGCTTCTACTCCAGGTCTTACCTTTGTGTCACTGTCCCCAGCTTTAATACACACGCTCTCCAAATCACCTGGACTTGCCCAGCCGGAGTGGTTCAGAGGTTGAGCATCGTCCCATGCACCAAGAGGTTGCCAGTTCGATTCCTGGTCAGGGCACATGCACAAGTTGCAGGTTTGATCTCCAGTCGGGAAGCGTACAGAAGGCAACCAATCAATGTTCTCTCTCTCTCTCTCTCTCTCTCTCTCTCTCTCTCTCTCTCTCTCTCTCTCTCTCTCTCTCTCTCCCTTCTTTTCTGTAAGCATGTCCTCGGGTGAGGATATTTTAAAAAATCACCTGGACTCATATTGTGTAATCTTTCCTACACGCAGTCAAGAACCACACACTACAGCCTGGCCTGAGGCAGACCCCTCTCGGGGCGGGTCTCTGTCCAGTAACACGGGGCCATGTCTGTCTTTTCTGCCTTTGGCCTGCAGAGCACTCCACCAGCATCAGCAGCTTTTCCATGGTACCTGTGCCCTGTGGCTGTAAACAATGCCAGGCCCCTCACTGGCCCCACGTCCTCTCAGTGCCCCCTGGGGCCACTCATGTCCACTGACTTCCTGCCAGTCCATCAGGCTGCCCTGCTCTCATCTGCACCAGAATGTTAGGACTTCGGGGCAATTGATCCTTGATGGCCATTTGTAATCTTCCTGCCGTAGGAGAACAAAGGCCAGGAAAACCTTGCTGGACACCAGGAGTCAGACCACGTCAGGAACTGAGACGGTCCTGCATTCCCTTGTCCCCTTGGTTTGGTGCTGTGCTGCCCTTCGCTTTGGATAGCTCACCCCCCATCCCCTCCCCTTAAATAAATTCAGTTTTTCTTTATCCACCGTCTAAGATAGCTATCCAGCCTGCCTGGGCACCGCCATGCTAACACCCACGTTCACCTTTCACGGAACATTGATAGAGGCCTCTTATCTGATCTTTGTCCCCATGTTCCAGGTGGGGCAGGCCCTCTGCTCCCCCATCAATCTAGGCCAGCCGTGGGCAAACTACGGCCCGCGGGCCGGAATCCGGCCCGTTGGAAATGAATAAAACTAAAAAAAAAAAAATTACCGTACCCTTTTATGTAATGATGTTTACTTTGAATTTATATTAGTTCATACAAACACTCCATCCATGCTTTTGTTCCGGCCCTCCGGTCCAGTTTAAGAACCCATTGTGGCCCTCGAGTCAAAAAGTTTGCCCACCCCTGATCTAGGCATTTCTAAAGACCCCACGCGGGGCAGGGGAGACACGTCAGCTGTCTGGGCTCCTCCAACACCAGCCCATTAGCTCTTTAATGAGGAGCCTGGGGTGGTCCACCGAGCCCTCAGGCTGGACCCAAACCACCGTGGTTCTGAGTCACTCATCCCCTCAAAGGCTCTCGGGTCCTTGTCAAACACAGCGCCACAGATCAGAGCCTCCCACACCCCCACAGCTCCTTTCTTCATGAATGGATGTGGAGAAGATAGGGGGAAGCAAATTGGGGTGAGCCAGAGCCTGCAAGGAGGCCCAGGGCAGGGCGCAAAGGGCTCTTGAGGGTCCATGAGCACCTGGGCCGGGTAGGATTTACCACCATGAGCAGCATGTGATCATGAACTCGGGGAAGAAGCGTCTTTGCCAGTTATGACAAGGCCACTGTGGGCACGTACCAATGGGACCAGAGGTGGTTCTGGGACGGATCTCAACAGGCCTGGATTTGAATCTGTTCTGCCTTCTCCAGGCTGGCTGATTTGGGCTCATCTGGTGGCCTCTTTGAGCCTCAGTTTCCACATCTGAGTCCACACCTGAAGAGGCGGGGCAGGAGCCTTGAAAGCCAGGCTCAAGGTTGTGTCTTTGCTTTGGGGGCAGTGGAGCCTCTGATGAGCTTTAACCAGCTGGAGGACAGGAGGTTTTGCATTTCAAATGGATCAGGACCTTTATCTCAGCCCCCTGTGGGTGATGGAGACAAAGAGATAAATGCTGTTGCAAAGCTTAGACCAATGATGGCTCAGCTGCATTCCAGGAAAAGCAGCAAATGTCAGCAAATGTCAGGGGGAGAGGGGGCGGTGGCGTGAGACTCACAGTGGCTCTGGAGATGTCCTGCTGGCCCCCACACACATCCTCTTTGTCCTCACAGCCCCAGGGAGGAGGGTGTAGTTGACCACCCCATTTTACAGACGGAGAAACTGAGGTTCACAGAAGGGCAATGGCTTGCCCAAAGGGAGCTTGCCCAAAGGAAACAATTCAATGAAATACTGCATCTCATGCAAAATTGCCTTGTCTGGGGTCTGTCGTGTATCCGAGGTTCAATAATCAGGGGTCTTCTCTCTGCTTCCCTGGCTCTCCTTGGTCACTGTCTCAGAGTTCCAGCTGCTGAGCACCCTTCAAGCACCATCAGGAGGCAACTGAACCCAGGATGGACGATGCCAGGGCAGTCAGTCCTCCCTATTCTGTGACCCCCAAACTGCTGAAGCCCCTGTCTGCCCAGGTGTGAGAGGAGCCTCTCTGTGATTGACAGCTGGCTCCCACAGGCTCCCAGCATCCGGATGTCCTCTGAGATCTCTGAGGGCAGAGCCAGGGCTGGGCCTCCACCCCACCCGGGCCCAGATCCCAGGGAGGAGCGAGTGCCGATCTCAGCTGCAGAGGGTTGGGGGCCTGGCTGGGAGCAAGGAGGGCTTTCTGCTCCCACGTGCACAGGACACTGGGAATCCAGAGAAGGGAACAGGGGTTGTTATGCCCAGAGTTCGGGGTCCCCAAGAATCAACCACCAGGGAGCATCTTCGGATGCAAAAACAAAGAGTCTTTATTCAAACCCGGGTTTGGCTCCCAGCCTCTTTACCGACACAGAAGCGAGATGAGAGAGCGAGCCCCAGGAGAACAAAGGTTATGTAGGGCTAGTCATTTGGGTGGGCTTAGGTAACTGAGGTGGGTTACAGAGACTGGTCACTTAGGTCAGAGTTTTTCAGCAGGGTCTTACAGCACAGTGGTCAGGAAGTGACCAACACATTCTAAGGTTTGAGCCATCCCTCACTACGTCCTGATTGGTCAACAACGACACATAGGGAACATTTTATGGTATGGCCTTGTTAGGACCTTAGCTGCATTCCTTGAGCTTCATTGGTCCACTCAGGCGGTGGTTTGGGGAGTTAGGACATTTCTGGCATTCCTGTGGTCACTCCCTGGGGGGGTCAAGCTGAAGACCCAGCTCTGCAAGTATGGGGATAGTCAGTTCTGCTTTGTTCTTTCAGGGTGGCGAGGGGCCTGGGAGCCAGGTCCCAGGCTGGGTGACTGTGGGAAGCAGGGGTGCTGCCATGGGTGGGCCCCAGGACCACAGGGGGACGCAGAGGGTCACACATTAATTTCCCTGGGGCTTTGAAGAAGTCTCCCCACTCCCTGCTCTGCTCAATGTTCTGGGTGGGGCAGGCCCTCTGCTCCCCCGTCAACCCTCACTCCTTAGGTCACAGTGCCTTGCGGGAGAAGCTTGTGGAAATTCCCCCTGCTGCTGCTGCCACTTCTCTGGTGCTGGACAGGGAAATGACAACCTCTTGAGTCACAGGTTGACAGTAGAGAGGTGTGGTTTCTGGGCCGGGAGGGGCGTAGGTTGGGGCTTAGAGCCATCTGGTCCACCTGCCTGCCCCCTATTTTTCAGAGGTGAAACTAGGCTCAAGGAGAAATGGTTTTCTCAAGGTCTCACCACAATTTGGAGACATTTTTCTCTCCTCCCCTCACCTCTTCTTCTCTCTCCCTTTTTCCCTCACAGTCATTTATCTGCACCTTGCCCCCGGTCACCTGGGGGGGCATGAAGTGTGGTGATCACAAGGCCTTGGGAGTCAGCAGACCTGGGGTCAACCCCATCGCCGTCACCTCCTGCCACGTCATCTGGCAGGCGTCTCTGAGCTGCTTGAAGCCTCAATTCCTCCCTGGGAGACGGGCTAATCTGAGAGCCTGCCTGAGAGGATTCTGGGGAGGGTTAAGTGAGGTAACGTGTAGAACAGTTAGCACTGTGCCTGATCCACCCTAATGGAGAGCGAGGGGGGAAGGGGAGACACAGACAGACACACAGACAGGCAGACCATCAGAACAGAGCCAGAAACAGACCTCCTGACCCCTCTTCCTCGGCTGCCATGGTGATGAAGTGATGCTAAAGGACCTACTCACTGTGGCTGGACCTGCCCTAGGTCATGTTTAAAGGACAGTGAAGGACTGTGTATCACTGTCAGAATGCGGGCAAGGCCAGCTGGTAGAGAGGCAGGCAGTAGCATCCTGTGTTTGGTGCCACTATCCAGCCTCTCACTGGAACTGGATTTCTCTCTGACATGGTGCGGGGCAGTCCTCCACCGGCCACTGGGAAGCCTGGCCCCGGGCCACTGCAAACGTTTTTCTGGTGAAGCAGTGGGATGAAGCAGGAAGGCAGGGGGTGGGCACTCTTTTGTATCAGGTGGTCAAGGAAGGCCTCTTGGAGGAGGTGACTTTTGAGCTGAGATCATCATAGAATCTTCGGGCTGATCCTCCATCCTGGGGTCCCCACCTAGAACCCTCTGGAGGTCAGAGGGTGATGTGTCCAGGCGACAGGAACACAACAGGGCAAACACACTCACTGCTGAGCCTCACCACTGAGGGGATGCCAGGAGCAGCAGAGCCTAAGGAGGCTACGCCTGTCCAGGCCACACTCAGAGGGGTCATACCTCCCATTTATTCAGGAGAAAAGGAAATCATATTTTTATGTGCATTATCCCAATTTTTAAATATTCTATAATAATAAAAGCATAATATGCTAATTAGACTGAACAAACTTCCAGACAACCATGCTATGGCACCCACTGGAGCCAGGCCAGCCAAGTCAGGTGCGATGCGATTGGTCAGGGCCCAGCCATTACCCCATGATTGCTCCTCAAAGGGAGGCCCAGGCCACCAACCGGTGGGCTGTGGTGGGTGGGCGGGGCCTCCCTCTGCAAGGGAAGCCCGGGTCCCAGGTGCCAGAGGGAAGCTGGTGCCAGCAGCCAGATGAAGGAAAGCCTACTCTTGTACGAATTTCATGCACTTGGGTGTGTCCCTCAGCCTGGCCTGCACCCTCTTGCAGTCCAGAAACCCTCAGGGGATGTCCAACTGCTGGTGTAGGCCCACTCCCTAAGCCAGTAGTCAGACATCCTTAGCGCTGCCATGGAGGAAGAGAGAGGAAGGGAGAGGGAAACAGATAGAAACATCAATGATGAGAGAGAATCATTGATTGGCTGCCTCCTGCATGCCCCCCACTGGGGATCAAGCCCACAACCTGGGCATGTGCCCTTGACAGGAATCAAACCTGGGACCGTTCAGTCTGCAGGCCGACGCTCCATTCACTGAACCAAACTGGCTAGGGCTCCCAATTTTTAAGCACTAGGCCTCCAACTCCACTCCCTGCTTTCCCTCCCACCTTCCTTCCTTCCATTCCATGTGCAATGTTTATTTTCATGCATCTTCCCCAGCCTCTGACATTTAAACTTTGATATTAGAATATTTGCTATTTTCTCTTCCCCAGAGCAAGGCTGCTGGGTGAGATTTCCCTAGGATTCGTGCCTGCCCTTCTGGAGGTGAAGGACCAGGGCAGTGCCGGCTTTTGTGAGCCAATTATAGCCTCTGCTCCTTACTGAGCACCTACTAGGCACCAGGCCTCCTCTCATGAATGGTCAAGCTAACCCACTTTGAGAGC
This sequence comes from Myotis myotis, assembly GCF_014108235.1. Taxonomy (NCBI): domain Eukaryota; kingdom Metazoa; phylum Chordata; class Mammalia; order Chiroptera; family Vespertilionidae; genus Myotis; species Myotis myotis. The sequence goes on from NW_023416324.1 coordinate 18,049,225, forward strand.
CCTGGGAGGTTGGTGTCAGCATCTGCACGTGCCTGGTGGACAAGCCCAGGCTCAGAGCCATTCTGAAACAAGTTTTTGGTCACACAGCAAGTAAGGGGAGGAGCAAAGACAAACCCTGTCTCTGATGCCAAGTCTATTTTTTCCCTATACCAGTAGTTCTCAGCCAGGGGCGGTTTTGCCCCTTTCCCAGGAGACATTTAGCAATTCCTGGAGATATTTTCATGACTCTGGGATGCTGTTGGCGTCTAGGGGGTAGAAGCTAAGGATGCTGCAAAACATCCTACACCACATAGAATAGCCTGACCTTCCATTAACAGCCCAAAAGGTAACAGTGCTGAGTCTGAGAAACCCTGATCTAAGCTTCCGTGAGCTTACAGGTGCACTGAAGGACTTTTGGCATTTAAGCAGAACAAGAATTTACAAGGGTCCATTCCAGACAGAGATGATGACAAGAACAAGGCACAGAGTAAGGAATAAAGCATGTTGAGGGGCCAGTCCATGGGCCTGAGTAAAAAGTTCAGGTCCAGGAGCAGGAAGGGACAAGAACAGCTGCAGAGACTGACTTGCCTCCTGCGGGTCTGGGCTCTGTGGTTGTAAGTGACAGAAAACCCAGGTCATTCTGGCTGAATTTAAAAGGAAATCGATTGGCTCAGGTGAGTTGTCAGTCCAAAGGTGAACAGGCAGGGATGGGGAGCAGGGCCTGACCAAAGGAAAAATGCTGATGAGGCAAAAAGAAAAATGATATGCACAAGAATCAGCACATACTGAGAGCTTTTATACATCAGACCCTGTTCTAAGCATTCCACATGTATTACCTCATTTTTCCTATAACAGTCCTAGAAGGTGAATCCTATATAATAAAAGGCTAATATGCAAATGGACCAAATGGTTGAACGACCAGTCGCTATGACATGAATGACCACCAGGAGGCAGACACTCAATGCAGGAGCTGACCCCTGATGGTTAGTGCACTCCCACAGGGGTAGCACCTCTCAGCCAAAAACTGGGCTCATGGCTGGCAAGTGCCGCAGCGATGGTGAGAGCCTCTCCTCCAATGCTAAGGATGTCCAACTGCTGGTGGGGAGCGGGCCTAAGCCAGCAGTCAAGCATCCCCCAAGGGCTCCCAGACCACGAGAGGGCTCAGGCTGGGCTGAGGGACCTCTCCTCCCCCCGAGTGCATGAATTTCGTGCACTGGGCCTCTGGTATTATTATAAGCTCAGAAGTAAAGTACCATGTCCAGGGTCACACAACTAGTAGGAGGTGGCAGAGACCAGATTTGGATTTGGCTCCAGAGTTTGGGTCTTAACCACTATATTGCCCCACCCTCCTGTGGTCACAAGCCTAATCATCCTGGCTTGGCCCATGAAGGTAAGTGGCTTATTCCAGAGGATATGAGGAGCCATCAAATGTACCAGGAGTGATGCTATGGCAGGATAGGAAAAAGCTAGAAAAATTCCTTGGCAAGTGGAATGGGAAAACTGAGACAAGAAAATTAAACAAGGCCAAACAATTCACACCACATACAGCCAGCAAGTGAATAGCAAGGCCTTATCTTCCCTAAACAAGGACACTGGAGAACAAATGGTTTATACCCCCCTCCCTAACCAGAGAACACATAGTTTAAATCATACTGGTTTGGGAGACAGAGAACAGAGACCCGATTAATGCCATTAGTGCCAGCTAAACCCAAAGACAGATGAAGTCAGGGGACAAATAACAAAAGCCCCCGTCAGAGCCAGACAGACCCAAGATAAAGTCAAGCAATAAAAGAGACGAAAGAATAATCCCAAACTCCCCTGAGCCTCACTTTGATGCATCAGCATATTAAAAACACACTTGGAAGGCTGGTAAATGTTCTGCTGAAACCCTCCTCCACAATTCTCACCCTCAGAAGAAAGATAAAGACCCTCAAGACGAAGACCCACCATGGTGGGCTCAAGAGCATACCATGCCCCTTCTCAGGCAAGAACTTTTTACTTCCTCCTAAACTCTAAAGGACCCCCATGAGACTTGCAACCAGGGAAGCAGCGGGCAGTGGCAGCTCATCCCGGGCCTACTCCCTGATCCTGCCTCCAAGGCCCCATTCTCTCTGACTCCCCAGTGAGCTAAAAGCAACCCCACCTTGGCTCACTTCTGTTGCTGTGAAGTTCACTTCCTCGTGAGCTAACAGAAGCCCAGAGTGGCTCGTTTCTTTCCTATAATATTTCTAGGGAACCAAAGCAGAGTACCACTAAGGCTCTCTCCTGTTGCCTCTTCTACCCTAGGTCCTCCCTGTGTGCCACTGTCCCCAGCTTTAATAGATGTACCTCAAAATCACCTGGACTTGTATTGTGAAATCTTTCCCGCACAAAGTCAAGGACCCACACACCACAGGCCGGCCTGAGACAGACCCACTCTGGGCCGGTTCCCATCCAGTACCACCACCATAGCCTGTGACTTGGAAACATGCTCAGAGGCTGTGTGGGGCAGCCCTGGGGAGTGAGGAAGAGAGGGCAGTGTCCAGACAGGAGCCTGGGAGGCCTGGCTCTGTAGTGGGGAGGGTGGGGGGCACCCCTGTGAGATGCTCACTACCGTTCCCTTGGCCACTTGGCCTGTGCTGGTGGCACAAGTGGTGGGTACAGAGTGGGGGCTTGTGGATGATTGATGGTCTGGCTCCGAAGGTGCCTCTGGGTTTGCATCATTTTCCGGCTCATCCCCCTCACTCTGGCAGATGGGAACTAGATGTGTAAGTCATCCATCTCCTGCTGCCTGGAGGGAGGGGGCAGGGCCTGGTGGCAGGGAGGGCAGTAGGGGTGCTTTGCCCTGATGCATTGGCGAGCAGCAGGCTCTCATCCTTGCTCATTACTGTCCAGCAGGAATTCTGTCCCAGAAACTCCTGGAGGCCGAGATCCCCAGGGATCATTAAGGACCCTTAGCCAATGACGACCCTTTTCTTGGTCCTAGAGGGGCTCTGGAATGTCCGATTCTGCCTCGCTGCTGGATTCAGCTATTTTTCCCATCCCCTTAGATCAAAACCCACTCTTCACCGCCACCTTCACCACCTTGGGTCTGGCTGGTACCTGGGCCAGATTCACAACTGCTCCACCACTGACCTGCGCCAGGAGCCAGGGAGGGAAAGCAGGAAGCAGATGCACCTGCACCGCACCCTCGCTGCCCGCCCCAGCGCCAGGTCCACCCCCTCCACCCCCGTCCTGTCCCAACTAACAGCCTCTCAGCCACTGACTCAGCGGCCTCGGCCTCACAGAGCTGCCTGTTTAAGACTGGGTGCTGCTCCATAGCTGCATCCCTCCCTCCCTCCCCCCCAGTCCCGCCGCTCCCTCCCTCCCTCCCTCCCTGTCTTCTCTCCTTCCTTCTGTCCTTTCTCCCTCCCTCCCTTCTTTCCTTCCTTCCTCCCTTTTGTCCTCTCTCCCTCCTTTCTTTTTCCAGCAAACACTGGGTGAGCCCCACGCTACGCAGAGCCCTGAGCAGCACAGTGAACCAGGCAGACAAGGCCTGGACTCATAAGGCTCACGGTCCATCTTGACCCACAAAGGACTCAGTGCCCCACTGGAGCTCCTCCCCTCCCCTTCTGAACCTGCTTCTTCTACTGTGTCCCCAACTCAGTGATGGCCCTGCCCCTCACCAACCCGGCCAGACCCCAGACCCAAAACCTCACTCTTTCCTCTCCTTTGCAAACAATCATGGAGGCTGTTGACTCTAAATCCCAAATTCCCCTAAAAGGCAGCTCAGTTCCCCACCATCTGCTGGTGGCTGGGCCAGCCTCCTTCTGATCTCCTGCCTCCAGCCTCTCCTTCTCCCTCTCCAGAGGATTTATTTTAATTCAAAATCTGACCATATGGTTAGAACCCTTTAATAGCTGCTACTGCACAAAGAATAATCCACAAACTCCACCATTTGGCACAAGGACCCCTTAAGCTTCAGCTTCCATTCCCTTCTCCAGACCGGCTCTTGCCTCTCTCCTGTGAAAGAATCACTCAACTCCAATGAACCTCTTGAGGTTCCCCAATGCATGGTGCCCTCTGCCTAGTGGATTGTTCCCTCTCCTTCCTGGTTACCTCCTTCAACATTCAGCTCAGGCGTCAGTCCCTCTGGGGAGCCTTTTTAGACCCCCAGGCTGAGTTGGATTCCCCATCATACACTCTCTCACTGCCCCCAGTGCTCACCTCTAACACTGCCAGCCAGCAGGTGGCTTCAGGCCCAGGCTCCACCCTCCATCTCATGGCTCCACCCACCCCAAGGCCTCGGGGCTCCACCCTCCTCCAAGGTCCCAGGGCCCCCTGCTTCCAGAGGGCAGAGGGAAAGAGAGGGTGGGGAAGACAACTGTGCCCCTGAACCTTTCAGGTTGTGTCCTTGCAGGCAAGGGCCCACCATGTCCTCTCACAGATGAAATGTGGCTGTCCTCTCACTCCCCCTTCCTTCTGGCTGAAATGTGGATGAGGAGGTGGGACGTATCTGATCAAGTGGATGGAATAAGCACCGTAGGATGACAAGGCAACAAAATGGAAGCAGCCTGGTCCTCAACACAGTGGAGCCATCTCATGAGCCCTAGGTAGCTAGCACTAGGGATTTACCTACGGAAAAAAATACACTTCTGCCTTGTCTAACTAATGTTTGAGCCTTATTACCCATCTATAATAATAAAAGCATAATATGCTAATTAGACCGGACATCCTTCCGGACAACCTCCGGACAAAGCTGAGGCAAGCTGCGCGGCTGCGAGGGCTGAGCCCCTTGCAGGAATTTTGTGCATCAGGCCTCTGGTATCTTAATAATACACTGACTTGCATACTGAAAACTACAAAACACTGTTGAAAGAAATTAAATAAGACACAAATAAATAAACATCCTGTGCTCATGAATTAAACAATTTAATATTATTAAAATGTCCATTCTGCCCTAGTGACTCAATGCAATCCTTACCGAAATCTCAATGACACTTTTTACAGCTTAGCTCAGCAGCTGAGCTCTCTCAGGAAAACCTAGGCCAAGGCTCTGTGTGTCAGTAACCTATTGGTGCATATTAGACCACCCCAAAGTGTAGTGGTTTAAACAAGTATTTTACTTAGTTTGCATTTCCAAAGTCAGCAATTTAGGCGGGGCTCAGCTGGGCAGCTCTCTTCTGCAGATTGGCAGGAAGTGGCTGGGACAACTGGGCACCCAGGTTTCTCACCCTCCAGCAAGCCAGTGGGACTTGTTCTCAGAGTGGAGGCAGGGTGGCCCTCCTGTAAAACTCTGCACATTTTACTGTTATGACTTTTCCAGTGTTCTGTCTTCTTCGCTTGACTCTGAGCTCCATGTAGGCAGAATTCTTATCTTCTTCACCTCAGGCCCACTAGTGCCTCACCCAGAGCCAGATTTGTAGCCGGCACTCAATATAAGGTTATGAATGAATGAATGAATGAATGAGAGAGAGGAACAGGTGCTGCTGCTTGGCTCCGCGTCTCCACTATGGACACAGACAATGGGCTGTGAGGACCAATGCTCAGGAGCTTCCATTCACACATTTGTCTGCCCTCCTGCAAAGGGGTGCAGAGCCCTCTGGCTGAGCCGGAGCTCCAGGGAAGCCGCTTCTTGTCTCCGGCCCTTGGACAAAGGGCTCCCCTCGTTTGTGCCTGAGCTCCAAATTAGAAAAGAAGAAGTAAAATGACCTGTTCACAGAAGACATGCTCTTATATGTAGAAAAACCTAGAGGTCTGTCCAAAAAAGCAAACCTGTTAAAAGTAATGCATACATTAATCAAAGTTACACAATACAAAATCAACATGCAGAAGATCAATTGTGTTTCTGTACACTAACAATGAGCAATCTGAAGAGGAAATTAAGAAAACAATTCCATTTACAATAGCATCAAAATGAATAAAATACCTTGGGATACATTTAATCAAGGAAATGAAAGCCTTGAACACTGAAAACTGCAAAACACTGTTGAGAGAAATTAAATAAGACACAAATAAATGGAGAGACATCCTATGCTCATGAATTAAAAGATTTAATATTATTGAAATGTCCGTACTTCCGACAACAATCTATAGACTCGATGCAACCCCTACCAAAAACTCAATGACATTTTTTGCAGAAATAGAAAAACTTATCCTAAACTTCATATGGAATTTCAAGGGAGCCCAAATAACCAAAACAACCATAAAAAGAACAATGTTGGAGGTCTCACGCTTTCAAATTTCAAGACATATTGCAAAATACAATAATCAAAACAGTATGGTAGTGGCACAAAGACAGACATATAGATCAATTTCTACATAGACATATGGGGGCGGGGAAACCCTCACATATATAGTCAATGATCTTTGGGTGCCAAGACTACCTTCGCAATGGGGAAAAGATGGTCTCTTCAACAAATGGTGATGGGGAAACTGGATAGTCACATGCAAAGGAGGGAAGATGAACCCTTATCTTACACCGAATACAAAAATGAACTCAAAATGGATTAAAGACCTAAACGTAAGACTCTTAGAAGAAAAACTGCATAATGTTGGATTTGGCAGTGATTTCTTCGGTATGACACCAAAAGCTTACGAAACAAAAGCAAAAATAGACAAATGGGACTACACACAGCAAATCAAACCTTCAAACTTCTGCACCTCAAGGAAACTATTAACAGTGTGAAAGGCAGTCTACAGAATGGGAGGAAATGTCTGCAGTTCACATATCTAATAAGGGATTGGTATCCAGAATATATAAAGAACTACAATTCAAGAACAAATAACCCAATTTAAAAAATGGGCAAAGGAGTTGAATAGACATTTCTCCAAAGAAGGTATTCAAATAACAAGGCCGTTCCACTCCACATGGAGCTGCTCCTAACATCCTCACCTCCACCCATCTCGTCTGTACTCAAAGCTGCACTCATTGTCACAAACCCACTCTCAACAAAGGAAGGAAGGAGGGAAGGAGGGAAGGAGGGAAGGAGGGAAGGAAGGAAGGAAGAAGGAAGGAAGGAAGGAAGGAAGGAAGGAAGGAAGGAAGGAAGGAAGGAAGGAAGGAAGGAAGGAAAGAAGGGGGGAATTGCAACCTGACCCATGGATCCACAACCTTCCAAATTCAAAGGCATAAGCAGGTTCACAAATGGGGTGGGTGACCCTGCAGGTGGGATGCATTTCAGGGAATAGGCCTGCTGGCTGGGGGACCACAAATCTCTAAAGATGTCATCACTCCTCATGGCCTTCTCTGGGTGTACCTGGGACTGGCCATCGCAGGCTTCCCTCTAAAGATGGGGACATGCGCGATGATGGGAAGAGAGCTCAGAAGAGCTCTCTTCCTCCCCTCCTCCTATCGCAGGCGCCTGGCTCCCCACCAGCCTGGGACCCAGGGGCGCCTCTCCAGGCTCAACTGCCGGCTGGATCTGTGGGCAGTGCTCGGGGTTTCACAGTCACCCCTGCAGACAGCTGCCCAGGCACATTTTTCTTTAAGAGCCGCCTCTGGTGACAGAGTCCATTTCCCTTTGAACACGGATCTTATTCATCTTTGTTCTCCCACCAAAGCCTGCACGGTGCTCAACACTTAATAGGAACGTGGAAAAATATTGGTTGAATCAAACCGAACTTGAAACAGAAATTGAACACGCTTTTAAGGTTGCATCGGAGCACAAAAAAGAAAATGTTTGAAAACCCAAATCCTTTTCTGTTGCTCCCTGGAGAGCCAGCACTTCAAGGAAGCCTTTGGCAAATCCTTTTGTAAAGAGCAGGAGCGTGGAATTCTTTTGTACAGTAAATACCCCTCTCCCGTGACCCTGTGAATATACATGTGCATGCATATGTACGTCTGTGTGTGTGATATTAATATTAATGTTGAAAACAGGATATTAATGTAAATTAATATTAAATCGTTAAACAGTAAATACAGTACTCCGCAACATATGAAGCCTCTACTTTATATCTCGCCAGCCCCACCCCTCCAGGACGCCCACTGTGATATTTAGGTTTATAATGAGAATTTTCTCAGGGTTGCCTTGAAGATGAAATAAGGTCACTTATGTAGGAATAGCGCCTGGCGGAGAGGAGGTGTCCGTGACGACTTGCCATCCCCGTGTTTTCTTCGCCGTCACCATCGCTGTCACCATCCGTGGGTGCAATGATGGGCTTCCACCTTGCTCCTCACACCAAATCCCCACCTCAGACCCTTGCCTGGTTTCAGGATCCCCATGACTGGGGCGCAGTCTTGCTCTTGCTGGACCCATTTCTCCCTTCAGGTCCCAGTGTCACTTCCCCAGAAGCAGACCCTGAGGCAGGGATTTATTTGGGAGGTGGGCCGGGTGAACATCAGGAGGCCTGGCGAAGTAAGATGGGAAAGGGAAGGAAGTGATAAAAGGTGTTCTCTGTTCCCATGGGAACCTGCAAATGCCGCAGGTGCTGCGTGGGGGGGACATGGGCCTGCCCCTCGCCGGCCCCTGTGGTCACCACTCTCTGGGGAGGTCAGTTCCTGTGTCCTGCTCTGGTCATCCTGGCCAAGGTGGTCGGCAAACTGCGGCTCGCGAGCCACATGCGGCTCTTTGGCCCCTTGAGTGTGGCTCTTCCACAAAATACCACGTGTGGGCGCGCATGTACAGTGCGATTGAAACTTCGTGGCCCATGCGCAGAAGTCGGTATTTTGTGGAAGAGCCACACTCAAGGGGCCAAAGAGCCGCGTGTGGCTCGCAAGCCGCAGTTTGCTGACCACTGGTCTAAATGAATGGGTTTATACCTGGCGTGTGAGGCCCACCTCTAAGCTGTGGGTGCTGCCTCACTCATGGACTGAAAGGGAAGAAAGGGAGACCCAACGAAAGTTAACGCTGCTGATGAATAGATAAGGAAGGCAGGCAAGCAGCCCTACTGGGCACACAACCTCGTGGGCAATGGTGAGGGTGCAATGAATTCCCTTGTGAAATGTGTCTATAAAAAGTTGGGGCTTAATAAATTCTGATTTCTCCTCTGCCTTCCCCTGGTGAACAGACTACATGCAAACTCCTCCCCCCCTCCTTCCCCCCTGTCCCCTACCCACCACCACCATCGCAATGGGGAAGCCCTTCATTTCCCTTCATTTCCCTGGTTCATGTGTTTCAAGCACGTTGGTTTTGCCTCTTGAGAAAGCGTAACTCACTGCAGGCTCCCTGATGGTTATCTCCCTTCTCCAAAGCCCACACTCATGGAGGCTCTGTGGAAGGTAAAGCCATTAACAAGTGCTAAGTGGCCAATCCCGAGGGGGCCCCAGCCCGCCATGGGCAGCGCGGCTTTACAAGTCTTAATTATTTTTCCTCCAGCTGAAATGAAACTTCATTTCTGAGTCTGGAGAGGAAGATTAAGGGAGACTCATTTGAGAGCAAATCAGCCCCATGTTGCGGATGGAGGAGCCCCTCTCATGTCACCCCCCAAAGGGCTCTCTGCTCCTCAAGCCCATGAAAATGTCAGGGAACAGCCTCTGGGTCGACAGCCCCCCTCAGCCACCCCCACCGCACAGTTTGGGCATTGGGCATCCTCACAATTCAGGGGCAGAGGGGTGTGAGGACACCTGAAATGCCACCTGAGCACCACCGGCCCTCAGGAAAGGAGGCAGGGGGGGATTCTGGACCAACAGAGACCTTCTAGAGGTTAGAGAAGGCTGGGGGGCCGGGGGAGGGGGGAGCATGGAAGACAGTCTCCTAATTCTAATACGTGAATAGAGATATCCTTTCCCAAGACTCTGAATTCCGGGAGTGGACAAAAGCCCAGGGCCTCCTCAGATGCCAGCATGCTCTCCATAAAGAACACTCAACATGGACTGTGCTATTGCCATCAACTCTCAGCCACTGAGAGAGCCTACATGCCTGGCTCTACGTGCTTTGCATTGATTATATCATTTAAACCTCCCACTAACCCAGTGCCACACCTAATATTATCATCCCCGTTTTACAGAGGAGGAGACTGTGGCTCACAGAATCCAAGTCATTTGCACAAAAACACCCAAGTTACAAGTGAAAACCAGGTCTGATGCCAAAGCTGGAGCACTTCACCTCACTGCTATGCCTCCCTCGAACTCCTACTTGCACACCCCTGTATCCAGGCCGGTTGCACATCCTCCCATCAAGAGGTAAACTCTATGCCCCTCGTTTTAACCTGAGCTGGCCTTATAACTTGCTTTGGCCAATGCAGAAGTGCCACGGTGCCATTTCTGAGCCTCAACTTCAAAATGCCTTGAATACTTCTGCTCTATTTTCTGTAACCTGCCTTCACTACAAGAACAACTCTCTCATCACTGAGGATGAGGGAGCATAAGGAGCAGGGATAAGCCATCCAGTTGAGGCCACTCTGGACCACCCAGCCTCCAGCCAATACAGCAGCTGTCCTAACTACTAATAATCCCATTGAAGACCAGCCAAGCCAGCCCACAGCAGCAGAACCTCCCAGCAGACCTGCAGACTCCTACGATAAAGAAACATTGGTTATTTTAAGCCACTAAGTTTTGAGACCGCTTGTTACACAGCAACAGCTATCTGATACATCATACCTGATCCCAAAGCAGTTGCACTCAGCTATCTTTCAAGCCTGCATCTAGTACCTTGTCTCTTCCAAATTCCCCCTCAACCTTCGTCTTTACTCCTGGAAACACACACACACACACACACACACGAAAGAGAAATTTCCCCCATGTCTAGAGAGCATAGACATGCAGTTGCTAGAACCCATGTCTCCTTCAGTCGTTCCTTCATTCAGTGATTCAACATATGTTTATCCTGTGCTCACTATATGTGCAAGGTCATGGTCCCTGCCATCTAAGAACACACAGGGGGTACCGGCCCTAAAGGAATCATTGCAGCAATAACATTGGAATGAAATCGCATTTCACTGAGCTTCACGAAGCACCCCAGCCTGAAATGAAGTCGCAGCCTCAGTGCTTAGAGGGCACGTTATGAAGGAGCAGGTGCTCACAGGGAGGGACCTCACACCTGTGGATAAACAGCTGGCTGGCCTGCGTGGTGAGAACATCAGCTCCGAATCACGAGAGGAGCTCGTGGGCCTTGCCAAGGATTTCGGGGTAGTGCTGACACATGGGGGGGCGGAGGGGAGAACAGCTCAGCTGGCCAGCAGGAGGAGCTCAGTGAGTCCTCATGTCTCACTGGGAGTAACATCCTGACTGGGAGTTAATCCAGGGAGGAAGCCAGTCCACAGGGAGAACCAGCACAGCCCAGCAGAGCCTGAGGAGGTAAGAGGCACCATGGCAAGTGGGGAGCTGGACAGCCGGGGAGTGAGCAGTGGCTCTGCCACTTTTGGGTGACGTGACCCGGGCCCAGTAACTCGGCACCTATGGCCGCCATCCCTCATGAGAACCCGATGAATCATAAATGTAAAGGAGGGCATATGGGTCCCAATTCATTCTTATCAGATGTCCACTCCCTCGTTGATAAATTCAGGGAAGACCAAGCATGTGGTGCCAGAGAGGAGGGGATTTGGGGCTCTGCGAACTAGCATGTCCCTTTCTTCTCTTCCCTCAACCTCGGGCCAGGCCTCTGGCTGTCCAGCCCCTTTTACACAGAGCTCAGGGGAAGGCCCGCGAGCCCGTGCACAGAGGTGCACCTCCAAGCTGCCATTCCCTCCTGTGCTATTTCCAGCGGTCTTGCCCTTATATCCAGTTGCTTCCCTCTCTTTCCTGCCCCAGCCTTGAGCTTGGTTCTTAGGGGCCATTTTCCCATCTTCCCCACGAGGCTGTGAACACCCAGGTATCAGAGAACATGACCCTGGCATCTGGGTCACGGGAGGCCTCAGGGGATGTGGGTGGACCATGGGGCTTAGGGCTAGACAAGGAGAACAGCTCTGCTGCTCTGCAGGTCGCCCACACGGGCCCCTGACCCAGGACCAAACCCAGACGGGGGGACCAGGAGCCTGTGCAGAGTGAGCGGGGCAGTACCTCCTGGGCACCTACTGTGTGCCAAGGCCTTTCTTCATTAGCTCTTTAGGCCCCATGACAAGCCTGTGGGTAGAATTATCCTTTCTCACTCAATTGCTAAGGAAACTGATTCATCGACTTGGCCAAGGACTCAGGGCTGGTGCTCCTAAGCCGGGGCCTGTGCCCAAGTCAGGCTGCCTCCTGGGTGCACGCAATTTCCTCCACACCTTGCTGCATGTTGTGCAGTCACATAGGGACTCTGCACCGCCCAGCTATAGCTGTGGTTCTACAGGCCCTTTGAGGGTGAGAGTTGGGGTCAGTGAGGACTCTGAGGGTCCATGTGGGCTGTGAGGGTCAGTGTGGGCTGTGAGGATCCGTGTGGGCTGTGAGGGTCCGTGTGGGCTGTGAGGGTCAGTGTGCGCTGTGAGGATCCGTGTGGGCTGTGAGGGTCCGTGTGGGCTGTGAGAGTCCCTGTGGGCTGTGAGGGTCCGTGTGGGCTGTGAGGGTCCGTGTGGGCTGTGAGGGTCCGTGTGGGCTGTGAGGGTCAGTGTGGGCTGTGAGGGTCCGTGTGGGCTGTGAGGGTCCGTGTGGGCTGTGAGGATCCCTGTGGGCTGTGAGGATCCCTGTGGGCTGTGAGGGTCAGTGTGGGCTGTGAGGGTCCGTGTGGGCTGTGAGGGTCAGTGTGGGCTGTGAGGGTCCGTGTGGGCTGTGAGGGTCAGTGTGCGCTGTGAGGATCCGTGTGGGCTGTGAGGGTCCGTGTGGGCTGTGAGAGTCCCTGTGGGCTGTGAGGGTCCGTGTGGGCTGTGAGGGTCCGTGTGGGCTGTGAGGGTCCGTGTGGGCTGTGAGGGTCAGTGTGTGCTTTGAGGATCCGTGTGGGCTGTGAGGGTCCGTGTGGGCTGTGAGGGTCAGTGTGGGCTGTGAGGGTCCGTGTGGGCTGTGAGGGTCAGTGTGGGCTGTGAGGGTCCGTGTGGGCTGTGAGGGTCCGTGTGGGCTGTGAGGATCCCTGTGGGCTGTGAGGATCCCTGTGGGCTGTGAGGGTCCGTGTGGGCTGTGAGGGTCCGTGTGGGCTGTGAGGGTCCCTGTGGGCTGTGAGGGTCAGTGTGGGCTGTGAGGGTCCGTGTGGGCTGTGAGGGTCAGTGTGGGCTGTGAGGGTCCGTGTGGGCTGTGAGGGTCAGTGTGAGCTGAAAGACCCCAAGTCATGCCGACCTGGGTTCCAACTCAGTTGGCTCACTTAAAACTGGGGACCTTGCTTGTGTCAGTATTAAATACTGGGCAAAAATACCTGACTGGATGCCCAGGAGGCTTCCATATGCATGTTGTCCTATATGTATGTTCCATATATATGCATGTTCCGTGACATGTGTGCATGCATGTTGTTTGGCTCAGTAAAGACTGGCTGAGCCTGGACCTGGAGGCCCTGCCCCTTGTCCCGGGGCTAAAGCCAGCTTTGCCAGTCTTGGAAACAACGGGGAGTAACATCACATGAGGATCTTCCTTTACTCAGAGGCCCTTTGTTAAATGGCCAAAAATATCTGTATCAATCAGGTGACGTCTGTCACAGGGACAGCCACGGCTCCAGGGGAGTCCCCTGCCCCGCTGTCTCTCTTTGGCCTGTACAACAGCTGAGCACATTCGCAGAGAATTCCTAATGGCTGGCTGGTCTCTCTGAGGACTCCTGCGCATTCCCTGTAATGACATTCATTAGTCCGTCTGACATCAATACTGTTCTCAGGTTAATATGTTTCACCTAATGAGGCATTTACTTTCCATTTGAAAACTATTGAAGACGTGTGTTTTCTTCCTCTGAGCTGAACTGATTAATAGATTAGTCCTGGACTAAGAAAATGAATCTAATAGCTCATTTCTATTCTTCAGTGATGGCGGGCCTTGAATTATTTGAGTGAAGCTGCTTATTTCTGATGGGAATAAACAAGAAGTTCCCTGCTTGGCTCTGTGATGTGTCCCCTGTTCACCTGTTTTTCCTTCCACCCGCTCCGAGGAAATAAAAAACACCAGCATGTAACTTGCAGGGGTGGGAGGGGAAGTGCCTGAAATTGAGCAGCTGGAGGCTCAACAGATGACTGTTACTTACTCACAGAATCACATGACCTCAGTGCCCGGACGCATCTAGTGGGTGAGCCAGTGTCCACGACTCCTGCCCCAGAACCAAGGTTGACTGAAGGCCAGTTGAGCTGACCAGGGGCTACACCATGTCTCTCTCCCTGCAGCCTCTTTGAGCCGATCCCAGCCTCCCCCGGCCTGACCACAGCATTGGCTGTGACAGTGACAAATGCAGACCCACCCCCTTGCAGCCTCAGGATTTATCACTCAGGTGACCAGCACTCCGCACTAAATCAAGGAGCTGTCATCTCTGCTCCGCTTCCACTGTATCTCGTCAAGAATCTTCCCAGAAAAAATAAATACATCCCCCAAAGAACAGCAGCTTTGAGAGCACCGCTGCCAGGTGATTGGCGGGGCTGATGTCAGGAGCTCAAAGGGCAGCAGGAGGGTGCGCCGCTGTTTTGACTTTCAAAGCCCTTCACCTGGACATTCTGGGCTGGGCTGCAAGCCAGGTCTGCACCCTGGCTCTGCCCCGGACTGTCCGCCCAGCCTCCAGTCAATCACTCCCCCTGTCTGGCCTCAGGCCCCGCCTCTATAATAAACCGCCTGGCCTGGGGCTCTCCAAGGCTCCGCCAGCTCTGAGCTGCCAGAGACGCACTGGCTCCGGCTTCTTCATCTGTAGGGCTCTGGGGGCTTCATAGGCAGAGCCTGGCTTTCACTTCATTTGCAGCCAGAGCTCCCCAGACGTGCTCCCGAGAGGCACAGGAGCCCTCACCCTCTGAGTCACCTGGATTCCTGCCTCGGGGGCCAGGCTTCCAGAGCCTTCCTTTGGCAGGAAAGTGGTGTGGGAAGGACCAGGAGCAGGAAACCAGAGTTCAAGTCTGAAAGCTGACTCACTCACAGAGTGACCTCGGGCATGTCCATACCCTACCCTGGGGCTCCATGTTCTCCATTTAAATAAAATAAACCCAGTTTCCTCCAGGATTCTCAATAGCTTGATAGTCCCTGAAGCTTACGTTCTGCAGCACACCCGCCCCTGCCCCACCTGAGAGTCATTCCAAACCCACCTGCGGAGGCCCACTGTGTGCTGGCCCTGTGGGTGGCCCTGGGGACAGGGGGATGCACGAGGCGCTGTTTGGTGTCCCAGTAGCTCTCATCCCCATGAGGAGAAAGGCCGTGGGGAGTAATGACCACTGGGCACAAGGACAGATGAAGGTCAGCGCAGGGCACCGCAGGACCCAGGACTCTGTCGATTTGGAGTATCCAGGAGAACATCCCAGGAGCTGGGCACACCTTCCCTGTGGCTCAACACCTGCTCCCCAACTCTCCACCGGCACGGCCTTGGGCAGTCAGCCCCTCCCTGGGCCTGTTGCCTGGTCTGTCCAATCCAGGTCTCAGCTCAAACGCCACCTCCTCCAGGGGGCTTTCCTAGATCCCAACCTAAAGCTGCCCCTGGTCACTCTTCCACATGGTTCTGAAATTGTATTTTTATTTGTTACATGTTTATTGTCTGAACCCAATTCTTCCATTCACTCATACAATCAATACTTATATTCTAGGGCAGGGGTGGGCAAACTTTTTGACTCGAGGGCCACAATGGGTTCTTAAACTGGACCGGAGGGCCGGAACAAAAGCATGGATGGAGTGTTTGTGTGAACTAATATAAATTCAAAGTAAACATCATTACATAAAAGGGTACAGTCTTTTTTTTTTTTTTAGTTTTATTCATTTCAAACGGGCCGGATCCGGCCCGAGGGCCATAGTTTGCCCACGGCTGTTCTAGGGGCTGCCAGCTCGGTAGTGAGCCCCTTCCTTCATAGGCATTGTAGTTGGGGAGACAGACAGACAATAACCAAGGTAAACAGAATATGTAGAAGGCGTCACATTTATAATTTAGTGATAAATGATAAGGAAGTAAATGAGACAGAAAGGAGGGCTGAGGACTGTCAGGAGGCTGGGGTTCAATTTTATATGGGGGTCCGGGAAGGGCCTCCCCGGGAAGGACTCATTTGAGCACAGACAGGATGGACGAGCAGCTGTGAACCAGGAGTGGACCTTGGAGGAGTGCCCGGCCCCAGGAACCACAGTGCAGAGGCCAGAGGTGAAGGAGTCGGGGAGGGGAGGTGTTACAGGGATCCTCAAGTTCAGAGAAGGACTCTGGCTCTACCCTGAGGAAGATGGGGGCCGGGGAGGACGTGAGCAGAGGAGAGAAGTGGTTGCACTTCTAAGGCTCCTCCAGCAGCATTTTGAAATTTTATTTTTCAATTATAATTGACATTCAATATCATATGCATTTCAGGTGCACCGCACTGTGGTTAGAGATTTATATACCTTACGAAGATATATATATATATATACTTCCTGATAAGGTGAGTGCATTCTTAAAGGTTCTTTCCTGGTGCTCAGCGGGCAACAGACCATAGGGGGCAAGACAGAACCGGGGAGACGGTTGGTTGGATTTATCCGGACTATGGGTCACGGTGGACAGAACCAGAGTGAGAGTATGATGTTAGGGATGAGGAGTTTTTAAAAGTATCCAGCGCAGCGCCTGGCCCTCAGGAGATGATAGCTGTGACGATCAGTGTACGGAAGACGCTGAGAAATCGGAAATGAAATCTCTCAGCTGCCTGCCCTCCTCTCTCTGTGGCCCAGTAACTATGCTCACTCTCTGAGCGGATCAAAAAAAGACAAATCTTCAGGCTGCAAAGAGAAATCGCCAATGACATGGGGAGGGAGTAAGTTGCCTGCCAAGGTCTCCGAGACAGTGGGAGAAGACAAGATGGCTAGATTAGACAAGTGACAAAACACTAGCCTTCACACACGCGACATGTGCTTGCAGGCTGCACATTCAGAATGCGTTTGTAAGGATACATCAACCTTTAAAAATGATTTGCTCTTTTTTGGTTTAAAATTTTTTTTGAAAGATAAAATAGATATGTGTGTGGTGATGTGAATTTTCCCAAATGAAATCCTTCCTTATATTGCATTCTGTCACTGGGATTTTTAACTGGATGTGATTACATCAATAGCCATGCAATCTTCCTATGGGTGACAGATCATATGCATTTCTTTGGGCGTGAAACTGACAGCAAGTTTAGGTCAGAAAATCTGTGTGTGTGTGTGCGCGCGCGTGTGTGCGTGTGTGCGTGTGTGTGCGTGTGTGCGTGTGTGTGTGTGCGTGTGTGTGTGCGCGTGTGTGTGTGCGTGTGCGTGTGTGTGTGCGCGCGCGCGTGTGTGTGCGTGTGTGTGCGTGAGTGTGTGTGTGTGTGTGTGTGTGCGTGTGTGTGCGCACGTGTGTGTGTGTGTGTGTGTGTGTGTGTGTGCGTGTGTGTGCGTGTGCGCGTGCGCGCGTCCTTTAAAAAGAAAGAAAACAGCCCTGGAGCAATTCAGCCACTCAAAGACAGCCGCCCAGTTTGTTGGGTTTTGTTTTTGAGACAAATATCTGGAGAGAATTCTGAGGCAAGGTCAGAGGTGACCTCAGAGAGTGGGGACACAGAGGCCAGCAGAGCATGAAAATGGGGCTGGGCCAGGGCTGGGACTGGTGGGCGTCGAGGCTCTGCCTCAGACTGGCCAGGTGATCTTGACTCATTACCTCTCCTCTCTGGGCCTCAGAGCCCCCAACGTGTAAAACAAGGGGTTGGACTATTTCATCCCTAAGTTTCCTTCCTTCTAAATTCTAAAATTATTAGAGGCCTAGTGCACGAAATTCATGCCTGAGTAGGATCCTTAGGCCTAGCCGGCAATCAGGGCTGACTGGAGCCTTCTGGCTGCCGGCCAGGCCTTTCTTCCCACCCCACCCCCATCCCCGCCCCCAGCTGCCAGCTGCCCGCTGCCTTCATTCCACACCGCTCCCTGGTGGTCAGCGTACGTCATAGCAAGCAGTCGAACTCCCAGTCAGTCGAACTCTAGAGGGGACAATTTGCATATTAGCCATTTATTATATAGGACTAGAGGCCCGGTGCACAAAAATTTGTGCACTCGGGGGGGGGGGGGGTCCCTCAGCCCGGCCTGTGCCCTCTTGCAATCTGGGACCCCTCGGGAGATAACGACCTGCTGGCTTAGGCCTGCTCCCGGGTGGCAGAGGGCAGGCCCAATCCCTAGGTGCAGCCCCTGGTAGGGCTCAGAGCAGGGCTGATTGGGGAGTTGGGGCGCTGCCCCCTGTCATGCACAGAGCAGGGCGGATCGGGAGGTTGCGATGCCACCCTCAGTCATGCTCAGGGTAGGGCCGATTGGGGGGTTGGGGCACCGCCCCCTGTCACACTCAAGGCAGGGTCGATGGGGAGGTTGGGGCGCCACCCCCTGTCATGCACAGAGCAGGGCCAATCAGGGGGTTGGGACGCTGCCCCCTGTCACGCACAGAGCAGGGCCCATCAGGGGGGTTGGGGTTCCGTACCCTGTCACGCACAGAGCAGGGCCCAACAGGGGGTTGGGGAGCTCCCCCCTGTCACGCACAGAGCAGGGCAGAACAGGGGGTTGGGGTGCCACTCTCTATCACCCAAAGAGCAGGGAAGATCAGGGGGTTGGGGCGCCGCCACTGTCACACTCAGGGCAGGGCCAATGGGGAGGTTATGGCTCTACCCCGTCATACACAGAGCAGGGCCCAATGGGGGGGGGGGGGAGTTGGGGCACCGCACCCTGTCACACACAGAGTCACAGGGCAATCAGGGGTTTAGGCGCTGCCCCCCTATCACACTGATCCTGGTGCCAGGAGGCCTCGTGGCTCTGCTGATCCCGGTGCTGGGAGACATATTACACTTTTACTATATAGAATAGAGGCCTGGTGCGTGGGTGGGGGCCGGCTGGTTTGCCCTGAAGGGTGTCCTGGATCAGGGTGGGGGTCCCCACTGGGGTGCCTGGCCAGCCTGGATGAGGGGATGATGGCTTTTTGCAGCTGGTCACACACCCTTCAGGGTGGGGGTCCCCACTGGGGTGCCTGGCTAGTCTGGGTGAGGGGCTGAGGGCTGTTTTCAGGCTGGCGGGTGACTGAAGCTCCCAACTGCTCCTTTCTTTCTTTTTTCTTTTTTATTCTGGGCCAGCTTTAGCTCTGGCTCCAGCTCTGAGGCCCCTGCTGCTGAAAGCAGGTATCTGGTTTGTTTGGGTTCTATAATCGAAACACTGTATCAACTCCAGCTCTGAGATCCCGGCTCACTGAAAGCAGGTTTCTGGGGTTTTGTTTAGCTTCTATATTTGTAACAATGTTTCAAACTGCAAGCTCAGAAGCCGGCAAGGCAGGCGGGAACGTTGGTTTCCTCCGTCACTCATGTTAGCTTCAAGCTGCCTGGCTGCTGACCGCCATCTTGGCTGGGAGTTAATTTGCATATCGCCCTGATTAGCCAATGGGAAGGGTAGCGGATGTACGCTAATTACCATGTTTCTCTTTTATTAGATAGGATAAGTAAGTTAAAGAAGAAGAAAGTTCAATGAGAAAGAAGTGGAGAGAAGGCAGGAAGGATCATCTTATTCAAAGAAAAAAAGTAAGGGAGAGCTAAGATCTCAGCATCACTTTCCAAACCTCCATCTCCCCCTCTCTGAAGTTGCTGAGTGCCCCTCTCTCACAGGGTTGCCAGGCAAATTGAAATGAAAGGGCATGGGTGAAACAGCACAGAACCTGGAACACTGGGATCATTCAAATCATTGTTGCTGCTGCTGTTGACGGAGTGAAGAATAAAGATAAAGCAGAGGTTGTCTTGGGAGAGAGGCTTCTTGCCCCTTTGTCCCTTTGGAAATTGCTTTGATGGACTGCTTGAGCCAGTTTGATCATCTCTTATTCTTCTGATAAAATAAAGCTTGATGCAGAAAGCTTTATCATCAAAGGGAAAAAAAAAAAGAAGGCATTCGGATTTCAATGTCCACAAAGTCCATTTCTTACCCAAGGTCCCTGGTTGCAGAAGGTGGAGGGCAGCCACTGGCCCCCACCTGTGTCGCCCAGCACTGAGGACCTGACCAGCAGAGTCTCACTGTGCCCCCACAACAGTTGCCAGGGGACCCCATCCTCCCATGTGCAGATGAGGAAACTGAGGCTCAGAGAGACTGACCTTTAATGCCTTTGCCCCAAATCACACACAGATATGAATGGCTGAGCCAGGATTCTGCTTTCTTGGTTCCTTCAACTTATCAGGATTCCTCTGCAGCATGTTGCTTGTTTGTTTTGACTCATTTCCTGCTGCGGCAATCCACAGAAAATCCACTTCCTGCCGCTTCAGAGCAATCCTCTCTTTTTCTCTACTGGTGTGGACACTGGACATTCTATTTCTCATCCTCATTGGTTGTCAGTTCCTTCCTGCCTCCCAGGGATGCCCCTCCTTTTCCCCTTTGCTAACAGTCAGGTGCTGCATAGTGACATGTCGGCCAATGGCAGACCTCAGAGACAGTGGCGGTCCCATGAGAACACTCAAGAAAACTCACACAATACTTCCATTGTGTTAAAACTGCCTACAGCAGCCAGCACAGTAACAGTGCTGTACAGGCTTGTAGCCAGAAGCACTAGGCTACACCACATAGTCTAGCTATACCATCTAGGTTTCTGTAAGTGCACACTATGATGTTTGCACAACAATGAAATCACCCAACAATGCATTTTTCAGAACATATTCCCAATTTTAAGTGAGGCCTGACTGTATTTGATCAAGTGTTTCTAGGGTTTGTAGAAGGAAGCTCTGCAGGAGAAGTCAGAACCCCGTCTCTAAGTTGGGTTCATCCCTGCCCACCCACCCAACGCCCATCTGGGTCCACTCTT
The DNA here is from genome assembly GCF_014108235.1 of Myotis myotis. Classification (NCBI taxonomy): domain Eukaryota; kingdom Metazoa; phylum Chordata; class Mammalia; order Chiroptera; family Vespertilionidae; genus Myotis; species Myotis myotis. Next base: position 18,069,876 of record NW_023416324.1, read on the forward strand.
TCAAAGGATCCCGTGGGTCCTCCGAAGGCAGCTGTCCAGGAGGCAGTGGGTACAAAGCAGGGGCTCAGCCCATGGGCCCGGGGGACAGACAGATTTGGAGCCCAGTGGCTGGGCTCACTTACATCCTTGGGAAAGTGCAAGCACCCATGTGGCTGTGTTTGGGGTTTTGTCCCTTGGCCTGTGTGTGCCTGGGCTTGTGTGGGTGTGACCACGTACTTTTGTGTCTGAGGCCTGGATCAATAACAAATATAAGTGGGAATATAGGGGGCACCACATGCTGCTGCTTTTAGGGGAGGAACTAAGTGGGTTCCTATGAGCTAACATGGAAAGGACGCAGCTTGGGGCTGTGTCAATAGCCCGGGTTCTGGCATTTGTTAGGTATGTGACTTTAAGCAAGTCGTTTCTCCTCGCTAAGCCTCACTCTTCATCTGTCCAGTGGGGATAGTACAGATTGCGGCCAGGAATGCGTGCTGCGAGGGTTCACTGGGATGATGCCCATCCAGATGTGCCAAGCCAAGCACATAATGGGAACAGGAACTGACCAAGTGAACAGGCAGCCCCTGCTCTGTGTCAGAGCCACGCCAAAAAAGATCCAGGCTCAGAGCATGACTGAGAAGATGATGTTTGAGTTGGGCCTTCAAAGACCAAATTTCACCAGGTGAGAAGCGGAGGGAAGGGCTTCCCAGGCCGAGAGTACAGCTGTGGTGAAGCTTTTGTGAGAACAGCTACCGGGGAACTGAGCTGTCTGTGCTCAGAGGAGCTGGGACTCAGAGGCCAAGAAGCGCGCCCTCGCTCTGTGCCTGCTGCCGCACAGGCTCGTGAAAGTGTAGGGTCCGATATGGCTCTTCCGTTCACATGGACACAGGAAGTCTGGACAGAGTCCAGCGCAGGACTCAGAAGATTACAGGGCTAGGGTCAGCTGACCTCTGAGGAGGGCGGAATGATATTTATTACCTGGATTGATGAATAAATATCGTAGCTACTTACAAAAAAGGGGGAAACACAAGAGATTCGGTAAAGGAAAGGGAATTCACACCTAGCCTGGGAATGCTGAATGACCAATAACCGGAAGCACGTCCTGTGACCAGGAGAAAATAAGGGGAAGGTGGAAGCAGCGAACTGAAAATCTATACAGAAGAGACAAGAGCATGACGGGACCTTTGAAGACGATTCCTCTGAGGAAGAACTTGAAATGCTAAAAAGCAACGCGAAAGCAGCCCTGAAAGTATTGGGAAGAAATAAGCCACTGGGGGTAAAATTATTTCAAGCCACAGAGATGGAACCTGTCAAAATCCTAATAGGAACATGTCAGCAAATATGGAAAACAAAGCAACGGTCTGCAGAAATGGGAAGGGTCGGTGTACATCCCAATTTTCAAGAAAGGAGATGCCAAGTAGAGCAGCGTCCACAGGGCCATGGCTCTCCCCTCCCACGCAGGTAGAGTGGTGCCCGAGGTGATGCAGCACAGGCTGCTGCCATCTATGGAGCAAGATGCTCAAGCTGGGTTCAGAAAGGAAGAGGCGCTTGAGATCTGATCGCAAACATTCGCTGGATACTACAGTCACCAAAGAATTTCAAAAGGAAGTCTGTTTATAGACTCCAGTGAGCCCTCTGACTGTAATATGCCTGTCGATGATGACAAGCTATGGGCTTCTCTGAAAGAAATGGGGGTTCCTCAGCACTTGACCTTCCTGATGTGTAGTGTGACCTGTATTGTGGACAGGAAGCCACTGTCAGGGAGGAATGGTTTCTCCTCTAAGCAAAGGTGTCAGACAAGGGTGCCTTCTATCTCCCTATCCGTTTCATCGGTACTCAGAGCATGTCAGACACAAAACTGCGGTGAACAGGGCCCTGTGGACGTCCCTCATTCATGAAGTGGCCAAGAGTCAGAGACAACTCAACGGCAGGTAACACACACATCGAAGCTAACGTCTATTAGGGGATTTCTCTGTACCAGTCACTGTTCTGTGTGTTAACTTATTTTATCCTCACAACAAGCTTACGAGGTAAGTGCCACTATTATTCCCATTTTACAGATGGGAAAACGGAGGCATGAAGGAGTTGAATTGACTAGAGGAAAGGGAGGTGGGTGTGTGTGGCATGAACTTGGAAATCGGGCAGGTCAGAGTTCAGATCTCCGCCCAGCCCCTCACCAGCTACGGCCTTGAATAAGTGACTCACACATCCTGGTTCTCTGTAAAATGGGGGGATATGACCCCTGCAGGACCTGCGGCATAGCAGAGGCTAGAGAGAAGAGAGTGTCCCCTCCATCCCTGGAATTGGGGTCAGCACCGGGGACACTGGGAGTCAGGAATGTCCAGAGGAGGAGTTGGACCCTTCGTGACAGGGGCTGACTGAGCTGCTTTCTGAAGCTGCTCTGGAGACCTGACCCAGTGTCGCTTTGGGGGTCCGAGCCCACCTGGCCAGGGACAGTGGGTGCTCAGTGCAGCCCTGAAAGCCGTTCCGCTGAGGAGCTGCATGCCCACTGCCGGAGGCTGGACTCCCAGATGCCAGGATCTTAAATTACTTTCTAATGAAAAACACGTCTGCGTCCAAACTGAAATTATATTGTCAGCAGTTAATTATCACTTGTCAGACAAGTGTGTGCCCAGATTGCGGGTTTAATTTCCACGTAGGTTTGCAAACGCCTCCTTCCTCTTATTTGATGAGGCCTCTCTGAACGAGAGACACTCATCGTTAGAATTGTTGCTTTTTTTTAACCAGTTGTTTTGTGTGTGTGTGTGTGTGTGTGTGTGTGTGTGTGTGTGTGTTTAATAAGCAGATTTCTTTGCCATCTGAGTCCGACTCTTGGCAAATAGCAGAAAAGCACTCAGTGTAATTTAAGCAAAGAAAGACGGGAAGGAAGGTTCTGGGCCGCAGGGTGTCTCTGGGAATTCAGCGGCACCTGAACCTGGAGCTGGAACTCCCTGCTGGGGCCCAGGCTGGTCCCTGCCCCCCCCCCCCCCCCTCCCGGGGCTGCCGTTTTCCTCTGTTTCCTTCTTCCTCCTGCTTCTTGGTGTCTCTTCTTGTGTTGCGGGAACGGCTGTCCCTCCTCTCTTTGAAGGAATGGCGCACCCTTCTGGTCAAGGGCCCGGCAGACCTGGCTTCAAACCCTGTCCACAGAACCAGCCACATGTCCCCCGTTCCACGGATGGCAGGCACCATGCAAGCAACGTGCTTTGCACATTGACCGTCACAGACAAGGTGTCAGACAAGCGTGCATTCCATCTCCCTGTACGTCTCATTCTATCTCCCTGGCCTACGGTGGGCTCTGTGAGGACGGCTGCTTCTGCCGCTGCCACGCTTCTGTTGTCATTAGCATAACGACACAGTCTCCTGAGCAGAGCGGGCGCCCCGTCCCTAGGACGGTGTCACCGTCTGTCAGACCCTCGCTGGGCGGCCAAGAGACCCCAGAGCAGGTGCCGTGTGACCTCAGCCCTGAGCCAAGAGTCTGAGCGCCTCGCCTGCAAAGTGGGAGTAGCAATGCCTACCTTGCAGCGAGGTTGTGGGGGGAATGAGATGACGGTGTCTGGCCGGCACCAGCTGCTCCTCACCCCGCTTTGCCTGCTGACACAGGCCCATGGCCACGGAGGGAACGGTGAGTGCCTGTGACTGGAAGAAGGAAGGAGGATAAATCAGTCATTTTTAATGGGATAATAGGCCACATCACATCTCGGCTTAGAGTCTCCTCCAAAGACCTGGCACCAGGAGCTGGGATTTTTTTTTTGTCATTTTAATTCTTTGTTCTTTGATTGATAACGTTTCTCCAGAAAAAAACGGAAGCTCCAGGAGGCCAGGAATTGAGTTTCTGTTCGTGCGGCACCTAGGAAACATCACAGTGCGCCGCAGGGATGAATGAGACGATGCGGGCGCAGCGCTCGGCTCAGCACCTGGGACACCCTACTTCTCAGTAAACATCGTGCGCTGTGACTGTTCACTCTCTAGCGTTCAGAGTGACTGCAGCCCAAGGGGGCGGAGAGGAGAGACGGTGAGGACGGGCAGACCGGGCTGGAGGGGTTGGCCACCGCCCTGTGGGAGGGCGGGGGAGCCAGGAGGAGGCTTGGGGAGCTTGGGGTGGGCCTCTAGCTTGGGCGAGTTCATGGGAGGAGCCACTCTGCGTAGTGCAGCAGAAAGACTAGGCCTGAGAACAAGGATCCGGGCCCAGCTCCGTGAAGGGAGACAGGAGCCTGCGCTCGGGCCTCAGTTTCCCTGTGTGCAGTCTTTGCAGCCTGCTCCCCTCCGCCCCCATCCAAGCCCTGACACCCCCTGAGTCTCTTTGGCGTGCAGCAGCCCAGTGTCTTCCCAGCCAGAGCCCAGAGCTGTGGGGCCTGGAGCGAAGCTGAGAGGCAGCGTGTGTGCTGGTCACAGGGCCGCCAGCGAGAGGGCAGGGGTGGGGCTCTGGAAGGGGGCTCATCGCAGGGGAGCAGAATCTATTCTCAGCCTGGATTTGCGGGTTTCCCGGTCTCCAGTCTAGTCTACTCCACTGTCACCATCTCCCTCCGAAGGAGCGTTGGTGGAGGCAGCGACACCTGGGGGCCGGCACCGTAGCCCCATCCCTCTGCCTCACAGGCGCATCCTCCCCCAGACCCCGTTCCACAGCTGCCTCTGCCTCTACCCAGCCAGGGCTTCTGCTCCCTGGGAAAGGGGGTGCCACGACGGTCCCTCCAGCACCCAATCCAGGTCCCCTTCGGGCAGCAGCCTTGACCCCACCTCTACCTCCGGGGCTGGTCCCCATCGGCTAATCCATACCCCAGACCAGGGCCCCCCAGCACAGGACTAGTCCAGAGGGAGGCACACTGCTTATCATGAGCCAGGCAGAGAGAAGCCCAGGCCTCCTCCTTCTGGCTGGGAGAGACTCTGTCTTCAGTAAAAAGAAGCGGAATAGGTCACACAGGTCAGGGCAGTGGTAACTTGAGAGGGATCTAAAACGAGGACTAGGCTGGACTGGGGAGGAGGGGAAGGGGGTGCATGTGTGCACATGGGAGATGTTTGTGTATTAGTCATGTGTCTGTGTGTAGTAGGGTGTTTGTGTATGTCTGTGTGTACACGGGGGCTGTCTGTGTGTGCCTGTGCATGTGTCCGTGTGTCCACGTGTGCACTGTGCATGTCTGCACACTTGTCTGCACATACAGAGGTTCTAGGCAGCACCCTCAAAGGCTCGCGGAGGCCCGGAGGCCAGTTAGGGCCCTGGGTCCAGTGTTCTCTCCACGGCTCACGCTGCCCCCCCCACCACCACCCCATTCTCAAGGAAGGTCCTTTCCCCAGCCCCGCCCCACACCGTCTTTCTCTCCATCTCCAGCTGTAATTGATATAATGCTATTCTAATTCCTAATCATTTTCTGCAATTTGCAAATGGTTTCTCTGGTGTAAAGTCAGCTCCGCGCTGCTTTCTTGTTCTCGTGGTTGAGCAGAGAGAAGAATAAGGAGAGTGACAAAGCAGCTGAAGAGGAGAGAGCTGGGGAGAGGAACGCAGCCACGGCCAGAGGGTGATTACAGGGAAAGACGTGAGCCAGTCATTTAGCTAAATTACATTTTAACTAAAGATGAGTCTGTTCACTTCCTAATGCAGCGGCCTCACGTCTCCTGTGACATGTGCCCAGTAAGGAGGGCGAACGGCCTGATTATTCACCACTGCCCACTAACCGGTGCCCATCGGGCCTCGACTGGGAGGGCTGTGGCTTCGGGTCCATCCTGACCACCCAGGCAGCTGGAGCAGAGCAGGCAGATCCTTGAGTAAAGGTGGGGTTTGTCCCACACCGGTCCCCACCCCCTGTCCCATCCCCCCCTTCACCCCTCCGGAGCCTCTTATCTTCTAGTGCCCCGGACAGGCCCAGACAGGCCAGGTCCCCAATACATATAAGCACCGGCTCGGTACCAAGTACAGAGTTGGGTTCCGGGGAGTGGGGTGACTAAGGCAGACACAGTCTGTGCCCTGCAGGGTTTCCAGTCTACAAGGACTAGCTGACATGAAAGCAATCACTACCTAAAGAATCAGCTTTAACATGATGAAGGCCAGAGGGGCCCTACCCTGTTGGGGGAAGGTCAGGTGGGCTTCCTGGAGGAAGTGACACTTCTGTATTGAGACATGACACACACAGAGGAACCAGCCAGGTGAGATGTTCTAAAGCAGCAGTTCTCAACCTGTGGGTTGCGACCCTTTTGGCTGTCGAACGACCCTTTCACAGGGGTCGCCTAAGACCATCCTGCATATCAGATATTTACATGACGATTCATAACAGTAGCAACGAAAATAATTTTATGGTTGGGTCACAACATGAGGAACTGTATTTAAAGGGCCAGAAGGTTGAGAACCACTGTCCTAGAGGATGTTCCAGGCAGAGGGAACAACAAGTGCAAAGGCTCAGAGGTTTGAGTGGCGGAAGAAAGGCCTTTGTGATTGGACCATCTTGAAGGGGCGGATACAGGTGGCAGATGTGGGTGGAGCCGGCCTGCCCTGAGCTTCCAGGCCCGTCAGAGCAGGGGGCATTGGGCAAACACCTGAATGGTGGGGGAAAGGGAGGGTGCGGGCTTGGGGAGGAGACCCCTTGCTGGTCTAAGTGTCTTCCTGCCTAACTTAGCACGGCCATCGGTCTTGTTCTCAGATGTTCCATTCAGTGTCTCTTGGCCTCCGTTTCTTCATCTCTACGTGAGGTGGTGGCAGAAGAGGCTCCTCAACACCAGCCCCTCCTCAGAGCAGGAATAACAACAGCAGGGACTGTAGAGGGTCCGAGGCACTGAGAGCTGGAGACGTTTGTCCACAATCATACCCTCCGGCAGTTTGAGCCCAAGGATTTACCACCCGCAGACACACCTTCCTCTTCAGCTCCTGACAATAGCCTGTGTGTGTGGTGAGCATCGCTGGGCCCATGTTTCAGAGGGGAAAAACTGAAGGGGCTCACACAGGTTTAAGCCACCTGCCCCCAGTCACACTGCGAGTGGACCCAGGTCTATGGGGCCTGAGGCCATTCTCCACTCGCTGCCCCAGTGGTGAGAAGCCCAGGTGTCCCCCACATCCCCCCCTCACCATGAGGCAGGTGCCGTTAGCGCACACATGAGGGGACCGAGCTCACAGAGGTTTAGTAACTTTCCTGAGGGGTCACAGCGAGAAAGTGGCAGGATCCAGACTAGAAACCCGGATCAGCCAAAGCCGGGGGCCTAATCACTGGGCTGCTGCCTCCCTCCACCAGGCCCGGGGGACCATGAACAGGGGCTGAGCCCCTTCCACCAAGGTGTGGAGCCAGAATGCGACACCACCTTCTGGAGAGGCCCCCAGAGATGAACAGTGAGCTGCTGCCCTGAGACCAGGAGGCTCAGAGGAGGGAGGGGACAGGGCCCAGGAACCCAAACAACCAAGGAACCCCAGGCCTGGGCGAGCTCCCTGCCGGGGCCCCAGGTGACACAGGGCAGCACTGACCCAGAGGGCGAGCGCCACCGTGTGACTGTGGCCGTCACTGTCCTCAGGCGGAGGCCCGTCGGGCACAGCTGGGGTGAGTGCCAGCCGCCTCCGCTCCAGGAGCCTGCGTCACTGTGGGCCCTACATCCAGGGAGCTTGTCACCCAGCGTAATTGTGCTTATTGTCATTGTCACGGCCCATAACACTTTGTGACGGCCGTAAACATGGGAAGTCTGAAGCGGGCCCAGGAGAAGGCAGGGGCTTTCGATGGTTTGGACAGGATTTAAAAGGGAAAGGGGGGTGACTGGAAGCCTTGGGAGACAGGTTGGGGGAATGGCTGCCTGTTTGGGGGAGAAGAAGAGCCATGTCACAGTCACAGAATGCTACACTCACCTAATGTTAAGATCAGAGACTATTAAAGTGAAATAATGTTATAGTTGACATAAAAATGCGTAACGTCCTATATAATAAAAGGCTAATATGCAAATTGACCAAATGGCAGAACGACCAGTTGCTATGATGCACACTGACCACCAGGGGGCAGATGCTCAATGCAGGAGCTGCACCTGGTGGTCAGTGTGCTCCCACAGGGGGAGCACTGCTCAGCCAGAAGCCCTGAGCCGGGCTCATGGCTGGCAAGAGCAGTGGTGGTGGCAGAAGCCTCTCCTGCCTCTGCAGCAGTGCTAAAGATGTCCAACTGCCATCAGTCGGACACCCCCGAGGGCTCCCGGACTGTGAGAGGGCATAGGCTGGGCTGAGGGAGGCCCCCTCCCCCCGAGTGCATGAATTTCATGCACCAGGCCTTTAGTTAAAATAGAATTGTTAAAAATCACCAGGTGAGGCTCACAAAACAATAGAGTAGTTGGGTGTGAGGATGGGATGTTACTGGATGCACAGAACGTCACAGAACCTGGGGAGGGATCAGCATGAGCACTGCAGGCTCAGAGAGAGGCCTGGCTTTAACGCTTGGCTCTGGGACCACTCACTTGTTTAAAAAGTGGGCGATCTAAAGGCCTCCCACATGGGTCAGGTGGGTCCTAAATGGCATGAACAGGTGAATGGTGCTTAGCAGCTAAGCACTATATATGACACAGGCATGGAGGGAGGGAGAGGCGTGTATGTACTGTATTTCATGTATAGCATGTGATAGGTGTGTGTGTCAGGCAGGGCTGGAGGGAATCCTCAGAAATCCTACAAAATCGAGACCAGGCCTCTCACCTCGGGCTGCCCATTGTACTCACCTGGAAGCTTTAAAACCACCGCAATGCCCGGGCCCCATGAGCACAGGGCTGCATAGGGGAGTGGCTCCGCCCTGGTGCCCTGGCCACCTTGTATACTCTCCACACAGGCCATGAAGGAAGGCTTACCCGCAGCCGGCGAGTGTTGGCAGAGCGCCCAGTGGTCCTCGCAGAACCCGAGAGCACCGTCCTTAGGGGGCAGCTGCAGGCGATAGAACGGCAGAGCCTTCACCTGGGAGAGGCTCCTCACCACCTCGTCACCCCACCGGCTCCTTTGACTTGTGTCATCCGATGGGACATGTGTTGCTGGAATTTTTCTTGACCTTGCTTTTGCTGTCTATATAACTAATACATCATCTGGACCTGAAGAGAGCTCACATTTTGTTTTTCTGTTTCTTTACCACCTGAATCGATCAACCTTCCTTGACAGCCTGTGTCTGTTGTGTTCCCTGCTGTGTCCCTAATGCCCAGAACAGGGCAGAGCACATAGTGGGTGCTCAATAAATATTTGTTGAAGGGATGAACAAATGGGCGGAGGAATGAAGCTTCCGCGGTGAAAACGGCGGCAGCTGTGGCCTTGGGTGAAGAGATGCGAGTTGAAGTCCTTGCCCTGGGACCCCCACACTTCCGTTTCACCAGCCGGAACCGGGGAGCAGCACCAGCCTCAGAGTTGCAGAAGTTGACGTCTAGTGAGTGGCTCTGGGTGAAACTTGGCTTACTCACACCAGAGCCCCCCTCCTGCCAGAAACCCCCCAAGGTAAGTGGAATTGACAGCAGGGCTAGAGAGAGGTGAGGCCAGTTCCTGGGGGCCTGAAATTACTGGATAAGGAGTTGTGTTATGGATAAGGAGTTGTGTAATCTTCACTCAGCGAGATAGACCACTGACTCAGAATTTAAATTTAAGAGCCTTTATTAAGCTGGCCAGCTGACTACAGTTACAGCACCCTGCCGAAGCAGAGGCTGAACTGCAGCGCTGACTGCAAGAGTTACATTTTATTATTAAATTTTGTGGAGGCCCAGAGAAAAATGTGTCTTTCAAATTCTGGGCCCCCCAATATGGAGGAAACTCTCTTTGTTTATACTTTTTCCAGTCCTTTGTTTCCCAAATTTGGAATGAGACTTCCGGGCCTTCTGAGAAAGAAGGCCTGCATGCTGGGAAGGGGCCAGGAGACCATATCTCAAGGCCTGGCCTGGTGTCAGTGCCTTCCTATCTGTGTTTTAGGAACAGACAGCACAGCATGACCCGTCTGGCCGAAGTGCCAGATATGCAGCCCAGGACAGTTGGAACTTTCCAGCAGGCAATAGGGAGCCATTGTGTGTCTCTGAGCAAGGCAGGGCCTGGAAATGCGAGCTTCCCGGAGCTCAGCAGCGGCAGAACCTCTGGGAGGGGGCTTGTTAGGGAGGCAGCAGGCAGTCCACCACAGCTGCTATGTGGGGTCTCGGGAACCAGCACCTGGGCTCCCCAGATGCTGCTGATGGAGCCAAGTCTCGGGCCAGCACTTGGGGATCATAGCTGCAGGATTCCTAAGTTCCGTTAGGGATTATCTCATCCAGGGAAGGAGAGGGGAGAAGGGAAGGTGGGGGGAGGAGCAGGCAGCTTGCTCACAGCAAGCATGGTTCTGATAAAGAAACAGCAACCTAGTCACTGCTGATGGCAAAAAAAAAATATATTACTTTGAAGCGATTGAAATTACTATTTTATTCATCACAACTGTTAACCAGCATCAGTTGTATGTGGTGATTCCACCAAATATGCCCATTTCTGCTGCTGAGTTTGCATTTACTGAGAAAATCAGAAGTAGCTGGGCCTGGGAAAGGAGGGAGCCCCTATCTGGTACAGAAAACCCCGAAGAGTCCTAGCCTATGGCACCGCCAGCCCATTCTTGCCTCCCCCATCCCTTCCCAGCATCCAGTTCTCACCTCTGCCCAGAGACTAGGCGCTGGGCGGGGAGGGAAGGGGAGGATTGAGAGCAGGTGCTCCTCACTCCTCCCTAATGCAGCTGATCTCCCCCACTTCAGTCCTGACCTTGTCAATGAGCCCTGACAATCTGCTCCCACCCACCCAAGCCTCTCCCAGCCTCCCTCCCCCAACCCTGCACACGGCCCCAACCACAGGCTTATCTCAGGTCCTTGTCACTGAGCCCCTCCTGCTGCAGGACCTTCATGGTGTGGCTCCCCTGCCCCATAGCCACGGGCTAGGTCATCTCTCTGGGAATCAGGGAGGACCAGGGAGGCTAGGAAGGATAGGGATGGGCAGAGGTCTGGGTGGGGAGCCAGCAGCAGTGACAGCCAGGCCCCACCAGCAGGGCTGGGCTACACGTTTTGTTTCACGCTTGGTGCCCAAGCTGACATTACGGTGCTGGCCAGGGACCTCGTGTGCAGTTATTAAACGTGATGTGCCTGTAGGTGTTTAATTGTCAGGAGCAGTTTTGCATATTTGAGAAATCTATAAATATGGAGTGTAATTATCCATCATTAGCATATGCTTGTGTTCTGCATAAGTGTATATTGTTTCCCCAAGAATGCACGTTGCCAATTCACCACCAACACAGGGACACCAGCCTGGAGTGTGTCCCCAGCACCGAAGACATGGGCTGTGTCCATATACCACTCTGAGGAGGAGGGCAGCTGGGACAGTGGACAAATCTCCCCACGCCACAGGCAGGTTCTGGAGCTCCAGGAGGGGCAGAGAGCAGGCTCGGGAGGGAGGTCACCCCCAGCCACCACCTGGGCCCGGGTGGCGGTCAGCAGGACAGGGAGGGGTTACCTGAGCTCCCGCCTGTGCAGCTCCACCCAGGCCCTGCGGTGGGTCAGAGCAGGGCGGCCGGCATCTGATGATCCTGGGGCCCCGTCTGCCCTCCCTCGACCTGGCTCACCTCCCTGAGCCTCAGGTCCTCAGCTGTAGGAGGGGGTGAGAACAGCCCCCACCTCATGGGTGGTTGTGAAGATGAGGTGAGTGAGTGCCAGTGAAGGTGCCAGGCACACATAGGAAGTGTTCCCATGTGTGGACGGATACTCCAGCTACTGTCACCCAGGACTGTTACAGAGGAGCCACCATGGGCCTATTTTACAGATGGGCTCATCACAGCAACAGCGAATGGCTGTTAACATCTCTGCACCTGGTGCCTGCTCGCATTTCTGCCCCCAGTAGGGCCTAGGCTTGGCCACCACCCCAGAGCCTGCACCGCCTGGGAAACGCAGTCACGAGAAGGTGTGAACACACACAGCTGCCCCCCTGGCATCCGTCGCTTCCTCCCTTCACATGCAGAACTCTGCTTCTGTCCTGCAGGCCCAGGCCTGCCCCGGGGTGAAGCCGACCCGGCATTCACCCTCCTTCTCCAGGGATGATGTGAGGGGTGGCCATGTGACCCGGAACTGGTCACTGAGGTCTGAGGGGCACTCTGCTCCCAGGAAGGAACTGCTACCAAGAAGTATTCTTTTCTGCCTCGGCTCTTCCCCTTCTTCCTGATCTGAGTGCTGTCAGCGGAGCAAGTGATGTTTGGAGCTGCGGTAGCCGTCTCGTCGCCATGAAGCCAAAAGCTACGGACAAAAAGCCAACACAGCCCAGAAAGATAAAAAGGAAAAAGCTCTTGGTTGACATCCCTGAGCACTTGACCAAGTGAGACCACCCCCCTCAAGGACAGGACTCAGCAACCATTTCTGTGGAGGGGAAGACGGTAAATGTTTAGGCTTTGTGAGCCAAGAGGCAAAATCAAGGATGCTATGTAAGTATTGCCTAAACAAGAGAGAAAATAAATTTCCACAATGTTTATTGATAAAATTCAGAATAGACTAATCAAATGCAATCTTTATAACACACATCCAGTCATGAGAATAATGGCATTCTTTTTATGGGCGTGGAGGGGATAACCAATGACTTACTTGGGATTCAAAATTAGTCTTCCCTGTCGTCAAAGCGATTGGGAATGTTCGTCTGTAAAAAGCACCCTTAGCTCCCGGGCCAGGCAAAAACACGGAGCGTCAAATTGGCCGCAGGCTGTGGTTCAGCAAGCCCTGCTCTACAGCTTCTGACTAGGTCAGGGCATTTCATGTCCTGATTGCTTGAGGCGTTGCCGTTGGGTTTCTGGTACATGCTGCCCAGCACATACTAACGGGTGGAAGCACCTGCTATGTGCCAGGCACATGTCTCTCCTACGAGTCATGGCCATCTGACTGCACCCCAACCATCCCTGGAATCCTGGAGGCGGAGGTTGTGTCTTGTTGGTCCCCAGAGCATCAGATGGATTATGAGCCCCAATGACCATGGTGTGAATAATATGAATGAATGGAAGGAGGAATATATAAATAAGCACGTTGGAAACTGAAACGTGCTGAGCTCAAATGTAGGTTGGGTTTTGGGAGGGCACAGACAAGGGGTAGAAAAGTGTGCAGGTGGAGCAGGGACCAAAGAAACAGTAGCAGCCCCTGGGTCCTACAGGATGAGGCACCGCCATGCTCCCTGCCATCCCCTCACCTCTCCGTCCTGCCACACAGACGTCAGGTGTCAGGCCCCGCCCACCCTGTGCAGCCATCCCCTGGGCTGAGAGCCTGGGACGGCCAGCGCCTCTCTCCCTTCCCTACAGACAATGAGCAACAAGGCTTTGGGCTCTGCCATTTTCTCCCTAAAAAATTGTGGTGAGAAACCAAATGGTTATCATTCCGCCAGCTGCAATTCCTTGCTGCGTTGTTTGGTAAGAGACGGAGGACGCGGCCCCAGGAGAGGAGCTCGCAGGAGGAGTGGGGAGAAACCATTTGGGGTGAACAGGCTTTACAGTTTCAGCCCAGGTTCCGCAGGGAGACTGGATTAAAGGATCATTTCAAATGAATTTTGCCACCAGAGTAAAAGATGTTTCCCCAAAATGCTTTACTTTGACAGTTGGTTTCAAGAGATCTGACAGATTTCATTTCTCCAGCAGACAGAGATGGAGGCATTGACCAAAGCCCTTCCACCAGGAGCGCTCTTAGCCATAGATGCAGTTGTTGCATCGGTCAAGTGAGTGAGTGGCCCAGTTCTTCCCTTTCCTTTCCTCTGCCCTGCATGCACTGGGCGGGGCGGGGTGGGGCAAGGCAGGGGAGGGCGCTGCAGAGATGACCGAGTGCAGGGAGGGGACTGAAGGGTGAGCCTGCAGGCAGGGAGACCCCAGGAGGCTGCTGGGTGTCCAGGGGGGCATGGCCAGGAGCAGACAAGGCACAGGCTAGGGGATGGGCGGGAGCAAAGAGGCGGGGAGTGGAGGGGGTCTTTGAGCCTGAAGGCCCAAGAGACTCAATAGGAACAGAGCTGGGACAGAAAAGGTTTGGGGAGGGTGTCGGGGATGGGGACATGGGGAGGCGGCCCCATTTTCTGGTCACCAGAGTAACCTCTAATGAGCTGGGAGCCCTGGTCCCCTTCTGCAAGTGCTTAGGGGTCCCAGGGAGAAGCCAAGAGGAGGGAACCCCAGCCGGTGACAAACTCTGCCCAGATCAATTGCTGTCCTCATTAGCAGTAATTGGTTGTTGAATACACTGTCACCCTGGGCATGACGCACCTGGATAAACTCTCAGGGGACCAGGGAGGACCCCGCAGGTCAAAGGAGGGCCCTGCCCTTTCCCCGGGACCCTCTGGGCAGACTGGAGCCGCCCACCCACAGAACTTTGGGGTCAGGCAAACCAGAGCCCCTGTTCTGGTTGCAGCGGGTCACTAGTTCTGTCTCTGAGCTTCCCCTGGCTGAGCCTTTCTCATCTGCAAAATAGGCTGATGCCAGCGGCTCTCTCAGAGCTGTGGTGAGAAGTGAGAAACCGTGCCCCAGAGGCCGCCTGACTGTGAGCAGTAGCCAGAGAAACAGTCTCCTTCTAGTCCCTTCCTCATTCCCTCTCCCCACCAGCCACCCTCCCTTCCCTGATTCCAGGACACGAGTCAGTATGACAACAGTAACCAGCCCTCCTGAGCCCCCCCCACCAGGCCCTGTGCTAAGCTCTCCATACCCACTCTCTCACTCATCTTATTAGTCTGCTATAGGCTCTGCTATTGGTCCCAATTTACAGATGAGGACATTGAGGCCCAGAGAGTAATGTGAAAAGTCGCAGAGCTTTAAGGGAACAGATCCAAGTCACAAACCAAGTCTGACGACAAACATGCATGCTTTTCCCCACATGCCTGTTCCAGCATCCCACTGGGCTCAGGTCTGTCTTTCTTTTCAAGTTGGGGCTGGTGACCTTCCAAGGTAGAGACAATCATCACTAATGACTGAGCAAGGCCTAGGGGGCACCAAGGCCATTAAGTAGACGAATCCCATAGAATCCACACCCAGGGCTCCCTGTTCTCAAACCCACATGAAGGAGGCTTCCTCCTCCCTTCCTTGTTCTGAGCCTGCACTGGGACCAAAAGGCCCCGCTGAGGGGAGCGGGCTGCAGGGACAGGGGCCAAAGTGGGGCCTGTAGGGAGGGCAGCCAGCACAGCCAGCCCCCAGGTCTCTGGAGATCCCCCAAGTTCAGGATCGCAGACTGCAATCCTTTGCAAAGCTGGAGCTGGGAGGGGAGGAGGCGCTCACTTCCCCTCCATCCCTCTCCCTGCACCCCTCCCCAGGCATCCGCAGGGCTGCGCATGTGCATCAGGAGCAGCCACATCTTCAAGGGCCGGACAAACCCCACACAGATGGATTTTCTGAGCCTCATTATCTCTCCCTCTCAGGGTCCCAGGCCACGCCAATTACTTCCTGCCACTGCCTGGTGCAGGTGGGCGGCAAGGCTGCTGGCTGTTTCAGGAGCTTATGGCTCCGTCCCCTCCCCCTGGAAATCAATGGAAACCCAGTTATTAAATCCGCCTCAGTCCAGCGGCTGGTGAATCAAAGGCCTCTTGTGGGCTCAGGCAGACCTGGTTTCTGTGCGGGGTTCAGGCAGCCGCAGGACCCACTGGGGCAGGCCCAGAGAGCACGGCAGTGGAAAAGCCCCAACCAGGTGACCAGCCTGCCAAGGAAAATGCCAGGGGAGCCCGCAGGGAGAGAGCCAGCTGGTCCCAGAGCTTCACCCTCAGGCAGGTCACTTTCCTCAGAAACAAGCACCCGTCAAGCACGGGCTCCAGAGAGCACCCCTGTCCTGAGGTTGCCCAGGACTTTGTCTCCAAGTCCCATCGCTTTGCAAAGCTGGAGGGCTTAAAGCTGTGCCGCCTCAAGGGGGATGGGGGGTGCCAGGAAGGGGGGATGAGTAGAGCTCATTTCCAGCTCCCTTGCCTGTGGCATCTGCAGAGCTGTGTGGAGCAGGCAGTGGGGGCTGAAGATTAGGCACGCTCTGTGCACTGGGCACACGCACCCCACTATCTAAGGCCTCTAGAGTAGTGGTTCTCAACCTTCTGGCCCTTTAAATACAGTTCCTTATGTTGTGACCCAACCATAAAATTATTTTCGTTGCTACTGCATAACTGTAATGTTGCTACTGTTATGAATCATAATGTAAATATCTGATATGCAGGATGGTCTTAGGCGACCCCTGTGAAAGGGTCGTTCGACCGCCAAAGGGGCCGCGACCCACAGGTTGAGAACCGCTGCTCTAGAGAAACAGCGGAATTCCTCCCTGGCCCTCCTGCTCATCCATCCAACCGGATTCCCCATCTCTCCCCAGTTCCAGCTTCACCCTCCCACAGTCCCTCCAATACCGTCTGATCCAGCGGTCCTTAATGTTGGCGACCGCTGGTCTGATCCAACCTCAACAAGACGCAGGCTGCTCCTGAGTGGGGATTCTTGTGCGTCTAGTTCTGCAGGATACGTTCCTGGAGCCTGAACCCAGGTCCTTTGGGTTACAGGGTCCGTGCCCTCATCACTAGGAAGTCCAACCCCACAGAGGTCAGAGGGGGCTACAGGGAGGCGGAGCCCAGCCTGGGAGCTCCCAGGCCCAGACACCAGGGAAGGCAGGAGCTCTGCCCGGGCTCCCTCAGCGCCTCCCAGAGACCAGCTGTGTGAGCACGTCCAGGGTGCGGAGCCGGCGGGGCCATCGCGAGTACTCCATGCCTCACAGCCCAAGCCGGCGTCGGCAAATTACTCCCAGTAAGAGGATGTTTGCCAAGGGAATTAAAGAGGCAGTAAACAGTTAGAGTAATTAGACACGAACAGTAGACGTGCCAGGCTTCTCAACGCGGTTGCCAAAGCGCCTCCTCGCCCCCTCCCCTTCGCAGGGTGAGATGAGGCCACTGTGCTGTCCTGTTAAGCTGAAGAGGTGACAGCTTAGAGCTAGAGGGTCAGACCACGTGTGCACAGGGTAACCGAGAGGACAATAACCAAGTGCATGATTCTGACCCGTGTTAAAGATGTGCATTAAAACGTGCACCATCTCCCCACGAGCAGGTGTCTTCCTAAGTGTCTTCAGTAAATGGTGGCAGGTACAGGCCAGCACCAGACCTGAGACCTGGTGGCCCGGGCACCCCTGCCGCTCAGGATGCGGGTCTTAGGAGGATGGGGGTGGGGAGGCCTAAGGGCAGTTCTTTAAAAGTCTATAATAATAAAAGCATAATATGCTAATTAGACTGGACATCCTTCCGGACGACCTTCGGGGCAAAGCCAGGGCTTCAAGGGAAGCCTGGGTCCCGGGTGCCTGCTGGCAGCTAAAGGGAAGCCTGGGTCCTGGGTGCCAGAGGGAAGCTGGTGCCGGCAGCTGGGGAAGGAAGGCCTACTCTTGCACGAATTTCGTGCATCGGGCCTCTAGTTTAAAAATAATATCAAAGTGCATTGGATTATTTTTATCTCCATTGTGACAACAATGCCCAGGCCCCCTCAGACAGAGCTGGTGGGAGTATAAACAGAGACAGTATTTTAGAAGGCAACTGGGCAATGCTGATCAAAATGTAAATGCGTGCACCCTTGCACCCAGCGATCCCACATCCAGGAATGTTCCTACAGAAACAGGCACACACATACCGGGGAATGTTCACCCGGGACTGTTCTCGGAAGCACTGCTTGTGCGGGAGAAACCAGAAACCCCCAGATGTCCATCAGGGGGGCCGGCTAATAAATCACAGTCGTCCACACAATGGAATTAAATACAGGGTTTTTTTGAAATGAGGTAAATCTATAGCGCTGTCAGAGAGACATTTCCAAGACAAATGAGAGGGGGAAAGAAAGTGGAGAGACGGAATGGAAAGTATGATCGCACAAAAGAACTGCGGAAGTCAGAAAATGAGGCTGCCAGCTCTTCGCGGGGAGGCGGGGAGGAGTTTCACTCGCTACAGGGGCAGGAGGACATACCTGACGGCTTCTGTTAACAGTTAGTCAGAAAAAAAGAAAACAGCAACAATAACAATACTCCTTTTTAAATTAAATAAAATCAACAAAAAAATAAGTGTTTTTTTCTTTCTAATATGCATCCTCAACACCCAAAGGTGTATTTTTAACATTTGGTTGCATGTCTTTCAGTATTTTTTAATCAGTTTTTCAGGCACAGCTGTTACGGGTCTGGATGTAGTATAACTTCACATCCTAGGCTTTTAAAAAGCTTAATAGTATACCATTAAGCATGTCCCGCCCAGTATGAGCGTAAACGATGTTTCCACAGCCTGTGGAATATTCCGCATGGCTAGTTAACCGAACCCTCTCTTGAGTTAACTTGTTTAGCTTGTTCTTTTTGTTTTTTCCTATTATAAGTAGCCCAGTGGTGAATATATTTATGGCTGAAGCTTTGGGGGAGAGGCATCTGGGAGTCTCCCAGCCTCATTTAAAAACACAAAATATATATGTAACCAGTCTATCGACTGGGCTGAACTTGCTGGAGGCACAAACAGAAATGATGTCATTTTCCCCCAACCCTGCCTTCAGCTGTGCTCCAGCTAAGGCCCACCTCGCCGCTGCCCCGGACACGCCCTGGATCCCGCAGCGCTGCACCTGTCCGCTGGCCACACTGATCTGGCCACACGCCTGTTCCTGCTCCCTCTCGGGCCTGGATGGGGCTCAGGGACCCCAGCTGGGAAGCAGCACGGAGGTGGGGCTGAGGTCCTCTCACTCCCTCCCTTCCCTCCTGCCTCCACACCTGACTCAACAGCAGGACTGAAACTTTGGTGGGAGGCCAACAGGTGCCCTCAGGGCCTGAATCACCAGCACATGCTGGGACACACTACTTTCTATCCCTGGGAAGTTGGGGGGCCAGGGAGCAGCCAAGCTCAGGAGATGCAAAGACTAACCCAGGTCTGTCTTCTCTCTGGGCCTCCCTGTCTGCACACAAGCAGCTCTGGGATCTTGAGGGCCCAGCCCTCGGCACGGACACTGGCTTCTCCACTGTGGCACGGCCAACAGGGGCACTTGAGGCACCCCCAGAGGTTCCCCAGTAGAGGAGTAGGGAGGAGAATTGACTCATGAATTAGCAGTCACCAAGTACCTACTGTGTGCCAGGCTCTGGGCGGGGCATGTCACATTGACTCCTCCCAGGCCCAGGGGGTACATTTGGGCACCTCCAGTCAGGAATCTGGGACTCAGGTCGAGGATGTGTCCAAAGTCACCCCTACTAAGCGGTGGGGCTCACATCCAAATGCGAAATGGCTCAAGGGACATCTCTGAAGCAGAATCCACAGTCTCCATGGCCGTCTAGGACGGGATGGGAGCAGGGAAAAGACGTCCCTGCCCTTCTCCTGTGAAGCCCAGCCCCAGGGCCTTCTTGGCCAACCCTGCCCTCGCTGCCACCTGGCTCACCACTCCTGACAGCCGGCCCCATCTCCGGCCCCTGAGACTGAGCACTGGGCTTTGAGCTTATTGGCCAGGGCTGGGCCTCGCCTTAGTCCTCGGGGTTGCCTGCCAGTCCCGTCACCTCTCAGAGCGTCAGTGTCCTCCTCGGTGAGATGGGGCGACGGTATGCTGGGCCCACACGGCTGAGCACAGGCATCCTCCGTGCACCAAGCCCATGCAGGCCCAGCCAGGCGCCGCTCCGCACGGCCGCCGCTTCCCGGCTCGCTCAGTGCCCCCGGGCGATGCTGGATTTTGCTCAGTTTGGAGCATTCCACGCTGTGGCTCGCAGCTGGACTTTGATAAATGTTTGTTACACGAGTTAGTTCATTAACGGGCTTGAATTGTGGCCCTGCCAGTTATTAGCTCTGTGACCTGCAGCTCGGGGCCTGCCTGGCCCCCTTGTCGGAGACTCTATAAAACAGTCATTGCCTCCCAAAGCCTGGAGGGAAGGAGCAGGGAAGCCTGCCCGGGAGGAGCCAGTGCCCTGCGCTTCACGTGCCCCTGGCTGGACCGCGTGTTCCGAACTCTTGGCCAACAGGACCCGTTCCTCAAGGGTGGGGCTTTCAGAAACGTGAGTGCGGGCGGAGGGGGGGCGGGGGGGTTAACTACCTTTCCTCTCAGTGGAGGGAGAAGTGGTGGGAGCCCTGCAGGAGCGTGGAGCCCGGGCACCCTCAGAGGCGGAGGTGAGACTGGAAAGGAGTGAGGCGGGAGGAGGGGAGAGGCTGGGGTCTGAGAGCGGGCACTGCTGCAGGTGCCTGTCACTGAGCCTGTCACTGTGCCCATCACGGAGCCCGGGGCTGTCCGCACACGCCTCACTTCATACCCCAGCCATCCTGGGAGGAGGGCATCACCCCCTTTCAGCAATGAGGACACTGAGGCTCTGAGTGGTCAGGCGACTTGTCCACGGCCCCACAGCTGGTGAGGGCAGAGCGGGCACAGAGCCATCCCTCCCCCAGCGCTGATGGGGGCTGGCCCTGTGCCCGCCATGGGGACCGAGATGCTGTCACTGCCCTCCAGGCCCCCAGTGTCACTGGAGGTTTGATTGGCATCTGCCAATTGGTTCCCACCCCAGACTTTGCCGCCATGACCCCCGCCTGGACACCCTCCCTGGTCTGTGCCGGGTCCAGGTCTCTGAGTCCCCACTGCCCGTCTCCTCAGGGAGCCTTGCGCGTCCCCAGAGGCCTGGGCCTCTTTCCCAGGTGCTTGTTTGGAGCCTGGCCCCCAGTGGGGTGCACGTTCCCAGGGGCTCGGGACCTGCCTTCCTCGGGCCTGCCAAGTGCCCGCCAGTGCTTCACAGGAAAATGCTCCGTGTCAGCCGGATGCCATGCAGACTCAGCCCACGTGGGTCAGTGACAAGTCCCACTGCCCATGTCTGGGTCCCAGCTCCCCGACGTACAAATCCCCATGTCCCTCCTGCACAGGCCCAGGGAAAGAGCAGGGATGTGGGACCCCAGGCCCAGGCTCCCCTCCCCTCCTGCCACGGACAAGCTCAGGGACCTGGGACAAGTCGCTGCATCCCTCGGAGCCCCAGGCTCCCCTCCAGAAAAGTGGGAGCAGCAGTGCCACCTGGGGCAGAGTGAGGGCTGCCAGGGTTCAGCAAGAACTCACCCTGCACACAGTAGGCGCTCAGTAAATGCCAGCCCCTCCCCTGCAAAGGCGGGCACACTTTGTCAGCTGCATCCAACTCAGAGCTAAGAGTCTAAGAAGGCTTTGAATGAATCCTTTGTCCAGCAGCCTCCGAACCCCCAGCCCACCTCCCTCTCAGGCCCAGCCCGGCCTCCAGCCCTCCTCAGCCCCACTTCTCCTGACATAGCCCCACTTCTCCTCAGCCCCACTTCTCCTGCAGTTTGGTGGGACTTGTTCCATCCACTGCACACAATAAATCTCTCAGGATGTTTAAATTCCAATCTTTTTTGTAATTTCCCCTCCTCCCCCAGGGGAATGGCTGTGTTCAGCAAAGGTCACACATAAACCCCCCTATCAGGCAGGGAGAGGAGGCGGGGGCTCGAGTAAGGAGCAGCTGCGGCTGATTAGGGGACATCCAGTCCCCCTTCAAGGAGCACATGCTCTGCTGGGGCTGCAAAGCCAGAGTGACGCCCTGTTCTCCCACCGCCTCCGAAATGCGTGATTCAGGCGCTTCGAGTGGGCCTGCTCCTTACAGCAGCAATGTGAGTCCTGATGACTGAGCACCTGCTGGCCCCGCCCAGCCCTGCACAGACCACAGCGCTATCACCTCTGCTGCACAGATGGGGTCACGCAGCACCAAGGGGTGAAGGGACTCCCCAAGTTCCTGCCCAGCAGGAAGAGGAGGGGCTGGGATTTGAACCCAGGTCTGGTTGGTGCTAAGGGCCCTGCTCCTCTCCCCCACCTCCTGCTCCCTGGGAACAGAGAGGATCTCAATGGGAAAGGTGAGCAGAGAAAATCAGCCCAGTCCAGGTGGGTGCTCACCAGGCTTTGGGTTCAACCCACTCCTCTGGTCATTTGCATATATTTGCATACCATGGCTCCAGAGGCCTCAAGTATAGGTAATAAAATCAATTAATTAGTGCAACCAACCAGAGGGCACTGAGCTGCAGGACGCCCTCAGGCCACTGTAACACACAGGATTGATCTTGGACGTGATCCATTGCGTTGCCTCCTGAGCCAGCAGAGCCCACCCTGCACTGGGCCCAGCCCCAGCAATGGTCCCTCCTTGTCCAAGAGTGAGACACCCAAGGGGAAAAGACTGTTTCATGTTCTGGAATAAAGAGCCTGCTATTTTGTGTTCTTACGCCATCATGCACCTCAATAAAGCCAGGGCTCTGGGTAACAGGGTGGACAGCGGCCTCTGTTCTCTGCAAATGCCCCAGAGGCAGAGCCTCCTCCCCGCCCAGAGCTCCTGGTGCTCAGACACCCTCCCCGGAGGCGATGGGGAGGGCCGGTGGCCTGGCCCGGGGCTCAGAGAAACCACCTAGAGCAGTGGTTCTCAACCTGTGGGTCACGACTCCTTTGGGGGTTGAACGAGCCTTTCATAGGGGTCGCCTAAGACCATCGGAAAACACATATATAATTACATATTGTTTTTGTGATTAATCACTATGCTTTAATTATGTTCAATTTGTAACAATGAAATTGAGGGTCACCACAACATGAGGAACTGTATTAAAGGGTCATGGCATTAGGAAGGTTGAGAACCACTGACCTAGAGGCACAGGCTCCCCTCCAGACCCACTAATGGGCAGTTCCCAATTGAGCTGCACAGAAGAGAAGGCCCTGGTGTCCACCTAGAGCTCCTGAGGCCACGAGACCCAAATGAAGCCACTCCCTAGATCCTTACAGTTCCCAGCAACTTCCAGTTACATGGGAGTGGTCAGTGGTTTTCTACCAGCCCCACGGCCAGAGTCACTTATTATTATTATTATTTTTATTATTGATTTCAGAGAGGAAAGAAGAGGGAGAGAGAGATAGAAACATCAATGATGAGAGAGAATCATTGATCGGCTGCCTATTGCATGCCCCACACTGAAGATCAAGCCCGCAACCTGGGCATGTGCCCTTGACCGGAATCGAACCTGGGACCCTTCAGTCCACAGGCTGACGCTCTATCCACCGAGCCAAACAGGCTAGGGCCAGAGTCACTTCTGAGGCCCAGACAGTCTGCCCACAAGTTGGAGAAAGGCGGCCAGCAGCAGGCTTGGGCATGCCAGGATGCCTGGAGGAATTAAGGTATTGAAGAGTGGAGGAACAAGGGAACTGATGCCTGAACAAATGGATGAATGCGGAGACTGGGTGAGAGCAAGAATGAATGAATGCACTGAGCAAACGACAGTGTGAATGAATGGATGGAAGGAAGCAAGTCAGCCTGTGTGAACAGGGCTAGAGATCATACTGGGTTATTCCCATCCTCCTTTCCTCATAGGAGAGAAAACTGAGGCACAGAGAGGTCAGCAACTTGCCCAAGGTCACACAGCTAGCGTGAGGCAACACTGGGACTCCAACTAGGTAGTCTGGCCCCAGGGCCTACACCTCCAGCTCTGCCCTGGGGTAGTACTATGGATGAGGCTCATCAGAACTGGACCTTCCCGCCCTTCCCACTGCACCCCACCCCACCTCTAGCTGACACTGAAAACAACTTCACAAAATCCAGAACCCACATCATTGTTGTTGTTGACTGGGATCAGCTGGGAGCAGAGCTTGCCTTTTCCGTGATTGTTTCCAGTGGTTGCCCAAATTTCTGCGTCTGCAGAGCTGGAGAGGTAGCATGAGGGCTGGATAGACAGGTGGCACCAAAGGGAGGGGCCAGTGTCATTGCCAGGAGGTGTCATGGCCTATGCCTTCTGCAGCCCCATAGCCTTCAAAAGTCATTGTCTCAGCCAGGAGGTCGTTTAGTGTTTGTCTTGGTCTCGATGTTATTTTTTCTACCCATTCAGCTCTTGGAGGTGGATGGGGAAAGACAAGGGGTGGGACCAGGAAGAGAGGGGGGGGGGGGTCACTTGGGGACAGTTTTAGGCTCAACATCAGCAGCCAAATCTACTCAACAGTGAGACAAGTTGCTCTGTCAGGTGATGAGCTCACTGTCCCTAGAAGTGTTCAAGTTATTACAGGACAGCAAAGAGAAGGAAGAAGTGGTTCTCAGGTCATTGCTTGTGCTAATACTCAGACTCCAAGGTTTCCATTTCAACTCTAAGTTTCTCTGAATGAGTCTATGCTATTTCAACTCTTTTGCAGAGATTCCTAAATCCTAAGACTCTGTGGGCCTGCGAGCCCGTGAATGCACCTGTGAGCCATCATTCTGGGATTCTGTGAGAAGACAAGATGCTCAGATCCTGAAACTCAAAGATTCTATAAAATGCTCTTTGAGTCTGTAAAAGCTGCCCTACTTCCAAGGCTCTGCACATCCCAGATGCTATGAATGGTGCTGGCTTAGTCACAATTGCTCCAGCTGCGTGACGGAGTGGAGGTTGGAGGCCCTGAGCTTCTTCCCTTTCGGCATCTTTAGAAGGAGGTTATTCAGCCATTTATCTCCAGGGCCCTCTCAGCATTAAAAAGTGGAGATCCTGGGGGTTCCCATCCCATTCTCCATCTCTCTGCTCCTCGCCAGGCTCACCCCCATCTCTCCCTTCAAGAATCCAAAGTCAGGAGGGTTGACCAAACATTCCAGAAGCCTGCACCCCCCGCCCCCTTCACTTGACCCTGGTTAATCTGCCTGCAGGGATGGACTCGCCCCTTGTCCTTGACAATCTGTTTTCTTTTTGGATTCTCCCAAACACACTTCCCCTGTAGACCATTCCCCGGTTTGGAGAAACAGGGCGGGGACACAACCGCCACCATCCTACCCCCACCCCACCCCTTCTCTCCTCCTGCACCCTCAGCCCCCAGACTCCAGGCGGGGGAGTGTGGGCTGCACCCCGGCTGCTCCACGTTGGGACCTGCTCGGTGAGATGGCGGCCACCAGTTGGAAGGTCACCACAAGGACCCCTGCACCACCCCAATGTCATGAGTGAGTGAACTGGGTCTTGAAGGCCCAGGTAACGAAAACCATTAGAAAAAGCCCCGCGGAGACGTGGTCCCAGCTGCACACTCAGGGATTGTCCCTTTGGTGTTAATTATGACAACAGGAGGGGCAGTAGTGGGACTTTCTCGTGCGTCTCCCTCAGCATAAGCAGCTGGGGACGGGAAGCCAGGCGCCCACTTTCATGTCAGCCCTGTGTGTCCTTCCTGACCACTCGCCCTGCTCATCACGGAGGTCCTCTCCTACGTTCAGTGTCTAATCCGGTGGCTCTCGGTGGGCTCTGAGCAAGGGCTGTCCTTCCGGCTCAGTTTGGTTTCTCTGGGAAGGAACTGGGCCCTGGGGAGGGGAGAAATGGATACGGGGCCAGTGGGGAGGGAGGGGCTGGAATTCTAGAGGAGGCCAGGTCTACAGCATGCCCTCCAGGATGTCCCAGGGAAGCCCCTCCCCTCCCACCTTGACCCCAGCAGGAAGGTTGGAGTCCCCAACACCCCTGTCCCCTGCATCAGAGAACAATCCGAAACCCAGAGCCCGGGCGACTTGGCCATGGAGAGAGGAACAGGGTGATGGGCTCGGCCCTGGGCAGCCTGGAGCGAGGCCTGCGTGTGAGAGGAGGTGGCCGCTCGGAGCCAGGAGGCCAAGGCCCTCGCCAATCTGCTTCCTGTGGCCTCAGGCCCAGCGGCTAGACCAGCTCTGCAGCTGCTGCCCGATGCCCTGGCCGCATGTGAACAGGGGGGAGCCCGCACCCAGACAGCACAGGTCTTTGGCTCAAGAACCAGACAGTGGCCAGCCGGCCGCCTCCACGTGGGAAGACGCCTCATGAAGCCGGAGCCACCAGGGACAGATCAGAGCTGAGCAGCCCCATTCCCCCTCTGGCCTGGTTTCCACTCCGTGCCCAGGAGCTGAGGTGGCTGCTATAGGACACACAGAGGAGGGCACACAGGCAGCCGGGACAGGACTAAGAAGAGATACTAGGGTCTGAGGGCCTGGGAGGTGGGAGGAGGAGGAAGATTGTGTTTAAAACCTGCCCCTCACCAAGCCCTGTGATGGTGAGTCACACACACACTTTGTCTCCAATCCTCACAACAGCCCAGGGATCCTGTGTTAATTTCTCCACTTTTCAGAAAAGAAAACTGAGTGTCACAGGTGAAGTACACACCCGTCACCCAGGTCTGTCTGGCTCCAAAGTATATGGTTTTCCTTCAGCCACAACCAACGTTGATGGGAAATAAGCAACAGTTGCAGCTCCTTCAGGCACTGAGCACAGGGGGGCCTGGAAGCAGGCTCAGACCCTGGCATGCTCACTCTCCCATGTGTGACCTTGGGCCTCTCTCACCTTCAGCTGCTCATCTGAGGAGGAAAGGAAGGCTCGGGGAGTGCAGTGACACCTCAGCCGCAGGCAAAGCCAGGCTGGACCCCGGGGACCTCACTTGGGGCTCACGGGCCTCATCAGCGTCTCCCCAGCTCCGACTGCTCCCCCGTCCTCCCCTGTTTCCTGCCATCACCACCCTCCACCTGCACGATTTTGACATTGACCTGAAATGGGCTCCCTTTTCAAGTCGCCTCACCCTGAGCAAGAATTTCCATGAAATTTAGGGTTCAACACTGTGGGGGTTTTCTGATGCCCATTAAAATACATGCCCGCCTGGTAAAATAGGAAATCCTAGTGTCTGTTCGTGCAGTGTAGTCACCTCTCAGACCCCCAGTGAGGACGCCCCACTCCCCTGAGAGGCCGGGCCTGCTGCTGGGGAGGCAGGGGGAGGGGAGGCGGTGGCATCTGGGAGTGGATGTGGCCTGGCCTCTCCCAGCCCAGCTGAGCCTAGCCCAGGACAGAGGGGTTTCCCTTCCTTGGGAGGCCCCACCCTGCCCGCTGCCCCCAGGCCAGGCCTCAGCCAAGGAAACTGTGGCAGCAGAAGGGGCTGGGCTTGTCCCGGACCCTGTGAGCACAGTCCCCGAGGGGAAGGGATCAAAAGGCCGTGATGGCCCCATGGCCCCAGAGCATGGGGTGCATGTTGGGGTGCACACCGCATGCCCTGCCCTCCCGTCCTGGCTCTGGAGGGAGTGTAGGCTTGGGCAGTATTCTGAGCTCTGAACCACCCACAGGAGAGAGGCTGGGAGGCACTTGCTGTCCTCGGGCCAAGGGCTCCTGCCAGGAATGAAGGCAGGAAACTGCAAGGGAAAACCTGATACCAAGAAGAGGGAAAAATAATTTTTTCAGTTGTGGTCACATGCCCATGCAGCAGCCATGCCAACCGTCGAGGGAGGTAGGGAGACAGTTTATAGTATATACTAGTACACAGTACATATAGTACATTATACGTACTTACATATAATGCTTATATGCTATATAAGTATTATGATATATAGATAAAAATATAATAATACTAGAGGCCCGGTGCACAAAATTCGTGCGGGGAAGGGGGTGCTCAGCCCGACCTGCACCCTCTCCAGTCCAGAAGCTATCAGGGGATGTCCTACAGACGGCTTAGGCCCACTCCCCATGGTTCTCTGCTCTCTGCAGGGCCTGGCTGCTTTGCCGCCATCGCAGCGACGAACCACCATGCCCCGCTGTCCACTATCTGTCTGTGGGGCCTGGGGGCTTCTCCACTGCCTCCACGTGAACAAAGCCCCCATGCCCTGCTGTCCGCTCTCAGCGGCGGGCTGAAAGGACTAGGGGACTCAGGAGGGGCTGAGGGGACTGGGTGTCGCCATCTTGTGGCCATGGGTACCACCATCTTTGTGACAGCGTCAGGATCAATTTGCATGTTCCCTCTTTATTAGATAGGATAACCAGATAAATAATATATATAAATGTATCCTATATAATAAAATCCTGCCGAAACCAGTTTGGCTCAGTGGATAGAGCGTCAGCCTGCGGACTGAAGGGTCCCGGGTTCGATTCCGGTCAAGGGCATGTACCTGGGTTGCAGGCATATCCCCAGTGGGGGATGTGCAGGAGGCAGCTGATCGATGTTTCTCTCTCATCGATGTTTCTAACTCTCTATCTCTCTCCCTTCCTCTCTGTAAAAAATCAATAAAATATATTTTTAAAAAAATCCTAATATGCTAAGTGTTCGGTTGACTGGTTGGCTGTTCAACCAATCAAATCATAATATGCTAATGATATGCTAAGGCCGCACAAGCACTCGCTATGACATGCCCTGACCACCAGGGGGCAGAGAGTTGACTGGTAGGTTAGCTTACTGCCGGGGTCCGGCTGATTGGGACTGAGTGAGATGGGCTGGACATGCCCTGGAGCCCTCCCACGGTCCCTCTTTAGCTGGCCAGCCTCCCGTATCCCTTCCTGGCCCAATTGTGCACTGGTGGGGTCCCTCAGCCTAGCCTGCATCCTCTCACAATCCAGGACCCCTCAGGTGATGTCGGAGAGCTGATTCCAGCCAATCCCACAGGCCACTGGTGCACGAATTCATGCACTGGGCCTCTAGTTATATAATGATATATTTATAGTATATTATAAACTATAAGTAGTGCTTTATAAATATAAACCTATGAGTATGGCATTGTCCTCACAGTGTTAGCCTCATTCATTCTTCACACCCTCTTTGGGAGAAAGGACTACCACCATTTTAAAGGCTGGATAGAGTGAGGCTCAGCAGAAGGGCTTTGAAGAGACAAGTCAAGGCTCTGGGACTTGAACCCAGGCCTGTGTGCCCCACAGGGCCCCAGACCTTTCCTTCCTCTGCGGAAGAACCCTTGGTGCCCTGGTGCTCTTGGGGTTCATAAGTTAGTGTCCTGGCCCTGCCTCTAGACCAGTGGTTCTCAACCTTCTGGCCCTTTAAATACAGTTCCTCATGTTGTGACCCAACCATAAAATTATTTTCGTTGCTATTTCATAACTGTAATGTTGCTACTGTTATGAATTGTAATGTACATATCTGCTATGCAGGATGGTCTTAGGCGACCCCTGTGAAAGGGTCATTCGACCGCCAAAGGGGTCGCGACCCACAGGTTGAGAACCGCTGCTCTAGACCCTCCAGCTTGGCCACATTCCTTATGTCCCCTCTATGGTGTGGGCTGGGGGACAAGGGAGGGGCACGTTCTCACCTGTTTGCAGGTTTCCATGAGGGAGGCAAGGAGGGTTCTTGATCCGGAGGAGCTGCTGCCTCCTCCTGGAGCCCTGGTGGAAGCCCCATGACTGAGTGGCACCTACGCCTGAACCCCGGTGAAGATGCTGTCCCATCTTGGGCACCGATGGGCACTCGCCCTGCGCTGGGCACTTACACAGTCTCCTTTCAGTCTCCACGCCCCAGCGAGGAGGGACTTGTTCTCCCCATTTCCTAGGTGAGCAAACTGAGACCCAGAGGGGCAGTCAAGTGCCCGCAGTCACACAGCACTTCAGGGACAGTGCCGGGACTCGCCCAGCCCTTTGGATTGTGGAGTTTGTGTTCTCTCCAGGGTGTTTGAGGGGCCTTCCTGGGGCCCCCAAGTCACCTCTACTTTGGAGTCCCCAATGCCTCCTTGCCTCACCAGGATGCATTTATCTGGACTCAGAAATAATTCTATCCTAATTTGGAGACAAAGGACTCAGCCATTTGTCCGTAGAAACAAGAGAGGAAGGGGACAGTAAGATACTACTTTCCTGGGGCGCTCCTACTTAGCCCCCCACCACATCCCCAACATTCAGGTCTGAGCGGCACCCCTATCCAACAAGGCCGCTGGTCCTGGGAGACCAGCCCTGCACCCAGCCCAGGCCCCTCACAGGCACGTGGGGAGGGACGGAGAGTGTGGCTGGGGTGGGGAGATAGCAACCACCTCTGCGGAGACCACACCCTGGCCTGTCCTTGGAGGGAGGTGGCTGCCCCCCTTTGGGAACCTCTGTGGGCGGGAGGGAGGGGACAATTTAAGGGATTAGATTAGGAGCTGCAAGGGAAGGAAATTAACCCAGCTCAGTGACAATGGCTGAACCCCATCCCCCAGCTGGGCTCAGCCACCCCATTCCTGGGCCAATGGTGCCATCGTGTGGTCAGATTCCTCCATAGCAGCTCAGGCCTGCGACTCCAGCCCCACTAAGAAAGATCGTTTAACTCCTAGGTCCAAGGAAGTCCTTGGGATCATCTATTCCAGTGTCAGAAGACCATTTCCCGGACAGAGAACTGGGTCACCCAGGTGGCGGCAATGGGTGAGTGGGAAGAGTAGGGAATTTGGGGTCTAACAGGACAGGGCAATAGCCAGACCATACAACCTAGGGTGTCCAGCTAAGTATGAATTTATCTCCGTGACAGTAAGGAGCCAGAGAAGGTTCTCGGGCAGGGGTGTGACCTGGACAGAGGCTCACCGTGGGCCATCACTCTGGGACCAATGTGCATAATGGATTAAAGAACAGGCAGGAAGGCCGGTGAACCTGCTATCGTCCCAACCTGTGGGAAAAGGGCTAGAATCCCTTTCAACAGAATGTCTGACGCTCAGAGAGGCAAGGTTCTGGAAAGAAGCCTGGCTTTAGAGCCAGGATCCCAGGGTTCGAATCCTAGCCCTGCCCCTTGCTGGCTGTGTGACACCTCACCCCTGGCAGCCTTGGCTTCCCCTTTTGTGAAACCAACTTATCAAATGAATCGCTGAGGAGTCTGAATTCGAAATGGTACCTGTCTATTCCCTAGCACCTAAAGGATGATCCAAAAATGGTAACACAACGGGTGACCTCAATCTGATTCTGGCCCCAAATACTCAAAGGTTGCCATGTCCCCATGAGCAGACCTGGTCTGTCCCATGTCACTATGCCCACCTGAGCTCTGGTGGCCGAGCCTCCAGCCGCAGCAGCTCTGAGAGGAGGCAGGCCCAGCCCCAGGCAGCAGGAGGCCTCCCGCAGCGCCTGTCTCTTCCCTATTAATTGCATTTGCATCTGGAGCAGATGGCATGCTGGGACTCCCCCTGCACCCCATTTTTCACAGAGCACCAGTCTACGAGAAAACCGTGTAATTAAAAGAGGAGAATGCAGAACAATTCCCTTAGTGGACCTTGCCATCTTCCCTTGCTTGTAAATCCATTAATGAACTATAATTGCAAAGACAAAAATCTTATTGAAACCTGGTAACCAATTCACTGTGGGGCCAAGAGTGCCCCACACTCTTGGGGTCCCATTATTATCCAACACATAAGGAAAGGAAAAAATCCTAATGAGCCTAGTCCTGTTTATCTAT
Organism: Myotis myotis; assembly: GCF_014108235.1. Lineage (NCBI taxonomy): Eukaryota > Metazoa > Chordata > Mammalia > Chiroptera > Vespertilionidae > Myotis > Myotis myotis. Next base: position 18,100,826 of record NW_023416324.1, read on the forward strand.
ATTTTTAAAAATAAGAAATAAAAACCAACAAAATTATTGGTTACAAAGTCATGCACCGTCTGCAATAAACCGGCTGCCCCGGGGAGATGCCGGCTCTCCTGCTGCTGGGATTTGCTCATGACCTTCTGCTAATCCAGCTGAGCGGGGAGACGAGGGGGTGGGGTGGAGAGGGCGGATTGCGGGGGGACCCGGAGTAGCTGTGGGGAGAATTATGATGAGTTAGCGCAGGAGTCTGGGCCTGAAAGACCCTCAGATGCGGGCTCCGCCTTCCTCAGAGCCTGGCAACGCGACCCTGGAAGAGCTGGCTCCCCGCCCCAGACACAGGGACCAGGGGGATCCTGGGTCTAGTCCAGGCAGGGCTTCCAGCAGACCCTGACCCCACCCTTGGGGTCACCTGTGGGTCCTGTCCACCAGCTCCCAGGCGCTGGCATCTGATAACAACCCCTCCTCCTCCTTGAGGAACCGCTGCTGAGCCTTCTCAGTCCTCGGGGTCTTGTGCCCTGATCCCAGCCCGGACGGGCACAGGACCCGCTGACCCAGGAGGCTGAATTCTGTGAACTCGGAGCTGGTGGGCTGAGTGTGGGGCTGGGGGACCCACACTCAGCCTGGTGTGAGGTCCTGGTGGAGACCAGAGGCAAGAGGACAGGGAGACCGAGGCCTGACGACACTGCTGAGCCCAGCACCTCCTCCAGCACCTCCTCTAGCACCTTCATGGGGTCCCATCAGCCCCGTTCTGTGCCTGAGCTGGTTGGTGTGAACTTCCTGTCACTTTGACCAGGAGCCCTAACTCGCCCGTCTGGCCCAAGGTGCCTGGGGTCAAATCCCCAGATGGCTGTTTTCGCTGCTTCTCCCACCAGCTGCCGTGCACTCTCCCGCTGGAGCAGCCCTCCCCTCACCATATGGCAATCCTGGGCCCTGGCCCTCTCCATTTGTTGCTCTCATGGACCATCCTGAGGCTCAGCCCCAGGAACCAAGGTCCCACCCCCCTCAGCTCAGCCTGGACTGGGGACTGAGCTAGGCCTGACAGGTCAGGGGACACAGCAGCAGCCCCTGGTCCACCAGTTCTAAGCTTCTGGGCTATGGCCTCTGGCAGCCTATGTTCCGTGGGCCCCTCCCTGGCTCCCACTTGCTGGGTGGGGCCCTAACTCCCTGCCCGGCCCCTACATGCCCCCCTTTGGGGTTCAACCCTGCCCCTCTGCCCTCGGGCACCTGGGTGCAGCTCCAGGCTCCTCCAGGACCTGGTGCACCCTCTGCTGAGCTGTGAGCCTGATCACTGCCGGGAGGAGGGGGAAGAGAGAGGCCACTGGGATCTGCTGAGCACCTACTGTGTGCACGGGGCTGGACGTTCATGGTCACAGGCAGCAATGCAGGGTTCCTGCTGTGGTTGAGAAAGGCCTCAGCGTTAGGTAAACCTAGGAATCCGGCTCCTCACCTACCCGGGCAGCCCCAGCCTGGGATGGGCGACACTGCTGCTAATGCAGAGGGTCCCTGGCAGGACTCACCAGGGCCTCGGCCCCCTTCAGTTTCTCAGCTCTCCCTGCCAATAAGGACTTGGTCCCAGTCAGGGACTCGCCGCTCCACCCCAACAGCGGCCGGCCATCCTGCGCAGGACCCCGCAGGGCCAGCCTCACAGTCACCGCACCTTCCTCAGCTGTGACATGGATGGGGGACCCTGCCCACCCCAGCCGAGGCCTCTGCACAGCCTGCCTCACACCCCATCCAAGTGCTTGTGGGAAAACATGAGCCCCATTTATCTTTTCTTAATTTCTATTTGTTGATTTGAGAGAGAGAGAGAGAGAGAGAGAGAGAGAGAGAGAGAGAGAGAGAGGCCTTGTAGCCAGCTCTCTGAAAGCCACAGTCACCTGAGTGGGCCATGCTGGAGGCTCCCACCTGGCTGAGACCCAAACAATTGCCAATGTTGGGCGCGCTGGGCCCAGCCAACCCACAGACCCGCGACAATAGCAGAGGATTGCTTTGAGCCACCGGGTTTGGGGGCGGTTGGTTACCCAGCAGCAGACTGCAACACCCCTGGACTGGAGAGCTATCAGCCACCAGCAAATGCTGCTTTTCTCTTTCCTAAGGATGGTCGCCCAGTCTCTATGCGCCTGGAAGAAGATATAGGCCTCCCGGCTCCAGGGCCAGCGGCCAGGTAGCTGGCATCCCCATGTCAAACCCATTGACCAGTCAGCTGGGTCCCAGAGGTAGGTGCTGTGGGGGTGGGGTGGGGAATAACCTCGGATGAAGGGGAGTGTGGGCTGAGCAATTGCCACAGGGTGTGACAGGAGCCTCCTTGGACAGCAGAACACCCCCAGCCCAGGGCCAGGCACAGAGAAAGGGCTCAGCGAAAGGTGTGCGTGGTGGTGGGGGTCCTGTCCCAGGGCAGCCCGGGAGGTGGGGTGCTGTGCGGCCCCGTGAGGTGGGGTGCGGTGCGGCCCCGTGAGGCGGGGTGCTGGCGGCCCCGTGAGGCGGGGTGCTGTGTGACATGGCTCCTGGGTGTTGCTGGGGGTTATTCTGCCTCCTGAACTGCCTCTAAGGAAGGCCTCCAGGATGCTCTGAGCTTCCTGTGAATCTGGTAGCAGCACTAAAACGCTCCATTAAACAAGAATGAGTTCAGAAAATCAGCTCAGCTCCCTCTGGGAGGCGAGGAGTTGAATTGTCAGAGGGACGCTGACCCAGGGGGGCCTGGGGGAGACCGGCAGACCCCGGGTGGGGTTGGGGGGTGTTGGGAGTCAACAGGCTTTCCCTTGTGCTGCCCCTGAGGTGGGGGTGCAGCCGTCTGTGCTGAGGGTCAGGGTGAAGCTTCTGAAGCTCCAGGAGCCAAGAGAGAGGACGCCACAGGGGCACCTGGGCCAGCCAGGCTCAGGCTGGGACCCTTCCCTTCACCTCTCACACTCTCACCTCATGTACAACCCAAACCCACTCTCTTCCTCCAGCGATATGGGGGTGACAGAGCACCCTCATCAGTGGTAAGTCCCTTAAGAGCAGGGACTATTTCATAGACCACATCTCCCCACTGTCTGACATGGGGTCTATGCTCTGTAAGTGTTTTTGTCTGCATGAATGAATGAATGAGTGAATGAATCAATGAATGAACGAACGAATGAAGGAGTTTGATGGGGAGCCACTGCCCTTCTCTGTGCCCTTCTTTTGCTGTCCTGGAGTCCTGGATGCAAGTCCTGTCTCTCCAACAGACCCAGTGCTGAGCAAGTCATTTCATTCCCAGACACTCAGCTTTCCCATCTGTGAAATGGGATGACTTGAGTCTGTCCTAGGTAGAGTTACCGAGGGATGAAATGAGATCATGGAAATGAAAGTGTCACTGAAAAGGCAAGACAAATATGAGCGGGTTACAGGTTTAGAGCAGTCGCTGTCATCACTGTTACCACCTCTGTCACCATCTGCCATCACCCCATCACCAGCCACCCTTCCTCCTGCTCCCCAAATAACCACACTGCCTCTGGCCCACTTGGCCCTTAAGTTAAATCACATTTAATTGTTTTTCAGAAAAGAATGGAGATGTCAGAAGAGATTCACAGCACTCACAGTCAGGGAGGGATAACTAACAACAGGAATATATTAAGCTTTTGGTTAAAAAATGCAAACGCAGTCCCAGTTACACTTGCCCTTGTGTTCTCACTCATGCATTGCCCCCAGACACACACACACACACACACACACACACACACGCCCCAAACTCCTGCGCTCCCAGCACTCCCACTCACACACACCCCCCCTGGCAGGGCTCCGAGGCTGGGGCCGAGGGAGAGGCCTGCTGCCATCCCAGGCGCCTGCCCCTCCCAAACCCCCCTCGCTAAGTGACAAAGCTAGACTACACTCGGGGTTCTAGGGGACACGCCCGGACTCTGTGGGCCGAGTGGGGCGGGGAGATGGAGAAGCCGCAGCAGGGACAAGCGGCCTTAGACGATCCTGTTCTCCATGACGGCCAGCCGCTTACTCACAGCTTCCAGTGGGCGGAGTCAAGGAGAGGTGCACGGGGACCAGCGTGGGGCAGTCACATGGGACCCGAACTCCGGACCCCCACTTCCTGTTCCTGCAGAGTCCCCCTCTTCCAGCACTTTCTCTCACCCCCCGAAATTTATCATCCACTGGCCTCAGAATGGTGCTTTCCAAACAAGCCAGAACCATAAGCCCCGCATGTCCAGCTGCAGGCTGAGGCCTGCTGGTCCCCCACTGAGGCCTGAACCAGCCAGGGGAGCTGCTCGAGGCCCAGCCCATCTGAGTGGGAGCTGGTGTTGGTCACGTCACCCAGAGCCTGAGGAGTGGGTGTCCTCGGGCACTGTGTTTTCCTGAGTGTGCCCAGGACTCCGTGTGTGTCCGTCTCTAGATCCTGACCTCTGCCTCAGTTTCTCTGTCTACCCTCTAGGACCCTCTGCGTCTGATAGGGTCAGTATCAAAGCTGGGGTCAGCCCATCTGGCCAAAATTGAGCCTGCCTTCAGCAGGGAGCAGGCAAGGAGGAGCTTGCCCCAACCCCACCACAGCTCCCCTCCCCACCGTGCCTGGCCCCTGCCCCGCCTCCTGTCCCCGCCCCTCCCCTTCCCTGCATCAGCCTCTGGGAAGGATATGTTTCCTGGTCAAGGCCTGCAGCAGCCCCTCCACTTTGGCCTGGAACTTCACAATGGACTCACATTCGCATGGATCTTCCTCTGGAATGGACAGGAAGTAGAGAAAGACAAGGGGGTGAGAGGGGGTTCCAGGCAGGGAGGTGGGGTAGTCACTGCCCAGGGCCAGGACTAGGGAGTCTTGGGGGAATGTGTGGCCCAGGACATCTGAGGGGGCAGAGATACACAGAATTCCTGAGACAGAGCCCCCAGGAGTGATGGAGGGCGACCCCTGCATGTCTTCCTGACCCCCCAGAACCCTGATAAAGAACTCCAATAACAGCACCACTGCGCTGAGCACCTACTGTGTGCAGGACAATGCTGTCAGGGGCCTTTATGTCATCGTGGTGACTCCTCACCCCAATCCTTTGTGTTTAAAATCATGAACCTCATGTACAAATGAGGAACCTGAGAAGTGAAACAGCTTGTCCATGGTCATCAGGTAGTCAGTGTCAGAGCAAAGATGCAAACGCAGGCACTTCTGGCCCTGGGGTCCACACTCTGCCCCTGGGGAACAGCTGGCAAGGTCACCAGGCAGGGTCAGGGGAGGTGGCAGGATTCAAACCCCGGCTCCTCCAGTTATTAACAATTGTTCGATCCCTCTGGCCTTGGTTTTCCTATCAATAAAGTGGGCGTAAAAATATTCCTCCCGAATAGGATTGAACGATTTAATATCTGGAGAGCACTGAGAACAGTGTCACTCATGTGATGAGCCTTCAATAAGCATGTTTGCTGGTAGGAAGAGTTAGACTGTCCAGCCCACCTCCTGGTTCTGCCAGTTCTTGGTGCCACCCCAGCTCCTGCTTTCCCCCACCCACACCCAGTTCCAGGGTGGCTCCATGCCCACCCCAGAGCCCACCTGCCCCTCCCCTCCATGCCAGCGCTGGCCTCACTCACCCACACAGATCTTCTTCTGCAGCTTCATGCCAATCTGGTTGATGGTCTTGAAGTCCGCCGTGTAGAAGTAGTGCTCTGCCACGGGCTCCGAGGCGATCTCCCTCAGCTCGTCCTCCACGGCGTTGCCCACGCCCACGGCAAACATCTTAAAGCCTGCAAGAGGGACAGGACAAGTAAGGCTGGAGGTGGGGCCAGCAGCCCAGCCTGAGCCTCTTGGAGGATGCCTAGGAAATCAACTCCAGACACCTCCTTGTGGCAGCTGCTGGAAGTGCAGGCACGATGCCTGGGACAAAGACATTGAGGAAATAAACATTTACTGAGATTCTACTATACGCCAGGCCTGTGCTGACTCCCTGCCCTGGGGGCTTTGTAACCTCATGTAACTCTCATAACCATCCTCTGGTGGTTATTACTATCCTCACTTAATAGGCAATAAAACAAGGCTCAGGTGTGTCCCCAAGTGGGCTGCCTTTCGGCTACGGTATGTTCTTGGGAACATTCAACTGGAACAGTTCCAACCCCCTCCCACTAGAGGGCCACCAGAAGCAAGCCACTGACTCTTCTGGGGCCTCAGTTTTGTCCCAGTATCAGAAAGACATGGATGCACCAGTCCGTCCTCATTCAAATAGAACCAGGCTTCGGGGCTCTCATCAGAATAGACACTGAGACAAATTACCGGTGGGTTGTGCCACGTGCCCCTGGCCATCATGGTGTTCGGGGCCCGGGAGGGCGCACCTACCAAGGTCCTTGGCCTTCTTGGCAGCATCATTGATGTAGTCCTGGCTCCGGCCATCGGTGAAGACGATGCCCACCTTCTGGGCCCCGGGCCTGGCCCCACTGGACACAGTGAAGGAGTTGTCGATGAGGTACTTGAGGGCAGCCCCGGTCATGGTGCCCTTTTCCATGTAGGACATATTGCGCACGGCTGCCTTGATGTCCTTCTTGGTGTGGTAGCGGCCCAGCGGGAACTCCTGGCGCACGGAGCTCGAGTACTGCACCAGCCCCACCTGGGCCAGCTTGTCTGACACGTCCAGCGTGTCCACGATCTGGTTGATGAACTTCTTCACCAGCTCGAAATTCTCTGGCCGCACACTCTTGGACCCATCGATGAGGAAGACCAGGTCAATGGCCGAACTGCCTCCGCCGCCACTGCAGACTGGGGAGTGGGGACAGGCGAGGAGAGGAAGCTTAAGGGCAGTTGTCCATCCGACCGCTGGCCGGGCACCCAACACACACCGAGCTCTGCGCTGAGGGTCATCCCATCTTGCCCTCTAACTCTCTCTAGAAAGCCAGCGTTTACAGCTGGAACATCATAAAGCCCAGAGGTCGTAGCACCAAGAGATGAACTCAAGATGTGTAACTCCTTCCACCACACCAAACCGCCAGCCATTGTGTCAGAAAGAGGACATCAGGCAGGAATTTTCGGTGACATCAAACCCTAGAACAGTGGTTCTCAACCTTCCTAATGCCGCGACCCTTTAATACAGTTCCTCATGTTGTGGTGACCCCCAATTTCATGGTTACAAATTGAATATAATTAAAGCATAGTGATTAATCACAAAAACAATATGTAATTATATGTGTGTTTTCCGATGGTCTTAGGCGACCCCAGTGAAAGGGTCGTTTGACCCCCCAAAGGGATCGCGACCCACAGGTTGAGAACCGCTGTTCTAGAAGGAATCTATCACCTTCGCGGATTGGTGTGGGAAGGCTCAGACGACTGAGAAGTAGCCCAGACCCGTCCCTTCCTCAGCCCCCTCCCAGGGCTGCCCGGGCCCAGCCCACTGACCGTTGCAGGTCTTGCCGTCACTGTTCAAGGTGAAGCCCTCGCGGCAGGCGCAGGAGTAGGAGCCCGGGGAGCTGACGCACACCTGCTCACAGTCATGGTCTCCCGTGGCGCACAGGTCTGACACCACTGTGGGGACAGAGGGGACTCGGAATCTCACAGTCGCAGGGCCTGGCTATCTCAGCCAGGATGGCCCGCACACACTCAGGGAAACGGAGGCCCCTCCCGGGTGGGATCCAGGCCCCAGAGCTCAGCCCAGGGCCGGAATCACTGCACCCGGGCTGACATCCCTGAAGAAGGCGATGACGCTGATTATAAAACCAACACTTCCTGCTAAAAAGGTAAAGGCCGCAGGGACAAGGGTTTGCTTTGCTGGTTCGTTCACCGCTGTATCCCGCGTGTCTAGAGGAGCTCACGCAGCGGAGAACGCAGCGCGGACAGGACGCTCAGCCGACATCCGTCACATGCCGCCCACTGGGCGCTCTTCCATGCGTCATCCCATTGGATCCCCACAATCAGATGCAGGTTTTCCTCCAACGCATTTTCCAAATGGGGACCTCACCCTGGCCCCGCCCATCCTGCTCGAGACCCCGCCCCTTAGGACGGGTCACGCCCCAAAGACTGCGCACAGCCCCACCTCCCCTCTTAGAAGGACTAAACCTTCTCCCGCCCAGGGCCCACGCCGCTCCCATCCTCCCGCATCGCGGAACACTGACGCCCAAGCCCCGCCGCCATCACGCACAGGCTTTTTAGGGCCTCTCTTTACCGGATTCCCGCCCCCCTGGTCCCCACCGGGAGCTGCCACGTAGAAGGGTTCTTGGATGGCCTCTGCCAGATCCGCACCTCCGCCCCGCCCTGGCCTCGCCCCCGATGCTGGCTCCATCTCAGTCCCGCCCTAGAGCCCCCGCCCCGCCCGCCCCGCCGCCCTGCGCACAGCAGAAGGCCTCCTGGAACTTCTTGGCCAGCTTCTCGATGACGTTGTAGCTCTCCACGTAGTCCACGTGCTCCTCCTGCGGCTCGCTGGCGATCTGGCGCAGCGTGGCCTTGTCCACGCGGCCCACGCCAATGGCGAAAAGCTCGACGCCGCTGGCCCGGGCTCGCGCAGACACGTCCCGCACGCTGTCCTGGGGCCTCCCGTCCGTCACCACGATGACCACCTGCGACACGCGGGATGCTGTGAGGCGCTAGGCCGGGCCGGGCGCTTGGCCCTGCAGCACACCCCGGGCCGGGCCGCTGGCGGGAGAGGAGACCGAGCCTAGCTGGTTGCAGGCGGATCCACTGCCCGCCAGGGTTCTGCCCCGGGAAGAGAACGAGGCTAGAGGACAAGACAGGTGTCCTCTACGGAAAGACCAGGCTGAGGTTTCTCCCGTCCCACTGGGCCGTCTGATGTCTCCTGCATCCGGCAGGCAGGGGTCGGTCGGGACCAGGTCTCCCCACCCCCACCACCACCCCCTCCGCCCAGACTGGGGCCTCTCAGGGGGTCCAAGTGTGCCCAACACCGTGCCGTTCTGCCTTTTGGCCACCAGAGGGCGGCAGAAGGAGGGGCCCTTCCCACCTAGATGCCATCAGAGGAAAGGAGACCACCTTTCCTCCCTCCCTTCCCAGATGCTAGGTGTCCTTTCCACAGAGGAAACGCCTGTCTGCCCTCCTCCCACAAGACTCCTCTGTTCTGCACCTGGAAAGGGAGACAGAGGGGACCCTGGCGCCCAGATGAGGGATGTCAGCCCCCATCTCCCCCTGCCAGAGCCTGCCCTGAAGCTGGGTCCTCACGGCTCTGCCAGACGCTGGGACTGGGCATCCAGCCCCCTTGGCTGCTTCTCAGCTTCTGACCTGGACCTGCTTCTGGTTCCTGGGTCCCCTCCCCTGGCCCGGGTGCCCAACCCCCGCCTTGTGACCTGTATATAGTGGTTTGGACAGGGGTTAGAATTGCAGCTCCCCCACAAGTCACAGCTCACCTTCGAGCCTCTGTTTCTTCGTCTGCAAAAGGAGGTTGTGGTGAGATGATTCAGGGTCAGAAGCCAGGAAGGGGGACTATGATTTGTAGCATCACTGCCCTGGGTCCCTTGGGGAGTGAGCTTGCACAATCTCTTCCCGGCCGGAGGCCTGGGCTCCTGGCTCTGAAAACCTAGCCGAGACTATTCACAGCCACAGGCCTTCATCAGAGGTCCACTCCACTGTCTCCCTGAGTCCCCTTCAATCCAGCTTTGGGACTTTCCATCCACCTTGTAAGGCTTCCCACAGGTGAATTCCAGGCAGAACATCTAATTCTGGTGCCGGCTCCCTGACCTCTGTCTGTCTCAACAAATGGAGGACCTCTCCTCCTGTGCCCACCCCAGGCCACTGGCCTGAGCCGGGGTGAAGCGCTTAGCTCCGGAGACGTGACAACTCCAGATGTCACCACCCACCCCTTCACCTCTCTCCATTGGGACCACCCGGGCCACCACATCCTCCCAGTCACCTTGACCATCAGCCTCATGTCAGAACTTGTCAGTGGCCCCCACAAAATAAGACCAGCAGGCTGTCCGAGGTATCATTTCTTGGAGGGCTGTGATGGCTGGGGCTCTATGCTACTGTCTAGGAACACTTCTCCCACTTTTGAGCTGGGCAAACTGCTGAAGCTCCCTGTGCCCCAGCTTCCTCCTCCATGAAATGGAGACATGTCTCAGTCATGCACTGCGTGCCAGAGAGTGGGGTACAGAAGCGGGTGAGGAAGAATGCTTCCCTGGGCTAGGGCTCTGGGCAGGTAAAGGGCAAGTCTTCCGTCCAACAGGACAGCGATGGGGAGGATCGGGAGCCTGTGCAGGACCAGTCGGGGAGAGGACTGGACTCGCAGGCCCTGGGCTGAGTCCTGGGAAAAAATCACACCATTTCCAAGGTCTGTGGAACACCCAGCTCCGCCCCGAGCCCTTGCTGACTGTGCGACTTGTGTGTCTGAGCCCCTGCCCTCGAAGGCGTATTAAATAAACCATTAGCTAGCGTGTAACGGGGCTTATTAGGTACCAAGCCTGTTCTGAGCACTTTGTGCTTACAAACTCGTCTAGTCCTCCTCGGAGCCCCTTGAGGAGGCGTTACGTGACTCCCATTTTACAGGTGAGGAAACTGAGGCACGTGAGATGAAGTAACTCGCTCAGGGTGGTAGAGCAGGGACTTGAACCCAGACAGGCTGGTGGTGATGCCCATGCCCTTGACCGTCACGTGAACATCTGAACTGCCTCACCCTGCCTTCGAGGAGCCCAGACTGCCTGGGAAGCCAAGGTCAACTAAACAGAAATAATCAAATACATCCCTGGGGTCCGAAGGGTGGGGAAGATGGGTTCGGCTCTGCCACTTCTCTTGGTTGGGCCTGCTCCCCACCTGTAAATGGCCACCTCGCAGGGGTGCTGGGAGAATTCCAGTGTACGCAGGCAAAGCTCTCAGCTCCCAGTGGGAGCCTGCAAACTGGGGGACCCCAGCAGGGCGGGGGAACGGGGCGTGTACCTTGCTGATGTCCGGGGACTTGGCGCGACCGCCCTCAGCATCACTCAAGGCCTTGGTGATGGCGAACTGGATGGCCAGGCCAGTCATGGTGCCCGTGGACAGCGGCCGGATGCGGCGCACGGCCTGAAGCAGCGCGGCCTTGGACAGGTGGGCCCGCAGCGGGAACTCCTGCTTCACGGAGCTGGCGTAGTTGACCACGCCCACTCGGGTGGCATTGGGCCCCACATTTAGCGACTCGATGACCTGGGACAGGAACACCTTCACCTTCTCAAACTCCACGGGCCTTACGCTGCGCGAGCTATCGACAACAAACACCAGGTCCGTGGGCCGGGTCCGGCAGAGGTGCCCTGGGAGGAGGAGGAGGAGGGAGGTGGCAAAGAGCAAGGGGCAGAGATCAGAAGGCTGGACGAGACACTCAGGCAACGGGGCAGAGCATCAGGGGCTACTTGGACCCTGACCAGAGGCCTCGGGCAGCGTAGCCTGCCGTGGAGCCAGGCTGTCTTGAGCCTTGACCAGCATGTGGACACTCGGCCTCACAGCTCAGCTCCTGGGAAAGAAGCTCGGATTCTGGCCTTGGGTGACTCACTTCACCTCTCTGAGCCTCAGTTTCCTCATCTGTACAATGGGCTGATAATCCCGTCCTTCCAGGATCCTCTGAGGATGAGCAGAAGTGCACATCGGGTGCCAGCCCAGGGCTGGGCCTGCAGTGGGTGTTCAGGGAGCAGCAAAGGCAGGCTGCCCTTTAAAACCTGCTGCTCAGGTTTGTGCCCAGAGAGCCTCCATAAACAAGGAGCAGCTGTTTCTCCGAGCTGGGCCGCAGGGCGCCGAGGGTGGGCCCTCCGGGGTGGACGCGGCCTTGAGGCCCAACGCAGCGCCGGTCAACATGGGCTCTTTCATCTGAACATCAGAGCAAATCACCAAGTGGACCCAGTTTCCCTCCCTGGCGCGGCCTGCTGGCTGGTGTCCAAGGGCAGGGGAAGGGGCAGAAATGTCTAGTAGCCGCCGTGGCGGCCTGACCAGGCGGGCCCCCAGGGCACACCCCCCAAGGAGAGATGTCTGTCCAGACTCCCTGGGAGGCAGCTCTGGGAGCTTCTGTTTCCTCTGCCGTGGGGAGAACGGCTACCGCTTGATGAGGTCACTGGCCTGGGCCTGCAGCCAGCGGGGCTCAGGGCAAAGGCTGTTCCCTCTCCACCCACAAGGAGTCCAGACTGCGCCCAGCTTCTCCCAAATACGGGAATGCGAGCGTGCTCTCGGCGGCCCCAGGTCCCAGCTCCCAGCCCCAGTCCCCTACCCAGGCATCAGAGTTCCCCCAGGGGCCTTAGAAATGACCTTGCAGCTGCTCCCTGGTCCCCTCTAGCTAATGGCACAAGGGGTAAACTGAGGCAGGGAGGAAGAGGGAAATGGCCACAGCATAGAGCAATGGATCAAGACCCAGAAGGATCTGGGGCTCTCTCACTGGGTGGTCTTAGGTCCTCCCCTGTGCAGCCTCAGTTTCCCCATCTGTAACGGAAGAGTTGGGTATTCCAGGATTCCGGGGCCACGGCTGAAACTCCGGAAAGGGTACCGCATGCATGGAGCCCAATCCAGGATGCGCTGAAAGGGCTGGTGACCAGAAATGGAGCCCCCCTGACCCCCAGAGGTACACGCCTCTCACAGAGCCATGCGCTCAACCCTGGGCACGGTGCAGCCCCAGGCATCAGCGCTCTCTGCGTAGCTTCTGACCTCAGCAACCCAAGAGACAGCAGTCCCTGCAGCGTGAATGGGCCCTGCAGGCAGCCCGGGGCCTGAGAAACCCCAGGAAATACTAAGGCTCCAGGGAGAAGCCCACTCATGGCCCCGACAGGACAGACTGAGGGTCATGCCAGCCCTGGCCCTTGTGCGCGTCACCATCTCTGTCTGCTTCCGCGCTGGCCACCCTGCCTCCCGCCCTCTCCTCTCTTGGATCCATTTGCTCTCTGCCCATCTCAGTGCCCAGTCCCCAGGCTGTTGGTCAGCGGCCAGTCGTCCAATGTCCCCCATCTCACATAGGCCCCCTCACCTCTGGGTTGGGGGGCGAGGCCATGTGTGCGTGGGGCCAGGTGCAGCAGCAGCAGAAGGCAGGGCACGAGGACGGCACCAGGGATGACCCTCATGGTCCTGGCAGCGCAGGCAGCAGCCAGCACAGCTGTGGAGGCCAGGAGGCTCTGGGTCTTATCAACCTTGCCGCCCAGCCTCCCAGCCAGGAGGCCCTGCCCTGCCCCTTGCCTCCTTGGGGGGTGGGGCCCGGCTAAAAGGGGCTGTGTGTGTGTGGTGTGTTTCCCTCCCTCCAGAGAGGGCAGGGAGGAAGCTGGGATAGGGCTGGAGAGGCCCCCGTAACCACAAGGCCTCCTTTGCCTCCAGAAGCAACCAGAGCTGCAGCTGCAGCTCAGGAAATCTCAGGTGGGTGGAGGGCGCTCCTCCAGCGGCTGGAGCCTGCACGGACCTGCGGCTGCGACTCCAAGGCCAGGGAGACCTGAGTCCTTGGCCTCACACCCCAGCCCTGCCCTGCGGCCTATCCCACACCCCAATTCTTCTCTCACCTGCAATTTCAACCCCAATTTTCTCATTAAACACACCCCCCTTCTCCGGCCTCGGCTACCCCTTGCCTCTCCACATGAGGCCTGCTCTCCAGCTGCACCTGGGTTCTCCGAGCTCTCATCCAAGGCTTTGCACTTGCAGGGCAATCTGCCCAGACGGTCCTTCCTCCCACCCACCCTGCCAAACAGACTCTTCCAAGATCATAATTGGAGTCACGTGTACATGAGTGCTTGGTAGGTGCCAGGCAGCAAAGATGGCCAAGGGCACAGACTTGGAGGCAGATGCGCTGGATTTGCGGTAAACTACCTGTGTGACCCTGGGCAAGTTGCTTCACCTCTCTGTGCCTCCAATTCCTCGTCTGGAAACGGGATTCGAACACTGCCTACCTCCTAGAGTTGATTTGAGGAGCAGAGTTATATGGACGATCTCATTTCATTCTCTTGACAATCCTGTAAGGCAGCTACTATTAATACCCTCATTTCCCAGGTGAGGAACTGAAGAACAGAGAGGTCGAGCAACTTGTCTAAAGTCACACAGCTGAGAAGTATCACTGCCGGGAAGTGCCCGGCCGGTGTTCTCAGCTGCCTGCTTTCTCAGGTGTAGTGTGGTGGAGGTGCCTTCTCCATGCCCACCTCCCCCCCACCCCCCCACCCTCCCACCCCCGCTCATCTGCGTTCAGCCCCCTCCCTGGGCTTCTGTGCATTATCTCTCATCCATGAGTAGGTAAGAGTCTGGTTGATTCATTTCTGCATCCAGGCCCAGCCCAGGGTCTGCATGGAGGAGGCAAAAATAAAGGTTTGTAAATAAAGGAACATAACCCTGGTCGGTGTGGCTCAGTCGGTTGGTCGTCCCATGCCCTGAGAGGTCACCCGTTGATTCTCAGTCAGAACACATGCCTGGGTTGCAGGTTCAATCCCTAGTTGGGGTGCATGCAGGAAGCAGCCAATCAATGTTTCATTCTCACATCGATGATTCTCTCTCTCTCTCTCTCCCTCTCCCTTTCTCTCTCTCTCTAAAAATCAATAAAAATTTTTAAAAATAAAGGAACATAATTAGGAATGGTCCCTACCATTGCATCTAGGGCCAGTGGTCGATGGGGTAAAGTGAAAAGAGCATGGGCTTGGCCCCCTGAGAGACCCAGCTTCAAATCCACCTCTGCTGTTGACCAGCTGTGTGCCCTGGAGCTGCTGACTTAACCTCTCTGAGCCTTGGCTTCTTATCATGCAGTGGGAATGGCAGTACTTGGCCTGCCCGCCTCCCGGGACCATGGAAGGAGGCAATGAGAGGACAGAACTGGAGATGGGGGCCAAAGAAGTATTATCTTCCCAGGGGGTAGAATCATTAACACTTAAGACCTGTGCACTTCACTCTATGTAAGTTGTACCTTAATAAAAGGAAAGGTACAAACATTATCCTTAAAATGATTGCCGGGCACAGCTGACCCAGCCGACATTCTCACAGCCTTCATCAATAATGGTACAGTCGCTCACGCTGTCACTGTACTTCTTTGTTCTCCCAGCAAACCTTCGATGCCAGCAGATCCGAGTATATTAGCCCATTTGTCAGATGAGGAAACTGAGGCCCAGAGAGGTCCATGACTTGCCTGAAGCCACCCAGCCAGTTAGAGGCAGAATCAAGCCTGGAACTAGGTCTCAGTCCCCTTTGCCCCAGTTTAAGAGAACGAGGAAGTTAAAAGCATTTCCATGTAAGTTTCATTTATTCATATAATTCTTAGCCCTCCCCCATTTCTAAAACTGGGGTGCTGCTGGTTTCTTTTCCCTCTGCAACTTCTAAGCCTAATTCTCTTCTCCAGAGACAGGGCAGGCATGATGGCTGTGGTACTTGTCAATTCCCCAAATTGTGTTATGAATGTGTTACTGCCCCCGCCCCCGATGTGTCAGCTCCCCCGGAGCAGGGGTCTGGCCTGTCTCGCTCACCACTGAATCTCCAGGTCTCAGCATGGTGCCTGGAGCAGGGTGTCTGGTGTGCAAATGAAGAAATGCACTAAAAGAAAGAACTGCCCGACTGGTGTGGCTCAGTGGTTGCACATCAACCTATGAACCAGCAGATCAGGGTTCAATTCCCGGTCAGGGCACATGCCCGGGTTGTGGGCTCAATACCCATCGGGGGATATGCAGGAGGCAGCGATCAATGATTCTCTCTCATCACTGATGTTTCTATCTCTCTCTCCCTTTCCCTTCCTCTCTGAAATTAATAAAAATATATTTTTTTAAAAAAGGAAAAAACTAATGATGAAGGGTCAGACTGGAGTCAGCAAAGGGGACCGGTGGTGACAGAGGCAGAGCGGCCCCGGGAACGGAGGACGAGAAGAACGTGAGCCGGGGCCCCTCGCCCAGAGCCCCCTCCCCCCGTGGACAGGGCTGTGTCCAGGGCTCCGGGTGCAGAGCTGTTGGCCGGGGCGGCAGCTGGGCCCATGAAACAGCCCTTTCAGCTTGGGCTCTGAATAGCTGGTCTATGGACGCCTGGGAGGAACACAGGCGCCTTTTCTGGGTCACTTCTCTGCTCATTAGCGGAGCCACAGAAATATGCGACAGGTAAGCTTTCAGGAACAGAGAGGGAGCCGCCCCAAAAGGGGGCAGCTTTACATTCCAGAGCGAGAGCCGGGATGGCGGGCAAGGGGACCTGGAAGTTCAGCATATACATTGAGGAAAGAGAATAAATATTTGTCTTTTAAAAATATGAAACATGTCTCCCCAGGAATCAAAACTGGGAACAGTGTGTCCGGTATTGGCCAGAGGAAAAAACTGCATGGAGGGGCCGTCCTCCAGGCCGCTCCCCAGGCAGGACTCCTGCTGTTCCCTCTCCTTGTTTTCACACACCTCACACCTTGGGCTGCCAGAAACTTAAAGCCTTTAGTGTTTTATCCCAGAGAGAGAGCATTTGTGATCAAGTGAGGCGCCCCTCGGCCGTGTGGCTCAGTGGAAAGCGCACCGGACTCCCGCAAGGCTCAGTTTCTCTCCGAAGGAGCAAACCTGGTCACCTCGAGCTCCCAAGACAAGAGATGCAGCCCGGTCTGGGGCAGCATGTCCCCTTCCCCCTCCTCCCACCGTCGTCACAGTGTGGCTGCGTCCACATAAACCTTGACCGGCCCCCTTGCCCCAGTTTAAGAGAACGATTTATTTCATCTTTCTCTCAAAATCCAAACCCACTTGCTGGTTGAAAAAATGTCTCCTGCTCCCAAGAAGTAACAGCCATGACATCACTGGTTTGATATAGTTTATATGTTTGTTCTGATATGCCCTTAAATAAATTAGACACAGGTTCGATGTAACCTTTTCACCCACTTAGTGCCAAAAATTACCTTGCGTTCTGCCAGTGGCACGCAGGCCAGACTCGGAGGCATCCTGTGAAGCGAAACCACTTTGGGACCAGACAGAGCTGGGTTTGATTCTGTCACCTGCCAGCGGCGTTGACTGCAGGTGACTCCCTTCACTTTTCTGCTCTTGGGGGTCCCATTTGTAAGTTGGGGTGTCTATGGCAGTGGCACCGGTGGTTGAGAAGGAAATGTAGTGAATGCTGCGTCAGTGTTGTTTTCACTGTGTCTCCTGTCGTAGTCAGGATCGAACAGGTTAAGCTGCAGTAACAAACAAGCCCTCGGTCACAATGGCTTTAACACAAGGGCCTGTTTCTGTCTCGTAACACGGGTGGATAGTAGACAGTCACCTCTCTGCACAGGCTCTCAAGGCGGCCTCTATCTTTCTGTCCCATCGTGTCCAAGTCCTTCATCTCCAGCCACATGGATGAGAGAGGGACAGCAAGGGTCTCTCTTACTGCCTCAGACATGGAGTGCACAGCACTTGACTGCCTAGAAGTCCGGGGGTGGGACGTGGGTATTTAGTGAGCAGGGACCCCTCCCCGGTGAAGAAAGCTTCTGTTGGCACTATATTCCCTCTCCATGAAAATTCAAACCTAGCTGGCATTTAGGGCACTTCTCAAGCTCTTCCCCGGCCATGCCAGCCTCTCTCCCTCCCCTCCCCCATCACCCTCGGTTCTCTGCCACACAATGAGTCACACTCTCCTTAGTTTTAGCACATTTTTTTTGCGGGGGGGGGGGGGGAGGGGCCTTAATTGCAGCACATTTTTTTTCAGATTTGACTTCCTGGGGTTAGGGACTCTCACCCCAGGGGCCCTGAGACTCTGCCTTTTGCAGCAGCCATTTTCAGAAGTTGCGCCCAGTGACTCATCTTGTTTGGGGGAAACATAAAACCTTGAATCTCAGGCTCTGAAGGAGACGCAGACAGCCTGCACCCATCACGCTCATTCTGGAGAGGTGGTTAAAAACACAGAGTCCACCCGTGCTGGATGCCTTCTTGTGGCCAGAGGGTCAGCCCACAGCCCTGGGGGCAGCTGTCAGAGGTTCCCGCTGTCAATCAATCGTGTAGACTCTGTAGAGGGAGGGCTTGGGGTTGCACTGGGAACTGTAGCAGGCCTAGGCCCAGTTGGTCCCCCTCCCCATGGCCCCCAGCCCACCTCTGGGTCCACCTACAGCTGCAGCAGACAGCTCCCATCACCCTGACAGTGAGCAAGGCAGCCTGGGCATTTCACATCCGGAGGGCAACCCTCACCCAGCGGGGGATGAGCACTGTGAACGAATACCCCAGCTCCCCACTGCCCCCTGCTGGACAGTTCTGAGATGTGCTCCTCACGGGCCCTGCGGGGGTGGGGGTCCCCAACAGGAGTGAGCCCCCATTGCCCACAGGCGTGAACTGGTTGTTAATGCACTTTATACTGGCTTTTATCCCTTCCCTACCTCACCTCCCCTCTCTCTGCGTTTCCTGGGACCACCTCCCAAATAAGCGGCCTGCGCCCAAGTCTGTGTCTCGGGACCTGCTTTGGGGGAATTTAAATGAAGCTAAGGCAAAGCTCTCTCCAGGGTGGGAGTCCAAGACGAGGCTGTGTTTGGGGCTCTCCTAGGGGAGAACAGCCCCGACAGGTGAAGGCAAGAAAGGGAGGTGTCTGTATAGGACCCTGTGGCCAGCTGGGGGCGCTGTCAGAGGTTCCCGTGGGGAAGGACTCCCACTGTCAATCATGCTGAACAGAACAGCATCCCCATCTAGATCAGCTGCATTATTCTGTTTTATCCCTCCTTCCGTTACCCCAAACTGGCAACAAGTTTGGTAAAGGTTTGTTTTTTGTTGTTTTTTATTGTTTAAAGTATTACATATGTCTCCTTTTTCCCAACTAACTCCCCACCACCACCACTCCTGTCCCCCAGGACAAGCCCCACCGCCCCAGTGTCCGTGTCCATGGTGATGCTCGTATGCACGCATACAAGTCCTTTGGTTGATCTCTTATCCCCGGCCCTCCCTTCTCTCTGAGGTTGGACAGTCTGATCAGTGCTTCTTAGCCTCTGGACCTACTTTTCTTCATCAGTTTATAAAAAAGCAGATTCTCAGGCCCCATCCCAGGCCCAGCAAACCTGTATTCCTAAGCTCTCCAGGTGGTTCTGATGTAACTAAACCACCAATTTCTTCCAGCCTCCCAGATGAAACATAAATTCTCTCTCTGTCTTGGGAACAGCTCTTGGGTAGGGAGCTTGCTATCCCCCAAAGAGTATTCCATCAACTCTGAAGCGAGCACGCCTGCTGGTGTCCCATGTTCAGTCACCTGAAGGTCACGGTCACGTCTTCACTGAGCTGAATCCTCCCTAATGAAAACTTCCTTGTTTCTTACAAACATCCTTTTTAGCAGCCTGGTGCCAGCTCCCCATGGAGGTTCAATTTGTCTCTTTCCTTCTGAAAGATTAGGGCTCTGAACTTAATGTAATCCTCCAGTTAGCAGAACAGAATGTATTTCCTCCCCCATTTTCCAAATTACCTAACCTCCCTGCTGCTTCCCCTCTGCCTCAAAACAGAGCCTCCGGAGACCGAGACGAGCTCATGACGATATGTGAACAGTGTTCCCCTTGCCTCTTGCCTCCTTAAACTTCAAAACTTTGGATCTACACTGACCAAGATTTCAGACATTCGGGATTATTGCTGTTGCCGCCACTTAGAAGTTTAAGGAGGAAAGAAATAAAACTTCCTGCCTGGCTGGTGTAGCTCAGTGATTGAGCATCGACCCAGGAACCAAGAGACCACTGGATCGATTCCCGGTCAGGACCCATGCAGGAGGCAGCCAATTCGATGTTCCTCTCTCTGTGTCCCTTCTTCCTTCCTCTCTCTAAAAAAATCAATAAACACATATTTTAAAAAGATATAAATAAAATAAAACTTCCTCCCCATTGGGAGGAGGTGGTACTTTCGCTTTCTATTAGTCTGGAACAAATTACCGCAAACTTAGCAGCTTGCACCAGCACCAATGTGTTACCTGGGAGTTCCCGTAGGTCTGAAGTCGGGGCACAGCTAAACGGGGCTCTCTGCTCGGTGCCTCTCGGGCTGAAATACAGAATTTGGCTGGCTGTGTTCTTTTCTGGGGCTCAGATCCGCTTTCAGGTTCACACAGTGCTTGGCAGAGTTCAGTTCCTTGCTGGTGTCGGGCTAAACCCCCTCCCGCCCCCAGCCCCTTGCTGGCTGTTAGCCAGGCCTCTCTCCGGTCCTGGAGGCCACCGCAGCTCCTTGCCAAGGCCTCCTCGTGCTTCACATCTCTCCCATGCGGAGTCCCCCTCCTCAAGAAGAGCCGGTCCCTTGTAAGGGACCGCCTGATTAGGCCAGGCCCACCCCAGATCATGTCCCTCTCTCAAAGTTTACCGTGCCATGTAACATAACCTAATCCCAAGAGCCACTGTCCTGTCAGAGTCACCAGCTCCCCCCACACTCAGGAAGGGAGAAGACTAGACCGGTGCTAGGTCATTGGAGGGCATCGTAGAATCCTGCCTGCCTTGGGTGGTATATCTGGGCATAGAGCAAGGGAAGGAGGGAAGAGGGCAGGGGGCTGACAAGGAAATGAAGCCTTTTTCAGTTTCGGGGGAAGTGGCTTCAAGGTCAGCATGGGAAGGACTCGTTGCTAACTGACGTCCCCAAACAGCAGCTCCCTGGTTGCTCTCCTGGTCCAGTCCCCAGGCCCTTCCCTCTGGTACCTTCCGCGACGAAGGGGGTGGGAAAGCAGCCTGTGGAGGTTGGTGACGGGGGAGCAAGTCCTGGCCCTGCTGACTGTTAGCGTGTCCAGGTGGCTTCACCTGCAGCCTCCAGGCAGATGTCCAACCCCAGGAACACTTAAACCTTCCCCCCCACACGCCTGGCACCGCCGTTCCTCCCACTGTCCCACCTGGAGGGCTGCAGGACGAGCACTTCCTCTCTCCCAAAGCCTCAGGTGGGAATTCAGCTCCACCGACTCGGAAACTTCCAGCGGCCTGGCCCTGTCACGGTCAAGGCCGAACACGCTTGTGGAATTGGAAGCTGTGAGTGACTGGAAGGGAGGCTCCCGGGCTGGAGTGGCCCTGTGACAGGCGACCCCATCTCCAGGCCTTCGCCCAGGCTGTCTCCCGTCCTGGATGGTGCCCCCAGCAGGTGGGCAGAGGGAGCTGCAAGGCCGGGGGCCCTGCTTGAGCACCAGAACTGTTTCCCGGGCGGACTCTGTTTATGGAGGGCTGTAGCTCCCTGTGCCGACCACTCTCTGCCAAGCCCACTGCCTGCCGGACACTCGGTGGCTAATTAGCCAGGCTTCCTCAGGGCACCCGAGGAGAGAGACGGGGCTGTGCACACTGGCTCCCAGAGGGCCTCGGGCAGGTGGTGGGCAGGGGCCTGTGGCCGCAGACACCCACAGTAGCTGCTTCTCAGATGCCACCCAGAAACCCCAGGTGGGCCCAGGGTGGGTCCTCCACTGCCTTTAACCTGGGAACTGCTTTCCTTGCACTTACAATGATCTCATTGCAAACTGGAGATAGTCCCAGGGTGCCTGATTGGATAGGAATCTCTGGTCTCCCCAACAGTCAGCGGAGACCCCACAAAGTGGGGAAGCTGCCCATCAGCGCAGGTTTCCTCATCTGCGCAGGGGGCACACGCCCCACCGCCAGGCTGCCTGCGGTGCCACAGCCCCTGTGTGTGTGTCTCATGTGGTTCACACATGCTGTGTTAGTCTCAAGCCCTGGAGGTGGTCAGACGGCTGGAAGCCAGAGGCCGGACAGGGCATGTAGGCCTGTGCTTTGATCACAGGGCATGTCGGCTTCTTGTCCGGCTGATGTGTTATCCTCCATGGACCTTGGTGACATCACCCCCTCAGGTCCACAGAGGCCACTCACATCCCCCCTCCCTCCTTGCTCACTGTCCTGAACTCCAGACCTACAGACACAGCTGTCTCCTGAGCATGTGTCCCCCACGGTAGCTCAAGTGTAAACAAAGCTCAACACATCTTTTGTTCCGGCCCTGTGTCCCTAGTTCAGAGCTGGGCACCACCACCCCAAATGCTCTCCAAACCTGGGCACCAGCCTTGATCCCCCTCTTCTTCCCTTCTCTGTCCAGGCCCTGCAGGTCCTGCCTCCCAAATGCCTCTCGAATGTACCCAGCCCCACGGTCACTCCTCCGGTCAATCCTCCGCTGGGCCACCTCCTGTCTGGGGCCGGCACCCACCCTCCATCACTGGACCCCGCCCCCCATCACAGCTCTGGAGCCACTGGACCCCACCCCCCATCACAGCTCTGGAGCCACTGGACCCACCCCCCATCACAGCTCTGGAGCCACTGGACCCCACCCCCCATCACAGCTCTGGAGCTGGCCTGTCCTCAGGGCCGGGCGTACAACAATGACTACGCCTCAGCCCTTCGACAAGGGCCTCCAGGCCATCGCTCTGCTCCCCTTGGAGGGACCAGCTCAGGTTCCAGTCAGGCCTATAGCAGTCGAAGCCCAGCTCTGCCCCTCAGCAGACTGTGACCTGGGGCCATGGCTCGCCAGCCCTAAGCCCAGGAATAACCATCACACGGCACCTGCCGCGCGGGGCCAGCGGGAGAGCCACAGAGGTGACACTGAAGAGTCCCCTCGTTTGCGGGGACCGTTCCTGCCACCATCCCAGCCTGAGGACCGAGGTGCTCGTGCCTGGCACCCGGTTTGATTTTGCAGGCTCTCCTTCTCCCCGAGAGACAGCCGCCAGGGTGGCCCTCACCTGCCCAGCCTGCACACCCCTCTGTCCTGGGCCAGCCCCTTCCAGGCTGCTCGCTCAAACAGGCCCTCTCAGTGGCTGAAACAGTGGCCCAGCCTGGCCCTGTCAAAGGACCCCTGTGTGAGCCTCAAACAGGGCATTGATGGGCCGTGGTGAGAGCTGCCCAGCGGAGCGCGGGCTGGCTTGGCTTGGCCGGTCCACGCGACTTCCCCAAACCCAGCTATTTCCTGTTCCTTGGGCCGGCCCCCTCCCAGCCGCCTGCCCACAGGGCACAATCCAACTATACATCGCAGCCCGTTTCTTGGCTGCCGGCCAGGGAAGGGGGTGGCGGCATCATCTCAGCTATTCCTGGGGACCCACAGCCAGGCCGAGTGGTGTCCTCTTGATGAGGATGGGAGGCTGGGGACAAGGCCAGTCCCTTCCTCCTGTAACCTCTGCCCCGGGTCCCCACTTGGTGGGGGCTTGTGTGTGTGTGTGTAGGGGGGCGCTCTTCATATGGACCTGCACAAGAAGCAAGAGCTCACACAGGCTGGGACCCAACCCCTCTTAACAGCCTCCATTTGGAGGGGGACGGCGGTGGGGGGTGGGGGGGCACTTGGTCTAATCCCTGACCGCTGTGTGACCTCGGGAAAGTCACTTGATGTCTCTGGGCCCCATGCCCTCCGTGTGGATGGGAGCGCGCTGTCCATCTCTGTCACAGCCTCGCTTTATCCGTTGCTTGGGGAATCTGATAAAGAGCAGATGAAACCCTTGAAGAAACCTGCTACCCCCAAGGAAAGCTGACAGGCCTCTCAGTCCATCCCCTTCCCTTCCTCCCCCAGGTCACCTCCTCGGGGTCCCTGCATGTGGTCTCTTTCTTCCTAAAACCCAAACCCAAACCTGACCCTGGAACTCCACCGCCCAAACCCTTCAAAGATTCCCCTGTCCCAGGATAAGCCCGCACTTCTGGGTGTGACATTCAAGGCTCCGTTAGGTCTCTGGATACCAGTGAGGGGAGCCCAGCTCACACTGCCTCGGGCTCTCTGCCGACTTCACGCTCAGGCAGGCCCGAATCGGCTCGGCTGGGAGGAAGAAGGCAAGAGGTGGAGAGAAAGCATTATTGAAGAATTTGATTCCTAGGTCCAACCACTCCTAAGGCCAGGAGTTCCTGGGTTTTTCCTGTATGTGAACTGAGAAGTACCATGACCACCTTTTTTAAAAAATAAACTCAGTTCACTAAGGTTTCTGTTACTTGGAACCATCTCCTTCCTATAATGTCCTTCTTGACTAAAGTTAGACAAGGTGGGCTTGCAGCCGAAGAGCCTGAAGGTCCCCAAAGGCTCCTCCTGGCCCAGCTGACCCAGGCCCTCAGAGGCTACCGGCCTCCCTCCAGCCCCCCACACTGGCAGCGAAACAGGGCTCTGGACCCCAGCTCCCCTCCCCCACATCCACAGAGGCCAACCGTATCCTGCTACTTTTGCCTAGAACAGCGGTTCTCAACCTGTGGGTCGCGCCCCTTTTGGGGGTTGAACGACCCTTTCACAGGGGTCGCCTAAGACCATCGAAAAACACATATATAATTACATATTGTTTTTGTGATTAATCACTATGCTTTAATTCTGTTCAATTTGTAACCATGAAATTGGGGGTCACCACAACATGAGGAACTGTATTAAAGGGTTGCGGCATTAGGAGGGTTGAGAACCACTGGCCTAGAGCATCCTGCCCCACTTGGCTTACTGCTGCCCACTCATTCTTCACTCAACTTGGTGACACTTCCTCCAGGAAGCCTTCTCTGACTGCCTGATGCACCTCGGACTTTCCCTGTCATGGTCTTGGCTGTTCCTCCAACTATTATAATTAGTTATGGGTCTGTCGTCATCCACCCTACACTGTGGGTAACTGGAGGCAAGTCTGACCCATCGCAACACCCCCAGTGAGCATCTGGATTGGGGTGGGTGCTCTCCAGGTGCGTGGAGTTCCCACCTTACCTGGGATACATCATGGTGTTTACATGGCCCATGATTTGTAATGGGAAACAGTGCCAAGTCATGACACTCCCCAGCTGGACATGGTCCCCTGTGAGTCTCTGGAACGAACAGGTGTGTGTGTGTGTGTGTGTGTGTGTGTGTGTGTGTGTGTGTGTTGAGGGTGATGGAGCCCCGCCTACTCCATATTTGAGAAACCACATCAGCCCAAGAGAAGCATGTTGCTGCTTTATTGGAGCTTCTTCCAAGTCACACACAAAGCAATTTGGTGAGGTGTTGGCGCAGAGCCTCTTGCACCGCCCTCTCCTCTGCACCCCCCAACACACCCCGAGAGCCTGCCCCTGTGGCCCTATCTCCACCTTTGGGTCAGCTCCCTCGGGAACCCCCGTCCTCAGGGAAGCAAGCAAAAGAGGGGGTGTTGGGCCAAAACCTTCCCCATGGCACCACCAACACCAGCCCCCATGGCACGGTCTGCACCCACAAGGGTTTGCCTGTTTTGACTGAACTAACCTGTGGGTTTAGTCCAACAAATGGATTTGCCTGATTTCGAGGCTGAATTTCTGCTTGACCACAAGCATCGGGCAGAACCGGGTCACTTACAAACAGATGGGTGTTGGAGGGACTGAGCTGAGGAATGGACTGGTGGCTGGTTACTAGAGGTGACCGTGGTCGAGACGACCCATTTCATGGAGCCCACTGCTGTGTGACTGCCCTGACCACGTGTGACTGATCGTTGACAATGACAACTCTTAAGCAAACCAATGTGTGTTCGAAGGACTGCCCGATGACCAAAGTTACTGCTGTTTCCTGGCACTAGCTATTGAGTGATGGTTTGGCAACTGTCTGAATTTTCATTTGAATTAACAATTATTCGGCCACTCAGAAGTACTGCATTGGCCAGAGTGGGCAGCCAGTTACGTGATTGGATTGAATTATCTGACATTTTATTATTGAAGTTATTCCCTATCCTAAATTGACTGGGTTAGCTGACTCAATCATTATTTAAGCAAGCTATCTGAAGAAATTGAACATATGGATTTGGGGGGGGGGGGGGGGGGGACTAACTGATGATTACTTCAGGAAATTGCTGTGTGAACTGACTACTTACAAATCAGTGCGAAGGACTGTTGTTGTTTGACCAAAGTATTTTACTGAACTGACAAGTGTGTGTGTTTTCATTCGTCAGCCACTTGGTTACGCTGGTCAAGCTGAAAGTTATTTAACCAAACTCAACGAATTTAGAATGACCACTTGTTTAAACAAACATCAAAGCTGATCAAAATAAGCCAAGTGTTGTTAGAGCGAATCTCTGAGAGACCCAAGGAGTCCTTTAGCCTAAAGGGTTGACCCCATTGTGAGCATCTCCCAGGCCCCCCGGGAACAGCAGGCCAGCGAGGGGTACACAAGCAGATTGTCCCGAAGTCGGCTGGGTGGCTCTCCCAGGCACAGGGGCCACCAAAGCGAAGAAGGAGCGGATTGCGAGGCAGCTCCGCCCCTCCCAGCACCAGGACTGGGCCTGGCGCCGTCACACCTCGGAGTAGGGGGGCGGCGTCTTGGGGGGCAGAGACACGGCTTCCTCGTAGGACGGCAGGACCACCTGGGAGGGACAAAGATGAGGGCTGAGGACTGGCCAGAAGGAACCACACCTCTGACCAAAGGGTGCCATGGCTGGCGCACCTGGTGGACCTACTATGTGCCAGGCCTGGCATGCACCCCACAGGTGCCATTTCTGCTCCTGTGGTGAACAGGTTTGTCTCTGCATCAAGCCCCCTGCGTGTTGGACGACACACACGTTTTCCCTGGGAAAACGTTCTCAATCCATCTGCTTCCAGAAGGATTGGCCCCATCCCTCAGATGGAGCGGGTGGACAAATGACCTGGGCGGGGCCCCTCAAACTAGAATTTCATCCCCCAGGCTGTGTATAATCACTGGTTTGGGCATAGGCTTGTGCCCCAAGCTGGTCCAATCTAACCTGCTTCTGGGACTGCCTTTCTGCTGGGGGTTGCTGAATGGATGGGATGTCAGCCTGGGGATTTTGGCAGCGATTTTGCCACCATGAAGAAAGGGCTGCCTGAAAATGGAGCCCGCACTGAGGAAAGGAGATTCAAAAGATGGGAAGGATCAGATCGCATCTGCATGCCGGGACTCAGCCAGACAGACCTGGGTGAAAGGGGGCCCTGACCTCCAGGAGCGGACAGCAGAGGAAGAGACTTTCAGGTTCTGTGAACTGACACGTTTTCTTTTTTAAGACAGATTACGTTGGCCTTCTGCCACTTGTAACCAAAAAAAGTCATGACTAGTACAATGCCCATTTTACAGATGAGGAAAGTGAGCCACAAGTCATTTAAACCAGCTGCCCTTGTCCCATCACTTCTCCTACCAGCTGTTGCTAAGGGCACCTTTCCCAGCTAACCTGACCCCATTGACAGTCTAAGACTTGATGTCCCCTCCTCCAGGAAGCTTCCCTGACACCCCAGACGAGACCAGCCGCCTCCCCTGCTCCCATGGCCCCTGTACACCACACTGAGCTGCAATCAGATTTCTGCGTCTAGATTCACTCTGGACTATACCCTCCTCTCGAATGGGGTGGCGTCTTAGTTTTCTTGGTACCCCGGGGTTGAATATGAGGCCAAAAAGAGTAAGAGGCAGGAAGTACTTCATGCGTGCCTGCATGAAAGAACCCTGGATTACCAGAGATCTTCAGAGTTCTTCTGGGCCAGCCCTCATCTTACAAGCGGAGAAACTGAGGCACAGCAAGGGAGAGAGACCTCCCCAAATGACAGTGAGTGGCAGAGCCAACACTTCCCGGCACCCCCCAGGCTCACCTTCGGCAGCATCTTGGAGCTGCTCTTCTCCTCGGCCGAGTTCATGCATTTGATGAGTTTGTAGCATCGCCACACGCACTTGAACATGTAGACCTGGAAAAGGCCCAGGTCAGGCTGTGCGATGCTGACCCTCCTCACTGCCCCAGCAGGCCTGAGACAGGTGCTGGGCGCTTCCTGGGGAGCCCCAGCTCACCCCAGAAGGCAGCATCCTGCTGCTGCTGCTCAGACCCCTCTCTGGTTGAGGGGGGCCTCACCTGCCAGTCCTAAGTACTCCAGGTGTCCCCCTTGTCACTACCCCACAGACTCAGCGCAGGAAGGGGCTTTTGGGAAGCTGCTGAGCCACCCTCAAGCCCCCTGCCACTATCCTGCAGACCCCCCTGTCCACCCCGGGGGCCTGGGAGCTCACTGCCTCCTGAGATGGCCAAGCAGATGACAAACCAGTGTAAGCATAGCATCCCATGTTTGTAAGTGCAGAAACTTATACGTGCAGGTGTGTCTCCCTCTCAGGTGTGGTAAGCAGCTGCCTTCTCTCAGCAGTGGAAGGAAGGCCTGGGGAGATGATTCCCGGGGTGGGGAGAGACGTCCCAGGGGCATAAGCAAGGCACAGCGGCCAGCAGTTCCCTCTCTGCCTCCTGAGGAAGGAGAAAGGGTCCTGTCGGCTGGAAGGTCGCCTGCTTCCTGGAGTCTCATGATGGGGACTTAGAGGAGGCACAAATCAATGAAATGAATTACAAAAGAATGAAATATGCATGCCCTGGCCCTGGTCCGAGAGTGTGCGGGAGGCAACCAATCAATGTACCTCTCTCATCAATGCTTCTCTCTACTCCCTCCCTCCCACCCACTCTCTCTTAAAAAATATCAATGGCCAAAAAAATAAATAAATGAAGTATGAAGGGCCAGGGAAAAATCATGTAAGTGGAGGGAGGCCAGTGAGGCAGAGTGAGGGGGCCCAGAGAGAACCCCCATCCAAGGAGGAGAGGGGTGGGGGACAGGGTTGTATGGTGGGGTTTGGGAAGTTGTAAACCCCCACGCTGGTTCCGCCGAGCCTTCCGGAAGGTTCTCGGTGCACATCACTCATGCGCCTGGACTTTGAGGAGAGGTGACAGGAGGGCAGTTCTGTCTCCAGGTGGGATTAGGTGAGGCCCGAGATGCTCGGGGCCTCTGATGACAGGAGGCAGCGACGTCTGCTCACACCCACCCACAGCAAAGGCAGGGAGGGAATGCCGGGTCACGCGGGGCTGGCCCCTGAGCGTGACGAGGGGCCACTCATCTTCTTTCTGCTCATCCGCAGCTTCCCAGTTCCTTCGCTGAGTGTGTGTTACTTTCACCATCCGATCAGAACGCTTTTTGAAAGCCCTTTGACGTTGAGTCAACATCAGCCTTCCCGTGGCTTCAGGCCACAGTGCGGCCTCCCGAGTCCCCGTGAGCGTCCTTCGAGAATCTGGAGGCTGCGATCATGTGCCCCTGGAGCCATCTCTTCTCCAAGGAAATCACCCTGGTTTCCGTGACCCCCTCAGATGGCAGAGTTTTCTTGCCTCTCCATCCTCCTGTTGGCCACCATCTCTCTAGGGACTGGGACCTGAACTGGACTCTGTCCTCTGGTCTGACCACCCCAACTTCCCTCCCCGCCCCCAAACAGCCCCCCGGCCTCGCCGCCCCCCCAGAGCCACGGAGCAGGCGCCGCTCACCTTCAGGATGAGGACGGTGATGAAGGCGACGGAGAAGATGATCATCATCTTGACGAACTGGTTATAAGCCATTCCCTCCTGGCTGGGGAGGTAATTCTGCAACAGATGTGGGGGCCATGTCAGTGCCTCCGGCCACACGTAGAGGAACCACAAACCTGCTCGCCGCACACGCAGGAACACGTGTGGCACAGCCATTCCCCTGGCTGGTCCTGCAAGGGCCCTGGGAGGCAGGTGCTACTCACCATCAGCCCCTGTGACAGGGGAGCAAACCAAGAGAAGCAGATGCAGCTCCTGCCGGCCCAGCTGGCCCTTACCTGTCGGTGCACCCCCCACCCCTGCTGGCGGTGGGCGTGCCCTTCTCTAGAGCAGTCTTGGCTGATAGAACCACCTAATCCTGAATCGCCCCCTCCCCTAGGGGCAGCTCACAGCAGGACTAACTGGTGCCAGGCTGCTGCTCACAGTGGGATAAGCCTCTACGGCAAGCATGTCAAACTCGCGGCCCACAACGAGTATTTTTGCAGTCCAGCCAATGTAACGGTACATAAGAAACATTTTAATAAAAACTTCATAACTTAATTTTTACAATATCCTGTTATACGTAATTATTAATAACGAGCTACAGCGTTCGCTAATGACTGATGACTGTAATCGTGTTGCATTCATTTCTCTTACGCGCAGGCGCACCATTTCTCTCCACTAATACCAGCAGCGAATATTTTAGCAGCCGATGGCCGCGTCATTAGTCTTGTACTGATTTGTTTGGTGCGCGCAACAGGAAATATTTCGCTTTCAGAGAACAAGAAAAATAGGTTAATTTGTACAGTTAGTCAGTGCCTGGTAAGTTCATGTTCAAGAAAAAATATTAATTTTTATTAAAATGTTCTACTGTTTTATGTTGACGATTACTCGTTTATTTCAGCCCTTTGTGTTCAGCATGTCTCTATCGAAATGAACTACGTTTCTATGAAAATTGAAGCTTTTGGTTTTTTGCGGCCACATAAACTTACACCTTGTTTCTTTGGCCCGTGTTAGCCTTTGAGTTTGACATGCTTACTCTATGGCGTTTGCACATGTGTGCACACAGTCATTGACACTCCCCCCTTCAAAACGCGGAGCTCATTTCCCCTCCCTCGAGTGTGGGCCAGACCTAGGGCCTCCCTTCTCTCGGAAAACAGAAGGTGGCAGAGGTGAGGGTGACCTCAGAGACAGCAGTGTTCTCCTTGCTCTGCCCCTCGGACACTCACGGGGGAGAGAGAGCCAGCAGCCATGCCATGAGGCTGCTCAAGCGCCTTATCCATGGGACACAGGCTGCGGGATGGAGGCAAAGGGCTGACAGACACATGAGTAAGCCATCTTTGGGGGGGAACCTTCAGGCCTAGCCAAGCCCTCATCGTCTGCAGCCCCATCTCCATCCCGGTTGGGACCTCATGGGAGACCCTGAATCTGAACAACCCAGCTAAGCCCCTCCCAAAGTCCTGGTCCCCAGCAGCTGAGTGAGATAAGGAGTGGCTATTGTTTTAAGTGGCTGTGTTTGGGGAGAATTGGTCAGGCAATAATAAAAAGATTGTGTTACTTCTGTGGTGCAATTCACACTGCAGGGCTCCCTCTGGGGTGGGGCAGGGCTGCTCCTAAAGCCACATGGCTGCCTGGCTGCTTCCCTGGTCTACCCTGCCTCCCTCTCCTTTTCTAGGTTCTTCCCGAGCACTACCCCTCAGTAAATCACCCGTAAAAGAACCCTCCTCCCACGCTCCACTTCTCAGGAGCCCAGCCCAGCCTAAGCCCTGAGGCACAGAGAGGGGAAGCAACGTGCTCAAGGCCACACAGCCAGCGACGGGCGTGGGCCCTGGGCCCGGACTTACCATGTGGTTCATGGACTTGAAGTTGAGATAGGTGGGCACTTCCATGTAGGAGCTGCAGAGGGTCAGGATGCTCAGGCAGAAGTCCAGCAGCTGCAGGGTCATCACTGGGACCTTGGAGGGGTTCTTAGGGGACAGAGACAAGGAGGAAGACAGGCCACAGTTAACCCCCAACCAGAGGCCCCGGACCTCTGGGGCACGTGGAGGGCCCTCGGCCCGAGAGACTGTCTCGGCTACAGAGTACAGCAGCCCACTAGTCCACTGTACCCAGACAGAAATGGGTGCCCATTGCTCCGATGTGCATGCCAGGGGCGGGTGGCAGACACTGGGACCAGAGCCAGGGTCCTGGCCCTGTTTCCAGGGCCCTTCCACAGCACAGCCCCCCAGTGTTGCAGGGAAAGTGTGGAAAGAAGCTTTGGGGAGCCACCTCAGTGAGTGGCGCCAGCCATCAAGGGCATCCCTCTGTGTGTGCTCAGCGTGGCTCTGTCTTCCTCTCTCTTTAGAACTTGGCTACAAGGAGGGACAAGGCCGGGCCGGGCTGAAGGGGGGCTGCGCCCTTTCCCCTGCTGTGGACGCAGCCTGGCTGGCACCCTCTGTACACTTTCCTCAGTCAGTGCTGCCCGGGTTTAGTGAGCAGATGGGAATCCCAGATCCATTGCACAGAACAAGGAACTCTGGGATGCTCTTCTCAGGGACTTGCTGAAGGTCACCAATGAGGAAGGGGTTCCGGGGGCTCCCCATCTCTGCCTAAGCCCCTCCCGCCTCCCCAGGCTGGGCGAGCTGAGGTTGGGGCTGGGTACTCACAGCCTGGCTCCGGGAAACAAACTTGAGGTAGGCAGGCAGCTCCACGTAGGAGCCCAGCAAGGTGAACAGGCACAGCAGGTAGTCCATGATTTGCAGGGACATGAAGGGCAGCAGGTACTTCTCTCGGTTCTGAAAGGCGGGCCCAGCGCGGTCAGGGCGTCCCTTGCACACTTCCCGGAGCAGCCTGGTGTCCCTGTGCGCCCACTCACGGCAGCTCCCTCCCATCCCAAGTTCTCCCATCCCCCGTAACTCCAGGTGCTGTCCCCTGAGTGACGCTCTGGGGATGGGGAGAAGGCAAGACCCTGACCCTGAACGCAAGGAGCCTTGGTGTCCGGGAGACACAGAACAGTCCCCATCTACAGAGGGAAGTGCCCCTAGGAGCAGGTTCGACTCAATTCCCCTTCAGGAGCTCAACCAGGATGGGCCATTTCATAGATGAGAAGGGATCAGAGAGGACTTCCTGGAGGAGGGGGCACCAGGTAGATGTGAAAGGATGGAAAGGGGGAGGATAGTGGAGGCAGAGGAGCCAGCCTGCACGAAGGCCCTGAGGGGGGAAAGGCCTGCCTGCACAGGCGCTCCTGGGGCCGCTCAGCCATGGTGGGAGCCCAGGAAGGCGGAGGCTGAGCTCCCTCTCCTTCAACTGAAACCAGTGACCTTTGTGGGGCCTGGACCACCTCGGAAGCCACAGGTGGGTCAAGATCACAGAAAAGGTGGTTTTTGGTTTCTCGCGTGGTTGTCTACAATCGCTCAGGAGGTGGCCAAAGCAGCCCAGGCTGAGTCTCAGAGCCTCCGGGGATGACCTGGTCCCTTCTTGTCACCGGGCCCTTTGGCTTTCTGCATAACCCCCCGGGCGCCACCCTGCACAAGGGGGAGCCCATCCCTGGGGTGCAGGGCTGGGAGCTGGCATTAGCCAGGGGGCGATGGTGATGCCTCATGCAAGGTGGGAGCATTCCAACCTGGCACCATACTGTGGCTCCCTGTCCGGCCCTGAGGGTGCCAGGCTACTGTCTGCCCAGGAAGGCCCTGCTTCCGGTCCCGGCTTCCGCCTCCCTGGGGCCGAGGGGCAGCGGTTCCTCTTTGCGGGAAGCTGAGCCACAGCCTCGCTGTCTCATCTACTCCCTGTTGGAACTGAGCTGGCCGCGTCCACACCCTCCCCTCTGCCTTGGCTCCTCTTTGCGAATTACACAGCCCTCTGCATCCCCCCCTCCTCACTCCTCCAAACCACTCTGCCTCTTTTCTCTGCTGAAATTCCCTGCCTCCGTTTGCATTATAAAAGGATGTGGGTCACCAGTGAAGATTTCTAGGGTATAGGTGGGGTCTCCCAAAATACCCACCTCCCACGTCTCAGCAGCCAGTTCTGCCCACCCAGTGGGTGTGACTAGGAGAGGGTAGGAGGGCAGCTGGGGCTCCCCAAGTCCTGGCCGCCCCCCCATGCCCCTTCCCCAACAGGGCTCTCACCTTGACCACACCGACCAGCAGGCTCACACTGATGACAAAGAGCATGGCGATGAGCAGGAAGCTGGAGATCAGGTCAGCTGAGAGGCAAGGAGAGCAGTGAGGGACCAGAGGTGCCCGGGAACCCCGCCGGGCTCCAAGGACCACACTTTGGGAACCATTGGTGTGGGAGCATGACAGTGAACAAAGAAGCCCAGGCCCCACCCTCAGTAGCTCTCAGTCTTAAGAGGCTACAAAGATGCAAACATAGCATTTCGGGGGACACAGCTGAGGTGGAGGAGGGCAGGCCGGGTCTGCTTTAACCAGGGTGAGGACTGGGAAGGCCTCGAGGGGGTGGCCTGTGAACTGAGTGACAAGGCGTTCAGGCAGGGGCCTGAGACAAGGTGTGGTCAGGGCAGCTGGGGCTCGGGGAGCCAGGGGAGCCTGGAGGAAGCCAGGAGGGAGATTCAAGTGACCCCTGTGGCCAGCAGGCCGGCAGGGGCTGTATTCATGCTTTTCTTCTCGTGTGATGGGCAGCCGTTGGCAGTGTAAGCAGGGGAGTCCTGCTGTCACCTTCTAAGCTGGTTAGGTTTGCAAAGTGCCATCCTATCTGCGCCCACACCTGGAGACCCGGGCCAGGCGGTGGAATAGCCCCATTTGCAGATGAAAGATCTGAGGCTCAAAGAGGGGAAGTGGCAAGGCCTCAAACCCCAGCCAGTCTGCCCCCTGCCAGGGCCCCATCCCCTCTCCTTCCCTGCTCCCCTGCTCGTCCCCTGGACCTACCAATCCTGAGGTAGCCCGTCCGGGAGAATTTGCAAGCGGCTTTGCCGTGGGCCACCTCCACGGAGTGCTCGATGAACAGCAAGACACTCATGATCTGGGGGCAGAACAGAGCAGGAGTCAGCCGGGGTCTGCACCGCTCCCCACCAGCCTCTCCCTCCTCACGGGTGTGCAGTCGGGGCCATAAGGAGGGTCCCGGAGGAGATGGAGGGGCAGGGCAGTAGAGATCCTGATTCAAAGCGCGGCCTGTGCAAGCTCATGATCCAGGTCTTCCTCTTCCCAGCTGAGTGAGCTGGGGCAAGTTACGTAACCTCTCTGGGCCTCAGTTTCCCCCTCTGTAAAGGGCGGGTACTGTCGCAGCTACCTTAGGAGGCCCTTAGACCAGTGGTTCTCAACCTTCCTAATGCCTTGAACACAGCTCCTCATGTTGTGGTGACCCCCAACCATAAAATTATTTTCGTTGCTAATTCATAACTGTAATTTTGCTACTGTTATGAATCGTAATGTGAATAGCTGATATGCAGGATGTATTTTCATTGTTATAAATTAAACATAATTAAAGCATAGTGATCAATCACAAAAACAATATGTAATTATATATGTGTTTTCCGATGGTCTTAGGCGACCCCTGTGAAAGGGTCATTCGACCCTCAAAGGGGTCGCGGCCCACAGGTTGAGAACCACTGCCTTAGACCCATGTTCTCATTAAAGTGGTACCTGGGGCTATTGAAGGGCAGCCTTAGAGAGAAGGTGGGGGCTGAGACTGGGTCTTTTCTAACGACAGGCACTGGACATCATGGGGTCTTGGTCTCAGCATCTGAGCACCAGAGAGTTTCAGGTTCACGGAGTCATCAACACAGGCCTGGGAGCATCTGACCCATGAACCCCCTGCGGTGCCCCCCAAAACCCATCCCTCCTGGCCCATCTGCCAAATGAGGACAAGAACAAAACTGCCTCACAGGGTTGCATTGGGGCCAAATGAGATGTAATTCACTCACAGAGCTGGTGGATCACAAGCACTTAGTCTGTTTTCTATCATTATTATGGTTATCCCCCTTGGACTATAGGCTGCTGTGTCTCTCTTGTTCACTGCTCTGGCTGTTTTATTCGGTGAATAAATGAATAGATGACTGGATGGATGGATGGATGGATGGACGGACTAATGAACCCCATCCCCTCAGGGGACCCCAGCAGAGAATAATGGAGAAGGGCACATCTGATGGGCGTGAGTATTGAGGTGGCCCAAGCAACTAGGGAAGTCCAGCCACAAGACTGCAGTTTGAAAGGACCTTGGGGGTCGCCTTGCCCATGCCCTCCACCTTCCAACGCAGGAATCCTGGCTGCACAGCCCCTATTCAAATGCTCCCAGCCACGGGGAACTCAGAATGTTCTGTCTGCGTCCTTGCGGCAGGCCTCTGCCCTGCCCCCACCACTCACACCATCCTCTGGCACCATCCCCCCACAGTGAGAACAAGACGATCTCCTCCGCGCAGTAGGTGTCCTACCTCTATTGATATGGCCTATGATTAGATCGGCTTCTAGGCAGCCCTGCCCTGGCAGCTCATGCTCAGCTGGCAGGCAACCCGACACCACCATCTGTTTCCCCCTGGCTGACTGTGTGGTTATTTTAGCTCAGACGCAGGTCTCGGTGGGTCTCTCTGCCATGTTACATCCTGTTCAGTGGGGCAGAAATGGACAGCACAGAGGAGTAAAGCAGAGCTGGACTCCAGAGTGAGACAAAGATGGGTCTGAATCCAGGTCCCTGTGTGACCTTGGGCAAGTCACTTCACCTCTCCGCTTTCTCATGGGCAAATGGCAACCCCCCGGTCCAGGAAGGAAAACAGTGCATTGTGTTTGCAAAGAACTGAGCTTGGGGCAAACATCACCTGCTCTGGGCTGATTTCTCAGGGACGCATGTGAGCTTACAGGGTTGGTCAGGCAGCACCAGGAGCAGGGGCCAGGGGCCGGCCGGGAGCTCGCTCCAGCTGCCCCTCCACCTGGGTCACCAAAGAGGCTTTGTCTCCCCAGGAAGGTGAGAGCAGCCCAGAGCGGAAGGCAGACTTGGCGGGGCCTGCGGCTGGCACCCATAAGAAACAGCCCCGAGAGAGAAACGCTGCTTCCTCAGCCCCTCTCCTCCCAGTTTCACCTTCAATGAAAGAAAGAGAAAGGGAGGCAGACGACAGCTCGGTCTAGGACAAAGCAGGGAACAGGGCCCCGTGAGGTGCAAGCAGAGCCCCCCCATCCCTGGGCGTGTGCAGGCAGAGCACAGATGACTCACAGCTGGGCTTAGAAAGGCCCCTAACTTTCCACGGAAGACACCGTCCCCCATCCAGGTGCGGCACACGAGGCTTTTCGAAGTCCCGAGAACCCAGGCTTGTCTGAGATCTGGAACGAAGCTCAGAATCAGACCATCTCAGCCTCCAGGTGCTGACAAGAGCCTTGTCTGTTTATTTTATAAGCTCCCTCTGCTTGTTTTATGAACTCAGAGAGGCTAGGTGGCCTGCCCAAGGACACACAGCAAGTTGGGGACAGAAGGAACTGAAGTCCAAGTCTCCCAGTGCTGTCCTGGTGCCTCCCCACCAGGCCTGCAATCCTGCCATTAGCACCCCAATCACCCCTCCTGGAGGTAAGGGAGGGACGTTTGTACAACCTGACTCCACTGTGGGCCACTCACACCGTCCCAGTGATCCTCCCACCGCCCAGTTAATCCTCCCACCCCCATTTCAAAGATGAGGACGGTGAGGCTCAGAGAGGTCTCAGGCTTCCCAGCTTGTCATCTGGAGGGCCAGGATTCACACCGAGGCTGAAGGGTTTGATTCTCACCCCCTCTCCATGGTCCTCCCAGCATCCCCCGCCTCTGGCTCTGTGAGTCCTGCTCCCCGTCCCCTCACCCACGTCAGCGCCTCAGTGGAGTCAGAGAGGGATGCCTGTCTCCTCTTCCTTCTGGAGTCCCCTCCCCCTCCCGCAGCTTGTGTAAGACGCAGCAGCGAGCACCAGAGCAGGACACCCTGCGAGATGGTGCGCCCCCCATCTTCACCCATTTCACCTTCTCAGCATTCCAGTACGAGCAGCATTTGCTGTGTGTCCTTGGGCAGGCCACCTAGCCTCTCTGAGTACCTGGCTCACCTACAGCATTTGCTGGGAGCGGCCTGGAAAAACCCAGGGGGTAGAGGAGAGGATTCTGTCCCCTTTCACCAGATGAAAACCCTGAGGCTCCAAAAGGCAAGAACCAGACTCAGGTCACAGAGCCAAGCAACCTCAGGGCCTGACTCAGACCCTCCGCGGACCCCTAACCTTCAACAAAGGCACCCATCCCCAACCCGGGAGAAAGAGAGGAGACTCCGCAACCTAGAAGGGATAGAGAGAACTTGACATTTATTGAGCAACTACTGGTGTGCTCAGATCCGTGCTCACAGGTTTGCACCACAAACTGCCAAACGCTGCAAGAAGGGCAACATTTTCCCAGCGTGACAGATGAGGAAGTGGAGGCTCTGGGAAGAGAAGTCAGATGCTCTGGCTCATGCAGCCCAGCTGGGATTTGAACCCTGGAACCTGTGCTCCCAGGGCCCAGGGCTCCCTCAGGGCCAAGTGGCTGCTCCGGGGCCCAGCCCCAGGTGCCACCAACCCTCTGCCCATCCTCGCCCAGCCCCGGAGACTCAGAGCTCAGGACACAGCAGCTAGAGCACGACAGGGGGGCCTCCCCCACTGCCTTGCTGCTGTCCTGCCCTAGCCAGGTCCTGGCTTCTCCCTGGCCTCGGTGTTCCCCTCCGGTCAACGAGCAGAGTCAGGGCCACTGGGGCGACTGAACACAAGAGAGTCAGGGCAGTGGAACTTCTGCAAATTGTGGTGCATCACACCCAGGCTCCAGCCCGGAATCTGCTCCCTGCTCATCTGACCGCCCTCACGGCTCCACCCAAGCCTGGAACCAAGTCGTTTGCCGTTTCGGAAAAGTACCTGGCTTACCTACAGCATTTGCTGGGAGCGGCCTGGAAAACCCAGGAGCCCAGATTCCCCAGGCCCTCCGCTCTGCTCACCTCCCTCCATGCCTGCTACCCTCACCCGGTTTCCACCTGGACACAGCACTGCCCTCTCCCTGAGCTCGGAGGGCCTGGCTGGGCCATGACCCACACCTTCCTGGAACAGGGCTTCTCCTACAAAGCCCAGGCAGGCAGCATTCCCTCACCCACTGCTCCTCCATTATAGCATCTTCCCTCTCACTATTCTTCAGTTCTACATGGGGAAATCATGTGGTTAAGAACTGGGTGCTGCAATCAGATGGTCCTAGGCCTAAGCTGAGGTCTAGGCCCTTAAGGGAGCCACTAACCTCTCTGAGCCTCAGTCTCCTCATCTGGGAAATGGGTGTAATAACCGGACCTGCCCTTGTAAGGTTACTATCAGGTCGAATGGCAGCTGGCACAGAGTCAGCACTCCCTAAACTAGCAACGTGGGTCAGTGTTCATTAGCTCATGTGGGTTTTCATTCTTCCCCTTCCAGTAAATTCTCTCTGAGCACAGACCATGCCCAGGCCCTGGGTAAGCCACAACCCTGGTTGGCAGGTGTCACAATCCCCGGGGGAACCTGATAAGTGACCAGTCTGTTCAGAGCCATGACAAGGAACACACAGGAGTTGGGGTCCCTGATGAAGGAGTGATCACCGCTATCTGGGAGGGCTTCACCAACGGGAAAAGCTTGCGCATGCTCCTGAAGGATAAGGAGCCGTTTTCCCGCAGGGAAAGGAAGAGGGACTAGCATGTGCAAAGGCCTGGAGCCTGGCAGTGCAGGTCCAGGGGACTGGGCCGGAATGCCTCTTCCCTGAGATGGTACCGGTGCGGAGACGGGGCTCAGAGAGAAGTAGCCAGCAGCCCACGGTCACACAGAAGTCTGCTGCAGGGCCAGGACTAGCCTCCCTCCTCCTGGGGCCTCGTCAGGGCTCAGGCTGCGTGACTGAGTCAGTCCTGGCCGTGGCCAACCGCCCTCACTGCCGCCCCCGCTCTCCATTCCCCTTTTTACCTCTTCTCTCTGCTTCTCCCTGGTTTCTGTTCCCACTCCCACCCCCACCCTGCTCCTTCTTTCTCAGTCACAAGCACAACTTCCCCAAGCGGAGCAGCGGGCAAGTGGCCAGCACGCCAGGACACGCTTGTCTGTCTTCCTGGTGGCTGAGAAGCAACCAAGGGCTTCAGCTGAAACACAGGGGTTCGAAGGAGGAGAGGGAAATCGGGCTGCGGGGGGGGACGGGGCACTCCTGAACATGGCCACGGCCGTGAGGAGGCAAGGCCACAGCTGAATGTAGTGGAAGAAGTGTGGTCGGGTGGGGCCGGCAGTGGTGACCGTGCTGGGAGGTGGGGACGGGCTTGCGTGTCGCTGGGTTTGGTATGGTGGTCACAGCAACGATCATGTGAGCGGTGATTATAGAGGTGACAGTGGATGTGGCCACGGTGGTGGTGATAAGGTGACGCTGGTGGGTGGCGATTAACTGCAATGATCTCTCTCTCTCTCTCTCTCACACACACACACACACACACACACACACACAGCCTTCCCATGTGACATGGGGGTGGTGATGAAGATGATGGGGACACTGGACCCCTTCATTTGGGGTTCAAATGCCACTTCCTTCTCTAGAAGGTGGGCCCACTCTCTTGGACCTTCTGGGGGCGCAGAAGCCAGCCTTTCAGAAGCAGACAGAGAAACCCCCTCTGAGATTTCAGGGGCTAAACTTGACAGAGACAACCCTCAGTGGGCCCCTGCCGTGTGCCAGCGGTGCGAGGGCACAAACCCGTCCGTGAACTTCTCTGCCTCCTCCAAACAGGTCTGCGAGGTCGATGGTCCCCCCACTTTCCCACGAAGAGAGCGAAGTCAGGCCAGGCTTGTCCTCCACGCCCCCCACAGATAACACAGCCTGCAAACCTGGCCCCCAGGGCACACCCTTTCCTGTCCTCGCCTGACCCTCCCTGGGAGGCCTGGGGCTGAAGGGCTCCTGCACGGGGTGGCCTCATCACTACTGTTGTCAACCTCAGCCTGAAGCTCAGTCTTCTCAACCACCCAGGCTCACCCTGTGTCCCCTGGGCACCCCCCGCCCCAAGTTTTCTGGAAGGAGGAGAAGAGAACCAGATGCGTCAGCGGCAGGAGGAAGCTCCCCGCCCCCACCCCCTACTTCCTGTCGCAGCTAATCAGGGGGGCACGGGGTGGGGGCCATTCCCCTGCAGCATTATCTCCGCAACCACATCCCCAGCAGCCCAGATACCATCGCGACGCCCCCTCCCAGAGCGGCCACCTCACCTGCCCAGAGCCTGCTCCGCTCCTGGCTGCCGCCTACTGTCCTCCCATCTCCGTCCCCTCCACCTGCCGCTTTACTCCCCTGGGCCGCAGTCCCCGCGTCGGCAG
This sequence comes from Myotis myotis, assembly GCF_014108235.1. Taxonomy (NCBI): domain Eukaryota; kingdom Metazoa; phylum Chordata; class Mammalia; order Chiroptera; family Vespertilionidae; genus Myotis; species Myotis myotis. Next base: position 18,140,954 of record NW_023416324.1, read on the forward strand.
AACAGAGCAAAGGCCCCCCCTGCGAGTAGAACGGTTGTGAGAGTGGGTGAGGTGACATAGGTCTGTTCCCAAAGTTACAGATTCAGAGGACGGATGCCCCGCAAAAGCACTTGTGTGTAGACCTCCGGCCCCAGGTCCCCGTGGCAGTGGCCGCTCTATTGGTAACTGCCCCAAGCTGGCAACAACGCAACATTCCCCACCCCCATCAGGACAGGCAAATGCACTGTTCTGTGTCCATGAAGCAAAGTACTTGACAGTCGAGGGCAGGGGGGTGAGCCGCTGCACATAGCAACAGCGGGGAAGCTCGCAGACACACAGCTGAGAAAAAGAGCTGCACGATTGCCCGTGTGTGTGGTCTCATCTCTGTGCAGCCCAGGGGCACTCGCATGTTGGGGAAAGTCAGTGGGGCAGGGTAGTGGGGGGGGGTGGAATTAGGGGTCTCTGGGTGCTGGTCCTATCTTATTTCTTTATTTGGGTAGAGGTTGCACGGGTGTGCTCACTCTGTTGAAGTTCATCCAGATGTGCACTGATGATATGTCAATTACACATCAATAAAAGGTCTACAAGAGTAAAATAAAATAGAGAGTGACTGATCTCTCCTCTGGGGCTGAGCCTCCCGCTGTGAGCCCTCCTGGGACAGAGTGGGTGCTGGGAGCTTGGATCCCAGGGACAGCGGGGGCTTCAGCTTCTGAGAGGCGGTAAGTCTTAAGGATTTCTCCCAAAGAGCATGGGAAGGTGCTCAGGCAGAGGGGGTGGCAGGAGAAAAAGCAAACGTGGGTGAGATGCATTCAGGAAACTGCAAGAAGTTTCCCTTGGGGAACTGTGACTTGGGGCGATCCATGTGCCAGGCACACAGTAGGCCAGGAAATGGTAGCTGCTGTGTGGCTGGGCTGGGGGAAGGATGTGGGAGATGCTGGGGGGCACAGGGTTTTCCAAAGGTGTGACTCTGGGGCTGGCAGGGACAGGAGGGAAGCACTCAGGCAGCAGGCCGACTCAGGCAAAGGCCCACGGACCGCAGAGCTCGCTGTGTAGACGACGCTCACCGCTGTGCACCACCTGCAGCTGGGAACAGGGGACAGGAGCACCCAGACAGGGAGCGGCTAGCTCTGGTCCAGGGCCTCCTGGGAAAGCCTGTGCAGGGCCTGCGGCAGCCCGGCGAGGCATGCTTTCTGCCCTCTGGCCTCTGCCCTTCCGGACCTGCCCCGATGAAAGAAGGCAAAATGGCAAGGAACGGGCGCAGAGGGTCAAGTTCCCGGCCCAGTAACTTCCAGGGGCCTCCACATGCTCGGGCAGAGAGTAGGTCATCAAATCTCCTTCTATGGCCGCCACTCAGGGGCCTGACCTGAGCCCCGTCCTCCTCCTCTTCTGTTTCTAGGGAAGTGGCCCGCACCCCGCAATCTATCTAATGGTGAGCCATGACTTCCCTTTCCCATTCAGAGCAAACCGCCCCCCGCCCCCTGACGATAAGCATTGCTCTCCCAGCTGAGCATTTAGGGGAGGACAGGTCCTCCTCTGAACGCCGACACCCGCGCTCCGCCCCCGCCTCGTCCTGTGAGGCAGGTTCTGCTCTCAGGACTATTTGCCCGCATTTTGCAGGGGAAAGGGAGGCATGTCTTCCCCTGAGGGCTCCGTGTTAGTAAGAGCGAGGTTCCCTGAACAAGAGACGCAGACTCCCAGCTGTAAACCGAACGAGCCGCGGGGCCGTGGTGTGGGGCGCAGGGAATGCAGTCACACCATCGCCATCCGCTCGGTGACAGGCCGCCGGTTGCTAGACATCTGGCGGTGACGGCATCCCGGGCACAGCCGTGCAGAGACACTCGCTGGATGCCCGAAGCCAATGCCATACGCATGTCAGCTGCACTTCAATAAAGATTGTTTCAAAGAAAACAGGGACTGGGACAAGGCTCCCGGACATTACAGCTGATGCTCCCCGACCCTGACCCCTCCGCCACCACAGTCTGGAGCCGCAGAAGAGCCCGGCCTCTCTGAGCCTCAGTTTCCGACTCTGTCAAGTGGGGGCTCTGGTGGCAGCTGCCATTCCGGGGCGCTCACTAGGTGCCAGGTGTGTCGGCCACCTGCTTTCTTTGGAGTCTCCGAACGGCTCTGCAGGTCATGGTCACTGACCCCCATGTGACAGGGGAGGAAACCGAGGCTGGAAGGGACACACTGGCCCCGGCCCGCGCTGAGGACTGCAAGGGCGGGGAGCCAGCGGGCTCTCTCTGCACAGCTCCTTGTTCAGCTGCACGCCTCACTGGGCCTTCTGTGCCCCCCCTTCCCCCTCCGTCAAGGCAGGGTCCCCTGGGAGACCAACACAGGCCTCATCGTGACCTCAGAGCCAAGTCCTAGTTCCAGACCACTGCCCCGGCTGCAAATGACAGCCTCACTTCCTGGGAGCTCGGGGACAGGGTGGTGACTGAGAAACCGCGGCCCCCCAGCCCTGCCCTCCGGCCGCAGGCCAGTCCGAGCCGGCCCCAGCCCCTGCATCAGGAGGACCCTCTCCCAGGCTGGTGCCTCCCCCAGCGGAGGCCTTCTGACAGCGGTGAGTCCCTCCAACCAAGGCCACCCCCGGCGACTGGGACCACCACCGCCTGCCATTCCCAGAACCCCTTCCTGCCCTTCCTTTGGGCCTGAGAACCAGGATGCTGGGGAGAGGATGAGGCCCAGGCTGGGGTCTGGGCAGCCTGGCTCACCTCACACAGGTGACTGACATCGTCACTCAGCCCAGCAGACCTGGTGCAGCACGAAGAGCCCCCTTTGCCCACAGTGGGCCCTGCGTGCCTCTCCCATTGGCCTAGCGAGTCCAGCCACCTAGTGGGCCTCCAACGTTTTATAAGCTGGACGGTGGGGTGCACACCCCTGAGATGAGGAGCACAACTTGTTTCCTCAGCCATGGTGCTGGGGAGAGGCAGAGACCCCATCCTACACACACACCCCGCCTCCCCACCCCTGCAGGAAGGGCCCAGAGAGCCAGGCCTCTCGCCCCACACGGGGACATCAGGTGTGGAGGCTTCTGTGCCCCACACGGGGGCATCAGGCGTGAAGGCAAAGAATCTAACAGATCCTCTTCTGGGGCTTTCACCGTCTGACCGTTGGGGCCTATTTTAAGGCCCTAAACAGCTGAGATTTGAAAAGGAGCGCGGCCTCTGTGGTCTGCTCTGACGAACAGCTCTGGGCACTTGCCTGCCAGCTCCCGCCGCCCACTCCAGTGGGGCCACATCAGCTCAATACCTTGAAACGGTTACCCTGGAGACAGGGACTACTAGCCCCATTTAATGGATGAGGAAACTGAGGCCCAACCAGCAAAAACGCCTGCCTGCTCAAGGTCACATCGAGAGTAAGTGATGGAGACAAGTCTGTGATCTCTTCTATCTCAAAGTGGAACAGAGAGAGGAGCCCCTGGAATTCAAAGAAGAAAAAATTCGGGGCGGGGGGGAGAGGCTTCCTGGAGGAAGAAGCTTCATGTGAGCTGGACCATAAAGAAGAAATGAAGGGCATCCAAATACTTGGCCACCCCTGGCCCGTGAGCCAGGTAAAGAGTTCATTTGTTCACTGTCTGGCTTATCCCACACACCTGTGTGCCAGTCGTGGCAGCCTGGAGCAAGGCCCTGCTCACACACACACATCTCCCTGGGGACCTGGTACAAGAACAGAGAACCTCTGTTTGTTCATCTGTAAAATGGGAGCATTGGGCCAAGCAGAGGTCCACCATTTTAGCTATGAAGCCTGAAAGGAGCGAGGGCCTTGGTCCAGTCCCACCACTTCCCACCACCACCCCTCACAGCCACCCCTTCCTCCAGCCCAGCTTGATAAGGTCCCGGCAACACATGGTCTCCCACCTCCAAGCCTTTGCTCAGGCTGTTCCCTCGCCTGGCACGCCCTTTCTTCCCCAACTTCCCCAAGCGAAGTCCTGCCCGGATTTAGCACTCAGGCCTCCTCCAAGAAGCCTTTCCTGAAGGCCAGCCTCCACCAGGGGCTGGGCTAGGACCCCGCATCTGCACCCCATAACCAGCGCTGTCATCCATCAAAGTCACAGTCACAGTTTTTCCGGGACAGACTAGAAGCCCTGGAGGGCAGAGGCCGGGAATGAGTCAGGCCTGGGCCCTGGCCTGGGGCCGAGCGTGGAAAGTGAAGACATGTATCTGTACTCACTAGAGACTCTTGGCCTAACAGAGGCCACCTTGCTTTAGTTTTTCTTTTTCCAATTTAAAAAGCCATACACTCAAGCAACCAAATAAACAAGGTAGCATTGGATTATAACCCAAAGTATAAAATAAATAGCCAGGAGGCCCTGCTGATAAAAACATCAATCAGCCCTTTATTTACATAATAAACGAGGAGAGCTAACAACTGTCCCAGGAGGAATTTAAAATAATTTATGTAGCGACTCTGCCCTCAGGGAGGGGGGCACACCTCCCCCTCCTGGCGTGCGGGCTGTGCACAGTGACTTCCTTCCCACGAGAGCGGGGCGGCGGTGGGGGAGGGGGCGGTACAGTAACTTCACCGTGGAAAAGGCTGTTGACAGCACGCAGCCAGGTGATCAAGGTCAACAGCGATGTGATGCGATGATGTGCTGAGAAGGCACTTTACCTCTGCGGCCTTCCTCCCAAAACACGTCCCTCAAGTCCAGCCGCGCGAAAACGGTCAGGCGAGTCCCTCTGAGGGATATTCGATACAGAGCATGGCCGGGCCCCCTCACCACTGTCAAGGTCACCACAAGCGAGGAAAACCTGAGACACCGTCTCAGCCAAGAGGAACCTAAGGACTAAATGCAACAAGGGAGCCTGGAGGAGCCCCCGAAACAGAACGGGGGCATCGGGGGACAGCGGAGGGAATCTGAAAAAAGGACGGACTTCAGTGAATAACAGGGGACGGTACCAACTCATAACTGTGACCAACGTGCCTTCTTAATGGAAGACGTTGGCAACGAGGGAAACCTGGTGTGGAGTGTCCACAAACTCTAGCCTCTGTTCAAAACTGCTCTGTAAATCCAAGCCATTCCAAAATAAAAGGTTCTTTTTCAAAGCAGTCATGCCCGTGGTGCCAGATGGAGAATAGAGAAAAGCAGACAACCATCAGAGCTCACAGTCCTGTCACCCAGAGAGGACCAGGGCCAGCGCGTCCTCCCCTCCTCGCCCTGTCCTGTTGCTACAGCCTTGAAATCACAGCAGGTGTGAGCTCTCCCCCAGCCAATGTACTTCTAATGGAACTCAAGGTCAGGGAGGGCCATACATCTGGGCAGAAGGATCTTCCAGGGCTCCCCACCTCCGACCATTGACTTAGGCCGGGTGTGGGGTTGCCAGACAAGCCAGGACCAACGTGGCCACTTTAAGCAAGTCCTCTGACTCCCTACCTGAGTAGTTTGGGTTAGAATTCATCTGTGACCCAGCGAATCTTCTACCCAAACCCAGCGAAATCCTGAGGAAGGCCCTCCAGCCATCGGACACCGGGGGGTCCTCCAGTAATAACGCTCCCCGTGACTCCATAGGGGGTAACGCCGACCCAAGGCACCAAGGGCCCGATTTAACCCTCCCCAGCGGGCCCAGTTCTACGAATAGCTCTCAATACGCAGGGTTGTCACCCTTGACTGGCTCCAGATGAAGACGAACTTGGTGGTTGACACATCTGGGCGGTGGCTTCTCTTTTTCCATCCAGATGTTCAAGGCCCTGACAGCACATCTGCCACCGACTGCTGGGTCCAGGAGACGCCCCTGTCCCTGTCACAGAGGGGGCAGGAGGAGGACACCCGCTCCCACTGGAATCCACTAAGGACCGCAGCCCAGAGACGGCTGCTCGAGCCTGACATACGGTTTCCAGGCTTCTACTCATCCCTCCTACTCTAGAACACCCCATGGCTCCCCGTGTCTCACACTATAAAGTGTTTCTCAACTGAGAGGACATTGGCAATGTCGGGAAATATTTTTGGTTAAAAACTGGAGGGTGCTATTGGCATCCTGTGGGCAGTGGCCATGGATACGGCTAAACATCTGACAACAGACAGTTCAGTCCCCACAACCAAGAGTTCTCCAGCCCCAAATATCAGCAGTGAAAGTCCAGACTCTTTCGCTGTCACTCCCAGCCCCTCCTACCTCCTGCTCCCCCACCTGAAGCTGCCAGGTTGGTCTGTGTAGTGTCACCTGCACAAGCCTCTGTCCTTCAGCCTCCACAGCTCTGCACACCCCTTCTCCCCCACCCCTACCCCCCACAACTGAACTCTATGCCTCTGCCAATGACACCACCTCCCAGAGGTCTTCCCTGATCATTTGCCCGCAGATCGTCCTGCTCTGTGGGCGGGCACTGATATTACTTAATGTCACGTATGTCATGTCACTGACGTCATATACAGGTGAGGACCTCAGAAGAAACCCTGAGATCACAGAGCCCAGAGTTTGTTCCTGCCCAGGCGGCCTGCAGGTGGGTTCGGCTTGGCCTGCACGGGGATTGTTTTTCTTTTTACCTCGAAGCAGTCACCAACATGGCACCATCAGAAGATAAGACATCAAAGCTGTGCTCCCTGCTTCTCTAAACATCAGGAGAGCCCCCGCCAGGGCCACATTCCTTCATGGCAACAATCGGCGGAAACAGAGAGCAGCTGCCAGCGTGGACCCGGAGCAGGGCCCAGGCACCGCCCCCCCCCCCCCCCCCAGACACGCACTCCCATGACCTGCCTGGCCCCGGAGGCGCTGGCGTTTGAGACCTCGAGCCAGTCCGTACCCCCTGCACACCCTTCATTGTACAAAGGGAAGCTGAGCCTGGAGAGAAGCTTGTCCAGGGTCACACAGCCGGTCCGTGGCAGAGCCGGGGTGAGGGTCAGGGGCCGCCTCCCACGGGGCCTCCTCCACGGAACCACAGGGATCTGCCGAGGATGTTGCCCAACCTCAGAGCTGAAGGGGCCATAGGACTCGGTGCGGGGACAGCCAGGCTGCCAGGCACTTCGCTCAGAATCACTCTTGCGTTGGCAGAAGCCAGGCAGGGCGACCTCAGAGCGCCTCCCCAAGCCAGTGTCTGGGGGCTGCGGCTTGACTGCAGGTGCACGGGCAGCACACTCCCCGTCTGACACCCTGCTCACAAGGCGGCACTGGCCTGGAGATAACACTCGGCCCCTCCCAAGCGGCCTGGCCTCCCAGAGGTGGCTGTGATGGCCATTCATTGGAGGAGGAACCTGAGGTCCCATGAGGTTAAGCAGGCAGCCCCAGGCTGCACAGCTAGCAAGTCGGGGGGCCAGGACTTGCACCCAGAAACCTGGATCCAGAGGCCGTGTGCACTGAAGAGCATCATCACCCCTCCCAGGCTGGGCTCCTGTGCCTGGCCGGCCTGCCCCCCTCAACAGGAAGCGGGGCAGCCAGGCCTGAGGGCAGAGCAGCCCACCTCAGCCTGCGGGTGCGGGTGTGGGTGCGGGTGCGGCTGGTTTTGAGGAAGCCCTTCCAAGGCTCCTGAGAGACTGTTCCCCACAGGTCATGAGTCACCCTGGGAGGAAGGCGCCTGGGCCTGGGGGGCTGGGCATGGCTTGGAGCTGTGGGGAGGGGGAGGGGGAGGGGGAGAGGTCTGGATAGGACAGAATGGAGCCCCAGACCTCAGCCACTAAGATGGGGGCCTCTGGCCCCGGGGGCTCTGACTCCCCCAGAGTCAAGGCTCCACACCGGGCAGGTGCACACCAGCCTCCAAAGTAGAACCGCAGGGCCTGCTCCCCCCTCGGGATGCCCCCTGAGAGACTGCGCCCGGCAAGCCCCCTGTTCGTTAGCACCAGGCCACAAGTTTCCTGAGGAGAAGGCCGTGGCTGGCAGAGCTGTAAACTAAGAGGACTCCTTCCTTCCTCCCACGAGGAGCACAAAGAGAGATTCCCGCTGGTTAGCCGGCAGTGGCGGGGAAGAGCGGGCCATGCCTGTGCCTGGCCCCACGTCCTGGCAGCACTCCCAGCCCCCGCTTCTCCCAAGAGTCCTGGCTCCCAAAGCACTTTCCCTTCTGGGGTTCCGTCCGCACCCGGTCACCTGGTGGCTGCTTTCCTGTCCCATTTTACAGAGGGAGAGACTGAGCTTCGCAGAGAGTGTGAGTTACGTTATCTTGTGACAAGGACCCCTCCTTCCACCATTGTTCTGCTCAGGGGGCTGCGACAGGGTCCCCTTCCCGCCTTGGACAGGGAGGGAGGCTGACACCCAAGCAGGAGCCCACAGAAAGGTGGTGAGCAGCGGCCGTCAGTGGCTGTCCAGCTGGAGGGCTCAGGAGACCAGCCCACCCCCACCCCCCCCCACACACACACACACTCCCTCGGCCGCCCTGGGCCTGCCCACACTCACCACGTGGTAGATGGCCAGGGCGGTGGTGGCGATGCGGACGTTGAAGCAGCAGCAAGTCTGGCGGACGGCCGTGCTGGGGGCCATGGTGCCGCTGTCCCCTCCTCCGAGGCACTGAGGGGAAGAAGCCCAGCTCCCAGAGCAGGACAGAAAAGGGGAAGCTGCCGCTGCCCTCCTCACTTCCTTCCTGCCCCTCAGACAGGCAGGGGCCCGGTTGTCACAATGGGGCGGGGCCGCTGGGAAGGGCCACAGCCTGCCTGGGAGGGGAGGCAGCTGGCCCCTGCCACTCCCAGAGGGGGCTTCCCGGGAAGGGCAGACCCTGCACCGTCAGCACCTGCCCACCTTTTCGAGCAGCTTCGCCCGTCCCGTGTGCTGGATGCTCACCACCACCCTCAGAAGCAGGAATTGTAACCAAGCCCATTTCCAGATAGAGAGACAGAGGTCCAGAGAGGTCAGGCGTTCACCTAAAATCACACAGTCGTTCATGCTGGTGGTAGAATCCACACCCAGGTCTGCAGGCTGCAAAAGTAACTATTATCTACTCATCCCTGCCTGCTCCAAGCCTGCGCCCGGGTTAATCCTTTCGTCCTCACCTCCGCCCTTGGAAGGAGGTGCTCTTATTATCCTTGTTTTACAGATGAAGAACCTGGGGCACAGAGATGGGAAGGGATTTGTCCACAGTCACACAGGAGCCCGTGGTGGGATGGAGACTTGAACCAGAGCTCACTGTTCCGGAGGCTGCCCCTCCAGCCTCCCTGCACCCTCAGAGAGAGGGGTGATCTTCCTGAGCCATGTCCAACCCCGAGCAGAAGAATAATTACTAAGCAAATCTTCCCACTGTGTGTCAGGCCCTGGAGCTAGGCTCTTCCTACGGCTGGGTTAGTAAGGCCTCACAGCAATTTGGGAAACCTCAGCCAGCCCACCCCCTTGTGGGCTCAAGGCCCCCGTGATCACATGCAATCAGGGATTTTTTTTTCACCTCACTCTTTGAAAAGGTTGAAATTAATAAACCATGACTTTAGGGAAGCAACACTGGGATCTATACTCCCTCTCGGATGAAAAATGATCCATATTACAATAAGGGAAGGGAATAGGGGGCACTTGCAAGATGCCTGAAGGAAGTCTACTCTGCCCAGAATGCTGACTGAGCTCACTGGCAAAGTAAGACTTCTGGTGGAGAACCCTCCAGGACCTACCACGAAGCCCCGCCCACACAGGAGATTATGGAGTTGGGATTAGCCACTACGGCCGCCCAACATTTCTGCCTCAGGAGAGGTTATGAAAGGTCTCTAAGCTTCCCTCCCTGGACAGGAGTTTCTCTGCTGGGTCCATAAAACTCGTCTGGTGGACTTGACCAAAACTTTCTGCTTGCCACGAGGCCAAGGGGGTCTGCCAGCTCGGGGCTCCTGCAGATCCCTTCCCTACTTCGTTCTCAAGCCTGCACATTTTTCATCGTAGGCTTTGCTGACACCAGATATTGTAGGAAGGTGGTACAGTGTCATGGTTAAGCACGTGGACTCCAAAGTTCACGGCCCAGGTTCAGATCCTGGCCCCTTCTGGCTGGGCAGCCAACACAGCAAGAAAAGTCCTACTTTGCCCAAGAGCACGGGGACCAGAGAGCCTGGAAGTGAGGAAGGAGGGCCAGCAGGGCCCTGAGGGGGTGCTGAGCCGTCTGGATTCAGTTGTGCTAGAAAGCCCCTTGACAGTATAACAGCAAAACAAATGATAGATAGCTCTTGATAATGTTACGATCTGATGAAACGGGAGCCGGTTTGGAGCCAGTTCCCAAAGAGAAGGCTGAAACCCAGTGCTGGTATGTGAGACTGTGGTATGTGGTATGCGGACGACAGATTCGTTTTAATGTGCATCTTAAGAATACACATAACCAGCTCATGAATTCTGTGATTTTCCATGTATGGGAATAATACAAGGTCTCATTTTAAAACAGATGTATTTAAGTTAAAAAAAAAAAAAAAAGCAATAAGTTGATTCAAAGAAAAATATCACAGCAACCGTAGGCCAGGAGGCAGGCAGGTGCGGCAAGCAGCCATGGAGGTGCAGTGGGCATCACCGGTTTAGGAATCCTGGTGGGGGAGAAATCTCACAGTAGCTGTGTGATCGCAGACAAGATGCTTGATCTCTCATGGCTGTTGTTTCCACATCTGCAAAACAGAGGCAGAAGCTCCACCTCGGTGACAATGAAATGAGGTCATGTGCAAACTCAGCTTGTTTCTTTCCTCCCTTCCTGGCCCACCCTGCTCCCCTCCCCACCAACCCCCCTCAGGCTGCGGGAGGTAGAGCTGGGATTGAAACCCAGATCTGCCTGATGCAGTCCCAGGCCACGCCTCCAGGAGGGGCCAGTGAGCGTGAGATCAGCCTCTTCCTGAGCAAGTGGCGTCTCCTGGGCACTGTCTCACTCCCAGAAGCACAGTTCCGACAGATCACTTGCTCCTGCTGGGTCACCGGCCTCCAGAACAGCTGGTCCCTTGATGGCGACCTCCATCACTTTCTAAGGACGGAAGCCCCGCCCTCTTTATTTTCATCGCTTCCAAGGAAAGAGATGAAAGGAATAGCTGTTATCCCAAAGGTCAGGCCCTTGACCAAGACCACTGTGGTATGCAGAATACAGAACCCCCCCAAAGACACCCACGTCCTAATGGCTGGATCCTGTGAACATTTGTTGCCTTACCTGGCAAAAGGACTTTGCAGGTGTGGTTGAGTAAAGGGTCTTGAGATGGGGAGACTGTCTTGGAACATCCAGGTGGGCCCAATGTAGTATAAAGGGTCCCCGTAAGTGTAAGAGGGAAGTGGGAATAGCAGTCAGATAGAGATCAGAAGAGGCTAGCCTGCTGGCTCTGATGAGGGAGAAAGGGGCCCAAAGCCAAGGAAGACAGGCAGCGTGTAGAAGCCTGAAAAGGAAGGAGGTATTTCCCCCGTCCGAAGGATTGCAGCCTTGCTGACACCTTGATTTTAGCCCAGTGAACCCCATTTTGGGTTTCTGACCTCCAGAACCATAAGATAATACATTTGTGTTGTGGCTAATTTGTTACAGCAGCAACAGCCAACTCATACATCTCCTCAGCCGAATCCATAGTGGAACCCAGGTGCCTCTGACACTAGAGTCCAAGCCCACCCCACAGAAGCCACAGTCCCCATCCTGACAAGCACAGCCCTTGACCTCCTCACTGTGTGACCTTGTACAAGTTGTGGACTTTCCGGACCCTCAGCTTCCTCCTCTGTAGGGTGGGGGTAAAACCATCTCATGGTCTGTGAGTATTCAATAAGAAATTGCCTTTGTGGAGGGGGGGTGGGGTGCGGGCAGGGAAGTGCCCCTTACTCCTGTTCTGCCGTCTTCCGTTACAAATGACACGCCTTGAGCTCCTCTGGACTACTTTTTAAACTCTCTTTCTTAAGTGGTGGACCTTTGGAAACTTCAGACCTCCCGAAGTTCTCAAGATAATTGGGAGGATATGTTCCCCATCTCCAAGGTCACAGCCAGGCGGAGTGGAATTGCTTATGAAACTGTCCTCCTAACGCAGTGATGGCGAACCTTTTGAGCTCGGTGTGTCAGCATTTTGAAAAACCCTAACTTAACTCTGGTGCCGTGTCACATATAGAAATTTTTTGATATTTGCAACCATAGTAAAACAAAGATGTATATTTTTGATATTTATTTTGTATATTTAAATGCCATTTAACAAAGAAAAATCAACCAAAAAAGGGAGTTCGTGTGTCACCTCTGACACGCGTGTCATAGGATCTCCATCACTGTCCTAATGGTTGCTTCTGACCAAGGAGGCTTTCAAAACCCACTGGCTTCAGGAGTGATGTGCATCTCCAAGAAAGGCATCTTTAATCAAGGCAGTCCGTCCTTCTGGCTGTTTGCTTGTGTAATGATTTGCCGCAGTGGCGCACGCACGTGTCAGCAGGCGTCTCTGTGCCTCAAAGGAAGTTACAAGTTTTCTTTGTTAAGCCAGAGCATCACCGGAACTTCCCTCTTCACCCACATGCCTGGAGGTAAAAATAAACCCACAGCTCGGCCAAGTTTCAGGCTTAAACAAAGAGCTGGACCGTCCTGTGTCCTTCCCCGGAGCGGGGTCTGGCTGAGTCGGGCGCGGCAGCAGGAGCGTGTCGACCGACCAACCGACTGCTGCTGCGACTGTTTCTGTCCTCAGCTCAGCCCTGTCCCAGTTCCTAGCTCAGTGGGGCCTCCCCTGCCCCAGCCCAGATGGAAGGCAGCCCTGAGGTGTTGAGCTGTGCCTGGCAGGCCCAGGAGGGCAGTGACCTGCCACCGGGCGGGCACACGGCTGATCAGCAGCAGCAGGAGACAGCGGGTCCTGCTCAGGGACAGCTGCTGGGGAGGCATGTGAGTGGTGCAGCCACGGGCAGCTCCAGGCCTCTCTTCCCTCTGGAGCTCCTGGGGGCCCCTGCACCTTGCTCAGGCCGAAGGTCAGCTTCCCGCCAGACCACTGGCATTCCCTGGCATTCCCTCCTGCCGCCCTCACCGCCTCACTCCCACCTTCGACATTGGAGCGGTGGCCTGGGAACTGTGAGGAATCCCACAGCACTCCCTGCCCTTATCCTGCCCCCAACCTCGCGTGCCCACCAGGGGCGGGGGCCTGAGCATGAACCCTCGGGGTCCCTCCCCTCCTCTCCTGTCCCTCAGAGGGTCAGCCTGGCAAGAACGGCCCACAGGCCTGGGCTTGGGGACAGCAGGCCCTCCAGTCACCAGCCAGTCAGGCAGGGCCCCCGAGGCTGTCTGTCCGACACCCCATCAAGGAGGCCGCCTCTCAGTCAGGGGTTGAGCGGTCACTGGCTGCCCCCGGGGCCACACCGCACCATATACCGGGCTGTCCAGCACCATATACCGGCTGTCCATGCTGTCGTGGCTCTAGAAGCAGAGGCGCCTGGTCAGCGTGGCTCAGTGGTTGAGCCTCAACCCAAAAACCAGGAGGTCAGGGTTCAATTCTGGGTCAGGCCACATGCCCGGGATGAGGGCCTGATCCCCAGTGTGGAGGCGAGCAGGCGGCAGCCGATCAATGCTTCTCTCTCATCATTGATGTTCCTCAATCTCTCTCCCCCTCCTTTCCTCTCTGAAATCAATAAAAATATATTTTAAATAAGAAAATAAATAAATGAAGGCAGAGGCCCCTGGGCAGGAGGCCGTAGCGTGATGGCACCTGTTGGAACGGGCGCTGTCGGCAGGGAGCAGAGCGCGGACCGGAGCTGGGAACGCCCCTCCCCGCCCGCGGTGGCCCCGCCAGCCTCTGCCCGGCTGCAGCGCTCTGGAGCGGGCACTGCCATGCTTGCCCAGGCTGCTACGAAGACCGGAAGCCCAGCGCCGCCCTGCTGCCAGCTGCTCACCCTCCCGGAGCGGCACACCTGCCCGTGTAAGGATGAGCTCATGGGGGCATTTCCCCTGGAGAGGGGATTTTCACTTAATCAAATAAAAACAACAACAACCACAAACAACAAAAGTAAGAGGCCTGCTGAGGACCCTGTCCCTGAAAGAGGTTTGATAAAGGAAAGAACGGCAACGCGCCACGACCGCACTATTCAGGGACTTCGAGGAAATCTGCGGTGACCCCGATGGAAAGTGGACAGGCTCAGCGGGGCCTGCCTCTACCCTTTGTCCTAACTCCCTCTTCCTGCCCGGAAAGCAGGCACAGTGCCCAAAGGGGCGGCAGCCACAGCCAGTAGGAAGCATGAGGACAAAGCCACAGCCTCAGGGTCCAGGGGGAGAGACGGACAGAGAGGGGGCGCTGACGGCCTCATGCAGCCTCAGCTGCCGCTCTGAACCCCCTTCCTGGGATATGTGCAAGGTGAGAAAAGGAACCCGACCTAGACTCCTGGCTTCATCTATCCATTCAGCAAGAGGACCGTGTCAGCCGCGGGGGCACGACAGAGGACAGGATGGACAGGTCCCTGTCCTCACGGGGGGGGGGGGGGGGGGGGGGGCGTTCTGGTCGGGGAGGCAGAGGACCCACATGAACAGGGCACGTCAGCAAGTGCCAATTCCCAGTCGCTGCTCCCACGCCTCCACCAGCCTGGCCTGGTCTGGACTGGAGAACAGACTCCCTGCAGGGCTGGGGGACACCCACTCTCCCCTCCGCCCTCGGTTTCCCTGCCTGTCACTTCAGGGAGTGGTCCCCTTGACCAGGCCCCGGGGCCAAGCAGGTTACTTATTCTGAGCAGCTGGCCCCAGCGCCTGGAGCCCCTCCAGCCTGACTGGATGTTGCTGCCCTCAAATTCCTTCGTGCTGGGTAAACAGCTGGGAGGCCCCTCGGCCAGCCCGGTCTCCTGACTGCAACCTTTCAGGGCTGCCAATAAATCTCCAACAACTGCTGAAAGGCCTGTCCCCGGCCGGCTGCAGGCTGAAGAGCCCGATTGTGGCCAAGTGCTCTCCCTGCCAGCCCTGGGCAGGGCCCTGAGCAGGTTGAGAAGCCGAGCCACGAGGCTAGGCGGTACCCTCCCGCTGTCCCAGGGCCACCAGCCCTGCTCTGGGTACCCCAGCTGCCCCTTGCCCCAGGCCCAGGTCAGTCCCTGGTCTCATGGTCAAGGGAAGCTGAGTCTATTCCCCGGTCCTCATCGGAGAGTAGAGGGTGCACATGCTGATCTGACAGGTGGCTGCGTCATCCGTTTACTCGTTTAGCAAGCATTTATTGTGCACCTACTGTGTCTCAGGCCCCGTGCGAGGCCTTGTGCATAGAGCAGGGAACAAGACCACGATCTTGCCTGCAAAGGGCCGCCGATCGAGCAGGGTGCCCGCTAGATCCCAGCCCCGACTCAGAAAAGTCAGGGCAGGGGCCTCCTGCACCGTCACGGGGGCCTAGAGGCTGAGCAAGGCTGGTCCCCAGGTGGCAGCCCCAGTGAGCCGCCAAAACCCAGCTGGGTAAGACAGCAGCCAGTAATAGTCACAAAACTAGTAACAGCATCGCAGGGACAGGGGTAACCATTCTGGCTCTTAGTAAGAAGAATAATCGAAATGAAGCTGGTGATCTAAAAATAGTGGGCCCCTCCGTTAGACAGGAATCAGGTGTAGGGGAAGTCCACAGACGCTGCCAGGGACAAACCCGGGGTTCACACCCCACCTTTGCCCATGGCAAGCTGTGTGACTGAGAGCCGGTCTCACCGGCTCCCTCAGTTTTTTCATCTGTAAAGTGGGCGTAACAGTAGGTCGGCCTTTCTTGCAGAATTACTGTGAAGATTGAGACGATGAAGATGATGCACTGGGTACATGGCCTCTGACGGATCTACTCTCCCCAACTCAGCACCGTTCCCCCTGCCAACCACACTTCCTAAAGGCTGGTTCTGGATGAGCCCTGTATGGCTCAAGAACTTTCCGTGGCTCCGTAGGGCCTGCAGGATTCATTCTTTGGCACCACTGATCAGGGGCCGCACCACCTGCCCCTCCCCAGTGACGGCAAGACCTTCTCTAAGGCAGAGCTCTTCCGGATCCCACGCAGTGGGGCAGCCACGAGCCCAGAGCCCTACGGGGGCACAATCCACCCCCCCCAATACCTTGGCCAAAAGGGCTTGGGGTACTAGACCTGAAGTTGTCACTGGTATCACCAGCCCTCAGGCCCACCCCAGTTCCCCAAAACCCCCTTGTGCTGGAGGGAAACGTGGGGGTGTTTGTGGTTGGCGAAGTGTGCTATTTCCCATCGGGCTAATCTGATGTTGACATTTTCCACCCCACCCCACCCCACCCCTTGGCGGCTTTGCTAAGCAACGCGGCTATGATCTCCTTCGAGGAGGTGGGACGGAGCCCTGCCCCCCTGGGGGTTCCCAGGAATGATGGAGGGCAGTGATGGTGTCCAGGGGAACAGAAGGGGCAGCATCACTGGCCCCCATCATCCCTGGGAACCCCCAGGGGTTACAGAACACCTGTGGAGGGTTGGCCTTTCGCATGCACGGTCCCATTTTAACTCTGTGAAGGGACTGGGTGTGTCCCCATTTTACAGACCAAGAAACTGAGGCTTCCAGTGGTGAATTGGTTTGCCCACTTAGAGTTGGGGTTCAGGCTTGAAACCTTCATAGCCTCCACCACCCCACAGGACTTCCGGACACTGCTCCGGACTGAAAAGCAATGCTGAGGTAGGTACAGGGTGCAGACCTGCTCTGCCCTCTCCACCCCTTCATCCATGATGCCTGAGACTCTCCCATCAGCCCTGCTTCCTGCGGGTGAGGCAGTGCCCTTGCCATTCAATGTTTTACAATTAGTTTTGAATAGATAACAACTGCACATGGTATAAAATTGAAAATACACAAAAAGATACAGAGTGAAAAACTGGTATCATTCCAACCAGTTCAACAGCTACCCCAGTACCCTCCCCTGGGGCAACGCTAACACCTGGCTGCTGGTGTTTCTTTCCAGGGGTTTTTACGCATATACATGCATATCATTATACATCTCATTACTGAAAATGGTAGCACAGCCAGGCCGGTGTTGCTCAGTGGTGGAGTGTTGACCTATGAACCAGGAGGTCACAGTTCAATTCCCGGTCAGGGCACGTGCCCAGATTGGAGATTCAACCCACAGAAGGGGGTGTGCAGAAGGCAGCCGACCAATGCTTCCCTCTCATCGTTGTTTCTATCTCCTTCTCCCTCTCCTTGCCTCTCTGAAACAATCCTATATAATAAAAGCCTAATATGCAAATCAACTGAATGGCGGAAGGACCAGTCACTATGATGCACACTGACCACCAGGGGGCAGACGCTCAACGTAGGAGCTGCCTCCCACCCGCAGGCCCCAACCAGCGATGGCTGTGGGGGGCGGGGCCGGTGAGAGGGCGGCACCAGGCCAGCCAAAGCGGGTGCCAGTGGGGGCCCCCCATCACCCTGCCGGTCGCCCCACAGATCAGCTCTGATCACCGGCCAGGCCTAGGGAGCCTACCCCTGCACGAATTTCATGCACAAGGCCTCTAGTGAAAATAAATTCTTTAAAAAACACTAGCATACCTTATACAAGTTTGGAGCTTATTCCATTTAAGCATATAAAGAGTGCTCCCCTTCTGTATGATGGCTGCATCGTCTTCCTTGGAGTGGCTACCTCATAACTAAGTAAATTTTAACCAGTGGGTATTAGACTAACTCCAATTTTGCAATTACAAACACAACAGCAACTGATCTCATTGTATGTGCACCACTCTCACGTTTGAGTATATGTGTGAGATAAATTTCTTAACAGCAGAATTACTAGCATGTGGAAGACTACAAGCACGTTAAAGAATACTGACAAACTGCTCTTCAGACGTTGTACCAGTGTGTACTCCCACCAGCCCTGCTAAAGAGTGCTGTTTCCCACATCCTCACCGACTCTCTGAGTTATCAACCCTTTTTATCTTTACCAGTATGACAGATGCAAAGTGGCTTGCACTGCAGTTCAGTTCATGTTACCAGTAAAGTTAAGAATATTTTCATGTGTTTAGAAGCTATTTGTATTTCCTCTTCTATAAACTTTGCCCATTTTTTTTTCCCTTTTGGCTGGTGATCTATTTCTTATTGATTTTAAGGTGCTCTTTACATATGAAAGAAGTGAACCTCTTGTTGGTAATGTAAGTGGTAAGTATTTTTATACAGTTTAGCCTTTGATTTGCTAGGTGGTTGGGTTTTTTTTCACCATTTTTAAAAGGTACTTGAATTTATTGATATCTGAAGTTATAGTATCTGTTAAAATGTTGGATTATAAAAATATTCCTCAATGTTTTTTCTAGTACTTTTCTGCTATTGTTTCTGGATCATTCCCTCTTCTGACTTACTGATGTGTCCTGGTTTGTACCATTTTTCAGGCCCTGATTATGCCGTTTCTTCATCCTGCTTGTGTGTTGGGTCAGGAGTGGAGACTTACTCAGCAGGGGCGAGGCTGAGCACAGAGTGACTACCCGTAGATATCTGCCCACAGGCCACCTGGGTTACTGGAAGGGAAAGGGTGCAGATCCAGGAAGCCAGGTGCTGTGCTGGGAAGAGCTGGGAGATGGGCATGAGAGGAGAGGTGTGTACAGAGCCCCTGCCTTGTAGGACACTCTCTTACCTTCACAACCACCCAGTGACCCTGCAAGACTGGATTGCCTCCCTCTCCCATTTTACAGGTGAGAAAACTGAGGCTTTGAGAGGCTGAGTTATTTGCCCAGGATCCTACAGCCAATAATAGGCAGAGCTGGGACTCAAGTGCTGGCCTGGCGTGAGTAGGAGCTGGTTCTCAGTTTCTATGGAACTGAAGGGCCTTGGGGAGGCGGTGTCAGGGTGTGGACAGTGGTTGGCGGTCAGTGACCTCTCCCTCGTGGCGGGAGGGTGGAGGGGAAGCAGCTGGAGCTGGGAGATAGGAAGCCGGCAGCCACAGATAATGAGGAGGTGGGCGGCCGACGCACGCATCCTGGCAGCTGGAGCTGAGACGCAACCTCCACTAGCCCAGCACCAGGGCTCGAATAGGGACCGTGCGACTCCCAGTCCCCGCCGGGCCCTCTCCCGGCTTCTCAGGCCGCACCTCAGAGCACCCCGGGGGTATTCCCCTAGGCCTGGGTGCTGTGGGCCCAGCCAGGCTCCCCTCTCCACCGGGGTCAGAGCTTCCTGTGGCCACACGGTACGCTGATCTCGGTGCTGTTTACTTTGAATGCCTTCATGCCGGGCATGCTCCCCAACTGTCCACAGTCCTCCCCTCTCCCTGCCACCCCGCCTCGGCTCACCTCACACATGCGCCCTCTCCACCTGGCCCCGGCGACTGTGGAGCGTGAGGACCTGAATGAGCGTCAGGCGCACGGGGGGCCGGTGGACAGTGGCAAGGAGTGGGGGTCGTTGAGATAAAGGAAGAAGGAGGCCCAGGGCAGGACAGTAACATCCCAGAGCTGCACCCAGAACTGGGCAGGACCAGGCCTGGAACCGGGAGTCCTGGCTCCCAGTCCAGGGCTCGCTGGCCTGCCTCCCGCTGCCTCCCTCCCGGAAGCCACAGGCAAAAGCACAGACACCCGAAGGGAAAAAAATGGAAAACACAGGTGATGGCTGGCCCTGCCACTCACACTGGGACCCAGGGCACGTCCCGGCCCCTTCCAGGCCTCGGTTTCCCCGTCTGCACAGAAGGCGGCTGGATCAGCAACATCAGGCTCCCGTGAGTGCCTGAGGCCGCTCCCCTCCCCAGGCCGCGGGGCCAGCGCATTCCTCAGGCGTGTTCTGCACGAGCTAATATTGACCCAGGCTGTCGCCCTTGGCCGCGCGCAGGGCTGTGCTGGCTCTGGCCGCGGTGCCTGGCCCGGAGCAGGCGCCAGGTGGAGGACAGGAGCCTCGCGGGGCCAGGCCGGGGGCGAGGCAGCAACCACCAGCCGCCCGGGCACAATCCCACGACACCCACACCGGCTGTTAAAGCGTCCAGTGTGCTTTTTTTAAAAACGAGAGCTGCCCAAACACGGTTATAAAACGTCTGGGGTATTTTTTAACATTGCATTTCATAAATAAACTCTTCTCACACACATATAACATGCACGCACGTGCACTCACACACGGTACAGTAACTGTATGTTCTACCTCATTTGGGAATCGCATGGAAAACTTAAAATTAGGCCCTTCTTTTAAGAAATGGCCAATGCCAGGGTTGGGCCAGGGACCGAACAAGATTAGCCCAGAACACTTTTTTTCTACCAGAAAGTAAGGAAATACTCAAAGAATGATGGGGACACGCGCCCCAGCAGGAAGGGGCTCCCGCCAGCCCCTTTTGAGCATCAAAATAAAAAATGATAGTTATCATCCATTGACTGAAACAGGACACAAGAAGCCGTACTGACATGAATAAGTGAGCAAATGAGTTAAAAGTCCGCTGAGGAATGAGCCGCTCACATTGTCTCGCAGCCCCTCCGTGCCATGCGTCCACGTGGCCAGGGGGGTGGGGGCACTGCACGGTGGGGCAGCCTGCAGCTGGCCCAGACCAGGAGTCCCGGGGAACCTCACCAGGAGGGGGAGCAAACTCACAGCAGGGGCCCCTGAGGAAGCAGGCGGAACCGGGCACCTTCTGTGGCCGCTCAGCTGAAGATGCCCAGCTCGAAGCTCATCAGAGGGAACGAACCCCAGAGGAGGTGCCCTCCGGGGCCGCTGGCCTGCCATTCAGCGGTGTCAGGGCTGTGAACGGCAGGACTAACCGTCCCGGGCTGCACGACTGGGGGGACAGCACAACTCAGGGCAAGGACACTCCCGGGACAAAGGGGAACGCAGACGGAGCTCGAGGACAATCACAGAGATGTGTCACCGCCCGTGTCCCTGTGGGTGGGAAAGGGGCACTGACATGCCCAGGGCGGGGTTCGCCATGCCAGCGACTCCCCTCCGAGGGGCGAGGGAAACAGTTCTCGCCTGTCTTCGCAGCCTCACTACATGTGCTTGAGATGGTTAGGAAATAAGAGGGCGGCGTGTGTGTGTTAGAGGGGAGGGGGGGTCATGAATCTCTAAGGTCCCAGCTAAGATGCCCAGAAGAAGCCGGCTCCTCCGCCTCATCTCCTTCCTTCAAAGTCCATCCAGCAAATGAGATGAGACAAGGACGGCCGGGAGGGCACAGCCCTGCCTGAGTCCACACAGCGCAAGGGCAGCCGGCAGCAGCAGGGCCCTTCTTGTGTCTCTCTCCTTCCTCTGGCGCTCAGAGGCCTCGGGCAGCAACTGGTCCCATGGGGCCAACGCAGACGGAGCCGGGAGCCTGAGCCCGGTCCCGCTCTGCCACAGGTGACTGTCTTCCCTCTCCAGGCCGCCATCTGCACCTGCAGGAGGACCAGCTCGGCCTCGCTGCTGCTCTCCGGGAGCCGGGACTTGGGTTCGCCTGGTGGGCCTCTGGCCTGCGGGATGACCTGACGCAGGCCACTAACCCGGCAGGTGGTGGGATAACATGTTGAAATATTCCCAACGCCGCTTCCCCCCGAATTTCCTCTGTCGCCTTCTCTCCCTCCCAGGCCCCCTGCCCCCAGCCCCCGCTGAGCAGGCCGCTGTCCTAAGGAATAGCCCAGAAGAGCGCAGGTACCAGGGGTCAAATTCGCTGCTTTTGAGTTTCCTGGTACGGGAAATGTGTAAGCCCGAGTGCCGAACCAGAGAAGTCCTCCCGGCCCCGGAGACCAGGAAGATTTGGGGGCTGCGGGGAGAGGGATGAAAGGAGCAGTGGAGAGAGCTGGGGGCCGGGGTCCTGCCCTGCTGGGGTGACGGCTCTCGGACGACTCTGGACCCAAGTCAGAGCAGAGTCCCTCCTGGCACAGGGGCCAGGGACATGGCCCTTCCAGTGGGCGGACCCAGCCCCAGAGCCCTCCCACCACGGCGAATGCCCAGAGGGCTCTCCCCTCAGAGGGGCAGGTGCGGTAAAATGCCGCCCCTGTACCCACATGGCACCAGCATGGCCCCTGGGAGCTGGTGGCTCTGAGGGACGCTGTGACAGGAATGAGGGAGGACTCAGCAGTGCCCTGCAAGGACTAGACAAGAGCAGGGACAGCTCGGGAGAAGTCTGGGGGCGACAACACTGGGTCTACTGGACCCCTCCTCACCAGTGTCCCAGCGCCACCTAAACCCCCAGGCCTTCGACAACCCTGAGGCAGGGCCGGAGGACCAAGAATGGCAGGATGATGATGTCTCCATCCCTGATGGGGTGACGGCATTGAATGCAAATTCAGGTCAGTTCAGGAACTAGCAGTTCAGTCCTCGCATGTCCGAGTTTGCACCCCACGATTGCCACTCACCATGTGTTAACCAGGAATAAGAACAGACCAGCAGCATGCTTGGAGCAGGCCACTCTGCACAGGTGTCCTAGCTGCATTCAGTGACCTTATGGGTCACACTAGAAGTATTTACACCATGGGAACTGGCACACACTGCCAGTCAGTAACAGCTGTCGTTAGTTTTGTTTCCTTTTTCAGAGGCCCGTTTACCGGCACTCCCCTGCACGGACTCTCCCCCACGGGGCTGTCCGAGGCATTGCAGGAGCTTGTGCAGAGTGCTGGCGCCAGGCCTGGCACTCAGCAGATGCTCAGTAAGTGGTGGCCGCTGCCGCTGCCGCTGCCGCTGCCCTAACAGAGAGACAAGGAGGCCTGAGCCCTCTGAGCCGTCCTTTCCCTGTCTCACTGCCGGGGCCGGGAGGCAGAGGGTCTAGCCCTGTGAGTCACAGAGCTGTCCTATGCGAAGGGACTGCCCCCCCACACACACCAAAGGCCCCGATAAAGCTTTGTCTTGAGCAGTGGTTCTCAACCTTCCTAATGCCGCGACCCTTTCATACAGTTCCTCATGTTGTGGTGGCCCCACTTCATGGTTACAAATTGAACATAATGAAAGCATAGTGATTAATCACAAAACAATATGTAATTATATATGTGTCTTCCGATGGTCTTAGGCGACCCCTGTGAAAGGGTCGTTCGACCCCCAAAGGGGTCGCGACCCACAGGTTGAGAACCGCTGGTCTTGAGGATGCTGAGCTGGGAGGTTTGCAAGGACCCCGGTCTCCCGGGAGGACAGTGGGCCTCTCTGGCTGTCCCAGGCCAGCTAGGAAGGCCACAGAGAGCTGGCAGCAGGTACCAGGCCCTGGCTGGGGGACAAAGTGATGACAAAGAGGGAGAGGGACCCTGGACACCCCGACACTCAACCGCAGCCCCTTCGGGAGGGCTGAAGACTCTCAGTGGAAAAGCTGCAGAGCTGTTTCCCCCTCTCGCGCTGTGTGTGTTTGCCACCAGCTAACAGGAAGGTGGTTTTCTCGCTGGTCTGGGCTGTATCACACGCCTGTCACACACCGGAGGCCCCGCAAAGGGGTGACATCGGGATTGTTTATGTTGACTTTATTTTTATTTTTCTCTGGTTCAGGACGCCCCTGCCCAGCCCAGCGACCACAGCGCCATTAATAGGTCAGGACATGTTAGGGTCCTGTGCCCACTCGGCCCAGCCCGGGCTGAAGGACTCCAAGGCACACGCCAGATTCCGGCCACGGACACGGCGGGGCCGTAAACGAGGGGGCGGGAGGCTCCGGGCCTCGCTGGTTGGGGCCAGTTTGTTTGGCAAGAGCAGACGGCGCTGGTCAGAGTGTCCCAAAATAACTCACGTGGCCGGGGCTTGCAGCCAATCCCTCCGTGGAAATTTTAAATGAATTCTTCACGGCTGTGCGGCCCCGGCCCCCAGATGGGCCACCCAGAATCACCTGATCGCTGTGGCTCTGCTGCTCCAGACCCCAAGGACACCAGCCCCCGTCTCTGGGCTCCCTCGTGCAGCCAGAGGTCGTGATAAAAGAAGGGTGACCCCGCCGCCAGCTCCTCAGACCCTCAGGATCACCCCTTCCAGCATCGTACAGATGGGGAAACTGAGGCCAGAGAAGGAAAAATAAAACCATAGAGAAGAAGTGAGGTTTGTCCAGGCCTTGCAGGTGCCAGGCATGGTGCTAAGTGCAAATTGATCCTGAAGAAAGCAACTAAGTGAATGGGGGGCGGGGTGACATGGGGGCGGGGGTGATGTGGGGGCGGGAAGGATGAATGATGTGGGGGCGGGAAGGATGAATGAACGAGCAGAATGAGGGCCGCCCAGAAGGCCAAGGAGGCCTGACAGAGGAGATGGGCCTCGGGGACCAGGCAGATGGGTCTGTGCCCAGGAAGCAGGAGAGGAGGGAGAACGGTCCCCTGGCGGTAGAGGCAAAGTCGAGAGGCGGAAACACGGTGCCCCTGCACCCTGTGGGGAACACAGAGCACCCGAAGTGCAGGTCCATGTCACAGGCAGAGGCCACCCTCGGGCCACACGATGGCAGAGGCAGGAGCCCCATCCTCACAGCGACTCCTGTCGGGAAGTGGGAGGAGGGAGGGTGGTCGGAAGAGGAGTCAATGAGCCGATGCCTGTCAGGGACCTGGCTTTCCCACCAGGCAGCCTATCTGCCCCGAAGGCCTCTTCCCTGTGACATTCCCCAGGGTCCCTAGCACCAAGGACAAGGCCTAGTCCCTCCGGCTACAGAGCAGGGAGTTCGGGAGAACTGGGGCCGCTGGGGGCTCAGGTAAGGGCAGGGGCCAGGCAGGCAGGGGAACACAGGTCCCCTTCATCCTCTGCTCAGCCGGCTGGATCCTCCCTGTCCCCTTGGACCCACTGGGGACTTGGGGTTTTCACGCATCTGATTAGCATAAATTAGCAGCTGCCAGCAGGAGGGAGGAATGCAGCGTGCCAGGGGCCCACTCTTGTTTTTGGAAACCTTATCGAGCCCTGCTGAGGGCTCCCCTTGTTCACAGGGCCACTGGATGGCGGGCTGGTGTTTGTGTACCCAGCAGAGGCCCACCCCAGCCCTAGCGAGCCCACGACCCAAAGGCTCCAAGCATAACACAGAGGGAAGGCAGGCAATGCCCGGGAGGGGGCACAGTGCCCCAGGAGAGCCTGGTGTCCTCAGATTCCACACCCGACCCGACCCCAGGCCCTCATGGGGGGCTCCCTGCGCACTGAGAGACCTCTCTCCTGGGTGGTGGGGGGCAGGGGGAGCGGCCAATGGTCGGAGCTTTACAGGCTGGGGTGACACCCACACAGCCCTTCAGCTGGGCACACCGACCTGGCTCCTTGGGGATGAAGCTGGTTGGCCCTGATTTTCCAAAGAAAGGGAAGGCGATCTCCCATCCCAAATGGCCCGCTGCGGCCAAGCCCGGGGCGGGTGCCTACTGCGTCACCAAAGGGTCCCACGGTGGCAGAAGGGACATGCAGACCTTTGTCTGCCCAACAGCCCTTCCCTCTGCTTTTGGCAGCTCTACACCTTGAGGGTGGTTCTTTAGGTGAACTAAGAGCCTGAGCTCTGGAGCCAGACTAAGTATAAAGCCCGGCCACACCGCTCACAGCTGTGTGCCTCCCACCCCACTTCCTCTGCCTGCAAAACGGGGTCATTGTTGTGAGAGTTCAATGAATGTGTTCGTTTAAGGTGCTGATGGCCTTGATCCCACCCCAGGTGGTTCTGGTGAGGATGTTCATCACAGGACCCCTCTTCCCAACCATAAGGGTGGACATGTGACCTAGATCTGGCCAATTAGAATATCTCATCTCCAATTGGCCACAGTAATTGGCCCAGCCAATCAGACTCTTCCCCAGGATTTTACATTTGGATATTGGCAGAGACGCCTCCTTCCCTGGCCCAATGATGCCGGTAGCCTGGCCCTCCTGTCCTCACTCACCACCTCGAGGAAGCCCATCGGCAATAGAAGAAAGTGAGGCCTCCACTTACAGCAGTGGTTCTCAACCTTCCTAACGCCGCGACCCTTTAATACAGTTCCTCATGTTGTGTTGACCCCCAACCATAAAATTATTTTCGTTGCTACTTCATAACTGTAATGTTGCTACTGTTATGAATCGTAATGTAAATATCTGATATGCAGGTTGTATTGTCATTGTTACAAATTGAACATAATTAAAGCATAGTGATTAATCACAAAAACAATATGTAATTATATATGTGTTTTCCGATGGTCTTAGGCGACCCCTGTGAAAGCGTCGTTCAACCCCCAAAGTGGTCACGACCCACAGGTTGAGAACCACTGACCTAGAGACAAGCAGAGACCAGAGAGACCTGGAGGCGACTGAGAAACCAAGAGACACACGAAGACTGACAGAGCGACTGGCAGACAGAGAGGCCACCCATTATTTCCACCCGAGACCAGCTGTATCCTCGTATTTCCCAGACTGAAGGTCCCGAGAATCCAGGGTTTATTATCTCTATTGTACAAAGCAGAAAACTGGGGCTCAAGGAGGAGGAATCGTAGTCCGTTCAGGCTGCTATAACAAAACACCATAGACTGGGTGACTTATAACCACAGAGATTTATTTCTCACCGTCTGAAAGCTAGAAGTCCAAGAGCAAGTGTCTGGTGGGGACCAGCTTCCTGGCTCATAGACAGCTGTCTTCACTCATGTCCTCACGTGGCAGAAGGACTAGGGAGCTCTCCGGGTCCCTTTTACAAGGGCACTAATCCCATGAGGGCATCTGTTCCCATCACCTAATCACCTCCCAAGGTCCCCACCTCCAAATACTATCCCCTCGGGGGTCAGTTTTCAACACATGAATGGGGGTCCTAGAGCAGGGAGTGACCTGCCCATGGGGGCAGAGCTAGCATGTGGGGGAGCCAAAGGTGGACAGCCTAGTCCAGTGGTCAGCAAACTCATTAGTCAACAGAGCCAAATATCAACAGTACAACGATTGAAATTTCTTTTGAGAGCCAAATTTTTTAAACTTAAACTATATAGGTAGGTACATTGTTATTAACTTAGTTAGGGAACTCCTAAGCTGGCCTTTGCTAAAAATGTCCTCAATCTGATTGAGGTACGTTCGCTGAGGTCGACCCCTTCCAACTCTCCCGTCCACACTCGTCTTGTATACTTGTTTCGTCTATCTCCTTTCGTTCAGCCTCTCTATATGTCCAAACCATCTCAACATACCTTTCTCAATCCTCACACTACATCTTCTTTCATTCCACAACGTTCCCTAAAATTAACTTAATAAACTTTAAAGTTTTAAGTCAACTTCACACTGTACGTGGTATTTTGTGGAGAGCCACACTCAAGGGGCCAAAGAGCCGCACGTGCCTCGAGAGCCGCAGTTTGCAGACCACTGGCCTAGCCCCAAGAGACCAAGGAGGGAAGAGGGAGGGAGGGAGGGAGGGAGGGAGGGAGGGAGGGAGGAGGGGGAGGAGGGAGGAGGGAGGTGGAGGGAGGGAGGAGGGAGGGAGGCCACTCTGCCTCCTCACACTGCAGGCCGCCCTCTGTGGACAGCTGTCTGGAAGAAGAGAGAGAAGGTGGGTTTGAAGTCCAGCTCGGCCCTTTCTGGCCGCGTGAGCGTTGATCACTCACTCCCTTTCTCTGAGCCGGCTTCCTCGCGTTTACACGGGGCTAACACTCCCCACTTTATTCTGCTGACACAGAACAGAAGGTCACGTGGAGAGCGCCCAGCGCCTGTTTAGCACCTGGTCAGTGTTCACTTCCCTATTCCCCCAAATACAGCATCTTTACCGAAACCCTCCAGGAAGCCAAAAGCCTCAGACTTGAAGGGCCTTCCTGTTCTCAGGGGATCCTCATGGCAAGGGTGGTGCCCCATTTTAGAGATGGGGAAACTGAGGCTCAGACCGGTTGGATAACATAGCCAAGGACACACCGCTTGTTATGTGTGTCGGATAACACATCCACATCGACTCTCAGAAACGAGAGGGGAAATCCCAGCCAGGACCTTGGTTTCTCTGAGGTGGGGATATTGGGAGCAGGGTTACATTTGGGGGCCCAAAAGTCCCCCCGAGACTACAGCAATCTCACCTCCACCCATCCCTCCCACAGAAAGCTGCTTCCCCCAGTTCCTGCCGGCCCTGCCCTCTCCAGGCCAGAGGCTCCGGCCAGGACGAGCAGTGCTCCAGAGCAGCCACCAGGGGGCGCACCGCACACGCGATCCCAGCCTGTGTTCTGCTCTGGACAGAGGAAGGGAGGGAGGATCACAGTCGGGGGCACCTTCCTGGGCAGAGGGCTCCAAGGCATGTTGAACGCTCCTCCTCCTCCCCCCTCCCCCCCGCCCCACGGGGGCAGGGAACACCCTGAGTCATGGAGTCACAGTCATGGAGATGTCCTCGTTTGCAGGGGCTTAGAACGGGGGCCTTTTTACAGGTGAGGAGCCCAGAGAGTAAAAGGTACCCCCTCTCCTTCCTCCCCCACCCCCCACCGCCTATGTTCACATGACAGGTCAGGGCAGATAGAACTAGAATCTCCCAGCACACTCACACCTGCTCCTTCTCTCACGGCCCCCAGAGAGCTCAGCCCGGACAGAAGCCAGAGGGTCCAAGACAAAGTGGAATTGTGGGGCAGGGGGCTGTAGCATTCCCAAGGACACACCGTTTGTTACTGGGACCTCTCAAACCTCGACAAGTTGCCCGCGTCCTGCCTCAGGGTTCTTGGCAGTCAAGGGCTGAGAGTCCCAGTGGGAGACATCGGGTCAGGTGCTCTGTGTGGGACTGATGGGGAGTGACCCTGAGAGCCCCGCCCAGCTTTCAGGGGCTCCTGAGCTCAGTCCTCCCACGCCCTCCAGGCCTAGACTCTGGGTCCTGGGTGAAGGGCTCCCCCTTCTGGCCACGCAGAGAACCCCACCCCACGCTGCTGGTGAATCCCAGGGAAGGCATCAGGAGGCAGTTTAGGCGCCCGGAGCTCCTACTCCAAGCGACCCAGGTGAGGGACTCCCTTCTCTGGGCCTCGGTTTTCTTATCTGCCAAAAGGAGATGATAATGCTAACGTACTAAATGGAATAATTCTGTAAAGTGCTGGCACAATGCCCCCAGCGGTTCTCAAACTTGAGAGTGGAGGAGAATCACCCAGCGTGTTGGGTGAAGCCCAGATTGCTGTGCCCCAGCCCGAGTTGCCAATTCGGTGGGCCCTGGAAAGGGTCTGAGAATTTGCATTTCTAACAAGTTCTCAGATGATGTTCAAGCTGCTGGTTGGGGAAAATAAGTGCTAGTTTAAAAATAAGAGACCAGTAAGTACACGAAAGGATTCTAACATCACTAATCAGCAGAGAAATGCAAATCAAAACCACTTCAATGAGATTCCACTTCACACCCATTCGGATGGCTACCATGAGAGAGAGAAATAACAAGTATTGGCAAGGATGTGGAGAAATTAGAACCCTTGTGCATTGCTGATAGGAATGTAAAATGGTACGGCCACAGTAGAAAATGGTGTGGAAAGTCCTCAAAAAACCTCAAACATAGAATTACCATATAATCTAGCAATTCCACTTCTGGGAATGAAAGCAAGGATTCTAATAGATATCTGTACACATATGGTTGGTCATAGCAGCATCATTCACAATAGTCAGCAGCGGGGGGGAGGGGAGCAACCCAAGTCCCTCCACAGATGAATGGATACTTGAAATGTGGTAGACATATCCCATGGGGTATTGATCAGCCTTTCAGAGGAAGGACATTTTCACACATGCTACAACATGGATGAGCCTCAAAGACATGCTAAGTGAGCGAAGCCAGTCGCGAATGGGCAAATATTGTGTGATTCTGCTTATACGAGGCACCTAGAATAGTCAAGTTCATGGAGACAGGAAGTGAAAGAGTGGCTGCCAGGGGCTTGGGGAGGAGTTATTGTCTAATTGGTACAAAGTTTGAGTTTGGGGAGACGGAAAGGTTGTGGAGACAGATGGTGGTGATGGTTACACAACGTGAATGCACATCATGCCACTGAACTGGACACTTAAAATGCTTAAAATTGTATGTCATGTATATTTTACCGTAAAAATAAATAAAAGGTCACTTGAGCTGAGACCTAAAGAATGGACATTCCTCAAAAAATGGAAGAGCAATTGAGCAGAGGGAGCTATATCAGTTCAGCGGGAGAGGCCAGAGCCCCCGGGACCTCCCAGGACAGAGCAGGTCCGAGGGCTGATTGGTCAGCAGCAAACTGACCCTGCGACTCAGTCTCCTCATCGGCAACACGGGGCCGATCCACTCCCCTCACAGAAAGCATCCGCATCGACTCTCAGAAACGAGAGGGAAAATCCCAGCCAGGACCTTGGTTTCTCTGAGGTGGGGATGTTGGGAGCAGGGTTACATTTGGGGGCCCAAAAGTCCCCCCGAGACTACAGCAATCTCACCTCCACCCATCCCTGCCACAGAAAGCTGCTTCCCCCAGTTCCTGCCGGCCCTGCCCTCTCCAGGCCAGAGGCTCCGGCCAGGACGAGCAGTGCTCCAGAGCAGCCACCAGGGGGCGCACCGCACACGCGATCCCAGCCTGTGTTCTGCTCTGGACAGAGGAAGGGAGGGAGGATCACAGTCGGGGGCACCTTCCTGGGCAGAGGGCTCCAAGGCATGTTGAACGCTCCTCCTCCCACCCCCCGACCCCCGGGGGCGGGGAACACCCTGAGTCATGGAGTCACAGTCATGGAGATGTCCTCGTTTGTAGGGGCTTAGAACGGGGGCCTTTTTACAGGTGAGGAGCCCAGAGAGTAGAAGGTACGCCCCCCCCCCCCATGGTCACATGGCAGGTCAGGGCAGATAGAACTAGAATTTCCCAGCGCACTCACACCTGCTCCTTCTCTCACGGCCCCCAGAGAGCTCAGGGTCCAAGATAAAGTGGAATTGTGGGGCATGGGGCTGTAGCATTCCCATAATCCTTTCCCCCCAAAATGCTGAGTCACAAGGAAACTGAGGTACAGAGAGGCAGAGATCGTGTCCCTCCTGAGCAGGACAAGGCCCCAGTGAGCCTATTCTGTGCCTCCAAGGGGCTCATTTGGAGACGGTGCTGTGACCAGCCGGACTGGCCAGGCCACTACGGCTGCTGGCTCCATGCCCAGCAGAAGCCATTGATGGGGCTGCGGTGGGGAGGGCACCGGGGTCAGCCCATTACAGGCCCCCAGAGGACAGACTATCTGATGGGCCCCTCGGGCCCTCTCTGCAGGCAGCAGGGCCTGGAGGGGAGGGATGGGGAGCTCCACGGCCTCGGCAGGCTCCCTCCCCTCTCCCAGCTCCCGGCCCCACCTCTCTCCTCAATGGCTGCTGCAAACAGCACCTCCTCCCTGTGGAACAGGAACTTCCTAAAGGACCTCACCCTTCTAGGAACCGGTCCCAATCTGTCTAGGAAATCAGAAACGAGACGCCAGTGCAGCGCTTCGGCCATACACACACTGAATCCTCAGAACAGCCTTGCGGCACAGATCGGGTTCGTCATCCCTGTTTTCCAGCTGGGATTCTGATGCCACCCTCAGTGCTCCGAGAACGCCACGGGCCACCTTCCGCGCCTCCCCGCCACGGCCCAGGCACCTCGTGCCTGCCTGCGTGCTGTCTAATCCTCCAGGCCACCCTGCCAGCCAGGTGGGTCTAAGGCCACAGATGAGGAAACTGAGGCCCAGAAAACAAGCTGTCCTGACATTCAAGCCCTCTAGGCTTCCCATCACTGCCCAGACCTGGATGGCAGAGGCACCTAAAAAGTCCATGATCGCCCTGGCTGGTTTGGCTCAGTGGATAGAGCGTCGGCCTGCGGACTGAAGGGTCCTGGGTTCGATTCCAGTCAAGGGTACCAAAAAAAAAAAAGTCCATGACCCCCCTGGCTGGACTAGAGCCTCTGCAGGGGACAGTGAACGAGTGGAGAGACCTGCATGGGGAGACCACATCAGGCCAGGCAGGAACGTGGGTTGGCGCCCAACACCTCTCCCAGCCACCCCTCCATGCTTCTGAAACGCCAGAGCTTTGAAGGCTGCCTCATTTTACACCTTCCCACCAAGGTAGCCAGGGCTGTGCTCTGGCCAAGAGGTGTAGGTGGGAGACTGCCAGGAAGGGCTGCTCATCCCAAATACAAAGACAAAGCCTCCCAAGGCAAAGACCTTTGGTCTTTCCACTGTCTCTCTGCCTGGAATGCAATGCGAGTGCTGGAGGTGTGGCAGCCACGTTGGAACTATGAGGACAAGAACCACAGGTTGGGGCTGGGAGAGTGGAGAGAGCCTGATCTCGGACAATGTTGCTGAGCTGCTGCACCAACCCCAGATCTCTCGATATGTGAGAAGGGTAAACCCTAGTCCCTTCAGCACACTCAGTCACCTGGGGGTGGCAGCCAAGCTGGGTTTGCACTCCCATCGGATACAGAGCAGCACTGAGGAGGGGTAAGAGTTCACGCTTAAATTCTTAGCCTGAGGTCAGCCTACAGATTCCTCCCGCGGGAATAACCCTGTCACTGACACTTGCCCTTGAGCACGTGGTTTTGTGGTCTGTCTCCTCAGCTACTAAATGCACACGTGCACCTGCTGCGTAGGGTTGTTGGGAGGGTTAAATAGGACACCAAGGGCGCACCCTCGGCCCAGGACAGAGCACACCCACATAGACGTCAGCTGCTACGAGGAAAGAAGAAAACGACAGTGAGAGGAAACAGAGACTAGAGCCCTCTCCCCAGGAAAGGATGTTTGGGAGTAAGGTTTCACTGGGGAAAATTGAACAGCGACTCCTGACAGATCAGTAGCTCCCTGGGCCCCCAGACCAGTGATCCCCTCCCCTTTAATTAGGTGCAAAGCTTGGCCGACTCAATTAGCTGGCCCACCAGGTAAGGGCGTTACTTCTCGGTCAGGGCTGGTTGAACACGCTGGCAATGTGGGAAGGACCCCCTGCCCACCAACTCCAGCCTTCCAGGTCTTCCCTACCTCCTGTCACACTCCACTATTAAGAATTCACTCCTTTGGCTATGAAGGCTTAAAGGAGTGGGACTCCAGGCGTGGGTCTTTGGCCAGCTCCCAGGTGATTTGGGCCGGTACCGAATCCCCTTGAGGGGATGCTCCAGAAGCCACTGATGAGGTGTGAGTGCCTCGGAACATGTCACCCCGAGGCCGTAGTCGGCAGTGGCGCCTGAGAGCAGGGAAGGAGCTCACACCTTGAGGCCCTGCCCTGCACCAGACGCTGCTGAGCACACGCATCCCTCACATCACTTAGCACAGATGATCCTGCGAAAGGGGTTACTGTCCCCAAGATGAGCAAAAAGCCTCAGAAGCGGTGAGGCACTTGCCCAAAGTCACACAAGTCACATCAAGGAGCTGGGATTCGAACCCAGGCCTCCGCATTCCATGTCATGGCCTGAGCTCTGGCCCCGGTTCCATCGATAACCGGCTGTGTGACTTGGACAATTACCTCCCCCTCTCAGGGCCTCTACAAAATGCAGGGGTTAAAAGTCAGGATCTCGCATGAGCTCACCAAGTTAGACACCGCCTAGCGCCCAGCCCCAGACCCAGCCCTCACCGTGAACTTAACCCTGCGGTGCCTTCATGTGCTCATCTGTAAAATGGGGTAATAGTCTCGCCTTCTCAGGGTTGTGAGGATTCACAGAGTCTATACGTGGAAAATGCTCAATGGGCCTTATCAGGCTCATAGTGAATTCTGTTCCTCCTGCACTCTCATCTCGGTCACTCTGGGCGGTGAGGCCCCAGACGGGTCCTGGGAAGAGGCGAGGCAGGAAGCAGGGCTGGGGGTGCTCAGAGCTGAGCTGGTACAAGAGGAAAGCACCCTCCAGCCATAACAACAAGGCCGGTGACGCCACAGGAACAAAGGTCTGGGGGAGCCCAGGCTCTGAGATCTTTGGCCCTTGATGGTCCCGCAGAAACCTGGGCGGTTAAATCCCAGCTCCTCACTTCCTGGCCCCTCAAAGGGACCCTTTGTCAGCCGGGCACCAGAGGCCACTTCTGGTCCCACCAGGGTCTGATCAAGCCACAGCGCCGGCCGGGGGACAAAGGGCCCTCACAGGGCCAGGGAGGCCCGGCTCTGCCCAGGACACGCCCGCTGGCCCCCAGCTTCCGCGGCCCGGTGGCCAAGTGGGGCCCACGCACGCACGCAGGCACGCAGCCTGGCGAGATCAGAGGCCGAGGGGCCTGCAGCCAGCGGCCCTAGATAAGGAAGGCACTCAGAGGGGGGCAGAATCAAAGGCTCCTAAGTTCCTCATTTGGAGCCAGAGAGCATTTTTTAAATAAATAAGTAAAGGGCTCCAAGTCCTCTTCGCTTCCCATCACCCTCCAGACCAGATGCCAGCCAGCTGCCCCCAGCCCTGCGGAGCTCTGCCCAAACCCAACCGCTGTGGCCTGGCGCTGCCTCCTCCCTCTGCCTCCTCCTGTGCTCTCTGCCCCAGCTCCCCCTCTGCCTCCTCCTGCTCTCCCCCTCCGCCCACCGAGCCCCTGTTGGGGAGGGGGGCTCTCTGCCCCAGCTCCCCCTCTGCCTCCTCCTGCTCTCCCCCTCCGCCCACCCAGCCCCTGGTGGGGAGGTGGCTCTCTGCCCCAGCTCCCCCTTTGCCTCCTCCTGCTCTCCCCCTCCGCCCACCCAGCCCCTGTTGGGGAGGGGGCTCTCTGCTCCATCTTCCCCTCTGCCTCCTCCTGCTCTCCCCCTCCGCCCACCCAGCCCCTGGTGGGGAGGGGGCTCTCTGCCCCAGCTCCCCCTCTGCCTCCTCCTGCTCTCCCCCTCCGCCCACCCAGCCCCTGGTGGGGAGGGGGCTCTCTGCCCCAGCTCCCCCTCTGCCTCCTCCTGCTCTCCCCCTCCGCCCACCCAGCCCCTGTTGGGGGGCTCTCTGCCCCAGCTCCCCCTCTGCCTGCAGAACTTTTCCTCCTCTCTAGTTCCCGCCTCTCACTCAGGCTTTGCTCCAGGACACATTCCCTGCCCCCTGCCCCCTGACCTGTGACCCCAACCCTTCTCTGGCACTGTGTCCCGTCCCTCCTGTCATTTTCCTCTGGAGCCTACTCAAACTAGATTTTTGTCCCCACTGCCCTTGTCAGTCACAAACCACCTGCCTGTTGCTGGTAGAAGAAGGAGGAGGAGGAGGAGGAAGGGGAAGAGGAAGTGGAAGGAGAAGGACAAGCAAAGGAGGAAGATGATGATGGTTTGGCTCACAGAACTCGAATACTGTGAACTTCAGGTACAGTTCGATCCAGGCCTCAAACCATGGCTGGCTCAGCTTGGGACACATGCCACCCCTTGAACCAATCACTGGGCCGGAGGTCTCAGAGCTCTCACTCGTCAAGCCTGGGTCAGGTGACGGGGGGCAGTGTCAGCCCCACATGACACCCCAGGATTGAGAGAGGAGCCAGGTGGGACCCCAAAGGAATATCAGAGTGCCGATCCAAGAAAAGGGGGAGCAGAAGCAGATGTCCCCCTCACCCAGGAACTCAGTGAGGGAAGCGAGACCGGAACCCCAGCCACCTGACCCCATGCCCAGCATCCATCCCACCTCCCCAAACCACGTCAGCAAAATCAACTAGAGTCCGCACAGGGGATAGATAGGGCCGGGGTGGGGGTGGGAGCTGCAGGCAGGGGTAAGCAAGGAGGTCCTCGGGGCGAGAAGCAATGAGCCCCTTGGTAGAAACCAATCCATCTCTGGCCTCCCTCACCCACTTCCCCTTCAGATTTTGCTGAGGAAACAGCTGTCACTTCCTCAAGATGAATAACACACGACACCGTGATTAATGGAAGTGTAAGTGGTGTTTAGAACCCACTTCACTCTAAATAAAAGAAACGACATAGATCTCTCGGGCCGCGTTTAAACCCTCGAGGGGCTGGCGCCATGTGGCTGCTTAACCAGTGGCACGTGCCCAGCATGGTGCCCAGAGCCCGGCCCACTGCGGCGGCAGACGGAGGATGCCACCCCCGTGAGGGAACCTAATGCGGGGAGGGCGGGCGAGACGGAACATTCTGTCTGCTGCTGGGGAGTGTCAGTGCTGTTCTTCCGAAAAGTCACTTAGCACGAGATCTTACAGCTGACGAGGTCCAGAGCCTGTGGCCCACTCATCCCTCTTCTGGGAGGACCTCCTGCAGGCATCGCTGGAGATGTGAAGAAAGCTCCGCGTGCTGAAGATGTTCCTCGCGGCATTGTTATCGTGGAAAATGGAAGGGATCTAAATGTCCCACCAGAGGAGAAGGGTTGTGCAAACTCAGACAGGTCCACCCAAAATGTTTTCTCTCTGTTCAAAAAGGTCGCCTCCAGAGATTATTGACTTCGGATGATTTGATGGAAAAAGCAGAAATGTAAGGAAGCTCCAATCAAAAGGATTCTTTTAAGCATCAGAGGAATTTCCCAGAATTCAACGGCCAGCTGCACCCTGGGAGACAGGAGCCCTGCCAGGTGCTCGGGCAGCATGCATCAGTCACTTACTGCTGCGTAACAAACAGCTGCCCCAGCATTAGTGGTTTCACACAGCACTGACCGTCTCTCACAGTCTCAGGGGGTCAGGAGGGAGGGGCAGCGGGGCTGGTGGTTCTCACTCAGGGTCTCTCGTGGGGTTGAAGTTAAGATGTTAGCCGGGCTCGGCGGATCCTTGGCTGGAGGCTGCACACAGGCCCCTCCACCGGCTGCTCCTGGCAGACAGCTGGCCTCCAACCAATGACCAAGAGTGAAGCTGCAGTCTCTTCTAACCCCGTCTCAGAAGCGACACCCGCCAGTTCTTCCCCATCTGATGGGCCACACAGACCACCCCTGGGACAGTGTCGGGGGGTGGGGGGGCCTACGCAGGAGTGTGAGCACCTGGGGGACAGTCACCAGGACCACTGTCAAGGCTGGTCACCACACATGGGAGACCCACCCTATAACAAGGGTTCCCAAAGCGTATGGTTTTGAATATGCGAATCAAGTGGGGTGAACACAGTCCCAAAGAGAAAGCCTTTCTTGTAAAATAACGTGCCTGTGATTACTTCCGTTGGCTAACAGAGCTGGCGGGGCGGGAGCAGGGCTGGAGCCTTCCCTCATGTGGGGTTGAGTGACATTCGGCATCCAGTTATCCACGACCAACGGCCAGGCCATGCGGTGGCAGCAGGGCCAGAGAGCTCGGGGTCAGACTCGCATCAGACACGCACGGCGGGCTCGGGGCAGGCACCTCAGGGAAGCCAGGCAGGGCTGCCAGGAACCAAAGGAGAAACTCCTCACAAGAGAACACAGAGGGCGGGGTCAGGGCAGACCAGCAGCAGGGCCTGGATGGAGGGAGTTCCTGGTGTGGGTGTGTCCTGCCTCTGGTTCCTGCACCTGCCTCGGCCCGGTCACAGGCCTGGGGGGGAGGAGGCTGAGTGTGGCAGAGAGAGCTGTACTGCGGGGGGACCCCACCCTCGAGAAGCATGCTTCCCCTCTTCACCCCAAACAGTGAGCTCCTGCTGTGACAGAGGACAGAGCCTGGAGGCCGGGAGGCAGGACCGGGTGGGACGGGCCCTGATGGAGAACTGAAGGCAGCAGTGGCAGTGATGCCTGATGGGGACAGGGGACAACGCAGGTGACTGCCTCTTGTAATTCATTCACAAGGAGGATTCGCCCACACACTGGAGAAGAGAAGAACTCACCCAACATATGGGGTTCCTGCTGGAGAAGGTGGGGTGTCGAGCCAGCAAGAGGCAGGTAAGAATGGTGCTAGCTGCCCTAGCTGGTTTGGCTCAGTGCATAGAGCATCGGCCTGTGGACTGAAGGGTCCCGGGTTTGATTCCCTGTCAAGGGCACATGCCCAGGTTGCGGGCTCGATCCCCAGCAGGGGGCGTGCAGGAGGCAGCCGATCAATGATTCTCTCTCATCATTGATGTTTCTGTCTCTCTCTCCCTCTCTCTTCCTCTCTGAAATCAATAAAAATATATATTTTTTAAAAAAGAATGGTGGTAGCAGGGCATTTATCACTATGGTCCTTAGAAACACAGGCTGGAGGAAGTGCGTTAGAAAGCTAGGGGCGGAACCCCTTGTCCATCGTCTCGACCAGGCATTCAAAGCTGGACTGCTCCCAGCAATGGTGGCCTAACCATTCCTTGAGGAAATCCTTTCCGTCGCTGGAGAGCTCTGACACGGGAAGTTCTTTCTGAAACTTGAGACTAAATCTGACTCCCTCTGGATCCCTCTGATTGGCGAGCAGATCCCAGTTCTGCCCTCCAGTGCCTCATCACACAAACCAGCACCTGACTGCCCAATGGGCCCCTCTGACACGGGAAGTTCTTTCTGAAACTTGAGACTAAATCTGACTCCCTCTGGATCCCTCTGATTGGCGAGCAGATCCCAGTTCTGCCCTTCAGTGCCTCATCACACAAACCAGCACCTGACTGCCCAATGGGCCCCTCTCCACGTGCAGGCCAGCTCTTCCCAGCAGGCAGTAGCCCCCAGACACCATTCGTTGTCCAAAGCGTCAGCAGGAGCCACCCTGCTTACCACCACACACCCAGCAGAACAGCTAAAAATGGAGTCCAACCATAATAAGTGTCGGTGAGGACACAGAGCAACCGGAACGCTCCTTCCTGCCTGGCTGGGCTGTACATGGCAAGACCCCCTTGGGAACTAGTCCTTCCATTGCTAGGTATCCCCCCGGCAGAAACAAAAGCATATGCCCCCACAAAGGCATGTGTATCCGTGTTCCTAGCAGCTTTATTCGTAACAGTCCAAAACCGGAAACGGCCCAACTTTCCATCTAAAGGTACGTGGCAACCTGGTGGTGGCGGACCCATGCCATGGAATACTACTCAGCAATGGAAAGGAACTGGGGACAATACAGATGAATCTCGAAAAGTTTATGCTGAATGAAGACCGCTAGGTGCAAAGTCCACATTCTGCATGGCTTCAGGTCTACTGACTGCTAGAAAAGGCTGCGATCTCGAGTGACAGGAAACGGACCAGTGTCCGCCCGAGGATGGCAGTGGAGGGGCGGGTGGCTGAGGGGGAGGAGACCTCGGAGAAGCGACAGAAATATTGCTGTAGTGATGGCGGCGCCCTCGCCGGGTGTACAGCTAGCAACACTCACCAGACGGAGCCCTTTAAACCAGACCGAGCTGTGCCCATTCCATATGCACAATGTATTTTAAGTTGTTTCTGTAAAACTCTAACATGTCACCCCGTAGCCGAGTGCCAGATCTCACTGTGGCCAAGCTGGCGGCCCGGGCCTGCGCTGAGAAGCCTCTGTAATCAGCTCGCGGACGGGCCTGGCCGATGCTAACGGAACACCAGCCCCCTGGCAGGTCTGGACCTTGCTCACCCATGACTCGGGTTTCCAACACTCACAAAGGCCATTCAGCAGGTCAAGCACGGAGCCAGGAGTGAAGCCCAGGTCTCCTGATCCAACCAGCCAGCTCTTCGTCCCCACAGCGGAAGGAGAGGTAGAAGCGAGCTGTGCAGGGTGTCACCGTTCTCCACGCCGCCTGGCATCTGTAATCTCATTTCCTGCATTAATCCCATTTAACACAGTCGAGTGTGTAATGGATGAGACGCGCCGGGAAAACACGGGGCTTGTTGATTCGTGGCAGGCATCCACTCCGACGGCTCCACGCCCGGGCAGGGCCATTGTTAGATATCTTTTTAAAAAAATATATATTTTTATTAATTTTAGAGAGGAAGGGAAAGGGAGAGAAAGAGACAGAAACATCAATGACGAGAGCGAATCATGGATCAGCTGCCTCCTGCAGGCCCCACACTGGGGATCAAGCTTGCAACCTGGGCATGTGCTCTGACCGGGAATCAAACCATGACCTTCTGGTTCATAGGTTGACACTCAACCACTGAGCCACACTGGCCAGGCTAGACATCTTGAATAACCCTCCTGGCTTAGGCATTCTGGGCTTTGGAGTCAGACAGACCTGGGCCAGAATCCAGGCACCACCGCTTACTAGTAGAAGACCTTTTAAGCAAACCATTTAACCCCTCTGAGCCTCAGTTTCCCCTTCAATAGAATGGAGACATTGACTAACTGCCTCACAACGCTGCTGGGAAGATCAAATAGCAGCACCCAGCTCATAGGAAACACTGAGTCGGGCAGCCATTATCAGTATTATTATTACTGCTAATCCTCACAATCTATATAATAAAAACCCAGTGGTCATGACGCTGTAACAACCAAAGACCCGTCACCAGGAGGCTGCGTGCCGGCAAGGTGCGTGCGGGTGGGCAGGGCCGTGCGATTTCGCGCGCTTGGCTTCTAGTGCTCTTATAAAGAAGGTCCTCTTATCATCCCCATTTTACACACAAAGAATCTGAGGCTCTGAGAGGCAAAGTGATTTGCCCAAGATAGACAGCAAATAAGCGATGGAGGCAGGATTTGACCTAAAGTTCCCTGAATGGCTCCAAAGCCCACTCTGGCTTATGGCACCACATGCCACCTGCTTGGGTGGCAGCAGAGCCCGCAGAGGGAAAGGTATGAAGTAAGTCCCCTCAAAGCCCCCTGGTTACTGTTGAAGCAGAAGCAAGCCAAGGCCTTGCCAGGCAGCTGTGGTTAAGGCTCGATCAGGAGTCCCCGCTCTGGACCTGGGCTCTGCCACTTTGCAAAGCAAACCCCCAACCCCGACACACCCACCATGGCCAACCAACAGGTCAGTGGATCTGTACTCACTGTGGCCAAGCTGGAGGCCCCGGGGCTTCGTCACCAGGGCGTGACCCTGGGCAGCTGATCTGGATTCAAACTCTGCTCCTCTATTCACTAGTCTGTGAGCTTGGGCATTTCAGTGCCTGTCTCTGAGTCTCAGTATCTTCATCTGCAAAATGGGGACAATCGCATCACCTTCATAGGGTTGTGTAAAAGTTACATAAAATCATTTATCTAAAGGCCCATAAATGCTCAACCAGTGTTGGCTGCTTTAATGACTGTTTCCCGGCTCCACCATCAGAAATGGCATTCAAGTCACTTCCCCACGGGTCCAAGTCCCAGATTCCCGGGAAGTTCACCTGGAAGTTCTCCCAAATATCAGACCACGATCCTTCCTGCTGCTATTACTGCTGGAACAAGATCAAGATCAAAACTCCAGGGGAACTCAAGTCCTGATGCATGACAGAGGCAAGAATGAAGGTCACCAGGAGAGTGGGGGCATCAACCGGGGAGAGGCACTGCAGCCCCTGGCCCAGGTGACGGTCACACAGCTGTTATAAATGTTTCCTCTAACGGCCAGGAGCGAACACATGTGCCCACCCAGGCATCAGGCAGCCCTGCCCAGATGACAGTGCTCACAGATAGGCACCCCCTAGTGGGCACCACACCCACCTGCAGATGTGCCTCCCGGGCTCAGACACAGACACCTCACCCCCAGCAAGCCACACGGAGCCACGTGCCCACCTGAGCACACCCACCGGAGACCTTCACACAGTCTCTGTGCCGGCGGGCTCGCAACAGGAGTTGCTGGAGAGATACGGAAAGTCACAGGTGCTCTGCTGACACGGGTCTAGCCAGCTCCCCACCAGGATTCCCCAAAGGGCGGAGACACTTCCTCACGCCTGTGGCTGGGCTGCTGGAGGAGGCCATGGCTTCAGTGCTGCTTCGGCAGATTTCCCATCAAGCCAGCAGGTCCCTAGCACAGCCTGCGGCCCCGGCACCAACTCTGGGGACCGGGAGAGGGGAGAAGCCAGGGTTCCCGGGAGGAGGATCTGGCTCACCCTCCTTCTGGGCCAAGACTGTGCCAGACCAGCCCTGGGGTTGGCTATTGAGTGGGTGAGTCCCCAGGAGGCCAGGATGGAGGGGCCCTGATGGGCAGGAGGCTGGACAGAGAGTATTGGGGTCATGGTGGTAGGACTGCCTGGTGATGATCCAAGCGAGCCTTGGAACAGGAGAGCCCTGCTTTGTCTCCCAGCCCTGCTGTGTGACCCTGGACAAGTTGCTTACCCTCTCTGGAGCTCAGCTGCCCACTTATCAAGTGGAGATGAGAATATTGCCTAACAGGACAATCTTACAGGGCGGGAATATGGGGGTGGGGTGGTGGACACGGTCAGCACTCACCAGTGTGTCGTTTTTATCAAGGGCCCGGGACAGGAAGGGGCCCCTAGATATTGGGTCGCCCGTGGATTATAAGTGACGCCCACAAGCCCAAGAACAGCCCACAAACAGGCTTTGTTTGGCCCACACAGTGTCTTTCTTTTTTTCTTTTTAAGTTGTTGCCAACATTTAAAAATCAGATTTCCCAGCAAAATCCAAATTTTCTGCTTCTCTTGAAAGCTCAAACAGTTGGCAATGCTGGGGTGAGCTGGGCAGGCAGGAATGGGGGCCCAGGATTGGGCCTGCCCAGCTCACCCCAGCCCTCCCTGGATCCCTTGCCCAGCCCTGGGGCACTAGAGTTTGCACCCCCTGAACTGGTCCTGTGCCTTCACCATGTACATGGGGAAATGGGGCTCCAGAGCGGACAGAGACCCAGCAGGGACACACAGCAAGCCAGTGGTAAAGGGGGGAGTGGGACCCAGGTCCCCAGATTCCCAGTGGTCCCCGAGCACTGGCGAGATGCTGAGGATAGAAACGGGCTGTGGCCCCAAAGCTCCTGTCTCCACAGCCCTTACTGGAGAGACAAGGCCATCACTGGGCATGTGACTTACTTCTCTGAGCCTCAGTTTCTTCATCTGTAAAATGGGATCATAATAGTTCTTTCCTCGGGGTGATTATGAGGACAAGATGGGTTAAATAGTGGGGCTCTCAGAGCAGCACCTGGCACACAGTAACTGCTTGATAAGTGGCAGCCATCGTCATTGCAACCAGTGACTCCTGGCGAGTGGGATGCAGGCACATGGCTCATTGATTCCTCAAACCAGCTGGGACTTCACTCTACTTAGCCCCACCTGACAGCTGAGGAAACTGAGGGCCAGAGGGGACAATACCCCACTTCCTCCTCCCCAGGCTCCTGTCCCTATTGTCAGGGGAGGACACTGAGGTCAGAGAGAGGCAGAGACTTGCCTGAGGCCGCCCCGCTGGGGAGGATGGGCAGGTCTGGGACTCCCTGCACTTCGCCTGCGGAGAGACCTTGTGTGAGCAGAGCAGGGACCACGGGGTCACTTCCCAGCCCAGGCAGGCCTCTCCCTGGGGCAATAAGGCGCTCAAGGCCCTAACTCTGGTAACACCAAGCTTCCAGCCCAAGGGCACAGACATGCACAGCTTACACACACACACACTCACTCACTCGCTCGCATGTACACAACAGCCCCGCCATGAAGAAGGGCTGGGGCAGGGACAAGAGACATCAGGAAAAAGCAGCCCTCTCCACAGGTAAGCTTCCAGCAGGGAACTGTGGCCGGTGCCCCCCCACCCCCACCCCCCTCACCTCATTCTCCCCATCTCATTGAAGGGTACAGCCCATGGCCCAGAAGCCTGCAGCACCCTCAACTCGCATCTCTCCTACACTCCCCACCTCAGAGCTGCTACAGACCTACCCTGACACCCCCAGCCTCTACCTTCCACCCTGGCTCTGGGGCCAGAACCTTTCACCACTGTCACCCCCTCATGCTGGAGGACCAAGGCCTGGACAGCGGTGGCAGCTCCTGGGGACCAGGAGGGGGTGCGTCAGTACCGTGATGTCACCAGCCCAGGGCACCTGCTGACAAACACACGTTCACAAGCACGCACACGCACACGCGCACACATACACTCACACACATGCACACCCGCGCACGCACACACACACCCCTCCCCAGTTCCCATGTTCCCATTTCATGGCTATCAGGTTACAGTGACGCTGCTTCAAGACAAAACAGGAAATCCTACGACCGACCCAGCCAGATGGGGTGAGGGGCTGAGAATCTGAAACCTCCTCTGCTCTGTGAGATCACCCCGCACCCCCAAGGCCCCAGGCCGGAGCCCAGCTGCAAGGACCCTCCTGGGGGAGGGCTCACCTCCCCACTCCAGGTGTTGGGTTCAGGACCCGGAATTCCTGCTCTGTGCAGGCTCCCTGCCCCACACAGGGCCTCCGGCCTCCATCAGCCAGGCATGGGTGGATGAGCACTGGGGGTCCTCCCAATTTAGATACCCCACCTTTTATGGACATTTGGTTCCCAGAGCCAGTGGCTGAAAGTCTCTGAAGTCGAAGGTGCAGTGAGCAGGAAGGCCAGCAGAGGGCGCGCACACCTTGTTTACAGAAGATGGAGGCGCCAGGACCCTGGAAACTGAGTTCCAGCTTGTCCCCGCCACACTCGTTTTGGGGGGAGCCCCACACAGTTGCAGGTCCAGGCCTTTGCACAGGCAGCCCCCCCACCACCCCGCTGAAGCCTGTCCCCACTCCTCTGGCACCCCCTCTCCCAGAGCTGCTGTATCTGGATCCTCGGGTCCATGGCAGCTCTGGGCCTGGGCGGGACTGACACCGTGGTGGATGGAGGGCTGGATGGAAGAAAGCCAACTACAAGCAGCCCTTGTCATTCTCCAAAACAAATGGCATGCGGCGGAAAACCCCTGGGGAGGAAACCGTTCTGTAAAATAATCACTTACTGAGATCTGAAGGGCTGGGCGGACACTTGTGCCCAGTATAATGACCTTATTAAATCCTTCCCAAGCTCCTCTGGGGAAGATAATAGTACCCTCACATTACAGATGGGAAAACTGAGGCTTAAAGAGAGCAAGTAAATCGCCCAGGTCGCCCAGCAGAGAAGTAAAAGCAGCAGGATCAGAACCCAAACCTGTTTCACTCTACATTCTGTTGTTACCCCAACACCAACTGTGAGCTCACCCCATCTGAGGCCCAGCAGGGTCCTCTGGGTGACCCCAAGAAGCAGACAAACACATCCAGGCTCCAAGTGGGTGGGCAGCCCCGGTCCTGGCTTCCCATTCATTCTGTCCTGACTCTCAACCCACCACCTTCCAGAGAGCGTGACTCTAAGCCTGCACTATAGATGCAATGCTGTGTTGTCTGTCGAAACCCAGTACAAGGTGAGGAAAGGGAGAGGCAGGTTCAATGATGGCCCAACACCACACAGCTAACAGGTAGCAGAGGCAGGATTCAAACCCTGGGCTGTCCATTTCCATAGCCCCAGCTCTTCCCTGTTAC
The DNA here is from genome assembly GCF_014108235.1 of Myotis myotis. NCBI lineage: Eukaryota > Metazoa > Chordata > Mammalia > Chiroptera > Vespertilionidae > Myotis > Myotis myotis. The sequence continues at coordinate 18,185,399 of NW_023416324.1, forward strand.
TTAAACTCACCTTCTCCCATCCTCCAGCGCCTTCTGGCCACGCCTCAGCTGGACTCATCCTGAAATGGGATGACCCTGCTCAGGCCCCTGACAGCCAGAGTCCAGGCCGTGGCTCCAAGCCCTGGCTTCAGTGCGGGTTCCTCTCATCCAAGGAGGGCAGCTTTGATGACGCTGACAGGAGCCCCTCTCCCCTCTCCACAAGCATAGGAGCCCCCAGACCCTTGTCCTAACCTGGGCTCTGAGTCACACAGATCCTGGCTCTGCCACCACCTCTCTTTGGCCTTGGGAGGGTCCTTTAATAGCCTCAGTGTCCTCATCTGTAAAATGACGTAACATTGTCAAGCTCCCAGGGCTGCTGGGAAGCCTCCTGGTTCATTCAGAGGCTCGCTCCATGCCAGTTCCCTGCCCTTGAACCTTCCAATGCTGATCTAGAGACCCAGCCGTGGGAGCCTTCCATTCATTCATTCATTCATTCATTCATTCATTCAGCAAGCTCTGTGCACAGCTGGTCCATGCTGGGCTCCGCTGGGAAGAAGGAGGCAGCAGAGAGGGCTGGTTAAGATGCTTCCTCTGCAGAGACCAGCTGTGCCACTCAGGACTGTATGACCTTGGGCAAGTCACTCCCTCTGTCTGCGCTTCCATTTATCATGTATGAAATGGGGACGAATGTGGCACCAGCCTGCAGGGTTGTTGGGAGAACAGGAAATCATGCAGGTGAAGCCTTAGCCGTACCCACACATAGCTCAATGTGATGGCAGCTATTGGGATGTTGTTGAGGAGCTTTTCAAGTCCAGGGAGGAGGGAACAGCTAATCAAATCGTTGCCGTCCAGTGGGATCACTGCTCACACCCAGCTGACCAGGGTGACGGGGGGACACGCTCAGGGAAGGGAGCAACCAGCCTTGCCTGCGAAAAGCAGGGAAGACTGCCCAGAGGAGGGGCCGTTGCAGGATAAGTAGGATTTCACCGTAAGGATGAGAGAGGAAGGGCATGCCTGGCAGGGGAACAGCAGTGACAGAAGCTTAGAGGCTCTTGGAGGCACAAGACGCTCAGTGAAGAGTTGGCTATGCCTGTGAAGTTGTGAGACACGGAGCGGAAAGGTCTGCCTGGGGAGTGGGACCCTCTCCCAGGCAACAGGGGGCAGGAGAGACAAGACCCAATGTGTCTTTGAGAAAAATGCTCCACGGGGGAGGGTAGGAGGTTCTCAACCTGTGGGTCGCGACCATCGGAAAACACATATAGCATATCAGATATGTACATGACGATTCATAACAGCAGCAACATTACAGTTATGAGGTAGCAACGAAAGTAATTTTATGGTTGGGTCACAACATGAGGAGCTGTGTTAAAGGGTCGCGGCATTGGGAAGGTTGAGAGCCACTGGAGGAGGATGGCACTGGGCAGCACCCCAGGCAGAGACTGAGGAGGCTGCCCCTGAGGCGGGACACAGGGGATGAAGGAGACGGAGGGGGGCGGAGGTTCTCAACCTTCTGGCCCTTTAAATACAGTTCCTCGTGTTGTGACCCAACCATAAAATGATTTTCGTTGCTACTTCATAACTGTCATGTTGCTACTGTTATGAATCGTCATGTAAATATCTGATATGCAGGATGGTCTTAGGCGACCCCTGTGAAAGGGTCGTTCCAACGCCAAAGGGATCGCGACCCACAGGTTGAGAACCGCTGGGTTAGGGGATGGGGAGCGGTGATCAGACTCTAAGCCCCCAAGGCCCCTGTCAGGAAAAAGGGGCTGAGGCAGGGAGAGGTGGGGCTGGGGTGACCATGACCCCAGTCAGCCAGGACCAGAGCTGAGGCTGAGGCTGAGGCTGAGGCTGAGGCTGGGGTTGGGAGGGGGGCTGCTGGCGCACTGAGTCTCTCACTGGCTTATTGGATTTCTGAGAAATCACTCCCCTCCCCCACGCCCTGGCAGCCAAGGCTCCATTATAGCTGCGTTGTCAGTCTGCTGGGAGAAAGAACCCAGGCACCCAGCAGGGGTGGGCCAGGCACTGAGCAGAGGGATCCATGACCCTGGGGATGGTATTCAGGGCTGATCACACAGGGAGGCAGGAGGGGGATGTGGATAGGAGAGTGAATGCTGGAACCGGCCAGCCTGCTTCAAACCCCAGCCCTGCCTTCTCGTGGCTGTGTGACCCGAGGCCACTTCCTTAACCTCTCTGGGCCTCAAATGGGGATCATCACAGGACTTTCCTGAGATAGTGGGTTGTTCTGAGGATTATTATCTGTGCTGGCCACCTGTGGCCTCTGGGAGAGGGTTGGGTGCTACTATTAGTGTTGAGAGGTGAGTTACCCAGCGCCCGTAACCCTATCTCAGTCCTCAGCGGTCAAAGGCTCCCTGAGATAGAATCCAAGCTCCTTGCTGGCGTCACGGCCGTTCACCATGTGCCCAGTTCCCCTCACCCTGCTCCTGCCACGCTGAGCCTCTGGCATTGCTTTGTACACGTATGAGGCTCACACGCCACCTTTGCCCATGCCGGTCCTGCCCGGAGTGCCTCCCCGGGCCCCCTGTCTCTCTGGTAAACTCCTGCTTCTCCAGTGGCCGCTTCAAACCCCAGCCCTGCCTTCTCGTGCCTGAGTGACCTGAGGCCACTTCCTTAACCGCTCCTGCCCCTCCCTCCCCCGCCATCAGGAGTGGGTCCCTCCTCCCAGCTGCCACTCAGAGCACTGCACTGACATCTGTCATCTATGGCTTCCATGTTTGCTCCCTTACAAGACTGGGGGCCCCCTGAGGGCGGGGATTTGTCCAAATTCCAGGGCCCAACTCATCTGTGGGTGACAGCTGCTAGCGGCAGCTAAATGAGCAGGTAAGCACCAACGGGCCCTGACATAAGCCAGTTGCTAAGCCCCGCCTAGGAGACGGCTCCGTGCCAGGCGCTTGGCACGAGCACCTCGCTCAGCCTGCCAGCTGCCTCGTGAAGCAGGGGGCAGGGTAATGCCCGCCCTAAAGATGAGGACGTCGGGGGTCAACACCAAGTGACTGTCGAAGGCCACCCAGGCAAGACGGGGCCTAGCAGAGAGGAGAACTCGGGTCTGACCCCCTCGGCCAAGTTCAGAACCGCTGCCCACACTGCCCCACTCCAGAGGCTGGCTCGGGCTCTCCTCCATCTCCCCCGTAACTACCAGCTCTGCAGCTGACGAAACACATAGAACCAGGGAGACTTCACTTCCAGCCCTGGCTCAGGACACAGGGCCCAGGGCCCGGCTGTGGGACCCTGAGCAGGTGGTAAGTAGGGTTATTGTGAGCGTATGTCCCACACATAGAGCGCTAGCACCACGCTGTCCTCCCCACGTGGGAAACGATGCTGTATTACTGATCTTCGTAATAATTGTCCCAGATGGACATTCGCCCATTTTACAGATGAGGAGACTGAGGCTCCAAAAGCTGCCATGATTTGCCCGCGCTCACAGATGTAGTCAATGACAGAGCAGGGGCCCAAACCACTGCTTTCAGCACCGGGACTCATACCTTCCCCCCGGTCACTCTCAACAGTTCTCGCCCCTAAAGCGATCTCAGTGCCTCAGGATGCCAGTCCCAGCACAACCTCAGCGTGTAGTGAGCACTGGCTGCGCGCCTGCTCTCAGCCCTGCACGTGTGCTAACATTTCATCTCACAACCCTAACGTGGGGCTACGACATCCCGTCTACAGGGGGCCATCGAGGCCCCGATCGCTTAAGTGACCTCTCCAAGTCACCAGCGAGTGCGAGGCTGTGCAGGATGGGAAGGCGGGCAGGCTGACCCAGGCCCAGCCGCAGGGGAGCAGCGAGGTCTGGTCATTGAGAGACCGGGCCCCAAGGCCGCAGGGTACAGGTGGGGAGGCCCGGGATCCAAGCCAGAGGACCTCCCCAGAGCTCCTCTCCCATCTTGCTGGCCGTGCCTATGGATCTGGGCACACCTCCCACTCCATTGACACCCTGGGACCACCCCAGTATTAAGCTGCGCCTGGAGGGTCCCAAGGGCTCCCCGGGGACACCTCAGAAGCCACGGCTGCGCGTTTCATTAGTGACTTGGCCACCTGCCCGCAGCACCGGGTACGGGTCAGGGGAACCCAGAGCCCTTCCCCGGGCCTGGCCGGCTGCCTCCCTCGAAAACATCCATCCCCTGGGACGCCTCCCCACCCCTCCCTCCCTCCCTGGCCAGCCTTGCAAAGCCCGCTTCTGCGGGCCCAGCCCTGAGGCCTGAAGACGCAGCCCTGCCCTCGGAGGCCCAGCACGCAACCACTATGTCGGGGACGCCCGCCCTTCAGTATGAGATTAAGGAAATAATAGCTCACCTTGTGCCGCTGCCCGCGGTCACTGTGGAGAGGGCTCAGGCTCCCGCTACACTCAGCAAGGGCTCCTCTCAGCTCTGTTCCTCCTCAGAGGAAACTGAGGCCCAAAGGCAAGCACGCTGAGGCAGGGAGCACCCATTCTCTGGCGGCTGCCTCTGCGCTGCAGGACAGCAGCTGTGGCTTACTGAGCACCGACTTCATTTTAAACCTCCCCGCCCTCATTGGGATCAAAGAAAGTTAATGATCTCCTATTTTTTTTGCCTCTTAAAAATCCTCATAGAAATGACTCTCTCTGATCATGGGGGGGGGGGTGGGGGGGGCGGTAGATGAATGAAATGCCTGTTCTACCAATGAGGAAACTGAGGCCAGACAGGCTGGAGGAGGCCAAGTCACACAGTTGCGTGTTTCTAAGGGCTGGCAATGTAACCGGCCTGAATCGGGAGCCACGGGCCCTGGGCAGGGCTGGGGCAGTGTGAAGGCCCCGGAGCAGAGGATGTCCGCCTCTGGTCGACCGGTTAAGGACAGCAGTGCTTGGCCAGGGCAGGCAAGGCGGCCGGAGCGTGGGGGCAGCGCGGGCACTTCCTCTCTCCTCTTTCTGCAGCCCTCTCTCCGGGCCCCTCACCTGCCCGCCCCTCACCTGCGGCTGTCAGCTCCCACATCAGCTCCTCGGAGAGGTCCCCGCCCCCGCCCTCCCCCGGCCCAGCCACCTGAAGGTGCCGCCCTCCCGGTGTCTCTGATTTATTTTCTCCGCGGCCCCTGCACACCTGACGTGCTCACGGTTTATTTCCCGGCCCATTATCTGCCTCTGGCGTTGTGAGCCCCTTGAGAACGGGGCTCTCGTGTCTCTGTCGGTGCCTGTATCCCGGGCCGAGAACAAGGCTTTTCATGAACTAATTAAATGTTTCCACTTGTGGGTCATCTGCCAGCCAGCAGTCCGATTCCCGTGGTCATCACATTGTCCAGGGGCGGAACTGGCCCCTTTCCTTGCGCTGCCCCCGCAGGTGCCCAACACCACTTACAGGAGGCCCGCCCACAGCAGACTTTCCCGAGGTCTGTGCTCCCTTCGCTCAGCCTCTCCCCGCAGACTCTGCCTCTGGGCGGCAGGGCTCCCCTCCCTTAGGACTGAGCTCAGCATTCCGTCCCCTCGCCATCGCTCCCCTGACTGGCCCTGGAGACCCACTGGCATCCCTGCTCCCAGAGGGCCGTCCACTCCAGGTCCCTGCGGGCAGCAGGGCAGGAGACAGGGCGGAGTCCCCCCAAGGCCCACTCCCCTCTGCCCCCCACTGGGCTCTGCAGCAAAGGGGTGTCTAGAATTTTATCTCCCTGTGATGTGACTTTCACCACGGCCACCCCTTGCCCCACCGTAGAACCGGACCAGGAAGTGATACAGACTGTTTGAGGTTTTCACGGTAATTTTTTTAATATATTTTTATTGATTTCCGAGAGGAAGGGAGAGGGAGAGAGAGAAACATCAATGATGAGAGAGAATCATTGATCGACTGCCTCCTTCACGCCCCCTACTGGATCGAGCAGGCAACCGGGGCATGTGCCCTTGACTGGAATCGAACCTGAGATCCTTCAGTCCGCAGGCCGATGCTCTATCCACTGAGCCAAACCGGCTAAGGCCATAGTAATTTTTTCTCTCTCTGGCTGGGTGGCTCAGTTGGTTGGAGCGTCATCCTGCACACCAAGAGGTGGTGGGTTCGATTCCCGGTCAGGGCACATACCCAGGTTGCAAGTTCCATCCCCAGTCAGGGTGCATGGGGGAGGCAGCTGATCAATGTTTCTCTCATATCAATGTCTCTCTCTCTCTCTCTCAAATCATACTTCTCCTTGGGGCCTCCCAGGAGCCTCCTGTGTGTGCAGGAGCCGTCTCTCCGACTCTCAATGGCAGGTGCCACCTTCCTTCTTGCCAGTTCCCCTGTGGGCAAAGCCCGAGGACCCCCCCAAATGCCAAACGCCACCCTGGAGGCTCTGCTGCCAACTCCCCCCAAGTCACCAGCCAGTCCTTGTTGGCCGAGCCGAGTTGGGGTGACAGCTGCACAGGCCCCAGGGAGAGGGTCTGTGGGCTCCAAATGGGTTTCCGTGTTCAGAGGGAGGAGAGCCTGTTGCCTTTAAGAAAGGGTTGACCTGAATGAGCGGTTAAAACTGCCAGGCAGAGCACAGGAGTGTTCAGCGCTAATGAGTATTGATTACAGAGAGGAAGCAGGTTAATTGAGTGAGTTTGTAAGCTGGTTGCCACGGTAACGGCTCACTTGGAGTAAATTCATCAGCACAGTGAGTGCGGACTGAGCCTGGCTAAGGACCAGAGGGGCAGCCGAGTCCTCCCATCATTGGACGGAGAATATGAAACCTTAGAACACGGGGAAGTGCGGGAGAAGGGAAGTTTAAAGTCTTCTCTTAAGCCGCGGCTGATTGCTTTCCACGAAAAGGAATTGGCACTTGAGCTTGAGGACTGAAGCCACTCCCCCCCCCCCTTTGAATCTCATCGCACACGAGACACAGGAGAGGAACTTGGGGTGCCTCCCCGTGGAGTGTGGGCAGGTCGTCAGCTTTCCGCTGGAGATGGCGGGAGGAGAGAAAGGCACCAGCCTCCTGAGATTTCAAAGAAAAGCCGAGCCTTTGTTTGCGTAGAAGCTGATAACAGAGTAATTGAGGGAAAAGGTGAGAGGTGATGGCGAAGGTTTATAGCTCTTTACGTTTTGCTCTGTATTAACTCATAGTAAATGCTGAAAACAAGCCACTGGGAAGGCCAGAGCAACACTGACATCCGGTCTAGCAGGTATCCAGTCTAGCAGGTATCCAATGCCTGGGGCCTGGGCTTTTATCTACTAACTTGATTCTTTTTGTCTTATTTTCATAATTAGCTTTTCTTCTCCTTAATGACCTCAATTGCCTTCATACATAATTTAGTGAGCACCTCAAATGCTTTTTGAAATGAGTATAGATAAATAAAATCCAGGATTTCTTGAAGGTGTTGTAATGGTGTCAGTTTTTAATAGAAAAACCAAGGAGGCTGATAGGGCTCTCAAGGGTGATAGCTCCCCCTTGGCTGCCTCCACCTGGAGAAGGCCCCCTCTGCACCTGTCACAGTGCTCTCCTGGTTGCAGTTCACCGGACCCCAGAGTCCATACCTTAAAAGATAGGACAGACCTCTATTGGCAACAATCAAGGGAATGAAACTGTCGCAGCCTGTTAAAACGTGAGAAGTCATTACATTTTGAATGGGTGGCGTCTGGCTGTAGCCCCTGTGGGAAGAATTGCAAAATTAAGTAAGTACACAAGTGGGATAAGTGCGTGTGAATCGACGTGGATGAGGCGCGCTTTAATCACACCGTCAACGTCACGCGGATTAGAGCGGGGTGAACTGTGAGCAGCTGCTCTCCGTCCTCTGAGGACAGAGCCAGGGGCGGGAGGGCCACCTCCCCGGTGGAAGAATTCTTCATGCTTAGGTAAGATTTCCAATAACCGATTGTTTTTCTAGTTGCACACCCCAGTTAGCACCTTGGTGGTAAATATTCCAGGTAGCTCTCTCTGCACACAAGCAAACATGTCTCTTTCTAACAAAAATGGGGTTATAGCATACCTTTTGGAAATGTGCTTTTTTATTTATATAGCGATATGTCGTGAATGTCCACGCCAATGAATTACCGCCTAAAGGCTACACTGAAATTCATCCTATGAATGAAGCATGTTTTATTCACCTATTTTTGTACATTTAAGGTAGAGGCTTTTTTGGTTTGTGTTTTGGGGTATTTTTTTTTTCTGTTATAAACTTCAAATTTATCCTTGTAATTAAATCACTTGACACATCCATGATTATTTCCTTTGAATAAATTCTAAGAAGTGAAATTTCTGGGTCAATTTGTATGCAAATTGTAAAGCTTCTCATAGATAGTTCCAAATTACAGAAAGTTTTTAGAATCCAATTTGCATCTAGAAACCATGTCTTTAAGAAGATAATTATTTAAGTATACAGAGGGAAAAAATCAGAAAGTAATATGAGCTGAAGTATGCAAGTCAAAATCACTCATAGTTTTACCACCCACACCTAATGTCTCTCACTATCTTGGAATCCACCACCTCACTCTCTTTCTCTCTCCATCCTGCTCTCTCTCTCTCTTTGTCTCTCTCTGAGTCTCTGTTTCCCTCTATCTCTGTCTCTTTCCCTCACTCCTCTCCCAAATCTATCTATCTATCTATCTATCTATCTATCTATCTATCTATCTATCATTGCTGCACCCAACCACCTATCTCTCCCAGTCTCTCTGTCTCTTTATAGATCTTTCTGTCTCTGCCGAGTCTCTGTATCTTCTGTGTCTCTGTCTCTCTCCCCCTCTGTCTTGTTTTCAGTCTCTCTCTATGTCTCTGTTTTCTGTGTCTTTCTCTGTCTCATTTTGTCACCGTATCCCTCTCTTTCCCTCTCTCTCCCCCGCTCTTTTACTCTCTCAACAAAATTGAGGTCATGCCCCACACAGAGTTTTGTGGCCTGGGCAGCACTGATCATTCCTCACACTTGGGCAGAACCTGGGAGCTGGCAAAGCACTTTCACATGTTATTATCACCCTTTTCCAGGTGAGACCCAAGGCTCAGAGCGGCCGGTCGCTCCCTGCCAGGGCCCGCAGCTCATAAGAGCCTCTAGGTCAGGCCTTCCAGGCCCCTGCTGTCCTCGCCAAGACCACACGTGTGCCTGCCAACACACATGTGTGCACACGCCTACGCTGGCCTCCTCGGGGGCTGTGTGGCTGCCCCCAGCTGTCTCCAGGATGCCAAGGGCCCCCTCAGGACCAGGACTGGGAACACAGAAGCAGCTGCCAGAACTGCCCAGCTATTGCTCCCCTCCACCTCTGGGCCGCAGCCTGCATCCCCCATCTCTCTTCCACCTTGCTTCCTGCTCTGCACTTCCTCTCCTCCATCCCCCTCCCCCCCCTCCCTCTAAAGAATGAGCCTCCATCATGCTCTATCTCAGCCCACTACTTACAACAATGTGTGCTATATTTATTCCCCCACCTCCCCTAAGAGAGGTTCCATGGGGCAGAAACCAGGTCTTCACGTAGCAGGTGCTTAATAAAAATGAACTGGCCAAATGATAAAGTGGTTAAAAGTGCAGCTTCGGTGTCCAGTGAGCCTGCCTTCTCCTCCTGCTCTGCCACGTGGTCGCTGCGTGACTTGGACCGGGTCCTGAACCCTTTTTGCCCCAGCGTCATCAGTTACAACTGGGAATCCTGTCTCGTAGAGTTGCCATAAGGGATATATGAGATGATAACTGTAGTTCTTAGCAAAATAAATGCATCAAAAGCACAATAACTAAAGTGCTCGATAAATGTAGATATTTTTCAACACTTTTGTTGCATGAATAACCAGCCTTATACAGCACATGTTCGGAGGCGTGGAATTCAAGGCTTCTAAACAGGAAGTGACTTGTTCAAGTTCCCATGGCTAACGGTGTGGAGCTAGGGTCCCCTCCCAAGTCTGTCCAACAGCAGGCGTGTCAATAGCGTGCGAACTCTCCAGAGCTGGGTGACGCAGGGCCGTGGGATGGAGATGGCAGCTTGAACAGACAGGACTCAGAGACCAGCAGGGCGGGGGGAGAAAGAGAATGAAGAGAATGCAGCTCTGCACATACAACTGACCAGGGTGCAGGGACAGGCAGGCAGGACGTCAAGCTGTGGCCACAGAAAGACTTGCCCCCCATTTGCCTAAATATAAGGGAATTTTGGTCTCTGTATTTTTTAAAAAAATATGTTTTATTGACTTTTAGAGAGAGAAGAAGGGAGAGGGAGAGAGAGAGAAACATCAGTGAGGGAGAAACATTGATCGGCTGCCTCCTGCCCACCCCCTGCTAGGGATCCAGCCTGCACCCCAGGCATGTGCCCTGACAGGAATCACACCGGGGACCTCTCGATGCAGGGGATGTCCCTCAACTAACTGAGCCACACCTGCCAGGGCTGGCCTCTGTATTGTGAGTTTATGTGGGACTTGGAGCCACCTATGGGCCCTGCATATGGGAATGACCGCCTCTCTGGCCTTGGGAACTCTCCTGTCCCCTGCAAGGTGGAGGGATGGGGACACAGCGGCAGAGTGAGCCCAGGCACCTCCTCAGGATGCTGAGGCCATGGGAGATAACGCATCAGCAGGTGGGCTGGAGTCCAGGCCCATCCTAGAAAAGGCCACTGTGAGTTTCCATGGAGCCTGTAGCCATAGTAACCAAACCTCAGCGGCAGGACTCCAGCAGAGCCAGGAAAGACAAGCTCCTTTCTTGTCCATATCCCAGGAGCCTAACTGGAGGGGGCAGAGGGAAGTGGGGACAATCAGGCTTTCTGAGCTGGGATGGGGATGGGGGCAGGGAGAAGGGGCGGTTGTCTTCCTATTCAATGGGCCAGCCATAAACTACCTGAAGGTGGCACCCTATTTCACGCCTCAGTGCCTTTGCTCACACTCTTCTCTCCCAGGGAAGCCCCCCTCCAATCCCGTCTCCCTGGAGCCCTCCCAACTGTCATTCGTGCCTCCCTGTTTACTGGCTGACCCCTCCAGGCTGAATCAGCCCCTCCCTCTACTGGCCACACACATTCCTCCCCCACACACATCCCCAGTATGTCTGGCTCACCCAAGAGCTTGGGGAGGGTGGTGGTGGTGAAGAGTACACCCTCTAAAATCCGAGAGGCCTGAGTTCAAGTCCCAGCCCTGCCATTGACATGTTGAGTGACACGGTAAGTCTCCTATCTGCCATTTTTCTGCTGTGTGATCGTGGGCAAGTTTCCCAACCTCTCTGAGGCTCAGTGTCTTCATCTGAAAAATGAAGTGATGGCTGTGAGGTGTCTCAGGCATGGTCAGCCTTCTCATTGGTGTGAGCACTGCCTCTCTGTCCCCTTGAGAGGGGACTTCCAGCCCCACCAGGCCTGGTTTCCTGGGCTCACCCTGGGAGTCTGGCACACAGCACAGTGCTGGCATCGCAGCCTGAGAGCAGCAAGCCCCTTGAGCTTGCTGACAGCAAGCCCAGCCTGCGGGCTGTGTGTGTGCATGTGTGCATGTGTGTAAATGGTTGACAGTACATATTCTAACATATGCACACACATGGACACTTGTATACCCATGTTCTCACAAATTCTCTCACACACAAACCTAACAAAGGAGGTGCAAGGACATTCTGGACACTCTGGTCAGTCTCCAAAGACCACCCCATCACCCCATCTCTCCCCAAAATGCTCCCTCTGGAGCCCAACCTGAGGCTCTCTGCTGTTCGTGGAACAGGTGAGGGGAGAAGCAATGGCCCTTCCCAGCGTCATCAGCCTGTGACTCCAGCTGTGGAGGCGAAAGGCCAGGGTACCATCCAGACAACTGGTCTACCTGGACACAAGTCTCTACCTTTAGAGGCACCTGCATACCTGGGACCGTGCAGCTGGCACCCCTACTGAAGTGAGCCCTATTGGAGTAGACCCCTGTTGTGTCTACTTTTTCTCTGGAAGTCTTTCAGGGGCATTGGCCAAATGCAATATGATGCAGACTTATAAATATTTGATGGCTTACCTTCCCCAAAGCGCATTTGCAGCCATTCTATATTTTGATGCCTCAGTGGGGTGAGCGCTCTCTACCAACCTTCCCCCGGCCCATGCTCCAGTTGAATGAACTACTTGGCCATTAATTCAATTATACCAACATGTATTACGTGCAGACCAGATGCTGAGACAGACCCTGAGAGGAAGTGACCTGCCCAAGGGCCAGTTAAAGGCAGAGCTAGGGCTGAACTCTACCTAATGCTCTTGAATCCGAGGACCTGAGAGATGAGCAAGGAGAGGAAGGTGGCGATGCCAGAACCCCAACAGTGGGCTTTCCTCCTGTGGAAACCCAGGGGCCAGGGCTCAGCATGGCCCTGATGGCTCCGGGAGAAAGGACTCAGAGATGGGCCTGGCAGGACCCAGCGGAGGGGTGTGAATGTCTGGCTTAGGGCAAGCAGCAGCTCCTGCTAAAACTTAGGCCTTGGCTCAGCCCCTTCCCTCACCTTTCCTACCAAACGGGGCAATTACTCCAGGCAACCTGGAAGGCCATAACCCGGCATCTAACTCCCCAACATGACTCTAATCTAGACTTTGATCTCCAAATGAGGTCGTGCACATAATCCCTTTATCTTTGTTCACAATATTAATTTATAAATGTAAACACATAAATAACCAACATTTTTGTTGTCCTGTTATTGGCACATCATATTTTCTAAATCACATCCAGAAGCCTTACTACATGGCTCTGCTGACAGATCGGGGGACTGCAGCCCAGAGGGGAAGAGGGACTTGCCAAGGTTACATAGCAAGACAGTGTCAGAGTCCAAATCAGAAACCGGACTCCTGGCCCCAGGCCACGCTTCCCTGAGGTGCTAAAGGGCACCCTCGCCTGAAAAGCTTGCTCTTAAATGTCCCAGTTCTTGCATGGCCTCAGTGACCATCTTTGTGCTGGTCGCCCAGCCCAGACCTCTCCCACAGACAGCCCCACTGACCATCCCACAAGACCTCAGGCTCTGTGGATGCTACTCCAAATTAGCCACCTTTCCCTTGAAATCTACCTCTGCCTGTGCTCCCTCTCCCTGCCCCCTCCTCAGTTCTCAAACCAGAAACAGGGGCATTACCCTGGGCACCTCCCTCCCCATCACCACACAGCTTCTAGTGAACCAGCAAGGCCCACTCATTCTACTGCTTTTCCATTTCTCGAACCCAGCCACTTTCTCATCCCTCCACCGCCCCAGGAATGCAGCCTCATCATCTCACCCCTCACCCATCTGAACCTCTGTCCCTCCGGTTTGTGCCAAAGCGCCTACTGTGGGCTGGCGCTGTGCTGTGTGCTGAGGCTCAACGTGGAGCAAGAACCCAGCCGCCAGGGTGGTTGCAGGAAACCCACATCTAACCGCGCCCCTCCCCTTCTCAGACCCCTTGCGGGGCTCCCCATCACCCCTGGGTTCAAGTGCAAACTCCCCATCCAGGTATTCACATTCCTGCGCCCTCTACCCCCCTCTGCATCTATCCAGGCTGGTCACCTGCCTGTCTGCACCACCCAAGCTGATCCAAATAAGCTATTGGCCATTCTCCCCAACACACCAGCTCAAAGGTCACCTCCTCCATGAAGCTTCCCCGACTGAGCGCTGTGCACACCTGGCAGAGTAAGTTTTGCCCCCGCCTCGGGAATCCCATCAAAACCCACGAATTGCGTGCCTGCCTCCTGGAGCCCAGGGGGCTGAGCCGATGCCAGCCCAGAGCCTGGCACTGAGGGGCACCGATATGTTGTGTTGATGGATGGACCGCGAGGTAGAAGGGCATTGGCTCATCCAGTGCCTCCCGGTTTGTTTGCTGGGAGCCCCTGCAGTTGTCTAGCCGAAGCCCCGCCCTCCGCTGTCATTGAGACTCTCAGGTCTGTCCTCCATGCCCTTCCTTGCCCCGAAGCGAGGAACAGCCCGCCTTGCCCCCCACGGGTGGCATGCCAACAAGAGCAATGTCTGTGAGGCTCCGGGGAAAGGCCCGCCGGCCTCGCCACGGACTCGGGAACTGAGCCGGGTGCGAGCTTTGCAGCCACTCGGGAGGGTACCCCTCGCTGGCGGGCCGGCCGCGCGGTTTGAAGCCCTGCGTCACCGTCTGGCTGCGCGTCAGGCGCCCTCACTGCGCCCTTGTTTGGAGAAGGCGCCGGCCGGCGATGCCGGCGGGAGGGACGGGAGGGACGCGGAGAGGCAAGGAGATGGAGACGTTCACAGCGGAGACCTGGGGCAGGGGCAGCGGGTGGAGAGGAGTCGCCCAGACCCGAAGGGAGACAAACAGAGAGAAGGACCGAGACGGCCGGAGACGGGAGCGCGGCGCAGAGACAGCGACGGGAGAGGCGGGCGCAGACGCGCTCCGCCAAGGCGGCGGGAGGAAGGCGCGGGGCGCGGGGCGCGGGGCCTAGCGGGCCGACCCAGCAGAGACGGTCCCAGAGCTCCCGCGCCCTTCCCAGCGGGTCTCCCTCCCGCCGCCCCGGCCAGGACGTGGGTCAAACAGGAGCCAATGAACTGCAAGATTTGAGCATTACCTCACCAGAGCCGGCTGCCATTGGTTGGCCCAGCCGCCGGGGCGGGCTGTTGCTATGACAGCTCTGGCTGGCGCTGGGCAGGAAAGAGAGGGGCGCTGCGCCCTCCTGGCGGTTCCGTCCCTACCTCTTTCCATCCAGCCTGTGGCGGGGCCCAGGGACCCCACTGATCCCCAGGGACCCCGAGTTAGCCCCCAAGGGGAAAGCCAAGCTCCTGCAGCCCCAGGACCCAAACTCCTCCAAAAGTGCCCATCCCCTCCCCTGCCACAGCCCCTCTTCCAGTGCCAACCCCACCCCGCCCCCCAGCCCCGGAACCGACCACCCACCCATTCACCCTGCAAACAGCGGTGAGCACCCTTCCCTTCCAGGTGCTGCTGGGTGCTGCTGGGACAGAGTTAAGTTCGCCGCCCTCCCTCCCTGACGGAGCCCCAGGCTGAGCCAGCACTCAGCGCAGCAGGAAGCCCCAGGCCGTGTGTTGCAGACGAACGGGAGGGGAGCCCCGGGCCTGCCAGGTCTGGAGGCTTCTGAAAAAGGAATGCCGAGCTGGGACCTGAAGGAGTTAGCCAGAGGAGCAAGGGTGGGGGAGGGAGTTCTAGAAAGAGGGAGCCACCTGTGCAAAGAAAGGCAGGAGGTGCGAGAAAGCAAGGAGCACTTGGGGCATTGTGGCAGGAAATTAGGTAATGGGGGGGGGGGGGTGAAAAGGGGGTGAGTTCAGGGTAAGGCTGAAAGGGGAAGCAGGAACAAGACCCCAGAGGGCTTGAAAGTCATGCCACGGGGCCGTGGGCCACACTCCCAGGCAACTGGAGGGATTTGAGGGGAGGAGGCTGCCCTTAGGTTTGTGTTTTAGGAAGTCCTCCACTCTGCTGCTCTGGAGAAGCTGGGCTGGAGGGGGCTAGGAGACCCATTATTGCAGGGGCTGGTGAGAGCTGGGGCGGGAGGGACTCAGACCCTAAAGAGGAGATGGGAAGAACCCAATTCCGGAGGCATATGAAGGAGCCACAGGCCTGGTGGCTGCGGAATGTCCCCGCCTAACCCAGGATGCTGGGAGGCCTTTCCTGGCTTCCAGACAGAATCACCTCTCCCCTTTGCATGCGACACTGATGTCTTGTGGATGCAACTTTGGTTTGAAGAGTCATGCTGCATTGAAAAGACACCTGCCTCTTTCTACGCCCGCCCCCACCGCACACCGAGGCTGCTGTACATCTCTGTATTCCCAGCACTGGACACAGAGCCTCTGCCGAGTACAAGCCCACAAAGCTGATCTGAACCCCTGAAGTCTCCCACCCCGTGACCACCCCAGCCCCCACTCATTTTTCCCAGCCTCCATGCACCTCTCCCCCCCCCCCCGCCCCCCCTTTCTCATAGTCATGATGTAGCCATGGCCTGGGAGCTGGGGCTGGTCCCCTCCCCCACATGGTCTCTCCCTTCTCTCACCCCCAAGCAGGGAAGACAGGTTGCCTATCATTGAGTCAAATTTCCGAAGACAAATGGGGCCTGTTTTCTGGTCAGCAGGGCATTATCATACAATCACAGGGCTGTTAATTATCCAGTGAGTCGGCTATCCTGATGACGTTATTACTGAGTGTCATAGGCGGAGAGAAAGGCCTGGCTAGGACTCTAATATGACACAGCTTGGCACTGGGATACGGGGCACTCGCTTAGCTCATCACAAAGTGGTGTTGGGATGTCCCATTTGTCACTCGTACTTATTAGACACTCTCTGGGAAAAACACAAGACGAAGCATGATGGTCAGACAAGAATCCTGGATTTGTCATGATGCCACGTTAATACCATCAACACCTCACCTAAACCCCCAGTAGGATGGTTATAGGTGTCCTCTCCCAAGGAACAAAGGTGAAACTCCTGGCAGCTCCTTGACTGCCGAGAGAATCCATCCAGATCTTATCCCCCAGGGATCTGCAGGACGTCCGAGCTGGCGGTGCCCATAGAACCCTCTTACTCAGCCTTTGTTTCACAGACAGGAACTGCGGGCCAGAAGAGGGAAGTCGTTGCCCAGAGTCGCGAAGCTGGCTTGTGGGGCGGCAGCAGGAGATTTTTTCAGGTGCCCCACCTTCCAGCTCACTGTGCTCTTCGGACTCCAGTCTGTCTTACAGTTGAACAAGAGCTAGAACGCCCCACAGCCAGGGCACCCATGGGGCCTTCGCATGCACCACTACCTTCCCCACTCATGACAGCCCTGCCAGGTGGCTATTATCGTTCCCAGTTGAAAGGTTGGGAAAGATAAAGTGACTCGTGCAAGACGACGCAGCATTATCGGGTCGAACCCAGGTCTGCCAGAGTGCAAAGCCCACGCTCTTGGCATGACCGTGTGTCGGCTCTAGAACCACTCGGTCTGGTGTGTTTGGGGCATCAGAGAGCGTTGCCAGAGTCATCGCTGAAAGGAGAAGAGGCCCTCGGATCTCTTGCACGTTGGTCTGTACACTTACCTTGCTCTGTGGAGCGCTCCTTAAAGGAACATGACTCCGAGAGCTTTGCCCAGCCTGAGGGTCTAGAGAGGGGGCCACTGGGAGGCTGATTTAGAGACGAGAGCGCATTTTCAGACAGAGACACCACCCCCACATTCTCTGAGGAGAGGCCCTCAGAATGCAATGCAGGAGAATACGTCTAAATGAGGTCTCTGCTTGAGTCTGGGGGTCTTGAAGGGGTCATAGGTTCGGGTGTCTTGGAAGAAGGGCCGGGAGGATGAGACCTACAAAGCAAGTGTCTGATGAGGCTCCAAAGCACAGTCCCCTGCGGCCTCTTCCACGGGGCGGAGGAAGGGCTGGGTCCCTCCGCCTGGAGGAGATGCTGTCCTTTATTCACAAAAAATGGACGGTTCTCCATCTTCGAGAGGTTCTGCTTCTAGCTCTAGACAACAGCCTGCCTGTGCATCAGGGGAAATGCTGTTTCAAGCCTAGCGCGGAGGCCAGGGAAAGCCTCCTTTCGGGACCCTGGAGTTGAGACCTGAATGAGGAAAAGGAAGATGCCATGTGAAGGTCTGGAGAGAGTGTTCCAAGCACTTCTGGAACAGAAAGACTCCCAACAGGAGAGAAGGTGCCTGGTCAAGGAAGGGAAGGAGGCCAGTGTGGCCAAAGCATGATACCCAGGGAAGGGCCAGAGGTCAGCAGGGGCAGAACCATCTAGGGAAGTGGTTCTCAACCTTGGCTGCACATTAGAATCACCTGGGAATCTTTTTAAAATCCTGATTCCTGGGCCTCGTCCTCCGGAAATTCTGGTTCTTTGTTATGGGGTGGGGCCACAACATTAGTAACAAAGAAACAGAATTTCCGGAGGATGAGGCCCAGAAATCAGGATTTTAAAAAGATTCCCAGGTGATTCTAATGTGCAGCCAAGGTTGAGAACCACTGATCTAGGGCCTTTGAAACCTTAGGAAGGTGTTTGGGTTTCAGTCTGACTTCAGCGATAAGAGCATCGTGCATGGGGGGCAGGAAAGCGGAACTCAGAGAAAATCGGGGGCTATTTGAGGCATCCAGGCTGGAGATGATGGAGACTCAAAGCAGTGAGGGGGCGGAGTTATTGTTTTAATGTTTGTTAGGCTCTGATGATAGCTGGACAACGTGCAATGGCTCCAGAGAGATGAAAGACAGACCCTTTATTCCGTCAGCTCTGAGCCAGAGAAGGCTGCCACGAGGGCCACGCAGGGGGCTGCCCCTGGAAAGAGCAGCACCGAGCTGGAACATGGGGCAGCTTGTGCATGGCTAGTAGGTTTCAGGCTTCCTGTGGATTGGGTATTTGAACGATTCTGTGGACTCAGAAACGGGGCCATCCTTCGATGTTTGGCTGCGGGGCCCCTGGTAGTTAGGTGTGTTGTAACGCAGGAGTGTGAGAGCCCAGCAGGGAAGCAAAGTGCCCATGAATGGGCATGGCGAGTTCTTAGCCAGGATCTCCAAACTGGGTCAGGACGGCACTTGTGAAACGTTGCATTGCAGGCTGACAGCTGGAGAGTGGAGGGCGGGGCTGGGGGCTGTTTTAGAAGCAGAGCTGACGGGACTTCCCCCTGATGTGCTGGCTGCACACTGGACATGAGACAAAGTGAGGAATCTCGAGTGACTCCCAGAAACAGAGGGCCAGCCCTCCCACCTAAAAAATAAAGATGCTCGATAAAAATGCAAAGGCTTGTCTTCAAAGCAATCAAGAGCTGACAAGATGATAAGAAATGACCAGGGCACATTGGGAAGAAATATGAGAACGCAGAGAGGAAAGTGAGGCGGAAGCCTCTTTGCCCTGAGGCCACTGACCAAGAATAATGCAGGGCGGCATGGATGCACAGTCTCCCCGATAAAAGGGGGGCGGGGTCACTGTGGACCCTGCAGACATCAGAAAGGGCGTGATGGAAACGTTCATGCCCAGAATATTTGACACTGTAGGTGAAGTGGACAAATCTCAAGAAAAACATAGCTCACCAATACGGCCAAGAAAAAAGTGTTACAGTTCCTTTAGAAAGGAGTTTGGCTTTTTCTGGGAAAGTTGAAAATAGATATACCCTGTAGCCAGCAATTATAGTTCTAGGTATATATCTTTAACAAATTTGTGCATTTGTGTATCTTAAAAAAATGTATGAGAATATTTTTAGAAGCACAAACACACTGTGCTTAAGAGCTGAAAATTGGAAACAACCCAAATATCCATCAAGAATAGAAGGTGGCATATACACTAGAGTGGAATCACATGCACCAATTAATATGCATGAAAACAGTTACATACAACAACAGGATCTGTATTATAATGTTGAAAGGAAGAATGAAGACACAAAACAATGTATTCAATGTGACCCATCAATACAAAGCTCAGTTACAGGCAAGACTGAAATATTTATATGTACAGTAGATCCTTGAACAATACAAAGGTTAGGGGAACTGAACCCCGCACAGTCGAAGATCCATGTATAACTTTTGATTCCCCTGAAACTTAACTATTAATAGCCTACTGTTGACTTGAAACCTTACTGATAACATAAATGGTCAATGAACACATATTGTGTATGATATGTGTATTATATGCTGTATTCTTACAATAAAGTAAGCTAGAGAAAAGAAAATGTTATAAAAATCATAAGGAAAACACATGAACAGTTTTTGTTGAAAAAAAAATCATGTATAAGTGGACTCATGTAGTTTTGATTCTGTGTTTTTCAAGGGTCTAGTGTGTGTGTGTGTGTGTGTGTGTGTGTGTGTGTGTGTACATAAACAGATAGATAGATTTTTTTAAAAAAAATTTAGGCATCAACAGGAACTTTGAGGGCTGGCAATGTATTTCTTGGCCTGGATGGTAGTGACATGGGTGTTTATTTATTAAATCATCTTGTTTTACGTACTTCCTATATGTAATTTTTCTTTTACAATATAAAAAGGGATTCAAAAGAATGGGGCTACGCAACTGGATGAAGAATGGTGTCAACTTCTGACTTGGAGATAGTTTCAGGAGAAGGGGTGAAGAGAGAAGACGGAGGATCTGGAAATGAGAGATCCGTTTTGCCATGTAGTTTAACGTGTCCGTTGGATGTTCAAGAGGAGATCTTGAGTATGCAATTGAGGATAGGATTTCAGAGGAGAGACCCAGACTCTTGATCTCAATTGAGTGGAAGAAGATACTTACAACAGGCATATCTGGCAAAAAACTCACATTCAGAATTCATAAAGAATCCTGCAAATGAATGAATTTAAAAAAAAAATAAGACAGCCTGGTAGAAAAATGAGTAAGAGATGAGCGCACTAAGCTTTAATGTAAGAGATTACACAGTTGGACTGTTTTATGGGAATGAAGTGAGATCTGATGGCCTGGAATCCCCACCACGGATTTAAGAGGCGGTCATTTCCAGGAAATGACCTTAGATGCAAGAAATTGAAACATATTGTTGGTTAAGTTCCAGGCAAAAGGCAAGAGTTTAAAAAGCACCGATGACATGGCCAACAGAATCTTAACATCAGATGCCTGGAAAGTCCACCCATGATTGGGCCTCTGTTGGTGTTAAGTATGTTGGACTCGTGTCTTGTGGCCCCTTATTTATAGGATTCAACCAAAAGTCACTCTGCCAATGTCATGGACCTGAGTTTCTGCCAAGAACTTTCACTTTAATGCAAGATAGTAATGTGCTTCATTTTGAGAGGGGAGAGAAATTTATGGGTTGACCCACACATGTTTCTTCTAACATAACAAGATGTTAAAGAAATTAATAATAATATCGATGCTTTTGTATATGAGTTGTGTTTACAGTTGTAGTAAGAAATTTTATAATCATGGTTTTGTTTTGATGTTGTTCTGCTTGTTTTTTACCATGTTGGCAGCAAGATCCAAGCATTAATTTTATGTCTGATTAGATTTACAGAAGTTGTTTAAGTGCTTAGGAATAATTTGTTTGTCATAGTTGTAAATCTCCCTTGTCAGGTGTTTGAAGTGTTTGAATCAGATAAATTGAATTTGTAATTGTAGTTTGAAATATCTACAGGAATTTGCTTAATTAAATGTGTAAGTGGTGTTAACAGTTTATGGGAATTTAATCTATCAAATTTATAAGTTAATTGAATATGAATCGATGAACAAGAAATGTGATCTTGCTTTAATATAAAAATTACGAAGTTCATGAATAAAATATCAAGATCCATAAGTTGGACCTAAGAGCTGAAGAGCTGGGCTCTAATGTCTATAACTTTAATAAATTAAATATTGAAATTTAAGTAATCGTAATTATGCCACACTCGCTGAATTCTCGTATCTGAATGGCTTACCAAAAACAAATGGTGCCTCACGCATACTAAACAAATAGAACATAGGCGGCAATTAGTGCTCATGCGTTCACTGCTGGATGCACTTCCGGGGCACACAAGTCCGGGTGGCGAAGGTAGCGTGAGCAGCAGGTGAACCACTGCACAGGGACCAGGGTTTTTGCCTGATTGTTTTCCATACGTTTTCCCTGCTTCTTCGGGACACCTGGGGGCACTCCCAGCCCATATCCAATCCAGATGGACTGGACGGCCAACCCGCCCATCACCGGTTATTGACTCTGTGGCACCTGATCACTGTGGTGCAGAAGGTGGACCTCCCTCGAATCCTGCAATGTCAGTGTACAAACCTATCCACTGCCTGTTCATGCAGGGTTCAGTAATTGGATGATTTAAAAATAATCACAGGAAATACATATATAAAAATAAAATTAAAATAATGAAAAACAGTATATAATTTGTATCCATTTCAGTTTAAAATGCTTTATTTTGCCCTAGCTGGTTTGGCTCAGTGGATAGAGTGTCAGCCTGAGGACTGAAGGGTCCCAGGTTCAATTCTGGTCAAGGGCACATGCCTGGGTTTCGGGCTTGGTCCCCAGTGGGGGGTGTGCAGGAGGCAGCTGATCATTGATTCTCTCTCATCATTGATGTTTCTATCTCTCTCCCCCTCTCCCTTCCTCTCTAATCAATAAAAACATATTTTAAAAAATAAATCTATAATAATAAAAGCATAATATGCTAATTAGACTGGATGACCGTCCAGACAAAGCCCAGGTCCCGGGTGCCAGAGGGAAGCTGGTGCTGGCGGCCTGGGGGAAGGAAGGCCTACTCTTGCACGAATTTTGTGCATCGGGCCTCTAGTAAATAAATAAAATGCTTTATTTTAAGCAGACATCCTTGAAAGGGTTCAGCGGTGAATTGGTTGGGAGTTTGGATGGGCCAGGAACACCGTCTCGCTTCCAAAGCATTGCTTCCCACACACCTTCAGGGGCAGAGCGTGTGCCGAGAAGTGCCCTAGGCGGGAGACCTTGTCAGACCGGGAAGGCAGCCTTCTCTGCTCCCTTGTCACCGGGACACTTTAATTTCCCGTTTATTTTTCATCTTCGAGAGCAGAGATGTCCGGGGCGTCTCGAGGGAGGAGGATTGATTAGCCAGGAGGTGTCCTCCGTTCCTAGGTCACCATATTTACACCACGAAGACCTCACCTCACCCTCCAACAAGATGCTGATGGATGTCATTCCAGACAACGAGCAATGATTCAGCTCTCCCTGCGCAAAGGCCAGGCTTTGGGGCAGCGTTCTGACTGCCAAGGTTCAGTTCATAGCATGTGAATACGTGGCAGAGCCGGTGTGGATATGAACTGTCGCCGCCTCTTTTAACCCTTTTAACTGGAAAGTTGAGGGTCAGGGGAGGAAGTGAGGTCTCCCGGGACGCGCGGTGCTGTTTCTGCTCGCTGGCCTCATTGTGTCTTACATTTATCAAAGGCTCCTGCCTCCTGGGGACCCTGCTGGGAGCTTCCCGCGCAGGAGCAGGACGCGCTGTATTGCTGCTGTTTGTTCAATAAGAAAACTGAAGCTCAGATGGGTAAGGAGCGGCCCAAGGACCCTCACCTGGATCCGACGATGCCGGTGCCCTTCTTCGTTCCAACATCCAGGTCTGTTCACTGCGATTTGCTTAGGGCAAGTGGGCAAGTTTCCAAGAAGTGAGGATATGATGAAGGGGAAGAGGGCAGCGCTCCCGTTGGCGGAAGGTTCTGAGGTCCTTGGTCTTAGACTTTCTTCTCCACTGAAGGAAGGTGACCCCGTGAGCCTCCACTCTGGCCTGAGGGCCTGCGGCTGCGTCCTCTGGGGCACGTGGGCCACTTCAGAGTTGGTTCAGACAGAGGGGGGCTGAGATGTGATGAGCTTGCCACCCTCTGTCTGGGAGCCGCAGTCAAGGAGAGTGGGGTTTGATGGGATCTGGGCGAGAACTGAAGTGCCGAGCTTCCCAGACACCAGCACCGTTTGCCTCTGGAGGAGATGCCGTTCGGTACTCTGAACTGAGAGCCAGCCCTCCATCTTGAAGTTTTTTTCTTGCGCCCTCTGGAAATGTCTATGACTATGACCTGGGAAGTTGGGGGGGGGGGGCCGGGGGGGGGGGGACTGTTCCTGTTTTAAGGACATTCTCAGCCCGCAGCTCTGGAAAATTCTATTCCCAAATCTGGGAACATTTCTGTCCGTAGCTCTAGAAAACCCTCCCTCTTAGATCTGGAAAGGGGCCCATCCTTGCATCTGGAAAACACTTCAGCGCAGGCTCCGGAAAACACCGGTACTGAGCCTAGAAATCACTCCATTGCCGGCTCTGGACAACACTCCGTCCTACACTGCAGGAAACGCTCCCTTCGGGACTGTGAAAAAATGCTCTGCCCAGGGCTCTAGAAAATGCAACATCAGAACATCCTTTCATCCGAAGATCTGGAATACCCACCGCCCGTGGCTGCAGAGTCCTCCCCCCTAAATCTGGAGGGCTCTCCCACTTAATCTGCAGGCCTTGAGCCCAGCGGTGTGCTGGTGAATGTTTAACAACGGGCCGGTGGTGGGGCCAAGGGGCTGCTTGTTATGGGTTCACTCAGTGAGATAGACCACCGACTCAGGATTTAAATTTAAGAGCCTTTATTAAGCTGGCCAGCTGACCGCAGTTACAGCACCCTGCCGAAGGAAAGGCTGAACTGCAGCGCCGACTTCCATGGCCAGCGACTACAGTTACAGCACCCTGCTGAAGCAGAGGCTGAACTGCAGTGCAGATTACAGGAGTTACATTTTATTATTAAATTTTGTGGAGGCCCAGAGACAAATGTGTCTTTCAAATTCTGGGCCCCCCAATATGGAGGAAACTCTCTTTATTTATACTTTTTCCAGTCTTTTGTCTCCCAAATTTGGAATGAGACTTCCCGGCCTTCTGAGAAGAAGGCCTGCGTGCTGGGAAGGGGCCATGAGACCATATTTCAAGGCCTGGCCTGATGTCAGTACCTTCCTATCTGCGTTTTAGGAACAGACAGCACAGCATGACCCGTCTGGCCAAAGTGCCAGATATGCAGCCCAGTACACTGCTGATTGGTAGCGTTTGTCAATTCCCATGGTGTGACTACTTCCACCAGGGCTCATGCCAAGTTATCAATGTGACATCACCAAAAACGAATTGGGGAGGAGATGCATATAATTGCCTCATACAACGGTCAGAACGAGCCGGCTCCATCACCCCACCATCTGGTGTAGACACAGCTCAGGGGTCTGGAGGCCTTCCAGGCCCTGGGTGTGGAGAACTCCATGAAACACATGTCCTAGCTTTTGTCACTTGATTTACGATAACCAGCTCTAAAGTAATTACGTCAATTCCAAGATTTTAGGGGACATAAAAGGCAAGAATGTCCTGAAGAGCTGGCGTTCCTAACATCCTAATGCAGTGGCTCTCAACCTTCTGGCCCTTTAAATACAGTTCCTCATGTTGTGACCCAGCCATAAAATTATTTCCGTTGCTACTTCATAACTGTAATGTTGCTACTGTTATGAATCCTAATGTAAATATCTGATATGCAGGATGGTCTTAGGCGACCCCTGTGAAAGGGTCGTTCGACCGCTTAAGGGGTCATGACCCACAGGTTGAGAACCGCTGCCCTAATATGTCCTGATCTTATCCTAATGACCTCACTACCACATACACAATTCAGGTATTTGCTCCCAACTGGAAAGCCTAGAATGTGGTCCCTTGGGAGGTGAGGCCCAGCTCCCAGCTGACTCGTGAAAGGAAATGGTTGTGATTCACGCAGGCTGCCCCTCTGTCTGAGCAGAGAGGCTCCTCAGAGATGAAACAGGAGGTGATGCGTTTTGATGGGCTGTCAGGGTGAATCTGGAGGTCCTCAGGTGTTGCACAGACCAGTCAGTATATCAGGAGGTAAAGGATGGGGGGAGGAGTGGCTCGGACCAAAATGGGGGCGTCTGAGTCAAAGGCAGATTTATATGTACCAACCTCACAGTCCCTGGAGGGCTGGCCAGGGGCACTGCCCCGCTTGACAGAGAAAAATCTGTGTCCTTGGGTCAAATGGAGATGCCCGCTTTGTGCTGAACAAAGTACAGTTCTATCCCGCTAGGCCCAGAAGCAGCCTGGCTATGGGCTGTGAGGCCCCACCCTGGCTCTGAGCGATACCCATTGCCAGCTCCGGAGATGGCTCAGTCTGTTGTTCTAGAAAGGCCCTGCTCTGTCTCTGGAAAAGCCTGTCTCCCTCACCCCAGGAGGAGCCGCCCCCCAGCAAACCTGGCCTCGGCGGACTCTTGGCGCTTGGCTCTGAGGAAGGCCTGAAAGATGCTTCATTCCTGCAGTTTGGCCTCTGCCTTTGGAGGGAGGGCTCTTTCTGACAAACACAGGAAAAGCGCTTTGTAAAACCAAAGAGCGGGGCCTGGGGTGCAGCAGATGCTCACCGACACGTGTGTGGAATGAAGGAGTGGTCCTGGGAGATCTTTGCAAACTGCAATGCACAGCACGATCTTCAGATATTATTCTTACTGTGACTAAATAAAGCAGTTATCAGAGGTATTATGGGAAACTCCATATTTCTCCCTAATGAGATCTTTTTCTTGTGAGCTCCCACCAGACAGGAAGCAGAGGGACTGGCTCACAGTGGGCATCAATAAATGTTTGATAGATGAATGAATGCATGGATGGATAAATGAGGGCTATGTAGATGGATGAATGGCTGTGTGGATGGTGAGTGAATGGGAAAGATGGATGGAGTGGCTGACACAGTTGCCTACTCATCAGCCACCTGCCTTTCCCCTATCCTTCTTCCTTGCTAAATGAGTCCAAATTATATCCCAGTCTTTTGCAGCGTAGGAGGAGACTAAACTGATCTTGTTTAGTTTGAAGCCATCATGGTGATTTTCCCTTGCCAGATAGTGGTTTGGGAATAGCCCTGTGGTGTGAATCTGACCCAGGAGACATGAGAGGATGTCTAGTGGGGATCCTTCAGGAAAGCTCTCCTCATTAAAGGAACACAAAGAGGGGGTGGTCTCTCTTCTGGCCTTTGAACACTGATGTGTGAGGATGAGATGTTTAGAGATGCTGCAGCCATAGGAGATAAGATGGAGAACAAAAGCCTGACCTTCTAAGTACCACAGAGCAAGAATATGCAAAGAGCCTGGGTCCTTGAAGCTTCTCATTGAACCACTGAATTAACCGATGAGTGTAAGTATATGAATGGATGGGTGGATGGATCAGTTGATGAATCAGTAGGTGAATAGAAAATGTTCATGGGAATGGGGACAGGTGAATGGATGGACGGATGGATGGATATGGGTGGATGGATGGATGGATATGGGTGGATGAATGGATGGATGGACTGAGAGTGGGTAGACAGTAGATGAATGGGTGGGTGGATGGATCAGTTGATGAATCAGTAGGTGAACGGAAAATGTTCACAGGAATGGGGACAGATGAATGGATAAATGGATGGATGGATGGATGGACGGATGGATGGACAGATGGGGAGCTGGATGGTTGGGTGGGTGAATGTATGAATATATATGTATATTAAAATATAAAGGACCATCAGCAGTACTATTGTCTCTCTGAAGAACATTCAGTCCAGGGCACCCAAGGTCAGACCTGGCTGAGGAGACTGAGCTTTCCCACCACTTTCCTCCAGGCCCTCATTCCTGCTCCCTAGTTCATGTGGCCTGGGCCCACCTGTCAGGACCAACACTTGCCTTCAGGGCCTGTCACCTGCTGGAAGGGCATGTGCCCACCTGCCCTTTTGTGCAGGCCTTACCCTGCCAGAGAGACGTTTGGTCTGTTAAGAAGTTCAGTGAGTTGAAAGGCAGCCTGGCACGGTGGACTCAGCCTGGGTCCAAATCCCGGTCTTGCTTTTCATGAGCTGTATGTGGGGTCGGCCTCCTAACCCACCTGAGCACCAGCCTTCCCATCTACAAAATGGGGTTAACAGCACCACTCCTGGCTGCACTGAGTGAGGAAAGCATGTATGAAAGCGCCCAGCACCGTCTGTACTTCCCCCCCACCCCTGCCCCAGTAAATCCTCAACAAATGCCAAGCCCTCCTGTGTCCTGCTGGCCAGCTCAGCCATGGCCAGGCATCCCGGGGCGGTGGCCAGACAGCAGCCAACATGTGGCTGCAAAGGAGCCCCGGGCTGGAAGAGCAGCCTGTGGCCCCTCGCTCCATCCTGCTGTGCAAAGCTGTCGGGGCACAGGGACTAGGGAAGGGCCAGCGGAAACGGAGCAAACCAAGATTGCTTCCTTCCTTCTCGTGCCACTGGATCCGGCAGGATGCGTCGGTGACCCAGGAGCCTCAGGAGCTTGCAGGGTCAGAGCTGACAGTGAACAGCCGGCTCAGCCGCTGGGGCGGGGCAGCCCAGGGCCGCAACCTCTCCTCCTGCAGCTTCCAGTGCCTCCTGGACAGAGACAAGTCATCCCAGCCGAGCCAAGCTCCCCCTCACCTCCAAGCCTTTGCACAGGCTAATCCCCATGGCTTACCTATCCCTCGTCACCTGCCCCTCATCCTTGGTTTGAGGGTCCCCTCAAGACATTGACTCCTGGCTCTAAGAAGGATTTACTGTGTGTCCTTACTGACACCCTATGAGCCTAAATTTCTTATCTGTCACTCGTTGATTCAACAAACATTTATGGAGAATCTACTGGAAGTCTGTTCCAGGGTTGCAGGTGCTAGGAATGCCAACATGAGTCAAAAATTATCTTGGCCTTGCCCTAGCTGGTTAGGCTCAGTGGATAGAGCATCGGCCTGTAGACTGAAGGGTCCCGGGTTTGATTCTGGTCAAGGGCACATACCTCAGTTGCAAGCTTGATCCCTGGCCCTGGTCAGAGTGCATGCAGAAGGCAACCAATCGATGTGTCTTTCTCACAACAATGCTTCTCTTTCTGTCTCTACCCTTCCCTTCCACTCTCTCTAAAAATCAATGGAAAACTATCCTTGGGGGAGGATTACAAAAAAAAAATTTTTTTTCTTGGTTTTTCCAGAGTTCAGAGTGCAAGCAAAGAGATGGACCATTCAACCCCTAGGACAGTAAAGACCCCGTCAAAATCCATAGAATGGAAGTATAAAGAGAGTCATCTGACCCAACCTGGGGGCTCCAAGGAGGGCTTCCTGGAGGAGGTGACTTTTGTGAGATAGAAAGGGATCTTACAACATATGTGAAAGTGTGGACACAGCATCAGTCATAGAGGAGGAGTCTGCTGATGAGTCTCCTGTTTTCTTCCTTCCCCATTTTCCACAGGAAGAAGCGAAGACCCAGGACGGGGAAGGATAAATTCAAAGCTCCCCGCAAGCCAGAAACAAGGCAGGAGCCAGACCTCACCCTGCTCATCCGCGGGACCAGGAGGCTCTCCCCAGATGCCCGCACAGGTCGGCCTGTGTCCTGCAGTGGCTGGGATGCCTGTCAGAGCCTCCTAGACCATCTCAACTCTACCAAGCTCTCCTGAGACACTTCGCAATCACACTTCATTCCGAGTTTGATAAATAAAGGCAATTGTGGGACAATTAGATTCTCTTCTCTCCCAACATCTTAATTGGAGCAAGATGCATGAGTCTTTCCTGCGCGTCATTTTGCCAGGTGTGTTGGAGGCTTTTCATCCGGGCGCCCTAATGCACCGCAGAAAGAGTGATGACTGGAAGCCACGGCCGTGACACGCCCGGGAGCCAGCAGGCAGTTCCCACGCGGCCCCTGACTGATCACCACGGATGTCCCCTGACATATGCTGGGAGGTCCCCAAGTAGATCATGGCCTGTAACCACCGTTATCAATCACGTGGCTGTGGCACTTTCCACAGAGCCTGTGCCAGTGAGAGGCGCATGGCTTCAGCGACCTGAAGACCCAAGTTCAGATCCCAGCTCTGTGGTCAGTTCGCTGTGTGACCTTGGGCGAACTGCTTAACCTCTCGGAGCTTCAGGTGCCACAAAGAGGGAGTTCATCCTTGACACCATCAAACACGACAACATGTGTGACGCTTCGTAAAGGCCCAGGGAGTTACCAGCTGTGTGCCGCCTGCCCCCACGGCCAGCCTCTGTGCACATAACTGACAAGACAAAACCTGACCAGGGAGAGGGAAGAACACACGTAAAGACGGACAGGCCCTTCTCCTGATATCCACAGCTCAAAACTGCACAGCAGACTCAGATGCACAAAGGAAGAGCGAAGGCCGCTTTCTGACTTCTCACAAACATTCCAGCACCCTCCCACTGAGGGAGGAGGTGGGGAGAGGGGCTGTTAACCGGCAAGTTCATTGTCATTAAATATGACTTCCCCTTCCAGTTTCATGTGGTCTCTCAGGAGGCAATTCAGTTGCTTTGGAATGAATGCTCAGTGCTTCAGGCTTCCCCTTCCCACTTCTCCTCCGAATACGGCAATGGGGTAGGTAGGTGTGGAGAAGCTGGCCGAGCTTCCTGGGGGGTGGGGGGGGTCTCCCATCCGTGACTCACCAGGTGTGACTCACCTGGTCCAGGGATTCCCCCCTGTCCCTGGCCACAGGGTGCCCTTCTCTGCTGGTCTGTTGATCTTGGGGGTTGCAATTCTGGACCTCCTGGTCACCCCACACAGCAGTGCTGGGTCAGCCTCGCCTAACCAGGCCCCCCTCCCACCCATGTCAGGTTCCCACCCCCACGATCTCACCTCCATCCCCACGTTGGTAAGTGGCAAAGTGGACCAGAGCACAGATGTCCTGTCTCTGTGGTCTAGTCTCTTCCCCACTCCTGGGGGCCCAGGCCATGTCCTCACCTGTCCCTCCTCACCAGGACCCTGTGAGGGCAGGCCCCGCCTCCCCTCCTTCCTGGCGGGCTCCCCCTCTCTCCATCCCCTCCGTCCTCTCCGCACTCCTCTGTGATCTCAGAGGCAGCCGGCTGGGCTCTTGATGTGCAAAGAGGACGTTGGGACTCAGAAAGCCGCCCCACCTCTCAACAAAGCCTGGTTTTCAAGACAATTGTCTGTCCAAGGACGGCAGGCTCCTCTTCAGTCAAAAGCTGAACGTCAATTCCTCCCTTTGTGTTCCTGATCCTGATCCTACTCCTCTCAAAGGCCCTGGGTGCCTCTGGCTGAAAAGGAAGAGAGACACATAAAAGCAGCGAAGAAACACGGGTGCATTAAAACATGGTGTCCTTCCTGTGACGCGGGCCTCCCTGGATGCCAGAGAGCAAAGCGCCCTGGGGGAGCTCTCCCACCCACTCCAGGGACCAGAGAAGGCACAGGCTGCCCTAGGCCACGCAGCAGGGCCCTGGCGGGGCAGGAGCAGGAAGCCCTCCTGGTGTGTCCCAGCGCTCAGTCAGAGGCCCTCCCACCAGCCCACTCTCTGTCTTGGGAGGTGGTGCTGGGCACTCGCATCTCGGCATCCTGTGTCTGCGCACTTTTCAGCCGCTCTTTGAAGCAGGGGCCGTGTCTGTCTTACACATGCCACCCGCAGCCCGGGGTCTGAACGTACAGATGGGACTTCTCCTCTCGCGTCACGCTGCTCCCGCGGGTTACATCGCCGGCCGCTTTCCTTCTGGGCCAGCGTGCCCCCTTCCATCCAGGGCACCAGGCTGGGCTGCGCTCTCTCCATTCGGTTCCGGGGCGGCCTGCTACCTGAGACGGACAACTCCTGCCTGCCAGCTCCTTCCTCCACGCAAGGGGTAGAGGGTCCCTTTATTCCCACTCCTGCTGTCCTCAGCTTGCGTCAGCCATCGTCTGGCTGAGCCTCCGTTTTCCCACCTTTAAATAAATGAGTTTGATGAGATGGTGGCTTTTAGACATATTTTTTTTTGCAGTGGAAAAACAGAGCTGCTTTTTTTCTAAGCAAGGAAATGGGTCCTTCACATATATACACATACATTCATATACATACTATGTTCATATACACACACATTCATATACACACTATGTATATACTAATTCAAATACATACTATGTTCATATACACATACATTCATATACATACTATGTATATACTAATTCAAATACTATGTTCATATACACATACATTCACATATATACCATGTTCATATACACATGCATTCATATACATGCTATGTTCATATACACATGCATTCATGTACATGCTATGTTCCTATACACATGCATTCATGTACATGCTATGCTCCTATACACATGCATTCATGTACATGCTATGTTCCTATACACATGCATTCATGTACATGCTATGTTCCTATACACATGCATTCGTGTACGTGCTATGTTCCTATACACATGCATTCATGTACGTGCTATGTTCATATACACATGCATTCGTGTACGTGCTATGTTCCTATACACATGCATTCATGTACGTGCTATGTTCCTATACACATGCATTCGTGTACGTGCTATGTTCATATACACATGCATTCATGTACGTGCTATGTTCATATACACATGCATTCATGTACGTGCTATGTTCATATACACATGCATTCATATACATAGTATGTTCATATACACATGCATTCATATACATAGTATGTTCATATACACATGCGTTCATATACATAATATGTTCAATGGGTTTGCAGGTCCCCCAAAGCACACATGCAGCACAAAATATGAAAACCCAGGCTGGGCTGTTGACAGGACAGGGCTGGGACAGGGAGAGGGGGGTCAGCTGTTTCCTGTGGCCAGGGCGGCGGCCTGGGCAGCAGGCGCTTCCTGTTTCCCAGAGGGGATCCAGGGTCACTTGTCCTACATCGTCGCCGGGCAGCCTTCCCTGCGTCAGGCAGCTCCCAGCACCAGCAACAATGGCCCTCTGTCTCCAGCTCTGCCGCCCCAGCCAGTCTCATGCCCATCTTCCAGACGAGCAAGTGTGGCACAGGGAGCCGAGGTCACTGCCCAGGGTCATGTGGGTTAAGTCACTTGCCTGAGGTCACCAGCTAAAAAGAAAGCTGGACTCTAACTCACTGACTATATGGCTGTCCTGCTTCCCAGATAGCAGACCCTGTGCCCAGGGCCCACCAGCCACCTGCCAACCGGCCCCCTGCCCGCCTGGTCCTCCTCTATCCCCACTTTCCTGGAGCATTTTCCTGGACGGAGGGGCCTGCCTGGCCCCCTGCCCCTCCCACTGCTGAGCAGCCTGGCCCTGGCCGCGCACACCACTGCGGCCGGCCGCGGCCAGCGGCCAGCCATGCGGCTGGATCTTGAAGAGGCGGCACTGTAAGTGCAGCTGGAGGAGAGGGCAGTCCAGGTGCCTTCAGGGTGCCTCCCGCCCCCAAGCCCCAGCCTGACCTGCTCCCTTACCTCCTGCTGTTCTTTGCTGGAAGGAGGGAGCACCTGGAGCCAGAGGAGGGCCACTGAGCAAAGAACAGCAGGAGGTAAGGGAGCAGGTCAGGGTGGGGCTTGGGGGCGGGAGGCACCCTGAAGGCCAAACTCAGGCATCAGACGCGCGCGCGCGCGCGCGCACACACACACACACACACACACACACACAGGACAGTCCCCAGCCTGTCTGTCTTCATTTGTCATGAGGGGGCAGGCGTGGAGGTGACCTGAGACCAGGGACCCTGTCCTGACTCCTGCCCTGAGCCACGCCCCCAGGAACAGAGCAGAGAACAGTAACAGCTAAAATGGCATTTACTGAGCAGTTACAATGTGCCAGGTGCTCTTCTAAGGATTCTGTGTGGATCGGTTTGTTTACTTGACAAACGAGCCTCTCCCCATTTTCTAGATAAGAAAACTGAGGCTTGCTAAGGAAGTGCTGGAGCTGGACTTGAAGGCCAGAACAACCCCTGTGCCCCAGGAGGGGCTGAGGAGAGCCAGAGCTGCAAGGCTCGAGATGGGGACAAAGGGTAGCGCAGCTGTGACATCTGAGGGCGGGGGTCAAAGGCCAGGCAGGGAGGAGGCATCTCAGTGGGGGCCAGAGGGCATAGCGCCAGCCCAGCTCCTGCCACTACAAATCCCTCTGCCCTCTCTCCCCAACCTAGACACAAGCCCCAGGGAAGAGGTCCCCAAATAACTGAGAGCACATTTTGCTACGCTCAGGGAACTGTGGGCTCCACATACAAATGCAGGTCAGTGGGGTTTTTAAGTTGCATTTCTCATGAACTAATTTTGTACTTTTATGCCTGATATCTTATCAAACCCATTATTGTCCAGATGCGGAAACCGAGGCTTAGAACAAGTAGTGAGAATGTGCATGAGGACTCCCAGGGCCCAGGCCACGAGCTCGGGATTTACTCCGTTCAGTTGGAGTAACCCTGGATGAACAGCGGGACCAGCAGGGGTTTGATAAGCGGATGGCTCCTGGGTTCAAATCCTGTCTCTGCCTCTTGGTTGCTGTGCAGTCATGGGCAAATTGCTCTCTGGACCTCCGTGTCCACGTCTGTAAGATGGAGCTATAAGAGCCTCCTTCCTGATTCAGTCCACAGACATTTACTGAGCACCTATTATGTGCCAGGCACTGTGCCAAGAACTGGGAATGCAGCAGGGAATACACCTTTAGTGGTATGTCAGGGCCCAGCTACTGAACAGCGGGCCTCCCTCCACCCCGTGGGTGTGCCCTGCAGCCTGACTTAGGACCCTGCACCTTCAGATAGAATAAGGTAGATGCCGTCACGGTGGTTCTCAGATGCTGTAACAAGAGGCTGTGGTGCTCGAGGTGTGTTGCCTGAAAGGAAAGGGTGAGAATTCCTCTTCCAAGGCTCCACTGCCTCGTGTTTTCCGTAACTATGACCCTGCAGGGCGGGCCCGCTGTCCTGCTGTCAGAGGGTGGCCACATGGGCGGGAATGGAAGGCACAGGGCGGGGCTGGCTTCCTGCCACTGCACGGGCACAGAAAACACTCGGGTCTGCGGAGGGGAAGCCCCGGGAATCCGTTCCAGCCAGCCTGCCCCAGACAGGGCTCCCAGCCTTCCTTCCGAGGGCAGCCGAGGGCAGCCGAGGGCAGCCGGGCAGCCCCAGGCAGGGCCAGCCCTAGGCAGGGCCACAGGTCTCCAGACAGGCGTGTGTGTGTGTGTGTGTGTGTGTGTGTGTGTGTAACTAGTGTGTCTGTTTCTGTATGTTTGTGTCTATGTATTTGTTCAACTGGGTGTGTACGTTTGCATGTATCTATACTTCTGTGTGGGTCTGTGTGTGTATTTGTGTGTTACCAAGCCCCAGAGGGAGTGGCCCCCAGACCATCCTAAATACACAGTTTCACTGAGGCAGACACAAAAAATCCCCTATAAAATCTCCACACAGACACACATTGACAGTCTTATATGCCCACAGGTGAACATATATGCATAGACACAGCATCCATAACCACAGACACACACATAAACATACCTTCACACGGAAACATATACAGAGACACAGGCAGACACCCAAGAGTTGGCAGGACCAAGACTTGGGGGACAGATGGTAACTAAGAGAGGATAGTGACGGCCTTCAATAGGCTCACAGCCTAAAGGGACACTGGTATGTGGGTCCCTCACTGGAGCACAGGGTGAGCTGTGCCCAGATAGAAGCCAATAGAGGAACACAGGGACCAGAGGAGGGAGCCACCAGCTCTGCCAGACTGGGGAGAAATCAAGGAGGGCTTCTGAGAGGAAGTGGCAAAGTGCTTTAGGAAGAGGAGCTTGGCATTTCTCAGCCCATCAGCTCTCATAGGTATTGGTTTGATGCATCCTTTCCTAACAATTAAATAAGACACTAGGAGCCCCGAGACAGAAAAGGGGGGCTGGGGGGTGCATTTGGAGTGTGCTCACTGCTGGAGGAGAGGCACAGAAAGGTTATATCTCAGTCTCTCCCCACATTAGGCCTCCCACCCCGATCCCTAGTCATTGTCTCCCATCCCCCCATATGCCCCCTCTCCCCCTCCATGGCTGCAGACTTTATTGATTGCTGCTGTCCACCCAGAGACCCTGCCCCTAGTCTCCAGGTAACAGAAAAATGCTTCCTTCCTTAGGGGAACCTCTTTTCCCTTCCTCCCTGTGGGGGGCACAATCCCAGGACCCCAATCCTTGGCCCCGGGCTGGACAAGGGACCCAGGCCTAACCGTCAGAGCATCCATCCCCCTGGCCACAGCGATCGGCCGTGGGTGGGCAGGCAACCCCAGCCAGGTCTCCTTCCCTGGGGCTTACATGTGGCTGCTGGAAGAAACAGTTTCTCAGTGGAGCTGAAAGGATGGGACCCTAAGCTGCTTTGGCCAGGCCGACCTCCTGCCCTGAGCATGGGGAAAGGCTGTCTGGAGTGGAAGAGAACGAGCTAACAGGGAGGCGGAGTGGAGAGAATGGCAGCCCAACAACTTTGTTCAAGTCTCCAGTCTACGGTGTTCTTCCCAGAGTGAGAGCCAGTAACGTCCCCTTTTCCCTGGTTTTGGTTGGGTCTCTGCTACCTGCCACTAGAGGAGACCAGACCAGCACAGTCCCCCTCATTCTTCTTCCCATCTGTCCTTGCCCCATCTCCATCTCCCACCCAGGCCCCGCCCACCATAGGCACTTCCCCACCACCTCTCACTCCTCCTCAAGCCTCTCCCTCCCACCCTCAGCCCTGCACTACCAACCCCCACCCCCCACCCCGGGGGCTCCTGGGGCTCCCGTGGCAGCTGAAGGGTGGCAGCTGAAGGCCGGGTTCCACAGGGCTGCTTTCCAGGCCTGAGTGAGGAACCTGGCCCTCTCTCTGTCAGCAGGAACACACAGAGCAGGCCTGCTGGGGTCGGGCCTGGAGGTCTCTGCCCCCTTCTAAGACACCAGCCGCCTCTCTGGTCTTCCTGCCGCCTGTCTCTCTCCCCTCCAGCCCATCTTGCAGTCTGCTGCCAGGCAGATCTCCCCAAAATGCAAATCTGACCATGTCACTCCCCACCCCCACCCCCAGGACTCTAACAGCTCCCTGTGCCCTAGAGGATACTAGCCCTTAGCCTTGCCATTAGCTACATAAAGGTTTAGCTCCTACAGCGGACCTCAAATAGCACTGACTAAAGTAAGACAGAAGCTTACTTGTCCCTCATAGAATAACTCACACATAAGCCATCCAGTGGCAGGTTCCTTCCGTCCTGTTGCTCCATAATTGCCGGGCTGTTGCCCTCGTTCACATGTCCCAAGAGGGGACCCTGTTCACCTTCTAGGACATGGGAAGAGTGAAAGGTAGAGGAGAGGGCTCACCACTACAGGAAACAACGCTGAAACTGCCTACAATACTTCTGCTCCCATCCTATTGGCCACATTAGTCACATGGCCCCGCCCAGGTTCAAGGGAGGCTGGGAAATGTAGTCTTTCTTCCAAGCAGCCATGTCTCATTAGTGTTGAAGGGAGAAGGGATATTAGGGGACAGCCACAGCCTCTGCAACACCTTGGCATTCAGGGCCCTTCACAGCCAGCCTGGTCCTGGGTCTTCATACCTATGCACATGCTGAGCTCCTTTGCCTGCCCTCCTTTCTACCTTTGATTCTGGGAAGGCTTCCTGACCACCACTGCCCCAGCCTGGATTCAGGGTCTGTGCCCACTGATCACATGGTATTGCAGGTAAGGGTCCATCACCCACACT
Source organism: Myotis myotis (assembly GCF_014108235.1). Taxonomy (NCBI): domain Eukaryota; kingdom Metazoa; phylum Chordata; class Mammalia; order Chiroptera; family Vespertilionidae; genus Myotis; species Myotis myotis. The sequence goes on from NW_023416324.1 coordinate 18,221,939, forward strand.
AGATTGGGAGTAACTCAGGGCAGAGACCACAACTGATTCAATTCAGTGTCCCCCTGCCCAACACCAAGTCTGAAATGGGAGGGGCATTGGGGGATCCTATATAATAAAAGGCTAATATGCAAATTGACCAAACAGAGGAATGACCGGTTGCTACGACAAGCACTGATCACCAGGGGGCAGATGCTCAACACAGGAGCTGCCCCCTGGTGGTCAGTGTGCTCCCACAGAGGGAGCACTGCTCAGCCAGAAGCCCTGAGCTGGCTCAAGGATGGAGAGTGCAGCAGCGGTGGTGGGAGCCTCTCCCGCCTCTGTGGCAGTTGGACATCCCCTGAGGGCTCCTGGACTGTGTCAGGGCTCAGGCCGGGCTGAGAGACCCCCCCCACCCCACCCCCACTGAGTGCACAAATCTCGTGCACCAGGCCTCTAGTATAGAATAAAGAAATGAATGAGAAAGTGAACTGCCTAAATTAGAAGTTTTTAATTGATAAATGAGTATTGAATGAATGATGACTGCACCGGGAGGCACCTATGTGTTGGGTGCTGGCTGAGCAGGCGGCAAGGCCTCCGTGGGGACCTCGCTCCACAGATGCCACTCTCTCGCCGGAAATGCTCTCGCTCCTGTGACTGCCCTGCTCCTGCTCAGCCTTTGTGTCTCATCTTAAAGTCACTTCCTGAGAGAGGTCTCTCCTGGTGCACCCTCTGCTCCAGCAGCTCTGTAGCCCCAAGTCCAGGGACGCCCGCCCCCATGGCAGGTCCATTCCACACTCCAGGCCTCTGCCCTGCCCTTGGGGTGTTCAGTCCCGCTGTCAGTAATGAATATGCCCTTCACTGATTTGTCCAGAGACTGAAAACTCCATGAGGAGGGTCTGTCTCTCTCATCATGTGCCCGCAAGGCTGGCACATTGCTGGACGCACACTAGCCGGCACAGTCCTGGACGCACACTAGCCGGCTCAGTGCTGGGCGCACACTAGCCAGCTCAGTCCTGGACGCACACTAGCCGGCTCAGTGCTGGGCGCACACTAGCCAGCTCAGTCCTGGACGCACACTAGCTGGCTCAGTGCTGGACGCACACTAGCTGGCTCAGTGCTGGACGCACACTAGCCAGCTCAGTCCTGGACGCACACTAGCTGGCTCAGTGCTGGGCGCACGCTAGCCGGCTCAGTCCTGGACGCACACTAGCTGGCTCAGTGTAAGTGGGTAGGTGGCAGCCTCAGCTTTGCATGGCAGGTGGCACTAAGAGTCTGTGCCCAGTGTTGGATGCACACTAGCCAGCTCAGTCCTGGACGCACGCTAGCCGGCACAGTCCTGGACGCACGCTAGCCGGCACAGTGCTGGGCGCACGCTAGCCGGCACAGTCCTGGGCGCACGCTAGCATTGCACAGTGCTGGGCGCACGCTAGCCGGCTCAGTCCTGGATGCACACTAGCTGGCTCAGTGTAAGTGGGTAGGTGGCAGCCTCAGCTTTGCATGGCAGGTGGCACTAAGAGTCTGTGCCCAGTGTTGGATGCACACTAGCCGGCTCAGTCCTGGACGCACGCTAGCCGGCACAGTGCTGGGCGCACGCTAGCCGGCACAGTCCTGGACGCACGCTAGCCGGCTCAGTGCTGGGCGCACGCTAGCCGGCACAGTGCTGGGCGCACGCTAGCCGGCTCAGTGCTGGGCGCACGCTAGCCGGCACAGTGCTAGGCGCACGCTAGCCGGCACAGTGCTGGACGCACGCTAGCTGGCCAGTGAAGTTAAAATGAGTGAACCTGACTTCTCAGAGTGTATCCAAAGAGGTTGATGTTTGGGGCCAACGAGGGTCAGAAGAATGTTTGCAGCATAAGTGGGTAGGTGGCAGCCTCAGCTTTGCATGGCAGGTGGCACTAAGAGTCTGTGCCCAGAAGTAGGCCTGACTGAGGGCCAGTGGGGGACAAGGGACAAGAAGGAAGCTACCCACAGGCCCCCAGTCACAGAGCCCTCAGCTCAGACTGCTATGGGAGAATAACAGTGTTTGGAACTACACCCTCATCTTGTCTGCTGGGAGGACAGGGGCCACTGGAAGCAGAAGACACTATAACATGGATGGAAAGTTACTCAGCTGCTCCGGGCCTGCTTCCCCGCTGTGGATGGGGTTGCTGTGACGGTGAAAGTGTTAGTCCACAGACACTGCCAGTTCAGGGCTCGCTCCACTGTGAATGTTTGCAGATAACATGAAAAAGCAATGAGAATACGTGTGCGCTGGGCTCAGGCAGGCGTAAGGAGATCCCAAGGCCACCCTCACTGAGCCTCAGTTTCCCATCTGTAAAGGGGGTTGCCAATACCTGACCTGGGGGCTTGGAAAGATGCAGTGAGACAAGGATGTCAAGGGCCCTGCTCCATGCCTGGCCCCAAGGCATCCTCTCCCAAGAAGGACAGAGGCGGCGGAGGCGGAGAACGCCTGCCTGCCTGGCCCATCCTAAGCCTGAGGCCTGGGGCGGGGAAGGCTGCCTGGTGAATAATCTCGTTAATGGTAATCATCACCCTGATGCTTGTTAATATAATAACGCTGGGCTCCCAGCCCTGCCTGGCTGGAAGCTGGCTCCTCAGCGCCTCTCATCGCGGCCTGGCAGGGGGCTCCGTAAACACTCATTACACTCCAGTCCCCAGGGAGGCCGCCAGGAGCGGCAGCTATTCTGGGCACGCGGCTCAATGGTGGCGCAGGCTCTGCTCTTAACGAGCACCATCGCACGCACTCAGGCACGTACGTGCGCACACACTCACATTCACTCACACACTCACACACACAGGCGTGCAGCACTTCCCCAGCTCCTCGCTGGCCACTGATAACGACTGCTGGCCGTGATGGAGCCTCACAGGATAGCAGTGAGAGCGGGCCCTTACCGAGCCCCGCCCCGCGCCAGGCCCTGGTCTAAGGGCTCCACTTGTATTAACCCGATTACTCTAAGCGAGAATTGCTGTTGTGTCCTGTTTTGCGGCTGAGGAGAAGGAGGTGCGTGCGGGTTACGGGACTTGCCCCAAATCACTGACCCATGAGCCGGGGCCTGAAAGCAGGCAGCCTGCGCACCATGCCACCTCGGAGAGCATTAGCTCATTCCGTTCCCCTGGTGCTCCTGGGACCTTGTCCTCCCCGTGCACGGAGGAGGAAATGGCTCAGAGGGGATGCCATTGGCCTAGGAACACACAGCCAGGACCTGAGCGCCGAGGGCTGACTTCAGAGCCTGCCGTACCCGCCCCTGGAGTGGAAGCAGGGCGGGGAATACTAGCCCAGGATGACTTCCCCGTATGACACAGGGATTGGCCCGGAGAGCCAGGACTAGCTCAAAGGCCTGGAGTCCCCCTCTTCCCTGCTCCCACGCTCACCCCCATCAGTGAGCCTCTTGCTCAGAGACCTTATTTCAGACACAGAACCAGCTGGCTCAGCTACAGGGGGATCCTGCAGCAGAGGGCTCAGCCCACCTGGGTTCTGCCAGGAGCCGGTCCATCCTTGCTGTTTCAAGGGACCTGGCATATATGGCATACTGTTCTTAATATGTTTGCTCACCTTCTTGGCACTATGTGTTTTAACCAAGGTCACCTCTCTGAGAAAGGTTGTTTCCCCAGGTAGGGATTTTCCCCTGAAGTTAGGGAGGGAATAAAACCCCTTAACTAAGTGCCAGGTGGGTAATTAATCACTTTAACTACGAACAATCATGCTTAAGCTACATAATCTTTACTCCCTGGAATGGAGATAAGAAATGCCCTAACCTTTGTAATAGAGATTGATAGGATTGAATCAACTGGTATAAATACAGATGTAACAAGACAACAGGACACAGAACCTAGACACAGAACCTACACACAGAACCTAGACACAGAACCTACCCAGAACCTAGAGACAGAAGAACTTCGCTGGAGAGAACATGGCAAAAGATCCTGGACAGAAACTGGCCACAGAACCTAGAGACAGAACCTAGTGAGAGAACATGGCAAAAGATCCTGGACAGAAACTGGCAACACAACCTAGAGACAGAACCTAGCGAGAGAACATGGCAAAAGATCTTGGACAGAACCTGGTGACTGAACCTGGCTGGAGAACCAAACCAGAACTTGGCTGGAGATCCTAACCAGAACTTCGCTGGAGATCCTAACTAGAACTTTGCTGGAGATCCAGACCAGAACTTGGCTGGAGATCCTGGCTAGAGATCCTGGCTAGGCTGCTGATCAACTGAACGCTGTCTCCGTGTCATTCCTTCTTCGCCAACTCCGTCCACACCTTTAGGGACCCCTGGACCTGCTGGGGTTGGACCCCGGCAGGGTTCCCTCCAGGCCATTGCCATTCTATGCCATTGATTCCTTGGCTGTGTGTCCCTGGGCAAGTCACTTCACCTCTCTGGGCCTGAGTTTCCTCAAAACAGAAACAACAACGGACACTTAGGGAGCGTTTACAAGCTGGGACTGGTCTGTGCCTGCCATGTAGTATTTCATTTTACCTTCACCACACCTTAGAAGGAAGGCATTTAAAAAGTCAGTGACTTCAGATTCTGCTATCCTACAGGAGTCTGTGGCTTCCACAGGGTCTATTATGAAAGATTTCATGATCCTAAAAAGATTCCATTATTCCGGGACTCGCGGGTGCTAGAGGGTTCCATCCATCAGTCTGTGGATCCGATGATTAAAGGTTTTTACTAGTTGGTGATTTGTTGAGCCTCAAGGCAATTTGTCAGCATTCAGCCAGCCTCAAAGGCCGCCAGTGTCCACCCCTGCCCCGCATGCCCCTCCCTCAGCCATGACACCAGGACCAGCGGAGGCGGAGCAACCTGTCTATGGCACAGCCTCGAGCCCAAGGCCCACAGGGGCGCTGGAGGCAGCCTGAGCGCTGGGTGGGTGACTCGCAAACAAAGGGCTCCATGGACGCGCCTCCGCAGCCCCAGCCTGGCCTCACACACAATGGAAGGACCTTTCCAGGCTGCACCCAGCCCACCCCTCCCTCAGCCAGAGGCACCCAGAAAGGCAGCTGTGCTCGGTCTCAGCGCAGGCTCCCTCCCTCCTGCTCAGAGGGCCAGCAAGGAGGGGGGAGGAGAGAACAGAAAGGCAGGCGTCTCACTTGTCCTTAGCCACCCCTCACTCTAACCCAAGCTTGTCAACCTCAAAGGCTAACACGGGCCAAATAAACGAGGCATGCGGCCCGCAGGCCACGAGTTTGACATCTTGCTCTAACCTCTCTTCCTTTGCTGTGCTGTTCCCCTGCTTGGCATACCCCTCCCCCCAGGGAGTTAAGGGCCACCTCCTCCAGGAAGACCTGCCTGGTTGCTCTAACCCTCACTGATTTCCTCTTTCTCCAAAGCCCGCTGCATGCCATTGGGTACGAATGTGTGGCCAGAGTCCACGTCTCCTTTCCGCTCCAGTCTATCCTCCCTGCCACCACCGGTCTTTCTGGAACACAGATGTTACCTTGCCACTCCTTCCTATAGATCTGACCCTGAAGCACAGCATTCAAAGCTGTGGTTTCACCCTTCCCGCCGGCTTCCTTTCCTGCTTCGGATCCAAGTACTAAGGCCTGACCAGGTGAAGGGGCACCTGCCTTGCAAACATCATGGCACCTGGGCAGCCCTTCTGAGGCTAACAGCTGGGACCCTGCCTTGATCCCTTCCCCACCCATTACACACACACACACACACGCGCGCGCGCACACATGCACACATACACGCGCACACATACATACACGTGTGCACACATGCACACTGTACACATAAACACACACACACACACACACACACACACACACACACCCCACACACCACACCAAGCTGCCACCAGGAAGCCCACAGGTTTGCAGCCTTAGTGTGCCCTAGTACCATGGACAGCGAGGCAAGCTCAGGTGCTCCTAAAAGCCACAGGCACAGGCACAGGCACAGGCACAGGCACAGGCACAGGCACAGGCACGGATGTCCGGGGCCTGCGGGAAGTGCAGGCAGCAGGCCTTGGTGGGACACCAGCTGCATGCCCACCCCTGCCAGGAGCTGTGGAAATGCCAGAGGGAAAGACGCTGACTGTCGCTGCTCCCACGGCACTTAGAGTCTGCTTGGGAAACCGCTGCCCTGCCACCAATTTCTCACCCACCTCCCTGTAGGCGGCCATGTTTACAGACCACACGTCTGATCAGATCGCACTCTGAAAAGCTCCAAGGCACCCCGCCCCTCGTTGCTTCAGGGTAAACTCCAAACCCTTTAGCCTGACATTCAAAACCTGCCTTGACCCAGCCGCATGCACTCCCCAGCCCTCCCGCCCAGGGGCCCCCAACACTCCGGCCTCACTTGACTTCCGCCCCCGCAGACATGCTGGGGTGATCGCCCACTCTTTGCCTCTCGCTTAAGGACTATTTCTCCTCTTCTTTTTCTTTTTATTTTTTAAAAAATATATTTTATTGACTTTTTACAGAGAGGAAGGGAGAGAGATAGAGGGTTAGAAACACCGATGAGATAGAAACATCGATTCAGCTGCCTCTTGCATGCCCCCTACTGGGGATGTGCCCGCAACCCAGGTACATGCCCTTGACCGGAATGGAACCTGGGACCCTTCAGTCCGCAGGCCGACGCTCTATCCACTGAGCCAAACCAGCTAGGGCATATCCTCTTCTTTTTACAAAGAACTCCCACATCGCTTTCAAAACTCAAGTCAAACACTTCCTCTTCCCAGAAACGCCGAAGTTCATGGCCTTCTCCGTACTCCCTCAGGCTTCCTACACACCTGTGTCCCTGGCACCGCTGAATTCTGGCTCACGGCGCCCCTGGTTCCGACAGGAGTCGCTGGGCGTGATGGGCCAGGGAGGAAGGGAGCTGCGGGGACCAGACGCCGGCTTTCCAGGAACCGTGTGATCACCCACAGTGCCAGTTACTCAGATTGCGCGTCAAATTTCCTTGGAAACCTAAAAATAATGGCAAAGCTGTGCGTTTTGTGTCAGTTTTTCGCTCTGGAAACCTGTCTGCCTTGTCTCTGGGAAGAGAGATCGCGATTATGTGGATGATATGCCCGATAATTGCTGGACTCTGACGAACTAAAACAGCCTCTCGTGGAACTAAGGCAGGCGTGAGGCTCTGCCCTGCTCCTTCCGCGTCCCGGATTCTCAGGAATCGGATTCCAGGGTATGTTCCTGCCCCGACCCGCCTGTCCCTGACGCAGGACTGTGCGTCTCTTAACCCCGTGTCCTTGGCACCGAGCACAATGGCTGGCACACAGTAGGCTCTATGGATATTGGGTGAATGATTAAGAAACCAGAATGAGTCACGTGGGCTCCAGGTCAGGTGGCCTGGGTTCGAACCCTCACTCTCCCAGGTGCTAGCTGTGTCATTGCAGACAGATATTTTCTCATCTGTAAAGTGGGCGTATCAATAGGCTCTATGCCATAGGGTTGCTATGACTCCTCAGTGGAACCCTGTATATAAAGCACCAGGCAGAGAGCCTGCCCAATAGTAAGTGCCCAATAAAGGGTCCTCATGATCGTCATCACTGGGGGCTGAACTGAGTGTTTGGTTTTTTTTAATATATTTTATTGATTTTTTTTTTTGATTTTTTTTTTTTACAGAGAGGAAGGGAGAGAGATAGTTAGAAACATCAATGAGACAGAAACATCGATCAGCTGCCTCCTGCACATCTCCCACTGGGGATATGCCCGCAACCCAGGTACATGCCCTTGACCGGAATCGAACCCGGGACCCCCCAGTCTGCAGGCTGATGCTCTATCCACTGAGCCAAACCAGTTTCGGCAAGAACTGAGTGTTTTATGCTTAAGCTCATTGGACTCAGAGAAGAGAGCGCACCCTGCAGCGGAATAATTCAAGACGACCGTTCGTTAATGTTTACTGAGCATTTTTTATGTGTGTGCCATGTATTAACTCGATTATACCCCAGGGACCATTCGATGGGATGGGTACTATGGCGACCCCCATCTTATCCCCATAAGGATACCGAGAAGCTAAGTAACTTGCTCGAGATTACTTAGCCGATAAGTAGAGGAGCCAGGATTCAAACCAGAGCCCCTTGGCCCCCGCCTATTTCTTGACTTGTATGTGCACAGCTAACCTCCCGAGAGCTGGAGAGTGAACTTGACCTTGAAGGACAAGCCACGAAACAGAGGCACCTGTGGTGGAAAGGACCACGAACTTTTCCCACCAGCCAGCCAGCCAGGGACTCTCTCTCAAGCCTCTGTCTCCCCCCCCCCCCCCCTCGCGCCTCAGATTCTCTGACTCCCGCCTTCTTCACCAGACCTCCTCCATCCAGCTCCCTCTTCTCTCTGTCTTCCTCTTTCCCACATCTAAGTATTTGCCTCCAGCCTCTCTTCCTGCCCTTACCAGCCCCGACCACTACGCTGCCTGAAAGCGCCCAGAGGGCTTGATGTTGGAGTAGGGCTTTGAGGATCCATAGTTAACCCGGCAAAGGGTGGAGGGGGGATCAAGGTTGACTGTTTTCTTACCCAAAGCTGCAATCTCCTTAAAGCTCTATGCCTCGGTTTCCCCATCTATAGACATGAGAGTAATAAGAGTACCGATACCTCCCGGGGTTTCTGCAAAGACTACGTTTCTTAGTCTGCTCGGGCTCTCATAGCGAAATGCTATGGGCTGGTTTTACTGGTCTAAACAAGAGAGTGATTTTCTCAGTTCTGGAGGCTGGACGTCCATTTAGGTATTTCTGGGAAGACCTGATAAAGGTCTGGACGTGGCCGGAGGCTTGAAAATGGGGGTGGGGGTGGGGGCGGGGAGTGGGGGTGGGAATGACCAAATCCAATGTCCTTCAAAGTGAGAGGAGTAATCCCCAACCAGCCACGGATTACGTGAACAGTAAACAAGACCGAGGAGTCCCTGGAACGTGCTCTGTGAGCCCTGACACGCTGCCCGCGACCCACGGGGACGGCCATTTCTGTCGTTCTCTCCTGAAGAAGACAAACGCTGGGGGGAGGGCGCTCTCACACTCGCACACGCACTCTTTCATCAGAGCCCTTCTCCATCGGTGTCTGTAAAGGGGAGGGCGCAGGCCCCATGGAGGTGCTGGCCATCTGGACGTGGACGACATAAAGCCAGCGGAGAGCTGACACTGCAGGCGGCCACGGGAGGGGCGGTGTGAGAGGCAGGGGCCTGGGCTGGGACTCAGGAACCCCAGCTCTGCATCGACTGGAGGTGCCACCACCCCTGGCACTTCCCCATGCCTCTCTGGGAATTAATCCCCCTGCTTTTTTTTTTTTAACATTTTGATATGGAGACTCTAAAAGTTAACTTCGAGTGGGTAGAATAATATAATGATCCCTTAGGTGCCATTACTCAGCTTCTGCAAATATGACCTCCAGCCCTGCCTTATTTCCCGTCCCCCTCCCACATCCTCTATGAGCCGATCCCAGATTTCAGTTGCTATAAAGATAAGGACTTTTAATATATATATATATATATATATATATATATATATATATATATATATATATATATATTTTTTTTTTTTTTTTTTTTGATTTCAGAGAGGAAGGGAGAGGGAGGGAGAGATAGAAACATCAATAATGAGAGAGAATCATTGATCAGCTGCCTCCTGCACGACCCCTACTGGGGATCGAGCCCACAGCCCTGGGCATGTGCCCTGATCAGGAATCGAACCATGACCTCCTAGGTCATAGGTCAACTCACAACCACTGAGCCATGCCGGCTGGGCAATAGGACCTTTTTTAAAAACCGTAACTGCGGGACCATTATGACAGCTAAGAAACATGGACAATGGTTCCTTTATTAGAAGTATTCACTCAACGTTCAAGTTTCCACTTGTCTCATAATTAGCATTTTTTTTTTTTTAGAATTTGTGCGAACCAGGACTCAAATCAAGTTCTGCACTGAATAGTTGACATGTCTTTTAAGCTTACCTATAAATTCCCTCTGCATTTCTCTTTTTTTCTTGCTTACACCGGGTGGATTTTGCTTATGGGGTCAATGTGTTTGTCTGTAAAACAGGGGTAATCATTCCCTCGAAGAATTGACTGAGATGGCATCTGCGAATGGGCACTGATCCCTGGGAGGCACCCACCAATGTCACACGTTAATATATATTGTGAGCCTTCCAACAGCCTGTTGCTTCTGCTCGTTGACGATACAGCCGAGGGTAAGAGAAGCTAAGTAACCTGCCATGCTCACTCAGCTGCTGGTAACAGAGGCAAGAACTGGCCGACAGAGCTGAAACTTTGACGTCAGGCAGAGAGACCAGGTTCGAATCCCACAGCCCCTCTTCCATAGCCTCGGGTTTCTGCTCTTTGAGCTTCGTTTCTTCATTTGAGAAAAAACAGCCAGCAGGCCGGCCCTGCATGAGGCTAAAATGAGATGCTAATGTGAGAAGAGCCCCTACAGGGTGCCTGGCACAGTCGGGTGCCTCGCCTCATCACTAAAAGAGGATGCAGCCCAGCCTCCATCCTCGCTCACGGCTCTGTTGGTGATCACCCTGGACCCTCGGGTGGCTGCCCAGCCCACCCTCCGGCCGGCAGACGGGTGGGCGGCCCTCAGAAGCTGAGCACGCTCTGTTCTCAGGGCAGCTTGTGGCCTCTGGGCTCCGGGAAACAATCAGCTATTCTTCCTCCTTCCCCCTCTGTTTTGCTGCTCATCCCTTGGGCCCAGGAGCCCGGCCCGGCCCTGCAGCCCAAATGCGTAGTTTCCAGGCATCGGCCTCAGCTCTAACAAGCCTGAGCCTAAGCCAGAGTTCATACCAGAGCTCACACCAATATTGCTTTGTTCCTCAGCCTCAGTGTCGCTCACTCGGTAGCTGGGCCCTGCAAATAATGATAATAATAATAACAGCCCAAACTTACACAGAGCCTCCTCTGTGCCAGGCACAGCTCTAAGCACTGTGTATATTAGGCAGGGGCTATTACTGTTCCCATTTTACAGGCGGGGAAACTGAGCACTGAGAGCTTGAATAACCCACCCACAGTCACATGGCCCGTGATGGCAGAGCTGGGGTTTGACTGAAGGTCTGCCTGCAAAAAGACAGACATGACAGGGAGGCATTAAGTCCAGGTGTCGGCTGCTACGTATGCCGAGCTTCGGGCTAGCTGCCTCAATATATTATCTCATTTAGTCCTCACAACAGCTTCTGAATATCAACCTCACTTGTCCACATTTGCATGGGAGGAAACTGAGGCTCAGGGAGGCTGACGTTGTGCCTGAGTGCACACAGCTGCGTCCACTTGACCCCGAGATCATGCTCTTTCCAAGCTGAGGCCATGGGTGCTCAGCACTGGCCTGCAGACGAGAAGGTGGCGGGCCCTGCAGGAGGGAGAGGATGACAGGCTGCAGGAACTCAGAGGGGGGAGCCGTTTCCCAAAAGCTTCCTGGACGAGGGGTCATGTGCAGAGCTGGGCCTTGAATGGTGGCAAACCCACCCCTCACCTCCCAGCAGATGCCTGACTGGGCCCAGTCCGCTGTCAGGACCTCCAGGCGGCAGGGCTGGCCCCTTCGCCGGTTTATAGCTGTGCAGACTGAGACTCCCAGGGGACAGGTTGTCTGTAGCCCCACAGTGAGGCCCAGACCTCGGCGTTGATCCCTGAACCGTCTGGCAGTGAGGGGCTTGGAGGTGCTGGCTGCCCAGTTCACTGCAGTCATGAGACTGGCTACTGTCTGTCTCCCCAACAGACTCAGCGCTCCGAGGGCAGGGCTGGCCTGTCTCGGTGACCTCTCGTCATCCAGTTCTAAGCACAGCGTGGGGCACAGGGTGGGCACTCAAGAAACTTTAGTGAAGGGAGGGAATGAGGGAGAGAGGGAGGATGGAAGGAGGCTGGTGGGGGCGGGGAGGCAGCGATGGAGGGAGGGAGGGATAGGATCTTAGACCAAATCCAGGGCCTTAGACTCCAACCCACCCCAGGACCATCAGGACCCTATGTATCACCTTTCCAGAGGAAGAATTTCTAGAGAAAATATTTGTGGGGCATGAGAGGTCTCCCTTGGAGAAGGGAAGTTTGTGACCAGGACTCTCCTGTCAGGGGGCGAGCCCTTGGCAAGGGGGCAGAGCCCAGTGTGCCCCAGAGAACAAGGACTGAAGACCCACTGGCCCAAGGTGCACCAAGCCTGTCACAGGTGCACAAGCAGGGCAGGGACAACCCCAGTGAAGCCCTGAAGGGGCTGACACCACAGGGCCCGGGGCTGGCTCGGGAGCACACCCCCTCCCCCCCCACCTCCCGTCCTGTGATCGCAGAAGTCCGTCTGTGCTTCCAGGCCACGAACTCCTCCTGCCCCATCCCATCTCAGGGACGTTGTTCATTCTTGTCCCACTTTACAGGTGAGGAAGTTGAGGCTCAGAGAGCCCAGGTCACTTCTCCAGAGTCAGAGCTAGCAAATGCCACCTGAGCCTGAAACCCGGCCCATCAGATCCCAAAGCCATCCCACCTCGCCAGACCGTTCCAGTATCCTCTGGTCCCAGGATTCGATCTTTGCGGCCTGAGACCACAGTTCTTCCTCTGGGGGTGGCCCCCAGTGCCACCACAGCCTGGCCCTCACCCAACCACAGCCTCGCCACAGTCAGCTCCGTGGTTTCCCGAACACTCAACCAACAGCAGCTTTTACCATAATGGTCCCCACAAGGGGTGGCTGGTCAATTCTCCCTGCTGGGTTCTCAAGTTGTTTTAAAGTGGAAGGTGGCTGAGGTCCAAGGGGGACTGTGGGCTGCCCCTCCCCCAGTGACCTCTATGTTCCTCTCACAGTCTGGCCACAGCACATCATTTCAGCTTAATTTTATTTCCTCTTATAAATGGGCACAGCACGGGAAGTGTTAAAAAACAAACAAAAAAACCCAAACAGTTCCTTCATGAGCCTGGGACAGGTGAGCACCCACGGGGGCAGGTGCCTTGGTCACTTTCCAGTCTTCTTCCTCGGCTTTTCCTTAAAGTTTTGGCCATGAACTCAGGATAGGTGTGGTTAATAAACAGGTTATGGGGGAGAGAGGACAGGGAAGGCCTGGGGCAGGGAAGGACAAACTCCCAGCCACCCCAGGACAGGTCCTTGGAGGGCTCTGTACAGGAGGAAGGACGCGCGGGAGGGACACTGTCTTCAGGGGGCTCTCTGGAGCCACGCTGCCTACAAAAAATATTTACATGCATTCGCCACGCTGGGCCGGGTGCGCTGCGCTGCGCTGCCAGGTGGGCACCGAGGGATGCTGGGGCCATTAGCCCTTAGGCAGTGACTCCAGGTCCGGTCTCAGCATCTCTGTAAATCTGTACAGTTCAGGAGCTTCTATTTACAGGCGGGAGGCCTGGGAAGCAAGTCCAGGGTGGTGGCTGTCAGAAGCAATTCAGAGAGCTGAGGCGGCGGCGGCCACTCCTGCCCGGGAGGCAGATGGGTTTGCTCCCTGTGCCCAGGGCCCCAGCTGGAAGCATGGACAGATGACTTTGCCAACCCCAGGGGGTCCAGCGCCGAGCATCCCAAGCCACCGCCCGCAGACCTGCCCGGCCCAGCCCTTCAGAAGTGCTCCCTCTGGCCCCTGGGAAGACAGAGCCTGGCTGCAGACACCACAACTGGGGGTGGGTCCAACCTAAAACTCCCAGCCTGCCTCGTGCTCCCTGCAGCTGGGCCCCAGGGAGGTCCTCAAGCCACAGTAGCTCCCCCTCCTTTGGCATTGGCCATGCTGCCAGGAAAGGCCAGGGCCCACCAGACACCCTCCCCGGGAGCACCAGGGTGTCTGGGGATCTGGGCAGGCCCTGCCCCCACATTGCACCTAGGAGAGCGCCAGCTCATCCTTTGAACCAACCTCGTGGATCGCCTTGCCCGTCTCGGGCCGGCCGGAGTGGATTTGGGCTGGTCAGACCGTTGAACTTCATAAGGATAAAGCCTGGACGTTTGCCCAGGGCTCCATGAACCAGGCCCTCAGTCTCTCCTCTCAAATGCTAAGGGCACAAAGAAGAGGCCGGTGCCAGAAGGTAAAGCCCCGAGTTGGAAGCCAGGCCCTGAAGTGACTCGGGCAGGCCACCCAAGCCCACTCCAGCCAGTCCGAGCCCAAGTCGCCCAGTCTGAGCCCGAGTCTCGCATCCTGTGCTGGACCCGCCCCCATCCCGCCACAGGTCTCTGGTTTCCCAGCCTTGGCCTGCCCAGGCCTTCTCACCAGAGCTGCTGCCCCAAGACAGCAACCCGCCAGGGATCAGGGGGGAGGGAGGCTGGGGCCTCGGTGCCACCCATTTGTGCCCCAGCCCTTCCTCTCCAGGGGGACTGAGGCCAGGTCACCGTGAACAGTTTGTGGGCCCAGATGCCTCTCCCCATGACATCCCCCTCCAAGGCTGGGACCCGCTGGGTTCCTCACAAGTCTCCAGGCCCCGCTGAGAGGGGCTTTGGGGTCTGCAAGATGGAGCCCCAGCCTGGAAGGAGGAGGGTGAGCAGACGGGCTGTGGAAGCCCTGAACCTCGCCCTCACCGCTGCAGGCACCCCCACCCTCACCCAGCAGAAGTCTGCTGCCAGTGCATCTTGAAAAGGGAACAGAAATAAAACCTGGGGTCCTGGCTTTCACCTGGGTTGCAGGTGAGGGGTGGGGGTGTGAGCACCAGCCAGCTACCGAGCAGACCACATCCCAGGCTCCAAGAGCCCCCACTGAGCGCACCCTCCCCAAAGGAGATTTGTGGCCCCACATTTAAAATAGCCACGGAAGTGGCCCCACTTGCAAGGGTAGAGAAGGGGGAGGCGGGCTGGGGGCCGCGACGCCCGTCCGCACCTGCTCTCAGCCCTCAGCCCAGGGCAGGTCGTCTGGATGGGCTGCTTCCAGCTGCAGGTCCATCCAGCTGCAGCCAGAACTGCCAAGTTGTTTGGCCAAATACGTGGACAAGGTGTCAATGGGGGAGGCCCAGGGAGGACCCGGGGTTGGGCTGAGGGGGGCCTGGAGAGGCCGAGGGGAGAGGGTGCAGAGGGCCCGGGCAGCAGGGCCCACCCTCACAGGCACTTTGGAGACTTGTGTCCTGGGAGGCAGTCAGCCCCTAGCTCAGAGCAGGAAGGGGATGCAGGGAGGCCAGGAGCCAGATCACCTGCTCCCTCCCCACCCGGGGCCTTTGGTCCTGGGAGATCCATGCCCCCTCCCCAGCCCTAGAATTCCAGGAACCAGCCTGCCTTCCTAAGCAAGGCTCCCGGCTAGTGGGGCACTGGCCCCAAACCAACCCCTTGCAGGCTTTAGAGGAGGGAAGCAGGCTGGGGTGTGCAATGCCCTGAGGGGCCTGTGGCAACTCCTCCCACACACTTTATGGGAAAAGCCAGTGCCCACCTGTCTTCCTCCAGTGTGAGAGCAGGCTGTGTGGGGTGAGACTGCATCCACGTGGGATTGTGTCTGACACACCGGGGTTGGTGGCAAGTGGTTGGTGGGGTGCTATGGTGAGGGACTGAGTCTGACAGGGCAACTCAGGGGACCCAATATGGGCTGACTGTTCCGGCTTGGTTCTGCCCTCCCAGTGAGCCTGAAAGCTAGAGAGCAACTTGCATGGTACCAGATTGTATGTGCGTGTGTAAAGAGACACAGTGAGGGGAGCAGGCCACACCTGCTCACCACTGGGTGACAATGACTTGTGACTTGCATTGTCGTAGCATCTGGGGGTGCATGAGAAGCACATGAGAAGAAACATCTTTGGGAGGATGTTTGTGTCTGTGACATATCTGGACTGGCAGGGTGGTCAGGATTGCGTATGATTCTGTCATTTCGTGCTTCTGTCTTTGGATGTGACAATACGTGTGACCTTGTGGGAGATGGTGTCTGTGCAGAGTCCACTTGCAAGAGGGAGGTCGGAGCCCAGCCCCCCTCACCAGTGACTGCCAGGGCACTCTTGGGAAGCCAATTCCTCAGGGACAGACTGGGAAAGAGTGCATGTGCAGTGGGTGGGGTGAGGGTAGAGTGAACCCACAACCTGGGGCAGGCCAGGACAAAACACACTGGCAACAAGGGGCACACTCTTACCCGGGTATAAAGGGGCCCTGGAAAGAAGCAAGAGGTGGCAGTGTCTCAATTTCAAGGGCTGAGCTTATAAATGCTTGTCCTGGAAACTAGCCTGAGTCCCACTCTGCCCTTAAAAGACCTCAGCAAGCCCTGTGGGGCCAGGTTGGAGTTCAAGCCCAACTAAAGCCCCACCCTTTCTTCCACCAACCAATCAGGAGCTTCTTTCCTGCTATCCATCTGACACAAGGTCCTGAAGCCCAGGCTAGTGGAAGACAAGAGATGAGCTCGTAAGGGCACAGTCTAGGGCAGATGGCAGTGCCCCCTGCGCCTTGGGGAAGATCTGTGTGATACTGACAGTCTGGGCAGACCTTGAGAGGGCGGGCAAAGATGAACTGGGGCCAGGCCCCATCCTAGGCCAGGGCTGGTAGAACAGGCCGGGGACTGGGCAGAGGGGCGACGCTGAGGCTCTGGGGAGGCACTGTGGCTCCGCTAGGCGTAGAACTCCTCCTGCTTGTCAGGCTTCTGGTATGTGACGCTCGCCTGCTTGGGCTCCTCCAGAGTGTAGCTGCCCTCGTCTTTCTTCTTCATGCGGTAGATGAGAAGGGTGACCAGGAAGGCGGCGAAGAGGGCGCCCACCACCCCACCCACAATCACAGCTGTGGAGGAAGAGAGCAGAGGTCATGTCCAGAGGAAGGGGTTGGTTTTGGGGGGGGGGGGCGGTATGGCTTGGAGGCGGGGGGAGTACCTGGGGAGAGGAGCAATGCCCTGAGGGAAAGGGGCAAGAGTGGGGAGAGGGCTGGGAGACTGGAGTTGCTGCCATTTGTAGCCCTCACTGCAGCTTGGCCAGGTCTAGTTGCCTAACACACACTAACCCATCGAAGCCTCATACAGCTCAAGGGTGGGGCTATGGTCCCCATGCAATGTAAGGCACCATCAGTGGAAAGATGTCCCAGTATTTCCGATACCATTAGGAAAGAACAACTCTGCCAACTAAACTACGACCCATCCCAAGCAGAGGAGTTAACCTATGAACACATGTGCACTAAGAATTAAGTGCAAAATGATGATCTCCACTCTACAGATGATGAAAGGGGAGCCTCGGAGGGGAAGGACCTGCCGAGGCCACACTGCCCCTCCTTAGTGGGGACTGGGGATTGGACCTTGAGTCCGGACTCTTCAGGAGACTCAGCCAGGGCAGGTCCTCAGTGACTGGGGTCAAGGGTAGGGGCAGATCAAGCTAAAGAATGGGCTCAGAAATCAGGACCCAAGGAGGGAAGGAGGGAGGGTCAACCAGCATGGCCCAAAAAGCAGGGGTCAAGGGCAAAGTCTGAACAGGGGTCAGAGGGTGCTGAGGAAGGTGCTGGAGGTAACATGAAGTCAGAGTCAGATCCTGGGATGGGTGAAGGCCAAGGGGGAAACCAGAGGGCAGGTCCTGGGTAACTAGGCTCCTAGAAAACTCACACCCTGGCCATCCTCCAGGGTTTCTGGAGGGCAAACTGAGGCCCAGCTCAGCCCCCCCTGAGCTCCTCCCGAGCTCACATCTCACCTACAAGCACCTCCTTCCGCTCCAGGATGCTCTTCTGCGGCAACTGAGCCGCCGAGCTGCCCGAGTCGATGGCATTGTCCAGGAGGCCAGGGCCGGGGCGGGCACCCTTGGGCAGCATCCCAGGTGGAGGCGATGGCTTAGCCGCAGCCCCACCCACAGCCACCACCTCATTGGCTGTGTCTGGCTGCGTGGTCTCTTCCTCTGGCAGCTCAAAGTCCCCGCTGGGCCCCCCACTCACTGGTACCTCTGGCTCATCCCGGATGGTGGTCAGCAGGGACTCTGGAGTTGGGGTCTGTAGAGAGGATGGTACGAGTCCAGGCGCCAGGCCCCAGCACCCCCAGCCACGGGGCAGCCACATACACACGCGCACACACACACACACACACAGTGGACTAACACTTACCAAGCACTCTATGTGCCAGGCACTGTGCCAAGCACATTATGAGCATTTACCCTCACAACATCTCCATGAAGGGAGTATTGTTACGCCCAATTTACAAAACAGGGAATAGGTTCAGAAAGATAGCTTCTTCCACAGCTAGTAAGCGGAAGAAGCAGAACTAAAATTCAGATCTCCAGCATCTGTGTTTCTAAGCATTTACTACACTGTCTCTGTCCTCCCCTGGCCACACACTGTCCCCATCCCATCTCCTCCGTCACTTTCCCCTCCCGCTGCCGTGGGGGATTCCTGCTGAGTCTCTATCCCAGGACTCCGAGGGCAGCTGTTACACTCTTGGGCCAGGTCCCCAGTCCACATGCCTGAGGTGGAGGTGAGTCCGAGAGCACGCTGTCGAGTCTGATGCCCCTTGGGGCCAGGTGTCCAGGGAACCAGCCCGTGTGAGGAGAGAGGAGATGGCACAGGTCAAGTGCATAGCACTGAGCTTTAACCCAGCCACAAATGGTGCCCAGGGGCAGGGCGCTCCTTCAGACTAACAACACCACCAGTGATTATGATAATAATACAAAAACACATGGTTTGTTTACCACGGCCAGGCATTGTCCTCAGCACTGGGGATACGTCAGGGAACTTAATTCTCTCAACACTATGATTTACATTCTTATTGTCTCCTTTCACAGATAAAGAAACAGAGGTATAGCCCTAACCAGTTTGGCTCAGTGGATAGAGCGTCGGCCCGCGGAACTGAAGGGTCCCAGGTTCGATTCCAGTCAAGGGCACATGCCCGGATTGTGGGCTCAATCCCCAGTAGGAGATGTGCAGGAGGCAGCCGATCAATGATTCTCTCTCATCATTGATGTTTCTATCTCACCCTCTCCCTTCCTCTCTGAAATCAATAAAAAATATATATCTTTTTTTTAAAAGAAAAGAAACAGAGGTATAGGAGGTATAGAAAGGATTGGTGGCTTCCTGATGTCCCATGGCTAAAAAGTGGCAGAAGGTCCGACCTCGGCTGCCTGGGTAACGAGACTGTGCTGTTAACAGAACACACAGGCTCTGGACCCTCCCCCTCCACCACCAACACACACATCACCCAATTCCTTCCTAATAATCTAAAACCCAGCCTGATCTCTCTTCCATCCCCATCCATCTCACCCTCCATCCTTATCCTGTGACTCACTCCCAGCAGGGGCACTCCAGCCACATCCCTCTCTCGCCCTCCCCATCCAGTCTGGCTCATCTCCAGAACCTTCCCATCCTCACCTCTGCCCAGCTCCATCCTCCCTCCCCAGACTCTGGCCCCCCTCCTCTGCTCTCACTCCCTGTCCTCTCCCCTGCTTACCTGAGCCACCTCGGTTGGTCCGGGGGCAGTGGTCCCCAGGGGCAGGGTGCTCTTCTCTGGGGTGTCAGGCTCCTGGGTGGTAGCTGGCCTGGGAAGGGCCCTTGGCCTGGAGGTAGCTGTACTGACCAGCCTGGGTGTTGGGGCCTCAGTGTCCAAGACAGCCACCGTGGTGGGAGGTGAGGGTGCTGCTGGGGTGGTGGCCCGGGCCGTGGCCGCCGTGGTCAGTGGAAGAGGAAGCAGCCTCCGTACGCCGGTGGTCCTTATGACAGAGGTGGTGGCCGTGGAAGGGGGTGCCGCAGGGATGCTGGGAGCGGCGGTGGCCGCTGTGGCAGGCACCAAGGCCACGGTCGGGGCCCCTGTGGTTGTGGCAGCAGTGGTAGCCATGGGAGTGGAGATGGTGGTGGCTCTCTGGCTGGGCTCTTCTGGGACCTCCGTCACCATTGGGAGGCTAGTGGCTGGCTCTGGTGTGGGACGCTCAGAGGGGAGCTCTTCAAACGGGGTGCCCACGGGCTGGACATCCACGGTAGGCAGCACAGCAGGTGTGGTGGACACTGCCAGGGCCACGTCTGGGCTGAACCGCATGGCCGTCTCAATGCCTGACTCCTGCTCGAAGTCTGAGGGGTGGGGGAGAGGAGAGAGCTAGGGATCTGGGCATGAGGATCCCAGGGAAGCAATGGCCATCAGATGAGGGGCTCTCAACCCTCACTCCTTGCACAGTTTTCCCAGGACAAGAGGAGGGGAAGGAGGACGGCGCAGTCTGGCCAAAGGTTACCAGGTGGCTGATGGCTGGTGGCAGTTCCCCAACTCCTCTCTGCCTAGCCGAAAGTTCCTCAAGGGGACCACCTCTTCCAGGAAGCCTTCTCTGACTACCCCAGCCACCCAGCCTGGAGCTTCTAACAGGCTGAATCCAGGCAGTGGTAGGGCCTACTGGCCGCAAATCTCGATAGAGGTTGGGGCAGCAGGGGAAGGGCATTCTGGGAAGAGACAGTGGGTACCCTAAGGGCTCCCTGAGGCACAGGCAGAGGGCAGGGGTAGAACGAGACGTTCCTACAAGGGAATGCCTGAGCGATCTAGAGAAACCGCGTCAAGTGAAAGGGACTTGGGTAGAAATGAGGAGAGAGAAAGAGAAGCTGCACGCAGCTCCTACGGGGCCTGACCCAGGCACAGGAGAAGCGAGGAGGAGCCAGGAAGGTTTGGGAGTGGAGGCCTGACCCATCAGAGATGAAGTTAATGAAAATTAACTCGCAAGAGGCTTTAAAAAGTGGGCTAAAGTAGGGAGACGAGGTGGCTGCGGAGGGCCAGTTCTGTGGCACGCAGACCTCCTACCGCCTCACGAGGCCTATCCTGTCCTCTCACTGGGCTCAAATCTCAGCCACACCGCGCAGAGCTCCCTCTCTGTGCCAGACCCTGAGGCCTGGCGCGGAAGCCCTCCAGACTCTGCAAAGAAGGTATATGCACACACTGAGTGGCCAGATTATTATGACCACCCCGTCCGTACTTCACTGGCACTTCCAAAAATACTGAATATTGAAAACTTCCTAAGCAAATACTCTCAAGGTTTTATTATTATTATTTGCATAACTAATTCACTTCATTGTACTAATGGGGTGGTCATAATAGTCTGGCCACTCAGTATATATATCTCACCACTCACAGATAAGAACAGAGGCTCTGAGAGGAAAGGCGGCTTTATAAAGGTGCTGCAGCTATTGGTGGCGAAGCTGGGATTTGAACTCACACTACTCCGCTGGTCCTTCCCGGGGCGGGGGGGGCGGGGGGAGGGAGGGTGGAGGGGCATCCCCCCACGTGTTGGAACAGCACAGAAAACTGGGTTCCTGAGGGATGTCTCTGTTCCCACCTGGAGGCGAGGACACAGAGCAGAACCGTGGGGAGTCGGGAGTCCTGGGCGTGAGGCCATAAAGCCCTGGTTCTACCCCCAGGATAACTGGCCCTTCATGTGCTTGAGGTCCATGGGAGACCCCAGCCTGGCCGCCCCTCCCCCACACCACGGCTTCAGTGAGCCTGCAGGGGTTCCTGTTGCCTGAGATCAGCCTTGCGTGGGGCACTGGAGGCAGACCGACATGGCCAGCACAATACACACGCAAGGAAAAGGAAGGGGAGGTACTTACAGCCCGAGCCGGACCCCGAGTACAGGTCGTCCAGCTCATCATCGGGGAAGGAGTCATCGTCCCCGGAGCCCTCAAGGTCCACGGGCCTCTCAAAGTTCTCACTGCGCCAGCGCTGAGCCTGGGGAGGGCAGACACAGGCCCTGGGCTCAGCACTGAGGCCAGCAGCCCGGTCACACCCAGAGGGACAGAGTGACAATGGAGGGACGGCATCGGCTGTGGCCACCAGGTGGGCAGAGCGGGGTGGGCCTGACTACCCCTTCCTGCCCACCCAGGGGCCAGAGCGGCAGCCCTCTTGCTGACGGCCACCACTGAGGACCCGTCACCCCCCCGCCCCGCCCCGCCCCCGGATAAGAACCACTGGGTGGCAGGAGCAGGTTGAGGGCCAGAATGCTGGGTTTGAGTCCTGGCTCCGCCTACGAAATGTGTGACGGACGTGGGGCGAGTTACTTAGTCTCTCTGTGCCTCAGTTTACTCATTACTCATAGCAAACAGCATCTGCCCTATCGGGTAACGTGCTAAGAGGTGTGCAGAGCTGAGCGCCTCGTATACAGCAGGTGCTCAGCACAAGTTAGTGTTACCCTCCATGTGGACCCGCTTCCACTGAGGACAGAACTGAATTGCCCAGGGCACCAGCTGCCCCAGATGTGACAGTCAGGCTTGGCTTGGGACCCAAAGTCTCACACCTTGAAATTCCAAACAGGACAATTAGTCCCAACAGACAGGCATGGCGCTGCTGAGATCTGGGGCTCTGGGAGGAATTTCCATGGATAAAGGTGGGGGGCAGGGAGAGAAAGAGTGCAGGCTCCAGCCCTGGGTCCTCTCCAAAACCAGAGGTCAGCCCCCCTCACCTCCCCACAAAGGATCTCAAAGGCAGAGTCAGCTCAGGGCCTGATGCTGCCCCAAGGTCTCTGGGGGTCAGGAGAGCGGAGAGGGGCTCCAGGGTCCGGCTCACCAGGCCCAAGACTCCCCTACAATCAGAACCTGGGAAGACGGGGACTGGGGCTCCTGGGGCCTTCCTGCAGCCCTGGGCTGAGAGCCAGCACCAAGAACATCCAAGACAGGCCTGCAACCCCCTGGGAGGAGCAGGCTTGGCCCCACCTCCAGCCACAGTCCCTGCCCCTGAGGGCTTTCCAGAGGAAGGCGAGATTGACTCCTGCTGCTCAGAGCTGAAGGTTAGCACCTGAGTCTTAAACACCTGAAATGAAGAGAGAAAGACAGAGGGAATAGAATGCACAGAGGCTCCGGGTGAGGAGTGGGGGGCAGCCTGTGCTTTCGGAGCTGGCCCTGCCCGCCTCCAGCCTCATCAGGGTCCCTCTGCACCATCACTGGTTCCAGCCGCCCTGACCCCTCTGTTTCTGGAACCGGCCTGGTCTCTCCTGCCTCTTTGGCTCCTGCCGCTCCCTCCACCTAGAACACTCTGCCTTCTCCAACTTTGTGCCACGAACTCCTGCCCCTTCTTCCGAGAAGCCCTCCTGCTTTATCTTTCAGAGCGTCTCTGCTGCTGAATTCACATCTGTCACAGCTTTGAGCTTTGGCAAGGGCGAGACAGGGCAGGGGCTGAGGCTGGGGAAGCCCACCACAGAGGGCCTTCAGTGGCCACCTGACGACTTCCTCTGAGGTGCAGGCTGGGCACCGCACTGTCTGACTGGCATGGAAGCCACGGAGGGTATGTGAGCAGGAGGGGGGCTGGATCAGCCTCTCACCCCACCCTGACAGGCCCCCTATTGGAGTTCATACAGAGCTAGAGAGAGGATCCTAATCCTGGCTCCCTGCCCCCGCCTCGACCACCTGCTCCAAAGCCCTACCCAGGCAGGGCAGGGGGCCAGGGCAGGGGGCCAGGAGATTCCCCCTCCCCCCGCCCCACCCATTCTCACACACACACACACACAGTCTCAAAGTAATGAATTAATCAGTATTTACTTGCTACCAGTGAGTCATGGAGTGGAACAATTAGTGTAATTGCTCCCGTGACTAATTGCTGGGCTTCCTCCGGATTAGACATTCCAGGAACTCAGCGCACCCATCGTCCAACTTTCCCCAGCTCCCATCTCCACCTCCCCAGCCCAGAAGAACAACCCCCGGGCCCTGGAGTGACGAGGTTAGAAGGAAGGCTCCCCACACTGCCAGCCTCCACACCTGGGCAGCTAAGCTGGAGTCCGTTGGAGACTCTGCTCAGTTCTTAGGCAAACTACCTGCAGCCAGAGACTGCAGCTGCTGCCCAGGGACACACGGCGCGATGGGGACTGAGCAGGACAGAGACTATAGCTCCTGCCCAGGGACACACAGGGATGGGGACTGAGCAGGACAGAGACTGCAGCTGCTGCCCAGGGACACACAGCGGATGGGGACTGAGCAGGACAGAGACTGCAGCTGCTGCCCAGGGACACACAGCGGATGGGGACGGAGCAGGACAGAGACTGAAGCTGCTGCCCAGGGACACACAGCGGGATGGGGACTGAGCAGGACAGAGACTGAAGCTGCTGCCCAGGGACACACAGCGGATGGGGACTGAGCAGGACAGAGACTGAAGCTGCTGCCCAGGGACACACAGCGGGATGGGGACTGAGCAGGACAGAGACTGCAGCTCCTGCCCAGGGACACACAGCGGATGGGGACTGAGCAGGACAGAGACTGCAGCTGCTGCCCAGGGACACACAGCGGAATGGGGACTGAGCAGGACAGAGACTGCAGCTGCTGCCCAGGGACACACAGCGGATGGGGACTGAGCAGGACAGAGACTGCAGCTGCTGCCCAGGGACACACAGCGGATGGGGACTGAGCAGGACAGAGACTGCAGCTCCTGCCCAAGGACACACAGTGGATGGGGACTGAGCAGGACAGAGACTGCAGCTCCTGCCCAGGGACACACAGGGATGGGGACTGAGCAGGACAGAGACTGCAGCTGCTGCCCAGGGACACACAGCTGATGGGGACTGAGCAGGACAGAGACTGCAGCTGCTGCCCAGGGACACACAGCGGATGGGGACTGAGCAGGACAGAGACTGCAGCTGCTGCCCAGGGACACACAGCGGATGGGGACTGAGCAGGACAGAGACTGCAGCTGCTGCCCAGGGACACACAGCGGATGGGGACTGAGCAGGACAGAGACTGCAGCTGCTGCCCAGGGACACACGGCGTGATGGGGACTGAGCAGGACAGAGACTGAAGCTGCTGCCCAGGGACACACAGCGGGATGGGGACTGAGCAGGACAGAGACTGCAGCTCCTGCCCAGGGACACACAGCGGATGGGGACTGAGCAGGACAGAGACTGAAGCTGCTGCCCAGGGACACACAGCGGATGGGGACTGAGCAGGACAGAGACTGAAGCTGCTGCCCAGGGACACACAGCGGATGGGGACTGAGCAGGACAGAGACTGAAGCTGCTGCCCAGGGACACACAGCGGATGGGGACTGAGCAGGACAGAGACTGAAGCTGCTGCCCAGGGACACACAGCGGGATGGGGATTGAGCAGGACAGAGACTGCAGCTCCTGCCCAGGGACACACAGCGGATGGGGACTGAGCAGGACAGAGACTGAAGCTGCTGCCCAGGGACACACAGCGGATGGGGACTGAGCAGGACAGAGACTGCAGCTCCTGCCCAGGGACACACAGCGGATGGGGACTGAGCAGGACAGAGACTGCAGCTGCTGCCCAGGGACACACAGCGGATGGGGACTGAGCAGGACAGAGACTGCAGCTGCTGCCCAGGGACACACAGCGGATGGGGACTGAGCAGGACAGAGACTGAAGCTGCTGCCCAGGGACACACAGCGGATGGGGACTGAGCAGGACAGAGACTGAAGCTGCTGCCCAGGGACACACAGCGGATGGGGACTGAGCAGGACAGAGACTGAAGCTGCTGCCCAGGGACACACAGCGGATGGGGACTGAGCAGGACAGAGACTGAAGCTGCTGCCCAGGGACACACAGCGGATGGGGACTGAGCAGGACAGAGACTGCAGCTGCTGCCCAGGGACACACAGCGGATGGGGACTGAGCAGGACAGAGACTGAAGCTGCTGCCCAGGGACACACAGCGGATGGGGACTGAGCAGGACAGAGACTGCAGCTGCTGCCCAGGGACACACAGCGGATGGGGACTGAGCAGGACAGAGACTGCAGCTGCTGCCCAGGGACACACAGCGGATGGGGACTGAGCAGGACAGAGACTGCAGCTGCTGCCCAGGGACACACGGCGTGATGGGGACTGAGCAGGACAGAGACTGCAGCTCCTGCCCAGGGACACACAGCGGATGGGGACTGAGCAGGACAGAGACTGCAGCTCCTGCCCAGGGACACACAGCGGATGGGGACTGAGCAGGACAGAGACTGCAGCTGCCTGCCCAGGGACACACAGCGGATGGGGACTGAGCAGGACAGAGACTGCAGCTGCTGCCCAGGGACACACAGCGGATGGGGACTGAGCAGGACAGAGACTGCAGCTGCTGCCCAGGGACACACAGCGGATGGGGACTGAGCAGGACAGAGACTGCAGCTGCTGCCCAGGGACACACAGCGGATGGGGACTGAGCAGGACAGAGACTGCAGCTCCTGCCCAGGGACACACGGCGTGATGGGGACTGAGCAGGACAGAGACTGCAGCTCCAGCCCAGGGACACACAGCGGATGGGGACTGAGCAGGACAGAGACTGCAGCTGCTGCCCAGGGACACACAGGGATGGGGACTGAGCAGGACAGAGACTGCAGCTGCTGCCCAGGGACACACAGGGATGGGGACTGAGCAGGACAGAGACTGCAGCTCCTGCCCAGGGACACACAGCGTGATGGGGACTGAGCAGGACAGAGACTGCAGCTGCTGCCCAGGGACACACAGGGATGGGGACTGAGCAGGACAGAGACTGCAGCTGCTGCCCAGGGACACACAGCGGATGGGGACTGAGCAGGACAGAGACTGCAGCTGCTGCCCAGGGACACACAGCGGATGGGGACTGAGCAGGACAGAGACTGCAGCTGCTGCCCAGGGACACACAGGGATGGGGACTGAGCAGGACAGAGACTGCAGCTGCTGCCCAGGGACACACAGCGGATGGGGACTGAGCAGGACAGAGACTGCAGCTCCTGCCCAGGGACACACAGGGATGGGGACTGAGCAGGACAGAGACTGCAGCTCCTGCCCAGGGACACACAGGGATGGGGACTGAGCAGGGACCAGGGCTCAGGCTCCACTCCTGGGTGGGCCTCCTCACCGGTCTTTCCATCTTTCCAGGCAGGCCAGGGAGATCTTTAGCTGGGAGGAGAGACTCTAAGAAGTCTGTGACCCCTAGGGACTTCCAAACTGAGGTAAATGTGAGAGCCAAAACAGGGCAGCCTCATGATGCCTCAGTGACAAGTGCCACACACAGCCCCTGAAACCCTGATCCCAGAAAGGCCTGCAGAAAAATCCAAAGAACCCCCACCCCAAAGCCACACAGACCCTTGAAATGAAACACCCAGAAACAGAGAAAACATATTCAGACACACACTCACCTAAAGGCAGCCAAGAGAGGCACCGTGTGTTGGCGTGCCTTTGGGTACAAACAGGCACACGCATGGGGGGCGGGCCCTGGGAAGGGGTGCGGGCACTGGGTAGGGGTGCATACTGTGTAGCTCTGAGGCTCAGAGACAAGCATGGAGCCTCCTGTGAGCCCATCCGCCTCCACTCAGGTAGCTCTCACCTAGATACCATTCATCCCAGATCAGTAGCCATTGACATGACAACCGTTACCATGACGACCATCTCCTCCATGCTAAGGACCAGGAGCTCCAGCTCCCCACAGAGATGGGGGGGCAGGAGGCAGGAGAGGGAGAGATCACGGAGGAACAGAGAGGATGACAGGGAGGGGGGAGGGCAGAGACATGGGACGAAGAGGCAGGGACAGTGGAAGGCCAGGGGTCAGGAGTCTGGGGGGGGAGTGGAGGGAGGACTCGCTGTGTGAGAGAAAGAGAAGGCGAGAGTGGGAGGTGGAGGGAGAGAATTCTCTCACATCTTAATTTAGACTCACGCTCATCAGACAAAGCTGGGGAAGGGGCCACCTCGGTGATTTTCCAAACCTGCATCCAAGAGATCATTCTTTCCAGAAAATAAGCGGCCCTCGATGGGGCGGAGGGGAGGGTGGCCCATGGCCCGGTCACCCCTGAACTCGCCCTGGGAAGCTAGATGCTGGGCGCCCCTGCAGGGGAGGGAGGTGGGGTGCAGAATGCCATCTTGCCCAGCACCTCCCCGCAAGGTGACTGCGTGCCAGCTCTACCCGTCGCTGGGCCAGCGGGGACCAGGGCTCGAGGGGGCCCGCCCAGGGTGCTGCTGGTGGCTGTGGCTCCCAGGGGGACAGAAAGGGCAGAGGAAAAAGATGGGGGCGGAGAGCAGCCTGGGAGAAAGCCTCAAAAGTCACAAAATGCCAGAGGAGGGCTGCGACAAACAGCCTTTGACCCCCAAACGACCTCTCATTTGCATAATCCATGCATAATTAGCACAATAATCATTCCATTCCCTTAAAGGAGAACTGATTCAGAATGCCCAGGACCCTTTGGCCTCCCCATGACCCTCACTGCATCCCCCCCAGGTAAACTCACACCCTCCTGTGCCTGATAAACACACACACACACACACACACACACACACACACACGTGCGCACACTGCAGCTAACAGACAATCCCGTGACATCCTCATGCACACACCACACACACATCCCAGCACACACAGCCACGCCCTACAAAACACACAGCTATGCACTCATACTCCGGCGTACACACACATAATTATGGGCAACATTTACTGACCCCAACCTGTGTGCCTACCTTCTTAGCTCACAGACAATAGAGCCCCGCACACACCATCCTATGATCACCCACTTACTACACCGCTAGCTACATGTGCACACGCACACAGACACACAAATGCACCCTGGCCACACCTAACACCCCCACGAATGCCCCACACAACTTCAGCACAATCGCATCACCTCACCCGGGGCACACACCGACCCCTCCCTGTCCGCGCACATCCCTACGGAGGGACACCTTCGGGCTCTGACACCGGGCTCACGACTGGTAAACACGGTGTCTCCTGTTTGCATCCCCCACACCCTCACGCACGGACGCGGGCGCAGGCAGGAGAGGGTGCCCACGGCAGAAGCCTGACCTCTGCTTCCCACATCGCCAGTCCCAGGATAGTCACCCAACTGGAGGCTCCCTGGGCAGCCAGTGAAGGTCTGAGATCCCAGTGGAGGCACCAACGCAGCCGAGGGCCACACTGCCCGTGCTGCCTCCTCCACCCCTCACAGCCTCCCGGGTTCATCATCCCCATTTCACAGATGCAGATACTGGGGCTGGAGACACCAACACAGGTTCTCAGTCTCTGGAATCCTTCCCCAGGGCCATCCCCAACCCACTGCTCACCCAGGACTCCTGCACCCGTGACCCACAGCCCCCCTCACCCCTGCATGACCTCAGCTCAGAACTACCCAGAGCCATCCACATACACGCAATGTCTATGCACACTGTACACACACTCAACATACAACAAACACACCACGTGCTCTCACACACCATCCCACCACATGTTCCTGATAGGCACCCACCCCATCATATGCACGACGCCTCTCTGATGCCCACCAACAAGCCCCGGACACCTGCACCCCAGTCCCCTCCACACCTGTGCACCATGTAGAACACCAGGCACATTCAAGCACATACAATGCCAGGGGGACATGGCACCCTTCCCAATGGACTGACATGGCCCTGTCCCCTTCCCTCACCATCCCCCACCACCATTCCTCTTGAGCTGACTCACACAGCCTCACCCTGGAGGCACCTCAGGCCACAGTGATCAGAGGGCCCCCCTCACTTACCACTCACCCCTACAGGATCCTCCCATAGTTTCAGGTGAGGTACCCAAAGCAGCTGGTTGTCAGGTAACTCTCCTTGCTTCACAGCCACTCACTGAGGATGGTGGACACAGTCAAGGAGAAGCCGGGCACCTCCCTCCCTCTGCCCTCAGCCTTTTGCCAAGACCAGAGGTCTGGGGTCCCTCATGCCCAACCCCCACCACCAGTCCTCGCCACATCATGAGTCTTCCCAGAGAGACAGGACAGCAAAGAGGTTAAGCCAGAATGAATCAGCGCACCCCCACCCCCCACCCCCCCACCCTCCGCTAACTACTTGTGGGAAAGCAGGCAAGCCACTGAATCTCTGCAATCTCAGTTTTCTCATCTGTAAAATGGGGATAATAATAATAGGATGCAGCTCATAGAGTTGCCAGGAGAATCAAGTAAGATCATGCAGGTAATGGGCTGAGCACAGGACCCCACATCTAGAACTGAACAAATAAGTGTAGCTGTGATTATTGTTAGATATGTTAATATTTCTATCAGTATCATTCTGAAGACTTTACCTCATTTACACTACAGATGAGGGTATAAACGCCCAGAGAGGTTAAGAGGCATTGCCGCGGCCATCCAGCAGGGGAGGGTGCAGAGAGAGAAAAAGAGAGGGTGAATGAGGAGAAAGGGTGAGTTACAGACACAGACACAGACGCACAAATTAGGTCAGCTGGCAGGCCGCCGGGAGCCAGCACCCTGTGCTGTGCTAATCATGCTGCAAACGCTTAGAATAAAACCGCGTATGATTAATTCTGCGCAAGCTTCCCTCCCTGCATAAGCCAGACGCGGGCACGACTCTTCTGGTGACTAGAGGAGTGTGAGCAGGGGTTGGGATCCCAGCTTTAGATTCAGTCTTGGGTTCAAGTTCAACTCTACTTATTTGCTGGGTGACTCTGAGCAAGTTATTTAACCTCTCTGGGCCTCCATTTGGTTAAATGGGGACAATAATAGCTCATACTCCACAGAGCAGCTGTGAGAATCAAGTGAGACGATGCACCAGATAATGTGCTGCTGCCCGTCGGTTGGTATCTCCACCGCACGCTTCCCACCTCAGGGCTCACCTTAAGGCTAAACCATAAGGCCTGAATGATCACTGAGTGTAATTCTCCCATTTCACAGATGTGGAAACTGAGGCCCCCAAGAGGGGAAAGAGGGGCAGGGTGGGAAATTACCACACGAAGCAGCACTCAGAGAGGTAAAGTGATCTGTCCAAAGACACGCGGTGACCTCACCACCAGCTCCTGGAAGCAGGTGGTCCGTGCAGAGACCTGTGGGTCCCTATAGGCTTCCTCCCGCCAGCCCCCGTCCCCGACCCCAAAAGCCCTCAGTGCTGTGAGAACTCAGTGCCCCTCACGCTCAGCAGCTCCAACCCGGAGACCCAGAGCGTCACCGCAGGAATGTGGGCCTGGGCCAGGCTCTGGGCAGTGGGACAGCCAAGGGTGCTACACAATGCAGAGCCTGGCCCGGGCAGGGGAAGCCTCTGTCTCCACCCCCAGCCCGGCCACAGCTGCCCTGGCTGGGAACCCAGCTTCCACCGCATTCACTTGCTGCTGGAGGGGGCGAGGGGAGGGAAGACTGCATCTGCTGGGGAAGGGGCCACAGAACCCAGGTCCCAGAGAGCAGAAGGGCCTGGGGGAGTGGGGGAGGGGTTGTAGAGAAGACCCAGGCTGAACCTGACAGACCATCCCGCCAGAAAAAGATCAGCCCTGGCCACTGTGGCTCCATTGGTTCGGCATCCTCCCGTGCACCGAAAGGTTGCCGGTTGGATTCCTGGGCAGGATACACACCCAGGTTGTGGGCTGGATCCCTGGTGGTGGACATGCAGGAGGCAGCTGATCTATGTTTCGCTCTCACATCGATGTTCCACTCTCTCTCCCTCTCCCTTCCTCTCTCTATCAATATATATATTCTTTTAAAAGCCCAGGTGCACATTGTCACTGACACACCCTCCCACCACTCTGATTCCCTATCCCCACCCCCTCCAGGGCAGCTCTGAGGACAGGAAACACCCCTTTGGGCCCATCTCATCTCAGCCAACTGAGGACATCCTGGCCACAGAGGCCTCCACACCCCACGCCCCAATTCCACCACCAGCTCCAGCCCGTCTGCTCCACCACTCTCTCCACTACCCACCCCATGCTCCCACCACCCTCTCAGAACACCCCTTCCCCACGGGCACTGCCCTCATCCATGCCCACCCTGGGCCAGACAGGAGAGCAGGTAACGTCCCAGCTCAGGAGGCCACAGCCTCTGGGACCCGACAAGTCCCCTTCTCCCCTCTCAGCACTCCCGTTGCCCCATCTGTAAAATGAACAGTCGAGCTGGATGCTCTAAGGGCCTTTCTGATCCTGACACGCTGGACATATAAAAAGCCAACCTGCTGGGCCGGCGTGGCTCAGTGGTTGAGCGTCGACCTATAAGCCAGGAGGTCACAGTTCAATTCCCAGTCAGGGCACATGCCCGGGTTGCGGGCTCGATCCCCAGTGTGGGACCCGAGGGAGGCAGCCAATCAATGATTCTCGCTCATCGTTGATGTTTCTACCTCTCTATCCCTCTCCCTTCTTCTCTGAAATCAATAAAAATATTTTTTTCAAAATAAACAAATAAAAAGTCAGCCCTCCGTGGGAAAAACCGACATTCCCAACAAGAGGGGCCTAGTTAAATCAGTCAGGGCCAAGCCTGCCCTGGAATATTACGCAGCTGTCAAGAACGGGGTTTTCACAATCCATACTGTTGAACCGGGTCTTTCAAAGGCCTATATGCATAACGGAGGCTTCTATTCTTTACTCATTTCAAAGGATAATTAAGGACACGGATCTGCATGCCCGGGCTGTCAGGAGGCAGCCCAGCAGGGCTGTCGGAGTGTCCTGCAGATGTTGTGTCTCCCCACACCTGGCGGCCTGGGCTAACCCTAACCCTAACCTCTCAGCCGGGTTTGCCCAGTAAACGAAGGTAACAACCACCACCTTGTGGGGTTCAATGCAAAAGACCCCAGGAGCCCCCACGTTAATGAGCTGCACAGTAAGCGCTGGCTAGTAATACTATTGTCACCAAGTTTTGAAAAGTACGCTGCAACGAATATATAAAGAACTTGATCCTGCTTTACTGAACTCACTGCCAATGTGCATGTCTCAACGCTGAGTTCTCCCAGCGGCTCCCAGCGGCTCTCTCTGGGCAGTGGGGCTGCAGACGGCTTTTCGTTTTTTCCTCAGGGCCTGTGTTCTTGCCCAATTTTCCACATGAACTCCGAGTGCTGTTAGTACAGGAAGACACTGCCTTTCCGAGGCCCACCTCTGCCACCCTCCCGTCTGCCAAGCGCCCTGCCCCCTTCATTCTGCCGAGACCCTGTTGGGGCTGCTCCTGGGGGAACTTGGGAGCAAACGGAGGAACCGGCAGAAAGGAAACAACACAGGAGCCTGTGAGGGAGCTGGCAGCCCCGCGGCCAGGGCTGTGGGCTGTGCCTCACCGCAGACGGGCTGCTTGGCAGGGCCTAGCTGCCCCCTCCCTGGCATCGACGTGGCGGGCGGCCACGTTGGCCCGCAGCACTAGACGCCTCGCCCGCCTGCCATCTTCTCCCGTCAGCCCAGTTCCTGGCCCTGCCATCCCTGCCAGTCCTGGTCAGGGTGCTGGCTGGCCACCCAGAGCTCACACTGTCACCTATGGCTGGCCCTGGGAAAACCAGCCCTCTCCTCAGCCCAGGGCTGGGACCGCCCCCCCCACTCACGGCTCCATCACTTCCCAGCCACCTGCCCTCTCGCGTCCCCCGCTTGGCCACCCTGACTCACACTGCCCATTTGTTCCTGTCCCCAAGCTCGTGCCTGAGCGCAGGACCACCCACTGAAGCCCAGTCCAGACTCAGCTGCCTCCTCCCGGGCTGCCCACCCCCCATGCTCCTCCCACACTAAACCCTTTATGGTTCTGGGAATGCAGGCACTTTCAGGCTCCCCACGTCTGTTCCTGCTCCCTGAAACACCCTTCCCTATCTCTGCTGGCCAGCACCTACTCAGTGCAAGCAGTATTTATAAGCACCTACTCTGTGTCAGGCACTATTCTGGACACTCGGAGTCCCACAATCAACAAGACAGGAATGCGCTCAGTCAGCTCCAATAGCACCTCCTCTGCGAGGCCTCCCCACACCAACCACCTGCCCAGTCTGAGTTCGGGGTCCCTTCTTGGGGACTCTACCTCCACTGTGCTGTCCTTTGCTGGGGGAAGAGGAGCCACCAACTGTGCTCCCCTCACACACGTGGGCCCTTTCCACCGTGTCTCACTGAACCCACTCCACCCCCTGGGAAGCAAGTACTGTCCCCATCTGTAGTGGGGCAACAGCAGGACCTGAACCCTGGCCTCACTGACACCAGATCCTGTGCTCAGTAGAGTCCCGAACCCCTGAGAATGCATGCAGGCTCCCAGGTGGCGATACAACCCTCATTTCACGGGACTTTTAGCCAGAGGAGGCCTGGGCCATTCCATCCCTTCCCATGCAACAGTTACAGCCGGCACACGGGAGCATTCACTGTGTGCCAGGCTCTTCATATGTGCATCGCCTCATTTCTCTTACCACGAGGGACTGCTATGCCCATTTCACAGAGTTCAGAGAGGTAAAGCAACTGGCCCAAAGCCACCCAGCAGTGGGGCCATACTGGAACCCTGGGTCAGTTGTACCCTAAAGACCATGTTGTCTGTACTGCAGTGCACACCCACTCTCAGCCCTCACCAACATTCCCCTCCAGAAAGCTCCCCAAGGGTGAGGCAAGTAGCCCCTCCTCTCCCTGCACCAGGGCCCTGCACAGAGACACACAGGCAGACTGACTGAATGTCTGGGAATGAGCAGACAGGGAGGGAAACCCCTGCTCCCATGACAGGTGGCCTGCTCAGGTGGGCAGCCCCACCCAGCACGCCATGACCAACCAGCAGGTGACTAGGATTGAGCCTCCAGGCTCTGCAACCATTCCCGCCAACAAGCGGGCAAGGACCCACCCATTCCTGGGGCCCATAAGCCTCCTAGGAACACCCCATGTGGGGTTAGATATTCCCCCTCCTCGCCCCAGAGAGCTGGGTAGCGTCCCTCAGCTCGCTGGGCGGGGCCTCAGTGTGCCCTCTGACAAAATGGGGACAATGACTCCCAGCACATGGGGGTGCCAGCTGTGAGGTGCAGAGCAGGTACTGCACTTAGTAGGTGCCAGGACATGACACAGTGCTGCTACTCAAAGCTCACCTTCCTGCCTGACACCAGATCCACCCGAGTGACCCACACACCCCGTCACTGTCAACACCAGGGCTGCCTCAGAGCTCACCACCGCCTGGAATTAGCTTGTTTATTTACTTGTCTAATGTCTGTCTCCCCCTCCAACGGCTCCTGGGAGGAGTGGCTGGGCCTGCCGAGGCCACGCCTATGTCCTGAGTGCCCAGGATATTTCTAGGATGTAGTCGACCCCCATCGATATTTGCTCAATGAATACTATGAGTGGGATCACCCCCTCTAGAACCCCATCACCCACTTCCTGCCCCCAGTCACTGCAATTCTGGGCAGCGCCCTGTCCTCTGGTCCGTCTCCCCATGTGTAAAACCAGGGGCTTTGGGCAAAGGTTCTCTCTGGTGCCTCCAAAATTCAACAGGAGGACTCCAACTGAGCTGGGAGGAGGAAAGAGAAATTGAGACCGATGCCAACATAGTTTTTCATAAAACAACTATGCAAATTATATGCAAAACACGCAGATTAGCAGGCTCCCTGTACAACCTACAATTCTGGCCACTTTATAAACAGACTTGGGCTGGGTAGAAAGTATTTACTGAGAACCTACTAAGCGCCAGGCGCCTTACCGATGGAGCCAGGTGAAATGGACTCCTTACTCATAGACTTAGAGAGGCCAGGAAGCTTGTTGAAGGTCACAGAGACACTAGCGTGAGAATCAGGATGGGGGTGATGGGGGCAAGGCCGGTGGGTGTGGGGCCTGTGGGGGGGGAGAGGCTAAGAGAGCAGATAGGAGCCCCAGGCCATGCGTCCGGCTCCCACACCCACAGGACTGAGGGAAGGCCAGCCCCAAGGGCAAAAGGACCCTGGAGGCTATCCGGAGCCAGGTGAGGGGGCTCCAGGGACCGCACCAGCCCTGGGTTCCACTAAGCTGACCCCAGCCCACCTCCAGGAAACGGAACAGCCCTGCTGGAGTCTGCCCAAGCCACGCCCAGCCCTTCCAGCTGTGCTGGGACACTGCGTGGCTCTGACATCCTCCCCAAAGCCTCCCAGGCACATGCCAGCCTCACCCCGAGGTCACACCACACGCACACACACTCCTACCACATTCCCACCTGCGTGCGTGTGTGCGTCCAGCCCCTGAGCGGCGGGGCTGTGGTCCCCCTCACCCTCCTGGTTGTTAGGTTATTTATGACCAGCACGAACTAACACGTGTGGAGATGTGACTCCCCACCCCGACCCCGGGCTGTCCCACGGGCTTCTGAGCTGCTCCAGGGCCTCCAGGACCACCACCACCATTGCCCAAGTGGGGAACAGACGCAGAGCATGGAATCAGACCAAAAAAAACTGGGGAAAACGGGCATCGCCCCCAGAGACCTGCCTGGGCCACCTCCAGCCCAGGTGACACTCTGTGAGGCAGGTTGGGTCAGGAAAGGGAGGGGACGGGCTGAGGCCCAATCCCTCACCCTCATCCCCTGAATCCTGGGAGCCAGGCAGGGCCTTGTCAAATATAGACGCCCTATAAATACCTCCTGAAGGATGAGTGGAAGCGAGAATGAATATACAGAAAGTCAGAAGTGCTGGCAAGGCTGGGGAGCAATCGGAGCCCTCAGCCACCGCCCGTGGGGACGGAAAATGGTGCAGTCGCGTTGGAAAACAGTCTGGCGGTTCCTCAAAAGCCTAAACACAGTCACCACACGATCCAGCAATCCCACTCCTGAGGTATCTCTCTCTCCAAGGGAACTGGAAACATATGTCCACACATTCTTTAAAATAGCAGTATTATTCATGACGGCCCAAGGTGCAAACAACCCCCATGCTCATCAGCTGAGGGATAAACCGAAGGTGGGCTGCCCAGGCAATGGGGTGCTTTTCAAAAGGAGCCAAGTGCCGCCCGATGGGGAGCCTTGAGCATTATGTTCAGTGAAGAAGCCAGTCACAACAGGACCACATATTACATGTTCCCATTTATGCACAATGTCCAAGATCGGCAAAGCCACAGAGAAAGCAAGTTAGCGACTGCCTAGGGCTGGGGCACTGGGGAGAAGTGGGAGTGACTGCTAGTAGGTGTAGGGTTTTGGTTTTTTTGTGGGGGGAGGAGGGTGATAAAAATATATAAAACTGATGGTGACCTGGCCGGCATGGCTCAGTGGTTGAGCGTTGACCTATGGAAACTAGGAGATCCCGGTTCGATTCCCGGTCAGGACACATGCCCAGGTTGCAGGCTCGATCCCCAGTAGGGGGCATGCAGGAGGCAGCCAATCAATGATTCTCTCTCATCATTGATATTTCTATCTCTCTTTCCCTCTACCTTCCTCTCTGAAATCAATAAAAACATATTTTTTAAAAATTGATGGTGGTTTGTACAACTCTATAAAATAGGCTAAATCATATGCGTTAGATGGGTGAACTGCATGGCATGTGAGTTAAATCTCAATAAAGCTTTTGTTTAGAAAAAAAAATAAGAATGAATGTGAGATTCAGGTTCAGAGAGGGCAAGAGTGTTGCCCAGGGTCACACAGCAGAGCTTGGGCTCAAATATTCATGTGGGAGCGGAGGTGAACCTTATCCCTGCTCACCTCCTCTCCCATCTGAGTCTCCCCCATCCAAGGCCCAGGGAAGCCTCCCCAGCTCCCACGTCCGAAGGGCAAACACTGGCCCTGCAGACCACAGGTGGGAGCGGCCAGCACAGCACCCTCCTCTGTGTTTGTCAAACGCCACTTTGTCAGGTGGGACCACAGGAAGAGGGCAGGCTCGGCCCAGAATAACCCAAGCGAAGGGCGGCCACTCTGAACTCAGGCCGGCTGCCATCTCCACTCCCACACCCAGTGTCCCCGCTCCCACTCTCTGAGGTCCTCAAATGCCCCCACCCTGGCCCTCTGGCCCTGGGGCTGGCCCCTGGCTCCCTCAGGAAGAGGCATGAGGATACGTCCCTGCCAGGGACATCTGAATTAGACGAGTCTACCTGTCCCCCGCCCCTGTGGCTGTCTAGGGCGGCCGTGAGGACAGACACGTCTCTGGGGCCGCCCCTCATTCCCTGTCCCGCTGCCACTTGGCTCCTGGGCACCAGCCTCCGCCCAGCCCAGCTGGCAGCCGCCAAGCCCGTGGCTGGTTTCCGCTCCCAATTCCCTGTTCAGAGGCCCGTCTGTCCTTGACGCCTGGGCCAGCCTCTGTCTGGCAGGTGTTCAGTCCCCACAAACCCCAACTAGAACAAACTCAGGTAAGAAGCCTGTGCCCCTCAGTCCCCTGCCTCCAGCCCACTACCTTGGTGACCTTCCCATCCTGGCTCTGGCTCAAGTCCCTGTCCCTAGTCACTAAGAGGGGAAGAGGTGGCCCTAACCAGGCGGCTCAGTTGGTTGGAGCATCATCCTATATAATAAAAGGCTAATATGCAAATTGTCCCCTCGGGAGTTTAACCGGGAGTTCAATCACTCGCTATGACGTGTGCTGACCACCAGGGCGCAGCGCAGAACATGGCAGGCAACCAGCAGCAGCAGTGGGGACACTGAGGGAGCAAGGGAAGGAGGAGGCAGGGAGGCCGGGAGGCGGGGAACCTGATAGGCCCTGATGATCAGTCAGGCCTAGGGACCCTACCTGTGCACAAATTTCATGCACCAGGCCTCTAGCTTCCTATATCAAAAGGTTGTGGGCTCAATTCCTGGTCAGGGTGCATGCAGGAGGCAACTGATTGATGTTTCTCTCACATCCATGTTTCTCTCTCTCTCTCTTTCCTCCCCTCCCTCTCTCCCCCTCTCTCTCAAATCAATAAACATATCCTTGGGTGAGGATTTGATTAAAACAAGGGGAAGAGGTGACCTCACAGCCTTACAGAGCAGACTGCAGGGTGAGGCCACAAAGGGTCTTGAGGAGGGAAGCGGAGAATGCCACAAGGTCCCTCCAGCCCCCCAGCCCCACGTCCTCTCCCCAACATCACCGCCAGCCTCCTGTGGCTCCAGCCAGCCCATGTCTTTCCACAGAGCCCCTCCCAGTGAGCTCAGACAGAGGAGTCCAAACGCCCATAAGGAATTAGGGACCCTGAGTGTCTGGCCCCATGTGCCCTGCAACCCAGGCACCAGGCATGCCCACTTCTCAGCACATGTCACTCAAACGTGGCCTCCCTAACCAAACCCTCCTTCAGGTCTCAGCCCACCCATCACCTGACCCCACAAGCAGGGTCAAAGGTCAGAGGCCACAGCCCTGGGCTCCTACCATCAGAGCCCCAATCACACCAGCTTGCCTCGCTCCCTGCAGGAAACTCTATCAGGGCCAGGGCCAGCCCCGGCCAGAGCAGGACCCCAGGGAGGCCTAGATGCATGAGCCCTAAACGGTCCAGCCCAGTGCCTGGGGGGAGACGAACCTGGATTGGAGAAGCCGGCCTCAGAGTTGGCCATCAGCAAGGAGCTGTTCGTGGAGCCCAGTCGTCTTCCCCAAACCCCAGGACAAGGACAGGTGGTGACAGTCAGCTCTGTGGCGACACAGGCTCTCATTTCCACGGACCCCATTCTTATCAGGACTGGCACCAGCTCTGGGCACTGCACACGCTGGGCCCTGGCCAAGTGAGCCCTGATGCTTGCAATGACCCGGAGCAAAATGGCCACCATTCAGCTTTACAGAGGGGACACGAGTGCGGTGAGCTGCCCAAGGCCACCCAGGGGACAGCGGAGGTGGCAGTCAGAGCTCCAGTGGGGCTGATGCCCAGACCACCCGCTCTGCACCGTCCCTCACAGCCACTCCTCACAGGCACACGGGCAGTGCCTGTGTACTTCCCGATGCCCAGGCGCGGACGCCTCCCAGACCCAGCTCAGGCCTCACTGCCTCCGGGCAGCTTCCCATCCCAACCTTGCGCCAGTGACGCCCCCTCCCTGCTCAAGGCCCCAAAGACAGCATCCTGGGGTCCGGCCTCATCCTCCCACTTGGTCCAGAAATGCTCTGGCCAAGAGCAGGCTCCCAGATATCAGAGTCTGCAGGAAGCAGTGTGCTTAAGACTGACTCGAGGGGCGTATCAGGCAGGTGGTTCAATGAAGGGGCCGCCTCCCCTGGCCTCTCTGACCCTGCTGTCACTTCCCTCAGGGACACACCACACCTCCTCCTGCTCCCCAGCACATCTGCACCCCCAGGGGTGAAATCTGCAGTGTGCCTGGAGGTCAGGCAGAAGACAAGGCCCTGAGGCCCTCTGCACCCCGCCCCCGCTTAATCACTGCTGAGGAGGCAGATGATCAACTGCCCCTCTGGCCTGGGCTCCCTGGATTCAAGGATTAAGAGCTGGGATTAAGGACGGACACATTCTTGGTAGCTTAGAGTCCCAGATGTGTGTTTAGGGGTGGGAGGGGGGTTGTGGGTGTGTACACGCAGGTACACCCGTGCAAGCACATCCAGGGGTGTTTCAGGGCATGCGTGCAGATACATCTGTGTGTGTACCCCTGTGGGTTTTCAGGTGGCTCAGATGCCTGGGTGGGCCTGGGTGTGTGCAGGTGAGTGTGCGGGCTCCATCTGTGTGAGAGGTACGTGTGCACTGGGTGGGCCTGGGTGTGTGCAGGTGAGTGCGCAGGCTCCATCTCTGTGAGAGGTACGTGTGCACTGGGTGGGCCTGGGTGTGTGCAGGTGAGTGCGCAGGCTCCATCTGTGTGAGAGGTAGTGTGCTCGGGTGGGCCTGGGTGTGTGCAGGTGAGTGTGCGGGCTCCATCTGTGTGAGAGGTACATGTGCTCGGGGTGGGCCTGGGTGTGTGCAGGTGAGTGTGCGGGCTCCATCTGTGTGAGAGGTACGTGTGCTCGGGGTGGGCCTGGGTGTGTGCAGGTGAGTGTGCGGGCTCCATCTGTGTGAGAGGTACGTGTGCTCGGGGTGGGCCTGGGTGTGTGCAGGTGAGTGCGCAGGCTCCATCTGTGTGAGAGGTACGTGTGCACTGGGAGGGCCTGGGTGTGTGCAGGTGAGTGCGCAGGCTCCATCTCTGTGAGAGGTACGTGTGCTTGGGGGGTGTATTTCCCTGTCTCTGTGTGTAGGTGAGTGTGCGGGCTCCATCTCTGTGAGAGGTACGTGTGCTTGGGGGGTGTATTTCCCTGTCTCTGTGTGCAGGTATGTGTGTGGGTCTGTGTCTCCACGCGTGTGCACAGGACAAGGGTGTGTGCTCAGGACTGCGTGTTACTTCACGTACACAAATGGTCTGCAGGGGTGCACACTTCTACATGTGCCTCGACTCCCCTGAGGTAGGGGGGTGTCTCCCAACTCCCTCCACTATCCTCCCAGGAGCGGCCAATACCCCTGGCCACCTACCTGCTGGGGCCAAGCCCCCTACAGCTGAGAAAGCGGAGACAGCAGTTTTGGGGACTCGTGGAACTCCTTCTTCGGAATCTGAGATCATCCCCAAAAGCCCCACTTCCTCACAGGAGAACAGGATTCAGCCAAGCCAGGGCTCAGCTCCCAGAGGCACCGGGGACCACAGCTGTGGGGGGACCGCTCTGCTGCTCACCCCTGGGGAACCCTGCGCAGCCAAGCTCCGCCCTAGGCTGTGTCTTCGTGTGAACTGCAAGGTGAGCGGCCGATTTCCTGTGGCTCGGAGTTCTCGGAACCACACTTCTGGGGGGGAGCGGGGAATGAGAGGTTCTCCAGCCCTGACCCACCACCCCCTCAGCCCTCTACGCCCCAGGTCCCCAGGACTCCTCAGGGCCTGGCCCCACTGAGCGGCCACAGGGAGAGGAGAGGTTCCAGCCAGGGAGGGAGGGGAGGGAGGCAGAGGCCTCTGGGGACCAGGGCAGGAGGAAGAAGAAGAAAAGAGGGTGAGAAGTGGGGGTGCAGAGAGCAGACAGAGGAGGAGGAAGTGAGTAGGTTTGCAGTGGGGAAGGAGGTGGTGGGCAGAGGGGGAAGGTCTCTCTTTTTTTTTAATATATTTTATTGATTTCTTACAGAGAGGAAGGGAGAGGGTTAGAGTTAGAAACATCGATGAGAGAGAAACATCGATCAGCTGCCTCCTGCACACTCCCTACTGGGTATGTGCCTGCAACCAAGGTACATGCCTTTGACAGGAATTGAACCCGGGACCCTTGAGTCCGCAGGCTGACGCTCTATCCAGTGAGCCAAACCGGTTAGGGCGAAGGTCTCTTGTAACCAAGCCTGCGCCTCCACAAGCTCCCGGGATGTCCAAAAGGTCCCGGTCCACCCTCGACTGAAGGAGGCAGGAAGGCCGCGCCCCTCGAACCCATGGCTCCCTGCAGCCACCTCCAGGCTCCTTCCTCTTCCGAAAGCTTGGGGATCACGGGAGCAGGGGGAGGGGAGAAGGACCAGGTGTGACAAAGGGGAGAACTCGGAGTCAAGAAGATTGAGGGTGTGCAAAAGCGTGCACAAAGGGATACAACGAAGCAATGTCAGAATTTGGGGAAATGAAGCAAAATAACATGTGTGAGGGCTGACATGGGCGATGATGTAATTGGGGGAGTAGCTGCTGCAACAATATATCCAAGGGAGGGCTCCAAGGAGATGAGGATGTAACCCTTGGGGAGCCAGACACCAAGGAGCAATGGAACAGAACCCTCACATCCCTTCTCTCCTGCCTCC
The DNA here is from genome assembly GCF_014108235.1 of Myotis myotis. Lineage (NCBI taxonomy): Eukaryota > Metazoa > Chordata > Mammalia > Chiroptera > Vespertilionidae > Myotis > Myotis myotis. The sequence continues at coordinate 18,263,846 of NW_023416324.1, forward strand.
CCCTCCGGATTCCCGGGCAGGGCTTTCCTTGCTGGGGTCAGGGACCGAGCGAGACCTGACTGGCCTTAAACTCACCCTCCTAAGGGACCACACTTTACAGTTTGCAATACGCGAGGCAGCGTGGAGCAGCTCTTGTGCACCAACCAGGTTAGACCCCAAGGCAAACCGCTTGGGTTCAAGTCCTGGAGAGTGTGCCGCGTACGAGCTCCGTGACCTGGGACAAGTTACTTAACCTCTCTGTGCTCCAATGTCTTTTTTAGGAAAATCAAGATAACGGTGCCTCCTTCCTGAGGCTGTTGTAAGGACTGCGTTTTTATATGTCAGACATGTGGCGGAGTATCTTGCATGTGGCAGGCACTCAACAGGCATACTTCAATGTTAATATTATTGTTCCCATGTTCTTGTGGGCATCCCATGCTAGGCCCACAGGGCAGCAGGGCTGCGCCCATTTTATAGACTGACGTTCTCTACCTGCAGGAGGGAACCCAAAGCCTTGGTGTGGACTCGAACGCCCATCCTGTGAGCCACTGGGGTCTTTCATGCCGAGGCCCCGTGGGGTTTAGCCCCCGAACACCCCGTGGCACGGTGCCAGGCGCCCAGTGAGTGTCTGTTAAACTAAGAAACAACACACTCTCACTCACACTGTGCCCCCTACAGCACCAGCCCCTTCACCCCAAAGGGAGATACGTTCCCACCTTCATTCACGGCCCACCTCACCTCCCGGCTGGGAACTGCTACTTTTAACCACACCATTTCCCTAATATAGCATCACCTTTCCCATCTCTGAGCCTCTGGGCACCCTGGTCCCTCTGCCTATCAACGTGCTGCCATTCTTTAAGGCCTGGTACAAAAGACGCCTCCTCCATGGAACCCTCCCTGATTTTCCAGAGCCAAAACCAGCCTCTCAGTGCCCCCACGCATGTCCTCAGCCCCTCTCAGGTGCTGTGCTGGCTCCCTCACCTCACTGGGAGCTTCCTGAGACCGGGTACCAGGTTCCAGGTGCTCAGCACCGGCCAGGCATAGAGGGGCATCAGCAAACAGCGGCTAAAGTGACTGGCAGGTCAGCAGCAGAGTAGGGATAAGGCCCCCGGTCCTGGGTTCCCTCCCCAGTGCTCCCGCTCTGCCCAGGAAACCAGACTCACGCCCAGCCCAGTCGGCTGAATTTGACTGATCACGTCTCAGAGGCTGGGAAGAGAAGTGGTGCTCAGCGTGATGGGCAGGGAGAGGGAACCCCACCCTGGCCCAGGAGGAACCAGACAGGCCTCCCATCCTCCCCGTGCCCTGCAGCCTGCTCGCCCTCCCCCCGGGGCCTCCACTCAGGCCCTGCCCTCTCGGCCTCGGGTGTTTCTGGTAGGTTCTCAAATGCAAAGACTGGAAGGGTCCCTGGGTCGCCCAGTCTGATCTCCCCACTTTGCAAACGCAGAAGTAGAGGCTCAGAGGGGCCAAGGCTGCCCACGGTCACTCTGCAGAGCTGGGATTCGAATCTGTCTCGGAGCGGGAGGCAGGCCTTCCCTCCCTGCTCTCTCCAATCCTCCCCCTGAAACCTCACACACCCCTCAAGCAAGGCTCACTGACAAGACGCAGGACACGCCTACAATAAGCTGCATACCCACAGCCCCCAGCACAGGGCCTGGCATACAGCTGGTGCTCAATAAGTGTTTGCAGAATGGATGAATCAGCCAAGCAAAAGACAGGCCCCCAAACAACATGGCATCTCGGGAAGGGCAGACCGTTGCTCGCTAACGACCTCACCCTGGGCGTGTTGCTTAGCCTCTCGGGCCTCGGGGTCCCCAGCTGTAAAGTGGGGTGCCAGTGCCCACCTCGTGGGGTCATGGTGAGAACTGAGATAGCACATGTTAAGCACATAGAACTGCCTGGTATGTAGCATGCACTCTCTAAGGATTGGCCATCACCACCGTCATTGTTGTCACCATCTGTGCCTACTTCCCCAACACAGGGAGTATCTGGAGGGCAGAAACCAGGTAGAATTCAGCTGCAGACATTCCCACCCGCCATCAAACCAGCCTGGACATGAGGAGGTGGCAGCAAACCTGGGGAGGGGGGAGGGGTGAAGGGTAGAGATAGACACAGTTACCTACACCCCAGCCATGGGCCCTGGAGAGGGTGGCAGTTTATGGGTCCTGCCAGACACCCCAAGAAGCAAGACTATCTTTCCCCGGCTCCCACTGTAACAGCCCCCAGCCCTGCAGGACCCTTGCCTGCTCAGCCCCACACACAGCCCCCCAGGCCCCAGCCCAGGGAGGGCGACTGGCCTAACGAGCCGCCCTGGTGCCCACAGTCAAATTGGCAATCAGTTTGCTGCAATTAGACTGCCCAGATCCCGCTGGCGATTGATTCTAAATTACTCTTATTAAAGTCTGGGCTGGTGACCAGGACTGGGAAGGGGGGACGGGACTGGGGAGGGCCTGATTGGCAATGCAGGGGGTACAGAGAGCTCTAGGAGGCCTTGGGCTGAGGCTGACCCCATGGAAAGCAAGTCCACGGCCCATCCCAGCAGCAGGACGAAGGCCCTCATCAGCATATCGCTCTTGCCCCGCCCCCATCTTAGAAAACGCCCGCCCTGAAGGGTGACAGGCCAGCAGAGGACATTTGGCTCAGGTGGACTCCCCAACGGGAAGGTGGCCCCTTGCCTCATTTTGTGAAACAGCCTGAGGTCACCCTATGCGGCACAACAGGAGGCCGCTGCCCGAGGGCGAAGGCGAGAGAGCAGGCCAAACCCACAGCCTCAACAGCCAGCACTAAGGGGGCTGAAGGACAAGGAGCTCCATCTAATCAGACTAGAACACCTACATCCCTCAGCCCCTGCCCCCTGCAGTTTGGGCGCATAAAGTTCAACCCCAAGGACAGCGGAGGCTGAGTCCTCACCTTCCTCATTGGCTCCATTCCCCCCTTCCCTCTAATTAACTTCCCCGCTGCTCCCGCCCAATTCCTTGAGTGACTCCAATCTTACAAAGGGGGTGTGATGACAAGGTCAGCGATGGGACAGACAGAGTCCAGATTAGGTGAAGGGGCAACTGAACCCCCGCTCCACCGGTACCTGGCCACGCGAGCTCTGGCAGGTGGTGGCACATCTCCAAGCCTTCGAAGTGAGGGGAATGCCACCAGCGTTCGAGTGGCTGAAGGCTCAGTGCGATCCCCTAAGGCTGGCGGACCAGGCCAGTCCTTGGGCAAGACCCATGCCATCTCCGGGCTTCAGGACTCCGTCCGTGGGAGGGCAGGCTGTGGGGCTGGCTGTCTCCCACCTCTGAGCTCCTATGCAAACATCACAGTCACCTGCTCAGAGCAGGGCAGGTGTGGTGAATGGAGCACAGCCCAGATGCTTCCAGCAGGGCAGACAATAAAAGAAGCCTGGTGTCTCCGGGTCCCGGGCTAATGCTGCAAACAGCATGGTGTCTCTGGAGTCCAGGCTGGAAGAACCTAAGGCGTGGCCCAGCCCAATCCTTTGGCTCCAGACTGGACTGCAGGCTGCCAACAGCTCCGGAGAACCCACTGCCCGTGAACTCAGCACCCCAAGGGCCTGGAAGGTGCCTCCGCTAATCTGGCCCCAACCCTGCCGGCTCCACCTGGAAGTCCTGGCCCAAGTTCTCTCTCCCTCGTCGGGTGGCCCCCACCCCCAGGGTTCTGCTCTGGGTCATCGTGATCATTCAAACTTGGTTCCCACTCTCCAAAGGAAAACCTTATCCCCACCCCCAAAAGCAATTCCTCAGGTGAGACCGAGAGGGACAGGAAAAGAGCAAAACGGAAGCAGGTAAGTGGGAGAAATGGGCACTTTATCATTTCATGTTGTTCATTCCCAAATAACTGAGGCAGAGGTACTCTTGGCTCATTTTAAAAAAAGTGGAGACTGAGGCTCAGAGAGGTTAAGTGCACTCACCAAGGTCACACAGCAAGAAAATGGGCAGAATTGGAATTGGATTTCAACCCTAGTCCAGCTGGCTCTAGGGTGCCTGCCCCTTCAAAACAGACAGCACCAAGGCCTAGGGACCCAGTGGTGGGAAGGCAGACCTCAGCCAGCTGGGGCACGGATGTTGTAGAAGCCTCTCCAGCTGGTATAAAAGGCCCACTGTGCCCTCCACTCTCAGCAGCCAGGTAGGGAAGGGGCCGGAGCATTTGTCCAAGGCCGCCCCCACCCCCATCCCCCAGCTGGGCCCTCAGCCATTGCCGCTCAGACTCCCCTGTAATCACAGCTTCCTGTTTGGCGCTGAGAATAGGCCTGGTCAGTGGGGGAGGGGAGCGGCCATCCCTCTGGCCAGGGCCTGCTCTGGAGTGAGAGGGCCGGAAGTGAAGGCTACCCGGCCCCCTGGAATCTTGGGAGGCTGGGAGCCAAGGGAAGGGGGAAGAAGGGGTGTCAGTCAACAATAGTTGCCCGGCTCTGGCCCGATGTTCCCAGGATGTGGGGGACCATGAGCGGGAACAGCAAGCCAAGCCAGGTGGTCGAGGACCAGCCCAGACCCTGCTCCCTCCTGGGGTGAGAGTTGGGATGAGTGGGAACAAGGGGGTGGGACTTGGGAGAGCTCCTGCCTCTGGCCCCCCTGCCCCCCTCCCCAGACACAGAATCATAAGGCTCCGAGCAGCTGGGCGGGAGCCCAGAGCCACAGTGCCTCTGTCCCACCCAGACGTGGGAAGGCAAGTCTCGGCACTCAGACCGCAGGCTCGCCCGTGCGGGGCCCCCCCCCCCCGGCCCCTCCCAGCCCACAGGTACATGCCTTGGACCCAGCAGGATTTTGCCAGCCTGCTCCCGTCCCCCCAACCCACCTCCGCGGGAGAGAACACAAAGCCCCAGCCCGGGCTCCAAAGCTCCTACTCCTGGCTGCCTGCCTGCCTTCATTCATTCCCTCTTTCATTCATTCAAACCACTGAATTCTGGGCGGGACACAAAGTTGGCCTTGGGGGTTCAGCAAAGAACAAGGCAGCCACAGAGGCTGCCCTGGGAGCTCATGGTCTATCAGGAAAGCATTCTGACTCTTCTCCTGGCGGCTGTGTGACTCCCACCAAGTCACTCCTCCTCTCTGAGCCTCAGTCACTCGGGCCAGCGAGAACCTTAGGTGCAGTGGGGCCAGGACTCAGGATGGGGCTGCAGGGATGTAGACGGGAGCTCCACACAACGTCCTAAGGACCAGAGGGGATTAAAGGCAGGCCTGGCCACGAGGCAGAGAGTGAGCCCCATCACTGGGCAGCCACGGTGTGTCTAGGGGGAATGGTGGCTTTGCAGAGCCCTCTCATCCTCTGTTCTAGATATTCCCGTCGCCTGCACCATGATCACATGGCCCAGACATGAGGTCCCCTCCCGCCCGCCTTTTGTGGACAGCCTGCACAAGTTACAAAGAGAGCTCTCCTGGCTCCACCCCACAGTGGTGCTCACAGCAGCCCATTTAACAGGTGACAGAGCCCTGTGAGGGGTGGAGGCCCTGGGCAAGCCCTTTCCCCCACTGAGCATCACCCACCTCCCAGGCTAAGGTGAGAATTAAATGAGAAAATACATGGGACACACCTGGCCCAGAGCCTGGCAAAAAACAGCCAGTTATGAAACAGGAGTAACATGGTCATAATCTGGGGGTAGGAAGGTCCCAGAGGTGAAATAACTTGCCCAAGATCACACAACAAGAGGAGAGGCAGCCCAGTCCTATCAGCTTGCCAGGCCCGAGCTCAACCCAGCTCTGCCCCTTTCCAGCTGTGCAACCTTGAAGCAGTCAACCTCCATGCCTCAGTCTCCTCCTCTGTAAAATGGGGGTTCTAGTAACGCCTACCTCCAACGATCACCATGAGGATTAAATAAATGCAGGTTCTACTATTCAGCCCTCAGAGGCCAGGGAGGTGGAGACCTCCCCACGTCCGTCCACAGCCAGCCTTCAGGAATGCTTTGCAGCCCCTTCTAGAAGGACCCCTCCCTCTCCCCCAGCAGCTCAGGAGGAAGGTCCCAGCTCCCATGGGAGGGACGGGGGAGGCCTGTGCCGACCCGGCTTCTGGGGGAAGCTCAATCTTACCCTTCTCCTCCCTTCAGGGTGCCCTCACCCACCCCACTGCTGCTCTAGCATCACCCAGAGCCCAAGCCAGAGCTGCCCGGGCCCCAAGGACCCCAAGCCCCAGTCCGTGAGGTGGAAGCAGCCACTTGTTTTCAAAAGGCCAAACTCTCTTCTCCAGCAGGGCTCAGCCCGCACCAAACCCCAACACAGGACCCAGAATCGCGCTGGATTCGCAGCCGGAGGCAGTCCAATCCCAGCTACACCGTCAGGCTGTGGTAACCCCAGTTCAGTCCTGTAAGTCAAGTATTTGTCCCCAGTTGACAGGTAAGAAAGCCAAGGGTCCAGGCGTGCTACGGCATGCTCACATCACATGGTGAGCCCTCCTCCTCCTCCTCCGAACGCCGTCCCCCTCTCCCTCCCCCTCTGGACGCCCTCCCTGACCCCCGGGCTCCCTCCTGGAAAGGCCCTGAGAGCTCACCGCATGCAGGTGTACTCAGTTACTCAAGGCGCTCATTTTCCCATCACATCTCTGCGAGGCTGGCACTGTCACTGTCCCCATTTTACACATGAGGAAGTTGAAATAGAAATCACTGACCCAAAATCGCACAGCAGGTGTCTGTCCCCAGAGCCCCTGCCAACTGGGCGCTAACAGCACCCGGCCCTGTGGTGTCCCTGTGTCCGGCCCTGGCACAGGGGTCCCTGGCTTTTCGTTTTTACAGTGAGAACAGTCTTACCCAAGGAACCCAGCGTTCAGAGTCCACTGGAGTAGCTGGAGGGGAGATGGTGGGAGCTCCTGGATGACTGACACAGTCGGGTGAGGAAGGAGCCGAACCACCAGGCCCCACGGAATTCCCATCCTCATGGTCCCTCACTCCCCACCCCACCACCTTCCCAACCACAGAATGGCAACCTTGTAAAAGAACAAGAATCAACATTGGCTGAGTGCTTGGTATGTGCCAGGCATTGTGCTACGAGCTTTACATATGAACTCCTTTCATGCTCGGAGTCTCCCCATTTTACAGAGGTGGAAACGAAGGCACAGAGAGGTTAGGGAACTTTCACGAGGTCACACAGCCACAGAGTAGTGAACTCCATCACTGGGAGTATTCAAGCAAGACTCAGGGGCCCCTAAAATCCCTGCCAGCCCTGAGCTTCTAAAAGCTCACATTTCCAGGATCCCCACACTCCATGCCTTTCTGGGTGGTGACTTAAGGACAGCAGCTGAGGTGGCCCTGAAGGCAGATGTCCCTCAGAGTGATAGTCACCTGGTCTCTCAGAAGAGAGGACTCCCCAAAGCAGATGCCAGGACACACACACACACACACACACACACACACACACACACGTCAACTCATCACCATCTGCAGCATGAATGAGATCTGCTATTCCCACTGAGGTCACTCTGGAAGCCACACACACACTCTCTCTCTCTCTCTCTCTCTCTCTCTCTCTCTCTCTCTCTCTCTCCCTTTCAAGCTGGTGGGCAGATCTAGGGGCCATCTTGTCCCTCTGAGTCAGCCACTTCCCACCCCGATGATCTCCTTAGAGGACCCCGCCATGGAGGCCTCTCCTGGAGCCATCCCAGTTGGGGCTCTGCTGGTCTAACTCAGCCCCTCCTCCTGCAGGCATCACCCTTTTCCTCTGCTGTGGCATCCCTGGCAACTGGGCACCGCCCATTAACCCTCTGCCTCCCAGGCAGATGAGGTGATACCCCTCCTCCACAGCCGGACCCCCAGGGAAGGTGTGAGGCCTGGGGAGAGTCTCACCTCCTCCCCGCCACCACCCATCCCCGCCCCCCTCATCTGGAGCCTCACCCCTCCTCTCCTTCAAGTCAAGCCCAGCCATATGGGCCTCCAGACCCAAAGTCCCAAGGTTTTGCTTTCTCTGCCACCAGCGCTGTGTCTGAACCACCCCCTCTACTTCACCCTCAGATCCAGGGGCCCCCTGCCTCACTGAGCCCGCACTGCACGGGGGCCTGGCACCTGGCACACTCTCGGACCAATTCCTTCCACCACCTCCTGGGGAATGAGTTCTTGGCTTTAGTTGATGAACAAGGAGCAGTTGTTCATCGAGGGATGGGGCTTGCCCAGGTCACACAGCTTGAGATTCCTGCTGCACCTCCGGGTCTAAAGCATTTTGTCCTGAGCCCCTTTCACTCATGAGCACACCAAGCATGTACTGAGCTCCTTCTGCGTATGAAAGCACACATCCTCTCATTTAACCTTCGAGGGGTGTTATCAGCCCCATTTCACAGAGGGGAAAAGAGAGGCTCTGAGAGGTGAGAGGATTTGTCTAAGGTCAGATCATGAGCCAGGGGCAGTGGCAGGAGGAGATGGGTCGCATTGTGTGATCAGCTGAACCCAAGGTTGTGTGGCCTTCCCAAAGCGCAGCTACGCAAGTGACCCTGCTGCTAGGCTGGCTGGGTCATTCTGTCCCTCCGAGGGACGGCCTCTCCGCACCCCACCCTCTCCGCACCCCCCCCCCCCCGGGGGAGCACTGGGGCTGAAGCATCCGGCCACCCTGCAGGTACTTCCCCTGGCACTGAACACTCCCTCCCCCTGGCTCGAAGCCCCCAGGTGGGGAAGGCTGGTGAGGAGCCCATCTGTCCAAGAGGCAGCCTGAGCCCTGCCTGTCCTCCTGCAGGTTATGGGCTGGTTGGCTGAGGCTCAAGGAGACCTGCAGGGGTAAGTGGGCGCGCTGAGAGGGACCCTGAGAGGTCTGGGCCGAGTTCCTGGAGGAACCGAGGAGAATGGGCCCAGAACCCCCCAGCTCATTCCCAGCCAGGCTTCGGACATGTGCCCACGCGGGATTCACTTGGAACCTGAGTTCCCCAAAAGAGGGAGGAGGCCCTTGCTCCCTATACTCTCCTCCTCCCGCTCCCCCTGTTGGAGCCAGGACAGAGCTCCACCCCCCACAGCTGCTGCTGCTGCTGCTGCTGCTGCCTGGTCACTGGAAGGGACACTCAGGAGTCACCTCCTACATGCGCACTCACCTCTACCTGCACACACCGCCCCCTCAGGCGTGCACGCCCCAGGTGCAGCCGCCCAGCACCTGCATGCACAGAGGCACCCTCTCCCCTGGGTGCAAGCACACACCCACCACGGAGGTCTCCCCACACTCACCCCTGCAGCACACACAGCCACAGCCAGCAGTCACCAGCCCCGTCACTGTACGCGCCATGCACCACGGTCACCCTCACACCTCCGAACACACAGGTAGGACATGCTGGCCCTCCCCACCCCTTTCACCCCCCCACACACCACAGGGCCCAGCACCCTTCCCCGGGTTGGGGACACACCTCACTCACCCCCTCGGGTCACCTTCACACAAGTCACCCTCCACCCTCCGTTTCTCTGGGCCCCCACTGCCCTCCCCAAAGCTACCCTGGGAGGAACCAAATGCACACACACACCCCCCTCCCCCGGGATGGGGAGCAGACCCCATGCCTGAAAGTGGCCGCGGCCGGACACACCCACGAGCGACATCCACGCTGACTCCAGACCCGAGACACACCCAGCCCTGGCCACGCGCCCGGCGCCCCCGGCCCGCCGTCAGGCCTCCCCGCGCCCTCACCGGGAAGGCGGGTTCCCGCCGGGCCTCGCTCTGCGGAGGGTCCCATCAGGACGGGGAACGAGCCCCACAGGCGGCCGGCGCGGGGGGCGGCCGTCCCCCCCGGTGCCCCCGGGGGCGCTCCCCGGGAGGGGCGCGGGCCGCAGTGGGGGAGGGGGCCGGGGGGGCGGCGAGGGGGTCCCGGCCGGTCCCGGCGCGCGTCACTCACCCCCGCGGCGCGCCCGGCCAGCAGCAGCAGCAGCAGCAGCGGCGGCAGCAGCCCGCGGGCCCCGGGCCCGGCCGCAGCCCCGGTCGCAGCGCCTGCCCCGCGGGCGGCCCCGGCGCGGCGCGGTGGCCCCGGCTTCATGGCGGCGGCGGCGGCGGGCGCCTTTGTTCGCGAGGCGCGGCGCGCGGGGCGGCTGCTCGGCGGCGGCGCGGCCCGGCGGCTGGACCGACGCGCGGCTCGCTCGGGGCTCCGGCTCGGCGGCCCGGCTCCGCCTCGCGGCTCCGCGCCCACAGCCGCCGCGCCCGCAGGAAGCGTGCGCCGCCGCCGGGCCGCCCCCAGCGCGGGCGGGGCGGGAGGAGGGCGGGGCGGGGCCGCGCGCCCCCAGCCCGGGATCCCCGCCCCCGCGCCCCCGCCGCGCGCCCAGCTCCCCGCCCGGAGCCCGCGCGCCGGTCCGCACCCCGCGCCCTGGCACCGGCCGTCCCGCCGCAGTGGGGCAGCGGGAGGCGGGGCCCCGCCGGCTGCTGTGCGCCCGGGGCCTGGGACGCGGACCCCGTCTCGCTGAGCCCGGCCTGGAGAACCGGGTCCCTCGGTCGTGAGGGAAGGGAGGGTCCCGCGTGGGGTGCGGGGCGGGGGAACGGCGGGCCTGCCTCCTCTGAGCGTCTGAGGACATGGGTGGCCTTCGCGTGACCATCGCTATCCACCCCCTACGGCTTCGGTGGCATAGCTCTTCCCGGACAATCGCACCCCAAAGCCTGGCCACCAGGCCCACTGGACATTGACGTCTCCAAGACGCGGATGCGCTGGGTGACCTCGGGTCAGGGGCCACCCTCTCTGGGCCTCCGGCTCCCCTCCGCACCTGCGGGGTGCGGACTTCTGGGCCCCGTCCCTGGGTCTGCAGAGGAAAAGCTGGGCAGACCATGGAAGGGGCCCCTCCTCTCTGAGCCTCAGATTCCTGGGGTAGAATGGAGACCCGCCCTCCAGGGCAGGAGGTGTAAGAATGTGTCCCTGGGTGGCGTGGCCGTCGTGCACTTACCCCCATCTGGCCTACTATGCACTTCACTTACTCGCTGGGGTCTCCCACCACTAACTGGTACCTAATCCAGGAGGGCAGGGGGTGGGGTCACCTTGTTTGCTGCTGTGTCCCCAATACCGGCTCAGAGACTGGCACATAGTGGGCGCTCAACACAAATGTGTTGAATCAATGAATGTGTTTCCCATTCGTCGGAGCTCCCTCCACCCAGGTGTTTAGGGAGGAGAAGGCAGGAGTGTTTTTTAAGCCCTGACTATGTGCCAGGTGTGGCCCCGAAGGCCGTGGGTGGGTTATCTAATTCTTTCAGCAGCCCCGTGAAATAGGTGAAGCCGGTATCTCCACCTCCTTGATGGGAAACTGAGGCCCCGAGCAGGAGGTTGTTCGCTAAGGACGGCCCCGTGTCCGGGCACCCAGCGCAGGGCCTGCCTGCAGGAAGTAGGAGCTGGACTGAGCTGAATCTGGAACAATTCCCCTGAGGAAAAGGGAACTGAAACCAGGACGAATGGAGCCGAGAGCGGAGTGGGCTAGGGTGGGCCCGGAGGAACAGACTCTGGGGCGCCAGCCAAGATATGGGGGCGCCAGGGGACCCGGATTTATCCTACGAGGCCCTCGGAAGGAGGACCAGAAGACAAAGGGAGCTGAAGGAGGAGGTGCTCCCTGAGCGGGAGTGAGAGCCACGTCCTGAAAGGCTACGTATGGCCAAGCCAACGACCCTGTGGCGGAGAGATCCTGGAGGGGAAGGGAGGGAAACCTTCCAGCGCAGATTTAAAATCCCCTAGGATTTCTGAGGTCTCAGCCTCTGGAACTCCCATTCCCAGGTCCCTTTAGGATTCTGGCCCACGGGCACCTTGGGGAGATGGGCCGAGAGAGGCCCAGTGTGTGGGGATCTGGCTGAGACAGCACGGCTTGGAGCTGAAGAGCTCTGACGCGGCGTTGGGCGAACACCTGGGTTCAAGCCCCAGTTGGGCCAGTTACGTGCTGGTGACAGTGGGTGAATAGCTCTCCGAGCCTGTTTCCCAGCTGTAATGTGAGCATACTGAACACAGGGGATTCCTTCATTCCCTCTCCAACATCAACTGAGTGCAGCCCGGGGCCAGGAGCCAGGTTGTGAAGTTTAAATGAGCTCCTCCCTGCCATTGTCCTGGGGGTTCAATACAGGTGGCTGGGGTGATGCTTATACAGGAAGGGACCTGGGTGTCGGAATAGTCACCTCCTAGAGGGGCTGCCCCGGCCCCAGGAACAGGCTGGCTCCAAGGGGCTCCCAAAGGGCAGTGTTAGAGCCACTTGTCAGCTCGGCGTCAGGAAGGACTTTGGGAAGTTGGCGCTGGTCACCTGGCAGTGGCTACTCTGAGGCAGTGACCGCTGTCCTGGGAGCTGTGCAGGGCTCAGCGGGCGAGCTCGCAGGGAGGCCGTCAGGACAGGCTCATGCCCGAGGTGAGCAGTGAGCATTGCCCATCTTCACAGGTTCCCGCCTGTCCTGAGACTCCGGACATCCTGAGGAGAGCGGGGTGTGGGCGCTTTGGGCTGGGCAGGAGCGCCACCTGCTGTCCCTCAGAGATACTGGTCACAGCCAGAAGCAAGGCAGGTCTGGGCCCGAGTCTCATTCTGCCCCTCAACCCCCTGCTCCAGCGCTCCTTGGGGTTCACGGGTGTACACATCCACCTGCACTCCAGCACACAGTGCATGCATACCCTCCCCCCCCGCCATGGCTCCCTGTGCATCAAGCCACATGCCAGCATCTCAGGTCTCCCTTCCTCCATCACCACCCATGCAGGCGTGCCCCCCTTCCAGACATCCCTCCCCCTGTCCACTTGGGGCCACTGGGGGGCTTTCCTGACTCCCATCAGGCAGGGCTGGTCCCACCCTGCCTGGCACCCTGGACAAGCCCCATCCGTGCACACCCCACGCTGCTGTTTTTAGTCTCTGCTGTCTCCCCGGAAGTGGGAGCACCTCAGTGTCCCCAGGGGGCAATAATCGCAGGACTCCAGCAGAGCTGACTGTACGGCACTGCTCTACGAGGTGCACACTGCATTACCCCCAGTTTAAAGGTGGCAAGCCAAGGCACAGAGATGTTTTAGGAGACGTGCCCCCGCTCACACAGCTGGGGAGTGAGAGCTGAGATATTGACCCCAACTCAACAGTTACGCTCTGCCACCAGGTCCCGAAGCATCTGATAAGTGAATTAGGATTGGTGTAGGGGGTCACACGGTCACACGGACACAGCCAACCCACAGGCACTCAGACGAGCCTGGAACCCAGATAACTCGGGACAGGCACACCTGGCCCCTCCTGCCCCACCTCCCATCAGACCTTTCTCTGCCCCTAATGGGGCCTCCTGGCTCTAACAAGGCAGCAAAGGGGAAGGGGAGGTCTCTTAGCTCCATGCCTGAGGCCCCCGTGCAGAGCTGCGTCTCCAGGCCTGGCACACAGCAGGTGCTCAGTATTCACTGCCTGCCCCCAGAGGTTTGGCAAAATGGACCGGCTCATTGGAACTCAGGCAACGATGAGAGCCAGGGTCGACTGAGGGCTTCCTCTCTGCCAAGCTGCCTGGCACTTGCCAGAGCCACACCTGCTCATCTGCACCATCCTGTGACTTGGGAACGACAAACGCTCTTGCCTCCCAGGGCTGTTGCCTTGAGGACCAAGGGAGCACCTTTTGAGCAGAGCCTGGCCCACAGTGAGCGGACGCACACATCCGCGCTTCACTTCATCCTACTTTAGAGTCTGTCAACTGGGGCTCTGAGGAGCTGGGTGACTTGCCCCAGGTTCCATGGCCTCACTGGGCCACTCCCCGTTAGCACCAGGGAACTGGGTGATCCTAACCGGCCCTCCGGCTCAAAGCAATCACATGCCTTGGCAACAAGTCCTGTCTCCCCAGGGCTCCCTCCCACCCTCCTTCTCCATCACAACTTCCAGTCTTGCCCAAGACTCAGGGTGGAGGCCAGAGCCGGGTGTGCTTCTGAGAAAGACTGAGTGAAGGCTGCCCTGAGGTCAGTGACCCCAAAATCAGGAACAGAAACAGGGTTCTGGCAAAAGGGCTGCCCCAAGAAGTAGGGTTGAGCCAACGGGCTGCCGGGGGCCTCCCCAGGGCCTGCAGAGCACCAGGGCTTGGCCTCCATCGGTGGGGCCTCCACAGTGGGAGCCCCCTGCCCATCCTGACTGTGAGGGTCTCACAGGACAGGCCTCTAGCTGTGTGCTAGCAAGTCCTTTCAAAACGAGATTGGGTGGTGTCCCCTGGGCACAGAGCTGCCAGGCAAGGGGTCAGAATTTGAACCCAGGCCTCTTAGGTTTGTGAGCTGGAGGTTTGCAAACTGTGGAGCCCAAAGCTTTCCCTGGAGGCCCCCAGGGCAGATGTGGGTGAGACAGGAGGGAGTCAGATTCTGTTTGAGCTGAGGGACCTGTGGGCACAGAGAAGGCCAGGCTGGCCTTGACGGAGGAGGTTAGTGGCTGCAGAGATGCCGAAGCTTTGCCCAGGTCAGGACTGGCCCAGGTGCCAGGCCAGGTGCGGGGGGGAGGGGAGGACTGTGGCACCTCAAGCGGGGTATGGATGAAAATAGGAGTGGGTCCCAACTCTGTGGGGCCCTGAAGTTGTACGATTTGAGGGGATCACAACTAGGAACAAGGCCTTGGATGGGGGCACTATGCAGGCAAGGGGCCCTGAAGCTCAAGCTTCATTAATTTTACTGTAATTTGCCTCTAAATGGAAGCCCACAGCCCAGCCCATTAGACCACCATTAGACCAGCAGAGTCCTGAGGTGGGGGGTGAAGGGTAGGGAGGCAGGAGGGGTGGACTGGGTAGGGTGGGGTTAACACCACTCTGAGGGTTGGGATGTTGCAGAGAGAATCTAGCAAGACTTGGGGTGTGGTGACATCTCCACTAAGCCACGGCAGGCAGGCCTGGGACAGCGGGTGTTCTGAAGGGGTCTCACTGAGGCCGAGTCCCACTGGGAGGAGGCCTCCGAGGTCAGATATGTGGACAAGCCCTGAGAACCACACTCCACCCACTCCATCTGCCCATTTCACAAGTGAGAAAACTGAGGCCCCAAAGGGGAAGAGACTGTCCCAAGGTCACACAGTATATGGCAGAGCATGGGCTGCTCCATCCTGCCCTGGGGGCTTTCTCCAACCCACCCCCTTCTTCTAGAGCAGGGGTGGGCAAACTTTTTGACTCGAGGGCCACAATGGGTTCTTAAACTGGACCGGAGGACCGGAACAAAAGCATGGATGGAGTGTTTGTGTGAACTAACATAAATTCAAAGTAAACATCATTACATAAAAGGGTACGGTCTTTTTTTTTTTTTTAGTTTTATTCATTTCAAACGGGCCGGATCCGGCCTGCGGGCCGTAGTTTGCCCACGGCTGTTCTAGAGTGACTCTAGAATCTAGACCAGGGGTCCTCAAACTACGACCCGCGGGCCACATGCAAATACAAATATTGTATTTGTTACCGTTTTGTATTTTTACTTCAAAATAAGATATGTGCAGTGTGCATAGGAATTTGTTCATAGTTTTTTTTTAAACTATAGTCCGGCCCACCAACGGTCTGAGGGACAATGAACTGGCCCCCTGTTTTAAAAGTTTGAGGACCCCTGATCTAGACCAATTGCCCTGTTGTTTGGGAAAACTCAGGGTAGAACCTACCCCACCACCAAGGCCCTCATTCAAGCCCTTCTTTGGGTCACAGGGCTAGGAAATGGTTGTGTGGGGGACCCTGACCCAGGAGTGGGTGTTCACACCTGCCTCTTCCCTGTGAGAGGGGGCGGAGGGGCAGCAGGGATGTGGAGGAAGAGAGGAAGGGAAGGCAGGATGGCAAGGGAGGGAGAAAAAGAGGTTGAGAGAGAGAGGGAGGGAGAGAGAGAAGAGGGCAGAAGGCACTGCCATAGCAGAAGCCATTCTACTAACAGTAGAATGTTAGTTCCCTTATTCCTGGGAATAAATTGCACATTTGGAGTCATTTTCCTGGAAGAAAAAATTGCCTCTAAAAATATTTTTCCTTTCTCAACTCACGCTGGAACTAGAGCAGCCCAGCTGGTGCCAAGCAAAGAAGGGGTGCAGGGGAGTGACCGGTGCGAGGTTGGGAGGTCCCCTGTCCTCCGGGCCATGGAACCCGAGGGAACACAGCTGTCATTGCGATATTTAATGTGTCATGGGGGTGTCTCGGCTTTTTGCAGTTTATAGAGACCGGCATTCCAACCCCACCCTGTAGCTGCTGAGCCCTTGTTAAGGTCCAGGCTGTACAGACCTGGGCGCCCAGGGGGCTGGCATTCCAGGGCAGGAGATACGCCCATTCACATGGGACCACCGTCTGGTGGCCCTGAGCAGGTCACTTCCCTCACCCTGGGCCTCGGTCTCCTCCCCGTAAACAGGAGGCCAACTGGAATTCCCAGTGCAAGGGCCCTGGGGCAGGGCCTGGCAAGGGGAGCAGCAGGGAGGGGCTGGCGGGCATGGGCTCTGAGGAGAGGCCTAGGGGAATCGGGGGTCAAATCTTGCTGTCTGCCACTTCCTGCCAGTGGCCTGGGGCCTCTTTCCTCCCATTGGAGTTAGCGTGAGTGACTGCCGCCCCCTCCCCGGGTTTGAGGGAAGTGAACAAGGTAACACGAGGTGGCACCCAGCTCAGAGCAAGACCCACAGTCCAACCCAACTGGCCATTATTTCCAGCCATTCCCTGCTTGGGACACTCCAGGCCGGAGGTGGGTGGGTTGGGTCAGCACAGGGTAGGGTAGCATCTGCCTCAAAAAAGACATGAGAAACGGGCCTTCTGATCTGCCCAGGACCAGCCCGGGTTACCCGAGGTTTTGTGCTGTGTATTTGTTATCTCTTGGTCCATAATAAGTTACCCCAAACACAGCGGCTTAAAACCACAAAAACTCAAAGTACTTCACCCAGCTTCTGCGGATCAGGAGTTCGGGAGCAGCTGAGCTGGGTGGTCCTGTTTGGGGGGTGGATGGGGTGGGGGGGTCTCTCATGAGGCCAGGAGTCAGGATTGGCCAGTTGACACTGGCTAACAGCAGGAGGCCTCGGCCCCTCCCACGTGGCCCTTGTCACACTGCGTCCTGGAAAGCGACCAAGTGATCCTAGAGAGAGCACGCTGGGGCGACGTGGAGCAACGGTGTCTTGTGTGGCCTCGCCTCGAAGTCACGCTCCACCCTGTTCACAGTATTGTTGCCAGGCAGCCCCATTCCGCACACAAGAGGGTGAGAACAGCAGGAGGCGGGGCCCCCTTGGAGGGACCGTACCCCATGTGGTAATGATTTAGTGCATCCGCTTTCATGCTTAAAAGTGTCGCAGTTTGCAGGATAAATGAGATGGTCACACTAGTAAAAACTCTAATGTTCCCAACATAGCAGGGGGAAATGGGAGGGAATAATAATAATTAATAATAATAAAAACAACTCCTATTTTTGGCTCACTATGCACCCAGCCTCGTGCCTAGTGCTTCCAAGATACCCTGTGAAATAGAACTATTATTATTCCTATTTTCCAGATGAGGAAAATAAGAGGGTAAATGTACTCACAAAGGTCACATGGGGCCAGTGGAGCTGGGATTTGAAGCTGGGCAGCGATCCATCCGAAAAAGACTTGGTGGTTTTAGCTGTTGGCAAGCTTGGTGCATAGGATGGGGACGTGGGCCCAGAAAGAGTCAACAGGACTCAGGTCACGTTAACAGAGCCCCAACCATCTGGCCTCATACCAGCCCTGAGACAGTGGGAGGGCTGGGCTACCTGCAGTGGGTAGCAGTTGGGGAAATGAAGCCAGAGGTGACGAAGTAAGTCAACGGCAAAGTTAGGGCCTGAGCCAGATCGGTGACCATACCCTGCCACCCCAAGCCAGAGTGAGGGACAACCCTATGCCCAGGAGCGGCTGGGGAGGAAGCGGGGAAGCTTAGTCTTAGGGCAGATGCCAGACCTCTGGTCTCTGGGAAAGCCATCTCAGCCCTGACCTGTCCCCTTGAGCCCTTAGGTCGCTATGTATGATGCTTTCTTTAGGCAGCAGCACCCTCCTGTGGCTATAGTTGGTAACTACATGAAGCCACAGGTTTCCTGGCCCAAATGCTTCACTCTCCAGTGCCTCGCGCACACACCGGGAACCCAACACCCAAAGGGAAGACTGTTATTCCTGGGGCTGATGGAGGGGGCGCGAGTACGATGACTTGGATAGAGCCCTGGCCTTGGAGGCAGGAGCCCTCAGATTCAACCCTTACTTGGTTAGCGACTCCTGTGGCTTGGGTCTCAAACTCCTCACCTGTGTAACGGACTGATAACCTCGTGTTACCTCACTCTGCCAGGCTTCCGTGAGGGTGCGAGGACTCACAAATGTGCATGTGCTCTGTGAAGCACTGACCAGGTAAAGGATCGTTATATAAACTGGGTGGGGACTCTACCTTGGGGGGGACTCTGCAGGGGAGACCACGAATGCGGGCATCCGTTGGTGGCAGCCCAGTACCCACGTCCTTGGGCAGACTTGGTGGCAGTGGACAGTGGTGACCAGTCCAATGAGGACGTGGATGCTGAGCTGAGTTCAGCCTGCTCCGCGAAACTCAATCCTGCAGAGGGAGGGGCGTACCCTGGCGGAGGGGAGGGGGGGGGAGCGGGGGGGGGGGGAGCCTCAGGCCCAGAGTTGGTCTGATCCATCAGAACCCAGAAGCTACTTGCATATCTATGAAATGGGAGAAAATAACGACAGTCCTTGCAGGATTATTGTGAATAAAAGAATATGTGTGTGTGTGTGTGTGGGGGGGGGTAGCAAAAGAGAGAAAGAACTCATGAACACAGACAACAGGGGGAGGGGAGGAGAGAGGAGTGGGGGGAGGTAGAAGAGGGGATAGGGGGGATGATGGGGGAAAATCAAATTTAATTTTAAAAAAGAGTATGTATAAACCATCTCTTTAGGCACCTGGCAGAGTCGGTTCAGGACCAATGACTTTATGGGAACTTCTTTACATCAGGGACAAGGATTGTGTTGCTCACCACAACCTGGTGCTGACGGTGACCGGTGATAAATGTATTACACGTGTGCGGGCGCTGCGCTGGACATGATTTCATTCTCACAACCAAACTTTCACATGGGTGCTACCATTTACCTCCCTCATTTCGCAGAGAGGGAAACGGCCTCAGAAAGATGACCCAGGTGATAAAAGGCCCTTCAAGTCACACCCTCTATTTGTCCGGCTGAAAAGCCTCCCCAGGCTTCCAAGACACAGGCTTCAAACAGGAGGGGCCATGGGGGTGCTCCCATTTCTGAGCGAGGATCTTGCTTTGTTACCACTAGAAAACCCCACAGAAATGAAACATTTCATCAAATGCTAAGAGTATTAAGGAGATTTTTTTAAAAAACAAACAAAAAACCATGTTATGTGTAAGCAGTCCAGGTGGAAAAGAAAACCAACCCGTGAGTGCCTACTATGCGCCAGGCAGTGGCATTTACTAACAACTCTGTCCCACCAAAGCTCGGGGAGGCATCGCTGCAATCTTGGAGGAAACAGCTCGAACGGGCTCTCCCGAGGTCCCAGGCAGGAGGCAAATGGGAAGAAACCCAACCCCCTACTTGGCTCAACTGCTTCTGCACAGGCCTAGGAAAACCAGTTTAGTACCATGACTTTCCACGATGTGCTGCGAGAGCCACTTCGCCTGTTTTCACCTTCAACCCATTTCCAGCAAGGAATCTGGTTAAAGATGAGTGCACCTGCCAAGGGCACACGGTGAGAGGTGGGTGGGATGCGTATGGGAAGCCCTCTGATTCCAGAGCCACAGTCGGCAACGCCCCAGCATGCTCTCGGGTGGGCCCACTGCGGCCTCAGCAGAAGGCTGGGGGAAGACCTCAGCTTCCTTTAGCCTCCATTTATTCCTGGCACCTCAGGCGTTAGTGACTCTCCCTTGCCCTTGGGAGGGGACCACACAGTGATCTCCAGCTGCCACCCTGAGGCTCCACTTGCAGACATGAGGCTATGGGGCTCCCACCCGGCCTCCCTGGTCCTGTAATTGCCAACACAGACCCATGTTTCAGTGGCAGTTAGAGAAGGGAAGGTGGGCACCCTTAGACATGGTGACAGCCACCTTAGTGACCCAGAGCCTCCTGTGCCAAGAGCTGGAAGAGGTCCCCAACTGGAGGATAAGATGAGCAAGCTAGGACACTAGGCCATCCTGGGCCGGCCTCAGCATGTGGGCGTGGTGGGCAGAGTGAGGATGGGAGCAGCCCAGAGGGGAAAGGGGCTCAGGGAGGGGAGGCCTGGACAGCCTGGGCAGCCATCCAGATGCCTCACCTACAGAACCCGCCTCAGAAAAGCAGGTGCCCCAACATTTAACTCGGTTGTGTGACATTTGTAATTGACTGCATCTTAATCTAGACCCTGGGCTCACAAGTGCTGCCAAGGCCAGGAAGAAGCAGTGATGCTCACCAGAGGGAACAGGGCAAATTGCAGGGCACAGGCTTTCTGACGATGCTTCCCGGATGGGTGTGCAGACTCGGGCCCAGGGAGGCGAGTATTCTGCGTGTTCAGTAGAAGTTGGAAATCTGGATTAACGTGGAGTGTCTTGATTCTGAAAGCACTCAACAGGCTACCCCAACATCTTCAGGTCAAACTGGGCTCAAGAACAAGTTTGATATCCTGTCCCTATTTCAAGTCTCTTTCCCTCCCACTCCTGTCCCCTCACAAAACAAAAAACAAAACAAGCAGGAAGAAAGGCACAAACAACGAAAGGGCTGTCCTGGGGACTATATTAGAGAAAAAAGGTACAGCACAAACTCAGATTCCAAAGTTCTGTATTTTTCAAAATAAAGATCACACATTGTTTAGAGACAATCTACACAAGAGTTACAAAAAATAGTTGCCCAGGCATAAGCATACACAGGTTTGTTAATTATACACATATGGTTACAAGTGTGCTTGCAAAAAAGTTCATTGGAAATATACACAAGGCTCTGGAAATGTACACCGTGTAGTGTTACAATTCTATATTCAAACAAGGAAATTTGACAGTATGTTACATTCACTTACAAGTAGACAAAATGCAAAATACAGTTCATCTTCTGTACAAAAAGGAAGGGCAGTTCACACTTTACAAGGTGAGAGGGCTCTGATTGTAAGGAAAGCTGGGGCAGGGCCAAACTTTGCACGTCCTTTTGACTGTCACAAAATAAGCAAAACATTACTTTTTAGGATTAAAAAAACACTACCGTGAACTGAATCATCTTAAGTAACATTTAGAAAGGATCTCGCTACAGTCTGACTAGATGACAAATAAAACCAAGCTATTTTTTTTCTTTTTAAACATATAACTAGGCTGTATAAAGAACATTTATTCCTTCAAAAGAAAAAATTTACTTCTGGTTGAAATTACAATTTACAATATACAACACTATGTGCTACGACCATAAAAGGTGTGAATATACACTGAATGCACAGGGCTGGCTAATTTTCTTTTCTTACCAAAAAACGTGTTTATGTTGATTCAAACTTCTCCACATTTACATTACAGGTATACAAATGTACAATTGTACAATCAAAAGTATGTTCGACTACTAGGATACATTATAGATACAGATTAGACATCAAAACAAGAAAATACTACAAATTTGTATATATGCAAAGTCTACACCAAGTATACACTATATATTTATAGAAGCAAGACCAAAAGCAGAGTTGGATTTTTTTTCTCATGCTAAATAATCAAGATTTTGCCTTTCAATGTTAAAAGAAAAATCCAACAGGCAGTAAAGAATTACACCCGCCCGGCCTTGAAAGACATTCTGGGAGTTCATGTCTCCTCATCACAAAACGGACTACACCATCTTCTTCAGCATAATAGTCTCCAAAAAAGGCAATTTTAGACGTTTCATAAACTTAATGTCATAAAATGAAGCTTTAGCAACTCTGAAACAATTTTCATTTTATATATATATATGTATATATATATATTTTATAAACAGTGTTAAATGCCAGTATGGGCTCATTTAACTAAAATTCAAACTTCCCAGGTTTTTTTGTTTGTTTTTGTTTTTTACTAAAATGAGGAGGTGGGGAAGAGCTATTTGCAAAACTTGCCAGCAAGGCAAATGAGTTAAAAACCTTTTTTCTGTGTTTTTAAATTTTTTTTGTTAAACCAACCACCCTGAAAGTTTCCACATGTGGAATATAGATACAGCATTGAACAAAATATGTGGCCTCCCATGTACATTGGTTACCTATGTACAAGTATCCTATACACCAGTAAAACAACAGGGCAATTAGTCAATTAAAAAAAATAATTAGTACATGTTATGTGTAATAAAATTAAACAAATTTACAAAGGCTTTTCCACTTGTGGATTTGATTCCTTTTTTTGGAGGGTAATCCTGGCACAACCATTTACCATTCCAGATTCTACATTAGAACATTTCTGGTTGCTGGCTAGATTCGCCAGTGGGCCAGTGAGGTCAGTGGGAATGAGGGGACAGGGCTGACACTGCCTCAGATAATACCATTAGGGGGGCCACAGATGGGCCCTAAGTCAACGCCATTCTTCATGTAGTACTTCTCCAGCTTGGCCAGGATGTGCTTGCCATAGGTGTACTTCCGAAGAGTCGCGATGTGGGGCCGGATCTGAGGAGGAAGCACAGTTTGCGTCACTCTGGCCTGAAAACAGAGTTGGGCATGCATGCTCCCAGCATGCTTCTGGGCGCTGCAAATGCCAGGCCACAGCAATACCTCTCACTGGTGCAGCCAAAGCACCGAATTCTAGGACCCTACTGACCCATCAGAGGAGAGTCAGCACCTATCCTGAGCGCTGATGCAGGACGTGAGGGCTTTGGAGACTGAAGAGCCACGGACCACTCACTCCGAGGACAGCATGTGGAGAAAGGACATTCTCACTGACAATCACACTGCCCACTGCACAGAGCCTTCCCAGGGCACGCCCTCGGCCCTTCTGAGAGGGGACTTTCAGGGACCATGGGTCCTAAGCTCACCACCTAAACCTGACCTCCAGTTCACAGAGGATCACAGAAAGCTACTACTGACAAAGAAAATGACTCACATGAGCCAGGCTGGTTCATGTAAGCCTCCTAAGGAAGGTGTGATTATCTCCGTTTTATGGATGAAAAAGATGAAGGCCTAGTGGTGAAGTCACTCACCCAAAGTCCAACGGCTAACAAGGGATGGCACAGATACTGGAGCCCAACTATCTGGCTCCTCCAGAACTTCTTTTTCTCCGCACTGTGCTCTCATGGCACTGCCTGCTGCGCCAGTCTCATCCTTCACCCTCCGCAAGCCCAGCTGGGCTCAGCTCTCTCAGCATTCTCCTCTGTTCTCCCCGCCCTGGGCAGATCCACGTGGAGAATTACTGTGCATCCCAGACAACCAGACAGACGCTGCCTCTCTGGAACCACCATTCCTCTTCTGTGAGCTCATGGAATTTCTTACACACGTCAGTTACAGCCTGTCACACAGTGTGTTCACAACCACTTGTGGACCACCCATCCTCGCACACGCATCTGCATCCCACTCGCACTTGCGTTCTCAAACACTCTGGACAACTGTTTGTCTCTCGATCTGTGTCCTCAAAGCAAGGAAGGGTCAAGTGGCTCCTGAAACCACTTCTACAGCCCACAGAGGAGACAGACCTATAGCAGCTACGGCATTCTCACCGAGAAGCCTACGAGGGAAACTTATTCATAATAGTCCTTGGCTTGAATTCTGAGCTGTGCAACCTAGACATCTACCCAACATCCCTAAATTCACCTGTAAAAAAAAAAATCTATAATGCTTCACTTTCATTTGGGTTGTAGTGAGGACTGTGTGCGTGCTAATGCTTTTGTCATTAGTATTTGAAATTCAACCCCCTTGCTCTCCCTGGGATGGGATGGCCAATGAGTTCAGCCACTCAACCTTTACACCTCTCTTATCAGGACAAAAACACTAACCACCCATGTGTACGCACATGTGTCATATTATGGAACCTATTTGTACTTGATTTAATGGGAGGTGAAGCGTAATCACATGCTCCATTCCCAATGCTTCCTCTTGCTACAAAGGTTAGGGCTTAGCAGTGAAAGAGCTAAAACCTCTTAGATTTTTAGATTCTTGGCACTCATCCTCCTCTCTCAACTTCCTCATCCAATTTAACTGCTAACCCGCATTCTTTCCACTTCTCTTCAATTCCAAAGCCACCACCACCTCTTGGCTTAACGTTTTTGGTTTTTTAGAAAATCCTGTTGTTGCTTAGCTTGGTTAGCTAATCTCTTCTAGACAGGATCTGTGGCGCAGATCTGCGGCTTCTGCAATTGGCCTTTATGCGTTCTGAACTGCTGTCAATGTGCAAGTGCTGGCCCACTACATACCCACACTGATCACTCAGAACGTCCACCCTGCACTCGACTCCCGTGTTCCTGGCGGCCCCGCCAGAGCTCCAGGGGCTCCAGTTAGGACTTTGGAAACTCTGGGGAAGCTCAGATGTCCAGGAAGCTTTATACCTGTTAGTTTGGGGGAGACAGGTTTGATTGGCTCTTGGCTTCACTATTTCAACAGCTTCCCATCCAGTCTCCTCACAAACCTTCACAACCCAGGTTCCCTCAGCCTGGAAAGTGACATTATTCAAATGTCACTCTCTTGCCCTAACTGGTTTGGCTCAGTGGATAGAGCGTCAGCCTGCGGACTCAAGGGTCCCAGCTTCGATTCTGGTCAAGGGCATGTACCTTGGTTTCAGGCACATCCCCAGTAGGGGGTGTACAGGAGGCAGCTGATTGATGTTTCTAACTCTCTATCCCTCTCCCTTCCTCTCTGTAAAAAATCAGTAAAATATATATATATTTTTTTTTTTAAAAAAAGTCACTCTCTTGGGGAACCATCTCTGTGCCCCCACGTTAGAAGAGGCACCTTTCCACACTGTCACACAGCCTCCCCAGAATTCCCCTGCAGCACCACGTGAGCAAACACTGTCGTTCTCACCACAGAGCAGCCCCGCTGGAGGAGGGCTTGCTATGGAGAATGTGCTTCATGAGTCTTTGTGGGTGAGTGGACGTGCTCTACATTTCTGCATGTTTCCTATATTCCGCCTTCACCAGCCTCCTGACCCGCATTTCCAGGAGCCTCACACCACAAGGACTTTGGACTCCCCCAGCCTTCAATTGCCATCACCAACACCAATGCAGTGTTTTGTTTTGTTCTGCTTTGAACTGGAGGTGGCAGGTGCTTCGTCTGGCTCAGAACTCGAGTCCATAACAAAGATTCTCATCACTGAACTTTGCTCTCAGTGAGGGCAAGTGGCTCATCACTGCCAGACCAAGGCATCCTCTCCCACTGAGAAGGGCTGAGTGAGTTCAAAGCCCAAAGGCTGAGGGTTTAGATGAGAAGCACCCCAAGGCTGGCAGCACACCTACCTGGGGGTTAATCTGGCTGCCTGGGCCCTATGGTCCTGTGGGGCTGGATGGACCTGCTCTGACTGTTCCTGAATCACTGGCCTCTGCAGGTGCTTTCTTGGTCAGCTCCCACTCACAGTACCCAGCGCTTTCGATCTGTCCCTGTTCTCTTTTCCTGTCTGACTCCTCTTTAGCGTGGACTTCTCCTCATGCAAAGCCTTTCTTCAGCCCTGGCCAGTGTTTCTCAGTGGTTAGAGTATATATACCAAAGAATTGCGGGTTCGATCCCCAGCCAAGGACACGTCCTTAGGTTGCAGGTTCAATCCCCAGCCCGTCAGGGTGCATGCGGGAGGCAACCAAGCAATGTATCTCTCTCATATCATTGTTTCTCTCTCCCTCTCTCTCGCTCTCCCCTCTTCCCCTTCCACTCTCTCTAAAAATCAATTTAAAAAAATATCCTCAGGTGAGGATTTTTTTTTAGAAAAAGCCTTCCTTCCAAGACTCGGAGCACGTGCTCTCACCACTGCTTCCCATCGCTCTTCCCCACTGTGCTCTGAGGGCAGGGATCATCTTGGTCATCTCTGTGCTGGTGTCTGGCACAAAGTGGGCATCAGGTCAATGTGCCAGGCCAGCCACTGCACTGGGCAGGCACTTGGTCGGTAAATGGTGGTGGGTGAATGAATTAGAAAGGAGGGAGAAAGGAAATGAGGCAGGCAGACTGATTTGTTGGACTGAGAAGCTGGTCTCTCAGGAGCAAATGGATAAAAGCTTGGCCTAAAATCAGGGAGGGAAATCCCTCACAAGGAATGAGTTTAAGACTCTTTCACAACAGTGAGTTATTGATAAAGGAGGGGTTGCAAACATGGGACAATGGCCACCTCAGATAAAAGGAAAAAGCACAGCATGAGACATAGCTTAGTGACAAAGTCTGCAAAAAGAAGCAAGATGTCCACCCTCCTCTGCATTTCAGAAACACGAAGAACCCAAGGCCCTACACATTTCCTCTCTGAGATCTGCCCACCTCCCTACCTTATGCATGACTATCTTCCGCTGGGCTGGCTCTGCCACATCGATCATCTTCTGGACCACGTAGTTGGCATACTGGTCCTTCATCATGGTGTATAAGGCACTGTGGGGACCGTCGTTCATGGTGCAGACCTCATCGATGAGCACAGCACGCTCCGTACGGGAGGCATGAGTGACACACTTTTCCACAACATTGCTGTAACGAGACAAATCCAGGAACATCACTTAGAAAAGGGACCTAGTGCTTGTCTGGCCTCTGCCCTGACCTCAGAATAAGCAGCAAAAGATCTTAACATTTTTAGAAGATGAATTCATCAACTGCTTGGCTCTGAGACTCTCCACCTTTGCCATCTGTGGCTTCCAATGTGAACCATGGCCGAGGCCAGCCTCTAACAGAGGAGGGTAACAAGCCCAGGTAAGTGAAGGAACTTGAACACAGGTTCACAAGACTGGTTAATAGCTGAACCGGTTAATGAGCGTAATCTCAACATGAATCAAAATCTGTCTCCACCTCTGTGGGCTTATGAAGCCAGAAACAAGTCTTACTTATGTCTATATACCTAGTGCCAAGCTCTGCTTGGTACTTCACACATTGCGGACATGTAGTTTTATTGCTAGCTTTACCAGTGGCCAGATTAAGTTTCTATTGAACGAGTACAAAAAAATGTTTTACATAAATGTTAAAGGCACACTTTAAAATTAAATATCCATTGTATTTTGAAGTAGTTTATTACGTGTTCTTAGAAGCTAATATATTTTTAAAGTATGATACTTTGTAAAACACTGTGTAATATGAAGCGAGAATTCTCGTGCTCCGTCCGCAATGTGTTAAGAGAGGCTCAGCAGACATATTGAATGAAGAAATGTATCATATCTGGCGAGTTAACCTATCAAGTCTAATTAAGACAACAGCCTCTCCCATCTGATACAGCGACATAGAAAAACTTTTTCCCCTTCCTTCTACAGTACTATGCAATTCTAGCATGAGCTGAAGACATGGCAATGTGGATATGAATCACCTAATAGCCGCTGGCTTCTCCCTTAGTAGAAAAGGGAGTTAAGATATTACTGGGCTGGTTCAGAGAGCACAAAGCCAGCCATAATCTTCAATTGTTCAGACAAAGAACTCAACACTTTTCCTGACTGCTTGGCTGGGTGTATCTTCATCCACCCCAGGCCCACGTTCCCCTACAACGTGGTTAGGAGCAGAACATGACCTTGTGCAAACTGGGTTGGGGACAGGGCAGTCATTCTGGCTGCAACGCAAGCAGGTCATCAGCTACCACTATGGGATCCCATTTGGCGTCCACCTTAATACATAATAGATATTGTTTCAGTCTTTAAAGTTTATTCTAGTATTTCTGAAACTATGGTTCCCAGACCATTTGTGGGGCTAAAATCAACTTAGTGATTTGTGAACAGCTTTATTTCAAAAAATGAAAACAGAATAGTAAGCATCAGGCTCAACCACAGACAAAACAGCTTCAGTTACGTGTGTGTGCGCCTGTGCATGCAAAGTCAATGAAAAATTTACTTTGTACCCTGTGTCACCAAAAATGTAAGAAAGCCACTAACCTATTTTCTGGTGTATTCCTATTCATCTGTTTTCCATTTTAATGGCTCTTTCTTCCGGTATCTCTAATTTGCTCTTAAGTCTATGTAGTGAATTTATTACATCCTGGGCGATAAGGACACTAGCTACTTTATGACCCGCCTCTGCTAACTCCAGATCTGGGTGGTGGTGTGTTGTTTTGCTCTTTCATTTTCTGTTTTTTTGCTTTTGTTGAGTACAGGTCACATTTTCCTATTATCTAGACGAAGAAGATGATATCCTGTAGAAACTGAGTTCTGTTATGTTTCTCCAAAGAATATTACTCCTCCAACTCCTTTTTTTTTTTTTTAGTGGAGTTAAGTTGACTAAACTCAAACTGCAAACTTCTCCCACACAGTAGGCAGCAGGTGAACTCAGTTTATTTCTTTTAGCCTTCGTTGGGCTGCCTAGAGTGTATCCCATGCAAATGTGATTTGAGAGCAACCAGATAACTTGGGAAGTTTAAATATAGGCCTCTCCACCTCCTCCATGGTTCTCTTCCTTTCCAGATTTCTTCCCTGTCACTTTTTGTCAGTTCTACTGCCATGAGTGCCCCAAAGTCTGCCTTCTGGGCATTCTAGAGATTTTCCATCCCAATGTAGGAGCCCAGCATGGAGCAGACTTGGAAGGGCCTACAGGCTAAGGCCAATAAAAACAGGAAATTTCCTGATTATAGTCAACAATACTGTATTATAAACTTCAAAGCTGCTAAGAGACTAGATCATAATGGTTCTCAACATAATGTCTTAATGTGACATTAAGGTGCTAGCTAATGCAACTGTAGTTATAGTGCAATATATAAATGTATCAAACCAACACATTATACACCTCAAAGTTGCACACTGTTGTATGACAATTATATCTTAATATAGTAAAAAAAAAAAAAAATTAAATGAGGGAAGGGCAATTTCCTCAGTGCAATTACCTGCTTCCAAGTATCAACAGTCCCACTCCCACCCTCCATTCTGCCTGCTCTTGTTTATTCTCTAATGCCTTCATAGTTTTTTTGGCATTTTGTCCATAACTTATAATTATTATCTGTGGGACAGCAGTGCCCACAATAGCTGCTCGGTCCTTATCTGAACACAAGGCTATTGTAATATTAATACTATGCTATATCCAAGGGTGATATTAAATACAATAAACAAAAAAGTAAATAGGACAGTGACCCAAAGAAGAGACCTAAGAGATTCCGATCCCTATGGGGGAAGTTGGGTGTGTGTGTGTGTGTGTGTGTGTGTGTGTGTGTGTGTGTGTAACACAAGCTCTAAGAGATGTCCCTAATATGGTTAGGCTATTGAGACAATGACTCTTTTTATTTCTTTTCTGTATTTTCCATGCTATAATGGTATAACATTTTTACAAACTAAAAATAAGCCATTTAAAAACATCAAGATTACGTCACATCTGCGTTGAAATTTATCCTAAAAACCAGAGAAGAAAAACATGAACTACTATGTTGTGTGTATGGCAGCAAACGCAAATTCTGTTTAGAAGACCATACTACTGAGCCACTGGCGGGCCATCGATTTCCTCCCCAGCCCCTGCTACTATAAGGCATCTAGACATCTTTCACAGCCGGGAATGACCAGTGCATTTTATTCTTGAGCTGGCAATATGAAGAATGAGAAAGAGATTCTAAGAATACAAAGGCCTATACGCAGATACGATCGATATACTGCCTCGCAATGCAGGTGCCAAAGAGGAAACTGAGTAAAGAACATGTCACAACTCTGAACAAGTGAGTTCATGAAAGCTGTTTACCAAAGAACAAAACTTACACTGTGGGCTGACTAGGGAAATGAGGAGCCCACTACGGGACTTCTTATGTTTTATACTTTATAATCGAACAATCTACTGTTTTAATTAAACTATGCATACGTTAAGAAAAATATTTTTTTAAAAGAATGAAAATTATTTTTCTCTCTAGACCTAAAATACTATTTAATCCTCTCTTCTAAAAAACTGTCTACTGTAATTCAAAGCCCGTACCTTGCAAATTTGTGCTGACTCAATACGAGTACATTGCCTCGAATTTCTGCTACAATTTTACTTTTATCCTCAGGACGACCATGCTCCAATACATGTTGGATTACATAATTTCCATATTGATCCTGTTTGAGAAACAGCAAAAGAAATAAAATTCATATAGAAATGAGTTCAGTGGATTACCAAAATCCTTACATCTAATCAACCTATTTTCCTGTAGCATTATGATGGCTTACCTGAATACTAATGAACACATAAGAATTTTTAAATAGGTAATGACAATTTTCCTATGATCACAAAATAGGAATACATCACTATTACACAATAGAATATTTCTAATATTTTTATGCCCAAAAGATCTAGTTGGGTTCTTCATAAAATATTATCTACAAAAAAGCAAGCCTCCTCAAAACTGGAGAAAAAAAAAGGCGGTGGCAGGGGGCTAGGGAGGTAAGAATAAACAAAGTACAAATTTCACTGTACCTATGTACAACGAAAAACTGGAAACAAAGCTTATGTCCAACAAAACAGACAATGCCTAATTAAATAATATTACAAATATATTTACTCATTTATCTAAAGTGGAAGATCTTTGAGAGAATAAATGTGTGCAAGCAATTCTAGAGGCAAAAATATTTATTTCTAAGATGTAAAAAATTAAGAACATACAAGTAGTATTTTTTTAATGGCCAATGCCAAATGTGTTTGCTTCTGGATGGTAGGATTATGGATCATTTCTTTTCTTTTGTTGCTGCTTTCTGCACTTTCAAATTCTTCTACAAGGACTAATTAATAATTTACAATATCATACTTCTCACCAAAAAAAACCCCTACAAAACAAAAAAAAACTGCTCCAGGACATCTTTGGGCCTTTGAGCCTTTTTAAAGTCTCTTGAAATTTTAAATAGAAACAAATTATGGCTTTAAAAAAAAAATTTCTTCAGTATAACATTCTACACGTAGAAAATGGACAAATGGTTAGTATGATGTGGAAGAAATTTTTAGTGGTAGATGAAAGACAAAGTATCAAAGCTAGAAAGAAATCAATTAATCCACTTAGTTCATTTTAAATGATGAAACAGACCCAGACAAATTAAATGACCTGCCCATGATGACATAGCTAGTGAGTCCAAAGCAGAGCTCTGGCAGGCACATCCTCTTTGCTCCAAGGCCAGGCTCTAGTCACTACCTATATTCACAAAACAATAAGCAGGCTGGTATAAATGAAAACCTGCCCAAAGCTTCAGTGGGCATTTTAAACACATTAACATTAACCTTTACTGGAAAGGATACCTGTGCTGAGAAAACACACAAGCTCTGGGCCTGCACGAGCCCCCAGGTGTTTGCAGTTACTCTACTGGCAACTCCACTACCTGCACAAGTTGCTCGGTGTGCTGGTGCAGCTCCTCTAAGATAGGCAGTGTCTGGTCAGGGAGGCAGTGCTCCAGGATCCGTTGAATCACTCGGCAACCGTAAGGATGCGTGGACAAAGCAAATACCTAGGGCAGACAAACATAAGAAAGCCAAAAATGACAGCTGCTTCTTTTAATGCTTCATATTAATATACATAATCCAACTAATCTTCTCCATGACCTTGAGAGACAATCATGAATGTATTCTCTGCATACAGATGAGAAAATCGAAGACCCTTTAAGTCTACATGATGTGCAGGCATACAGACAGTAAATGATAGAGCCAGGATATGATGTCCTAGTCTGATTCAAAAGCCCAATTATAAATATTACATTAAGTTCTCTCTACAAATAATAAGGTGTATATGGAAACCCATTTCTTAACTACTCCAGGAAATCACACATACATAAATTCAGAGATGAAAAATACTTTTCCAAGAAGACTAGAAAAGAGCAGAATTAGTCAAGATCATGAAAAACACTTAGTTAAGAGTTCACTGTGTCAAAGGACAGAGGCAAAAAAACAAAGAAACACACACAACAACAAACAGAAAAAGGTCTGCAATCAAATCTTAAGTGCTTTCACATAATCACAAAGAAATGTTCTGAATCAAACTGGGGTGTAAAGCTTTTTTATTGGGTCTGGTCCAAGATAAGACACAGGCTTCAGGTGTCCTATCTCAATTCTGCCCTTCCTAGCCAAACTTGCACCTCAGATCTGTTATCCTATATAATAAAAGTTTAATATGCAAATCAACCAAACAGCAGAACGACTGGTCGCTATGACGGACACTGATCACCAGCGGACAGATGCTTGATGCAGGGGCCGCCCCCTGGTGGTCAGTGCGCTCCCACAGGGGGAGCACCGCTCAGCCAAAAGCTGGGCTCACAGCTGATGAGCACAGCGGCAGTGGCGGTAGCCTCTCTCGCCTCCGCAGCAGCACTAAGGATGTCCAACTGCTGCCTTAGGCCTAGGGGGAGCGGGCCTAAGCCATCAGTTGGATATCCCCCAAGGGCTTCCAGACTGTGAAAGGGTGCAGGGCTGAGGGAGCCACGCGCCCTACTGAGTGCACAAATTTCATGCACCGGGCCTCTAGTCAAGCATAATGACAACTGTCCTACTGGTGCGGCTTAGTGGTTAAGAGTGTTGGCCAGTGCCGAAACCGGTTTGGCTCAGTGGATAGAGCGTTGGCCTGCGGACTGAAAGGTCCCAGGTTCGATTCCGGTCAAGGGCACGTACCTGGGTTGCGGGCACATCCCCAGTAGGAGATGTGCAGGAGGCAGCTGATCGATGTTTCTCTCTCATCGATGTTTCTAACTCTATCTCTCTCCCTTCCTCTCTGTAAAAAATCAATAAAATATATTTATTAAAAAAAAGAGTGTTGGCCAGTAAACCAAAGGGTCGCAGTTCTATTCCTGGTCAAGGGCACGAACCTGGGTTGCAGATTTGATCTCTGGCCCCAGTTGGGGCGAATGCGAGTGGCAACCAATCCCTCCCTCCCTTTCTCCCACACACACTCCTCCCCCACATTCTCTAAAGAAAAAATATCTTCATTGTGAGGATTTTAAAAACAAGTATAGGCTGGCTAGTGTGGCTCAGTGGTTAAGTGTTGACCTATGAACCAGGAAGTCATAGTTCAATTCCTGGTCGGGGCACATGCCCAGGTTGCAGGCTCCCACCCCAGTAGGTGGTTTACAGGAGAAAGCCAATCAATGATTCCCATCATTGATGTTTCTGTCTCTCTCCCGTTCCTTCCCCTCTGAAATTAATAAAAATAGAAAATATAAAAAGAATAATGAGTCCTAGCTAGTTTAGCTCAGTGGATAGAGCGTTGGCCTGTGAACTGAAGGGTCCCTGGCTTGATTCCAGTCAAGGACACATGCCTGGGTTGCAAGCTCAATCCCCAGTAGGAGGTGGCCAGGAGGCAGCAAATCAATGGATTTTCTCTCATTGGTATTTCTTCCTCCCTTTCCCTTCCTCTCTAAAATCAATAAAAATATTTTTTAAGAAAAAGAATCATGCCGAAACCGGTTTGGCTCAGTGGATAGAGCGTCGGCCTGCAGACTAAAAGGTCCCAGGTTCGATTCCAGTCAAGGGCATGTACCTGGGTTGCGGGCACATTCCCAGTGGGAGATGTGCAGGAGGCAGCCGATCGGTGTTTCTCTCTCATCGATGTTTCTAACTCTCTATCTCTCTCCCTTCCTCTATGTAAAAAAAATCAATAAAATATATAAAAATAAAAAAAAGAAAGAAAAAGAATCATGACAATAATTGTAAGAACAGCAACAACAGCTAACACTTATTAAATGTTTACTGCCAGTCACTGCCCTAAGTGCTTTATATATGACTAGAGGCCCAGTGCACAAAAATTTGTGCGGGGGGGCCTCAGCCCGGCCTGTGCCCTCTTGCAGTCTGGGACCTCTCAGAGGGTGTTCACCTGCTGGCTTAGGCCCGCTCCCTGGGGGGGGGGGGGGGGGGGGTGATAGGGCCCAAGCTGGCAGTCAGACATCCCTCTGGCAGCCCGGCAGCCCTCGGGGGATGTCCACTTGCCAGCGGGGAGCAGGCCTAAGCTGCAGTTGGACATCCTTAACGCTGCTGAGGAGGCGGGAGAGGGTCCCACCACCACCACTGTACTGGCAGCAGTCAGCCTGGCTTGTGGCTGAGCAGAGCTCCCCCTGTGGGAGCGCACTGACCACCAGGGAGCAGCTCCTGCATTGAGCATCTGCCCCCTGGTGGTCAGTGTGTGTCACAGTGACCAGTCATTCCCAGTCTTTCTGCTGTTAGGGTCAGTTTGCATATTACTCTTTTATTATATAGGATAGAGGCCAGGTGCATGGGTGGGGGTCCCACTGGGATGCCTGCTCAGCCTGGGTGAGGGGCTGATGGCTGTTTTCAGGCTGGTCACACCCCCTTCAGGGTGGGGGTCCCCACTGGGGTGCCTGGCCAGCCTGGGTGAGGGGCTGATGGCTGTTTGCAGGCTGGTCAAGCCCCCCAACAGTGGGGACCCTCACCCCATGGAGGTTTGGCCAGCCTGGGTGAGGGGCTGAGGGCCATTTTCAGGCTAGCCAACCCCCCCCCACCCCCCCACGACAGAAGCTCCCAGCCTCTTTCTTTTTTATTCTGAGATTTATTTACCTTCTATAATTGAAACTTTGTAGCCTTGAGAGGAGCTCAGAGCCGGCCAGGGAGGGTGGGAGAGAAACTTGGCTTTCTCCATCACCAGGGGCAACCCACTCCTGCTCACTCCAGCTCTGTGGCCACAGCTGGCTGAAAGCAAGTATCTGGGGTTTATTTACCTTCTATAATTGAAACTTTGTTGCTTTGAGTGGAGCTCAGAGCCTGCCGCAGTAGGCGGGAAGCTTGGCTTCCTCCGTCATTGGGGCAACCAAGCCTCCTGCTTGCTCCAGCTCCATGGCTGCCAGCCACCATCTTGGTTGGGGTAATTTGCATATAGTCGCTCTGATTGGCTGGTGGGCATGGCTTAAGGCGCAGCGAAGGTATGGTCAATTTGCATGTTTGTCTTTTATTAGTGTAGATTTTATGTCTGTAGCTTCATGTGCAAAACTAAATACTTTAATGGTATACTGTATGGTTCTGAACAATTATAATGTTATAAATATGATAAACACAAACAGTCGGAAACAACTTATTTCACTCAACATTATGTTTTAAATATTTACTTATAATACTGTAGGCTTCTACAGTTTACTCCAGTTATATAATATAACTAGAGGCCCAGTGCATAAAATTCATGCACTGGGGTGTGTGTGTGTGTGTGTGTGTGTGTGTGTGTCCTCAGCCCAGTCTGCACCCTCTCCAATCTGTGACCCCTCAGGGGATGTCCGACTGCCGGTTTAGGCCCGATCCTACAGGGTAGTTGGACATCCCTCTCACAATCCGGGACTGCTAGCTCCCAACCGCTCGTCTGCCTGTCTGCTTGATTGCCCCTAACTGCT
Source organism: Myotis myotis (assembly GCF_014108235.1). NCBI lineage: Eukaryota > Metazoa > Chordata > Mammalia > Chiroptera > Vespertilionidae > Myotis > Myotis myotis. The sequence continues at coordinate 18,298,941 of NW_023416324.1, forward strand.
TCTGCCTGCCAGCCTGATAACCCCCTAACCACTCCCCTGTCAGCCAGATGGATGCCTAACTTCTTCCCTGCCAGCCCAATTGTCCCCATCTGCCCATCCCTGCTGGCCTGGTTGCCCCCAAATGCCCTCCCCTGCTGGCCTGGTCACCCCTAACTGCCCTCCCCTGCTGGCCTTGTCGCCCCCAACTGCTGTCCCCTGCCGGCCTGGTCCCCCCCCAACTGCTCTACCCTGCTGGCCTGGTCACCCCTAACTGCCCCTCAGGCCTGGTCTCCCCACCCTCACCCCCAACTGCCTTCCCCTGCAGGCCATCTTGTGGTGGCCATCTTGTACAAGGGTGTGATGGTCAATTTGCATATTACCTCTTTATTATATAGGCTGTTGAGTAAGTACACAAGGTTTTGTGGATTTTTTTTTAAGGGTCACCAGTTCCATTCCTGGTGAGGGCAGATGCCTGGGTTTCAAGCTCAATCCTCAATAGGGGGTGTGCAGGAGGAAGTCGATCAATGTTTCTCTCCCCTCTCCTGTCTCTCTTCCTCCCTTCACCCCCGTCTCTAAAATCAATTAAAAATGTATATTTTTAAACTGTCCACTGCATTAAAAAAAATGGGGCGGAGGCACATATAGGCTCTTATGACATACAGTTAACTCAGAAAAATTTGAAGCTATTGTCACTTAATACAGTTCAAATAAATCTGATCACCATCCCATCCTCCCCAAAATTAAGCAGGAAACACCTTGTTTTTTAAAATGTGATCAAAACTTTTAAATATCAACATAAATAGTACTTAACCAAAGGAAAAAATCTATTCTTCAAATATGAGATTTACCTTTAACAACTCTGATGACTAACTCATCCCAACATGAGCAGACATCTGCAGTAATGACAGAAGATCCACAGATACTTAAAGGAAGAAAGAGACTTGGGTACACAGAGCTAAGCACCTGACACAAGTGAACAGAGCTGCAATTTACTGGAGCACTTGAGAACACTCCAAAAATCCTATCCTGTTCTCAGCCCACAGTGGAAATACCACATTAATTTGTTCCCTTATTTCTTTCCCAAGTCACTTACCTGACCCTTAAATGCATCAATAATAAACTGCAAAGACTGAGGCTGCACACATTCAATGCATTTCTGAACCACGTGATTGCCATTCTGGTCTTTCACACACTTCAGGACGTGGCCATCTAGTTCCCGAACCATCTCATTCTATTGGAGACAGGGAAAGAAAGCACCACCAGAATCACAGCAAGCAAACAGCTGGACAATCAATGTTCTCCTTACCAAACACAAAAGCACTGAAGAGGGAGAGAATCATGATAATGAAAGTGGAACAGCTTAGGGACAGCACACTATGGCAATAAATGATGAATAGAGTTTTTCCACAGGTTAGCAAACCTCCTGTAACAGTAACCAGTCTAAAAAACTATTCTAACTTGCAAAAGACCTCTGGAAGATTAAAAATGTAGACATCTTGCCCCAGCTGGTTCGACTCAGTGGGTAGAGCATTGGCCTGCAGACTGAAGGGTACCAGGTTCGATTTCAGTCAAGGGCACATGCACAGGTTGTAGGATCAATCCCCAGTAGGGGGGCGTGCAGGAGGCAGCTGATCAATGATTCGCTCTTATCACTGATGTTTCTATTTCTCTCTCCCTCTCCCTTCCTCTCTGAGATCAATAAAAAAATATTTTTTTAATGCAGACATCTTCAAATAGAATGGAGCCTATATCAAGTACACCTCATTAGAGAATTTCACAAGCAATTCAACATGTTTCTATTATGACAGCTCTGTGAGATATGTAATATTAATAATGATAGTTGTTAATCTAGAGCTCACGATAGGTTAGGCATACCTCTAACTGCTTAACATCCTTTGACTCAATGAACCCTCATAATAATCCTATGGTCTAGACCAGCCGTGGGCAAACTATGAAATGAATAAAACTAAAAAAAAAAAAAAAAAAAAAAAAAAAAAGACCGTACCCTTTTATGTAATGATGTTTACTTTGAATTTATATTAGTTCACACAAACACTCCATCCATGCTTTTGTTCCGGCCCTCCGGTCCAGTTTAAGAACCCATTGTGGCCCTCGAGTCAAAAAGTTTGCCCACCCCTGGTCTAGACACTATTATAGATAAGAAAATCAAGACAGCCCTAGGCAGTTTGGCTCAGTAGATATAGCGTCTGCCTGCAGACTCAAGGGTCCCTGGTTTGATTCCGGTCAAGGGCATGTACCTTGGTTGCGCACACATCCCCGGTGGGGAGTGTGCAGGAGGCAGCTGATTGATATTTCTCTCTCATTGATGTTCCTAACTCTCTATCCCTCTCCCTTCCTCTCTGTAAAAAATCAATAAAATATATTTTTAAAAAAAGAAAGAAAGAAAGAAAACCAGGACAGCCCACCAGTGTTGCTCAGTGAATGAGCATCGACCCATGAACCAGGTGGGGTGCATGCCCGGGTTGCAGGTTCAATCCCCGATTGGGGGGGGACGACGACGACGACAACTTGCATGCAGGAGGCAGCCAATCGATGATTCTCTCTCATCACTAATGTCTCTCTCTCTCTCTCTCTCCCTTTAAATCAATAAAAAATACTTTTTAAAGAAATAAAAAACCCAAGACAGACAAATTAAATGACTTGTTAAAATCACAGACCTAAACTGCCAAGATTCAAACACAAGCAATATGGTTCCTATGTGTGACAAAACAGTGTGTGTCAGTAAACCACCTGTCAATTATTTATTATCCTCCAGACCTCCTTACAACCTATATATAAAGAAATTAAATCTCGCTCTAGCCAGTTTGGCTCAGTGGCTTGAGCATCGGCCTGGGGACTGAAGGCTTTCAGGTTTGATTCCAGTCAAAGGGCATGTACCTCATTTGCAGGCAACTCCCCCAGCCGAGGCCCTGGTCAGGCATCATGCAGGAGGCAACTAATTGATGTGTTTCTCTCAACATCGATATTTGTCTTTCCCTCTCTCTTCTACTCTCTCTAAAAATCAATGGGAAAAGGTCCTCGGGTGAGGATTAAGAAGTTAATTAATTAAAAAAAAATTAAATCTCAAAGAGTTAATTAAGCAAGGTATTTAAAACTATAGCTAGTGACTAAAGCAGAATTATAGCCCAGGTCTGTGACGCCAACACACTTCCACAAGGCCACAGTGACTGCAATGTAGAAGAAACAGTACTCTCAATTAATTGATGAAAAGTGTCCAAAGTCAGGGAATACAGGAGCAGGACAGGCATTGAGGGGTTTGTGTGAGGAGGTTATAAGTGGAGATGACAAGGGTATAGAAAACAGAATGATGAGATTCTGACTAGAGACCTTCCCCCAAACTTGCTGCATCGGGTCTCATGTATCTTGAAGCTGAATACCTGCACCACGCATGTCTGGAACCTGGTATTCACTATCCAGTGTCTTTGCTATGCCCAATCTCTATATATTAGCTCCACTGTAATGACTCCATATTTATGGTGGAAGGCTACGAGCCAGTTTAAAATGGTGACATTTATGAATGCAATGTCTTAAATTCCAGAGATGGTGAATATGTCAAGGCATCTAAGAGATATTCTAATTTAAAAAAAAAAAAAAAATTAAGGTTACAATGCCAAAGACAAGCAAAAGGCAATAAAATTGGGAAAGTTTCCTAAAGCAATCAAATGTCAAAAAAAAAAACACCCAGCTTTATCCTGAAAATATAGTTATGGGACTGATAAGTAGAGAATGATGTTTATATAAAGGCAAAGAAGACTTATCATGGAAATGAAGGGGAGGTGGCTTCCCTAAATATTTTCTTGAGCCCAAAGAAACCACTAGAGATTAAACCATTTCACATAAAATAATAAACTTGTATCTGGAAAACAAAAAATTATCAATAGCAGGAGGAGGAGTTCAGACCCAGAACAATTTATCATAGAGAAACCAGACCAGGAAAAGATATACAGAAATGCAGGATAGAAAGAACAACAGCTGGGGGGAATGGGAAGGAAGGTAGAAAACTACTATAATGTTGGGATCCAATCAGAAAATAATGAAATCTGAAAAGTTGGGAGACCAAATCAACAAGTTATCACAATCATGGGAGAGGGCAAAGATGGAAAAAATAGCCAGGAAACTATAATATTCCTGATATCTTTCAGTAAATGGGCTTTAAAGTTGTTAAAATATCTATCTATCTATCTATCTATCTATCTATAGATACCTATATAGATAGATAGATAGATATCAGAAAGAAACTTCCATGTTCAAAAACACCCAGAAAACTAAAGAGAGATTTGACCATGAAATTTTCATCCCTGAAAATCCCAGGTAAAATTAAAACCATAATAATATGAACATTAGAAGAAAACTACTAGTAATAAGTCTCACCCTGCTTCTATTTGCTTACACACACCACCCCGTATCACTGCAGCGTCTCCAGTACTGAGCACTGAATGAAGAAACTCCAAGCTGCTGTACGTCTCCAACATTCCCTCTGCCTTCACCAGCCTCCTGACCCGCATTTCCAGGAGCCTCACACCACAAGGACTTTGGACTCCCCCAGCCTTCAATTGCCATCACCAACACCAATGCAGTGTTTTGTTTTGTTCTGCTTTGAACTGGAGGTGGCAGGTGCTTCGTCTGGCTCAGAACTCGAGTCCATAACAAAGATTCTCATCACTGAACTTTGCTCTCAGTGAGGGCAAGTGGCTCATCACTGCCAGACCAAGGCATCCTCTCCCACTGAGAAGGGCTGAGTGAGTTCAAAGCCCAAAGGCTGAGGGTTTAGATGAGAAGCACCTCAAGGCTGGCAGCACACCTACCTGGGGGTTAATCTGGCTGCCTGGGCCCTATGGTCCTGTGGGGCTAGATGGACCTGCTCTGACTGTTCCTGAATCACTGGCCTCTGCAGGTGCTTTCTTGGTCAGCTCCCACTCACAGTACCCAGCGCTTTCGATCTGTCCCTGTTCTCTTTTCCTGTCTGACTCCTCCTTAGCGTGGACTTCTCCTCGTGCAAAGCATTCCTTCAGTCTGTGCCAATGTTGCACAGTGGGTAGAGCATTGGCATAAGCACCAAAGAATCGCAGGTTTGATCCCCAGCCCATCAGGGTGCATGTGGGAGGCAACCAAGCAATATACCTCTTTCACATCAATGTTTCTCTGTCTCTCACTCCCCTCCCTCCCTTCCATTCTCTCTAAAATTCAAAGGAACTCCTAGCCAATTTGGCTCAGTAGATAAAGCGTCGGACTACAGAATGAAAGGTCCTGGGTTCTATTCTGGTCAAAGGCACATGCCCAGATTTCGGGCTCGATCCCCAGTGTAGGGTGTGCTCCCCAGTGTGGGACGTGCTGGAGGCAGCCGATCAATAATTCTCTCTCATCACTGATGTTTCCATCTCTCTCCCTTTCTCTCTGAAAGCAATAAAAATATTTTTTTAAAAAACAATGGGAAATAACCTCTGGTGAGGTTTTGGGGTTTTTTTTTGTTGTTGTTGTTGTTTTTTAAAGCCTTCCTTCCAAGACTCGGGGCACATGTTCTCACCACTGCTTCCCATCGCTCTTCCCCACTGTGCTCTGAGGGCAGGGATCATCTTGGTCATCTCTGTGCTGGTGTCTGGCACAAAGTGGGCATCAGGTCAATGTGCCAGGCCAGCCACTGCACTGGGAAGACACTCCTTGGGTAAATGGTGGTATGGTGGATGAATAAGAGAGAGTAAATGAAGGAAAACGGAAGGTGGTTTGGATTAAAGTTTGATTTGTTGAAATGTCAGTTCAAGCTGAAGAAAATGACAAGTTACTAGTATTTTACAGCCTTCAAGTCTTGACAAACAAAAAAACAACCTGTAAAATTGCACCTACTAAAGACTGTTGAAGAGTGTTTGAAACCACTGGTTTTAACACAAGACACTTAATCTACTATAAATTTACAAATTGCACAGTTCATGCTTGCCATGCACAGAACGGCAGCCACAAGCACCAAAGAAAAACTGTAAAAGAAAAGTAAAAGCTGGCAAGTTTACAGGATTCACTACATGTGCCATGGAGAAACATCAAACACCAAGAGAAAAGTTAAAGGGGAAACTTACAATTACCTGCTGGTCTGAGGGAATAAATTCAAGAGCTTTCTGGATAACACGGCAGCCATACATTTGCAGTGCCAATGACAGGACATGACCTCGAATCCGTTCTGCCAAAGCCAGCTTCTGTTCGAGGCTGCCAAACTAGACATAATGTTTGGGTGAACACCATTACTTAGGCAGACGGAAAGAAACCAGAGAAAGCAAAGCATTCGTTATTCTGTATAAACCATTGGTATGCCTCCTTTAGCCTGGTCACCTATGATTAAAACATTTTGTTTAAAAAGCCTATGTTTTTGCCCTAGCCCTGTGGTCGGCAAACCGTGACTCGCGAGCCACAGGCGGCTCTTTGGCCCCTTGAGTGTGGCTCTTCCACAAAATACCACGTGCAGTCGCGCACGTACAGTGTGATTGAAACTTCGTGGCCCATGCGCAAAAGTCGGTATTTTGTGGAAGAGTCGCACTCAAGGGGCCAAAGAGCAGATTGTGGCTCATGAGGCGCAGTTTGCCGACCACTGCCCTAGCCGGTTTGGCTCAGTGGATAGAGTGTCAGCCTATGGACTGAAGGGTCCCGGGTTCAATTCCCGTCAAGGGCACATGCCCATATTTCAGGCTCAATCCCTAGTAGGGGGCATGTAGGAGACAGCCGATCAATGATTCTCTCATCATTGATGTTTCTCTCTCTCCCTCTCCCTTCCTTTTTTTTAAAAAAATATATTTTATTGATTTTTTTTTACAGAGAGGAAGGGAGAGGGATAGAGAGTTAGAAACATTGATGAGAAACATTGATCAGCTGCCTCCTGCACACTCCCCACTGGGGATGTGCCTGCAACCAAGGTACATGCCCTTGACCGGAATCAAACCTGGGACCCTTGAGTCCGCAGGCTGACGCTCTATCCACTGAGCCAAACCGGTTAGGGCTCTCCCTTCCTTTCTGAAATCAATAACATATATATTTTTTAAAGCATTTGTTTCTTCAAGAGAATAGTTTTCAGTCTCTGATTATGAGGAACAGTTTTTAATTTTAAAAAAATTTCTCAGCTATCAACAGTAGTGGTTTTACTATTAATATCTGCCAAACAAAAATGTCATTCATCAAAGCTGATGTATTAGTACTACGAAATAATCTATACTTGATTAATTATAAGAGCATTTATGTTTACTCTAAAATAATAATACATGTGGTAGACAGCATTCATAGGGCTTTACAAAATGTCTGGGGAAGATTCAAGGACTTATTACAGAAAATCAACAGCACTTTAGAGGTATCTGAGGTCCAGGGATTGAAAAGTTCTTTCATCTATATGAAATTTAAGCCAAAGCACATATGGGGGCACTGTTTTGAATTAGTGTTCAATATCATTCCAAGAACTGATATGTATTATCTATTATACAATGAAATCGAGTCAGGAGGAAAAAGAAAATCAAAAGGTAAAGCTGCACAATATTAAAACTCTTCCTAGAATGATTTTCCATCTTGGCTTTTTAGTTTTGTTTGAATAGCATAATCTTGAGACTCAAGAGACTTTATGCCCAACCCACTCATTTTCTATACAAGGGAACTAAGGTCCACTTTCTCTAAGTCAGGGACCTTTTTCTAGCTTGTCCCAAATCACATGGCTGTAAGCCACTGTTTGTTCGGCTACCACTAGCTACAGAGATCTGGAGCTGCAGGCTCCTACATTTTTCTACCTATGACAAAAATAAGTGAAAAGATATTCTAAATCAAAATTGCAAGTCATGTTTAGGTTGGACTCTTAGTCCACAGCTGGAGAGTTAAGTGTCGAAGAACTTAAGTCTTTACAAGACAAGTTAGGAAGACATAGGCTGAGTGAGCCACTTTTTAAACCTTCACATAAATCAAACAAAATAACACATAAGAAGCTAACAAATTTATTTTGTTCTGTGGCAAAGACGTACAATTCCAGTCCTTTTCCCTTGTACTCATTTCTTCACCTCAATGTTTCATTTCTTTCTGGATTTATAGCTTGGAGTTGTTGATCCCAGTGCACCAGGGCTATAATGGTAAACCAAGAATCCCCACCTTTCTAAGAGTTTAGTTAACTAAGGGAACAGACCTAACCCAACAATCTCATTAATCCTTTCCAAAGACAATGATAACAGAGGTGGCCATTATTCACATTCATGGAGGAAAACTAAGAAACCAAGGCCGAAGGATGACCCAGTAAGTGTTTAACAATCTTCACGACTATAGTTTATGATGAAAAACAGTAGAGTTGGTGTTCAAAGATAATTCTCTAGGAATTCTAAAAAAAAAAAAATTCATTTTTTTAGAACACTTTATTGTGGTCTCGCTAAAATTATCTTACAAGAATTATTTCCTCAAAAAATTACATTTTAGTAAAACTATGGTAACAACCAGAAATAACGTACTAGAGATGCTAAATGGGGACAATGATTCTCCAAACACAGTTCTAAATTAGACTGGCATCTGCAAATGAATTGGAAAACATTTAAAAATTCTTTAAAAAGCCCACACACACTTCATTTTGAGGACTGGAATGGGATGACAATTCTAAAAACAGCTAATGAAAATCAAAATGCTCTGCAGAGTCTCTAAAGTCAAAGGATAGAAAGTACAAAGGCTTACTTCAAAGAACTTCTGAATGACGTAATTTCCAAATACATCCACCATTAGCTGGTAAGCGGCCTGTAGGATTTCATTGAAGACAAGCTGGCGCTCAGCTGGTGTGGCCCGCTCCAGTTTCAGCTGAATGAATCTGAAGTGCGAAGTAAAAGGGCAATCACAGCATTTTAGAAAGACTTGGAAATAAATAAGAATTAGCTCAATTTGTATAATGAATCATTTCTGAAAATATGTGTGTACATTTACACAGGTGCAGGTGCACATGGGTGCACAAATACAATTGTTATTTAAATGAATCCCTAGAGCTCACTTAATTGAAAAATTTCTAAAAAGGAAAAAATGTTTATAGTGTGAAGTATACCCTAACTTAACTGAGCTTTTAAAAGTAGATTTAACCCCTAGAGTGCCGGGGAGCGCGACTGCGCTCCTCCTATCTTTCGCCAAAAGTGCTGGGAGCGCTATCGCGCTCCTCCTGCAGTGTCACTATTAGATGCTAGTAGTTCACTCTTTATGTGGGAAAAAAAATTTAAAAACCTTAACTCAAAATGCCTTGGCAATTTTAGCATAGTTTCTAGGATATTGGTTGGCACTCAAAGGGTTAAGTGTGAGCATATTTCATTACAGTAGGACATATGTACAAAATTGTAATTATATGTGGGTTTGAGGCGAAAAGGGGAAATAGGAAAAGAGAGGAGAGGGTGAAGATGGGCATAACACAAGGAGAACTTTTTCCTTTAGAAACCAGTCCCACATTAAGAGGATTAAAGCTTATGGTCCTTGCTATATTATTCACCTCATATTCATATGAAGCAATACTCATTAAGGATGTGGAACAGTTGTTATAAATGTCTGAAGTAGTGGCTACTCAATCTGCCAATCTAAATAACAATTCTTTGATTCAGATGATTATCAGAAAAATCATGGTGTCTTTCAATCTGGTCTACAGGATCCAAATATGAGAAATCCTTGCCCAATAGCAAGCTGGCAGAACTTAGTGAGAAAGTAGGTTTTGTAGAAGCTGTTTCAGTGGGCACAGTCAGAGAGAAAGAGAAATGGAGACAAATAGGAAAGGATGGGCAACATCATAATTATGCTTTCTCCCCAGGACCAGAGTTCCTTTCTGTGAAGCCAAATGAATAGTCAAACAGGCGGAAGTAACCCAAGCCAAATTCTGTTTTTGTAAGAGCTGCTTCTCTCACCTCTATTCAGACTCTCACTTCTATAGAATAAAACAACAACAAAAAAGTGATGGAGTTGTCTTAATCCTGAGCAGCAAGCAGAGGTCCAACTTATATTTGAGTAGCTCTTAACAGGGATTCAAATAGCAAACATGTGCGGATATATGCTTTGTGGTAGTGTTTCTGTTTCTTAAATTGTAGCCATTCTGTGAGGTTCTCGTGAATTAGAAACATCAGGCTAATATTTCAGAAAGGTAAAAAGGCTTGTTTGAAAGTTTATTTTAATTATGTATGTGATCCCAACTTCAATTTCTAAATGATTCTTTTCAATCACTCGTGTATCTGGCGACCTTCATAATCCCAGTTTCTTTAAAATAATGGAAAGTACACTAAGAAGCAACTGCTTCAATTATTTTATAGCAATTTACTTAGTGTATACGTATTTGAGGAATGGAATTTAAGGCATTAAGATTTCAGTTACCTTAAGTGCCAAAGCCAAGTCCTCACCTGGACCCATGTTGGTCTTGGGAAAATTCCATTATATGCCCAGCAATTTCTCGCAGTTGTAAATTGGGGTACCGGTTATTTCGAAAATCTTCCAAAAGCCTGCTCCTGCCAGAGGGCATGACATCAGACATTCCATATCGCAAACGGGAGGAAGAAAAAAGGGTGCTGCTAGGGCTGAAGAGGCTGGAGGCACTGCTCGCACTGCGGTACTTGGCTTCCGCGCCTGGAGCAGCAGAGATGTATCTTCCACTGCCATTTGTGAGTCCTCCTGTTGGTTACAGAACAGGAGAACTCAAGATTCATTCTTAAGGAACTTTGTTCAAGAGTGGAAAAAGCATCCCACACGTGTAAGCCTACATCATCTCTGATTCCTTTTCAATTCTGTTGCTTTTGTATTAAGATTAAATTCTATTAGTGCCACGACTTCCATAAGGGCAATTCAGCAAGCTGAAAGAAAGATTAGCACAAACATTATCTGGGGAATGCTTTTAACCACTGATAGGATACTGCTAGCAAAAATGGAGGAACAGTTAGTGAAGCCATTAAAATTCCTGCCTTGTGAAACCAGAACCTGAGCACCGAGAATCAGAAAACACAAAATGCACGGAGACTTGAGTGGCTTTCCATTCTGTGCTCTGTGGAGATTCTTGCCCTTAGGGAATAATCCCCACTCTCCCATCTGAAACCCACCCCTTAAAAAAAATTGGGGTTTTCAGATTTGCCTGTCTTATAAAGAGAGCCACCAAAAAAAATCTTTGAAGAAATGATTCTGGTGCTGAAAAGAAGTCTAAAAATTATTAAGGCACCTTAGGCCAAGATTACACATCAGGGGTAGAAAAAAAGGACATATGCTTTGAAATAGAAGGTTTTCAAGTTCTTCATCAGGAATGGCAGCTCTTAACACCTTCTGTTGAGACACAGCCTGAAAAGATACAGTAGCAACAACTTTCATGCCACTGATATTGCTGCTGTGACTGATAACCAGGGACTAATAATTGTAAATTCCTAAACAAGTAAAACAAAGATAAGTCCAAAAGGCTTATCAAAATGTAAAGCAGCCCTGGCTGGTGTGGCTGTTGGTTGGGCATCACCCCATGCACCAAAATGTTGATTTGATTCCTGGTCAGGACACATGCTCGGGTTGCAGGCTCGATCCCTTGTAAGGGATGTGCAGGAGGCAGCTGATCAATGCTTCTCTGCCCCCCATCCTGGCTCCCTTCCTCTTTCCAAAAATCAATTTAAAAACTAATCTTCAAAACAACTATGTAAAGCAGAGTAATAAATTATATTGAGTACATATATTCCCAATATTGGCATAATTTTTACATAACATAAAAAGAATGTAAAGCCTTTTATAAAATGAATGTGAAGCCTTTTCTTTTGCCGCACCCCCCCCCCCTCCTTTTAAACAAAAAAGTAAAGTAGATAAGAAATACACATAAACCAAAAAGAGTATGTAGATGAATAACAATTCAGGATCCAAGAGAAAAGTCACTTAAGGTGAACTTCTTTCTTCATGAGTTTTAATGAATGTCTGATTTGGAGATTAATGGTAGCTACAAAAATATACCCAGCTTGGATTTCTCCACAGAATTCTAGGGCTCATCTTCAAACTTCTGAGTCTCAATGAAAGTGATGAGACCAACTGGAAAAGGCTCAAAGTGTTAAAATTTGTAAAACATTTGTATTGAGCATTTGTCCTAAGCCAAGCTCTATGATAAAGAAACACTTTAGGAAAATGTTTAGAAAGATTTTAAATTCCCATGTATATAACAGAGCATTAAGGCCCAAATGCTCCCCCAAAGACACAAACAATCATGGCCAGAATTGTCACAGGACTCTTAATTTCAGAGTCAGTGCCCTTGCAACTAGACAGGTCCATTTTCAGACTCAACTATATCAAGTTTGCTTATTCTAAAGGACACTGTTATTCTTGTCAAATTCCACAATATTTCTTAATCCAAATGGAAAACATTCCTTTAAGAAAAGAAAGAGAGGGGTTTATAAGAAAAGAGAACAGTAGCCATATGTGTGTTCTTTATTGTTTCAGAAGCAATACTTTCTTCCCTGACTTGAGATTGGGGGGAAATGGGCAGAGATGGCAATCAAGTAGGTCACAGGTACTGGGAGAGTGTGATAATAGCAAGTAAGATGCTTAAGGAGAAGAAAGTAGCATGAACACACAACATTTTGAAAATAATTTCAAGGTATTTTAAGAATCTGTCACCAACAAAAGCACTTAGGGAAAAGTAACCAATCAACAGAGAAAAGAACCGAATTCCTAAAAGGCCCGACACATATCCTTATAACAAGATCCTTTGTGACAAGATTGAATGACAGGAACCAATCCTGAACTCTGCCCTATTTCTACACCAGGGGTCCTCAAACTACGGCCCGCGGGCCACCGGAAACATTTATCCGGCCCGCCGGGTGTTTTTGCCGCAGCTGCCTGTTGCTTAGCAGCCGACTAGTTTTTTTTTTAAACTATAGTCCGTCCCTCCAACGGTCTGAGGGACAGTGAACTAGGCCCCTGTTTGAGGACCCCTGTTCTACACTGATATGAGCCAATAGAATACACTTAATGTTTACACTTAATGTTTCAACCACAATTACATTTTCTGTTACTGTGGCCAAAAAGCATACTGACTAATGCCTAAGACTGGATTCACTGACTGGAGTACATCACGTGTAAAGTCTACAGTAAAGTTTTATAAATTTGTTCTGAGGTTTTGATTTTGAGTTCTGGTCTCCTTGGATGCCAGGCTGCATACACAGAGCCACATACACACATAACATACGTACATACAGCTTTTCTGTTATTGTTAATCCTCATCCCAGGCTATTTTTCCATTGATTTTTAGAGAGAGTGGAAGGGAGGGGGAAAGACAGAGAAACATCGATGTAAGTGATTGGTTTGCCTCCCGCACGTGCCCAGACCAGGGCAAGGGAGACCAGGGCCGGGGACTGAGCCTGCAACCGAGGTATGTGCCCTTGACTGGAATCAAAACCTGGACCCTTTAGTGCGCAGGACGATGCTCTATCCACTGAGCCAAACCATCTAGGGCTACATACAACTTTTGTTACTGAGAAAGTAAGTAAACAAATCTAAAAAAGAAAAGAAATGTTCCCAGGTACTACATTATAATCAGCAAACTGACACAGTCACAGGCATATTCGCTTGAGCCGACTAATTTTTCTGTAAATATTCAACCAATGTAGGTTTTTGTTTAACATGTAGTTTCCTGACTGTTTATGTAAAGGTAACTGGAAAATAGTAGGCCATCAGTAAGTATCTCCTTTAGACGGGGAATATGCAGAAATGTGTTTTTTCAAGGGCACCAAGGATTACACATCTACATATTCTTGTAACCAAACTACTATACACCTGGAGGTGACCCCTAAAAGTGTTTGAATTTGCAATCGATTTTAAAATAAACATTTCATACAGGGCCTCCAAAGGAGCCTCTTAGTGATCTCATCAAGTTTTCCCAGTATTCTGACATTCCACAGGCATTAAGGGCTTAAATGCTTTGTTTAAATTACTACATGCAGGTTTCCAGTTCACATGTAAGAAGCTTGGAAGTCACCACTCCATCCTAACAGCAAGTATAAAGCTAAACAGACCGAAAAATCAGGAATTCTTCTTGGATCCTTAAAAGAAGGAAGAACAAGAGCAAACCACTGCCCCCAAGACTGGAAAGAGAGGCGAATACACGTCATACCACAGCTTACCAGAACAGGAACTTACACAAAACCACCACCAGAACCAGTACGGAATAGGAACACCTGCACTGCAACTGACGAATTGCTAGAGGCTCAGTGTGGACAACTCTGAGAGTTTTAACTCCAGGGGGGGCCCAGTTATATAGGGAATGGGGAGCACAAGTGCACAATAAGTATCAGAGAGAATTTTCCTCAGGCTTCTGGCAGACTGAAGGGAAAAGAAACAATTTTGAAATATGCCAGAGAACTAAACCTTAATTAACAAAGCCTGTCGTCTGGAGAAACTAGTAAACCAGAGCCTAACCTGCAGGGTTATGATCAGAGATTAACTGATCTGGGAAGGGAAACATGTAACTCCAGCCTACACAAACCATCCTGCCCCACGGGGGTAGGGGCGTGCCACTAAAAAACGCTTGTGTGCCCTGGCTGGTTTAGCTCAGTGGATAAAGTGTCAGCCTGTGGAGTGAAGGGTCCTGGGTTCAATTCCAGTCAAGGGCATATGCCTGGTTGTGGGCTCGATCCCCAGTAGGGGGCGTGCAGGAGGCAGCCAATCAATGACACTCATCATTGATGTTTCTATCTCTCCTCTCTGAATCAATAAAAAATATTTAAAAAAAAGAGAAACACTTGTGAAGTTGATAGTCCAGAGGCATATGCTCACTAAACGAATGAGATATGAATCATAGGACTTCCCTAACACCTCATCATCACAGTACTAAAGCCAATTTAAAGCCATTCCTTTTATCCAGTATAATAAGCCTGGCTATTAAAAAAAAAAGAAGAAGAAGAAGAAAAGAAAAGCAAGCATCATACCAAAAGGCAAAAAAAGCCCTGACCGGTTTGGCTCAGTGGATAGAGTGTCGGCCTGCAGACTGAAAGGTCCCAGGTTCAATTCCGGTCAAGGGCATGTACCTTGGTTGCGGGCACATCCCCAGTTCGGGGTGTGCAGGAGGCAGCTGATTGATGTTTCTCTCTCATCGATGTTTCTAACTCTCTATCCCTCTCCCTTCCTCTCTGTAAAAAAATCAATAAAATATATTTTTTTAAAAAAGGCAAAAAAACACAATTTGAAGATAAAGAATCATCAGAAATATGCATGGCCAGGATATTGGAGTTACCAAACCTGGAATTTAAAACAACTATAATTAATATACTAAAGACTCTAATAGATAAAGTAGACGGTATGCATAGAACAAGTAGGCAAAGTCAGCAGAAAAAGGGATTAAGAAAGAATCAAAAAGAAGTGCTAGAAGATAAAAAACAAAATGAAGAATGCCTTTGATGGGTTTATCATCAGACAGGACACAGATAAGGAAAGAGTTGGAGGTTATATCAATAAAATCCTCAAAAACCAAAAAAGAAAGAGAGCATGAGGGATATTGGCCTATAATTCTCTTTCACTGTGTTGTCTCTATCTGGTTTTGGTATTAGGGTGATGCTGGCTTCATAGAATGAGCTGGGAAGTGTTCCTTCTTCTTGAATTTTCTGGAATAGTCTGAGGAGGATATGTTTTAGTTCTTCCTTGAATGTTTGGTAAAACTCCCCTGTGAAGCCGTCTGTCTGGCCCCGGGCTTTTGTTTGCTGGGAGCTTTTTGATGACTGCTTCAATTTCTTCCAACATTTACAAGGAACTCATGAAACTTAATAATAGGAAAATAAACAATCCAACCAACAAATGGGCAACGGACCTAGATAGACACTTTTTGAAAGAGGACATACAGAGGGCCAAAAGACATATAAAAACATGCTCAAAGTCACTAATTATAAGAGAGATGCAAATCAAAACGACTATCACCTCACACCTGTCAGAAGGGCTATCATCAACAAATCAACAAACAAGTGTTGGAGAGGATGCTGAGAAAAAGGAACCCTTCTGCACTGCTGGTGGGAATGCAGACTGGTGCAGCCACTGTGGAGAACAGTATGGAGCTTCCTCAAAAAACTAAAAATGGAACTCCCATTTGACCCAGTGATCCCACTTCTAGGAATATATCCCAAGAAGCCAGAAAGGATATATGCACCCCTATATTCATAGCAGCACAATTCACCATAGCTAAGATTTGGAAACAGCCTAAGTGCCCATCAGTAGATGAGTGGATTAAAAAACTGTGGTACATCTACACAATGGAATACTACACTGCAGTAAAAAAGAAGGAACTCTTGCCTTTTGCAACAGCTTGGATGGAACTGGAGAGCACTACGCTAAGCGAAATAAGCCAGTCAGAGAAAGATAAATACCACATGATCTCACTCATTTGTGGACTATAGAGAACAACACAGACTGATGAACAGGGACAGATCCAAAGACAGAGAAACAGCAATCAGACTATTAATCCCCAGAGGGAAAGTAGGGGAGGGTGGGGGTAAAGGGAAGAGATCAACCAAAGGACTTGTATGCATGCATATAAGCCAAACCAATGGACATGGACAACAGGGGGATGAGAGCATGAGTGGGGGGTGGGAGGGAGAGGATGGGTGTTAATGGGGGGGAATGAGGACACATTTGTAATTCATTAACTAATAAAGAATTTAAAGATTAAAAAAAAACACTAAAAAAAAATTAAGAAGTACAGAATATCCACAGACTGTGAGACAACTACAAAAGTTAGAACATACATTATGGGAATATCAGAAAGACAAGAAAGGAAAAAGGAACAGAAGTATCTAAAACAATAACAACTAAGAATCTCTCCAAATTAATGTCAAATACTAAACCACAGATCCAGGAAGCTCAGGGAACACTGAGCAGCATAAATGCCAGAAAAACTACAGCTAGGCTTATCATCTTCAAAATATAGAAAAGACAAAAAAAAATCCTGAAAGAAGGCAGAGAGGAGGAAAACATGACAATAAATTACATCTCACTTCTCCTCAGGAAAAAAAATGCAAGCAAGAACAGAGAGGAGAGCCCTGGCCGCCCCTGATACAGGAAGGTTGTAATTTTGATTCCTGGTCAGGGCACATACAAGAATCAGCCAATGAATGCATAAATAAGTAGAACAACAAATCAATGTCTGTCTCTCACAAAATCAATAATAAAAAATAAAGTGTTGATAGTGAAAAATACTACCAATCTAGATTTCTGTATCCTGCAAAATTATCCTTCAAAGGTGAAGAAATGCTTTTTCAGACAAACAGATATTGAAGAAATGTGTTGACACTAGGTGTGCCTTACAAAAAATGCCAAAAGAAGTTTTTTAAAGAGAAGGAAAATAATACAGGTCAGAAACTACAATCTATATATATATAAAAAAAAGAAGAGCATCAATGAAACTTAATGACATAAAAATAAAAACTTTAATTTATTCTGAATTGATCTAAAAGTTTGTTCAAAATAATATTGACAATGTGTTCAATTATGTATGCTATGTTTATATCACATTTATGTGCTTATCTATGTAAAATGAATGACAACAATGGATGGAGGAACTAGGGTTGGTTTCATATTATAAGATATTTGCACTACTTGTGAAGTGGTTTAGTCTTATTTGAAAGTGAACCTGGATTAGTTGTGAATGTATAACACAAACTCTAGGGCAACCACTAAAAAAAAGGTTTAAGCCCTGGCCGGGTAGCTCATTTTGTTGGAGTGGCATCCCAATGTGCCAAAGTTGCAGGTTAAATCCCTAGTAGTCAGGACACATACAGGAAGCAACTAATGGATGCACAAATGAGTGAAACAATAAATCAATGTTTCTGTTTCTCTCCTCTCCACGATTCCTCTCTCCCTAAAAATCAGTCAATAAATAAGAAATGTTTAAGTTTTTAAAAATAAAGTATAACTAATATGTTAAGAAAGAAAATAGAATCATATAAAAGCTTAAGTCAAACCACAAAAGACAGAAAAAGTGTGAAAGACAAACATAGGGACAAAAAACAAAAACCAACAAATAGAAAACAGTAACAAATATGGTAGACATTAATCCAACTATACCAATTATTTTAATGTCAATGGTATAAATGCACCAACTGAAAAGTAGATTAATGTTATCACAAAACACATTCCACCTATATGTTGTCTACAAGAAACCCACCTTCAAAATACACATATAGATTTAAAGTAAATGATTATTAATAAAGACAGAAAAAAAAAACACAACAAAATCCAAAACACATTCATGAAAAAACTCTTAAACAGAATGGAACTGAGCCTAGTTAAAGGCATCTATGAAAAAACCACAATGATCATACTTAAAAGCAAAAGAGGAACACTTTGTCCCCAAGATTAGGAACAAGGCAAGTATGTGTGTTCTCATCTACTCTATTTAACACAGTACTGAGGTTCCAGCTAGTGAAATCAGGCAAGAAAAAGAAATAAAAGGCATCAAGATTGAAAATCTGTCTTTATTCACAGGTGACATGAACCTATATATAGAAAATCCTCAGAAAACCACCCAAAACTATTAGAATAAATAAGTACAGCAAATTTGTTGAATACAAGATCAATATACAAAAATCAATTGTATTTCTATTAACAAGCAGAAAAAAAATCTAAAAATAAAACTAGAATACAATTCCACTCATGATAGCAAAAAAATAAGATATGTAGGAACGAATTTAACAAAAAGGCTTGTTAGACCTGTATACCAAACATTTCAAAACTTTGCTGGGAAAAATGTCGTATGCAAAACGATGAACCATCACCTCACATAATGTAACTCAAAATGGATCATATACTTGTTTATAAGAACTAAAATACTAAAACTTTTAGAACAAAGCATATTAAGAAAATCTTTAAGAAATTGAGCTGGCCAAAGATTTCTATACCAGAAAGCATGATAAACTGGCCCTCATCAAAATTAAATTATTACACTTCCAAAGACACCATTTAAAAAATGAAAAGACAAGCAAAAGACCAAAAGACTTAATATGCAAAACATATACCTGGTGAAGAACTTGTATCCAGAATATATAAAGAACTCTTACAACTCAATAATAAGACAAACAACCTGAATCAAAAAATGGGCAAAAAATATGAGCAGACATTTCACCAAAGATACATGAATTGTTAATAAGCACATGAAAAGAGACTCAGCATTATTAGTCATTAGGGCAGTGATGGCGAACCTTTTGAGCTCAGTGTGTCAGCATTTTGAAAAACCCTATCTTAACTCTGGTGCCGTGTCACATATAGAAATTTTTTGATATTTGCAACCATAATAAAACAAAGATTTATATTTCTGATATTTATTTTATATATTTAAATGCCATTTAACAAAGAAAAATCAACCAAAAAAATGAGTTCACGTGTCACCTCTGACACGTGTGTCATAGGTTCGCCATCACTGCATTAGGGAAATGGAAATTAAAACTACAATGATATACCATTTCATAATCACTAGAACAGCTATATTAAATAAGACAAATAAGAACAAATGTTGGTGACGGTGCAGAGAAAATGAAATCCTCACACATTGGTGGTGGGAATGTAAACTGGTACACTAACTTGGAAAACAGGTCGGCAGTTTCTTTAAAAGTTTAACTTAAAAAAACAACATACGTATCAGCAATCCTACTCCCAGAGAAATGAAAGCAAGCGTTCACTCACAGAAAGACTTGCATACAAATGTTCATAGCACCATAAACTATTCTTTATTGATTTTAGAGAGGAAGGGAGAGGGAGAGAAAGATAGAAACACCAATGATGAGAATCACTGATCGGCTACTTCCTGCATACCCCCCCCCCTCCCCCAATGGGGATTGAGCCCACAACCCAGGCATGTGTCCTGACCGGGAACCATGCCGGTTGGGCATAGCAGCATAATTTATAATAACCAAAAACCATAACCAACAAACATCCTTCAATTGTGAGTGGTTAGACAAAATGTGGTATAGCATAAAACTGAAGATGAGTCAGCAACAAAATGTAACAAACTACTGATACACATTATATCAAGCATGAAATCTCAAAAACATGAGAAGGTACAGAAGCCAAACAAACGCGATCACATATTGTATGCTTCTATTTCTATGAAATGTCCAGAAAAGGCAAATTTAAAAACAGAACTAGCAGGGTATGAACAGGGATTAACTGTAAAATGCCATGAGAAATCTTACTGAGGTGATGAAGATAGTCTAAAACCAGTAATGATGGTTGCATAATTCAGAAAGTTACTAAAATCACTGAATTATACAGTTGAAATGAGTGAACGTTATGACATAATTTTATGGTGAGATAAATCATTAAGTTGTTTTAAAAAGTATGGTCTTTCTGTAATGGGTAATGGGAAAAGTAGTATTAAAGAGTCTTAAATAGGCAGTCAACAAGTGATTGCTTAATCAATAATGAGAGAAAAATAAGCAAGGCACTGATTTTTCTGAGTATCCTAGCTTATGTCTGACCACTGGGAAGAAGTGTGAAAATGGTATCACAGATAATAGATCCACACTGGGAGAACAGACATATAGGCTGAAATGTGCATTCAAACATTTACTAGCTGTGTGGTTTTATGAAAGTCATGAAACTATGCTGAGTTTAAGTTTCCCTCTATAGAACAGTCTTTTGAGTATTTAATATACTGAATGAATACAATGAGTAAATGTTTAGGATAGTTGTTAGTGATTGAAGAATTGATGGCTGGTGGCAGCAGTGATGTAGTATTAATAGTAGAAGCTATATTGAGGTGTGGACCAATATACATATGGTAAAGAAATGCTGTTTCTTACACCAAGATGTCTTTAGGGTCTTTGTATAGGTACTGCTATAAACCAAGTACCACACCTCATATAGTAAGACTAAAGCATACAAGAACCCTTTTCTAAAGGAGACCGAGTTAAGGCAAAGCTCTAGCCAATCAAGATGTTAAGTTCCTCAAGAACGATGTGTATGATTTTGTAGTATATGCAGCAATTCAAGTCCAATGCAAATACATACAACCAAATTGCTTAAACAAGGTACACTTTTTAAAGGAGATGATATGTTAAAAATAAATCTAGGCAGAAAGCAAGATTCATTAAGAAATAACTCGCCTAATAATTATTTCCTACTTCACAAGAGGAACATGAATTAAGAATAAGGCAGTATTTCATTAAACTGCTAATATATTGGAAAGAGAAAAGGCACCATGCATGCAAGTATTATTTCCAGCTCCATTTTCAAACACTCAAGAGCCACAGCATTTAGTTCAGGGGTTGACAAGCTTCAGCCCACAGGACAAATCTGGCCTGCTACCTATTTTGGTAAATAAAGTTTTATTTTCAACAGCAGAGTTGAATATTCACTACAGAGACCATCTGACCTCACAGATTTAGTTCGTTTAGTACTCAATAAGAGCCGACACAGTTTAAATGTTTAAACCAAGAAATTAAAAGGTAAGATTACTGCATCTGATAATGCACTGGTTTAAAATATATCCTGGGACATCATGTGATAGGATATACAATGATAATTGCTGCTTTGAAATCAAAAGGTTTGATACTAACTCTGTTCGGATATGAGACCTAGGCATGATATTTAGGTCAGTTTCCCGACTTCTGTATCATAGGCATAATACCTTCCAGAGTTACATGTACAGCAGCTAAAACCATTAGTAGTGTCAGGTAATAACTACTCAATAAATGTTAGTTCCTTCCGTCTACACACTAAAATGGCACTTTCATCTATCCCTTATAATTTTGCATTAATCCTGAGTCTTTAAAGCCAGGCATTCTGTCACTAGAAAACACTGTTATACAATAAACCCATATCCCTTAGCTATTATCCAATATGGATTTAGCAATCTGAAATGTCCCTACAACTTTCCTAATATAACCTGAGACAATGAGTTCTATAACTACATAGTTCTTAACTTATAAAATTTTAGCGCGCGCGCGCACACACACACACACACACACACACACACACAAGTGTGCACGCACAAATGTATATGTACTTATTTGGATAGATAATGTTGCCTCAAAACTCATCTCTCAAACTCAGAAATAGCATTAATTCTAGAATAATAACTATTATCCCCTTCTTCAAGTCTTTTATATTTTTATAAATAATTTCCAAGTATTTGTCTTTCCAAATGAAAGCATACTATTCGTTTATAGCCTATCCTCATTTCTGAGTCCATAAAGCCATTTTAACTAGGAAGATTAAAAATGGCTTTATGGACTCAGAAATGAGTCCATAAAGCCATTTTTAATCTTCCTAGTTAAAAAGTGAAAAAAGCCCTGCTAGTGTGGCTTAGTGGTTGAGTGTTGACCCATGAGCCAGGAGACCACGGTTCAATTCCTGGTCAGGGCACATGCCCAGGTTGTGAGCTCGCCTGCAGGAAGCAGCCGACTGGTGATTCTTTCTCATCATTGATATTTCTGTCCTCTCCCTTTCCCTTCCTCTCTCTGAAATCAGTAAGAACATAGTTTTAAAAAAAAAAAGTCCATGTAAACTGGATGAGTTGTGTGTTTTTTTAATTTTATTTTAAACTAGAGGCCCGGTGCATGAAATTCGTGCACTATGGAAGAGGCAGGGAGAGGAGGGTGTGTGTGTATACCCTCAGCCTGGCCTGTGCCCTCTCACAGTCCGGGATCAGGCCTAAGCCAGCAGTCAGAACATCCCTCTCACAGTTCTGGGCTCTGGCAATCTAGGACCCCTCACTCCTTACCGCTGCAGGCGGGAGAGGCTCCCACCACTACCACTGTGCTCACCAGCTGTGAGCCCAGCTTCTGGCTGAGCAGTGCTCCCCCTTTGGGAGCACACTGACCACCAGGGGGCAGTTCCTGCATTGAGCATCTGCCCCTGGTGGTCAGTGCGTGCCAAGCAACTGGTCATTCTGCCACTCAGTAGATTTGCATATTTGGGTTTTATTATATAGGAGGATAGGGACAGTCCATATTTAGGCATATCTTCACAGAATAACAATTAACAGAACCCCCAATTCAGTGTCAAAAGTGTCCTGGGCTGCATGGTAAATTATGTGGTTACTCCAAGTCTATGCCTGAACTTTCCTCATCTAAGAAATAAATCGGTACTTCAAAATCCAAACCTGACAAGTAACTGGGAGAAGGGAGTAGTAAACCATTTCGTATCTCTTCAAAGACTTAGAAATTTGTCCTCTAACGTGATAATAAAAGTGCCTCTACATTCTTACAGCTTGCTGATTAAGGAGCCTCTTTATCCTCCTCATTTTCTAGGATCTACATAGTAACATTTAAAAATCCCATACATTTAACCACCAAAACATAGAATTGGGAAATATAGATCTATACTCATTAGCATGCTATATAGTTTAAGAAAATATATACAAATATATTGGCAGACCTAGCCAGTTTGGCTCAGTGGGTAGAGCATTGGCCTGGGGACCGAAGGGTCCTGGGTTCGATTCCGGTCAAGGGCACATGCCCAAGTTGTGGACTTGATCCCCAGTAGGGGGCGTGCAGGAAGCAGCCGATCAATTATTCTCATCATTGATGTTTCTATCTCTCTCTCTCCCTCTCCCCCTTCCTCTCTGAAATCAATAAAAAAGAAAATGCCTTAAAAAAAAAAAAAGAATCTGGCAAACTTTTTAAAATAAAATGCTGTATGTGCAAAAGATATTAAATGTATACATGGGGGAGGGGGAAGTCTGAAAAATAAGGCAAAATAATAATCATGGTGATATTTAAGTGGTAATACTAGGTGAATACATTCTTCTTCTGTTTTCCAGTTTTACTTAAAATGAATCTGGACTGTGTTTATAATGAAAGATTCTCACATGCAGCCAGAGAACACAATGTTTGTACTAAAGTGAAAATATAGGGGCTACACCCAAACTTTAATATATCCATAACTGCTATGCCATCTAGGTACAGCCTAAATAACATGAGGTACTCAAGGAAGGCACAGAACACCCAGGACATTTCCAGAATAAAGGGATTGTGCTTTGCTTATGCAAAGTATTTCTAATGGCATCGGTGGCAAGAGATTTCTCGAGTTTAAGGTGGTGTTAGAGTAATGGTTCTTACCCAGGTTTAAGCTTGAAGAGGATCCATGTGAAGAGAGGGAAGGAGGTGGTGTCTGTGAATGTCCTGGTCCCTGACTAGGGAGAGGCATGCCCACGGGTCCAGGAGAGGAGGAAAAGCTAAGGCCGTTATAAAAACTGTGTCCAATGGGGGTCAAGCTGCTCGATGTCCTCTTATAAAGGTCACTGCTGCCAGTCAGGGAGTCACGGCGGGAGCCACTGCCAGTGTTGGAGTTTGCAACTAAAATGGAATTAAAACAATGCAGATAAGAACAGGCCTGTTCCTTGAAGAACAAGCCCAGTGACCTGTTCCTAACACTTTGATCCAGACTCCCTACCACCGCAAATTTGTCAGCAGAGACAGCCTAACTGTTCATGTGGCAGTTCTGTGGGCAGGTAAGGTAATAAAGAGGACATGGCTCAGTTTAACATGAAACTTTTGTTCAAACCATCACACATATGCTAAATTTACCTTCCTTTTGTGTCATAAATTATGGGGTGGGGTGGGTTAAAAAGCTGACAGACGGCCACATAAGCTATGGAAAAGGTGAAAGAAAATGGGCTAAAAAGAATGCCTTTCATCAACCCAAAGGTTCTAGTAGGAAAAATGGAGTACAGAAAACATATTTGTAAATGGGACATTGCCCCATACACCAGATTTATATATGAAAGCCTGTTTTCTCCATGGGTTCATTCAATCAAGAGTTATTACTAGACTCCAATTCCAATTTAAGATACCTTCTTGCAAATGTGCCCTTCTGTGTCCACATCACATTGTTTTACAAACACTGTATTATCCCACTGTTTACCTTACTACTTTCCTGATTTTTCTTCTCCCATAAAGCATTAAAAATATACTGATCTAATTTCCTTCCACTTTTCCATTCTTCTCAAAAGACTGCAGAAAACTCATTACTCCTTAAGGTTTGCAGATTGTACAGTCCACTACTCTGTGATCTTTGGTAAGTCGTCCCGCCTGTTTTTAACATCCACATTTCTATGCTTCCCTCCACGCTCTCCCCAGTGCCAGTAAAAATCTCCCCTGCTTTCCTAATTCCTATAACAAATCGTTTATGAAATATAAGTAGCAACACAAGCATAAACCTGAAATAGGCCCCAAATGTAAATCTTGATTTTAATAGTACATCATCTCAAAGATATGTGGGATGGCTGGAATCCCACGGGGCTCAGTCCAGGTCTGCCTGTGGAATCTGTCCAGGTTTCCATGCATCGTCAGTGTTCCATAAAGATTGTAAAAGTAATTATAAGTTTTAAAGCACATCAGTCTGATTTCTACCTGCTGTTCCAAACCCTCCAAGGGCTGATCCCAGGGTGGCGCCGAGAGAATTGCTACTTCCAAATCCCAAGGATGTGTTGGCAGGCTGGGCAGAGCCCTGGGAGAAGAGGGAGGTGCTCTGGGAATTGCTGCTCAGAGAGTTGTTGCCATAGAAAGAGCTGGATGCCAGGCTGTTATTGGGCTGCTGCTGGGGCTGGGGCTGAGGCTGTTGGGTTCCTAAAGGGCGAAATGGTCCATTTGTTGTTCCAGCAAGACCACCGGCTGCTCCATTTGCTGAAGCTGCGGCCGCTGCAACAGCTATAAAGAAGAAAGCAAATCATATAGCTATAAAAGGGATTGGCCACATTTCCAAATTACATTGTTATCCTTTTTTGAAAATCTTTTAATTCTACTGTATTCAAAGTAGACACAAACCTTATAAAAAGCTATACAGATCTTTGATCCCTTCATTTGAAACTCTTATTTTCTATTTCTACTTTCAAAATAGCACCGTTGCAAGTTCAGTATGTTGTGGCTTTAAAGAGTCTAGTTTAAAATAGGTACAATGTCAAATATATCCATTTTAAATATATCTACTTCCCAAAAGTTCATTTCACAAATATCTATGGTAAAAACATTTTTCTAGCCCTAGCCTGTTTGGCTCAGTGGATAGTGTCAGCCTGCGGACTAAAGGGTCCCGGGTTCGATTACAGTCAAGGGTACGTAACTCAGTTGAAGGCTCCCAGCTCTGGTCGGGGGCATGTGGGAAGCAACCAATCGATGTGTCTCTCTCACATCAATGTTTCTCTGTGTCTCTCCCTCTCCCTTCCATTCTCTCTAAAAGTAATGGAAAAAATATCCTCAGGTAAGGATTTAAAACAACAACAAAAAACAACACCTGTATTTCTAGAACTAATGTCATCCATATGCTAAAGTCCCTCAAATTCGTAAGACATTTAAGCATGTTGCTTCTCTTCTAGATTTTCCCACTATTATTCCTAATTAAGTATATATATCTTAAAATAAAAACTTATTCCCCTCCCCCACCAAAACCTATTGTTGTCATGTCTCTCTACTCATCTCCCGCCTTCTCCATCCTTGCCCCCGGTTTTTGTTGTGTTTTTTTTTTTTTTTTTGGGGGGGGGGGGGGAGACACGAAAAATCTACATTATTTGAAGATAATGACATGGATTTCTGTGAAATTAGCCTTGGACTTCTGCCAATAGTGCCATTTTATATGACTAATCTAACTTCCTATGTTTGCAGTGAAATGAGTCCTTGCTCTTCACTAACTGGTACATGCCACAAAATCAGAATCTATCGATGCCATTTTTTGCTTCTGATTCTCTTTCAAATATCACAGGGTAGAAATGCTATATTGAGAACTGTCAAATAAAGTGTATTTCAACATATTTTAAGAATGTCATTCATCACCCTTTTACCCTGGATGTAAGCTCACCTGCTTGTGCAGCTGAGGAACTAATGATGACTGGGGCAGGAGCTACAAGTCGTACAGGAGCTCCAAGACCATTTCTCGCTCCTGCATTCACCACAAGGGCACCGGTTTGGTCATAGTAAGCAGCAGGAGCCAAGACCGGATAACCTAGGAATAGAAAGGCAACATACTGTAAGTACATATAAAACTAACAATGTCTCCTGGGCACCAGCATATGGTAAACAGTCACAAACTCAGCTCTGGGGACAGACAGACTTAGGTGTATAGGCTGGCATCAACACTTAGATAGTTATATGACCGTAAATCTCGGGCTATCCATTTCCTCATTTGTAAAATGAGGATAATACCTGTCTTTATAAAGTTCTTGTGAAGATTAAGCTAAAGATGAATGTGAAAGATCCAGCATACTATCTAGCACAATAAGAGGAGCATTATTTTTCATCCACTAGGTGCTAGAAAGAGAATTTGGAACAACAGAGAATATCTACACTCTTCAAAGTGCTAGCCAAGATTATCACCAACCAGCATTCACTGACAATTTTTTAATGTTTTCCTGACTACACAAATAACAGAGGGAACAAATGATTACAACAATCACAGTATTTCTATACCACTTAATAATCTAAGCACAAATATGCTGCAAGTTAGCAGGAAAAACCTAGATAGGCTTCAATTAATAGGATCTTTTAATGCCTAATGAGATAGAATCTCCAAATCCTATTAAGGTATATAAGAAATTATAGGTGATTTCTTAATACATAAATGCTTAGTAACTAACAAAACAAATAATACAAGTTAAATTTACTCACTAAATCATAAATGAAATAGTTTAATTTGGCTACACTCCATGCTCAGTAAGGATCCATAAAATTATGCTGAGATTTCGTAAGAACCTGTTTCAAAGGAAGAACCTCAAACTACATCCAATCCATGCAAAGAATAGGACCAGGTGACAGTGAGCTACATATATTCAATATATATATAGATATCAACCATGGGTAGGCAGCTACAAATCATCTTTGTACTGGTTCAGAAGAAATCCTAAACACAATCAAGAAATATCATGAATTTCTTCCTAATAATGCTGTTCAAAAACATCATCATAACCCTAGCCAGTGTTGCTCAGTGGATAGAGTGTCAGCCATGGACTGAAGGGTCCCTAGTTCGATTCTGATCAAGGAATTCTGGGTGGCAGGCTCGGTCCCCAGTGGGAGGCATGAAACAAGCAGCCGATCAATGATGCTTTCTCATCACTGATGTTTCTATCTCTCTGCCCCTCTCCCTTCCTCTCTGAAATCAATAAAAACATATTTTGAAAAAACAAATCATCATCATAACGACTACAGGCTTGGAGTAATGTTAAAGTGGCCAGGGCACTCCTTCTAAACCTAATCCTGAAAGGGGAAATAGATCAACACCAATGAAAACAACATAATCTAAGCAATATGTGGAGATGTGCATATGTCCATCAACTGACATTAAGACTGGCTCAGAACAATTAGGTGCTCTCATCAACGAACTGTGGTCTAAGTGAGGGCAAGTATATGTCATCCTTGCCAGTCACCAAATCATGACAAACCTAAGCAAGCTAAAAGCACTGCTTATTCTCTGAATCTCTCCCAACAAGCAGACTTTATTTTTCCTCAAAGTATTAGGAACAAAATGCAGCCTCACCTGGCATGCCTGCAGCCAGTCCTTGTCCAAAAGCAAGGGCAGAATTCACTGCTGCAGCTGCCACTAGTGGATCTGTTTGCTGTCCCTGTTGATTCTGATTTGGAGTCAAAGGACGCTGGCTGGCTCCTCCACGGAGAACCTGAGAGAGAGAAAGAAATCAACCACTTTTTTCTCATTCGATATGTCTAAGACCCACTACATGCTTAAGTTGGCTACACTTTTTTTTTTTAAATTAAATTTCTTGGGATGATATCCTATATAATAAAAGGCTAAGATGCAAATGGTCCTCTCTATCCGGAGTTCGACCAGGGGGCGGGGCCAGCTAGCCAACCACCACCCCACCCCACCCCACCCCACCCCGGCGATTTGGGCGAGCTGGCCAGACCCCACCCGTGCCTGAATTCATGTACCAGGCCTCTAGTTGGTTAATAAAGTTATATAGTTTCAAGTGTTTAATTCTATGATATATCATTTGTAATGCCCACCGCCCAAAGTGACCATGTATTTGAACCCCTTTACCCTTTACTATGCCCTCTCCGGTTCTCTCTGGTAACTACCATACTGTTGTCTGTGATGGGTCTAAGAACTGATAGTTATAAAAACATTTTTCCTATATTGGTATTACATCGCATGGCTGTTAGCATAAAAAGTCAGTTAACATTTCATATGGTGAAATTCATTCTACTTAAATTTAACCCACTGTATGCCATAAGCATCTGTAGGTGCAAGTGGCGGACCTTCCCTACACGACATACACGTCTCTAAAAACAAAAAAATGTTTTCCCTAAGTGGCAGCCCTGACCAACTTTCAAATCATTTTTTGTGAGAATTTTCAACTGAAAATATTCAAGAACACCTGAATTATCATATATTTATCTTTATAATACTCACTGCAAATTGGTTTTTTAAATTAAATTCAAAATATCATGGCGTTTTGGATGCGTGGCAGTTAACTGGTTAAACATATTTATTATCTTTACAAAGCAGCCAAAACCTATAAAGTGATGATTCAATAATTAATCAAATACTTGTAATGCCTACTACTTGGCCTATACCAAGAATAAAGCAAAGAATAAAACAAACAAAACCTCTGCCCTCTTGGAGCTTTTATTCTGTGAATGAAATAAACAGTAACTCTATAATAAAGTGTCACTAGCTGACAAAAAGTGAGTGAAGAGGAAAAGAATATGATGTAGTGGGTGAGAGGATTTATATAAACATGAACAAATTAAGTTAAAACATCCAAATGAGTTCACCAGGTTTAAGAGGCTTCTGACCTGATCATTTCTATTTTTCCTCTCATAAATTCCACAAACATACAACAATCTAAATGGAGATGAACATTAGTCAAGAACACTGTCCTTTCGGTGCAGAATACCAGTTCTGCCACTGTAATAAAGGATCTACTTTTTTATATTTTTTATTTTTAAATTTAAAATCTTTATTGTTTAAAGTATTACAGATGTCTCCTTTTTCCCCCATTGACCTCTCCCCGGCTGCTCCCACCCCCCAGCAAATGCCCTCACCTACTGTCTGCGTCCATTGATTATGCTTATATGCATACATACAAGTCCTTTGGTTGATCTCTTACCTCCCCCTCCCCCAGCTCGAGTCCCACCCTGGATCTACTTTTTTATTAATGACACATAGGTGTCAAGATGCTGGTAACCATTTTTACTCTGAATAACTCTGAAGAATCTATTCCTCTAAATTTATAAACTATAGCAGGTAAAAATGCAAAACCCACAGATCAAAGCTAAAATTACCAAGTTTAAAAACAATACATTTTGCAATGTTTTCAAATGCAAAGTTCTTATCAGATCACTTTCACTATCACTCTGCTGTTTTTAACAGTTAGACATGTGGTCAAGAGCCTGGGTACAGATTATTCTTGGTACCATTTGGTAAAATATTTAAGAGAAACACCACTAGCAATCAATTAAATATTTATTAAATAACCATAAGGTGAACAATATTGTCCATACTGAAAAGAAGACATTTCAATTACCCTAAGTCTATTATTTCCTTATCTGTAAAAATAGTGAGTAATAGCTTATCTAACAGATTTGTTGAAAGTATGAGTTAATGTACTACCCAGGAGCTAATCAGTAACCAACAGCTAATTATTATCAAAATATTAGGCAATTTATTTCTGCTGTGACCTAAAGAAACTACCCAACTTTATAGGAGAAGGAATACTTCAATTTACATATGTAGAAAAGATTGCATAGGCAAGTGTTTGGGCAAGACTTACAAGATACCTAACCATTAACCCCGAAGAGCTTCACTCTAGAAAAAGTAAGCAGCATGCACAGAGATATGGTAAATAGTTACAGTTCAAAACTACTAGAGAACTAATTAAACATCATGCAAGCATCATTTTCGTTGGGCATGATAAACATGGCTTATGTTTGGTTAGGAGTTGTATGAAATGTCAGGGGACAGGTAAATGGACATGGTGCCTGAAAAACAGAGGTAGTCCTGACTATTGAATCCTGTATCAATGAGAGCAACATGTTTCCTTTTGGTACACTCTTTAGAAATCTATGTAGTACCTTGATGAAAAAACATAGTTCTTAAGTCAGCTGCCAATATTCATGTATTTTATCAATTGGCGTCAAATCTGGGTTTTAAGGAAACAAATATATAAAATTTAACAAGTAACATTTTAACATCTAATAAAATCATTAAAAATGTCTGAAAATCTATTTATAAAACACTATCCAAGGAGTTAAGCTTACTACCTATCTTCAGAGAAGTTAGGCAATCTGCCCTACGTACAACCAGTTAGTGGTAGAACAAAGACCAGATTGCAGGTTATACGTAACTCCAAATATCACAATATGGTCAAAAACAGCAAAAATTGTGAAATAACAGACTTCTGTAATCTTAGAAACTTCATATTTGTGTGATTCTAGGCACACGAATTCTATTTCTTCAATCTTATGATGGGAAGTCATATAATCTATGGAAAAAAGTAGAGCGCTTAGCTTTAAAAAGAAAGCTTTCAATAGGAAGAACTTATTACTACTATCTTTGTTGTTCACTTATTAGAGCTCAATTTAAAACATGGTAATTACTTCAGTCTTTCAAATCTATAAGTATTTGGCAGCCATTTAAACATAAAGAGCATCTCATAAACAAATACAGGCTACCTACAAAGAGGAGCTATTAACAAACTCATTAATAGGGATCACCCATTCTGTCAACAAATTCCCTAACATAGTTGGTACTAGAATTGTATCTATTGCAAAGAAAATCATGCATTAGCTTCCCCAAAATGATCATACTATAAAAATACTGGACCAAGATAAACTAACTAGAATTTCAAAACACACGTTCTTCCTATAATTTTGTGGAATCTAAGAAAATAAACATGCTATCTTAGTGAGACTAATAAAAAGCAGATGATTCTTATTATATCATATAAACACATATGAACATGATATGTCTCAAAAGACAGCTTTAATTAGATAATGAATATGAAAAACCTAATGCTCATTGTATTGCTTGAAAAAAAATTCTACTTCTGGGAATTTAGTCCATTGAAATAATGCAAGGGACTTATGACAAGGATATTTATCAGTCTTATTTTTTTAATAAGTTTGTACTGATTTTAGAGAAGAGGGGAAAAAGAGGGAGAGGGATGAACATCAATGAGAGAGAACCATGGGTCTGCTGCTGCCCGCACACCCCCTATTGGGAATCGAGCCTGCAACCCCAGCCATGTGCCTTGACGGGTAAGCAAACAACAATCTTCCAGTGCAGGGGATGATGCCCAACCAACTGAGCCACACTGGCCAGGGCTATCAGTCTTATTTATAACACAAAAATATTGCTAAGTTAAATATCAAATAATGGACTTGTCAAAATAAAGTATGGGATATTCTTTGATAGATTTAAATATAGCTAGTAAATGTTATTAAAATGAACATTAAATAACATGGAAAACTGTAAAAGCAGTAGGCAAAACCACATGAACAGAATAATCCCAATTTTAAAAATTCATTTAACAATGCTAAAATGAGATACCAACCATTAATACATTTATATTGGTTTCTTCTCACATTGTGTGTGTGTGTGTGTGTGTGTGTGTGTGTGTTTAGTTTTGCAATTCACCACAATATTCAGCAATAGGTGTTATTTAGCAAGCAGGAGAAAATGATCTATTTAAAATAAAAAAGATATACTCAGTTTTGCATTTAATTATCCTTTCCCAACTCAACTTAAAAGTTCTTATTACTGTAAGTTAAAACAGACATAAGAGGTTTAAGATTTATATCCAACCCAATAGATGTTATAAATAAGCAGTCTAAAGAACCAGTCCCTCCCCTTCAATGGCAAGCGACTTGTAACAGAGCCAGAAGTGATCTGAGAATGTTGCTCAGCAGTTAACTACAGTACGGCAGAAAGAAAATTTACTGTTAGTATGATACTCACTTTGCCACTAGATAACCATGTACTCTTAACTGGACCATTCTCTAAGCAGCATTCTCATATGTAAATTGTCTGCTATCATTATTTCAACTATTTACATTAACCAAGAACCTAATTCATAAATGGCATTCAGTAAGCACAGCTAAGTCTAAGCCTAAACTCAGAGACAAACATGAGAAGGAAATCACCCATTCAGTGCTTCTCTATTTGGACCAACATTACCTTTTAATTAATAAATAACTAAAATTCACACTTACACAGCATAAATTTTGTTAACATTTACCTGCTGCTGCCCTTGCTGAGCCTGGGGGGTGGTCTGCTGGTTAGCAGAATTTGTTGCTGCAGCAGCGGCAGCAGCTTGCTGCTGGAAAAGACTTGCAGGGTAGACGCCCCAGGGAGTAACTCCATAATACTGGTGAGGGACCACAGCAGGGCCTAAAACAGCCAAGAGAAAGGTAAGAAAAGTTAAGACTAATCTCAGAGTTTCCAAAGACTACATCTGACTCAGCAGATCCTACTGCAAAATATTAATTTAAGAATATATACTGATTTGTTCTACCTAATCATTACTTCTATTTTTTAAAATAGAAATTTTTATGCATAATCCCCACACCAAAGTCTTCTAAAGTAGGTAATAAACCAGCCTTAGAGGAAGAAGCTAATGAAGGATGAAACATTGGAGGTAACAGGGAACATAACTGATAGAAGTAGGAAGCAGTAGGTTTAAGAATACATGGAGGATTTGGCCTTGGTCAGGAAGAAGGGAAAGGCATGCATGTCCACAAGAAAGAAAGGACATAGGAAAGATATAGACAGCCCTATCCAGTTTGGCTCAATGGATAGAGTGTCAGCCTGGAGACTGAAGGGTCCCGGGTTCGATTCCGGTCAAGGGTACATGCCTCGGTTGCAGGCTGGATCCCCAGTAGGAGGCATGTAGGAGGCAGCCAATCAATGATTCTCTCTCATCATTGATGTTTCAATCTCTCTCCCTCTCCCTTTCTCTCTCTGAAATCAATAAAAATATTTTTTAAAAGAAAGATATAGACAAAGTTTGTTGTTAGAAGAGAAATAATTGGAGAGTTCGTGTGCTTAAAGTGATGGAAAAGAACAAAAAAAAAAATTAAGTTGTACCCTGCTCTCAGTGGTAAGGATGGCACCTGAGCTGATGAATAGGACCAGAGATCCTGGTGCTTCATTAACTCCAAGAACAGGAAAACCCATCAGTCTTCTGACAGCAAAACCCAGACACCCCACTGAACCTCCACTGCTCAATTTCTAACAGGCTGACTTTTCCTATTTCTACTTTTTTTAAAGTTGCAAAAGTCATTCAATACAACTACATTCAGACATTGATATTTGAAATTTTAATTTTTCACATTGAAAACAAATAAAAACAAAAAATGTAGTACCTTGACTTTAGAGACCTATTCAGTATCCTAAACACAAGTATGCTTTCTGCTCCACACTAAATTATCTGTTCACCTTTGTTCACAAGTTACAGCTGAAGTTTTTGCCACACTGCAGAAGTAAGAGTATACAGACAGCAACCTGGATGTGGCAGAAATCTAAAGCATAGAATTTTCTGACGCTGCCTACTTGCCAACCAAGAAAGGCTCAAAGCCAGCTCTTCAAATCTGCTGAAATCCATCTCCAACTAAAACTTTCTTAGTTAAAGAACAGTTTAAAATATTTACAACTTGATTAATAACCCCATCTTACAATGGAGTTCCTTCTAAAGAGCTGTCTTAAATATAGCTATTCTGACATTAATCCTAAAGCAACATATACTTCATTAATAGTCAAAATAAATTGGTACATGTTTTCTGTTTCTACATTTTAAGTTTCTAAAACACAAGTAAGTCAATCACTGCCCAATGTCACTCTGACATTTATAATTTGGCATTTTCTGTATCTGTGGGCTTAGCCAAGACCAAGAAGCATTGTTGCCCGGCCAGTGTGGCTCAGTGGTTGAGCAACGACCGTGGACCTATGAACCAGGAGGTCACGGTTCAATTCCCGGTCAGGGCACATGCCCGGGTTGTGGGCTCAATCCCCAGTGTTGGGCTTGCGGGAGGCAGCCAATCGATGATTCTCTCTCATCACTGATGTTTCTATCTCTCTCTCCTCCTCCCTTCCTCTCTGAAATCTACAAAAAATATATTTTTAAAAAAGAAGCACTGTTTATAAGGGTGCTCACTGCGAAACTGCCTTAAAAAGCTATGTTACAGTTGAGCTTTATTATAATAAGCAAATGGGTTTAAAAATTTTTATCAGAATCTAAATAATCTAAAAACCATACCTCCAAGTTAAAGTTGGTCTCCTAACTCATCTGGCTAGTGTTTGTTAAGAGGGACTCTGTCTTGGGCATTTAAAGAAAAGAATGAAAGAGAAAACACAACAAAAGACCCTATCTGTGCCTTAGTTTTCTCACATGGAAAACGGGTATAATAGGTGTTGCCGCATCTACCTTGAAAGGTTAGGTTGCAACCTGCAATGATATTCCTAAGGTTCCG
Organism: Myotis myotis; assembly: GCF_014108235.1. NCBI lineage: Eukaryota > Metazoa > Chordata > Mammalia > Chiroptera > Vespertilionidae > Myotis > Myotis myotis. The sequence continues at coordinate 18,334,295 of NW_023416324.1, forward strand.
CCAAAAGCCAACAAAGCAAACTCCTAATGGGCACAGAGTTTTGTTACCATAAACATTTCCACTATCTTTTAAATTTTCTTTAACTGGCATTCCTACGACTTTCCCTAGTCTTGTGGCCTGAGTTTAGGAAAATAACCTACGGGGCATCATTACTTGAGATTGACTCATCTGGGTGTCTGTTTCCATTTCTGGGTGATTAACACTCCATAAGAATTTGCAGTTTCATAGTTTGGGTAGTTAACATTTCCAGTTTTGTGTGAAAGCACTTAAGTCATTTTCAGCCTGACTCAGCTGGTGAGTACAAAAAAACAAGATTCTCATCATCAAACAGTGATCACAGTACGGACAAGCGTGTCAGAGAAAACTTAGACAAGTTCTCTCTTTCAAATAACATACAGTAAGTTAGTAGAGCCAAGTTAGTTAGTAGAGGAAAGAAGTACAGAAAAAACAATTTAAGATAACAAAGAGCCCTGGCCAGGTAGCTCAGTTGGCTAGAGCATCATTCCGATATGCCAAGGTTGCAGGTTTGATCTCCCATCAGGGCACATACAAGAAGCAACCAATGAATGATTCAATAAGTGAAACAACAATTTCTCTCTCAAAAATCAATCAATAAATAATAAAAGTTTTTAAAGATAGAGATTATATAGTATTGTGAAGTGTTTTGAGTTGGACCTGGTTCAAACCCCAAATCTACATTTAAAATGTGATCACAAACAAGATAGCCTTCTGAGCCCCAAATCCCTAACCTATAAAATCATCATATAGCATTCAGCATAATGCCTGGCAAATAGTTAGTAAGGGTACAATAAATATGAATGGTATTTAGCAAAGATGACTCTTCTAGGAAGAGCTTTCTATTTCTCCCCCAAAGGCCAAAGGGGAGCAGAACTATACTACCTGTTCCCTCCATGCCAAAATGTGAACAATTCTAAAGAAAACATGAACATCTATACTGCATTTGAGTTCATAATTACAAATTACATGTTATATAAGTGAAATTTTACAATAATATTTAGTCATGATTAACCCTTTGCGGTCGTATTGAATTTGGACATGGGTGTTGTACTGGTTGGAATTAATTTCCATTGAAAGAGCAGTGATACATAACATGCAAGATTATGAAGGATAAACAAGATTTATTAATTCTTTTTTGGAACTACGTCACTACTAGTAGAATCACTACAAACGTTATCACTTTCTACGTCAGAGTCAGTATTCAAGGTGCCAAAATAAAACTCTTCTTCGTTACTTTCAGATTCGCAGTACACTTCTTTCGGTAACCTTCTTTTTGCCATCTTGGAGTATTATTTTGAAATATCTTAACAAGCGAGAATGCCTAATTACAGTTAAACGTAATTTGTAAAGCTTTATTTGAAATTCTGCGAAGTATCTCCGAAGCTTGTCGATTTCTTCACTCTCAAAAGGCGACTGACTCACCACGGTGTTTTGCATGGCGAGTGTGGAACGACCGCGTTTGTTTATATTGAGTTTCGATATCTCCGATTTGTCGGGGCAATGTTTTGGTTCGTGACAAGGTCGCTTAGACACTTAAGAGCTTTCAGAGAAATTATGAACTGATACATGAATGAATAGAGTTAAGATTCGTACGGTTCCTTGCTGTGGTGGCTGAGAGCAGACATACGACTGGAACGGTAAAAAAGCTTTGGTGGCTGCGAGTAGACAAACGACCGCAAAGGGTTAATATGACTTGGAGGGTTCTGTCCCCCCAAATATTTACTTTGGAAAAGATTTCGTTTGTCCTAACATTGAATTCAATTTACCACACATTTATCTCTATGGAGACAGCAACTATGCCAGAGTCAAATAACAAAAGTGCCTACTTTTGGAAGAGTTCAGTCTCAAGGGGAAAACACACTCATGTATACATAAAACCACAAGCAAATAAATACAAAACAGTAATAAGTAATAGGGAAGGGTTAGCAAAGGAAGGCTTTCTAGAGCAGCAGTCGTCAACCAGTAGTCCGTGGACCACTGGTGGTCCGTGAGGTCCGAAAGGTTGGCGACCACTGTTCTAGAGGTGGCAATGCTAGTTAAGGAGCTTTTCAGGCAAAGAATTTACTCAGGAGACCATACGGTCCAAAGATACTGAGACCTAAACAACCATGTTATTTACAACAAGCTAAAATCAGGTTAGCATTGCTAGAATGAACAGCATGAGCCAATGGTAGCCAATTTGAAGGGGAGAGAGTGGCCCACATGTCAAGAGATCAATGTACAGATCATGGAGAGATACCTATACATAATGGGTCCCAATCCTCCTTAATCCTCTGAATGCCATGGCACCTCATTAAAAATACTGATTCCAAAGAATAAGACACCACTGTCACCACCCAAGCAGATTATAATGATCAGCTGTGTTTGATAATAACCAACATTTGCTACACTAAGGTGGATAATACAGAAAGCAATGAACACTTTAAGCACAAGAACGAAGGGATAAGATTTGTGTTTGATACAGTTTTCTTGAGCAATTTCTGGGAGGCAAAAGAGGGGGAAGAAGCAAGGGAACTAGGAATACGTGAGAGAACAGCTGCAAAAGTTTAGGCAAAGCAAATAAGAACCTGGGCTGTGATAGACTTGAGGTAGTAGGAAGACCTGGGTAAAGGAAGAAATTCCCAAAATATATTTAGCAACTGGCGGCTTCATGGATCAAAAATACCTATCCAGGAGGTGACTGACTGGTTTGCCTTTGGACAGGTTCAAGTCTGAGATTACAGCTAAGCAGAGCTACACAGCTAGCAGGTAGATGGCATTGGAAGTCAGGAGAGAAATCCTCACTGGAGACATGGATTCGTGAAAGAGTATGAAGGACACATGCCCAATTCAAATGACGTTCAGCAGGTGAGAAAAATCCCTCATGCAGCAGAATGTCTCACCTAGTGTTGCTGCTGCAGCCAATCCAGCTGTGTAGGGGTCCGTCCCTGGGGGACCAGCGCTGATGATGTATGGATTGGGGACAAACGCAGCGGGAGCTAAACCTGCTGAAAACATACCTGTCAGTAAAAACAAACTTGACTAAAACTGCAGCCCTACCAAATACCTACATGTTTAGGTATTCATTCCAGGCTATAGGTAAGAAGGGGGAGACAATATAGGATACGTTGAGACTAAATAAAAAAATTTTAAAGTAAACAATCCCTATACTAAAAATTATGGTGACATTTATCTTTTGTCTTTTTTCTCCTACCTTTGTTAAAAATTACAATTAAAATATTAGGCAGCTTTAAATTTGCACAATTTCTAAAATATTATTAAAATTAGAGCAATTTAAAAGACGTTGGGATGGGATGGAGGGAAGGATTTATTTCCATTTATAACAATTTTCCAGTTTACCTCAAAGAAAACTGTATGGGTATTTATAAAGACAACTATCTTCAAGTATAAAATACTAGACCCAGGCAAAGGCCTCTGTGCCTGGCCTTCATATATCTAGGTGGAAACAAGTCTTCTCTTCCACAGCATACCACAATCCATGATTGGCAGTTTCCTTCCTATTCAATCATGTCATTTAAACACATTAAAAAATACTTCTACTTGTACTTGTTTACACGTATAACACTGTGAGTTCTTCAGAGACCTTAAAAAAGTCGGGGTGGGGGGTCGTCTAGGCAGTAAGACGAAAATATGCAGGTCAAATGAATTGCTACAGAAGGACAAAGCTACTTTAAAAACCAGTAATTATATAAGAAGACTTTAAAAAAATACATGCTGCTAGGAAAATGGATTTATAGGTACGTCTTGTTACTTAATAAGAGAAGTTGATATAGTCGCATTCTATAAAAGCCCCAACATGGACAAAACTATTTATATTTAATCGATTTCATCCAATCTTACCAAAAGAACTAACTGATGCTAGCCACCACTGCAGTAACTACTTTTAAATCCTGAAAGAGCTGAGGTAGAGCAATAGTAACTGGATACTAAGAAATGAGTTGAGGTATAGAAGGTGTGTCAAAAATAAAGAATGTTGCTAGAGACAACTGAACAAAAGGAAAAAGGGATTTACTTTGAGGGATTTTTGCCTGGACTTTTATAATCAGTCTTCTGGATTTCACAGCAGCCAGTATCCTAAAATGATGGCCACACTGATGATAATAATAAAGGAGGCATAGGCTTAAGGACTTACCAATATGAGGTTGATGAGCAGCTGCTAGTGCATACTGCTGCTGCTGGGCAGCTGTCAACTGCTGGACAGCAAGCGCATTAGGTCTTTGGAACAGCTGAGGTAAGAAAAAGACATGGTGAGGTTAGAGAACCTGTCTCATGAATAATTTTAAAATATCTCTGAATAAAAATTTCTACACACCCCATTGAGGCATGATACTTTAAACAAAAATGTTCTCATGCTCTACCCATTCATGTAGTATCACAATGCTTCTTAGTTCTGCTTTCCCTTTCTTTACCTCAGTTTGGTGTATCCAGCTCCCACGTGCTGACTATTGCACAGATTATATGTCCCTGAACCACACACATGCATACAAATGCCACAGTGGTTGTCAACAGGTCTGAGGGACCTGCCTAATCCAAGACACACAAAATTAAACAAAGGTACAATAAAATGACTTACCACATTGCCCCTAGTGCTGTTATCTTCCTACCATTCTTTACTGAACCCCACAAAAACTTTGAATTAATCCTTACCTACTCACATTCTGGGAAGGAAAATGAAAAGCATTCATCTTGTCCTCTGGCTGCCTCTTCCTGAGGAAATGATATTGGAATACCTTCCTCAACTAGTGGCTTATCATGAGTAAACTGGACAACTGCCTCACTTTTGGGGGCTCTTGAGTTTCCAGGGAAGTACAGCTGCTACTAACAAAACCTGGATTATGAACTCAGACCTAGCACACTTCTTAGTTCCCAAGAAAAGGAAAGGAGTTCAAAGAATCTTAATACAAAGTTAGTCATTCACTCAGTTACTCTAAAAAATATTTAAGAAACAAGTAATACCTAGTAGGCACTGTGCAAAGAGTTAAGGATATAACAATACATAAAATGTTCATAGATTTTAGTATGAATAGTATTGGTACAAAGAAAGGGGAAGTCAGTAACCTGATTTTGGATTGCTCTGACAAACCTCCTTCATAGCAGTCATACTGAAGACTTCTGTATTTGCTGGAATCAGACTGAGAGCACTTACTGAAGAGACCTCCATAGAAAGGACCTTCAACCTACCTGCTCTTTCTAAAGCACATTTCAACAGCTCTGCTGACCTCACTGGATGATATAAAACAGACACCATGGATCTTGAATTACGATGTCCTCATAAAGAGAGCCGATTATTTCAGAGACTGGAAGATAATGGCATTCCACCAACTCAGCTTAATTTTCATCACCACTGAAGTTTTAATAGAAAGACAATCCTATGATTTGACTACTTCTATGCCTCAAATATATATGAGTAGACTGATTTTAAATTAAAAGAAAACAAAAAGTGAGTATTTTGAACATACTCACCAACTTCACCTCTTACCTCTTTTCTACATATTTAACTTTCTAAAAACCAGAATAGAACTTAGTCTTTGCTTTTACAATGTCAAAAATAACCATGTAGAGATTTCAAAGTCCACCTAAGAGGGGCAGCCAGGAGGCAAAAACAAGTTAAATTGTGAGAAGTTGATTTTTTGAAGATTATAAAAATACCTCATAGTTCCACTACTGTCTCTTCAATGGCTCTCCGAAATTTTTCTAGCCTAAAACATTCTGATTTATTTAACATCTCAGAAATGCCATACCTCTTCTCTCCACCCTGCTATAAACAAAACAATTCACTTCATTCAACAAACATTTTTAGCACATTATTAGCTAAACGCTGTGACAGAGTAAATAAAGGTCCATTCAAAATATAAATCTTGATGTTTTCTTGATTTATTAATCAAAAATAGTACTCCAATGCCATTCCATGACTTCTCTTTGCTTCATGTTTTTAACATTACATGTAACTCATTACATGTATGTACACTGTATCTTGTAAACACAAATAGTGTGTAAATACCATAAAAGTTATAATTCCGCATAACATGAGTTTATGGTTCTAACTACCATGTTATCACTCTTTGAGAATATATCCTATATTTGAGAGTTGATTAATATCTCAATGATTATGGTGACTAGAGAAGGAATTATTTTTTGAGTGCATTTTGCAGTAAACAATTAGCAAAAGTAAATTACAGGCAGATTTGATTATAGATTACAGTAATTCTGGTAATTCTTTTTATGTAAATGTTCCAATATTAACTGGAAATACAGGGTATTGAAAACAAAATTGGGTAATTGGCAAGTGATGGATTCCAAATGATCCTGAAAAACTCACACAAATGCCATCTGCTGGGCAAAGCACTGAGCTCTGTAAATATTTTCATGATTTTCACAAAGCAAGCTAATCACAACTGAGAAACACAATACTGTGAGATTTGGAGAAAATGCTTATTTTAAGGTTGGTATAATGATAAATGTACCACTACTGATTAAAATTTACTTGGGTAGAATGCATAAATTGTTTAAGAGACAGAATACAGAGAAAAATATATCAGCTATTTCATGATTTGGAAACTATGCAAGGAGATTGGTTTGACTCCCTTCTCTACCACTATATAGCGTTACAGAAGAGACCCTTGTGGGGTTTTTGTTCCAGAAAAAAAAAAAAAAAGAGAACTGGGCAGTCAAAAACTGTGTGACTGACATACAGGTGCCATTTTATAAAATACAGCTACACTATTACTGTTGTTATCAATAATTGTTGGCATAAAAATGTTGTTTTCAGAATATGAAGAAGTAATATCTAAATATGGAGTTAGCAAATGTAAAAAACTATCCCTCCCTCTTCCCAAAATAAAATATACTGCCAGCCCTGGCTTTTTACCAGTCTAAGGCTATATACATAGTGGATAAGAAATAGGAACACGCCCTAACCGATTTGGCTCAATGGATAGAGCGTCAGCCTGTGGACTGAAGGGTCCCAGGTTCGATTCTGGTCAAGGGCATGTACCCTGGTTGCGGGCACATCCCCGGTGGGGGGTGTGCAGGAGGCAGCTGATCGATGTTTCTCTCTCATCGATGTTTCTAACTCTCTATCCCTCTCCCTTCCTCTCTGTAAAAAAATCAATAAAATATATTTAAAAAAAAAAAAGAAAGAAATAGGAACAGACTCTGGGGCCAGAAAGCCTGGATTCATATCTCAGCTCCACCACTGACTTTCTATGTGACTTTGGGCAAGACAATCTCTCTGTGCCTCTCTCTCCTCCCCCTCTTAATAGAGAAAATAAAGATATGTCTAACTCATAAAGTTACTGTAATAAAATTAATACATGTATAGCACTCAGAATAATCTTTTATGTGTGATATTCTTGTTGACGAAATGGGAAGAGCACCCCCACACAGACACGGGGCTTCTGTGAGTCACCTTTTATAGCTCCTCTCCCAACAGGGCAGCCCAGGAGGGGGAAAACAGAAGGTAAGACTGTTCAGAGTCAATGTTAAAACAAAACTCCACACAGAGTTTCATGAGCACCTGCTCTCAGCAGTTCACAAAGACAATGGAGAACCAGATATTTTTTTGTTATTGTTGATGGGTACTTTTTAAAATATCTCCATGCAGGAAAAAAAAAAACACCCAAAACTATGAATGCAGTTGAATTTGAAGGTGAAACAACTCCCCATAATCAAAAGGCTTCGTGTTCTAGTACTAGGTCCAAAAGAAACAGCCTGGAGCGAGAAACCAAAACTTACATGTTTGCATAGTTTACAGAATATAACCTTTCAGTAATCACGTCTTTTAGCTTTAATTTTCTTATCTGTAAAAACGTAATAGCTGCCCTACCTGAGGGAGCTGTTGTCAAGATTCGTAGAGAAAAGCCCTCTGAAACACTAAAGTATTACATCAATGGTGGAACTATGAATTTTTAATTAAAAAGTATTATCTTGGAGCCAGTCCTCAGTACATGACATGTGTAAAAGTTTGGTATTGTTTAAAGCTTCCAAGTCAAAGCCCATTTTTTACCAGGTTATTTGAACAACTGCTTAACACTTCACCAGGTTAAAAGATCAACTAATGATTTCTGGTTTAACAGGTACACACAAACCATGCTCCTGAATATTTTAAAAAAGAAACTTTTTTACATTTCTTTAAAAGATGAAGAATCTCTCCCTAACTGATTTGGCTCAGTGGATAGAGCACCGGCCTGCGGACTGAAGGGCCCCAGGTTCGATTCCGATCAAGGGCATGTACCTGGGTTGCAGGCACATCCCCAGTAGGAGATGTGCAGAAGGCAGCTGGTCAATGTTTCTAGCTTTCTATCCCTCCACTTCCTCTCTGTAAAAAGCCAATAAAATATTAAAAAAAAAAAAGATGAAGAATCTCATTCCATAATAAATGATTCCTAAATAAGGTACAAAAAAAAATAAATAAAACATATCCTTCTTCCAAGTAACTTCATATCTTTCTAAGAAAATCACATCATAAAATTTCAATGTCAAATAATAATAAAGATAAGCTTCAATCAGCCAAAGTATTTAACAGTGATTATACACAACACTAATAATCTTCTCATTTGTAAACTGAAAGGCAAGTCAAGAATAGTAAATTCCTATGTTAAAACAATGCACAAACTTGTCCTCATAAAAATGACATTTAATCACTACCATACTGCTAAAAAGCAATGCATGCCATTTCCTCTCCTATCTGACTAGGGCTGTGAAGGAATAAATACAGTATTTCAATTATGACTTTCAGAGTTATTTTCTCTTTGTTAAAATTCATGCTTAACAGGGTGAGAGTTTTGGTACATCAGAATACAATTTTGTAAAACATGCTACATTAGGCTATTTTTAGATTAACTGAATTCTAAATAAAGAATATCAACAATTAATCTGATTAATCTATAATGACATAACTCTGGCTTTGTTTCTGCTATCTAGGAATATAATTTAATGAGACCTGTATTAATTTTCTAAAATATACTTATGGAAATATGATAGCTGTATAGCTCTTTAAAGTAAAAAATATTGCTCAAGCATCATAACACAAAATGGTATCTAACACTATATATGAATGGTTTACTGTGCTTTCTAGGATTCAGGAGAAGACAATAAGGGGAAAGTTGGGGAGAACAGTCCAGAAATATCAATAAGTATTTCAAACTACCCTGAATTAGGGCTTTTTAACCCCAGATCTTTGTATTTGGGATAGGTAAAATTATCTTTATTTTCACAAAATTTAGCATGTCTTTCAATCATGATTATAAGCAACCAACCACATTAACATCTGTGACTTAATCACCAATAGAAATCACATATATTTTCAGGTTACTTTGCAACTGTTACACATCTCAAAATCTTGTTTATGCTCATTAAGATAACTAGTACACGTAACTCTTTTTCGTGCTTCAAATGATAGATATTTTTATATAATTGGATTCCTTTGTAATCCTACTTACACTCTATTTAAAACATTATTCTGAGAATTCAGTCCACAGATCTCACATAACTTTCTAAGGGATTCATTGCCCCCAAAAAGGAATCCCTGATCTAAATCAATTTAGAAAGGTTAAGTTTATGATTAGCAATGACTAGACAAGTATCAAGTTTGCAATGAACTAAATGAAAGTTACCTTTACTATATTTTGTGGCTGCTCTATATTACATATCTCAATATAAACTGATATGAAATCAACTTACTATACCAAATCAAACCTGATTTGAAGGAAATAAGACAAAAGAAGAAATTATTTTGTCAATCTGCAAGCCAGATCCCCTCCTAAAATCACAAATAAAGTTACCCTACCAATTGTAGCAAACAACTAAAAACTAAAAATAGATAGCCTTAGCCTTAAATACCCATTTAAGAAAGTGAAGATAAAAGAATAGAATGTACAAAAATATATGTGCCACACTAGACATCTAGTTCAATGCTCACAATCACTAATATTGGCTGGGACCCAGGCTTGGCTCTCAAGGCTTCTGTGACCCGAACTGAGTAACCAGGTACTTATCTCCTTTTTCCCTGACACATGTACCTTCTACTGTTGTCAGCCCATAACCACACCATAGTCATTTCCAGCTTCACACCTCTGCTCTCTTAACTGCAGCAGTATCACTCCATCTGTCTTTCAAGCTGTATCTATGCAACCTTGGTCTTCATCAAGCCCTCCCCTGGTCTGACGGTATTCTACTCAGAAACGCAATGGGATAAACAACAATGATCACATCATACGATGGTGGAATCTCTATGTAACAATGCCCTATGTTGCAGCAACCAAAACGTATATCAAAAGCCAGAACCCAACAACAGTTTAACTTTCAAAATAACAATGTTCACTTTCAAAAGCTGAATTGGGATTCATGGTGAAGGCATGCTGGGTTTTATAAATTTGAATAGGTGTTGTTTGATATAATCATGATAAACTACATGTGGGTGTGCAAAAGTACATTTCTGTTGCTTAAGTTCTAATAATTATCCAGCCTCCCAAAAAACTGGTAAAAATTTTAAAGCCAGAGATCAATAAATTAAAAGAGAATCCCAACTCTGATTATGAAGTAAAGAACAACTAAATAAAAGAGAATCAGATTTCATTCATAAGAGGTGGGCACAAATATTTCTTAAATAATAAGCTAAAGATTAAACTGGGAATGGAAGCTAAGAACCAAAAATGGCCTCAGCACTAAGGGTGGCTAGGGAATGTCAGACCAAAAAGAAAGAGTAAATAATTCAGATAAAACTTCTTGGTATTAACTAGGTTAAAGGATCTGATTAGGAATAGCCTACACTCATGAACCTCAATTTAGATAAAGAAATTGCCCAATTAATTTTCTAAGCTGGACAAGTTGAAGTCTATATAATATCATGTCCCTATATTTGGTGTGACATAAAATATTTTGAAGTCTAGTATATCTTCAGCACTGGAAGTACTTTCTGGCTTCTTGCAAAACTCCTGCTTTGAGGATTTATTCTTTTTTTATTGATTTCAGAGAGGAAGGGAGGGGAGAGTGATAGAAACATCAATGATGAGAGAGAATCATTGATTGGCTGCCTCCAACACGCCCCCACACTGGGGACTGAGCCCGCAACCCGGGCATGTGAATCGAACAGTGCCCTCTTGGTTTGTAGGTCAACGCTCAACTACTAAGCCATGCCAGCTGGCCTTGAGGATTTATTTTGAAAAAGGGCAAAACCATGAAAGAAGACTATTTCTTATAAAGATGATAAAAACCACTACAAGTCAATTCTTACAGAAAAGTGGGCAAATCTATTGGAAACTACAGGGAAAATAATGTACACATTCAGCTTATTCTCTCTAAAAAAACGTTTGGAATTATTACTAACAGCCATCTGATAGGCGCACAGAGCATATGTACATCAGAAAATCCCTTGTGCCCCAGCCGGTTTGGCTCAATGGATAGAGCATCAGCCTGCGGACTGAAAGGTCCTGAGTTCAATTCCGGGCAAGGGCACATGCCCATGTTGCGGGTTTGATCCCCAGTACGGGGCATGCAGGAGACAGCTGATCAATGACTCTCTCTCATCATTGATGTTTCTATCTCTCTCTTCCTCTTCCTTCCTCTTTAAAATCAATAAAAAAATCTTTTAAAAAAGAAAATCCCTTGCCCTGGCTGACGTAGGTCAGTGGACAGAGCATTGGTCCATGCACCAAAGGGCCACAGGTTTGCAGGTTTGATCCTGAGCCCCAATCCTCAGCCCAGGTCGGTTAGTCGGGTGGCTTCAGGAGCCCAGAGGCAACCAATCTATGTGTCTCTCTCACATCAATGTTGCTCTCTCTCTCCTCTCTCCCTCTCCCTCTCTCTGCTCTGTCCCCACTCCCCACTCCCCCTTCTTTCCACTATCTCTGAAAAACAATGGAAAAAATGTATCCTTGGGCGAGGATTAACAAAAAAAAGAAAATCCCTTAAAGGGATTTCATTTTGTAAACTTCATATGGTTATTAACCTTATTATCCAGTTGTCTATCATTCAAAACTCACTTAAAATCAGCTATTTATAACAACTAAGGTAACAGTATGGTCTCCCAAGAATTTCTAAACGTCAAAATGAGATGTTAACCTTTCACACCTAGAAATTTATATTTATGTTCCAGTCCAAAATTAAGACGTATCAGAAATTCATGGCCCATCAAATGGCTTCCAGCCATAAGAGAGAACTTATGGTACTTAACAGGATAGGAAAGCTAGCAGGCCCCCTTTTAATAATTCAGTCAACTAATTTTACTTTAAAAAATTGTTAAGGGAAGGGTCAAAAAACCCTAGAGGTTAGTCATATTATGCCTTCAAAATCAGAAGGCACACATGCAATATTTTCCAGGGGTTTATCAATAAAAGAGCCAAGTAATTTCACTGTAAGGTACTAACTTTCAAAGTGCAGTGACTCAATTAAAAGACATAACTAATAACAGAGTTTGGACTATTTCAAATACACAGCATTACAATCACATTTCTCTTCAGAGAGGTTAACATAGCATCCAAGAGGACTGTTATAAAAGATAACACCACCTCACCCACTCTCCAAGCCCTGGGGCAAGAGAGGAGCCTAAGTACTTGTAGAAGAAAGTGGTTTCTTGCCAATAACCTCAGCATGGGAATCAGCTTCTTGAGGGGAAGATACAGAGGCTTTGTAAACCCACATCACCGTCAGGCTAATAAAGTCTGGCTATCAATAGCCTAAAATAAAGCCACCCTCCTCCCATCCCCCCATTCTTATTCCTTGTTAATGTGCTGGCTAGAGGGAGAGTAAAGAGAGTGACAGAGACACACACAATACCTGTTGTTGAGAATTGTAGTCAAAAAGTCCCACAGTTGCTGCTGCTGAATCCACTGGTACCTGCGTGCCTGAATAATCAAACTGAAGAGGCTCCATGCCCACATGTTCCATGGGGTCCAAGGGGACACTCTGGGACTCCATGTTGGAGAAATCCTCCACAGGCTTGGCACCATTGGTGCTGGTCAGCTGGGCTAAGCCCTCAGAACCATTCTGGTTTGGACCCAGAAGATCCACTTCATTAGCAGAGTTCTGGCAATTACCAGGGGTACGGCTAAACAGAGAAAGTAAAGGGCATTAAACCTTATTTTGAGCAGGGAGGGACACTACAGCAACCCAAGTTTAAGGACAACGTCCATGCTATAACTTATTATCAATAGTACTTAAAGCTATTCCTACAAAACAACCAAGACCATTTATGGTGTTTCCATGTTATACCATAAAATGACTTTTTTATTGCTTGCCTTCCCACCACAGCCCACCCCTTAAATTTGCATTTACTGCTATTGATTTACAATCCCTTCAACCAAGAGACTCAGATTTGAGAACACTGGATAAACTGGAAAAATCACTAACTGTGGCATCCATGAAAACAGAGATCCCAAAATGCAAATAGTAAAATATGCCCCCCAAAATTAACATCTTAAACATAGAAATAATGGAAGAGTAGTTTCTAAGGGGGAAGTTCCACATGTGAGAATGATTCTACTTAAAAAAATAACTTTGATATAAGTGGAAATTCTTTTTCTGTATTATGTGAATATACTGGCCAATGCTAAAACTGTCTCCTCCCCTTCTAAGAAACCAGAAGAATCAGACCATTACAAAATAAATTATTTATTTAGGATATGCACCTGCTAAGGAGATAAGTCTAAGAATTAAAAATAATATGAAGATATAATTTATCATCCAAACCAGGACACTCCTAAAAGCAAAAAAAAAAAAAAAAAAAAAAAAGTGCACTATTAATAAATATCCTGGAAAACAGGTATAAAGTACTGTCCTGGGAAACCCAGGGCACATGATCACCCTATCCAAAAGGATTGTAGGACAATATGATTCCAAATCAGACTAATCCTAATAATAAAACCCTAATATGCAAATCGACCAAACGGCAGAACAACTGGTCACTCTGATGCGCACTGACCACCAGGGGGCAGACGCTCAATGCAGGAGCTGCCCCCTGGTGGTCAGTGTGCTCCCAAAGGGGGGAGCGCCGCTCAGCCAGAAGCCAGGCTCACAGCAGTGCTAAGGATCCCGGCAGGCGGGTGGTAAGGGGCGAGGGGTCCCAGACTGCAAGAGCCCTGGACTGCGAGAGGGCGCAGGCCAGGCTGAGGGACGCCTGCAGTGCACGATTTTTGTGCACCGGGCCTCTAGTATAGAATAATATTATAATCTAAAGGAGTATAACCTGTGACTATATTCTATACCTTTCATGTCTAAAAGAAATCCTAAAGCTGATACAAATTAAAGCTATTGTTGTGTTCCTTGACACACTCAAGCCTTGCAACCACCACCTTCCCCGAAGTCAAATACCAGAAAACACTGCGGCAGGCTGCCTGAGATTCAAGATGGAGAGGCTACCCAAACTCATTTGAAAGACCTTAGGTAACTCTATAACTCTGTGCCTCAAATTTCTTCAAAAGACTGTTAATTCTTTACATTAACAAGACACAAAAGCTAGATTAGAAATATTTAACAATTGAACATTTTTCTACAAACAATGACCCAAAATATATTTTAATTTTGACTTTGATAGATATTAGGGTAAGATATAGAAGTGTGGCCAAACATATACATATTAACTTTAGATTAACTTAAAACTAGTCAAAATTTAATTCTCTATCTGTACATTACTGAGCGAGGAGTTTTAGATTTTTAAAATTATATACCATCACTAAAGGTTATCTACATAAATGAAGAAAAGAAGAACTTGCCAAATGTGGAACACAAATATACAATATCATTTTAATACTGCATAAATTGAATTATAGGTTAAAACCTGCAAGTCAATCGTGACCAGAGATGGAATGAGAGGCCATCTGTGGAAGGGGTATGTCTAAGAAAAGCCATTTAATTGCATCTCTGGTTCTTCAAAATGAGGAAAATGATACTTAATGCAACTACCTCAAAGGGAGCTTATCACTTTCAAATAAGTTCTCAAATGTTTTGCCATCTACTCTAGCATGCCAGGGAGATAATGTCAAACTCCCATTAGTAACCACGGTTTCTCCCAAGATAGTAATTTGGGAGAAACTTGGGGAAAGTCCCAAGGCACCCATTGCAGGTGATTTTGATATTTGAGAATCATGAAATGTTCTTCATGGAAATTAATCTGCAAATTATAGTCCTATACAAATGCAAAATCTGTTGTTTTGGCAAAGCACCAGGCATTGACAACTCTTAGAAAATTTTATAATCTTTGTAGTATGGCCTACACTAGACCCAATTCTTAAAAAGGACACATAAAGAAGAAAAAAGAAAACTAAAGTAAAAAAACAAAAAAACAAAACTTAAAACAAAAACCCATAGCCCCCATTCAAAAATCAGAAGTGTAAAACATACAAACCTAAAATCTTTGACGTCTGCATCAATCCCATTCTGCACTGGTAAACCATTGGTCTTGTCCATCACATCACCCTCCTCCTTCAAATCTCCTAGCTTATCTCCATCAAACGTACCCTTGTTCTTCTTTTCATTTTTGTCGTTTTCATCACTGTCTGCATCCCTTGGGCCCTGTTTAAAAAATAGCTTCAGCTTCACTAATCATCAACTAATGATAGTGGGCAACCACTACGGACACCAGACTACACTAGATGCTAATTAGAACAGGATAGTGTCTATGTCCTTTTAAGACATTACAACCTAATTAACAGACAACACAGAGGCAGGAACACTGCAGAAAGTCTTGCCAAATGGGGGAGACAGACATACATTTATGTTATAGTTTAGGACAGTCTTACCATGCCCAGTGCCCCACCATCCCATTTTTTTTTCTACCCAAAGCCCAGCCAAAACTGTGTATCTCTTGGTCCCACTTTTCTACTCTCAAATCTAACTCTATGTAACAGCATGACTAAGAAGATCCAGTATGGCAGCTAATAGTATAGTTGAAAAAGTGTTAGTTAAGTCTATAAAAAAAAATCTATCCCCCATTGCCTATGTAAATTCCCCCCTTACTTCCGAATATTGAGCTAAGTGTGGTCTGACATCATTCCGATTCAATTACTCTTATCTTGGGATATAAGCCCTTCGAATTTGCACTATCACCACCACCCCAGTTCCACCCTATGTCTCACAGTTCACTGCATCAATAATTCAACAATCACCTTAAGTATAACATTTTTAATCCTTCAACACATATTAAATCCAGCTGTGAAATTCTTTCACCAATAAGTGTTGTCTTCTTCTATCGACCTGCCCCATACCAGATTATTTTGAGACTACCTTGTTTATGTGGAATCACTGACGCAAAATAAGTTATCTTTAAAGTGTTTCAAACTGTGACTAATGAAAGACTGGACCCAAGAGAACTGTGATGCCAAGTACACTGATGTCCATCCTGTGTCCTCAGGAAATTAAATCTGTCTCCTCTTACCAACACCCTAACTTAAGACCTGGACATATAAAGCAAAGTGCCTTGATTTCCGAAAGGAAAAGAAGATTTGGTATAGTGACTTGTTGTGGTTCAGGCAGCCTGGCACAATCTTACCAAAGAGTAATAATAAGTAACTACTGTTTTGGTAAAAATAGAGAGAAGCAATCTCACTTGTCCCCACCACTGACTTCTGGTTTAAGGAAGAACACACACACCTAGACCAATTAAAGCTCCTGGTAAAAGGCAAAATCCAATCAGAAAAAGATGAGAGCTGCTGCACAGCATTAACAGTCACCACAACCAAATTTCACTGGGGAGAACTCAATAATGGGGGCTGGTACAGCAGGTACAAAGTTGTGAATGAGTAGGCCTACAAATGCAAAATAAACAAATGCTCTCAGAGTAGTTCTGAAAGATCTCTAGCCCAGAAAGGGGGGCACATAGATTGACATGCTTAGACCTTTCAACGGCCAGTTCAGAGCCCACTGTGCTTTCAAAATCATGCTCTGTTCAAATGCAACACAGAAAAAGAAAGATGGCATGGCTAATATGAACAAAGGAACATATACAAGAAGGATATGCCACTTGTTTCATGTGGCATCAAGATGATAAACTGCAGTTTTAGCAACCACTGAGATGTAACTTTCACAGCAAAATCTTCAAAGTATAAGACTGTCAGCGGTTCAAAAGGAGTGACAGCCAGTTAAGCACCATAATGAGATCCCTAAGCAGAGATGAAAATATGACAGGATTCTAGAGACAGAAAGATATTTCAATATGTCCAGAGACAACAGCTCCCCCCTACTACAAAGGTAAAACTGACAGAAGCCATGTATTCATTTGCATATCCCCAATACTAAATACAGTGCCTGGCCGAAGTTTAGAAACTATGACAAAGAAAACTGAATGACCACAACAATTCTACAAAACTGAACTGCTAAAAGAAGGATCCTTCCACTGTCAGGTAAGAATCCCATAGGTGGAGATATGGTTTAGATAACAAACAGCTCTACATAAATTAGACATCACTGATGTCAATAATAAAAGAGTGTTAGAAGGATTACCCAACTCACACACCTAAGTCATCTTCCACAAATCTCCAAGTCACTGGCTTGGAAGGAGCAGTTCAGCTCCAATTCCTCATAAATTCAAAAGGTCTGTGTGTGAAAATGGGAAGATAATGGGATAAAGAAGTAGTTGGAAGTTTCGCTAACAAGGAAGAAATCCGGTGAAAGCGACACTCACCCAATCAATGAATGCTGTGTGTTAACTTCCCTCAGTGACCCTCTACAAGGGCTTGCTGAGAAGCTGCTCCGCCGATCTGGAAGCCAGCTGCTCTGGCCTGAAAATGTGGCCTCTGATAACTTACATTCCAAATTACTGCCAAAGGTTAGATTTTTCAAACATAGCGCTGGGGTAGGCTGTTTTTCACCAATATTATACAGTCCATTCAACTAAAGTATAGTTGTCTGATTTTCTACTCAGAGTAGAAATGCCTCGGAAGAATAGTAGGTTCCTTCTATTTGAAGGTGGGGGCTCCAAGGAAGTCTTCCATTTCTTGATGTGGATGCAAGGGTGTATATTCATTTTGTGGAAATTCATAACGATAAACATTTATGACATACACTTTTCGATACACAGGTCATATTTCTCTTTTAAAATATATTCTTATTGATTTCAGAGAGGAAGGGAGAGGGAGAGAGAGATAGAAACATCAATGAGGGGAGAGAATCATTGATTGGCTGCCCTCTGCACGCCCCCTACTAGGGATAGAGCCTGCAACTCAGGCATGTGCCCTTGACCAGAATCAAACCCAGGACCATTCAGTCCATAGGCCAGCGCTCTATCCACTGAGCCAAACCAGCTAGGGCCATAGGTCATATTTCAATTTTAAGTTTTCATAGGAGAAAGAAGTTCAGCAAATCAACAACTTTAAATAAAAATAGTTGACATGAAGTCTGATTTCTAAATAAGAGAATACAGGGTTCAGGATCATAAAAATGGTCTCAGAAATGTGATGGCTGTAAAAAGAGTAAAAGAGTATAAATGGGCTGGTACATTTTATGGGATTTAAATTTTTTATTTTAATATTTAAGGTGCCTGTAACTACATGGTATTTAAGAAAGTATTAAACCAGATAGCACAGAATCTACATTCTACCTCAACTGCTAACACTTATTGGTCACAAGGCTTTGGACTGGTTATTAAACTTGAACCTTAAAACAGGGATAATTTTGTTTAAAACAGAGTAGTTACAAACATCAGTGAAATAATACAAGTATAAAAGTTTTATAAAGTATAATCATGTTATACAAAGGTAATATATATATTAGTAAAAGCTATGCACTAGGATGTATTTATGTACCATTATCTATGATACTAAGATTAAAATCTTAAATGCCCCAATTAAGTGGTTTAAATAAGTATACAGTCAATCTGACCCTACCAGGGCACTGTCATTTTCCACAATACAATGGCTCTATGATTAGTGTTGGGTATCACATTCTTTTTAAAATTTACAAGTGTCTGGGCTCGCTCCCAGAGTTTCTGGCTTAATTGGTCTGCACCGGCTCCCACAAATGTTATAAACAGCTTTCCAATAACTCCAATAAGCAGTCACAATTAAGAATCACTATAATTAAGTCCAACATAAATATCATACATACAGAGTTTATGCTTTGCTTTTTTGTCACATATTACCTAGTACGTAACAGTACTGGAAAGTCTATTCAGTAAATGAAAGAAAAAACAAAAAGGATTAATAGCATCTTTTTATTGTGGGTTTCAATGTTAATCCAAACCTGTAGTATTCAGATACAGGCTTCAGTGAGTGTTCAAAATGCAAGTGGCCAAACCCAATCAAAATCTCAAGAGTGGGGCCAAGAAGGGGTCTGTGAGACCCAGATCTCAAAAGGCATGGGGAGGAATATGTTCCATTGCAAGATATTAAAAAACTGAGATAAGAACAGACTGAGAAAAGAACTATATATTGTAGAAATCATAGTACATCCACTTTTGGCTCAGCTTCCTCAAAAGCCTCATATAACAGGAGGAATATTTCAGAGAATATCTATTAATTCTGAGTGAAGTCAAAGAAATGAGAATTGAATTTCTTCTCTTACTGCAGTTATCTTACCACAAAGCTGCATATGGCAGAAGTTACATTCAATAAAATTAATAATCTTCCTCTCCTCTTTTTAAAAAAGAATATTTAACATATTTGCTCGACACACTCAGTCCAGAAACAATAACTTTAACTAAAAAGGTGGTTTCTCCTGTATACATTTGCCTGGTTTTTGGTGTATTTTTTTTTTTTCAATCTTCACTCAAGGAGTGAGGATATTTTTTCCCACTGATTTCTAGAGATAGTGGAAAAGAGGAGGGTGGAAGAAAGGAAGAAAGATACAGAGAGAGAGAGAGAGAGAGAGAGAGAGAGAGAGAGAGAAAGAGAGAGAAACATTGATGTGAGAGATACACATCGATTGGTTGCCTCTTCCACTAACCTGAATCAGAGGTGTGGATCAAACTTCCAACCAGATACACGCCCTGGACCAGGAATCAAACTCACAGACACAGATACACACACACACACACACACACACACACACACACACACACACACCCTCTCTCTCACTCCCCCTTCATGGGCCAACTCCCTAAACACTGAGCAACACCGGTCAGGATCATTTGTCTGTTTTTTACAAAATGCAAAAAAAAACAAACCTGAAATGTTAATTTCCTTTAAAGTTCAACAGTTTATAGCTCCATCATTAATGTAAAAAAATTAAATATTCAAAAATTAGTAAAAGCTTGAAATTACTAGCCATGTGAACTACTCTTTTAAACTGGCATATTACCTATTGTGAGGAACTTGACTGACCAGTATGGCATAACAGAAAACAGTATTGTTAAGAACTGAAATTAGAATAAAGTTTGAATCCAGGCACCATCACTTCCCTTCAAAGCTTCATTTTTCTCATCTATAAATTCAGGGCCAAAGGTTACCTTCAAAGGGTTGTTTCAAGAATTAAAAATAAGGCAATTCATGAAAGTGCAATTCTGAAAAAAAAACAAAAACAAAAAAAACAAAACAAAAAAAAAACCTTAGCAGTACTTTATCCCATTTTCATTTTTTGCCACTGCCTTTTTCAAAGCAAATCCACCCTCATCTCTACTTCCCCAAAGCTTCAAAATTGCTAGACAGCTCATGTCCCCTTGTTCTCCTCCCTACCCAAAGAAACTGTTACAGAATCAAGCCACCACCAACTACATTTCATCAAATCGGAGACACCGTCAATTTGTAAGACATACCATCATTTTATGTGCTGCTAAAAAGGAAACACTGACAATTAAACTATGACATACTAACATTTGAAAGATGCATCCCAACTTCAAAATGAACAAAGTAAGGAGGTGTGAACTTTTGAGTGAAACACAAACTATACCAGGCTCTGCTTATATGATCACCAAATGTCTGGTGTGCAGAAAGGAAAAAAAAGTGTTCCCCTCTGCTGTGATACCACCAGATCCAAGAGAAAAAGAAAATATGTCTTACATAGGTAGAATGCTATTTATTATTACGAAAATGAAAAACAAAAACTGGTTTTCTAAAAGGTGTTTTTGTTTTAACTTTTTATCTAGTCAATGTCTAAAAGCTTGACACTACAAAGTACAACATGTACAGTTCTTGTTCAAGGGAAGCTAAAATCTGAAGGAACCCCACCCTGCAAATAAAAGTTTCTCAATTTGATCCATAGCTTGCTGGTAATTTAAACTTCCAAGAAAATTATGTCTGATAGTAGTATTTTTCAGACTTTAATGTACATACAAAATCACCGAGGGTCTTGTCAAAATGCAGATTCAATAGGTCTGGGGTAGAGTCTGAGATACTACTTTTTTTTTTTTAATATATTTTATTGATTTTTTTTTTTTACAGAGAGGAAGGGAGAAGGATAGAGAGTTAGAAACATCGATGAGAGAGAAACATCGATCAGCTGCCTCCTGCACACTCCCTACTGGGGATGTGCCCGCAACCAAGGTACATGCCCTTGACCAGAATCGAACCTAGGACCCTTGAGTCTGCAGGCTGACGCTCCATCCACTACGCCAAACCGGTTAGGGCTGAGATGCCCAGGTGATGATGATGCTATTGGCCCATGGACTTGGAGGAGCAAGATTTTATAAGGTTTATAAAGCATTTTTTCAATATATTACCTAGCCATATGAATTAGACTTTTGGTGTTTTAATTATCCACATTTTGCAGATGAGAAAATTAAGATCCAGTTGAGACTTAAACCCCTGACTTCTATCTGCATTACACTGCACAAAGTTTTTAAAGTAGCACTGGTTACCTAAAATAAATGCAATGGAGTCTAGAAAAGCAAGTCATCAAGTTTTATGACCCAAATGAATTGCTATGAGTGTGCATGCATCCTCCAGGTCAGAAGGCAGTCAATCTACAGATAAGCAGAAAGGCCTTCCCAAAATGTTTTTTCTAAAAATCTTTCTTCCAAGGTTAGGGTAGTCTTCACCCTAATCCAAGTTTACAGTGGTCTTCCTTATTTCCCTGGGCACCATAAACCAGAAAGACAGAAATTATGAAGGATAGCCCTAGCCAGTGTAGCTCAATTGTTTGAGTCTTATCCTATGCACCATAGGTTTCTGGTTCGATTCCTGATCAGGGCACAAGCCTGAGCTGTGGGCTCGGTCCTCAGTCGGGGGCATGCAGGAGGCAGCCAATCAATGATTCTCTCTCATCAATGATGTTTCTATATCCCTCTTCCTTCCTCTCTGAAATCAATAAAAATATATTAAATAAATAAATAAATAAATAACTTGACCCTGGCTTAACTGGTCTTCTGAGGTTTCCTATTCTGAAAACCGCTATCCTGAAGTCCCTGGTTCCTATGTGCAATACCACCAAAAATTTACAGTATTAAGAACAAAATACTGCTGTCGAATTCTTATTGTCGGCTGAAAGTACTCTTATCACGGAAGCCGTAAGTACTAAACTGAATCCATGTGCAAAATCAAATGAACCTTAAAAGGCTAGACAAGAGTTAAATACCTTCATTCAAGTTGCAATCAGTAAAAACCTTACTAAAAATGGAAAACCACTGTACAATGAGTAGATTACTTTGGTTCTAAACCTCCTTTAACTGAAAAATTAATCAGAGCCTGGATTATCTGTTGTCAGTATCTGAGAATGACCACTTAGTACTTGTTTTGAGGTCTATCTACATTCATTCGTTCCTCAGAAATGATGTTTTCAGCTCTAAGGAGACTCAAGTGAGGCTTCTCCATGGCTTATGGAGGTAATGCTGGTACAGTCACCCAAAAAGTAAAAACACCTGAGTGCTCTGACCCATAAACCGCCCATTAGCCACCCTTTAGTTTAGTACAATTAGCTATAAGCCACACTTTGAAGGACAGGTTAGATTTTTTTTTTTTTTTTTGAGTTCAACTTTTCCAAGAAGATGCATGCATATCATGACAACCAAAAAGTGACTAAGGCCGAAACCAGTTTGGCTCAGTGGATAGAGCGTCGGCCTGCGGACTGAAGGGTCCCAGGTTCAATTCTGGTCAAGGGCATGTACCTGGGTTGCGGGCACATCCCCAGTAGGAGATGTGCAGGAGGCAGCTGATCGATGTTTCTCTCTCATCACTGTTTCTAACTCTCTATCTCTCTCCCTTTCTCTCTGTAAAAAATCAATAAAATATATTTTAAAAAAAAAAAAGTGACTAAGGTTTCCATGACCAGAACTTTGGTCAGATGTCATCCTAAGCAACAGGTAGAGCAAAGGCCAGGTTAGGTATAAGATCAGCAGGATACAACCACAAAGCGAAAAAGTAATTCACTGATCCTCAAGCATCCATCCACTATTGAATATGCCAATGTTGTAGCTTGATGTCACTGATCAGTCCTGCTATACCATCCTTTAGATCAGTGGTCGCCAAACTTTCGGACCTCACGGACCACCAGTGGACCCAGTCCTCAGACCACCTGTTGGCGATCGCTGCTTTAGATGGCACCCACGTCAAAATATGGAATAATATTTCATTATCCACGACCTTCCTCTGACAAGAAGCTGGAACACAGATGTGCAGAATTTTCATTTATCCTAATGCAAACCTCAGCTCAGTAGATTATCTGACTGTTAGAGTACAATTTTCTGAACTCTGTCCTGAGGTCTTAACTTCTGGTGACAATATTTTAAGAACTAAAAACCATTAGCCTCCCAAGATAACAAAGGATGACAGTTGCCTTCATAAATACAAATGCAAGACACAATGCAAAAGATACAGCTTTGTCACAGAATAATGAAACAATTGTTCAAAAAGAGAAAAACAGACAAAAATATTAATTCAATCCCAGAGCTTTATCTTTCTCTTTATTTCAATTATTTTTCTACCTCCTTCAAACTTCACAGTAACCTAGGCACATGCCACCTTGGATAATGCACAAGAATTAAAAACTGATCACATACATAACACAGGTTCCAGTTTACCACAGTAACAACTTACCTACACACAACACTAACTTTTCTTCTACAGTAAATAACTAAAAGTTATAGGCAGGAATAGACAGCACTTCCTAGAGAAATCTGGGTTCGTGAGCTAAAAATGTATGAGGACCAAAAAAAAAAAAAAAAAAAAAGAGGTAAGCTAGGGATAAGGTGAAAGAAGAAAAGTAGTTAACACCATTCTTCCCATGGAACAATAGGCAAATGATCATTTTTGCCTGATCCCATTCCCCACATCCAAAGGGTAGATCCTGTTCTTCCCAAGCAGCCTCTTGGGAAGGTTCAAATTAAAAGTATTTTCCTATCTGATCCACAAGCCACTAAATCTGACCTCTCCGTCTTTACAGCATCAAAAAACAATCAAGTCAGCTTCAGAATGGCTAGTTCTCAAGACTAAGACAAAAGCCCCAGTTTAGTTCCTTGATCTTCCTATGAGTTGTTGTAAGAGATCCTCTTCTGGCTAAATTCCTCACACCAAACTTCTAAGTGTGGAGCTAAGAGAAAACCAAACCAGTCTCTTAAAGAAGTTCATTTCATTTTTTTCTGGTTTTTCTACAAATTAAAAGCTCTAGGCCATGTTGAAGCAACACCTTAGATGTGCCTAGAATAAAGCCAATTCCGTGTGTACCTGGTTCTCTTCATGCCAACCAAGTCAACAATCATTCATTTAATATCACTAACATATTAAAGAATTGTACTTGACACTTGAAGCTGCACCAAAAACAAACTACTGTTACACTAAAGAAGTTTCAAGTGGAATGGGGGGAAATAAGACGAAGTCTCTGACACACAGCAACAGATATACGCCAATAAAAATATTGACAATAAATGCTATATGATAAAGATAGTTATGGAGGAAAAAATTAATATGATTTGAAGGAAAAAAGATGTCTTAAATCATTGCCAGCAAGTACTATTAGACCAAAAGGACTTCAGGGAGAGCTTTAAAAATGTACAAAACAATCTGACCTGGGGAAAAAGGAGGGGAAACAGAGTCATGGGGCCTCTCATGGCCTTCCTATCACAGATGAGGAAGTCAGAGATGAGGAAGACTCAAATGTTTCCATCTTAAGACTTCTAGATCTAGAAAGTCGATGCCATAGAAAGGGCTAGTTTTGAGAAAGGCTATCAAGAATGCCTGAGGAGGACTGCTTAGACTTAAAAGGAAAGAGACTATAGACAGGCAAGCTGCTTTGACTCAAATTTAGCATCAAAGTGGTCAATGGTGATGGACACACAAAAAAATTACAGATATAGAATTAACAGAATTTTTAATTTCCTGACAGGCTGGGTGTGAGAAGTATAGCTGTTCAAAGAAGGTCAAAGATCATTCTATAATTAAAACTTAGCTAGCAAAACAAGAATGATCCTACATAGCTGATCCATTTTAAGGGTTCTTGGGTGCTGACAAATCACTGCTTTCCAATCTATTCACTACTGACACCAGTTTCGGCTTTCTTTTTTCAAATTCCTACTCTTGTGTACTTCTGTTGTTTTAAACTAAAAATGGTATTTTCTGATAGACCAATGAACTGAAATCTAGATTTCAGTTCCTACCTCACATTACTATCAATGTGTCCCCAAAAAATATCATTTCTCTATGTTTAATAGTTTGGTTTACATCCCCTACTAATTTCAGTAAGTGTTTTTATAATACCCTCTAATTAGTGCTGTGAATATCTAAGGAAACTAAACAGGCATGTTTTGTTTTGGGGTTAAAAAAGAGAGATATAGGAACAAGTTCCTCAAGCCAACTTACAAATCCTCCTTTTCTTAGACAGGAATCTCCCGGGGATGAGCTCAACACATACTCCACCATGCTAACGCCTAGTCCCCCACTCTCCGACCGTGGGGACAGTACAGAATTGACCTCACTGTTCACATGGAAACTCTGACCAGGTCTTCTCTGCACCATGATTGGCTGGGAAACTGAATGATCTACAAAAAAGATACACAAGCATGATACAGTGCAGCCAGAGGCTCAAACAAATTATGAGTGATGTCTCAAGGATAAACCAATGACTGGGAGTCAGGAAACCTGCCACAGTCAGTTGAGCCAAAACCTCCTATTGTGTTTTCATACTAAATAACGAAGAAAACGGAACACACCCCTCATATATCCAGGACAGCAGAGCAATACAGCAGTTCACAGAACTGGTTTTCCTAGCTAAGTGAATAAATTAATGTTTGCTCCTTTCAAGTGGTAGAATTTCTTTTTAATGGGTTTTATTTGTGATATCACTAAAACAAAACATGATTTTACTGCCCTTTTTAAACATAATTTGATTCTTCTGATGACTTGCTGTTATCTGAGTTTCCATTCTTATATTGTGCTATAACAGCACATCAGCTTTTGGGTTTTCTGTCTCCTTCCTCCCTGTGATCTATCATTTCTTTCTGCTGTCAGTGTGTCTGCCTCTACAAGTTCTCCCCATCCCTCTTCAAGGGTAATCTGTCAGAAGAGCATCTGTGCCCAGTGACTTGATTTTTGGCCTCACCCACATACAGATAGATCATCCCATACACTTTATGCAGGGGGGCAAGGGGAGGAAAAAGAAGCATGACTTCAAATGGCAGGCATGGATTTTCTAATTCTAAGTATGCTGACAGCAGTACAGAACAAGAAGTTATAGCTGAAATTATGGTCATTTCAAATAAGACCATTCCCCTGTGGCTAGCACTTCAATAAAATACTGAAGATTTGATTTTGCTTAATTATGCTTTAATAAATTATATCACATAAGCTCCTTCATGGTAATTATGTTATAGGACAGGACACTGCTTGACATGCTTATGTCACTGATGTACAATTTATGACTTGCCAATTGCTGAGGAAAGGAGCTCTAAGACAGGCATAAATCACAGTACAGAGGCTAGATCTAGATTACCTGATGTTCCCCAGGCACTGTCTCGCCATTGATCACCCAGGAATATTCCTTTTGGTCCATCTTTGCTGGATTCATCTGTTTCCCAAAACTTTTTACCTGGCAAGAGCTGCTGCAAATTAAAAATAATAGACGCTTTTAAAGAATTCATAAAGGATGAAAGTACAGCAGTCAACACTTTCTTTTAGACAAGGGTACTGAAGATGCTCACGTGCCCTGGAAGTTTCCAGTCACAGTGTTCTGGCTACATAGACTGTGGTCAGAACACTTCTGTACGTTTGGCAAAAGTCACAGAGAGATCTACGGCAAGGGTGGCAGGTGGGGAGGGCCCTGCACAGATCAGGCCGTCACAATAGAGGCTCAGCTTAAATATCTACAACTTTTCACTTAACCTATGCCGAGATTTTTTAAAGGGGGAAAGGGGACTCATATTAGACCTATTAGCTAACTGCTTGCTAAGAAATCTCTTACTGAAAAAAGAAAAATACCTACAACTACTAAAACACTTTTGCCCACATATGTATTAACTGACCATACAGTTACTCAGAATGCTACAGGCAAAATCCACCTCCTTTATATACAGAGATTCTGTTAACTAAAAAACTTTCATCACCAGAAAGAAAAACACAAACAAAAAATACTTCCCAACCACATCATTAACCTATTCCAAAATTTTTGGAAAGACAGAATAGCTGTCTTTCCCCATTACTGGAAGAGACATAAAACCTCCTAACCTCAATTAATTTTAACAATACTTAGTAATGTCATTAAAGTGACTTCACAAAACATTCTATACTTCGTAGAAATGCAGGCATCACTGTCCATAAACTTACAATGTGAGAACTTTAAACTAGCTTCAACCAAAGAAATGCAAAGTAGCCTTCAAGCAAAACACAGTACAGTTTTACACAAGAGCAAAGCATTCGTGACCAGAGTTACAAAATAAAATTCCACTAGAATGCCATCATTCTTCATTCTGGTCATCAGCTTTACTTACTAAAATGTCCCTCTTTATTTCCTCTAATTATGTTTTCATTTCAGCTGCTACTAGTCAGACAAGAAACTCAGGTGTTTGAGATAGTACTTAATCACTGCTTTTGAGCATAAATGAGCACACCTGGGGAGTTGAATGTCTCAGAGGTACAGAGTTAAAACCCAGGAGGAACAAAACATTTGCTTTCCTCGATAATAAATGTCTATCTTTCCAATTTAAAACCCATAACCCAATGATAATGGAGGAATAACTCAACTTTGCCCTCACTAAAATAAATCTCAACTTTCCAAACAGAAATTCTACATTTCTCAGCATATTTTAAATCTAGTTAATCTAGCTCTATAAATCTGATAGACATGGGCTACTACTACCTGGACCAAAGCAGTTTCCCACACTTTTCTCTTCAGGTCCTAATTTATTTCTAAGCCAACAAGATCATGACAGAATACAGATTTGGGTCTGGCATTTTAATACACAGAAGCATAGATTTGCTTGAAGATAAGTAGTTATAAGCAGTCAATTCCTAGTGAGCCCCTTGGGTTCATTCTTTGGGGGAAACAATGAGAGAGCTTGTCTCTTAACTTGAAATTTGGGAAGCAGGGGAGGAACAAACAAGAGAAAGAGCCCAGACCATAATAGCTAAGTAGTGGAATAAGGAAGCCTTAGACCAGACAACTTGGATGTGTATCCTAGGACAAATCACTGAACTGTCCTGGGTGCCTCATCTCTTTGTACTGATAAAGGAAATATTTTCCAAGTTGTTGAGATGATTAGAAGTCCTGTTGATGAGTGCCTAGCACAATGCCTGCCACATATCAGGTTCTCAATAAATGTATTCAATGGCATTACATCAAGGCAAAATAGCTATAAATCACAGAAGGGACACTGCAAATTAATGAGAACTACTCAAGCACAATTCAAGAATTCTTGCTTTTAAACAACTTCTCCTTTTAGTCTCAAAAATGCCCTCTCAGAAGATTACAAACAGAATTTACTTCCCTATTGGTAGTCCCTTTCCAACTAACATTTTGATTTTTCTCCTCTATTTTGTAGGGAGTGTGAGCAAAGAGAAGTTCCCATTAACTTCTCTGTACCAGAAGAATGTCAGCATAAGGGACACCTCACTAGTTGGTTAATTTGTGGAAAGAGAGCAAAGGTGATCAAAAATATTCATTATAGTGCTCATCCCTCTCTACACAAATTGGAAAATCTTTATTCAAACCTCAAGGAAAAGATTGTGTAAGTACCAAACTCCATGTGCAAAATAATATAATCTGTCCATAGCTGGTCAAATTGCTTACTGAGAGTAGCAGTCCTTGAACTCAAGACTTCAAAAATGGCTTCTGGAATCCTGTCATCTTTCACTGTAGCTTGCCAGGCTGTCATAACACAAAGCTAGCAAAAGCAAGTGAACATATAAACAAGGCTGTTTCCAGATGAAATTCTCTCAAAGGAAACAACTATACTAGTACAACATAGAAAGTTACTAAAAAGTGAAGATTCTATTTAAAAGTAGGGATAAATGCAACAAATCTCATAGGAACACACATAAAAACTCATGACCCTAGTCAGATACCAAGAGGCCATATGTCCCACTATTAACAATTGGTATAAATATAAATCCTAAGTAGATGCTAGGAACAGCCCCAAAAGTACTAGAACTCCTTATGCTTTGGCAGAGTGGCAACAAGAAGATACAATTACTATATCAATGAAAACAGCAGGCACTGAAAAGGCAAGTCTGTAAGAGATAAAGAAAAAGGAGGTGGGAGAGAGGATGGCGGCATGCTGATTCTGGGAGAAAAAAGGTAGGAATTATGGGTTACAAGAGTGCCCTGCAAGTGGAAAGGAAAGGAAAAGTACTGCACCAAAGTAAGACAGACGCAAAGACAGAAGCAAACTTAGCAAACTTCTTCAGTCTCTGGATCTTACATGGAACCTACTACTTCTTTCTTTTGTCCAAAACATACCCATCCCCACTCTTCAGGTGTGTGGTAAGCAGCATTTGAAATGATTCCTCTGGTAATCTCTTTCTCTTTACTGTGGGCTAGACCTTGTGACTTGCTTCTAAGGAATAACATAAGGCAAAAGGGATGGGTTGTCTCTCTCAAGGTTGTCATAAAAAACTGACCAGTCTTGCCTCTACTTCTCTCTCTTACCCTCTTACATCTATCTTGCATGCTCCCTTTGATGAAGCCAGCTGCTGGAACCACAAGAGGTCACTGGGCATCAATTCATTATGAATTGAGGCCCTCACTCCAACTTGTAAGGAACTTAATCCTGACATCAACCATGTGAGTGAGCTTGGAGGCAGACTTTTCCCCAATTGACTTTGAGATGGCTGGCTGCAGCTCGCAAGGGACTCTAATATAGAGGTTCTTGCCAAGCGATGACTGGGTTCTTGACCTCCAGAAACTGTGAGGTTTAACCTGTGTTGTTTTAAGCCACTAAATTTTGGGGTAATTTGTCATGTAGCAATAGGTAACAGATACAGTTGTCAATATATAGTATTTTCTTATATTCAAAATACTTCTTCAAGAGTTTGACTTCAAGAAGCACTTCTTGTTCTAGTTCTAATACCCAAAATCCAAGTACTTTTGAATTTGGAAAAATTATATCCATTCCATTTTATGTTCTCCCTAATAGCCCTTATTTTTAAAATGACTGGCTTTTTTATATTCTCCTAAATCAAATCAACTCAGAGATGTTAAGCTCACTGACAATTAGTAGCAATCACATATTCAAGAGTCAACTAAAATACGTTACTGTTCAAAACTGATCATAGTAAAAGGAGCTATACTATAATCTACTGAATTATACAGCAAAGTGATGTTGAGTATCCAACTGTTATTTCAAATTCAGCAGCAACTTTCTGGAGGTTATGTCATTCACAGCACTGGCTAAAACATCCTAGGATTCACCAACCGACCAGCATAAATGCCAGGAGCTGCCAAACCTTCACTTAAACCACACTTCAATTCAATTACCAAAAACTGAAGTGCAACTAGTGGATAAAAAGAGTTATGCTTACCCCATCAAGAACTTGGAAATAAATACAGCTCTTTGTCAGAATAAAAAGGATCACAGCAGCCCTAACCGGTTTGGCTCAGTGGCTAGAGCGTCGGCCTGAGGACTGAAGGGTCCCAGGTTCAATTCCAATCAAGGGCATGTACCTTGGTTGCGGGCACATCCACAGTGGGGGGTGTGCAGGAGGCAGCTAGTCTATGTTTCTCTCTCATGATGGTTCTCCTTCATCGATGCTTCTAACTCTCTATCCCTCTCCCTTCCTCTCTGTAAAAAATCAATAAGATATATTTAAAAAACAAAAAAAGATCACAGCAGAGGTTTACAAACTTCACTTTAAAAAAATTTAGGTAAAAAGAGGATTAAAAGATTTGACAATTCTAAAAGAAGATAATGGGAATTAGGAATTGGTCTGATAAAAGCAAAGGAGGCCCAGGGAGTCAGATGTAGGCATTATTATCTAGTTGGCATGTTTATATATATGATGCACAAACAATTCTATCCTTATAAAAAGCAGTTAATGCAACAGGCTAGATAGTAGCTTGACTACAGCAGCTACTAAAAACATCCAAGTAACTTTCCTGGCTCAAAATCTGCTTACCAAGCAAACTTTTTATAAGAACTTGGCTTCCTCCTGTAGCCAAGCATGCTGATCACTGGATGCAATCCTCCTGTCCACTTTAGAGTTATTACTTCTCCTTATAAATTAGTAAACTACATTATGGTTTTCTTACATTAGTCTCTTGCAGTTCTGGTTAGCGTGGGTTAATTTCATAATCCAATCATCTATGATTTGCAGATTTAAAGCCCTTTCAAGGCTTACTAAGAAACAAGACTTGGGAGAGCCTACATCCTCCCAGCAACACAAGGACCTTGTACTCTTCTTTGTATTATCCCATTAAATGGGACTCCTAATCACCCCTCTGTTTTCAAATCTTTGGGAGAAACACACACACACTATTATCCCAGCTTGAACTATAGGTTTGTAAAAGAAAAGACTTAAAGAAGAAATCAAGCAAGCTTAGTCATGAGGCTTCTGGAGAACAAAACAGAAATCAAGCATTGGTTTACAAATACTACTATCTGCTTGGGAAACCTCTAAATTTTTATTAGAAACACCTTTTTTATTTTATCATGTAACAAAAAGACCATACACAAAGCCACCGTTGCGCAAACATCACATTAACTCCTACTAAGAGCCCTTTATTTTTATTTTTTAAAGATTTTTTTTTTAATATATTTTATTGATTTTTTACAGAGAGGAAGGGAGATAGAGAGTTAGAAACATCGATGGGAGAGAAACATCGATCAGCTGCCTCCTGCACATCTCCTACTGGGGATGTGCCCGCAACCCAGGTACATGCCCTTGACCAGAATCGAACCCGGGACCCTTCAGTCTGCAGGCCGACGCTCTATCCACTGAGCCAAACCGGTTTTGGCTAAGAGCCCTTTAAACAGAGGTAGAGACAATTAAGGGCTGAGAATGTCAAGAACCTCTAGGCTTCTTATTTTAAGACTAATATAGTGGTAAAGCACACAGGTGCTCTGAAATCATTTTTTAAACGGTTTTAAATCCCAACTGTGTGTATTTTACCCCTCCATGCCTCAGTTTTCTCACCCATAAAATGAACTGTTATGAACATTAAATGAGATAGTGTATAATATATAATGCTAAACGCAGAGTAACCATTCAACAAATTAACTGCTATTATTATTTAAAAAGCAAACTAGTACTTTGTTCTTTAATAATACTGATAAAACTACTGACTAGCCAATGAAATGCTCCCATGTGCCCAGCACAGCATCACCCAGCCCACTTCAGTACAAATCCCATAAAATTGAGAGCATTCACAAAACACTACAAGAGGAACCATGACCACAGCTTTGCAGAAACTAAGAGGCAGGATGATTATTAAAGATTGGGCATTTTGACCATACCATCACTAATATTTGCATAAGGAAGTATCAATGAAGTTTTCAGATGGTCTCAACACTAAATGCACATTCCAACAAGTACTCTGTTCAAGAGGCATAAAATATTAGGTCACTGCTTATAGACTCAACATAGATGGCATAAAGCTGTCCCTCAGCAGAAATGTGGCTTCTTAAGGAATACTATTCACAGGAAAGCTACAGCCCTGCAGCCATGCTCAGGTCTGATCATGTTATGGCAATGAAAACTTCCAACACAAGCTTCCTTTCATTGGAATGTAGCCAATCATCAAGTCAAATACCTGATATTTTAACTAGCTGGTAAGATATAGACCGACACCCCCCTCCCTCACCCTATTTTTAATTTCTTAGTAACTATCTCATTACATTAAAAGAATTGGATAGTAACTCAGAAAAAGGAGATCTCAGAACTGACTGAAATAGTTGTATTGGTTTCTGCTGACAGTCACATGTTCTAGTCAGAGCTGTGATGTGTGAAAATTTTCAGAAAGCCCTTCTCAAAACCTTAATGTCCTTAGGGGATTTACCTAGCCCTCCATACCATAGAGCAGCGGTTCTCAACCTGTGGGTCGCGACCCCTTTGGGGGTCGAACTCCCCTTTCACAGGGGTCACCTAAGACCATCAGAAAACACATATATAATTACATATTGTTTTTGTGATTAATCACTATGCTTTAATTATGTTCAATTTGTAACAATGAAA
Organism: Myotis myotis; assembly: GCF_014108235.1. Taxonomy (NCBI): domain Eukaryota; kingdom Metazoa; phylum Chordata; class Mammalia; order Chiroptera; family Vespertilionidae; genus Myotis; species Myotis myotis. Next base: position 18,367,765 of record NW_023416324.1, read on the forward strand.
CTGGGGGGTCACCACAACATGAGGAACTGTATTAAAGGGTTGTGGCATTAGGAAGGTTGAGAACCACTGCCATAGAGGGTTGTTGTGAAATCAAGTAAGATAGTGTACAAAGTGCTTTCACAAATACTATGAACTACACTCAAATAATTACTAAAGTTTTAACCAAAACCAATTTAAATGTAAAAGTATAATTTAGCCTGGCCAGTGTGGCTCAGTGGTTGAGTATCAACCCATAAACCAAGAGGTCACAGGATTGACTCCTGGTTAGGACACATGCCCAAGTTGAGGGCTCAATCACCAGTAGGGGGCATGCAAGAGGCAGCCAATCTATGTTTTTATCTCTTTATCCCTTACCCTTCCTCTTTCTAAAAATCAATAAAAACATTTTTTAAAGTATAATTTAGAAGGCTTAAACAAAAGGTATATCTATTCGATGTCACAATTCTTTTTATATCAGAAAATATATACATCAAGAATCATGGTCATTCCTGAGAATTGATCTCAATGACAAAAAAGTCAAAAGAAAAAAACTCTACATTCAACATAAAAGAGCAAAAAGAACTGGGAGCAAAGTAAATGTTCAATAGACAGCTGCTAAGTACTACGTAAGCTCACCCAGAATAGCCATAATAGGAGCTCCAGTGGCGCAATCGGTTAGCGCGCGGTACTTATACAGAATAGCCATAATAATGATATGGAGCCCAGCTAGTTTGACTCAGTGGATAGAGCATCGGCCTGCGGACTAAAGGGTCCCAGGTTCGATTCCAATCGAGGGCACATGCCTGGGTTGCAGGCTCAATCCCCAGTAGGGGGCATGCAGGAGGCAGCTGATGAATGATTCTCTCTCATCACTGATGTTTCTATCTCTCCCTCTTCCTTCCTCTCCAAAATCAATAAAAATATATTTAAAAAATAATAATAATGATATGCAATATTTGTAAAATAACATTAAATTTTAAAAGTAAAATATACATGTAAATAATGCTTCTCATGGTACCTCTTTCCCTTTTAGATCAAGATTGGGAAGAAAAATAAAAACTGAACTAGGTTAGTGTGATGGGATTATGGATGACTTGTTACAAAATCTACTTTTATTATGATTTGGAACTGATTTTCTAATAAATAAAAACTTCGATGATGGTGATACAGAATTCTCTACAAATAAATAAGACATGTTCTCTTAAGTAGACACATTTCACTTCACCTTAATTTTTAAGTGACAAAAGTTAATGGCAATTTTAAGGGGAAGAACTCATAACATGTTTCAAGTATTTTTTTAAATATGTCATTATTGATTTTAGAGGATGGGAGGAGGGAGGGGGATGGAGAGACAGAAACACCAATGAGAGGAACCTCCTGCACGCTTCCTCCTGGGGATCAAGCTCGCAACCGGGCATGTGCCCTGACCAGGAATCAAACCGGTGACCTCCTGATTCATGGGCCAACACTCAACCACTGAGCAACACTGTTTCAAATATTCTTAAGAAAGCAGATAACTTCCAATCTACTTTGCAAACTATCACTTAAATAAGGAAATGTTCAAAATGTTCAATAGTTTAATCATTAGCCAGTTATTTTTATATTTTTCTAGCCAGATATTTTTCAATTAAAAATAACTAATTATATAAATAAAGACGGTGTTTTGGTTTTCACCTTCTCTTTCCATTTAAGGAATATGATTTAAATTCTCACTTCCTATTCATATATCTACTAATTAAGGAAGTGCCTTGCCCTTTTTTTTTTTAATACATTTTTATTGATTTCAGAGAGGAAGGGGGAGGGAGAGATAGAAACATCAATGATGAGAATCACTGATCAGCTGCCTCCTGCACACTCCCTACTGGGGATGAAGCCCACAACCCAGGCATGTCCCCTGACCGCGAATCGAACCCGCCAACTTTCAATTTATGGGATGACGCTTCCAACCAACTGAGCTACACAGGCCAGGGCTAAAGATGGTTTTTTTGTTTTGTTTTGTTTTTTTAGTTAATCCTCACCCAAGGATATTTTTCCCATTGATCTTCAGAGAGAGGGAGGCAGAGACAGGCAGACACCAATATGAGAGAAGTTGCCTCTTGCACCCACCCCGACAGAGGCCGGGGATCAAACCTGTAACCCAGGTACGTGTCTTAACTGGGAATTCAATCTGTGATCCTTTGGTTTGTGGGCCAATGCTCTATTTACTGAGCCATACTGGACTAGGCAAGATTATTTTTAAATGTTACTATTACATTTTTGTTTTATTTCAAATCACCAAAAAAATTTCTAACAATCAACATTTGCTATAATTTTTTCACATTTCTCTACTAGGCAGCATCACGATCTGCATCTAGTAATTACTTCTTAAAATTTTTAGCCTAGCCCTGGCTGGTGTGGTTAAGTTAGTTGGGTGTCATCATGCACCAAAAGGTTGGGGGTTGCCCTACCAGTGGTCGGCAAACTCATTAGTCAACAGAGCCAAATATCAACAGTACAACGAGATTGAAATTTCTTTTGAGAGCCAAATTTTTTTAACTTAAACTATATAGGTAGGTACATTGTTATTAACTTAATTAAGGTACTCCTCTAAGGCTTAGGAAGAGGCACACTCAAGGGGCCAAAGAGCCGCATGTGGCTCGCGGGCCGCAGTTTGCCGACCACGGCCCTAGCCAGTTTGGCTCAGTGGACAGAGTATCGGCCTGTGGACTGAAGGGTCCCAGGTTCAATTCCAATCAAGGGCATATGCCCGGGTTGCAGGTTTGATGCCCAGTAGGAGGTGTGCAGGAGGCAGCCAATCAATGATTATCTCTCATCACTGATGTTTCTATCTCTCTCTCCCTCTCCCTTCCTCTCTGAACTCAATAAAAATATTTTTCTTAAAAAGGGTTGTAGGCTAGATCCCCGATATGGGAATGTGCAAGAGCAGCCAATCCGTTTCACCCTCATATCAATGTTTCTCTCTCTCTCTTTTTCTCCCTTCCTCTCTCTAAAAAAATCAATTTTTAAAAATGTCACTAATCCATTTGTTTAAAAAAAAAAATTTTTTAGCTTATGTGGCAAGATAATTACTACTGAAAACAAATGTCCATACTTACAGGTTCCTAACTAAATATCTTTTTATCTTTTTGGTTAAAATCTATTCTGGCCCTCTGAAAAAAAAAAGGGGGGGGGGAGGTACAGTTTCTTTTCTTTTTCATAATTACAATTATGCCATACATAAAATTAACATTTTTAAGGGGGAATTATTATATTTTATTTTATTTTTAAATTATTTTATTTTTTTATATTTTTATTGATTTCAGAGAGGAAGGAAGGGGGGAGAGAGAAATATCAATGATGAGAGAGAATCATTGATCGGCTGCCTCCTGCACGCCCCCTACTGGAGACAGAGCTCACAACCTGGGCATGTACCCTTGACTGCAATGGAACCTGGGACCCTTCAGTCCACAAACCAACGCTCTATACACTGAGTCAAACCAGCCAGGGAAAAATTAACAAATTTTTAAAAAATATTTTGCCAAGTTATTAACTACTTTTCATAAGCACTGTTTATAGTTGTATCTAATGTCCTTCCAGTAAGGATGACATTACTTAGGCTTGGACAATATGATCTAATTTGATCTTCTCTCCTACATCTGAAGACCAATACTACTTTTCTGGCTACTGAAAAAATTTAAAAGTTTCAGCATCTCAAGTACTTACTGATGTAAACACTATTACTTGAATAGCCTGCATTAGCCACTACTGGAATAATGAAAGTAGTAAAAGACTTCTTTGCCCTGAAAGAAATGATTAAAAATAAAAACCTACCAGGAGTCAAACTGATACAGTTACAGAGCGCTTAAGAGTAAACACACTAATAGTATGGTACAGAATGTTAAACTTTACAATCCACTACAGATGAAGAAAGGAACAATAACCTGAGATAGGACAGGTCGAGGAATGCCTTAAAAAGGGTGGGAATGGGGGGGAGATTGAGAGTGAGAAGACAGTGAAAAGGGCTTTCCATAAAGAGCAAAGCTAGAAATGAAAACAATTGGGGCAGGTGTCCACCAATAGAAAAGGCTGGTATTGACATAGGAAAGGAGTAAGGAGGTGAAAAAGCAGAACTAGTCCAGTCGCCAGTGAGTCTTTATGGAACACCAACAAGTTGGGCTCTAATCCACTAGGGAGTAACATCATAAAAACTAATTTTAAAAGATTAATCTGACATTTCTCCATAAAATGGGGTAATGGAAAGGATTTGGATGCTGGGAGGCTAAGCAAAGAGGTCACTACGGTAATCTAGGCAAAAATGGTTAGAGAAGAGACCTATAGAAATGGAGGCAAGGAATGTACGAACCGCTGCTTAAATGCCTCTCTGTTTTCCAAGCATCCTATCCTATACACTAAAAGCCTAATATGCTAAGTGTCCAGTCGTCCGTTCAACCAATCAAAGCATATCATGATGCTAATGATATGCTAAGGCTGTTCAACCACTCGCTATGACGTGCACTGACCACCAAGGGACAGACAGTTGACTGGTCAACCAGTCGCTATGAGGTGCACTGACCACCAGGGGTAGATGCTCCGACTGGTAGGTTCGCTTTTTGCTGAGGTCCGGCCGATTGGGACTGAGTGAGATAGTCTGGACATGCCCTGGAGCCCTCCCACAGTCCCTCCCCAGTCCCAATCATGCATAGGTGGTGGGGTCCCTCGGCCTGGCCTGGCCTGGCCTGCGCCCTCTCACAATCTGGGACCCCTGAGGGGATGTTGGAGAGCCAGTTTCGGCCCGATCCCGCAGGCCAGGCCGAGGGACCCCACTGGAGCACGAATTTGTGCACTTGGCCTCTAGTTAAAAAAGCTATGCAATTTCAAAAGTGAAGACTCATAGCCCATTATGATAATCAAGAATGAAGTCACTAAGTATACATAAGCCAGTCTATCATTGAAGTTCTTTTAATCAGCAACTGATTCTGTAGAATCAATTGAGTGCAAAACTAGATGAAAAACAAGATACAAATATGTCAGAAGATGGTGTTGCAAGTTTAAGTTTACAAGTCCAATGGTAAAGTTTTAAGGTTGTCCTGAAGGTCCACTGTGGGTTGCTGGAGTAAAAAAAGCAATCAAATAAGAAAAATTTAGTAGCTCTTCAATTTTAGAACCCAAATTAGATAAAATTGCAAACAGTTCTTCAATTGATGATTAGTGTGAGAATGCATTCTACTCAAAGGAGCACAGGGGTTTCCCAGTGTTTTTTACCACACAAAGAACACATTCAATGTTAACAAATTTATCATGACACTGGCTGTACTTTCATAAAACATGCTCTTCAAAAAAATTCAGTTACTGTTAACATCTCAATCTCCATGTTATTTTGTGATAAATTAACCTAGGGCAAACTCCACAGTATTCCTTTCTCCACTGCAAAATCCACTGAAAATAAAATTTTCTTTATACCTTCCTAGTTCAAGTTATTGGAACACAGCCAAACGAAACGTCTTCATAAAACCTGACAGACAGCAAACTATGTTCAAAATATGAAAAAATGCCCAATGACCCAAGCTTTTTCTGCAGGGTACAGGGAAAGCATGTAAGTAAACAGAAGACTATGTCACCTCTGCTATTTACCTATAAATAAGGCCATTTGTTTTCATATATGTATAAGCGTATGGTTTGATCTATAACGTAACTACATTCATGTTATACTACATCTAGACTTTAATAGTTATATAAATGATTTTTGTTACAGTTCCTGAGAGCCCAGTGCACAAAAGCTAAAACTTAAGAAACCTGTAAAGCTCACAAATAAAACCATGAAAACATCTAGATTGCTTCATGATCTACCCGACTCATATCCAGTCAGCCTCAGAGTATTTTTTTATTATTCAATTGGCAAGGATCTCAGTATGCCATATATGGACAAGCTCCCTTTTCATGCATTCCAGGAGATGAGTATTTTATAGATATGGCAACTATATATGTATTGGGAAGACCAATAGAAAAAATAAACTTCCACGTGCTTTATTATGAAAACCACAGAATGCATTAATTAACCAAGAGACAATGAATTAAACTTTGGTGCCCTGGTTCCTCATCAATAAAATAACAATATATGAGAATTATACACAACACAGTCTAACATATGCTTAAACAAGAAATATAACAAAAATAATTTTAGTTTTTCAAATACCCTTATGTCTGGTAGTGTATATGTAATAAGGATATTTCCATACCCCAGCAAATGGCCCAGAGAAAGTGTCCTATTGATCTGTATTAAACAAAAGTAATTATCTAATAGTTCAAAAATATAAAAATTTGCAGAGAAGGTTGAATAAATGTTTTTCAGTTATATCTCTTCCTCATCCTCCCCTTTCAAATACTCCTTATCCCTAAGGGTAAAAAAGTATTCTGAACAGAGCAGACAAAGACTTTCATAACTGAACTATGGTACCTTGAGGAGAGGCCAATACCAACTTCTGAAATAAAGAGAAAATAAAGAGGAATCCATGCTTAGAAAAAGGTATTTACTGCTTAAGTTTCACTCAAAACAATATATTAGGCATCCATTATTTACAAAGTATATTATTAGCTGAAGCCCCTGCCCTCAACAAACTTAAGTGCAATCAAATAAAAAACATTTACACAAATCATTATGTATAAAATAAACTAGAGCCATAAGAATGATACAAATAACTTGCTATTTGAATTCATTTCCATAGCTTCTGGTTGGTGAGAGCAAGAAAGCTTTTATTAAAAAAGGGTATATCTGGCCCAGCCGGCATGGCTCAGTGGTTGAGCGTTGAACTATGAACCAGGAGGTCATGGTTCGATTCCCGGTCAGGGCACATGCCCAGGTTGTGGGCTCGGTCCCGTGTGGGGCATGCAGGAGGCAGTCTATCAATGATTTTCTCTCATCATTGATATTTCTCTCTCTCTACCTTTCCCTTCCTCTCTGAAATAAAAAAAAAAAAGAAAAAAATGTTTAAAGGGTACATCTGTAATACTTTCAATAATAAATTTAAAATAATAAAAAAATTTAATTAATAATAAGACAACTTTCATAGAGGAGCTGATAATTAAGGCTGAATTTTGAATAATGGGTAGACTTTGGACATGCAGAAATGAACAGAAATTCGGGTTTTGGATCAAGATCTGCGTTCAAACAGCTACCTCATGATCACGTTAACCTCTGTAATCACTTTTGGCCTGGTCTATAACAAGGCATCATAATACTGAAGGGCCACGGTGAAGACAGTAATGGATATGAAGTGATTAGCACAGTGCCTGGAAAATCATATATGCTCAATATATTGCAGCTATTATTTCTGAGCCTAATGAAATAAAACTTAGTCAATCCAACATCTTGACACTTATGACCTTAGCTAGAATCACGTGACCTTAGGACTAATTTTCCACATGTAAAAAAAAAAAATGGTACTGATATCTCACAAAAACCTGTTGGGAGATTGACAGAGGTAATGAAATCAATACCAAGGTGTCTTAAGTGTTAATGTTTTATTTTAGTTATTTAGTTGGATTACCTCTACTCATATAAAGTATACTTTATGTGAATGGAAACATTTAGCCAAAGGAGGACCAAAGGGGAGAAATTAAATGAAGACAGATTATGCAGTGTGTGGATCAGTTATATTCTGCTTCAAAGGAGCATGTTTTGCCACAAACATTCCAAGAACAGCTCAAAATACATGGTTGTAAGTCTGCCTGGACTGCCTAGATTGCCCAGTGCAGGATAGAAAGCAGGTACTGGAATGAGTGGGGTTCCACACAGGTCTCAAAGTGACAGGACCGAACTGGGAAACAGGTTTCAAATGTCATTTGTACCCACATTCTCAGGGTTAGAAAACACCTTCTTATCTAATTCCTTAAAATGTCCAATCCCCAAACTATAACTTTTCCAAATAAGACTCGTGAAGAGGTCACTTCACCTCTAACACACAGTCATTAATCTAATACAGAAAAGTTATTAAGTAAAATTGCCTTCCTCCAGTTTACTTGGCCTGGCTAACTATGTTTTCTCTAAACATTCCATTTTAAAAGGCCGATGTCAAAAATGACCAAACAACTAAATGGTATTGCAGGAAATGGGCCTCTGTGATCCATCTCCAGCATGGTTGGCTTTTGATGGAAACAGTTGCTGAATTTTCCCAGGACAAACAGAATGTAGGGAGGAGGGAAGAGGGTATGGGGGGAAGAGGATATGGGAACAAAGAACTGTGGACGTGTGCCAGCAGCATGGTGCCCCCCCTCCCCCGCCACCCAGCCAACCAGGTGCCTGCCTCAGCTAGACAGGGGGAGGGAGGTGGAGGCAACTTGAAAAGGCCTCAGACGAATTTTTTTTAAATGGCCCAAAGGGAGACATATGAGGAAACAGGTGACCCCATAGTACAAAGCCAATGAGGAACTGGAGGAGGGATTGAATAAATAGGCTGTGTTTGCTGCCCTAGGTATGCCTGTACACTCGCTCTCAAGAATGTATTAAACGTCTCATTTTTGCCATACTTCTGTCTCCAAGTCTGTTATTTGAATTCGGACAGGTGAGCATTCTCACAGTATTAATACAAAGTATGGAAGTAAAGCAGCTTTTAGCATTACTATCTGTACTCAAAAGCTACATTTTGGGGGGAAACGGATTTGTTACACTGCTTGGTCAGATATTTTCATATTAATACATGACAAGGCACTATTACTTTTTCCTCCCTTCTGCAAGAAAGGTTGTATGATCTTGCTGGCGGACAATATCTCTCCTTTCCAAAATTCAATCCATTTTGGAGTCACCTTAGTTACTCTTATGATACTCTGCAAGGAATTGCCAGTGTGAAGAAGAGCTGTAGATCTGGGAAGTACTTTTGGCTACCCAAAAGCCTCCAATTCTATGAACCATTCTGTTTGCCATGATGGAAAGATATGGGGAAAAAATTTAAGACTTGGTATCCACATTAGGCTCTCCCTTGTCTTGATTTCAGAATTAACAAGCCACAAGCCCTAATGGACAGCCAATGTCTTAGGCAGCTGCAGACTGGTAAATGCGTCTTAGAGAATACAATGAAAGTTACGAAACCTCTACACCACAAGGGCAAAGTCACTCTAAAAAGGCATCTTTTAGATGCCCTATGGAATATCCTAGAAAAAGGAGAACTATTTCTGTTTTTGATTTGTTTTCTTCATTGAATTTATTGGGGTGACAGTGGTTTCAAGTGTACAGGTTTCAAGTGTACAACTCTACAGCACATTGTAGGCTCACCACCCAAAGTCAAGTCTCTTTCCGCCACCATTTATCCCCTTTTGATAATCACCATACTGTTGCCTGTGTCATTTGGGTTTTTTGTTTATTTGTTTGTTTTTTGGTCCCTTCATCTTTTTCACCCAGCTCCCTGGGAGAGAGCTGTCAGGCTGTTTTATGTATTTATAAGTCTATTTCTATTTTATTTATTTTGTTCACTGGATTCCACATATAAGTGAAATCATATGGTATTTGTCTCTCTCTCACTAGCTTATTTTATTTAGCATAAATGCTGTCACAAAACATAAGATTTCCTTCATTTTTACAGCAGAGTAGTATTCTGTTGTGTAAATGTGCCACAGCTTTTTTATCCACTTATCTACTGATGGGCACTTGGGCTGCTTCCAATCTTGGCTATTGTAAATAATGCTGCAATGAACCCAGGGGTGATATATAGTCTTCCAAATTAGTGCTTCAGGTTTCATCAGATATATCCCCAGAAGTGGAATCGCTGAGTCATAAGTCAGCTCCATTTTTAATTTTCTGAGTTAGTTCCATACTGGTTTCCACAATAGCTACACCAATCTACATCCCCACCAAGTGCCCAAGGGTTCCCTATTTTCCACATCCTCACCAACACGTGTTTACTGATTTATTAATGATAGATATCCTGACAGGAATGATATATTATCTCACTGTGGTTTTAATTTGCATTTCCCTGATGATTAGTAACACTGAGCATATTTTCATACGTTTACTGGCTATCTGTACGTCCTCTTTGCGGACATGTCTATTCAAGTCATTTACCATTTTTTAATTGGACTGTTTTCTCTGTGTTGAGTTGTACAAGTTTTTTGGGGGTTTTTTAATATATTTTTATTGATTTCAGTGAGGAAGGGGGAGAGCGATAGAAACATCAATGATGATAGAGAATCATTGATCAGCTGCCTCCTGCACGCCCCCTACTGGGGATCGAGCTCACAACCTGGGCATGTGCCGCTGACCGGAATCGAACCCAGGACCTTTCAGTCTGCAGGCCAACGCTCTACTCACTGAGCCAAACAGCTAGGGCTATACAAGTTCTTTGTAAATTTTAGATATTAACCCCCTCTCAGATGCATCATTGGCAAATATGTTCTCCCATTCAGTGGATTGTCTTTTCATTTTGTTGGTTTCCTTTGCTGTGCAAAAGCTTTTGTTTTATGTGGTCTCATTTGTTTATTTTGTCTTTTGTTTTCCTTGTCCAAGGCAATTTACCAAAAAATATATATATTGCTATGAGAAATGTCAAAGATTTTATTGCCTATGTTTTCTTCTAGAATCTTTATGGTTTCATGACCTACATTTAAGTCTTTAATATATTTTGAGTTTATTCTTGTGTATAGGGTAAGGAGGTGGTCTAGTTTCAATTTTTTTGCATGTATCTGTCCAATATTCTCAACACCATTTATTAACTTGACTGTCTCTACCCCACTGTATGTTCTTGCCGCCTTTGTCAAATATTAATTAACCATAAAGACCTTTACTCGGAAAATTATCGGATACTGAAGAAATTAAAGAAAACACAAATAAGTGGAAGCATATACTATGTTCATGGATAGGAAGAATGAATTAACATCATTAAAATGTCCATACCAAAAGCAATCTATAGATTTGACACAATTCCTATCAAAATACAATAGTATATCTCACAGAACTAGAAAAATATTTCAAAAACATATATGAAACCATAAAAGACCCCAAATAACCTCAGCAACCTTAAGAAAAAAAGAATAAATTTTGAAGTATCATGCTATCTCATATCTACTACAAGGCCATAGTAATCAAAACAGCATGGTTCTAACATAAAAATAGGCATACAGGTCAATGAAACAGAATAGAAAGCCCAAAAATAAACTATTTTGTATTTTTTGTATTTTTTTTATTATTTATAAAACTTATTGGGGTGACATTGGTCAACATGAACATATAGGTTTCAGGTGTGTGCTGTCTTGTATATTTTTAAAAACAGACTTATGGGCAAAATCCAAGAATCTTAGATTTGAAAGGATCCTGGAACACCATCTACTCCCACTTTGTCTTACAGATGGAAAAAAAAACAAAGTCCAAAGAAGATGAATGTCTGAGCCAAGGCTGGGAGCTGTGGCTTCAAAGTTGTAGTCCAGTGAGAACTCTATTTCACCAAGTTATGCCATTCTTTGGGTTACCAGCTCTCCAAATCACTATCACATTCCTCTCTCTACAAGTCATTCTGCTGTCTCACACTAATAGATAGAATTCCCATGTAATGTCTGACTAGAACAGCCGTGGGCAAACTATGGCCCGCGGGCCGAATCCAGCCCGTTTGAAATGAATAAAACTAAAAAAAAAAAAAAAGACCGTACCCTTTTATGTAATGATGTTTACTTTGAATTTATATTAGTTCACACAAACATTCCATCCATGCTTTTGTTCCGGCCCTCCAGTCCAGTTTAAGAACCCATTGTGGCCCTCGAGTCAAAAAGTTTGCCCACCCTTGGACTAGAACCTAAAGCTATATTTTAAATACTAGAGGCCCGATACACGAAATTCGTGAAAGAGTAGGTAGGCCTTCCTTCCCCCAGCTGCCGGCACCGGCTTCCCTCGCAGCCCCGGCTTCGTCCGGAAGGTCATCCAGAAGGATGTCCAGTCTAATTAGCATATTATGTTTTTATTATTATAGATATCTCACTTTATTCTACTTTCAGGGAACAGAACGTGTCAGTATTCAGTATTCATTATATACAAGCGTGCTTTCCAGATTTCCTTCCTCAGGTGTCAAATTTGTGTATCACCTAAAGTAAGTTTTTCTATGCTTCAGGTTTCTAAAACATCTAAATACACGTCTAAATACATTCTGTTTCCCCCAGAAATAATCACCACTATCTTAACCAGGGGTCCTCAAACTTTTTAAACAGGGGGCCAGTTCACTGTCCCTCAGACCATTGGAGGGCCAGACTATATAGTTTAAAAAAAACCTAGTTGGCTGCTAAGCAACAGGCAGCGGTGGCAAAAACACCTGGCGGGCCAGATAAATGTTTTCATTGGGCCGCATGTGGCCCGCGGGTCGTAGTTTGAGGACCCCTGATTTTAACGTTCTTGAAAGCTGTCAAGTTTACCACATATAAAACATTAAGTAATCTTAAAAAGAAAAAAAGTCCTTAGTTTTTAAGTTAGAAAACCAATTACACAGAATAAAGTGCCTTTTCTGTCAAAGGCTCTCAAAGTACTTTCTAATTAGAACTGTTCTCCTCTTTACAAATAATGCTGCCCTTCTGCAGGTGGAGCAAATAGGTCATGCAAGATCATAAACCAAACCAATGTAGAAGCAGAACTCCAAAACCCAAAGGTTAGTGAGCCTTCCTCAGTACTACAAAGATAATCTCTTAAAACACTCAATTACCAACTAATCCTTTCATCCTATATAATAAAGCGGCAATCTGCAAATTGACCATCACTCCAACACACAAGATGGCCACCCCCATGTGGACACAAGATGGCCACCACAAGATGGCCAACAGGGGAGGGCAGTTGTGGGCAATCAGGTAGCAAGGGAGGACAGCTGGAAGGAACCAGGCCTGTAAGGGAGGGCAGCTGGGGCAATCAGGCCTGCAGGGGAAGGCAGTTGGGGGGGACCCAGGCCTGCAGGAGAAGGAAGTTGGGAGCAACCAGGCCTGCAGGGGAGGGCAGTTGGAGGGGACCAGGCCTGCAGGGGAGAGCAGTTAGGGGTGACTGGGCCGGCAGGGGAGGGCAGGTGGGAGCGACCAGGCCTGCAGAGGCAGGCAGTTGTAGGGGAACCAGGCCAGCAGGGAAAAGCAGTTAGGGGGGACCAAGCCTGTAGGGGAGGGCAGTTAGGGCAACCAGGTTGTCAAGGGAGGGAAGTTAAGGGTGACCGGGCCAGCAGGGGAAGGCAGTTAGGGGCAATCAGGCCGGCAGGGGAGCAGTTTGGCATCATCAGGCTGGCAAGGGAGTGGTTAGGGGCAATCAGGCAGGCGAGCAGTTGGGAGCCAGCAGTCCTGGATTGTGAGAGGGATGTCCGACTGCCCACTGGGATCAGGCCTAAACGGGCAATCAGACATCCCTCGAGGGGTCCCAGAGTGGAGAGAGTGCAGGCTGGGTTGAGGGACACACACACACACACACACACACACACACACACACCGTGCACAAATTTCGTGCACCGAGCCTCTAGTATATAAATAAAGAAGCGGCTCAAATACGTGCCTTTAAACTTTTCAGAACTTTGACTTTATGTTGAATGAAAGGGGCTAAGCAAGCAGTGGATGAAATATTTGAAAATAATTTGTTGCCTTAAGCCTAAAATATTTCCCTATCTTCCTTTTTATGTTTACCTTCTAAAACAGCAGTGGTCTGTGAGGTCTGAAAGGTTGGCGACCACTGAATTTGAATAGGGGCAATTAAAGCACTTGTACCGAGACCTTCAGCTAAGAGCTATAATTCAGACAACCAACAAGGTTTGAAGAAGATGTTTTAACACATTTTGTACCGCTCACGAGTTTTCTCGTGTTTCATGCGCCATCTGTTAAGGACCGCTCACGAGTGTTCTGTTTTTCACACCCATGGAAAAAGGAGCGAATCTAGATACTTATGTAAATTTTGTTTGGTCCCTCTTCATAGAGGAAAATGTTTTACGCAGTACCATACGCTAAAAAAGTACTAGGAACTTTAATTTTTTAATTGTTTAATTGTTTTTGTAAATAAAAATGTTATAATTATTGAAAAACAACACCTAAAGTGCATTATGATGATTTAAATAACGTGCAGTTTGCCCAAAAACATGAGGTCCCTGGTGTATGTCTTAGAGATTTCTATGCGGTACGCAATGTGTTAAGCCACTTCTTTAGCAAGATTTCTAAGATAGGCTCCAAATCTTGCAAAATGACACCAAGAGTCTACTAGTGGCTTTGATGAAAAAAATATAACAAGATCAGAACTCGGCTGGAGATCCTGGCTAGAGAACCAACTATGCTGATCAATTGGATAAATAAATAAATAAATAAATAAATAAATAAATAAATAAATAAATAAAATAACAAGAGCCAAGTAGCCTGAATGTTACTTTCAATTATTTTTAATATAGCCAATTCTCTTTGAATTCTAAAGATTCCTACATTCTTGGACATAGGTATTTACTCTAATGAAGTGTCCCCTTCCTTCTTCTCTTTTTCTCCCCACCCCCCCAATACAAACACACATAAAATAACTGCAGCAAAAATATACCATGCCTAGCTTGGTATATTTCATGCAATGTACTTGAAATTTTAGAGTTTATATGGGTAACGGCTGTATTTATACCCGTCGCCTCCCAGAGAGATGTTTTATTGCTTAAAGGGAAGAAAATTTAATAAAGTTAAACTAGAAGCTGTGCTTTTTAAAATTTTTATTATAAACAATATCTTCATTTCTCTTATATGCCAATCTCCCTTTAATCACTCCCAACTTGCACCTATGCAAATCCTAACTAGATGTTTCCCAAGTCTTATTTCTCCCTCCATTCATGTAATCATAAATTAGTCCTGCCAATACTTATCACTTCCCCCACCCTTTTTTTTTTAATCCTCACTGAGGACATGTTCACTGACTTTTAGAGAGAGGAAAGGGGGCAGGGGAGAGAGGGAGAGATCGGTTTCCAAGCATCAAACCCCCAACCTAAGTACTATGTGCCTTGGCTAGAAATGGAATGAACCCAACACTCCAACCAACTGAGCCACACCAGCCAGAGCCCAATCACTTTCTAAACTCAAGAAAAAACATGCACTTTTCTGTTGTCATATGTATTCACTGCTTCCTCAACTAGTTAAAGAAAGTTCCTTGTGTATAGAAACTACTCCATACTTAGTTTGTCCCCTTTGTGCCTAGACACTGGTTATGCTTCCAAAAAATAACTTCAGTAAGTATTTGTATTTTCAGAGGGAAGTATATTAAGCATTTTTTGAATACTCCCAAAAATCAATTTTTATAAAGCTTATTAAAATGAGATTTTACCGTCAATCATTTTACAAGTATTGGCTTTGTTATTCTAAGGGCACATGCTTTTGGAGAGGAAGCCATGTCAGAATCCCAGCTCCACCACTTAATAGCTGCATGACCCTGGGCAAATTAATTCATTTTTATTGGCCTTTTTCCTTATCTGCATAATAGCACCAACCTGATAAGAGTTACTGATGAGATAATGCATGCATGTTTATGTACGGATCTGAGGAAATATATATACATATATCCAAAAATAGCACTTCTAGGAAAAATAAGGAGAATGAAGTTTGGAGATCTTTTAAAAGAAGCATTTTTGGGCAAAAAAGAAAGATTTTAAAAATATTTATTTTAAGTGTCATTTAAATAAAATTCACTTTCTATTCAATTCTGTTCACTATTCTTCAATTAGAATTCATCTTTAGAGATTACAAAGTCTTGCTTGCAAAACAGCAACAGGATATTATTTTGATTTTGTGTAATTAATTTTTAAAACCTGGGATTAGATTTTTGGTGGAGTGGACCAGATTAGAATCACATGAGTGGAGAAGATAAATGTGGTTTTCCAATCTATACTTAATATCAGACACATCTGTTAACTTTCTGCTCAAACTTTGCTCCAGTAGTTAATTTAGAAAATCTATTACCCTATAACCAATATGATTTGTTGATGTGCACTGTTTCAATGATATTAGACAGGCACAGGAAACACAATGACACCTACCAATACTCTCGTAAAGCTCTAGGGGAAAAGAACAAGAACAGACCAAAAACCCATGAACCTAAAATGATAGGACACTGGACTCTGATCATAAGAGGATTCAGAAACATTGGAAACAAAACCTTTTAACAAAGGAAGCAAGAATCTCAGGACCGGAAAAAAAAAAAACACACAAAAAACCAAGAGTTTAACTATTTAATATCTATCCATAAGGGCAGTCTACAAATATTTGCTATAAATCAGGAAAGGAATTATCTTCATTTTGAATCCTCAGAACCTAGCACAGTGCCTGGAACACAGAATACTGGCTAAGTCAAAGAACAAATGTATTTAATGAATGGTATCAAAAAAGAATTCATAATATAACTATTATCCATTTATTTAAAACATTAAAATAGATGTGGGATATTTTAAATATCTGATACACAAAAAATGAAACAGAAGGAAAAAACTTAAGGTAACTCTCTAGAACAAGAAAATCACAAGCCAGAGCCCCCAATTTATGAACCTGTAACATCTTTAGCAAAGCAAACTGTATGTTCTACCTTATCACCAATACATTCTTATTGTAAACAACTAGAATCACTAGAAATCAACTGTACTTCATCTATACTCCCCTTTCTTTTAGAATTATGGCAATCTTCCCTGCCAATATAACAGATGATAGTAAATTTTGTTTTTGCAAATTTTAAACTTTACCAATAAACAAAAATTCTTGTTTCTGAATTCTATGTACATAAGGAATGACTGGCTCAGGCCTCTACTTCTGGAATTATTTTGCCAGAAACCTAACACCTTCCTCTTCACAATGGAGCTCTAAACAACTTCCTCAAACATGGCACTACTCTAAAAATAGGTTATCAACATATTTTGAATAATAACCAATCTAAATCTCCCTTCTTCTAGCAAATGAAAAATGAAGCAAAGGTAAGGATGTTGGATGCATATAAAATTAAATTATTTTGTAAAATTTTAACACCTCAATTTACAACTCACTAGTTAATACTAAATAATTTGTGCTCATATTTTGGTTGTTTTACCTTGTTTTTAGGACATTAGGCTACGGTTAACATTCCTATGAGATCGTTTTGTCAACATTCTGCAATATTCCATTCCTATCATGAGAATGGCAACAAGGAAAAGCAAACACATACTTCTGGAGACTAGAATCTAATACATCTGAAGAAAGACAGTTCCAACCTTCCCTTAAAAACACGCCCACTTTTCTGACACACCAATTCACTCACCTCTCCCATCGCTCTTCCCTCCAGAGCAAGTGCTTGAAAATCATGATTCAGTTCATCCATAGAACGTACCTATTGTTCAGAATAGAGGAGGGAAAAGTTTCAAGTCAGCATCTTGAATTTTACATACACATTAAACACAACTGAAAAGCTTTTGTTGACTTTCAGATATTGATAAAGACAGTTAACAATTTTCAAGAGATTGAGATTAAACACTCACTTACCTTTAGCCATCAGGGTTCAGCAATGACCCCTGCTTTCTCCCCTCCCATTCCCTTTTGTTTTCAAAACATGAAAAACATATAATCCAAACAAAGAAAAAGCAAATTACAGCACAAGAATTATGTTAGCTTTTTTCATACATTTTAATTTAATTATTAAAGACCAACATACTGAAGAGCAATTACACATGAGGATGATTATGTAACCTAAACCTGGTTGCTAAATCAAAGACCAAGTACTTGTACCCTTGTCCCCAAACAGGAGCATATAAATTAGGGAACTCATTTGATCCAACCCAGTATTTCTTTGATAAACCAAAGGGAAAAGGGTGCCAACTATAACAGAGTGCCCCAACATTTCTCCATACTGAAAGATCTCGGGGAGGCTCCTAGAATCTCAAATTTAGAGGGGAAAAAATAGCATATCACAAGAATTCCTTCAAACTTTACCTATCAGTAAATGTACTACCTACATCATAACCTTTCTGGGCTTCCATTAACTCATTCCTGTCATTACTACAAGGTAACGGTAGGATCAAGGATGAAGCATGAAACAGATTATTCAAAACATTCAAAATTAGCCCTGGCTCAGTTTGTTGGGAGTGTCATCCCATACACCAAAAGGTTGTGGGTTCAATTCCCCATCAGGACACATCCTAGGTTAAGAGCTCAATCCTCAGTTGGGGCATGTACCAGAGGCAACCAATTGATGTTTCTTTCTCTCAGTCTCTTTACCTCTCTCTCTCTCTCAATAAAAACATATCCTCGCCCAGCCAGTAAATGCAAAGAAGATCAAGCTTGGGCCAGGCAGGGAAAGGGAAAAGTACAGAGAACAGGAACCAGAATACAACTCAGGAACCCAATTTAAGGATTTATTAACATGCTGCCTATATATCACCCAACAATCTTAATTTAACTGAACTGACACCACATAAAAATACAGTTGCATTGTTTTAAATCACATTATTTTCAAAACTCAGAACTGATACTATGCTAGAAATGGCACCTTGTGTCACTAAGATGTAACAGCTTTGAGATGCTTGCTAAAAATATAAATTTATAAAATTCAAAATGGCCCTGGCCAGGGTGCTTCAGATGCCTGGGCATTGTCCCGTGCACTAAAAGGTTGCAGGTTCGATTCCTGGTCAGGGCACATGCCTGGGTTGTGGGCTTGATTCTGATAGGGGGCGTATGGGAAGCATCTCATCAATGTTTCACTCTCACACTGATGTTTCTCTCTTTCTCCCTTCCTCTCTCTCTAAAAATCAATTTAATAATAAAAAAAAAATTTTAATGTTAAAAATGAAGCTAAAATTCAGCCAAGAGAACAAAGACAGAGACAAGCCTTGTTATTTTAGTAAAACAGTTTGAAAAGGCCTTGAAACAGAAAGTATGACCACACTGTAAAGTATTTAAGTAAGCACACTGAATAAGCTCTAAGCAATATGCAGTAAAAAAAAAAAAATAGGGGAGCCACAACCGCTTTGGTTCAGTGGCTAGAGCGTCAGCCTGCGGACTCAAGGGTCCCAGGTTCGATTCCGGTCAAGGGCATGTAACTTGGTTGCGGGCACATCCCCAGTATGGAGGTGTGCAGGAGGCAGCTGATCAATGTTTCTCTCTCATCGATGTTTCTAACTCTCTATCCCTCTCCCTTCCTCTCCCTAAAAAAACAATAAAATATATTTTTTTAAAAAAATTAAAAAAAATAGGGGAGGATGAGGACAGGATGTTAGCTGGAAACTCTACATGTTAAATGAAATCATTTTGAGTTTTAAGGTCAAAGTTAACATTTACAAAGCATGTAAATCAAATGCACAAAGCTCTGTATCTAGCTCTTTCTGAGGAATCTGATCAGACATTTAATTAGAGCTAGACATTTCTTAAAAATCCAAAAATCTACAAATAGTTTTAACCAAGAACACTGAAAATTCTATTATTTCCCAAGGAAAATGTAGGACTAGGCAAAGACATAACATACAATATGCATATTTATGTAATCATCACAACATTCTCACAGATTATTCCCATTTAAGAGACTAAGAAATAGCCCAGGTGACATGGCTCAGTGATTGAGCATCAACCTATGAACCAGGAGGTCACAGTTCAATCCCGTCAGGGCACATGCCCAGGTTGCTGGCTTGGATCCCCAGTTTGGGGCATGCAGGAATCAGCCAATCAATGATTCTCTCTCATCATTGATGTTTCTATCTCTCTCTCCCTCTCCCTTCCTCTCTGAAATCAATAAACATATATATATATTTTAAAAGATATTAAAAAACAGAGCATCAGAGAAATTACTTACCCAACCATTGTTAAGTAGGGAAGAGGACTTAAATGGCATTGCTAGGATATAAATCCAGGTCTTCCAATTTAAAGAGCAAGGTCCTTTCTACATCACCAAGCTGCCTTGATGGAAGTTTCCATCCCTAGATAAAACTGCCTTCTGTTTCTGCTGTTGGTTTTGGTAAGTATGCTTTCATGGTCTTTCTTGTCTTTGCTTTCCACTGTCTCCTCCCCCTAACTTCAAAATATGCCCACCCTCCCCTTGCAGCAATTTCCACTCCTTTCTATTCTATCTTCCCACTCATTCTCTCTCACTACTTATTTGCTCACTAGCTCACCCTCTCAGGTCTCCTCTCTCACTCACTTTAGCTCTCTCTTCACCTCCCATCCTCCCTCTTCCGTGGTGTTTCCATCCGCCTCACCTACCTCTGAGTACTGCCTTCCTACCTCCTGTAGAGAACTGTTGAGAAAGCCTCACTTTGTGAATTTTTCTTTGCTAGTCCAGAACCTCCATTTTAAACCATTTTTCCATAGTTGTCTACACCAGAAAGACCAAATCATTCTCACAAAACTGTTTTTAAATTAGTAAGGAACTTATTGTTTAAAACGGGAGCTACACTTGGTATGGTCATCAACACCAGGCAGACTCTGCAGCCAAAATTCTTCCTAGAAAACATAACTAATGATCAGAAATCAGATGCTCAGGAATTAAATCAAAGAATGAAGACAGGGAAATGTAAATAATATTATAAGCAGGTAACAAAAAGCCTTTTCTATCATAAAGGAGAAAGGCTGGCTGTAAATTACTATTATCAGAGTAAATGCTCTCAGGAAGACAGAATAATCTTTTCAAGTTCTTGTACTAAAACTCTTCTTCCTCTAGAATTCAATTTGAGTGGCCAATGTTAATTTCCAGTATTACTAAAATTCCTTCACTTTTGCTAAATGTTTCTAAGACTCTACTAACTGACCTTATCTATCTCCTTCGATTTCACAAAATTATTTCCTATTTTTCTCTTTGGGCTACTTGCCAGTAATGTAACTTTCTCATGTCCATCCAGGACTTTCTCTACTGCTACCCCTCCCCATAAAGGCATCTCCCACGCCCTTTATTAAAGAGTCAAAGCAAGAGGCCACTGCAGTGCCTGACCTACCTCTATATTCCTCTCTTCATTCCACCCAGTGATACATGACCTATGCTTCTGAGTTTCCCTTCCATTTCCAGATCCCAGAGCTTTCTTTTGTAAGCCTCAACATTTGCCTTCTTCTAACAGGAATCCCATCCTAACTAGAACCATAATTTAGCAAATTAAGTGTGTGCTTAACCATTCAGAAAGTTATAAAATCAAAACAGATATACTCAGAACTATACATCACATATGGAAAATAAAAAACCAGCCTTAGCCAGTTTGGCTCAGTGGATAGAGTGTCGGCCTCCAGACTGAAGGGTCCCAGGTTCGATTCCGGTCAAAGGTACATGCCTGGGTTGTGGGCTCAACCCCAAGTAGGGGGTGTGCAGGAGGCAGCCAATCAATGATTCTCTCTTATCATTGATATTTTCATCTCTCCCTTCCTCTCTGAAATTAATACAAACATATTTTAAAAAATAATAAAAAGATCCTAAAGCCAAAAAAAATTTTAAAAATTAAGCAAAAACATCACAAATCTTTATTTTAAAAATCATATTCTAAAGTGCCTACCCTATCCATCACCCTTGAGAAACCCTACTTACCATACCCAATGTTCCATATACACTTATCAGAATCACCAATGAATGTTACACACTTCATTGTTTCCTCATATATAAAACTGAGATAATAGGCTATTTTACAAGTTTGTTATAATGATTAAGTGAGGTAAAATGTCCAACTTAGTAGGCACTTATTCAACTGGACCCACTCACAGATCATTCTCTTTAAGAGACTAAAATGCCTCCTCCACAGATTCATCCCTTCTTTCCCTACCTTCAGTCAGTACAGGGCATGCTTTGCTCATTTCTTGGGGAAAAGGAGGGCGGGGGCGCAAGGGCAGCAGGAGGTTCTATTCAGGTATTTCCATAATCAGTACATTAGAAGTACGTACCTAGATCATGTGAACAGCTAACTTACTTTTTTTTTTAATATGTCTTTATTGATTTTTAGAGAGAAGAAAGGAGGAGGAGAGAAAGATAGAAACATCAATGAGAGAGAAACATCAATTGGCTGCCTCCTGCACACCTCCTACTGGTGACTGAGCCTACAACCTGGGCATATGCCCTGATCGGGAATCGAACCCTGGTTCCTGGGTCAGTGCTCACCCACTGAGCGTCACACCAGCTGGGCCTAACTTATTTTCTAAAACTTAGCATTTCAAAAGTACTTTCATTTTTCTCTCTTCTCAATTTCCAGCTAAATAATCCGGAGAAACTTCCATTCTCCATTCTCATCCATTCCAAAACTTAAAAAAAAAAAAAAAAATCATAGCATGTTCTTTCAGTTCTCATTTTGTGAAAAAGAATCTCAGTAAAGTCACCATCTAAAATTCCTTCATTCCTTGACTTAGTAGTACATACCACTATGTCTCCTGATTCTCCTACCTCTCTATTTAGATTTTGTCTCTCTTTTTGCCAGCCAACATTGCTATCAAAGAAAAATATTTAAACTTAAACTTAGGCACAAAGGAATCCTAATGTAAGAAGTTAATGACAAGAACCAAGATGGCGGCATAGGTTAACGCTGGAGTTTGCTGCTTTGAACAACTACTTCAAAAGTGAAACCAAAAAACGGAAGGGACATCACCCAGAACCACAGGAACGCTGCCTGAGTGGAAGTCCTACAACTAGGAGGAAAGAGAAACGCATACGGACACTCAGAGGAGGCGCAGTGCTGAAGTCAAATTCTGAGGTGCGGAGTGCGCGAGCGGGCTGGCGGCGGAGGGCGCGGTTGGCGTTTTCAATCGGGAGGGAGTCGCAGAATCTGAGCTCCAGATCCGGGCGAGTCTTTAGGGACCCAGACTCAAACGGGAGAAGCGGGACTGTCTGGCTTCGGTCAGAGCGAGTGCAGCTTTCTCTCTGAGCTTTGCAGCGGGTGCTGGGACTCAGAGAGGCAGAGACCCTGGGGACAGGACTGAGAGCCGCCATAACTGCTCTCTCCGGCCCACCCTGTTGATCCTGTGCGACCCGCCCCGCCCAAGCCCTGCACACAGGCATTTGCCGGATAGCCTCAGGCAAAGGCTAGATTAGCACCTCCCTAGAGGACAGAAGTTCTCTCACTGCTGACACAGCTGATTCTCATAGCCACTTGGCCTGGAGGTCAAACCCTCCCTGGAATTAGCTACAACAATCAAGATTTAACTATAAGACTGTGAACAAAGACCACTAGGGGGTGCACCAAGGAAGCATAACAAAATGCGGAGACAAAGAAACAGGACAAAATTGTCAATGGAAGATATAGAGTTCAGAACCACACTTTTAAGGTCTCTCAAGAACTGTTTAGAAGCCGTCGATAAACTTAATGAGATCTACAAGAAAACTAATAAGACCCTCGATCTTATATTGGGGAACCAACTAGAAATTAAGCATACACGGACTGAAATAACGAATATTATACAGACTCCCGACAGCAGACCAGAGGAGCGCAAGAATCAAGTCAATGATTTGAAATGCGAGGAAGCAAAAAACACCCAACCGGAAAAGCAAAATGAAAAAAGAATCCAAAAATGCGAGGATAGTGTAAGGAGCCTCTGGGACAGCTTCAAGCGTACCAACATCAGAATTATAGGGGTGCCAGAAGATGAGAGAGAGCAAGATATTGAAAACCTATTTGAAGAAATAATGACAGAAAACTTCCCCCACCTGGTGAAAGAAATGGACTTACAGGTCCAAGAAGCGCGGAGAACCCCAAACAAAAGGAATCCAAAGAGGACCACACCAAGACACATCATAATTAAAATGCCAAGAGCAAAAGATAAAGAGAGAATCTTAAAAACAGCAAGAGAAAGAAACTCAGTTACCTACAAGGGAATACCCATACGACTGTCAGCTGATTTCTCAACAGAAACTTTGCAGGCCAGAAGGGAGTGGCAAGAAATATTCAAAGTGATGAATACCAAGAACCTACAACCAAGATTACTTTATCCAGCAAAGCTATCATTCAGAATTGAAGGTCAGATAAAGAGCTTCACAGATAAGGAAAAGCTAAAGGAGTTCATCACCACCAAACCAGGATTATATGAAATGCTGAAAGGTATCCTTTAAGAAGGGGAAGAGGAAGAAAAAGGTAAAGATACAAATTATGAACAACAAATATGCATCTATCAACAAGTGAATCTAAGAATCAAGTGAATAAATAATCTGATGAACAGAATGAACTGTTGATTATAATAGAATCAGGGACATAGAAAGGGAATGGACTGACTATTCCTGGGGGGGAAAGGGGTGTGGGAGATGCGGGAAGAGACTGGACAAAAATCGTGCACCTATGGATGAGGACAGTGGGTGGGGAGTGAGGGCGGAGGGTGGGGCGGGAACTGGGAGGAGGGGAGTTATGGGGGGGAAAAAAAGAGGAACAAATGTAATAATCTGAACAATAAAGATTTAATTAAAAAAAAAAAAAAAAAAGAAGTTAATGACACAAAAACGTTATGAATCATAATTTATTAGAGACCCGGTGCACAAAATTTGTGCACTAGGAGGTGGGGGACAGGGTGTCCCTCAACTCAGCCTGCACCCTCTCCAATCTGGGACCCCTCGGGGGATGTTGGACTGCCGGTTTAGGCACAATCCGGGACTGCTGTCTCCCAAACGCTCGCCTGCCTGCCTGCCTGCCTGATTGCCCCTAACCGCTTCTGCCTGCCAGCCTGATCACCCCCTAACCACTATCCTGCCAGCTTGACTGACGCCTAACTACTCCCACGCTGGCCCGATATACCCCAACTGCCATCCCCTGCCAGCCCGGTTGCCCCCAACTTCCCTCCCCTGCTGGCCTGGTCCCCCCTAACTGCCCTCCCCTGCAGGCCTGGTCGCCCACAACTGCCCTCCTCTGCCAGCCATCTTGTAGCGGCCATCTTGTGACCACATGGGGGGAAGCCATCTTTCTGTGAGGGAGTGACAGTCAATTTGCATATTGCCTCTTTATTATATAGGGCTAGTACAGCCGTGGGCAAACTACCATACCCTTTTATGTAATGATGTTTACTTTGAATTTATATTAGTTCACACAAACACTCCACCCATGTTTTGTTCCGGCCCTCCGGTCCAGTTTAAGAACCCATTGTGGCCCTCGAGTCAAAAAGTTTGCCCACCCCTGGGCTAGTACCTGGTGCATGAAATTCGTGCATATTAAAACGGAATTAATTAGCGGAGATATTTTAATATTCCTATTTGCCCTTTCTCTATAATAGAGGTGTGAGAGATGAAAGGAAATTAGTAAAATGTATATGAAAATAATATATAAATTTATTAATAAACAGTAACCAAAGGATATAATAGAGGCATGATATAAAGACAACAAAAACATGATATGAAAACAACAAAAACATTATATAAAAACAACAGTGATGCAAATGGCTGATAAAGTGATTAAACTTATTCTAATATCTCCCTGTACACCACATTAAGAGTGAAAACACTTTCAGAGTGCTTAACTAATTTCCCTTGTGATGAAGTATTTAGAACTTTAACTGTAACGTCACATGCTCTTCAAACTCAAGAGAAAGCAACATATAACTAACCGACCATGTGCAAAAACAGGTTCAGGTAGGAATATGCCTATTCTGTCTAGAGTTTGTCCTTGTGATTTATTAATAGTCATCACAAATGCTGGCATCACGGGAAACCGTCATCGAATCAATTTAAATGGGAGGCCAGTGTCAGATGGGGACAAATTAATTCTTGGAATCAGAACAACCTCTCCCTCTGCAGATCCTGTTAATACTTCAGCTTCGATAATGTTAGGTCGTAATCTTTTGATACCATTACGAAGATCCCATTTACTATTGAGATTTCTCAACAGCATGATGATTGCACCCACTTTCAATTTTAATTTATGACATGGCATTTCCGAAGGAGTAATACTATTAAGAAATTCAATGGGAAAATTTTCCTTTTCAGCATCATCTGTGGAATCAATGGAATCATCACTCAAATATGTATGCAAATCTCCATCAAGTATATCCAAAATTTCTTCATTTAATTTTTGAACATGCTCATTTTTTGGACAAAGAATTACATGTTTAGATATATTTTTAATATTATCTATAGATATAGTATTTCCAAAGGTAGCTTCAATAATAGGTCCATTACAAATCATTTCACAGGGGATTTCAATAATATCCATTCCTAAATGAAAACTGCTATCAAGTTTGTCATCTCTAAGTTTTCCTAACCATCCACTATAAACAGAATCCTCTGATCTCATATTTGTTGTAAGAGACAACTTTCTGAAACATCCCCAAACACTGCAGTACTTTAAACTCGTTTGTACTATGGCCGATCATATAGCATGCGGTACAATACTGAGACGTTGTCGAAAATCCCCTCCAAGAAGGAGAACTTTCCCACCAAATACAACATTCAGACTCATAATTTCTCTTAGTAATCTGTCTGTGGCATTTATAGCATGACTGGATGCCATGGTGCATTTATCAATAATGAGAAGTTGGACCTTTTTAATAGTTTTAGCAATTTCACTCTTTATATTGAATCTAGAAATTGAAGTTTCATTTAATAGAATCGGTAATTTATATTGGGAATGAAAGATGCTTCCACTGAGAAGTAAATTTGCAGCAATTCCTGTAGATGCTGTGGGTAAAACAGTACCACCACGACCTCTAATATAATGTATTAAAACTTTATACAGCCCTAACCGGTTTGGCTCAGTGGATAGAGCATCGGCCTGCAGACTCAAGGGTCCCAGGTTCGATTCCGGTCAGGGGCATGTACCTTGATTGCAGGCACATCCCCAGTGGGGAGTGTGCAGGAGACAGCTGATCGATGTTTCTCTCTCATAGATGTTTCTAACTCTCTATCCCTCTCTGTAAAAAATCAATAAAATATATATTTTTTAAAAAGTTTAAAACTTAAGATAATGATAAATCTTATCTCTGCTTATCTAGAAACTACTACCTATAGCCATCTAGCTGAATGGTTTGGTTTTTTTTTAATTTATTTCAGAGAGGAAGGGAGAGGGAGAGAGAGATAGAAATATCAATGAGAGAGATTCACTGATCAGGTACCTCCTGCACCCTCCCTCCTGGGGATCAAGCCCTCAACCCAGGCATGTTCCCGACTGGGAATCACACCGTGACTTCCTGGTTCATAGATGAACGCTCAAACACGCTGGCTGGGCCTGAATGGCATATTTCTGGCTTGCAAAGGAACTAATTCCAAAAACATGAAAGAGACTCCTATACAACTATACAGAAGATCATATTTATATTTAAATAATGGTTATTTGCACATGGAGAAGACATCAAAGCATATTCATTAGCAATAAAAAAGTTTCATTCTGAAATACCAGTCTCAAAAGATGACATATAGAAAAGGCAAAAATAAAATAAAAAATAAAAAATGTTCACCCAAAAGTTCTTTTGTGATTTTTGTTTTGTTTTTGTGTGTTATTTTCCTACACCCAACAGTTCTTAAATCTAGAAGTATCAGGCTGTTTTCAAAAAAATGAAATGAAATCAATGTATCTGCCATCATTGGCATCAGGATGGCAGATACAATACAGCGGTTCTCAACCTGTGGGTCACGACCCCTTTGGGGGTCAAATGACTCTTTCACAGGGGTCGCCTAAGACCATCGGAAAACACATACATAATTACATTGTTTTTGTGATTAATCACTATGCTTTAATTATGTTCAATTTGTAACAATGAAAATACATCCTGCATATCAGATATTTACATTACGATTCATAACAGTAGCAAAATTACAGTTATGAAGTAGCAACGAAAATAATTTTATGGTTGGGGGTCACCACAACATGAGGAACTGTATTAAAGGGTCGCGGCATTAGGAAGGTTGAGAACCACTGCATTAATACAATCTTACTAGCAGAATACAAGAATCCATTTAAGCGCCTGGTCAGTGTGGCTCAGTTGGTTGCCAGTTAGATTCCAGATACACTTTAAATGGGTGAATTGTATAGCATGTGAATTATATCTCAATAAAGTTGTTTTTAAAATTTCACTTTATAACAAAATCCACAACTATAATACAGTACACATTTTGCATTTTAATAGATACACTGTCTATACATTATGTCCCAATAGAAACTTTAAACCCAAATTGCATCTCTTAAAAAAGCTTCTAATGAGAAAAATAAGCCAATAGTCTGAAGAGCAGTTAATGATTGACATTATACAAATAAAATACAACCGTCATTCTATCTTCATAAGGACGTTATCTTCTTGAACTATCCTAGATCCCTGGTCAGCAAACCGCAGCTCACGAGACACACACAGCTCTTTGGCCCCTTGAGTGTGGCTCTTCCACAAAATATCACGTGCGGGCATGCACGTACAGTGCGATTGAAACTTCGTGGCCCATGCGCAGAAGTCAGTATTTTGTGAAAGAGCCGGTGTTTTGTGGAAGAGCCACACTCAAAGGGGCCAAAGAGCCGCGTGTAGCTCGCAAGCCGCGGTTTGCCGAGCGGCAGTTTGCCGACCACTGTCCTAGATGATAAAAATCACTTCTGGGTAGGAGGTAGAAGAAGGGTAACAGGGGGAATAAATGGTTACGGAAGATTGGACTTGGCGTGGTAAACACACAATACAATATACAGATGATGTATTACAGAACTGTACACCTAAAACCTATCTAATTTTATTAACCAACTAGAGGCCCGATGCACGAAATTCGTGCAAGAGCCTTGGCCCCAGGCCCCATCCACCACTGCCGCAGCCAGGGACCTCTGCTGCGCCCCCCACTTGCTGAGACTTTGTCCAGAAGGAAGGATGCCCGGTCTAATTAGCATATTATGCTTTTATTATTAGAGATGTCACTCCAATAAATTCAACTTTTTAAAAATCACTTCTGCCGAAACCGGTTTGGCTCAGTGGATAGAGCGTCGGCCTGTGGACTGGAAGGTCCCAGGTTCGATTCTGGTCAAGGGCATGTACCTGGGTTGCGGGCATATCCCCAGTAGGAGATGTGCAGGAGGCAGCTGATCGATGTTTCTCTCTCATCGATGTTTCTAACTCTCTATCTCTCTCCCTTCCTCTCTGTAAAAAATCAATAAAATAAAAAATAAAAAAAAAATCACTTCTGAGAACAGGAATGAACCTTAAAAAGTTAAAATGGATATGGCACTGTTTCCCAATATGTGATGTGACTGGGAACAGAAACAAAGTTTCAATGTTTTACAAATTCAGGAAAGTAAATCTTGTTCCTACAGCCCCTTGTATGGCTACCTCTAATATGACTTTAAAAAAAAAAAAAAAAAAGGCAAACCAAAAAGAACATAAAATCCTATATAATAAAAGGGTAGTATGCAAATTGTCTCATCAACCGGAAGTTATCTGGGAGTTCGACAAGGGGGCAGGGCCAGCCAGGGGAAGGGAGGGAGTACCCGGCTGCCAGCCAGCAGCCACTAGGGACCCTACCAGTGCACAAATTTTGTGCACTGGGCCTCTAGCCCAGGGGTGGGCAAACTTTCTGACTCGAGGGCCACAATGGGTTCTTAAACTGGGCCGGAGGGCCGGAACAAAAGCATGGATGGAGTGTTTGTGTGAACTAATACAAATTTAAAGTAAACATCATTACATAAAAGGGTACGGTCTTTTTTTTTTTTTTAGTTTTATTCATTTCAAATGGGCCGGATCCGGCCCGTGGGCCGTAGTTTGCCCACGGCTGCTCTAGCCCATAATAAGAGCTGATAGCAATTACTTTCAAAATTTAGCACTAGCCAGTTTGGTTCAGTGGATAGAGCATCAGCCTGCAGACCAAAAGGTCCCAGGTACAATTCCAGTCAAGGGTATGTACCTCGGTTGCAGGCTCCTCCTGGGTCCGGGCCCTGGGCAGGGCATGAGCAGGAAGCAACCAATCAATGTGTTTCTCTCACATCTATATTTCTCTCTCTTTCCCTCTCTCTTCCACTCTCTAAAAATCAATGGAAAAATGTCCTTGGGTGAGGATTAAAAAAAAATTTTTTTTTTAATGTAGCCCTTCAAAAATGCTGACAGACTCCTCCTTACCTTCAGGCCTAAAAGCCTCTCAGTATTCAAGACCCTACATTCTGTTCTATCTTATACACATCAATTCTAAGTGACATGTTAATAGTCTTCAAAATAAAGCACTACACTCAATAAGTCTCTTCAATATGCCCTGATGACATAACGTATGCATTCATCATTTATGAGATACATGCTATTTGCCAGGTGCTGAAGACACAAGGCTGAAAGATTCTTCAAGAGGTGAATCTTAACCAAGGTGCACAGGAGGATCACCAGGGAGTGCTTTTTAAAAAATACATGAACTGCATCTCATCACTGGAGATTTTGATTCAGTAAGTCTGGACTTAAGCCCAAGAATCTCTTTACTGCAAACAGCTTCCTAGCAGTAATTGGTGAAGGAAAAAGTCAGTATTCAACTCCACACACACAGCTGAATGATTCGCTTCAATTAGATGTGTACCAAACATGATGGTGGCACCAGAAGAGGTACCAACCTTTACGAAAGGAGGAAGTTAAAGGGGAAGGTTTACCAAAGATGGAGATACTTTAGTTGAAGTTTGAAAGATGAGGGAGTGGCTAGGGGGAAAAGGAGGGGAAAGGAATTCCAAGCAGAGAAACTACATAAATAAAAAGAGCACAACTACTATGTTGAGGAATTGCACAAATTATAAAAATAACATGTGTGTTCCGAAAGTTACAAATACTTCAGTACAGCTGAAGTGGAGTACCAGTAAAGACTGGAGAGGGAAACTGGTTCAAAACACAAAAGGGCCTACATTATGCTATGCTGAGGAGCTTGGAAATTATCTAAAAGCAAATGAAGCCCTAGCCCCATGGTCGGCAAACTGCGGCTCGCAAGCCACATGCGGTTTTTTGGCCCTTGAGTGTGGCTCTTCCACAAAATACCACGTGCGGGCGCACATACAGTGCGATTGAAACTTCGTGGCCCATGAGCAGAAGTCGGTTTTCGACATGGGCGAATCTATTTTGAAGAAGTACTATTGATATTTGGCTCTGTTAACTAATGAGTTTGCCGACCACTGCCCTAGCTGGTTTAGCTCAGTGGATTCAGTGCCGGCCTATGGACTGAAGGGTCCCAGTTTGATTCTGGCCAAGGGCACATACCCGGGTTGCGGGCTTGATCCCCAGTGTGGGGCGTGCAGGAGGCAGCCAATCAATGATTCTCTCTCATCATTGATGTTTCTATCTCTCTCTCCCTCTCCATTCCTGTCTGGAATCAATAAAAATATATTTTAAAAAAATAAAAGCAACTGAAAATCAAAATATAAAATTTAGGCAAGGGTGAAACATAAGCAGATTTGTCCTCAAAAATATCAAATTGGCAGCAGCATAAAAATAGCCAGAAGAAAGAAAAAGTAGGGGAGTGGGGATACAGAAAACCAGTCAGAAGACTACTATAAATGTCACAGCAAGAAATATGAGCCTATCAAATAAGGCAATATAAATATATCCTTGGAACTTTTCAAGGCAGGAAGTAGGAATCTAAAATTCCTAGGTTGCCTGTAATGGAGATGTCATTCGCAGAAATAGAATATAGGGAATGAAAGAACTAATGAGTTCCATTTTGGAAAGCATCATGCCATTCACTGAGCACCTATTATGAATCAAGTACTGGGCTCCTATAATTAGACATACAAACTCACCTCTTACTGGTATCCCTAAACTATAATATGCTAGAAGCCCAGTGCACAAATTGGTGCACCTTGAGCTGCGATGGGCACAGGGGTGGGTCTCGGCCCATCCTCCATGCCCCTGCTCAACCCCTCCCGCCAAGGCCCCCAGCCTCCTGTCTGCTGCCCTTATCACCCCTCAGGAGCAGGGGGAGGTGGAGAAGCCCTCAGGGGCGATCAGGGCTGGCAGCTGCTGCTCGCACCCGCCAAGCAACCGGGACCAGTGCCAGGCAATGGCAGCAGCTGCCAGCTCTCTGAGTGATGGGGACCAGCACCAGGCAGCGGGTACAGGCAGCGGCGCCAGCAGCAGGTGCGAGCGGCGGGCAGGACCACAGCGCACAAGAGCAAAAATTTTCAGTAACCACCAGAGGCTCGCCCTGATAACAGCCACCAGAGCCTTGCCTTGGTCTGGTGCCCCCACTCACCTGCTCCACCATCCTGCTGCGGATGATGCCCGCCATGTCCTGTGCGTGCCCCCTTTTGGTCAGCGCACGTCATAGCAACCAGTTGTTCTGCAGTTCGGTCTATTTGCATATTAGGGTTTTATATAGAGAGATTTTTTTTTTTTAATTTTAGAGAGAAGAAGGGAGAGGGAGAAATACATCAATTGGCTGCCTCCTGCACATCCCCTATTGAGGATCAAGTCAGGGCACGAGGAATGGAACCAGCAGTATGCATGGAACATGACACTCAACCAACTGAGCCACAGCGGCCAGGGCCAATTCACTTTTGTTCAATATGGTAAACCAAGCTCTTAATATAATGTATAAGGTCTGTCTTTTTCTTTCTTAGCCTATAAAAATTTCAGGAAATTTGGAAAAACAAATTATACAAGAAACTGAATTAGCTGTAATCTCATCCACGCAAATAAAGGCAATAATTTACTATATTTCCTCCCAGTCCTTTTTTCTTGTACATCAGCACTCTTAACAAATATATAGAGCCCTAGCTGTTTTGGCTCAGTGGATAGAATGTCGGCCTGCAGACTGTAGGAATCCGGGTTTGATTCCAGCCAAGGGCACATGCCCAGGTTGTGGGCTCGATCCCCAATGAGGGACGTGCAGGAAGCAGCCAATCAATGATTCTCTCTCATCATTGATGTTTTCTATCTCTCTCTCCCTCTCCCTTCCTCTCTGAAAACAATAAAAATATATTTTTAAAAAATACATAGAGCTTAAAGCCAATTTCTAGATAATAAATTAAGAAACTGTAACACATTGCCGTGGCTGGTTTGGCTCAGTGGATAGAGCGTCGGCCTGCGGAATAAAGGGTCCCAGGTTCGATTCCAGTCAAGGGCATGTACCTTGGTTGCGGGCACATCCCCACTGGGGAGTGTGCAGGAGGTGGCTGATCGATGTTTCTCTCTCATCGATGTTTCTAACTCTCTATCCCTCTCCCTTCCTCTCTGTAAAAAAATCAATAAAATATATTAAAAAAAAAAAAAGAAACTGTAACATAAAATTACTCATTCCATAGCTCATCTCAGCACCCATTTCAATATAGACACTCCCTGAAATTCTCATTTTAAAACAACTTTCTTTATAATTTATTCCTCCCTCATGAAGCAAAGTTTCTTCAGAGACAGAATATATTAATTTCATCATTTTGCATTTTGATAGGCTTCTGACAGATATAGTGTCTTCCTAATTTGGACAATTGGGGAGGAAAGAACAATTTGAATCAACAAATTCTTAACAAATTAAAAAACATTTTTTTAGTAACATCAGATATAGTGCTTTTAAGTACATACAATAACCAGAATTAGGTTAATGAACTGTTAAAGTCCTTAGGGATCTTTCTTCAATAGAGAAAAATACTTGTCATTAACAGATCAATTGACTTTATATTCATGGTATCTAAACATAGAGCTCCCCTGAAAACACCTGTTCTCTACATAATTTAAACATTCCTCTTTCCAGGGTTATAAGCAAGTTATTTATGCTGTCAACCTAAAAAAAATAAAATAAACTTTCTTCAGACAGAGAAGAAAGTTACCATTAGCCCAGAAAACTTGTCACTTGAAAAAATTCCAAATCCATGGTATAAAGTAGATAAACTAATCCTCCCTACGTCTATTTCTAAAAAACACCTGGCACCACTAATAATATCCCTGTTGTTTTTATATCTTTACATTAGACACATAGGCACCTTTAAAAATCGTTATGTCTGCCCTAACCAGTTGGCTTAGTGGATAGAGCATCAGCCTGCGGACTGAAAGGTCCCAGGTTCGATTCCAGTCAAGGGCATGTACCTTGGTTGTGGGCATATCCCCAGTAGGAGGTGTGCAGGAGGCACTTGATCGACGTTTCTCTCTCATCGATGTTTCTAACTATCTCTCTCCCTTCCTCTCTGTAAAAAAATCAAAAAAATATATTTTTTTTAAATAATTCATTTAAAAAAATCATTATGTCTAAACAAAAACTTGTACACGAATGTTCATAGTATTACTCATAACAGCCAAAAAAGTAGAAAAAAAAACAAAGGTTCATCAACTGTTAAATGAAACAAAATGTGGTATATATCTATATAATATACTATTATTACTCAGCAATAAAAAGAAATGAAGCACTGATACATGCTACAACATGGATAAATGTTTAAAAATGCTAAGTGAAAGAGCCAGTCACAAAGGACCATGTATTGTATAATTCCATTTGGCCTGACCATTGTGGCTCATTTGGTTGAGCATTGTCACAGGCAAGAAAAGGTTGTGGGTTCAATTCCTGCTCAGAGCATATATCCAGGTCTCGGGTTCAATCCCCAGTCTAGGTGGATGGGGGAGATAACCAATGGACATCTCTCTCTCTCTCTCTCTCTCTCTCACACACACACATCGATATTCCTCTCTCCCTTTCTCTTTCCCTCCTATATTCCCTCCCTCTCATTCTCCTTTTCTCTCCCTCTCTAAAACCAATAAAAATATATTTTTTAAAAATTTGTTAATACTGTAAATTCCATGCACTGACCAGTTTGGCTCAGTGGATAGAGTGTCGGCCTGTGGACCAAAGGGTCCCAGGTTCGATCCCGGTCAAGGGCATGTACCTTGGTTGCGGGCATATCCCCAGTGGGGGGTGTGCAGGAGGCAGCTGATCAATGTTTCTCTCTCATCGATGTTTCTGACTCTCTATCCCTCTCCCTTCCTCTCTATAAAAAAAATCAATAAAATATATATTTTTTAAAAAACACACACACAAAAAAAAAATAAAAAAAAATACTGTAAATTCCATTTGTATACAATGTCCAAAATAGACAAATCCACAGACAGAAAAAGTAGTCTCTGATCTAGGACAAGAGAGCAACTGCTACTGGGTACAGGATTTTTGGGATGATGAAAATGTTCTAAAATTGATTGTGATGATGACTGCACAACTCTCTACTATACTAAAAACCACTGAATTATATACTTTAAATGGGTGGATTATATATCAACAATGCAGTTCTTTGAAAAATCTTTAGGGCCCGCAATTTCCACAAACTTAAAAAAGTTTTGCCGAAACCGGTTTGGCTCAGTGGATAGAGCGTCGGCCTGCGGACTGAAGGGTCCCAGGTTCGATTCCGGTCAAGGGCATGTACCTGGGTTGCGGGCATATCCCCAGTAGGAGATGTTCAGAAGGCAGCTGATCGATGTTTCTCTCTCATCGATGTTTCTGGCTCTCTATCTCTCTCCCTTCCTCTCTGTAAAAAATCAATAAAATATATTTTAAAAAAAAAAAGTTTTTGTGATGAGATTTGTAAAGACATTAAGAAAGATACTTTAACCATAAAAGAGTACTTATTAAAAGCCATAAACAGACAAATAAATCTTTAGGCACCATTAACAAGGTACTTTAACAGTTCTCAAAAAATATTACATGAAAAAAATAACAATTCCCTGGAGAAGGTCCAATAAACTCTTCAACTGCAGGTTTTATCACCAATGTCATATACTAGTTACAGCCGTGGGCAAACTACGGCCCGCGGGCCGGATCCGGCCTGTTTGAAATGAATAAAACTTAAAAAAAAAAAAGACCGTACCCTTTTATGTAATGATGTTTACTTTGAATTTATATTAGTTCACACAAACACTCCACCCATGCTTTTGTTCCGGCCCTCCGGTCCAGTTTAAGAACCCATTGTGGCCCTCGGGTCAAAAAGTCTGCCCACCCCTAACTAGTACATCCTTCAGGCTCAAGTTCTTAAACCAAATTCCCAAATGTTAAACTTCCCCAACCTACTGCTAATCCCTTCTCACAATATTCACAGCAGGGAGCAAAATGCCAGAGCAGTCCACTGAGCTGAAACCCAGAAGATAAGGAAACTGAATATAAAAATTGAGAAGAGTGGGTAAGAAATCCCTCAACAACAACAAAAAACTATTACTTACCCTATCTCCAGCACTTACTACTCTTTTGGCATTGTGTTTTCAGTCTATGTTATTCTGAGGGTGTTAAGCCATTTCTCAGGAGTGAACAGATAGATTCTCAATTTTTTGTTTAAGTATTCTGTTCTCAGTCTCAGCCTGTAGAAAGTATTCCGTAAATGCTGTTGCCTGAGAAAATGGACACATGCACAAAAGATGTGTCTCTTCTGCAAGTACAAAGAGGTGTGATGAAAAACAGTATGTTACTTTACAGCTTACAACGCACTTCAACCATATCCATAACTGAAATCTGGAACACAGTTCTTCCTAACCACCCTGTTTTTCTCTTTACTAAAACTCTCATGATTCAACACACTTCCCTCTTTTCTTTGGCCACATGGGCACCCAGAGCAAATTCTGTAACCCACCACTGGTACATATTTCTAAATTCTAAATATACCCGCTTCGTTTCCTAAAATACTCTTACTTTCCCACTGTTATATCTCAGTACCACCAATCCATTTTTTTTCCTAATTCCACACCAAAAATCTTTAAAACAAAACAGCATCTGAGTGAATACTTTTTTTTTAACACTGGAACCTAGTTCTTTAAATTGAAAAATCTTTCTTAGTTTAATTTTTATTTATTTATTTTAGAGAGAGTGAGTGGGGGGAGAAAGAAACATCAATTTGTTGTTCCTCCCATTTATGCACTCACTGGTTGCTTCTTTAATGAGCCCTAACTGGGAATCAAACCCGAAACCTTGGCGTATCTGGGCGATGTTCTAACAAACTGCGCCACAGGCCAGGGCTAAAATTGGAAAATCTTAGTCAAAGATGGCCTTATAATGGTCCTTTTGACCAAGAGTATAACGTTAAGACTTTGTTAACACCAAATACAATTTTTTAAAGGCTCTAAGAGTGTCCTGGTGGGTGCGGCTCAGCTAGTTGAAGCATTGTCCTGTACACCGAAAGCTGGCAGGTTTGATTCTCAGTCAGGTTGCAGGTCAGATCTGATCAGGGTGAGTACAGGAGGCAACCAATCAATGTTTTTCTCTCACATCGATATTTGTTTTGCTCTCTCTTTCTCTCTTCCTCTCTCTAAAAATAAAAATCAATTTTCAAAAATGGCTCTAAGAGTGCAGGTGGGGGGGAGAGGAGGGGCGGACATGGAAGCATGAATTACTCAGCTTTACCACATGGTGTTAACTAAATGCCACTGTCCCAAATGCTGGGATTCTTTAACAATCTGCCCAGAAAAGATAAGAGACTCTAGTCTCAAGTCATTCAACAGGGAAAACAGAAAAGGCTCTCCAGGGAATGTCAAAACTTCCAGTATGGTGAATACTTGACCTCCCTTCCAGTTTAGCACAGTACTTATTAATTACAAGTGTAAGGATTATCTCAGTCACTGAAGGGTAAGAAAGAGAGACATATCAAAGATGGTGTCAGAATACCACTAGAGGATGGCAACACCAAGTGGAAGAAAAAGGGGGTACAAATAGAGCCAAAAAGAAGATTCACCCACAAAATTCTGCCTAGATAGAGAGAATTATCTCCGACGAGCTGTCAATTTACAGTAGATAGTGATACATCCTAGCACCAAAAGACTACAAACAAAAGTGAGAGGAAAAAAAAAAGTGAGAAAAAGCTCTGTGGAGTTGTCCTCTAAATTTTCTTTTCCACCTATCCCTGCCCCTTAAAATCCAGTAGAGACCACAGTTCAACTAATCTGAGGACCTTAAAATGTTTTCCCTATTTCATCACCCACTTTATCTCACAGAACTTTACAGAGAAAACAGATTTCACAATAAGAAAAAATTATCACAACAAGTCAAAGACTGACCTTGGGTTTTGCACAATGATACTTTTAATACTATTCAGAAAAAAAAAAATCAGTTATAAAAATTACTGTTAAATATGTACATTTTTTGTACATAACATTTAAAATGTTATTCACTTAAGAAGGTGTGTTTTCTAGTGTTCTATATCTTGATCCACACCCACTGTCTTGTTTACAATGGGTAAATTCATAGACAAAAATAAATCTTATTCAATGGGACTTCTTTCCCTCACTCCTCTCCAAAGACCTCAATTTGGCTCAAAAATGGAGGCTTTTACGTTTCTGAGAATACTAGCTACAATAATTTTATGTACTACAAGTGATATTTAATGTTTTTAATCATAATGTAGAAAAAATACAGAAATACCATAGTCTGAAATGTTACAACTTTAAAGTACTGCTTATTACCTCTGTACATGTTCTCAAGCTGTTGATGTTTTACATTCATTTAAAAGCCCTCATGCTAATTATCTTTCAAGTTTCATACTTAAAAAATTAAATATTGAGAGGGGAGGGGCATGGGGGAAAAACTTAAGTATTAAAAAAGTCAGTCACATATATATTTGGGCACAGCTTAAAGAGTTCACTTTTAAAAGGGGGGAAAATTCAGACATTAAGAGAATGTCTACATCAGGTTAAAAAAATGTTTTAGTACTAGTATAACAAAGTGATTGCTCATAAATGAGAGTAATGAGAGAAATAAATGTAAAGTACCTGGCACTATAAATAGTTCCCTTCCGGCCAACACTGCTGCTGCCATCACAGCCTGTGATATTCTGACAATCTGATCTTAAATTTTGTTCCATTATGCCAAAAGTCCTTTAGAAAAAGGCAAAGGAGGTGTGCTCTCCTGAGGGCCTTTCCTTTCCCCTAGTCCTTCCCCCACAGGTATGCATCTCGTAACTCTAAGGCAGTGGTTCTCAACCTTCCTAATGCCGCGACCCTTTAATACAGTTCCTCATGCTGTGGTGACCCCCAATTTCATTGTTACAAATTGAACATAATTAAAGCACAGTGATTAATCACAAAAACAATATGTAACTATATATGTGTTTTCCGATGGTCTTAGGCGACCCCTGTGAAGGGGTCGCAACCCACATGTTGAGAACCGCTGCTCTAAGGGATCCCTCAAGACTTGCAACCAGGGGAGCAATCGACATTGCTAACCACCTGAACCCGTCTCCAACCCCCCTTTTCTCTGACTTCTCAGTGAGCCAAAACTGCACCACCTCGGCTCATTTCTTTCCTATAACATTACCAGTGAGCCAAAGCAGCCTCACCGAGGCTCTCTCCTGTTGCTTCTTCTATCCTAAGCCTTTCCTGTTTCACTGTTCCCAGCTCTAATAAACACACTTTCAAAATGAAAAGGGGGGAGGGGCGCACGCCAAAGGCAATAGGCCCACCAAAAAGGAGTAGACCAGAAGCATTTGAGATCCTTCCTCGCAGCACATCATCAATTTGGCTCAAATAAACTCTTGGTATTGCAGAATGTGCTGGCACTAGTATCACTTTATACTGAGTCATTCTGTCTCAACAGAGAAAAGTTTCCCACAATTTCTACTTAGAATAAGCATGTAGGGTGGAGGGGGGGTCAATGGGAAGAAAACAAAGGGGTGTGATACTTTCAACAATAAAGGTAAATTTTATAAAAAGAATACACACATAATAAAAACAAAACTGGAAAAATGTTAGCATGATTGCTCCTGTGGGGGAAAGGGAGAACTCTTGCAATTATAGGAGAAAAGTCAACATTTGTATCCAGCTCCTTATTATCAAGTTTATCATCTCTAAAATTAAAGCAAAGTAATTATTTAGGATGCGTTACTTTGTTGGAATAGTTTAGTTTGGTTTAATTTTTAAGGCTAGAAATATGTTTAAGGAGGCAGAAATATACAGAGAGCATGGGCACTGGAATCAGAGACCTAATTTAAAAACCAGGTTCTACCTGGTAACTACACTTCATTTTCTCATCTCTCAGAAAAGGGTATTACTTCCCTCATGGGACTTTTCTGAGGATTAAATACAGGAAATATATAGCCAGTACCTCCTAGAACGTAAGTGCTCAGTAAATCTATTTATCATCATCAGTGATTCTCAACCTCTTTTGTACTCCCACCTGACAGAGACACCTTATTCCAATCTTAACAGTGGCTACTGAGGGCAGTGATTCACCTAGAGCAGTGCTTCTCAACCTTGGCTACACATTAGAATCACCTGGGAATCTTTTTAAAATCCTGATTTCTGGGCCTCATCCTCCGGAAATTCTGTTTCTTTGTTACTAATGTTGTGGCCCCACCCCATAACAAAGAACCAGAATTTCCGGAGGATGAGGCCCAGAAATCAGGATTTTAAAAAGATTTCCAGGTGATTCTAATGTGCAGCCAAGGTTGAGAACCACTGACCTAGAGATATGCCCCTCAACTCTTTAACTACATTACATTCACCGCTGCTGCTTGTCTAAGTGGCCTTTACCTACTGCCACGTATTTCCCAACAGAATATCTGAGCTCTAAGTTCCACTACTTTACCTGGTGCAAATCTGAAGAACTTGGTGGTTTTTCCCTCATTCAATCAACACAAAAATTTCAGACACCACCTGGGAAAGAGACATGACAAATACAATAGCCTCTACCCCAGCATACTTCAGTCCAAGAGGTGAGATCAACACCAAAACCAATAAATTATAATACACTGGAATGGCTTTTTGTGTGTGTGACCAACATCTGCAGCATAGCAACTACCCTCAATTCCCTAAATGCTCTTGATTATATCATGTGTCCAACCCAACAGAACTGTTATGGGTGCAATTCAACACCTCCCTACCTTGGTCTGTGTGTGTGTGTCTCTCTCTCTCTCTCTCTCTCTCTCTCTCTCTCTCTCTCTCTCCATGTACAGCTGCCTAAATCTTACTCAACATGTATACTACTAAATTTAATTACCTTGTCCCCAAACCATATCCCCTTTTGTATTCCTTTTCCTGTATTACTTCACTTTCCCCAAGACCTAAGATTTCTAATTCAATCACCAAATTCAGTGTATTTCTCAGTACCATCCATACCTTCTTTTTCCATTGCTCATACCAGAACTGTTAGAGTTGTTATCCAGCTAGTATCACCCCTTACCCACTCCGACCTCTTACTGCCAACTCAATCTTTCCAAAACATTACTAAAAGCCACGCCAGCCCGTCAGGTGTGGCTCAGTGGTTGAGCGTCGACCTATAAATGGTTTGATTCCCAGTAAGGGCACATCCTTGGGTTGCAGGCTCCATCCCCAGTGAGGGGCATGCAAGAGGCAGCTGATCAATGATTCTCTGTCATCATTGATGTTTCTCTCTCTCTCTCTCTCTCTCTCTCTCTCTCTCTCTCTCTCTCTCTCTCTTGTCCTTTCCTCTCTGAAATCAATAAAAATACATTAAAAAAAAAAAAACAACAACAACAACCTACTTTAATGCAATTTTAGCCTGGCACTCAAGG
This sequence comes from Myotis myotis, assembly GCF_014108235.1. Classification (NCBI taxonomy): domain Eukaryota; kingdom Metazoa; phylum Chordata; class Mammalia; order Chiroptera; family Vespertilionidae; genus Myotis; species Myotis myotis. Next base: position 18,408,945 of record NW_023416324.1, read on the forward strand.
CCTATATCTTTGTGACAATGTCCTTTTCCCCAACTTTATTTTAAGGCCAAAGGATTAGGTACTCATACATTCAATAAATTTCTGAAACTCTATTATATGCCAAATTCTAGGAACTGGGATATTGACATGAATAAAATATGACCCCCTCAATTACTGCAAGAAAATAGAAAACAGATATAGTGCCTTAAAAGTTTCACAAGAAACCCCGAATACTCATACTTCTAAGTATCCCTCACCTACACATAGGTGTTTATGAAGCAGCACTGATATTGATGATTGGTTGAGTAAACCGAAGACCACTGATCAATGTGCTCAATATATTTCTGTGGAATAAGAGGATAAATTCCCCCTCTTGATTTCTACTATGGTACATAGGCTACTTTTTTGAAGGGACAGGGGAAGCACAACTGAGACTTCAGATTTGCAAATATGTTTGTGCCTATTAATTTGTTTCTGAAGCAGAACAGAAGCACTAAAGGCCTAGTGACAGATGTCAGTTCTTTTTGCTAGTCAGTACTCACATAGTAGCAATATAAAATGAACCTTTGCAAATTCAACCTGTGTACAATTTCAAAGAATAGCCTGATTAAAACATCCTACCAGTGGTTCTCAACCTTCCTAATGCCGCGACCCTTTAATATAGTTCCTCATGTTGTGGTGACCCCCAACCATAAAATTATTTTCGTTGCTACTTCATAACTGTAATTTTGCTACTGTTATGAATCGTTATAAATATCTGATACGCAGGATGTATTTTCATTGTTCGCGACCCACAGGTTGAGAACCGCATCCTTTCATCACTATCAGGAAGTTAGGAAATACAGATCAGGATACTCTTCTCAGTAAAATATGCTGTGATCCCAGGTATGTTTCTGGATTAGTAAAGGTAAGCATGTTAAAATTAACCAAGTGAAACAAGTCTTAGAACAAGAGAATGAAGATGGTTAAAATCTAAAAGCCACAACCACTCCTCTCTGACACAAAACATTACAAATAAATTTCACTTGAGCAGCTGATCTGTTATCAACTTCCTACTACTTTCAACTATAATATCTTAAAAAACAAAAGTCACCCTCACCCAACAGGAAAGGCTCGAAAATACAGTGGGGCCTTGACTTACGAGTGTCCCGACTAACGAGTTTTTCGAGATACGAGCTGTCTCTCAGCCGATTTTTTGCTTTGAGTTTCGAGCTAAAATTCGGGTTACGAGCCAGCTTTAGATAGCCCACCGCTAGTTGGCGCAGCGAACGTCACAGTGAACGCCACAACACCAGCCCAGCATCACGTGTCTCACTCTTTCACTGTTGATTTGACATACGAGTTATTTGAGTTACGCGCTCCGTCACGGAACAAATTAAACTCGTAAGTCAAGGCCCCACTGTATGTATATGATCTATAAACAGCCCAAAGCGTTCTTAAAAGAATATATCAAGAGGAAAAAAAGTCGTATTATTAAACATACCTACAAATGCAATGTGCACATTATAACAATCTTAAGTCTTTTTTTTTTAAAGAATTGGTCATTTACTATTTAGCACCAGATTGATATGACCCAGTGACATTAAAACAATCATCCTTTAAAACAAGTGACTATTTAATTTAGACCACATGAAATTAGCAATTTAGGCTTTTGAAGACATTCACTAAAAGCAGATTGATTACAAAAGAGTTTCAAAGCTGAAATAGTGAACTTTTTTTACCTGATGTTCTGCATGAATGTTATCCCCAGTAGGCCATCGATGTTTGCTATTATTATAGCCGCCTCCACCACTTCCTCCTCCCCCAAGCTGCTCACCATGCTGCCTCTGAAAGAAGTAGTCCACCATAGCGTCGTCCTGGGAACGGCCTGCAACTCCTATGGATCCTGGGACAGGGCTGGAGTGTGTCCCAGCTGCAAGAGCTTGATTTGCAGCTGGTTGTGGCTGCGCTTGCGACCCTGTTCCAGATGTCAAAACAACAGGCATGTTGGGATTAGCTGGTTCTTGAGGGTGATGTTTCAGGTGGGGGCTGAAAGAGTCCTGCCAAAGCACTGCTTTTCTCTTCAAGACACATGCAACGCTCATTCCACCAACACCTAAGGACAAAAAAGTTACAAATAGTTAAAATTTGCATTTTTTTCATCTTTATTGTTGAAAGTATTACAGATGTCCCCTTTTTTCCCCCAATGACTCCCTCCACCCCGCTCCTGCCCCCAAAAACTTGCACTTTTAAAACATTACTTGACATACACCAAGATAAAAGTGAGCTCCATGTCTTTTGCGATATATCATCTACAACTAGTTCATACCAAGCAGCTATATATTTTAAAATAAATAACACTTTTCTAAACTGAAACCTCCACTTTTAAGTTGCTGAGTGTGTGTGTGTGTGTGTGTGTGTGCTGTGTGTGTGAATAAGTGTGGTTGGTGGCAGGTACTCAGACAAGGTATGCAGATCAGGACTCAACATGGCAACTTCAGGGAAACTTATTCTGTTATCAAAGGAAACAACATAGAATTAAACTTCAACTTATTTACACCTTAAGCCAACTATGGCGATACTTTTTAAATAAGCAAGAGCTGTATCAAATATCACTTTAGATATTTTAATGCTAAAGCAGATATAAGGTAATAAATAAACCAAACAAAAATCCAAACCCCATATATAATTAGCAATGACTCAGACTGTCTAAAACTTGACTGGACCCTTTAAAATGTCCAACAAATTCATAGGATGCTCCTTGAAGAAACAATAAGGCCCCTGACCCAGAAAAGCAACAGAACGTTCTTAGCCTGAAACTTATCCTGAGCTGCTACTGATGGGGGGTTGGGAGGGAGGGTCAACATTTTTACCAATAATTTACAATTATAATCGCAATCACATTATTCCATTAGTACTTTGACTCCTATAAACAGGATGAGACCAAACCGAATGCTAGAGTAGAAAGCCTCACTGTAAAAACGACAACAATCAAAAAATATATATATATAAACATGCCCTGACTGGTATGACTCAAGTTAGTTGGAGCATCCTCCCATACACCGAAGGGCCTCAGGTTCAATTCCCAGTCAGGGCACATACCCAGGTTGTGGGTTTGATCACTGGTCAGTTGTACTGAAGGCAACTGATCGATGTTTTCCTCTCACAATGATGTATCTCCCTTCTCCTTTCCCCACTCTCCATAGATAGATAAATAGATCGATAGATCGATCAGATGCCTCAACACAATAACTGTGTGGCAAATATACTGCAGACTTTATTTAATCATCCCTATTTTACAGATGAAAACATTAAGGGACAGAAAAGTTATGTGATATGCACAAAGCCATTCAGCTAGTGAGTATGGATAAGGGATTCAAACATAAGTCTGTTTTGCATCCAAGCCTAGTTCTTTCTATCAACCCCTTGCTACACCCCAGTACATCAACACAGATACACTATTTCTCCCACCCTCATCTGCTACTCTTCCTTCTCTGGAAGGCTGAACAAAGAACCGCCAAATTGTTATTGTGAAACATTACTATTTAAGTCTCTTAAAGATAAAAAACTACATTTGTACTACATTTGTACATAAGCTATAACACTTGACACCCTGTAGGTGCTAAAAAAAAATGCTACAAAGTAATTAACCTGTGACCAATTAGAACACATCTGTCCATAAAAACTGATTTCAAGGCTATAAACTTAACTGCTACAAATGCCTTCTCTCTCCCTAACCCAACTGTAACATTTCAAAAACAGACCCACAAGAGTTATGAGAAGTCTATTCTTTCTTTATAGATAATTAAACCTTCTCTAAAGAAGCATTTGCTTCTCACAACTAATTCATGTTTTGAAGCCAGACGTAAAAAAAAGGCACAGCGGAATTTGTCATTTGTTCAAAGCCTAATTTGGAAATGCCTAGTCTCAGTAACAATTCCAATGCATCAGAACCTTACTAGCGTACCGAGTTAGTTCAGCTTTCTAGAGTTCCGTTTCTGCTTTCATGTATTGAACTGTGTCCGGGTAAGTACCAAAATCAGAGTCATTGCAGTGTTTACATCAATCTTTGCAAAGTGCTAACCAGCCTAATGCCTTCCGGTTTGATTTTCAAAAGAACTTCTTGCCTTTCTATTACCAACGATAGTAGCCAGTTCCATTTTCTTCTACAAGGTAGTATCAATCTGACAGTCTTTGTTTTAGAAGGCAAGCCAAGAATTCCAAACCCCAAGTTTTACCGTTAAACTAGCAACCTCTTTGAGGCTGTTTCCTCATCTAGAAAATGATAAAAATCCTTCCTTTATGCTTCACAAGTTTGATTTTGAATCAAAATAAAACAGATGTAAAAGTTTTTTGTAAACATAAAGTCACTATGCTGCGACCCCAGGAATTCAGTTACCATCAGTGAAGGCCATCATGGCACTCCAGTCCCTGAGAAATTCCTAAAACAGCCAAAGCAATCTTTTCTGAAATAAAAGATTTGCCATAATACTTATCTAGCAAAGACTTTCCATATGGAAAGGGTGTTGTACCTCTGAAATACATTGAACACAACTTCATTCCAACAAAGGATGGGGGGTGGGGGGGCGATTCCTATAAAAATGTTCAAACAAAACAATTGGCTTTTGTAGAGCTATCTGCCCTGGGACTTCCTGCTTTACCTAATGAAGCAAGGCAGTTTTCTCAAACAAGAAAAAACCTGGCAGAAGGGACAGTTTGAAAGTGAGCAAATTAACATGTTTTGGGTAATTTTGTAATATCTTGGCAACTACAGCACAAAAATGTTTTAATCGGTCACTTAAATATTAGAAAACATTCAAACTGCTGATGCCTTTTAGAGAACTCTCAAAGTCCATTAAAAAGTTGTGTGTAGCATTTCAAATGTGCCTTGTTTACAAATGGCACATGATAAATATTAGTATTTTAAGCAACTAGAAATAAGGGCTGATTCTAATTACTCCTCCAGTTTTCAAACTGTTTACATCACGGGTTGGTTGTCTTTTTAAATAACACACAGCTTTCAAACAAAGGAACACGATTTAATCTATCTCCATGGCCCATCTTTTTTTCCTACAAAAATGCTTAGTGTTCTGAATGGTGTTTATTTTTTACCACCCTGGGGGGGGGGAAAGTTTATGGTCATACATTTAAAACAATTCACCGCAAACCCAAATTAAACTTCAAACCCAACTTGAAAAAAACAAAAACAAAAAACTGTGGCCTCAGACAAAATGAATTCCATGAAGGCGAAATACTAACTCAAAGTTCAGAATCCCGTGAGTATGTCCCAAAGATCCAGGTAAACAAGAGTATTTTATAAAGTTGAAATTCGCAATGGATCACATGTCTGGTATTTTGCTTACAAAAAAAAAAAAAAAAAACTGCATCAAAACTACATATTCCTGGAGGAGGGCTTGTCTTGGTGAGTTTTTATGGGTTTTGCTTTGTTTTTGATTTTCATGAAATAGACAAAAAGCTAAATGTACAAACCGACGGCTTCAAACGTAAATGCCTTTAGAACAGAGCCCCCAAAGAAGCCTCATAAGCTATCATCACTCTTAAAAAGAGTATGAAGGGAACGGACTGTATCGACAACTAAAAACAGTGTCTTCTGTAACTGAACAATGAAAAGTAACAACCCTTCAAGTTGCGGCGAGGAGAGAACCTTCCCTGATAGTGTTGAGCGAACGTGTTGGGGGGGTCGGGGGGAGGGGAGCCACGGGGGGAGAAAAAGTTGCAGGAGTGGATTCACCCCTGGACCTGGGAGTGGTACCGACAAGCGGAATAAATGCTCTGTTTACCCAGAACGTGTGCGAGGACTACAACTACCTCGTACCGTGGATCTGCCTTCCCACGGCCGCGGGGCGAGCCCCTCTGCGAGTTCAGACACACACGCACCCGCCGGGGAGGACCAGGGAGGAAGCAGACGCCGAAAGCACCAGCTCTCACGGAAACAAAAGGCCACAGGCACCCAGCAGCCGAACACCCGGTCCGAAACTTCCTGATCGCTCCCGGCCCACATTCGGCTCGCAGAGTTCCCCCACGGCGGTCTCGCCGGCAGCCCAGGGCCGTGGCCGCCGCTTAAGCGATTTAGGTATTGTTCCTCCCGCTTCGGCGCTGCCGCGGAAGCCCGAGAAGTCGAAAAAAATCAGAGGGGCACGAAACCACACTTCATGGCCACACAGAAGACTCGGGGCTTCGCAAACCCATCAAAAAAAAGCAACCCAAATGGCAACATCAATCTTCGGGGGTTCCAAAGGGGCCGAACAGAAATGTGGAGGGACGGCTATGCCCCGGGCCAAGGCCCAAACCCCCGGCATTTTCCTCGTTTCGACCCCGCTCCCCACCCCCTCCCTCCTTTGATAACAATAGGGGCCTTGCTGCTGACTCCAAAACATGTACGAGGAACATCGAGCGAGGAGCCAGCGCCAGGGCCCCGGCGGCTTTTCCAAAGCCCTTCTCGTCCCCCCAATCGCTTTCAAACACCAATACGACGGGACAATCTGCTCGCTGGGGGTCCGGAGCCGCGTTTAGGGCCGGCGGGGTGCGGATACTCACGGGCGGAGCGGTAGGATGAAGATGGATTTCAGCCCCCCGTTCTTCTCTCTCCGGCGCTCTCGCTCCCCCTTACCTTTCACTCCGACAACATGGCGGCCCACTGGGGACGGGGCTGGCGCGGTGCATCATGGGATGGGCTCTGGCCCCGGCTCCGGCAGTGGCCGCGGCGTGCGCGGAGAAGGCAGGCGGCTCTGGAACAGGTTGCCTGGTTGCCATGCCAACCCGAGGCCTGTGTGAACTTGGGGAACTCGCAGGCGGCACGGCCGCGGCGCGCGTGAGGGCCCGCCTGCTGGGCGAGCGCGCGCGGCCGCGGGCAGAAGGCAAGGTCCCGCGGGCCCGCCCCGGGGCGCGCGACACGGAGCTGGGCACGCGGGGTCGAGGCAGGGGCGCTCCAGCGGGTGGCCTTGGGAGTTTACACCCCGCACGTCCTGCCCCCGCGCCCACCCGCCTTCACCCCGATTGTAGCCGGCTGCCTGGCTCCCGGACGCTGACCCCCCCCCCCCCCCAGGCTCGGGCGTGACAGGTGCTGGGATCGAAACCTTTGCTGCAGCTCTTTGGTTCGGAGGCTGATTTCGTCTTCCCGGCTCCAGGGATGGCCCCGTTTGCAACATGAAGAGGGACATGAAAACGGCCACCCCGCAATTGCCTAGAGGGTTAAGCGAAATAGTATTTGCAAAGGGCTCAGTCCAGTGTCTGCGGCTTGTAAGCGGAGCCTCTCCGTCCATAACCAAAGGTGCGGGGTCCCTTTTCCCCAATGATTAAAAATTTCAAGACGATCGCAGAACCTGAAACCGTAAACATAAGGCCGACCCGACTTGCAAGGGCTCCATCAGCGTTAGCTGTGGTCATTCTGTCCGTTTTCGAAAATGAATAGGAATTTGATTAAAGTGATTTTTTTCCCAATCAGTAGTATTTGATAAGATACAGTTGTTCTATCTTAAACTAAACCCAAGATGGATTGAAAACTTAGGCAAACTACAGTAGTATTATAAGAAACCAGAAAAAAAGATATATGGGGGAAAGCTTTATAATGGAAGGAGGGAATGTTTATAATGAATCAAAATCAATAAATCATTTTTAAACTTAAAAGAAATTTAAACATCTTTACAGTAAGAGATGCCAGCAACAAAAAAGAACAAATGAGAAAATAGCTTTAAAATATTTCCAGACATAGATAAATAGTTCATCTTCATGGTCAATACAGAACTTCTCTGAGCAATCAAAAAAGAGCAATCCAAAAGAGATAGACATAAAATGGCCAAAAAACACATAAAAGATAACTAACCTGGGGCTGAGAGGTGGAGGCGGGAGAATGGAGAGGGACTGCCAGTGGGTAAAGGTTTTCTGTGGGGTGTTGAAAAGGTCTCGAAATTAGATTGTAATGATGTTTGCTACAACTCTGAGAATACACTAAAAACCACTGAACTGTGCTCTTTAGATGAATGAAGTTTATGGTATGTGCAAATAGGTCTCATAAACCTGTAAAAAGTGAGAAATGCAATAATAAATGCAACTTTGAAATATAATATTTTCATCTATTAAATACACTTGTAAAAATGTAAATGATTAACACCGTTTTAGCAAGTTTTGTGTAAAAAACATATTTTGTGAGAAAATTAGCACTCATTGATTACATTGTTTGCATATATATATTTTTTAATATTTTATTGATTTTTTACAGAGAGGAAGGGAGAGGGATAGAAAGTTAGAAACATCGATGAGAGAGAAACATCGAGTCAGCTGCCTCCTGCACACTCCCCACTGGGGATGTGCCTGCAACCAAGGTACATGCCCTTGACTGGAATCGAACCTGGGACCCTTCAGTTTGCAGGCCGACGCTCTATCCACTGAGCCAAACCGGTTAGGGCTTATTTTTATTTTTAAAATAATGTTATATTTTTATCATTATTATTATTATTTTAGTCCTCACCCAAAAACATGTTTTATTGATGTTAGCGTGAGAGGAAGGGAGAGGGGGAGAAAGATTAAAACATTGATGATTGGCTGCCTCCAGGACTCGCCCACGGATGGAGCCTGCATCCTAGCATGTGCTCTGACCTGGAATCAAAGTGGCAACCTATTGGAGCACTAGATGAAGCTCACACCAACCAGGGCTGTGACCTGACTGGGAATCAAGCAAGCCCGAGATCTTTCAGTGTACAGGACAATGCTCCAATCAACTGAGCCACCTTGACCAGGGTGGAAAATAATGTTACTTTTACTTTAAAAATAAAATAGTGAGATTTTTATTTCTGGGGGGTGCAGGGGACGGGGAAGACTTGGAATTTAGAGATCCTGGCTGAGTGACCTTCAGTGAATCCCAGAATCTCAGCTCCCTCCCCTGCATAATGAGGATACCAATACTCTTCTCACAGGGTGGTTGTAACGGTTAAAGGAACTACCAGACATCAAGTGACTGGCACAGAATTAGTACTCAATAAATAACTGTTTTATTGTCATTGCAGTCTTAATATTCATCTCTGAATCCCCAGAGACCAACATAGTACAGGGCATATGGTCATTGCTCATTAAATGTTTGTTAAATGAATGAATTCAACAGCCATTTAGTGTCAACTCTCAAATTCAACAACCCTACGAATAATACACTAGGACAGTTATATTCATAGATCCAGCTCTTAAGCCAGACCAGAAATAACCTCTCTAAGCCTCATTCCCCCACCCCATGGAACATGAGATTAATAATTTAACAGTACTAAATGAAATAAAGCAGATAAAGCATTTAACCCCATGGGGTAAGGAAACTGGAAAGTGGGAAGTAGCTATAATGGGAAAATATGTAAGAGGAGGAAACATAGCCGACATGAGAAAATTACAAAATTTCCGGACTCTTACCAGCATGATTTCATTCTGAGATCCATGGCTAACTCCTTAGTTTTAAGCTTTAACTTTCATTACTCAGTATAGAAGTTCTAATATCAGTTTAGTCACAGCCATGTGGTACCACTCCCAGTTCAGGCCCCTCCCCAGTCAAATGCTGTAATCCCAACAGAATGCTAATTACCCAGCTCTGGTCTCCCTGAAGGAATTGCTCCAAAGGACCAGTGGACCCTGCCCAGCCCAAAATAACCCTATCAGAGCATCACCTCCAACAAATTCATGAGACATCCTAGGGCTTTTATATTCATTATCTATAACAATAAAAGTGTAATATGCTAATTAGACCAGACGTCCTTCTGGCCAACCTTCCAGATGAAGCCGGGGCTGCAAGAGAAGCCCAGTCCCGGGTGCCAGAGGGAAGCCGGTGCTAGCAGCCGGGGGAAAGAAGGCCTACTCTTGCACGAATTTTGTGCATCGGGCCTCTCGTTTCATATAAAACTCCCCAAATACCTATGACCTGGACATTATTATTCCCATTACACGTTTTAATTGAATTTATTGGGGGTGACATTGGTTAATAAAATTATATTGGTTTCAGGGGTGCAATCCTATAATACACCCTTTGAATATTGTATTGTGTGTTCACCACTCCAAGTCAAGTCTCTTTCCATCACCATTTATCCTCCCTTTTTATTCCTGTTTTAAAAAATGAGAAACTGAAGCTTAAGGAAGTTAAGGAACAAGATTTGCGTTTAACCAAAAATGTTATCTAAAGCTATTTGCTGAGAATTGTCTGGTCTAGAGGATGTTGAAATCATTCCTAAAGCTTAGGAATTTTCACAATTCTTCTGGTTAAACTCATAAAATCTTATCAAGATGGAGTGAGGATTAAGGTGGATTTGAGAAGGGTATTTTAACTCTAATCAGTAGAAACCAAATCCATCCCATTGTAACCTAATCAGAGAAAGACGGAGATCTCAAGACAGAAAAATTTAGTGAAGACCATTTTAAAAAGCCTTGGTTTAAGAATTACAAATGTTGGGGGGCAGAGGGAGAGGTGGAAGAGGGCATAGAGGGGATAAAAATAAAACAAAAAAATAAAATAAAATAAAAATTTCAAATGTTTACCACTTCCTTCAGTCATGATTGTCAAACTGTATGGTCCGAGGCTCACTGGTGAGTCCACCAACCTGGCCATGCTGACAGCTGAGAACAAATCCCAGAATGGACAAATACTATTCAATTCCACAGTCTTACATTCTCTCTTACAACCAACTGCTATTGGCTATAAAAGTAACCATGTGGCAAACTAAATATAAAATATTCTCAAACAAAGCTGAAATTCTCCCACTTATCTGAAAAGATACTTTGTTTCCAACGTTGGTTTCAGTTGCTCTTGCAACTATGTTACAATTGTGTTTTGGGGTATTGGTAGAATCTCTCTTGGGTGGCGCGTTCCCACAGTTGTTTTGTTTCTTGGAAATGGTTACACTGTTAGTATTTCCATTGTCATTTGGTTTCCTGGAAAATCTTGGTTATTACAGTGTGTTTTTCATAGTGAGGGAAGGTTTGGGCCTCCAGTGTTGGTGACTAGATAATTCTGACCACTCTCCCACTGAGGAAAACTGGTAAACCCAGGCGAAGCCGGCCCGTGTCCTGAGTGCCTGCAGCCAGCCAGAGGGAAGGAAGCCTGGGTCCTGAGTGCCTGCAACCAGCCAGAGGAGGGAATCCTGGGTCCCGGGTGCTGGGCGAGGCAGAGGCAGTTAGGGGCGATCAGGCCAGCAGGGGAGCAGTTAGGGGCAATCAGGCAGGCAGGCAGAGACGTTAGGAGTGATGAGGCAGGCAGGCAGTCGAGTGGTTAGGAGCCAGTGGTCCTGGATTGCAAGAGGCAGTCAGACATCTCCTGAGGGGTCCCTGATTGGAGAGGGTTCAGGCCAGGCTGAGGCATACCCCCCATGCATGAATTTCATGCACGGGGCCTCTAGTATAACCTGAACAAAAACCAACAGCAACAAAAGACAATTGAAAAGGACCCAAAAGAACCCCAGATATTATGGTCATTACATTGCTTATTATATTCAAGAAGATAAATAGATTGATAATTTTGGCCGAAAAGTAAAAAGTATACAAAACAACTTAAGTGAAAATTCCATAACTGAAAAAACATAACAATAAACATAAATAACCCAGTGGATTGGGTTTAACAGCAGAGTAAATGCTGTTAAAGAGAGGATTAATAAACTTAGAGGCCGGGAGTAAATATAAATGAATGAAACATCAAAAGGCAAAAGAAGAGAAAAGGTAAGTCACGGAGGAGAGAATGACACAGTTTAACTGCTGTATAGAACTGGAAAACCAGAAGTGCAGGGAGGAAAGACTGGGGTAGAAGCAATATTTGACATGAAAAGGCTAACTTACCAAAGCTAATGAAAAAATAAACACACAAATTCAAGAAACACTATGAATTATAAACAAGAAACCTCAGGAAAATTAAGGCTGGAATGTAGGTGAGGGTTGAGGAAGTGGTGTCTGTCTCTTCACCATCCTCAAGAGAAATGAGGTCAATTCAGGGCATTGCAAAAGCCTCAATGAAAACAAAGCTGAAGCAAATTCAACACATGGCAAGAAATGGAGGAAGTATAGTGTTGGCAAAAGAAAGGAAGGAAGGAAGGGAGAAGGAGAAAAGCTAACTCCAAAGGAAAAGAGAATTAAAAAGTTTATGAATAAGATCCCAGAACTAAAATTCTAGACAATATGATCATAAATGACCTCATGGCAGAAGAATCCAATGGCACATGAGAAAGATGCAGAAGTACTGGCTGGTTAGGGGATACAGGGATCCATACAGGTATGGGTAGATTTTAGAAGTAAAAAAATATAGTAAATAAAAAATAGAAACTAATATAATAGGGGAAAAGTCTTAAAGGTAATTCCAATAAATATAAACAGGTTAAACTTACCAATAAAAGATGAGAACTCTATGATTTGAATGAAATTATGAGACACACATAAAAACAAATACCAGCTAAATATGAATATATCTATATACATAAAAGCCTAAGCGACTGGCTGGCCGGCTGGCCATTTGACCAGCCAACCAGTAGCTATGACACGCACTGACCATCAGGGGGCAGACGCTCAATGCATGAGCTACCAAGCTGCAGTTCTCTGGTGATGCGCCCGGAACCAGAGAGGAGGGAGCCCGGTGCCTGGGTGTGCCAACTGAGAACCGCCCTCTCGCAATCTGGGACCTCTCGAAGGATATCGAAGATCCAGTTTCGGCCTAATTCCCTCAGGCCAGGCCAAGGGACCCCACTGGTGCATGGATATATAGGCCTCTAGTCTACATATAATGACAAAAAAGTAAGCTGCAATTGGTTAAAAAAAAAAAGTGGAACATGAACTATGAGTACCATAAAGTGCTTTTTTAAAAATATTTTTTATTGATTTTTTACGGAGAAGAAGGGAGAGGGCTAGAGAGTTAGAAACATCGATGAGAGAGAAACATTGATCAGCTGCCTCCTGCACACCCCCTACCAGGGATGTGCCCGCAACCAAGGTACATGCCCTTGACCAGAATCGAAACTGGGACCCTTCAGTCCGCAGGCCGACGCTCTATCCTCTGAGCCAAACCAGTTAGGGCAGTAACATAAAGTTTTATACATGAATATCACAGACTCTAGTAGTGTAATATAACTGCAGGAAGAAATAGTAAATCAATCATTAAAATTAAAGATTTTAACATAACTTTTAAAAAATACACAGATGAAGTTAACAAAAATAAATAGAAATATCAAAAATCTGAATGAGACAATTAATGAGCTATACGTATTATATGTAGAATTATATTCCCAACCAACAGAAAATCATAAGCTTTTTAAGCAAATACAGAACATACATCTATCCTATATAATAAAAGCCTAATATGCTAAGTGTCAGGTCGACTGGTCAGCCATTCAACCAATCAAAGCGTAATATGCTAATGATGTGCTAAGGCTGCTCAACTGCTAGCTATGACATGCACTGACCACCAGGGGACAGACAGTTAACTGGTCAACCAGTCGCTATGACGTGCATTGACCACCAGGAGGCAGATGCTCCAAACAGTAGGTTAACTTGATGCTGGGGTCGGGCCAATCAGGACTGAGACGGGCCAGACATGCCCTGGAGCCCTCCTGCAATCCCTCCCCAGCTAGCCAACCTCCTGCGTCTCTCGTTGGCCCTGATTGTGCACTAGTGGGGTTCCTTGGCCTGGCCTGCATGCTCTCACTATCCAGGACCCCTCAGGGGATGTCGGAGAGCCGATTTCAGCCCAATCCCACAGGGGGAGCACTGCTCAGGCAGAAGCCGGGCTCACAACTGGTGAGCACAGCAGCAGTGGCGGAAGCCTCTCCCGCCTCTGCAGCAGCGCTAAGGATGTCCAACTTAGGCCTGGGGAGCAGGCCTAAGCCGCCAGTCAGACATCCCCCGAAGGCTCCTGGACTGTGAGAGGGCGCAGGCCGGGCTGAGGACACCCCCCCACCCGAGTTTTCGTGCACCAGGCCTCTAGTATATATAAAAGCCTAAGCAACCGAACACCCGGTCAACTGGTTGCTATGATGCGCACTGACCACCAGGGGACAGACGCTCAATGCAGGAGCAGCCCCCTGGTGGTCAGTGTACTCCCACAGCCAACCTCCTGCACCGGCAACCTCCCGCAGCCCCTCCCCCTGGCTGGACAACCCTCCCACCCCCAATCAGCAATGATCACCCAGCCAGGCCGAGGGACCTCAACCATGCACAAATTCGTGCACTGGGCCTCTAGTAATACTATAAAAGAAGCCTCAACAAATTCCAAAAAAACAATATCATATAGACCAAGTTCCCTAACCATGAAATAAGAAATTTAAAACTTTTTTATTACTGAAAACTACAACTCCTATATACTTAGAAACTAAATTACATTTTTTTTCTTTTTTAGCAGGAGGATGGTGGGGGGACTCTGGTTTCATCTTTCTACCAACAGACAAAGATCTGCCCTGTCCAATCAGAATTGCAAAATTATATTTTTAAGTAACCATTGTATTTTTAAAAGTGTAAAGGAAAGTGCTTACAAATGAATAATAGGAAAACACTACATGTCAAAAACTGTGGAGCCCTAGCCAGTTTAGCTCAGTGGATAGAGTGTTGGCCTGTGGACTGAAAGGTCCCAGGTTCAATTCCGGTGTAGGGCATATGCCCAGGTTGAGAGCTCTATCCCCAGTGGGGGGTGTGCAGGAGGCAGCCAACTAATGATTCTCTCTAATCACTGATGTTTCTCTCTCTCTCTCCAGCTCCCTTCCACTCTAAAATCAATAAAAGTATATATTTTTTTAAATTGTGAAATAAATTGTGGAATAAAGCAAAAGCAGTATTTAGAGGGAAGTATATCATTTTTTAAAATAATTTTTTAGAGAGAGAGAAAAACATCCACTGGTTGTTCCACTTATGCATTCATTGGTTGATTCTTATATGTGTCCTGACTGGGGAACAAACCTAAAACCTTGGTGTGTCAGGACAATGATCTAACCAACTGAGCAATCTGGCCAGGGTCTGTATCATTTTAAATATACTTTATTTCTAATATATTTTTTAGGAGATAAAAATGCTCATAATGAATAGGCCAACCATCCAATTCAAGAAGTTAGAAAAAGTTACAGAGCAAGCCCAAAGGGAAACTAAAGGAGAACCATGTAGATCCTATGAGAGCTAAGGAAATAATAAGAAGAAAATAATAACATTATTATTAAGAAGAATATTATTATCTACACTAATAAAAGAGAAGCATGGTAATTGGCATACGACCGCTACCCTTTTCATTGGCTAATCAGCGAGTCCAGTGCAGTGAAGGAAATGAAGCAGGATGGTGCACCGCAGAGTGCCGGGGGCGGGGTCCTTTCCCAGGGGGCTGGGAAGGCTTTAAGACTCATGGCTAACATCTGTGGATGAGAAGAGTGTCCCCGGCCAGGAGCCATGGAGGATGTCCCAGCACTGGGACAGTGAACATAAAGGCCTCACACCATCTAGCAATGATGGAAGCCCGGGGGGCCAAGCCATGCTATATGCAGAACTGCGGGACAGGACGAGGCCACAGAAGTGGCTGGAGATGGCTGTCAGTTCCGGAACAGCCTCGTGGCCGCACGAGGACTCTGACATTGATTCTGGGAGCAGCAGAGCCCCTGGATGGTTTTAAGCAGGAGACCTGGCAGGGGCCACTGCAGGTGTCAGAGCTGGGGGCTGCACAGGGTGCAGGCAGTGCAGGAGAAGAGAAGCAGATGGAATCTGGAAACATCCATAGTTCCCAGTTATCTACACTAATAAAAGAGAAACATGGTAATTGGCGTACGACCGCTACCCTTTTCATTGGCTAATCAGCGAGATATGCAAATTAACTATCAGCCAAGATGGCGGCCAGCAGCCAGGCAGCTTGAAACTAACATGAGGCTTGCTTGCCTCAGTGATGGAGGATCGTTGGAGGAAACCAACGTTCCCCGCCTGCGGCTGCAGGCCTCTGAGTGGGCAGTTTAAGAAACATTGTAACAAATACCGCCGGACTTCAGCCAGCAGATTCGCAACATTGTAAGCAAAGGCCAGAAACCTACTTTCAGCCGCGGAGGCCTAAGAGCTGGAGCCAAGCCTCAAGGTAAAGCTGGCCCAGAATAAAAAAAAAAAAGAAAAAAAGGAGCGGTTGGGAACTTCAGTCACTCCCAGCCTGAAAACAGCCCTCAGCCCCTCACCCAGACTGGCCAGGCACCCCAGTGGGGACCCCCACCCTGATCCAGGACAACCTTCAGGGCAAACCAGCCGGCCCTACCCATGCACCAGGCCTCTACCCTATTACCCTAGTAAAAGGGTAATATGCCTCCCAGCACCGGGATCAGCATGACAGGGGGCAGCGCCCAAACCCCCTGATCACCCTGCGGCTCTGTGTGTGACAGGGGGCGGGGACCCAACCCCTGAGCAGCCCTGCTCTGTGCCTGATAGGGGGGAGCTCCCCAACCCCGCCCCCCCCCCCACGGGCCCTGCTCTGTGTGTGATGGGGTAGAGCCATAACCTCCCCATCGGCCCTGCCCTGAGTGTGAGAGTGGCGGTGCCCCAACCCCCTGATCGGCCCTGCCCTGTGGGTGATAGAGGGCGGTGCCCCAACCCCCTGATGGGCCCTGCTCTGTGTGTGACGGGGGCAGCGCCCCAACCCCCTGATTGGCCCTGATCTGTGTGTGACAGGGGGTGGCGCCGCAACCTCCCCATCGACCCTGCCTTGAGTGTGACAGCGGGCGGTGCCCCAACCCCCCAATCGGCCCTACCCTGAGCGTGACTGAGGGTGGCATCACAACCTCCCAATCTGCCCTGCTCTGTGCATGATGGGGCAGCGCCCCAACTCCCCAATCGGCCCTGCTCTGAGCCCAACCAGGGGCTGCACCTAGGGATTGGGCCTGCCCTCTGCCACCCGGGAGCAGGCCTAAGCCAGCAGGTCATTATCTCCTGAGGGGATCCCAGACTGCGAGAGGGCACAGGCCGGGCTGAGGGACCCCCGCCTTTCCCCTGAGTGCACAAATTTTTGTGCACCGGGCCTCTAGTTATTAATACCAGGAATCAAAATCACAAAAGAAGCCTAGCTGGTTTTGCTCAGTGGTTAGAGCTCATCCTGCAGACCTAAGGGTCCAGGGTTTGATTCCTGCTCTAGGGCACATACATACCTCAGTTGCAGGCTCAGTCCCTGGCCTGGCCCAGGTTGGGGCCCATGCAGTAGACCAGCCGTGGGCAAACTATGGCCAGTGGGCCGGATCCGGCCCGTTTGAAATGAATAAAACTAAAAAAAAAAAAAGACCGTACCCTTTTATGTAATGATGTTTACTTTGAATTTATATTAGTTCACACAAACACTCCATCCATGCTTTTGTTCCGGCCCTCCGGTCCAGTTTAAGAACCCATTGTGGCCCTTGAGTCAAAAAGTTTGCCCACCCCTGCAGCAGACAATCAATTGATGTGTCTCTCTCACATCTGTGTTTCTCCCCCACACTCCTGCTTCCACCCTCTCTAAAAATCAACAGAAAAACATCCTCAGGTAAAGATTTAAAAAAAATATTGTGAAAGATTCGTTGGCTCTTACACTCTGTGGAGATGTCCATGGTCAACTATATGATCTTGCAAAATTTTATATCCTTTATAATAAAAGCCTAATATGCTAAGTGTCTGGTCATCCAGTCATCCATTCAACCAGTCAAAGTGTAATATGCTAATGATATGCTAAGGCCACTCAACTGCTCGCTATGACATGCACTGACCACCAGGGGCAGACACTCCAACCAGTAGGTTAGCTTGCTGCTGGGGTCCAGCAGACTGGGGCTGAGTGAAATCGACCAGACATGCCCTGAAGCCCTCCTGTGGTCCCTCTCCAGCTGGCCAACCTCCCATGTCCCTCCCTGACCCCGATCGTGCACCAGTGGGGTCTCTTGGCCTGGCCTGTGCCCTCTCGCAATCTGGGGTGAGAGACTTTGCGCCCCCCCCCCATGCACGAATTTTGTGCACTGGGCCTCTATTATTTTAAAAAAATAAAAATAAATATAGGAAATCATATCACCCATTTGTACTTAAGGTCATGGGTTTGATTCCCAGTCATGGCACATACCCAGGTTGCAAGTTTAATCCCCGGCCCAGGCCAATGTGGGAGGGAGGCAGCTCACATTATAAATCCTCACCCAGTGATATATTTTTATTTGTTTTAGAGAGAGAAAAGGAAAGGGAGAGAGATAGAAAAACATTGATTGGCTGACCTTAAGTACAAATGGGTGATATGATTTCCTATATTTATTTATTATTTTTTTTTTCCTATATTTATTTTTATTTTTTAAATATATCTTTATTGATTTCAGAGAGGAAGGGAGGAGAGAGAGATAGAAACATCAGTGATGAGAGAGTATCATTGATTGGCTGCCTCCTGCACACCCCACACTGGGATCAAGCCTCCAACCTGGGCATGTGCGCTGACCTGGAATCGAACCATGACCTCCTGATTCACAGGTCAATGCTCAACCACTGAGCCACGCCATCTGGGCTCCCTGTTATTTCTTTATCTGGAGATTAGCATGATCTGTGCCTTGAAAGTTGATAGAATTTGCCTCTAAAACCACCAGGGCCTGGTGTTCTCTTTGCTGGAAATTGTTTACTGCTTCCACGTTTAAAACCTTTCTATTATGAAATAATTATAGATTCACAGAAAGTTGCAAAAACATGTACTGGAAGATCCTGTGCACCCTTCACCCAGTTTTCCCCAATGGTAACATCTTGCTTAACTATAGTACAATATTAAAACCAGAAAACGGGCCTTGACCAACCCACACGGCTCTTCAGATGTCACCAGTTTGCATGCACACATTTGTGGGCTGATGTGTGTGCACTCCGATGCAGCTTTCTCCCATGTGAAGATTTGTGTAACGATGACCACAATCAAGATACAGAACTGTCCCATCACCACAGGCTCCCTCCTGCTGCCCGTGATAGCCATAACCACCTCCCCTTTCTAATCTCTGGCAATCATTAATTCGTTCTGTAATTTTGTTAACTCAAGGATATTATAGAAATGGAATCATACAGTATGTAACCTTTCAAGATTAGTTTTGGTGTGTTTTTTTTTTTAACTCAGCATAATTCCCTTGAGTTCTATCCAAGCTATTTTATGTATCCATAGTTTGTTCCTTCCCATTGCTAAATAAGTAGTATTCAGTGGTATGGATGTACCGTAGATTCAACCATTGAGGACATTTTAGCTGTTTTCAGTTTTTGGCAATTACAAGTAGAGCTAGCACAAACCATCATGTATAGTGTTTTGTTTTGTGAATGTAATTTTTATTTCTCTGAGATACATGCTCAAGAGTACAATTTTAATCATTATAAGATTGTTTGCCTTGCCCTAACCGGTTTGCCTCAGTGGTTAGAGCGTTGGCGGACTGAAGGGTGCCAGGTTCAATTCCGGTCAAGGGCATGTACCTTGGTTGCGGGCACATCCCCAGTTGGGGGTGTGCAGGTGGCAGCTGATCGATGTTTCTCATCGATGTTCCTGATTCTCTATTCCTCTCCCTTCCTCTCTATAAAAATCAATAAAATATATATTTTTAAAAAAGATTATTTGCCTTTTTTTCTTGAGTTGATTTTAGTTGTTTATATTTTCTAGAAATTTGTTCATTTCATACAAATTTAGAATTAATTGGCATAAAGTTTATGATAGTTCTATTTTTAAATCTACGTTTCCCTTTTTATGTATAATATTTATCTGTGCTTCTCTTTTTATTCTCATTAAACCTTATTAAGTATGTGTCTATTCTGTCAGATTGTCAAAACAAACAAACAATTATTTTTCTTCTGCTTTTCCATCTGGAACCATGGAGGGTTCAGAAGAGAAGAAAAAGAAGGTTCCTGCTATGACAGAAACCCGTAAGAAACAGAGAAGAAATTTTAGAGCTGAAGGTGAAGCATCTGAGAAAGAAGGTTACTCAAGACATGTTTCCAAAGGCAAGGAGGAAACCTATCTATGAAAAAAACTAAGCACTATCACAGAAATATAGGCAGAAGTACCGACTGAGGTTCAAATGGCCAGGATGGCAAGAAAAGCTGGCAACTTCTGTGTACCTGCGGAGCCCAAATTAGCATTTATTGTCAGAATCCTAGTAGTATAGATGGTGTGAGCTCAAAAGTCTGAGTGTTGGCAGGTCCTTTGCCTTCGCCAGATCTTCAATGGCACCTTTGTTAAGCTCAATTAACATATTTTGGAAGGGGTACTAGAACTTGAAGTAGGTTAATGAATTGATCTACAAGCATAATTATGGCTAAATCAACAAGAAGCGGATTGCCCTGGCATAACACATTGATCATCATCCCTCATGCATCGACTGCTTGGTGGGTCTGTTTCACGCGCTCTATGCTGTTAGAAAATGTTTCAAAGGAGCAACTTCCTGTGACTCTTCAAGCTATTTTCTCCAACGGGTGGAATGAAGAGAAAGACAACCTATTCGTAGAAGGGGGAGGTGCTGGCAACAGAGAACACCAGATCAACAGTCTTATTAGAAGGATGAACTCAGGTATCTACCATGATTATTTTTGTATCCCGATCAGTTAGTAAACAGTAATTGCTTTCAAGTTGGGGAAAAAAAAGAACACAATTTTTAAAAAATAAGTTTTTATTGATTTTTAGATAGAAAAGAAGAGGGAGAGGGAGAGAGAGAGGGAGAGAGAGAGAGAGAGAGAGAGAGAGAGAGAGAGAGAGAGAGAGAGAGAGAGAGAGAGAGAGAGATTGCTGTGAGAGAGAAATATCAATCAGCTGCCTCCCACACAAGCCCTGACTGGGGATTGAACCTGAACCCTGGGCATGTGCCCTAATCAGGAATCTAACCAGTGACATTTCTGTTCATGAGGACACTCAACCAACTGAACCACACTGGCCAGGGCAGCAAACAGTTTTTGACTTTGGTTCTATTTAATTGATTTCTACCCTTAATTATTTTGATTATTATATTCTTTTTTCGTTATTATATTCTTAAGTCTGGGTTTATTCTGTTGATTTGTTCTTTTACATTTAGCTCCTTAATTTTCAGCTTTTCTTTTTTTCTAATATTAATATTTAAAGCCATACATTTCCCTTAAGACTCTACTTTCTCGGCATCTATAAATGTTAAGTGCAGTATCTCTAAAATAATTAAATTCTATGTATGTTTATTTCCAATGTGATTTCTTCTTTGACTCATGACTTATTTAGAAGTTTCTTTTTAGCCCTGACCGGTTTGGCTCAGTGGATAGAGCATTGGCCTGTGGACTGAAGGGTCCCAGGTTCGATTCCGGTCAAGAGCATGTATCTTGCTTGCGGGCACATCCCCAGTGGTGGGTGTGCAAGAGGCAGCTGATCGATGTTTCTCTCTCATGGATGTTTCTAGCTCTCTATCCCTCTCCCTTCCTCTCTGTAAAAAATCAATAAAATATATTTTTAAAAAGTTTTTCTTTAAATTTCTTAATATACAACTTTTTAAATTTATCTTTTTACTAATAACTTCTAACTTAATAGTTTTGTGATGTGTACTTATGATAGTTATTTTTAAAATATGTTGAGACTTACCTATTGAGATATAATTCATATACTATATAATTCACCCATGTAAAGTGTACAATGTAATGCATTTTAGTGTCTTTACAGATATCTGCAAACGCTAGCAATTACAGTGTTTTCATCATCTCAGAAAGAAACCTTGTACCCTTTAGCTGTTATCCTCCTTACCTCCCATTTTCCACATCCCCAATCCTAAGCAACCACTAATCTACTTTCTTCTCTACAGATTTCTCTATTCAGAACTTTTATATTATAGGAATCATATAATATGTGGTCTTTTGTGACTGGCTTCTTTCATTTAGCATAAAATTTTAAAGGTTTATCCAAACTGTAGTATGTATCAGTAGTTTATTCCTTCTTATGGCCAAATAATATTCTTTCATTGTATTTTGTTCACCTGCTGATCTGTTCATAGATATTTGGGTGTTTCCACCTTTTGGTTAATACGAATAGTACTGCTATAAACATTCATGTACAAGCCTCTGTGTGGACATACGTTTTCATTTCTCCTGAGTACATACCTAGGAATGGCATTGGTTAGTCATACGGTGACTCTGTTTATGTTCCTTGTTTGGGGACCTGCCACACTATTTTTCAAAGTGAATTATTTTATATTCCCATCAGTGGTGTATGAGAGTTCATATTTCTCCATATCGTCATCAATACATATGATATGATTTTTGTAAATGTTCAAAGGACTTGGGAAGAATCCATGAATCCTCTAATGATGGAATTCATCATTCTACATAAGTCCACTAGGAAGAGTTGGTTAATCATATTGTTCAAATCTTAAACTTTGCTGATGTGGGGTTTGTTTGTTTTTTGGGAAAGATGAATTGAAGTACTCTTATGAAAGTGGATTTAGCAACTTCTCCATACAGTTCTATTAATGTTGGGTTTGTTTAAGCTATTTTCTTAGGAGCATATATGTTTAAGATTTTTATATCTTCTTGGTGAACTGAAACATTTACTCTTTTTTTAAAAAATATATTTTATTGATTTTTTTAGGGAGAGGAAGGGAGAGGGATAGAGAGTTAGAATCATCAATGAGAGAGAAACGCAGATCAGCTGCCTCCTGCACACCCCCTACTGGGGATGTACCCGCAACCGAGGTACATGCCCTTGACTGGAATCGAACCTGGGACCCTTTAGTCCGCAGGCCAACGCTCTATCCACTGAGCCAAACTGATCAGGGCGAAACATTTACTCTTATACAGTGGCTTTTTATTATCTCCAATAATGTTTTTTGTCTTAAAGCCTATTTTTCTTCTGCTATACTAGTAAATATAACTATACATTTTATTTAACTTTACTTTTGGTTAAAATTTACCTGAAAGGTTTTTTTAAAATTAATTTTATTTTAAAATATGAGTGCTTACCCTAGCTGGATTGGCTCAGTGGATAGAACGTTGGCCTGTGGACTGAAGGGTCCCGGGTTGGATTCCGGTCAAGGGCACATGCCTAGGTTGTAGGCTCAATCCCCAGTAGGGAGCATGCAGGAGGCAGCCAATCAATGTTTCTCATCATTGATGTTTCTATCTATTTCCCTCTCCCTTCCTCTCTGAAATCAATAAAATATATAAATTAAAAAATAAATAAAATATGGAATGCTTCACGAATTTGTATGTCATCCTGCATAGGAATAATGGTAATTTTCTCTGTATTATTCCAATTTTAGTATACGTGTGGCTAAAGGGAACACTTTTTTTTGAAATATCTTTTTAAAAAATATATTTGTATTGATTTCAGAGAGGAAAAGAGAGAGAGAAATATAGAAATATCAATAATGAGAGAATCATTGATTGGATGCCTCCTGCAGGCCCCGCACTAAGGATCTAGCCCGCAACCGGGTCATGTTCCCTGACCAGGAATTGAACCGTGACCTTCTGGTTCATAGGTCGATGCTCAACCACTGAGTCACCTGGCCAGGCCCTTATTTCTTTTTAAACCTAATATCTATATTGTTCCTCTGATAAGATGAGAACTTTAGTGTGCTCTCATGTCCCTTGGTGTCTCCTCACTCATCATAATGATATTGTCTGAAAATTTAATTCTGGGTTGTTATGAAAATAATTCTTCCTTTTTTGGAAAAAGAAGATGTTTTGTTTTTGTTCTGTTGTTTTAAGACTACAGCAAGCCTTTCCAACATTTTTTATTAACTTTACTTCTTATCTCTTACAGCATCTCCTGGATTTGTTTTTCTCCTTGAATTCTCTCCAAGAACAACATTTCCTATGTGAGTCTGCATGGCAATACTTTGCATGCCTGAAACTATTTTTATTATTCCACATTCACATTTGAGTGATAATTTAAATAGTTCAAAATTATTTTCCTTTAATCTCTTAAGATATTTATTCCATTGTCGCCTTGTATCTATTTATCCACCATACTACTATATAGCACAACTCTCTATTGTAGTTTTTAAAAGTCCAATTTCTTTTTTTAATTTTTATTTATTGATTTGAGAGATTTGTTGTTCCACTTATTTATGCATTAATTAATTCTTGTATGTGTCCTGACCAGGGATCAAATCTGCAACCATGGTGTATTGGGATGATGCTCTAACTAACTGACCTACCTGACCAGGGCAAAAAGTCCATTTTCAATCCTATTTCTTATCCCTTTGGAAATTCTCTGTGTGTTTTTTTCTAATTATAAGCTTTTAGAATTTCCTCATTTGGGTTGATATTCTTAAATTTTACTGAAATGTATTTAGAATTATTACTATTATTATTATTATTATTATTATTGATTTCAGAGAGAAAGAGAGGAGAGTCAGAAACATCAATGAGAAAGAATCATTGATCGGCTGCCTCCTACATGCCCCCTACTGGGAATTGAGCCCGAAACCCAAGCACTTGCCCTTGACTGGAATTGAACCCGGACCCTTCAGTCCGCAGGCCAATGCTGTATCCACTGAGCCAAACAAGCTAGGGCTAGAATTATTTTTATCATTACTTTTTGGCACTTCATGAACCCTTTCAATCCGATGTCTTTCATTTTCCTTTAATGCTGAAAAGTCCTTTCTTTAAAAATACTTTGTTCTCTAATATTCCTAAACTACAGATGTTGGCACTTCTACTTCTTTCCTCCATGGCTCATAATATCTTTCTATTTTCCTTTACTTTATCCTTCCTTTCTTCCTTCTTGGGGTTTCTTGAAATCTGATCTTAAATCCAATCATTCATCCTTCAGCTATATCTAACAACCATTTATCCCATCTATCATGTCCTCTTTTTCATCTATTATATTTTTCCTGGCTGATATTTTTATTTGGTTCTTTCTTTTTTTAAATTTCTTGTTTATTTTTCATATTGTTAATACTTTTCTTATCTCTTTAATATATTCTGTGTTAAATCTTTGTGCTTTTTGTTTTTAAGACGCCTGTTTCTAATAATATGGGCAATCGATTTGTTGGTTTTCATTTGAGCCAGTTCTAGTTGTATGACATCTTCTTAATTTGGCCTGTCAGCTCAGATTCTCCTGGGGTTATTGACTCCTGTGCCTGGAAATGCCTCTTGGGAAAGGGGGAAGAGAGAAAGGTCAGCTCCAGTCTTAGTCCCAAAGAACATCACAAAATCCTTTTGGCTTTCCCTCCAAACCTCCAAGAAACAAACTGAAATGAACTGGAATGAGTGGGAGGGAATAAGTCAGTGCCCAAGGCTACTGAGGCACCATCTGTTTCCCACTATCTCCCCCACCCCCACTATCTTGATTTGATCACTGTCACAGGTCTGGGTCATGACCCCAGATTTTTGTAGCAAGTGGCCAGGGAACAGCTAAACCAAGGTGATGGTGGAGGGGTGCCAGAGCAGAATTTAAACTGCTTCTTAGGAATGTATCCTCTCAGCCCTGCAGGCTACCCTTTGTCTCTGCGCGCGCGTGTGCGTGCGTGTGTGTGTGTGTGTGTGTGTGTGTGTGTGTGTGTGTGTACTAACCAATTAAAAAGGGTTTTCCCAGGGTTTTCTCCCTGTTGTTTTGGTTCCTTATCTTCAGTTTGAGTTTCTTGGGGTGGGGGTGGGGGTGACTTGGGGAGGAAGCAGCAGCCCATACCATTTTGCTATTTTAGTAGAAAGTGAAAGCACATGCATAATCTTGAGTCCAATCTGGGATAAAGGTAAATTCTTCAGAAAATTAAACATAACATGCCAAGTGACCATCAATTCCACCCCTGGGTACATACCCAAGAGAACTGAAAACATATATCCACACGAAAACTCACACACTAGTGTTCATAGTGATATCATTAATAGCCACAAAGTGGAAAAAACCCAAGTGCTCATCATTTGATTAATGAATAAACAAAATGTGGCATATCCATTAAATGGAATATGATTTAACCATAAAAACAAATAAAAATTCAGTGTAGATGACCTTGAAGACATAATGCTAAGTGATAGAAGCCACAGAAAGCCATATATCGTAGAATTTCATATATATGAAATGTTGACTAGGAAATGCATAGAAACAGAAAGTAGGTAAGTAGTTGCCAGGGGCTGGACCAAGAGGAGAATGGGGAGTAACTGTTCATGGGTTCAAGATTTCTTTTTGAGGTGGTGAAAATCTGGAATTAGATAGTGGTGATGGTTGCCCAGATTTGTGATTATACTAAAACCCACTGAAATGTATACTTTAAAATGTTGAATATTACAGTATGTGAATTATATCTCAATTTTTAAAAAGTTTAAGGTAACCTAATAAAGTAAAAACTACTTTCACTTATAAATGGAAATACAAGCACATAAATAAAATATTAGCTAACCAAATAAAAAATCACAAACTTTAGTGTAACAATTAAGAGTGTGGACTCCCCCTAGCTGACTTGGCTCAGAGCGTTGGCCTGTGGACTGAAGGGTCCAGGGTTCAATTCTGATCAAGGGCACATGCCCAGGTTGTAGGCTCGATCCCTAGTAGGGGGTGTGCAGGAGGCAGCCAGTCAATGATCCTCTCTTATCATTGATATTTCTATCTCTCCCTCTTCCTTCCTCTCTCTCTAAAAAAATCAATAAAATATATTTTTTAAAAAGAGCATGGACTCTGGATGGGCTGGTATGGCTCAGGGTTGAGTGTGAACCCCTGCACCAAGAGGTTACCAGTTCAATTCCCAGTCAGGACACATGCCCAGGTTGCAGGTCAGATCCCCAGTAGCAGATGTGCAGGAAGCAGCGATCAGTGTTTCTCTCTCATCTCATGATGTTTCTATCTCTCTTTCCCTCTCCCTTTCTCTCTCTAAAAATCAATGAAAAACATTTTTTTTAAAGGCGTGTGAACTCTGGAACCAGGCTACCTATTATACCCCATGTTCCATTACTTCCTGAGTGACTTTCAGCAAATCATCTAACTTCCCCGTGCCTCAGTTTCTCCATCTGAAAAGTGGGTATAATAATAGCACCTATTTCATGGAGTTGTGAAGATTAAATATAATGATATACTAAAATATTTAGAACTATGATAGATACATACTAAGTATTAAAAGATTAATGCTGGAAATAACAGATTATTTCAACAGATGTTAAAAAACAGATAGTTTACCTTATTATTACAGTACTTTTGAAACTCAGCAAACTAAGACTAGAAGGGAGCATCCTTACCTTGGTAAAGATTTTAAACCAAAATCAACCGCAAATATTACACTTAATTGAGACTTCTTAGCGTGTTCCCTTTAGAATGGGAACAAAACTAGACATCCGGTCACCACTATTGTTTACCATATTACTGGAGGTCTGGCCAACGCCGTAGGAAAAGAAAAAAGACTTCAGAGGGGTGAGGATTCAAACAAAAAGATGAAATTATCACTACTGCGTATAACATTACCATCTGTCTAAAAAAGCCAACAGGCCTGGCGGGCGTGGCTCAGTGGTTGAGAGCTGACCCATGAGCCAGGAGGTCCCGGTTCAATTCCCAGTCAGGGCACATGCCTGGGTTGCGGGCTTGGTCCCCAGTGTGGGGCATGCAGGAGGCAGCCAATCAATGATTCTCTCTCATCATTGATGTTTCTATCTCTCCCTCCCTCTCTCTACCTCTCTGAAATCAATAAAAAATATATATTAAAAAAAGCCAACAGATTCATCAAAAAAAACTATTAGAATCTATTAGACAGCTCAGCAATGTTACTGAATAGCAACCTATCAAAATCAATGACATTTGCCTCTACCAGCAATAACCGATTAGAAAGCATAATTTTAAAAAATAAGAAACATGTCACAATGACAACAAAATCTTAATGAATTTAAGAGCTAACCAAGAATATGCAGATATTTACTGAGAAAACTTTTAAGACCATGGTAATGGAGATAAATGATAATCTGGTTTTTTAAAAAATATATTTTTATTGATTTCAGAGAGGAAGGAAGAGGGAGAGACAGAAACATCAATGATGAGAGAGAATCATTGATCGGCTGCCTCCTGCATGCCCCACACTGGGGATCGAGCCCACAACCCGAGCATGTACCCTTGACTGGAATCGAACCTGGGACACCTCAGTCCACAGGCCGATGCTCTATCCACCGAGCCAACCCGGATAGGGCGATAATCTGCTTTTTGTTTGTTTTTTGAGATAGATGCTAATCTGAAAAAATGAAAAAGCATGTCTTAGAAGAAATAACTCAAAATTTATGTAGGTGCCAACTCTCCCCAATGGTCTACAAATTAATTGCGACCTCAATAATAATTCCAAATGAGAGGTTCACAGAGAAAGGTCCACCTTGAAAAGACTGAGTAAGGAAAGGGCACTAGCCTTGTCAGTTATTAAGACAAACTATGAGCCATAACCGGTTTGGCTCAGTGGATGGAGCGTCGGCCTGCAGACTCAAGGGTCCCCCGTTGATTCTGGTCAAGGGCATGTACCTGGGTTGTTGGCACATACCCAGTAGGGGGTGTGCAGGAGGCAGCTGATTGATGTTTCTCTCTCATCGATGTTTCTGACTCTCTCTATCCCTCTCCCTTCCTCTCTGTAAAAAATCAATAAAATATTTTTTTAAAAAGACACACTATGAACCCATAGGAATAAAATGTATTGTAGCATGGCTCAAGAACCAACAAAGAGCCCAATGGAATAAAACAGAAAGCTTAGAGAAAAATCCATGTATACACTGAGGGGCCAGATTATTATGACCACTGATGTTTGTAGGCAAATTAGCTATAATTTCGCGCTAAAGTTGCTAGAAGGCCAGATCATTACAAACAGGGAAGCAGGTTGTTTACCATGACAGTAGAAGTGATTTTTTTCCCCTGAAGATATGGGTAAACAACGCGATTTAACAGCCTTTGAATGTGGGATATATATACACAGTATATGAGAACTTAAAGTACAAGAAAGGTGGCACCACAATCAGTGTGGAATGAATGGTTTATTTAGGAGGCGGAGTTGGGAGAACTGGCTCACAGTAACATGATGATGACTTACCACTGCATACAAAAGAAGACCCAAGCGGGATAAAGACCTAAATGTGAAGGGCAAAGTCTGAAGTCAATAGGGGAATATATTTGTGAGTTAGGAATGAGTAAGTATTCCGTTTAAAAAAAATTATTATTGATTTCAGAGAGGAAGTGAGAGGGAGAGAGAGATAGAAACATCAATGAGAGAGAATCATTGATTGGCTGCTTCCTGCACACCCCACACTGAGGGTGGAGGCCGCAATCCAGGCATGTGGAAGTGAATCCATTGTTTGTGGATACGCTCAACCACTGAGCCACACTGGTAGGACTAAGTATTTCTTAAGTGAAACGTTAAAAACATAAACTATTTTAATCACATTAAAATGAAGGTATTACAAAGCATGATACAATAGACAAAGTTAAAAGACAGAGGACTGGCCCTGGCCCTGCAGCTCAGTTGGTTGGAGTGTCCTCCCAACTTGCCAAGGTTTTGGGTTTGATCTCTGGCCAAAGCACAAGTAAGAATCAACCAATGAATGCATAAATACGTGGAACAACAAATCTCTCTCTCTCTCTCTCTCTCTCTCTCTCTCTCTCTCTCTCTCATCAATAAAAAAAATAAAAATAAAAAAGAGGACAGTGGAAGAAGTATTTACAATGACTGGAAATGACTAGAACTGATAATGACTCAAAAAACAAAGAATTCCTGCCAATCAACATGGGCAACAGATATATAAGCAGGCAATTTACAGAAAAGGAAAAGCAAAAGGCTAACAAGCATATGAAGAGATGCTCAGGCATATTAGTCATCTGAAAAATGCAAATTAGAACCATGGTGAGATACCACTTCATACTAGTACAGTAGCAAAAAGTAAAAAGCCAAAGAATCTGAATGTTGTCAAGGAGAGAGGCATATAGGATCCCTCAGGCCCTAAGCCATTTTAAGGATCAACACATTTGATCAGATTAAGGATACGCCCATCCTATGATACAGCAATTCAACCTCCTATTTTAGATTCCAAAGAAATGTTTACAAAGGTCCATACATCATAGAAGGATGCTTTTCATGGCTTTATTTGTGGCTACAGAGACCAGGTGTCCAACACTGGGGTAGCGAAAAGATGAAATGGGGTGGTTGCCCTCAGTGGAGTGCTATGCTTCAGTACACAAGGCAACATGAAAGGATATGTATGTATGTATGTATTATTTATTATTATTTCTTTATTGCGGTTATATTGGTCATAAAATTATATAGATTTCAAATATACAATTGTGGCCCAGCTGGCATGGCTTAGTGGTTGAGTGTTGACCTATGAACCAGGAAGTCACAGTTAGATTCCTGGTTAGGGCACATGCCCAGGTTGTGGGCTCAATCCCCAGTTTGGGGCATGCAGGAGGCAGCTGATCAATGATTCTCTCTCATCATTGATGTTTCTATCTCTCTCTCCCTCTCCCTTCCTCTCTGAAATCAATAAACATATATATATGTTTCTATTTCTCCATCTCTCTTCCTCTCTGAAATCAATAAAAATTTATTAAATATATATATATATATATACACACAATTCTGCAATACATCATCTGCACATCGCACTGTGTGCTCACCATCCAAAGTCTAGTTTCTTTCCACCACCATTTATTCCCCCATTTACCCTCTTCCACCTGCCTTCATCCCTCCTTCATCTATTTCACCCTCCTCCCCTCTGACAGCTGTCCGTCTGTTCTCTGTATGAGTGGATCTTTAACATATGTTGTTATAGGGAAAATTTTAAATGAAGAATCAGTTCCATTTGCAGGAATTAAACTCAAACACATAAAATATCATTATTAAAATATTATTTTCATTTACAATAATACTTATTATAACTCCAAGGATATATATTAAATGATTGTCCTTAAAGGGGGGGATATATATTAAATGATTGTCCTTAAAGGAATAAGGGAAAGAAGGGTGCTATTCTGGCAGCAGTGGGGAGACTGTATCATAAAGCCAGAACAAAAACAAAGAGGTGAGAGTGTGGCCAAAACCGGTTTGGCTCAGTGGATAGCGCGTCGGCCTGCGGACTGAGGGGTCCCGGGTTCGATTCTGGTCAAGGGCATGTACCTGGGTTGAGGGCACATCCCCAGTAGGAGATGTGCAGGAGGCAGCTGATCGATGTTTCTCTCTCATCGATGTTTCTCTCTATCTCTCTCCCTTCCTCTCTGTAAAAAGTCAATAAAATATATTTAAAAAAAAAAAAAAAAAGAGGTGAGAGTGTGATGGGAAAATCTGCATGGGAAGATCTGCTGTCAAGTGTGTATTTGGATCCTTGCCAAGTTTTCCCGATAAGCAAGTGAAAAATTTGACTTTGCCCAGGCCTTTGGGTAGGATGACCATATGCCAGTTTGCTGTGGGGGGGGGGGGGGGGGGGCGGAGTCTTCATTTATACCCAAGAAGTCCCAGAAAATAGCATCTCCTTTCACTCCTGGTTGGGATAATAAATGTATGGTTACCGTTCCCTTGGGACACATCAGTGCCCTCAGGGAACATACATTCTAGTCCAGGAGAAAGACAATAAACACTAAATATAATAAGTAATGCATTAGAGGGTACAGTGCTCAAGGTAAAGGAAAAACCAGACACAGATTAAGATATGGGGACTAGAATGCTGGGATAGGGGAGAGCAGCACGGATTGCAGAATTTAACAAGTGTGGCTGGGGTCCGTAAACCTCCTCCAGAAGGTGACATTTGAACAAACACTTGAGTTGGCCAAGCTGACAGATAATGGGGCAGCTCTTGCAAAGGCCCTTGGTTGGGAACACAAAGGGCAAGAAAGAGAAGAAAGAGTAGGAGAGGAGGTCAGATCTAAGGAGCTGAGCTGACCTGTGGGGCCTCGGAGGTTATTGTGAAGACTGAGATGAGGAACTGATGAGCAGGGTCTCCACATGATGTGACTTATGCTTCTTTTTATTTTGGGGGGGTTAATCCTCACTCAAGGATATTTTTCCATTGATTTTCAGAGTGGAAGGGAGGGGGCGGAGATGGAAAGAGAAACATCGATGTGAGAGAGATACATTGATTGGTTGCCTCCTGCAGCCCAGGTTGGGGAGGGGTTGGGGTGGGGGGGTGGAATGAGGGTTGAGCCTGCAACCCAGGCATGTGCCCTTGACCAGAATCGAACCAGGGACCCTTCAGTCCACAGGCCAACACTCTATCCACTGAGCCAAACTGGCTAGGGCAGAATTGTTAACTCATAATAAAAAGGACTAATGTTGGTCTGCTGTTTATTATCATTATGCACTAGCAATTTTTAATAATATCTAAAAAGATATTATTATTGTCCCTTCTCACTGTCTGTTCCACCCTCCACCCCCAACATTGGCTTACAACTTAGGTGACTTGAGGATTTGGAGGCCTGAGTACTGGAAAATTGTCCTCATTTTGTTGCAGAAGGTTATAGAATGAGGAAGTTGGGGGGATGAGGGTGGGAGAGACTAGGTGTTCAGTTTGAATTTTAAATTTGAGATGCTGCCGAACCGGTTTGGCTCAGTGCATAGAGCATCGGCCTGCGGACTCAAGGGTCCCGGGTTCGGTTCCGGTCAAGGGCATGTACCTTGGTTGCAGGCATGTCCCCACTGGGGGCATGTAGGAGGCAGCTGATCGATCTCTCTCATCAATGTTTCTGACTTTCTGTCCTTCTCCCTTCTTCTCTATAAAAAATCAATAAAATATAAAAAATAAATAAATAAATAAAATAAATAAATAAATTTGAGATGCTGACTCATCCTTCAAGCAGATTCAAGCATATCGGTGACTAGACAGAGAAGTAAGTCTGGAGCTCAAGAAAGAGGTCTGGGCTAGAAATAGAAATTGGAAATTGCTTGCATATAAGTGGTATTTAAATTATGCGACTGGATGAGATTAGGAAGGGAGTCCACGTAGAGAAAAAAACAGTACAAACTTAAGCCTTGGAGCTTTCCTACATTAAGAGGTCTGAGAGAAGGGAAGGAACCCACAAAATGGCAGGAGGTGATGTGGGATCCTGGAAACCAAGAGAAGAAAGTGCATCAAGGAGGAGTGGGCATATGTAACAACCCAGAGGAACAGTGAAAATTAACCACGAAATTTAACAAAGTTGAGGTCATCGGCGACCTTCACCAGAGCAGTTTCAGTGGAATGCCAGGGACAAAAATCAGATTAGAGTGGGATTCAAACAGAATGAGGGCAGAGACGTTAGAGGGAGTGAACAGACACAACTCTTTGGAAGAGACTGGCTTCGGAGAAGCTGTAACTGGTGGGAAGTTTCTCTTAAGATGGGAGAAATAGCAGAATGTGAACTGGTGAGAATGATCCAGGAGAGAGCACATGTTCATGATGTAGGAGAGAGAGGACGGACACTGGAGCAATGTCCGTGGGCAATGTCCAGAGGAGAGATTGACTCTGGACTGGAACAAAGAAAGTTCATCTATGTCGCTATGGGAAGCATGCATGTGGGTGCAGATTTTGAGATTGCCGTTGTCTCCAGACCATTTCTTTGACAAATCGCCATCTGAAGTCAAAACACATGGGCCAAAGTCTTATGTTCAAATACAGCAAAAAATGGTCAGCACTTAGCAAGTGCTCAGTAAATGAGAGCTATGATAATATTATTCCTAGCTCTTTATTTTCAACAGGCCCAAGACTGTACCTATGGGCTACTTACTGCCTTATCTCTCTCTTCCCCTTCACAGGAAAAGTACTTGAAACAGTTATCTATATAAAGATTCTACTTCTTTGTATTTTTAAACATTTTATTGATTGATGAGAGAGACAGAGAGAGAGAGAGAGAGAGAGAGAGAGAGAGAGAGAGAGAGAGAGAGAAATATCGATTTATTGTTCCACTCATTTATGCAGTAATTGGTTGATTCTTTTTTTTTTTTTTTAGTATATTCTATTGATTTTTTACATAGAGGAAGGGAGAGGGATAGAGAGTTAGAAACATTGATGAGAGAGAAACATCGATCAGCTGCCTCCTGCACACTCCCTACTGGGTATGTGCCCGCAACCAAGGTACATGTCCTTGACCGGAATCAAACCTGGGACCCTTGAGTCCGCAGGCCGACGCTCTATCCACTGAGCCAAACCAGTTAGGGCTTGGTTGATTCTTATATGATGCTCCAACTGAGTTACCTGGCCAGGGCCCATCTTTGTCTTTTATTCACTCTTCAGGCATTGAAATCTTGCTTTGCTCTTATCATTCCAACCAAAAATCTCTCAATGCTAAATCCAGTAAACATGGCTCAGTCCTCATTCTCCCTGATCTCTCCTTTGACGCTGATCACTATGGCCTACTTGAAACTTTCTTTTTTCCTTGCTTCCAGTGATACCACCTCTTGAGTCAAGGGGTGCATCTTCTAGTCCTCGACTCACTCCTTCCTCACCTCCTTCCTGGGCTTCCCTGGTATACCCATTGTCTGTGTAATGGGCATTGGTGGCTTTTGCATATGCTAGCTCCACTCCCCCTTCAATTGCTAAGAGAGGCTCCATTTTCCTGCGGGGAACCATCCTTCCACCCACCTTGGTTCAAATGACACTGACCTCATTCCCAACACAGGAGTACACTTATGGCCCTGGCCTGGCCAAACTGTCATGGCTCAGGAAATGTCTAATGATCCAATAGGAACCACTGAGCATCACGCCTAGGACTTTTGCTGGAACTGTTGAGAAAGTCTGCATTCTTCCGATGGACTTTGTTGACTGTTAGGATGTAAGTCTGGCTCTGCCTATTGTCATCGTTGCTGCCTTGTAGGAAGAGCCTTCCTGAGAAGAACAGGAAAATGAAGGCAAGTATGGCAACCTGACGACACTGAGGCCATGGTTCTAGCCATACCCAAAAGCCAGTCCTCTTGAGTCAAGAAATTCTTTTTGTTTTGTTTGTGTTTAAGCCAGTTTCCTTTGGTTTTCTATTATTTACAACTGAAACAATCTTAGAATATATAGCCTGGATTTTTTATGTTGCTGTTATTCATGTTTTTAATCTTGGATTCTCTTTATCAGTCTTTCCTTGGGTGGTTCTATTGATGCAGCTATAACTTATATGCTAATTATGCTCAATTTTAAGTGTTTAGTACAGATGTCTCTCATGGTCACCAAATGCTTATTAGACTCGTCCACACTTTGTATGGGCCTTTACTTATCATCTCATGCCTCCTCTCCAAACCTACTGTGTATCCCCATGTCTGTAAGTGGCACTACTATTATCCAGTTGCCAAGAAAAAGTCTACTAGGCTTCTGATTCATCCAGTCAGTCCAGGAACCTCAGGTCATTGCACCTCCTTTACCCACATTCTTTCCTCCAATCCACTACTGAGTTTGTGGCAGGTACTAAATGGGATAACCTGTGTAAAGTATTTATAAAATGGCCTGAAATATTGTAAATCTACCTGCCTGAGT
Organism: Myotis myotis; assembly: GCF_014108235.1. Classification (NCBI taxonomy): domain Eukaryota; kingdom Metazoa; phylum Chordata; class Mammalia; order Chiroptera; family Vespertilionidae; genus Myotis; species Myotis myotis. The sequence goes on from NW_023416324.1 coordinate 18,444,201, forward strand.
CTTCCATTAGGCCCAGGCACCAGGGACTATAATTGGTCCATCTCCAAACCTCCAGAGTCTAGCACCTGATGTGCTTATTGAATGAATGAATGACAAGACAGTAGGGAGAAAGACTAGAAAAGCAATCCAAAGGTATATCATTATACCTTTGGATTATGGTCTTGAGGAAAGTAGAAGAAAAGCAACTTCAAAGCTTTTAGAGAGAATTGATGAACCAAGATGGTGCTGCATTTCAAAAACCTAAGGCAGGAGTAAGCTTGAGTAAAGACTAGGTTGCGTAAAGGGCTCAGTTCTTCAAGTCAGAGAAAATGAGAATAGAGAGGCTCTATCTGTAGCCCTCCTCTCATCTCTCCTCCCAACCTTTCCTGGCAGTAACTGTCATTGGATTAGGGTAAAATGCCTCTTATCTGGGATTGGTGTCCTCTCCCCGGGTATTCATACCATCTCCATCTGATCACCTGCATAGCAGAGCCTCTGTGTATTGTAGTTAAGGTTGAACACCACATAACATCACCCTATCTAAGGGGGTGTCATTCAAATAGTAGATATCTTTGCTATTTTAAAAAATATATTTTTTTCATTGATTTCAGAGAGGAAAGGAGAGGGAAAAGGAGATAGAAACATCAATGATGAGAATCATTGATCAGCTGTCTCCTGCACACCCCCACTAGGGATCCTGCACAACCGGGCATGTGCCCTGACCAGGAATCCAATCCTTACCCCTCGGTTCATAGGTCAATGCTCAACCACTGAGCCACACCAGTCAGGCAATATCTTTGCTATTTAAACAATTTTATAATATTTCATTATAATTTTCCTGACTCCACAGTTATTGGTATTGCAACAATGTTTAAATAGATATTAAAGTGTCCTTTTCTAAGCCCTGGCCAGGTAGCTCAGTTGTTTAGAGCATCATCCCTATACGCCAAGGTTGTGGGTTCAATCTCTAGTCAGGGCACATATAACCAACGAATGCATAAGTAAATGGAACAACAAATCTCTCTTCTTCTTCTTCTATCTCTAAAAATCAACAAATAAAAAAATGAATCAATAAACAAAATTTAAAACAATAATAATAGTGACTTTTTCTAACAAAGTCAATCTATATCATTTCATTTTGACAATAAAAAAACCTTGTCGCCGAAACCGGTTTGGCTCAGTGGATAGAGCGTCGGCCTGCGGACTGAAAGGTCCCAGGTTCGATTCTGGTCAAGGGCATGTACCTGGGTTGCGGGCATATCCCCAGTAGGAGATGTGCAGGAGGCAGCTGATCGATGTTTCTCTCTCATCGATGTTTCTAACTCTCTATCTCTCTCCCTTCCTCTCTGTAAAAAATCAATAAAATATATTTAAAAAACAAAACAAAAACCTTGTCACTCTAATATCATCTAAGATAATTTAAATACATAAAAGGAAAAAAAGAAAATAAGTTGAATAACATCTGCTTTTTTTTATTACAGTATTGATCAGTAATAATCTTAAAAAACAAACAAACAAACAAACAAACAAAAACAAGAATCCCATTGGTATTATTGCCCTGGCCAAATGTGACATATTTTAACTTACAAGTCACACCATCTGCTGTTTCTGTACAATGAGGTTATTGCTGAGTTTCCAATTAAATGTACTAGTACTTTCATTATAACAAATTACTGTGTAATAGCCAGCATGAATCTCCCATTAAAAATCTACAAAAGCCTCCCTCCCCTCTCAGGGCATACTCCTGCCTTTCCTGTCAGCCACACCCTTCTCCCGTGTGGGTTGCCTTTCTCTCTCCTAAGCTCCAAGTCCCCTTCTTTTGCTGCTGTAACCTGTTTCCTGAGCTATGCAGCTCAGCTGGCTCACTTCTACTACCTCTGCAACTTTCTAAATAAACTGTCTCTTATAATTAAAAAGAAAATCCACAAGGAATTACACAGCTATAACTTAAAGATTGTTATATAATGATCTGCTAATTATATTATAGCAATTGTTTATTTATTTGTTGCCATGGAGATTTCATTACTTAAAACAGTAACTACTGTTAAAGGTTATTAGCATGTAATATCAATAATAATTTAATGTGTCATAATATAAAATACTAAATCATGACATTATTTCTCTCCAGGAATTTGGAAAAAACATTGTTTAAAACATCATGAGGTCCAGAAAAAAAGAAATCAGAAAGCTGTTAAAAAAAATTTTTTTTTTAAAATATGATATAGTGATATAGTTGCTTACAATGATCTAGGCACTGTCTTAAGCATTTTGATTCCACTGGCCAGCAAAATGGAGACTCCTCCAGATGACCAACTTTCTCGAAAATTAGATGGACTGCCAGAAGAAAAGAAAACACTTCAGAGGCACTAGTTTTAGCAAAACAAAGCACTAACACATGATTGATGGGCTGATGGGGTGGGATTTGAGTTTACCTTGGACTTCTACATTCCATAACTGATGGAATTCAAGAAATACTAGAAGAGGAGACAACAACAAACAAAACAAAGAATCCATTAAACCAAATGTACTTCCTGCCTATCAGAAACCTGACCACGTAACTTTCTATATTAAACAGGCAACGCAGGTAAAAATTATCTATATCAGGTAGGAAATATTAAGTTTCCAAGAAACAAACAAAGCCAAAAAAAAAAAAAAAAAAGAAAGAAAAGAAGAAGATAAATAAATACATTTTTAAGAAGAAATGTTAAGTTTCCAGATAACAAGACAGAAAACTTAATACTCATAGTTCTTGAAGAGAGAAGAAAAATCACTAAATCTACCTCAAAGGAGATTTTGTCTCATTGTAATGTCGAGACAAAAATATAAAAAAATCAAATCAACACTAGAATGAGAATGAAAGCAAAGATTGGCAGCATTTCCTGCTATTTCTAATAAACATAAAAAAAGTGTCACGTACACCAACCAAATTGAAATCTAATTCCAAAAATATATCCATGTGAAAATGAGAAAAAAATATTGGGTGCTGTTTTTGAGCATATGATACTTATGATTCAATTTTTGGTGAGGGACTAGCTAAGCTCATCCAAGAAAGTTAATGAGTATGATAATGGAAAATGTTTTTTATTTGGCAGGAATCCTAGCAAAATTTGATACCATTATTCCAGAACATTTATGCGAAATATAAACACTGACACAAAATAATATTACACATTGTTTAGGGAATAAAAGACAAAATTAAATAGATACAATGAATAAGATCCTGTTAAATAAAATAAGAAATGTTAGACATTACTCAATTATTTTAAATACAATGCCAAGAGCAAGCTATGTTGGAGACATAGCAATTCTTTTAGATTTGTTGATTTCCAAAATGCAAATATATCTATATGTGAACATCTTGGGGCAATTTGTTTAGCAGATGACTCGACTAGGGATTTTACATTCTCAGTAGTCTACTTACAGAAACTGAATCTAGACAAAAAATAACCCAAGGGGCTAGAAATATGACAATGCAACAAAAATGCATGGGAAACTATAATGGATTGTAACAAAAGATCTTTAAAAAATAATTCTAGGGAAATCTTTCTTCTTTGTTTTTGTATTCTTTATACTTGATAGTGAATTTCATGGTAAAAAGGTTTTTTACATCATTGAATTTAAAATATGGTCCAGGAACTATAAAGCAAAATTTCAGTCAATTTTATTGTTGTTGTTGTTGTTAATCCTCACCCCAGGATATTTTTCCCATTGATTTAGAGAGAGTGGAAGGGAGGAGGAGAGACACACAGAGAGAAACATGGATGTGAGAGAGACACATTGATTGGTTGCCGACTGCACGCATCCAAACCGGGGTGGGGATCAAGCCTGCAACCGAGGTACATGCCCTTGACCAGAATCGAATCCACAACCCTCAGTCCAAGGGCCAACACTCTAACCATTGAGAAAACCATCCAGGGCTTGAACATATATTTTTAAATACAAATTTTCAAATGTGGAATTCACAAAGAGAAAGTTAAGTGGATGCAATGTCACTAAAAACTCAAAAGGCAGAGGCAAAGCCCTTTTTAGGAACTCCTAATATTAATAAAGAAATTGATTCTACAATGCCAAGTGCACTCTAGCAAATTTCAGCTTTTAAATGTATTTGCTCATCGTTAATATGAAATGGTATTTAGGTAAAATCTTATAAGTGAATCATATAGGAACCAAAATTTAATATATATAATGCCCTTGAAGACAGTGACAACCTTAAGGTATTCTTTGTTTTAAAAAGGAAGCAAGATTTATGAAAAATAGGTTATTGATGCCTAGTGACATTTCAACATTGATGCTATTGCTCACGTAGAATATGCTAGGAAAAAGGAGGAAGAATCATTTTATTGTCATTTCCAAAACCCCAAACTAAATTTCAAAATTATTTTATTTTGCAATACTAGACCCACTAATAGCATCTTGAAAGATTTATGATCCTGAAAGAATATGGCCTTTTTAAAGTGTTCTAATCCAGATAATAAATCTAATTTGAAGAATTATAAAAAAATATGGTATACTACAATTCTGTAAAAATTTATGATTGAGCCCTAGCCAGTTTGGCTCAGTGGATAGAGCATCAGCCTGCGGACTGAAGGGTCCCAGGTTCGATTCAGGTCAAGAGCACATGCCTATGTCGCGGGCTCTACCCCAGGAGGGGGTGTGCAGGAAACCACCGACCGATCAATGATTCTCTCTCATCATTGATGTGTCTCTCTCTCCCTCTACCTTCCTCCCTGAAATCAATAAAAATATATTTTTTAAAATTTATGACAAATTTGAGATGAGATGTTGCTGGCATACAAACGGTATTTAAATCATGTGATTGGGTGAGATTAGGAAGGGAGTTAGCGTAGACACAGGAGGAAATAGAACAAACTTAAGCCTTGGAGCATTTCTGCGTAGAAGGAAGTGATTTTGATGGGACATTAACGTGTTAAGACTCCCATATCTTGTGATTTTTCTAAAATCAAATAGGTGAGTATGGGTCCCACACTGTTCTCTCTCCTGGCAATTTCAATCTTGAGTGAAGATGCATAGTAATGCTGAATCGATTGTTATGGGTGTCAGCTTTATAGAGTAGGGCTGTGGTCGGCAAACTGCGGCTCTCGAGCCACATGCGGCTCTTTGGCCCCTTAGGCGTACCCTAATTAAGTTAATAACAATGTACCTACCTATATAGTTTAAGTTTAAAAAATTTGGCTCTCAAAAGAAATTTCAATCATTGTACTGTTGATATTTGGCTCTGTTGACTAATGAGTTGTTTTTTGTTTTGTTTTTTAATATATTTCTTTATTGAATTCAGAGAGGAAGGGAGAAAGGGAGAGAGATAGAAACATCAATGATGAGAGAGGATCATTGATTGGCTGCCTTCTGCATGCCCCCACCGGGGATCGAGCCCGCAACCCAGGCATGTGCCCCTGGCCGGAATCGAACCCGGGACCCTTCAGTCCGCAGGCCAATGCTCCATCCACTGAGCCAAGCTGGCTAGGGCTGTTGACTAATGAGTTTGTCGACCACTGGAGTAGGGATTCAGTTGTGAGCTCAGGAGCCACACTGCTTAGATTTGAGTTTCAGCCCCACCACTCACTAAGCTGTGTGAGTTGGGCAAGTCACAGAACTGGGCCTGGGTGTCTTCACTTGTGCAAGGGGTATCAGAACGACAGGTCACACTTACTAAGGCCTCACCACTTGAGGATTAAATAGGCTCATTCCTGTGAAGGGCTCAGAGCAATGCTTGGCACAGGGAGGGAGCCCGTAAAGAAAGCTGTCCTGAGTCCTAGAGAGCTAGCACACAAATTCCTGTAGCCCTGACCCCCTCTTCCTCTTCCCTGGGCCAGGTTGGTTGTCCTTCAGCTCTCTTTAAGAGAGCCTTTTGCCGAGCTGGTGTGACTCAGTGATTGAGCATCAACCTGTGCACTGAGGTGGCTGGTTCAGTTCTTGGTAGGGCACATGCTGGGGTTGCCGGCTCAGTCCCCATTGGGGGACATGCAGGAGGCAGCCAATTGAAGAGGTTTCTCTCTTATCGAAGTTTCTATCTCTCTTTCTCTCTAAAAAAATCAATAAAGTCCTGGCTGATTTTCTCAGTGGATAGAGTGTCAGCCTGCAGAATCCTGGGTTTGATTCTGGTCCAGAGCACGTACCTTGGTTGCAGGTTCCTCCCAAGCCAAGGCTCTGGTCTGGGCTCATGCAGCAGGCAACCAATCTATGTGTTTCTCTCACATCAATGTTTCTCTCTGTCTTTCCCTCTCTCTTCCACTCTCTCTAAAAATCAGTGGAAAAATATCCTTGGGTGAGGATTAACACAAAAACAAAAAATAAATTAAAAAAACACACACTCATATTTAAAAAAAAGAGAGTGTCCTTTTCCTTAAGAGTTAGAATGAAATTCTGTGGCCTTTAACCCAGGAACTCTAGCCAATACTCTCTGTGGCTTCCCATTGCCCTGGGGACACAGGTCAGAAGGACTCAGGGTCCTAGGTGCCAGCCCTGGCAATCTCCCAGCCTCATGTCTTGCCACTGCCCCTCTCAATACCGCCTCCCTCCAGCTCTCTATGTGGCCCTCAAAGCCTAAAATGTGTACTGTGGGGCAGCCACGTGGGAGAGTCGCCAAGCTCTCCCTTCCACCCGCAGGGTCTAGATTCTCTGCTTCTTCATCAGGAAGACCTCCGCCACCCCTCTGGTACCAAACAAAACTGGTCACACCCACCCATTCCTGACTGGCCTCTAGAAAGGGGCAAGGTCTTGCTCCCTTTCACCTTCACCAGATTTGGGATCACTGATAAGAAAAGCCTTGTGATAGTTCCAAGACCAGATTTATTTTTTCAAAATTTTTATTAACTGATTTTTTTTAAGTGAAAGAAAAACATCAGTTAGGGATCATGCTCCATGCTCTAACCAACTCACCTACTCAGCCAGGGCCCCAAGACCAGATTTCTTTCTTATTTTTTTTTTTTTTAAATTAAATCTTTATTGTTCAGATTATTACATTTGTTCCTCTTTTTTCCCCCCATAACTCCCCTCCTCCCAGTTCCCGCCCCACCCTCCGCCCTCACTCCCCACCCACTGTCCTCATCCATAGGTGCACCATTTTTGTCCAGTCTCTTCCCGAATCTCCCACACCCCTTTCCCCCCCAAGAATAGTCAGTCCATTCCCTTTCTATGTCCCTGATTCTATTATGATCACCAGATTATTTATTCACTTGATTCTTAGATTCACTTGTTGATAGATGCATGTTTGTTGTTCATAGTTTGTATCTGTACCTTTTTCTTCTTCTTCCTCTTCTTAAAGGATACCTTTCAGCATTTCATATAATACTGGTTTGGTGGTGATGAACTCCTTTAGCTTTTCCTTATCTGTGAAGCTCTTTATCTGACCTTCAGTTCTGAATGATAGCTTTGCTGGATAAAGTAATCTTGGTTGTAGGTTCTTGGTATTCATCACTTTGAATATTTCTTGCCATTCCCTTCTGGCCTGCAAAGTTTCTGTTGAGAAATCAGCTGACAGTCGTATGGGTATTCCCTTGTAGGTAACTGGGTTTCTTTCTCTTGCTGCTTTTAGGATTCTCTCTTTGTCTTTTGCTCTTGGCATTTTAATTATGATGTGTCTTGGTGTGGTCCTCTTTGGATTCCTTTTGTTTGGGGTTCTCTGCGCTTCCTGGACCTGTAAGTCTATTTCTTTCACCAGGTGGGGGAAGTTTTCTGTCATTATTTCTTCAAATAGGTTTTCAATATCTTGCTCTCTCTCATCTTCTGGCACCCCTATAATTCTGATGTTGGTACGCTTGAAGCTGTCCCAGAGGCTCCTTACACTATCTTTGTATTTTTGGATTCTTTTTTCATTTTGCTTTTCCGGTTGGGTGTTTTTTGCTTCTTCGCATTTCGAATCTTTGACTTGATTCTTGCTCTCCTCTGGTCTGCTGTTGGGTGTCTGTACCATATTCTTTATTTCAGTCAGTGTATGCTTAATTTCTAGTTGGTTCTTTATCACAATATCGAGGGTCTCATTAGATTTCTTGAGGATCTCACTACATTTATCGGCGGTCTCACCAGTCTTTTCGAGGGCCTTACTAAGTTTATCAGCAGCTTCTAGACAGTTCTTGAGAGACCTTAAAAGTGTGGTTTTGAGCTCTATATCTTCCATTTCTGACATTTGCATCCTGTTTCTTTGTCTCCGCATTTTTTTATCTTTTCTTGGTGCACCCCCTAGTGGTCTTTGTGCGAAGTCTTGTTGTAGTTAAGCCTTGATTGTTGTCGGCAATATGGGGGGTGATTTGACCTCCAGGCTAACTGGCTATGAGAGTCAGCTGTGTCTGCAGTGGGAGAGCTTCTGTGCTGGATCTCTAGGGCGGTGCTAATCTAGCATTTGCCTGAGGCTACCTGGCAAATGGCTCTGCGCAGGGCTTGGGCGGGGCGGGTCCCCGGGGATCTACAGGGCTGGCCGGAGCGAGCAGTTATGGCTGCTCTCAGTTCCGTCCCTAGGGGCTCTGCCTCACAGAGTCCCAGCAACTGCTGCAAACCTCGGAGAGAAAGCTGCCTTTGAGTTCCGACCGAAGCCAGACAGTCCCGCTTCTCCCCTTTGAATCTGGGTCCCTAGAGACTTGCCCGGATCTGGAGCTCAGAGTCTGAAACTCCCTCCCGATTGAAAACAACAACCGCGCCCTCCGCCGCCAGCCCGCTCCGCGCGCGCACTCCGCACCTGAGTATTTCACTTCAGCACTGCACCTCCTCTGAGTCTGGGTATGATATTCTCTTTCCTCCTAGTTGTAGAATTTCCACTCAGCCAGCCTTCCTGTGGTTCTGGATGATGGCCGTTCCGTCTTTTAGGTGTACCCTTGAATTGGTTGTTCGAGGCAGCAATCTCCGGCGTGAACCTATGCCGCCATCTTGGTTTCTCCCTTTCTTATTTTATTTTATTGATTTTTTAGAGAGAAAAGGAGAGGAAGAGAGAGAGAGAGGAGAGAGAGAGAGAGAGAGAGAGAGAGAGAGAGAGAGAGAGACACATTGATGTGCGAGAGCATTGATCGGGGATCGAACATGAAACCTGGGCTTGTGCACTAACAGGGAATTGAACCAGTGACCTTTTGGATCCTGGGTAAACACTCAACCACTGAACCACACCAGCAAAGCAAGACCAGATTTCCTCCTGTTTTACTTGCCATAGTCTGATTAAAAATATAACTTTTTTTGTTTTGTATTTTCCAAATGAAAATGGAATTATAATGTTCTTTTTTAAATAGTCCATACACGTTTTGGGATTCTGCTACATGCCCTTCTTTCTCTTTTCTCCCACTTCCCTCTCCCTACATTCCTGGGGTGCCCCTTAGTGACATTCATTGTCTCTTATGACAATACTATAGGCCCGGTGCACGGATTCATGCACCAGTGGGGTCCCTTGGCCTGGCCTGTGGGGATCGGGCCTAAACCAGCAGTCGGACATGCCCTGAGAGATGTAGTAGTGCATGAAGCGGCAGGTGGCTGGGGAAGAGCCCGAGTCTGGGCCAGGCGCTGCACTGATCCCGCTCATCCCGGCCCCGCTGCGCCTGCCGCCGCTGCTCGATAGGCTCACTGCGGCTCCGAGGCAGTCTCCGTGCACCTGTCCTAGGGCGATACCTGCGTCCCCATGACCCAGAAGTGGCCCCGGGCTCACGCCCAGTCAGTCCTGATTCCTGTCTGGATCCCGGTCCTGATCTGGATTGGGGGGGGGTGGGCCCACACAGGGGGAGTGTCTGCGGGAGAGGCTTGAGCTTCCACAGCTGCGCTTGCCAGCCATGATCCCATCGGTCAGCTGAGTGACACTCCTGCTGTGGGAGCTCACTGACCACCAGGGGGCAGCTCCTGCATTGAGCATCTGTCCCCTCGTGGTCAGTGAGCATCATAGCAACCGGTGGAATGGTTGCTTAGGCTTTTATATATATATATATATAATTGATTTTTAGAGAGAGGAAGGGAGAAAAAGAGAGAAACCCTAATCCTAATCACTGACCAGGGATTGAATCTACAACCTGGGTATGTGCCTGGATAGGGAATTGAACCCACCACCTTTTGGTGTACAGGACTACACTCCAATCAACTGAGCCACACGGACCAGGGCCATTGTCTCTTACTTTTCCTTTGTCCCCAGTAAACTGATAGCTTTTGGAAGGCCCCGGACTGTGGCTTCCCACCTCTGAGGTCCCCAGAACCTGGCAGGGTGGGGGTCAGTTAATGTTTAACAAGTGGGTGAATAAGTGTATTTTAAGGGAGCTAAAGGAAAAGGGAGTCTTTCCACTGAGTCAAAGAGCCCAGATGAAATCTGGTCAACTTATTATTCCCATTAGCAGAGTCACAAACTGACACTGGTCATGGTTCAGTCCTTAGCTCCAGCCACTGGGGTGAGCCCTCCCAGAGCTGACATTAACTCCAAGGCTCTCTCCGCCCTGGAGGGAGGGAGGTATAGAGAGGGCGCTTCATTACACAAGTGCGCAGTGGCAGTGACAGGTGGGCTGTCTACCCAGCCCAAGGGATAAATAAACATCACAGGCGTCCTGTAACCGAAAGAGAAGAAGCAGACTGTTCACAACAAGGTTGGCTGGCCCCTGGTGTGGTGAGTAGCTACATTTTCATTCTGTTTTTTTTCCATTTTGTGCTGTTTAGAGCATGTATTACCTTTTGAAGCAAAAGAAAAACCCAAATAAAATATTGCTTTCAAAGTCATCTTTTTCTGCATGTGTTTTGATTTTTGTGGCTTTTTTTTTTTTTTTTTTTTTTTTGATCCTCACTGGAGGATATATTTTCACTAGAGGCCTGGTGCATGGATTTGTGCACTGGTGGGGAGGAGGTCCCTCAGCCCGGCCTATGCCCTCTCACAGTCCAGGACGTCTTGGGGGATGTCCACCTGCTGGCTGAGGGATCGGGCCTAAGCCAGCAGTCAGACATCCCTCTTGCAGTCCGGGACCCCTGGCTCCTTACCTCCTGCAGTGAAGGTGGGAAAGGCTTCCGCCACCGCTGCTGCACTCACCAGCCGTGAGCCCGACTTCTGGCTGAGCAGTGCTCCCCCTGTGGGAGCGCACTGACCACGAGGGGGCAGCTCCTGCATTGAGTGTCTGCCCCCTGGTGTTCAGTGTGTGTCATAGCGACTGGTCATCCACCGTTTGGTCGATTTGCATATTAGGGTTTTATTATATAGGATTGAATTTTTACAGAGAGAGGAAGAGAGAGAGAGAGAGAGAGAGGAGACATGGATCAGTTGCTTCCCCAAAGCCCATCCACCAGGGATCAACCAGAAACCTGGGTATGTGCCCTGACTGGGAATTGAACCCTGGACTCAACCACCTGAGTCACACCAGCAAGGACTGTGGCTTATTATTCTTTATTTTCAGTGGAGTAGCAGCCAGACTTCTTTCCCCAATGCACACACAGATTCTGCACACATACAAACCCCAGGAATTAAATCATTATCATTATACAAAATTACAAGGAACAAGAGGCGGTGGGGGAGGAGCCTGGGTCCTGGAAAGGTCCTGGTGTGAAAAGGCCTTTGGGTAAGAATAGGAGCAGATCCAGTTCAACCAGGTGGCCCTAGCCTCTTACCTCACTGCAGGCTTTACCCCCAGGCCCCAGAGCTCCGGCACACCTGGTGAGGGGGTGGGGAAAGGAGAGGAGTGGAGGAGTGAGGGGGTGGGGCAGTACATGTAGGGGCAGCACAAAGAAAGCCTTGGACTTTGCACATTCCCTCTGTGACTGCACTAAAAAAATAAATAAATGAATTTCCATCTGCTCTTTTTCTATAAGCATCTAATAACATGTTTTTGAAGCAAAACAATGACAATATTTTAAAAACACAATTTTCAAAGCAACTTTTCCAAGGGAGCTCTCTTTCATTTCTTTGCCTCTGGGCCAGGCCATCCTGCAGGGGCGGTTAATGGGACCCTGACCCGCAGGCAGGGTATCCGCCCGCCTGCCTCCCCTTGCTGCTATCTTAGCAGAAAGAGCTGTAGATCCTCAGGCCAAGACGGAAATGAGTCCCCCACAAAACGCACGACCCCGAGACCCTCCTAGGTCTTGCACACGTTAATTTTACAAGCAGCATAAAAATTCTGAGGATTTTGGAGTGCGGAGGATCTGCTTCTAGTTTTCCTAAGACTGTCTTCTGCTTAATTAAGGAAAACACTGCTGTGCTCACCAGCTGAAGCAACACAGGAAGGACCATGAAGGGAACATCTCCCAGCTCCACCTCCCCAGGTTGCCCCCGAGTCCAAGCCAAAGGTGGACTCCCAAAATAGGGCTGTGGCGGGGAGGGTGGAGGGGGGGAAGGCTTTGAGGACTCAGGCTCTGGAGCCACGCCAATGGATGTGGGCTTGGGTCCCTATGGCTTACCTTCATTTCTTCATTTATAAAACTGTGCCAAACACTGCCCTCCAGGCCTGATGCATATTCATGAATTTCATCCTGACCACAACTCCTAGAAAGGAGTTGCTATTATTATCATTTTACAGAGAAAAAAGTGAGGAAAGCTACCAAAGTCACACAGCTAGTGCATAGCAGAGTTAGAGTCTCTGGTCGGGTAGCTCTCAGTTGGTTAGAGCATTGTCCTGATGTGCCAAGGTTATGGGTTTGACCCCGAGTGAGGGCACATACAAGAAACATACCAGAAGCAATCAATGAATGCATAAATCAGTGGAACAGCAAGTGGATGTATCTCACCCTCTCTTTCTCTCTCTTGCCCTGTCTCACTAAATCAATCAATCAATCAAATCACAGAGTTGGAATTTGAACCCAAGCACTTTGCCACCACTAAGTTTTAGGGCCCCTCACTGCACAAACATGGTAAAGTCCTTATGAGCTTTAAAAAAAAGTTTTTAAAAAATAATAGTGGAGCCCGGCCAGCATGGTTCAGTGGTTGAGTGTCAACCTATGAACCAGGAGGTCACAGTTCAATTCCTGGTCAGGGCACATGCCAGGTTGTGAGCTCAATCCCCAGTGTGGGGCGTGCAGGAGGCAGCAGATCAGTGATTCTCTCTCATCATTGATGTTTCTATCTCTCTCTCCCTCTCCCTTCCTCTCTGAAATCAATAAAAATATATTTTAAAATAATAGTGGATTTAAAAGTAAGAAGAAGAATAGAAAATACAAAGAAGAGAAGGGAGAAGAGAAAAAAAAAAAACAAACAAAAACAGAAAGCAGACCTTGGTGATGTAGGCAGCTGCTAAAATTTTCTCTTTAGTGATTTTAAAACTAGAGGCCTGGTGCACGAAATTTGTGCACAGGGGAGGGGGAGTGTCCCTCAGCCCAGCCTTCACCCTCTCCAATCTGGGACCTCTTGGGAGATGTCCAACTGCCGATTTAGGCCCAATCCCCAGGGACATCCCTCTCACAATCCAGGACTGCTAGCTCCTAACTGCTCACCTGCCTGCCTGATTACCCCCTAACTGCTCCCCTGCCGGCCTGACCGCCCCCAACTGCCCTCTCCTTCTGGCCTGGTCACCCCAGTGGAAGCTGCATGGAGCAGCAGCCAGGACCCGCCCCCCGGTGGGGCTGAGGGAACTCCCGTAGCAGGCGCGTGGAGCAGCCGCTGGACATCCCACCCTCCCACGAGGCCAAGGGAACTGCGACAGCAGGCTCGCGGAGCAGCCAGCCCCACCCCTGCTATGCACGCTGCCATCTTGTGATGGTGTTATGGTGTGAGGGTTAATTTGCATATCACTTCTTTATTCTATAGAACATTTATTCTTTTTAAAGTTATAATTCTAGTATGTGCTCATAAATATTTCAAACAAATTTTTAAAAACTCGCCATTGCCTGGCAGGTGTGGGTCAGTGGTGGAGCATCGACCTATGAACCAGAAGGTCATGGTTTGATTCTCAGTCAGGGCACATGCCCAGGTTGTGGGCTCGATCCCCAGTGAAGGGCATCCATGATTCTCTCTCATCATGGATGTTTCTACCTCTCTCTTCCTCTCCTTCCTCTCTCTCTAAAATCAATAAAAAAAATATATTAAAAATAAAGCCGCCATCACTATGGAAAACAGTATGGAGATTCCTCAAAAAATTAAAAAATAGTACTACCAGATGATCCAGCAATAGCACTTTTGGGTACTTATCCAGAGGAAATGAAATCAGGATCTCCGAGATATTTGCACTCCCATGTTCTTTGGAGCATCATTCACAATAGCCAAGATATGGAAACAGCCAAGTACCCGCTGACAGATGAATGAATATTCTTTAGCTATGAGAAAGAAGGAAATCCGGCCATTTATGACAACATGGGTGAACCTGGAGGACATTTGCTATATGCTAAGTAAAATAAGCCAGACAGAGAAAGACAAGTACCATGATCTCACTTATACGGGGAAATTTTAATTGAATTAAGTTTAGAGGTCTAATGTACTGGCATAATGACTGACTATACTTAATAATAATACTGTATTGATCACTAAAATATGCTAAGAGCCCTGGAATGTTTGCTCAGTGGTTACAGTGTCAGCCCAAGGACCAAGGGGTTGAAGGTTCACCTCCCGGTCAAGGGTAAGTACCCGGGTTGCAGAATCCCTGCCCTGGTTGGGGGTGTGCAGGGAGGCAACTTATCAATGTGTCTCTCTCACATGGATGTTTTTCTCTCTCTACCCCTCCTTTCCTCCCTTCCACTCTCTCTAAAAATCAATGGGGAGCCCTAGCCTATTTGGGCTCAGAGGATAGAGCGTTGGCCTGTGGACTGAAGGATCCCGGGTTCGATTCTGGTCAAGGGCACATGCCTGGACTGTGGGCTGGGTCCCCGGTGGGGGGCGTGCAGGAGGCAGCCAGTCAATGATTCTCTCTCATCATTGATGTTTCTCTCTATCCCTTCCTCTCTGAAATCAATAAAAATATGTATGTTAATAAATAAATAAATAAATAAATAAATAAAAATAAAAATCAATGGGGAAAAATATATTCTTGGGTGAGGATTAACAACAACAACAAATATGTGTGTGTGTGTATATGTGTGTGTGTGTGTGTGTATGCTAAGAGAGTAGATTTCAGGTACATGCATCATACACACACAAAAAACGGTAACTACATGAGATTATGTTAATTAGCTTGATTATAGTAATCACTTCACTATGAATATGTATATCAAATTATTATATTGTACACCTAAAATATATATAATTTAAAATATATATATAATTTTTATTTAAACATATATAAATAAATGTATTCTTTCATTGGATTTTTTATCACTTTGCACAGCTGGGGTTCTAAACATCTTTTTATGTTCCTCAGCCATTTCTTTTGTGTGTGTGTGTGTGTGTGTGTGTGTGTGTGTATTAGTTTTTCATTTATTACCCATAGACTTTCTGGAACAGACTGTTTCTTAAACAAACCAAATATAAGACATCTATTTAAAACACTTTTGAAATCCAAATATTTTTTTTTTTTTTTGGTAAATAATGATTTACAAATGGAGTCATTCCATTTCCATTAACATTTTGACAGGTTATTAATTAATTTTTTTTATTGTTTAAAGTATTATATATAGTATTATATGTCTCCTTTTCCCCCCATTGACCTCTTTCCTCCTCAGCCATTTCTTTTGCGAATTGCCTATTTGTTTTCTTTATTTTTTTATTGTCATTTGCTTTTAGGTGAGCTGT
Source organism: Myotis myotis (assembly GCF_014108235.1). Classification (NCBI taxonomy): domain Eukaryota; kingdom Metazoa; phylum Chordata; class Mammalia; order Chiroptera; family Vespertilionidae; genus Myotis; species Myotis myotis. Next base: position 18,459,784 of record NW_023416324.1, read on the forward strand.
TCTTACACTGTGTATATCACATATCTACATTAATAAAAGACAAATAGGCTAATTGACCGTACCTTTGCTATGCCCATCAGAAGAGTATGCAAATTAACCCAACGAAGATGGCCATTAAATTTGCATATTGCAGGTGGGGCGGGACAGCACAATCCGATGCCCAGTCCGCCACCATCCAGGCCTGCCATCTGACACCTGGGGAGCGGGCCTAAGCCAGCAGGTGGTTATCTCCTGAGGGGTCCCAGACTGTGAGAGGGCACAGGTCGGACTGAGGGATTCCCCCACCCAGTGCACAAATTTTTGTGCACCGGGCCTCTAGTATTTTATAAATAGTTACTCCCAATATGTCATTTTTTAAAATACATATATATTTTTATTGCTTTCAGAGAAGAAGGGAGAGGGAGAGATAGAAACATCAATGATGAGAGGGAATCATTGATTGGCTGCCTCCTGCACGCCCCCTACTGGGGATCAAGCCCACAACCCGGGCATGTGCCCTTGACCAGAATTGAACCCGGGACCCTTCAGTCTGTAGGCCAATGCTCTATGCACTGAGCCAAACCAGGTAGGGCCCAATATGTCATTTTTAAAACTTAGTTTTGGGCTCTTGCAATACATATGTCTAATTTTTTTTTCCTCATTAAATGAATCAATCTTTTACATCATGGTTTTGTGTTTGTTCGGAACACTTTCCTGAACCCCACTTTATAAACATATTCTCATATTTTCTTCCTGAACTTTGATGGCTTTAGGTTTAACAATTAAATCTGTAAGGAAGCTCGACTCCATCTAGGCCACAGCCCAGCCTCTCTGAGAGTTGTTCCTCCCAACCAGGACGACTTGCTGGGGCTTAAATATTATGGCCCTGACTTTCCTGCTAGAGAGGTTGACACATTGTGAGACATCCTCAAACAAAGAACTCTTTTCCTCCTAATCCTGCAAAAAAATCAGTTCGATGTGGGAAACTACCTTCCTGCTCTGCCCTCCGGCAAGCTCTAATCCATAAAATCTACCCTTTGTTCTGGGTGCCTGCTTCCCCCCATGTCTCCATCACCTTTAACTGACAATTAGAGGCTCACACTCCCCAACTGGCCCTGCCACCTGCACACAGCACTTCATCCCCCCTCACCCAGTGAATCACACTGGGAACTTCCATAGGGCTCACATCCCAGGTACCATTCTGTAGCTAGAGCCTGGTAGACAGGAGGTGCTCCCTATCTGTTTGTTGAATAAATATATAAACAAACAAGTAAATTCAGTGCTTACTATATGCACTTAGCCTATATATGTGCTTATATGATATTCATCCCTACATACTTTCCTACCTACAAAGTAATATATGACTATTATAAAATATTTATAATTATAGGAGTCTATAAAATGTTCCTGTCCCCCATAATCCTGTCCCTTAGTGGTAACCACTGAGAACAACTTGACATACAAATATTATTTTGGCCCTAGCCAGTTTGGCTCAGTGGATACTAGTTGTACCAGTTAATAATGCGGATTTTTTTCAATAGATGGAGTTACACTATTATTGATATATATATGTGATTTGATATGTATGCTATTTGGTTGTATTGACAACAGCTTCAAAACTTCATATGTCAAATATTCTGAAGGTGTTAACATCATAGATATTTTTATGCTTAAAAATGTCGAATTTCACCCTAACTGGTTTGGCTCAGTAGATAGAGCGTCGGCCTGTGGACTGAAAGGTCCCAGGTTCAATTCCAGTCAAGGGCATGTACCTTGGTTGCGGGCACATCCCCAGTGAAGCGGGGTGGTTCAGGATGCAGCTGATCGATGTTTCTCTCTCATTGTTGTTTCTGACTCACTATCTCTCTCCCTTCCTCTCTGTAAAAAATCAATAAAATATATATTTTTTTTAATGTCGAATTTCATGCCAAAAAAAGAACATTTGCGTGAGGTTTTAATTCATTACTTTATTTTGAAGAAAAGTGCTGCTGAAAGTTATCATATACTTCAGGAAGCTTATGGTGAACATGCTCCACCTCAAGATACTTGTGAACGCTGGTTTAAACGCTTTAAAAGTGATGATTTTGATGTGAAAGACAAAGAACATCTAGGTCAATTTGAACCACACTTTGATTGTAAAACGACCAGAATGGGCCAGAAGACATGGCAAAGTAATTTTGCTTCATGATGACGCACCATCACACACTTCAAAACCAGTTAACGACACGCTAAAAGATCTTGCCTGGGAAGTATTAACCCACCCGCTGTATCCACCAGACCTTGCTCCTTCAGATGACCACTTGTTCCGATCGGTGGCATACGCACTTTCTGAGCAGCACTTCAAAACGTACGAAGAAGTGGAAAATTGGGTCTCTGAATGGTTTGCCTCAAAACAAGAAAAGTTCTATTGGGACGGTATCCACAAATTACCTGAAAGATGGGGGAAATGTGTAGCTAGCGATGGACATTACTTTGAATAAAGCACTTTGATGTTTCTCTTGAAATTACCGTGTTTTCTTTGATTACAAAATCTGCATTACTAACAGGTACACCTCGTAGAGTGTCGGACTAAGGACTGGTCAAGGGCACGTACCTCAGTTGCAGGCTCCTTCACGGCCTGGGCCCCGTTCAGGGCACGTGCAGGAGGCAACCAATGGATGTTTCTCTCACATGGATATTTCTCTCTGTCTTTCCCTCCTTCTTACACTTTCTCTAAAAATCAATGGAAAAATATCCTCGGGTGAAGATTAAAAAAGCAAACAAACAAACAAAAAAAATATTGTTTTCGATTCTTCCAACCGCTGTTAAGATAGGTGTCATTATCCCATTTTCCTACAAAGGAAAGTAAGACCCAGAAAGGTGCAGCAGCTTGATCAGGGTCATCGAGCTGGTGAGTGTTGAGTCAGGATTGGCAGGAGCAGTCTTTGCTCCTTTCACGGAGACTTACTGTTACACCCACAGATGAGTAAGTGAAAGGTCCTGAAGTCTTTTGTGGAATTAAATGGAATAATGGGAGCAGCCAGCAATGCCCAGAACTCAGAAGAATCCTGGAAGTAGGAGGACTCCCTCATGGTTTCTCTTGGACTTACCACTTACCACCTGCAAGGCTCTAACATTCGGGGATTTGATGCATCACCCGTGGTGGGATCACACGTGCTGTTCTCTACAGGCCAGGTCCTGGATAAGGTGTTCACCAGCAGAGAGGTCACTGTCCTGGACTGAGCCTGAAGGACACTGTGATGGAAGATGCACCCTAGACAAGTTCAGGAGGCTGGAGCCCTAATCCTGGCTGTGCCATACCCTTGCTGTGTGACCTTGGGCAAGTCACCTCACCTCTCTGAGTTTTCACTTTGCATTTGTAGAATAGAGAGATAATAAAATCTGCTCTCACTGAGTCACAGCGTTATGGGGAGGTAATGGGCATGAAACTGGAAATGTTGGGGGACCTTTTGCTCCCTAAGTCCCTTGTGCTTTCCTCTCGCTTTGTACTTCTTATTGTGCATGGGAAATATCATTTTACCAGTCTGGCACCGCTGAGAGGAGAAAGGGAAGAAATCATATATATAAGTATATATAAGTGCCAAGTCCTCCATGTGCATGAGGTTTGTTGGACAACAAGGAGTTAAGCTGACAAACTCCAGAAACAATTGCCTGGGTTCAAATTCCAGCTCCACCAATTCAAATTGTGTGAATTGGGGCAACTTAACCTTTCTAGGACTCTGTTTCCTCATCTAAAACAAGGATAAGGTAGTACACACCTCATCCTATTCGTAAGAAGAGTAATTTTGCCATTCATTACACTTAATGTGTTTAGAATAAGGGTCAGCCAATTTCAGCCCACGGGCCGAATCTGGCCTGCTATGGATTTTTATTTTTTTAAATATATTTTATTGATTTTTTTTACAGAGAGGAAGGAAGAAGGATAGAGCGTTAGAAACATCAATGAGAGAGAAACATCGATCAGCTGCCTCCTGCACACTCCCCACTGGGGACGTGCCCACCACCAAGGTACATGCCCTTGACCAGAATCGAACCCGGGACCCTTCAGTCCGCAGGCTGACGCTCTATCCACTGAGCCAAACCTGTTAGGGCCTGCTGTGGATTTTTATGTGGCTCAGGAGCTGAAAACAGTTTTTACATTTATAATCCCATTAAAAAATTAGTGGAAATTTGCTTTCTCTTATGTTATATAAGTACTTACATGATAGCTTCAATTTTGGCTCTTTGCCTGCAAATCTTAAAATCTTTACTATCTGGCCCTTCACAGAAAAAATGTGCCAACGCCGGGTTTAGTATAATTCCTGACCCCTAGGAAGAGCCCAGTGACTGATAACTATTTATTACAATGGTAAGAGATAAGTACTTTTGTCTGTATTCGTACAGATGGTAAAATTAAAGTTCAGAGATGGGTAGTGACCCTGGTCACACCTATAATTCTGGCAGCATTGCTCTGGGATGTTTGGGAGTCTGTGAGGGTGCCAGGGGCCCACCCATGCAGATGAGTCCTCAGTCATCACCCATTCACTGCTCAGGCGCCTGGCTCGGAAGAGGCCTAGAGGAGTCCTGCCCTCGGCACAGGGGGTGAGGCACAAATTCCCTTCACTGTGGATTTCACCGCGGAATCCTCAGTCTGAGGATTTCAGCAACCCAGCCTCATCCACCCAGCATACATTCATAAAACAAATATTTACGGAGAAGCTCTGGGCTTCACTGTTTCCCTGCTGGGTCTGAGGGTGGGACAGACAGGCAGCTGATGGGCTCCTGCCCAGGGCCTCACTGCTGCAGCTCAGAATGGTACAGAAAGCTCCGCCAGAGGATGAGGGAGGGAGGAGGCCGAGAACAGCTGCAAGGACAAGAGACATGGCCGAGGGCTGACCCCGGAACAGAGGGAGCCCATGAAGGAAGGCTCCCTCCCGTGAACTGGGCATCGTAAATCTGTCTGGATTAAAAGCTCAGGGTTTGGAATCCCCGCTCCAGCCACTATTTATGTGGCCTTGGGCCAGCCACTTCCTCTTCCTGCGTATGGAGGCAGAGGTGACCTTAACAACCACCCAGGCAGAGGCCTTCATTTTGCAGTTAAGAAACTGTTACGGGCTAAACTGTGTCCTCCTAAAATTCATATGTTGAAGATATAACCCCCAGTACCTCAAAATGTGACCTTCTTTGGACACAGGGTCTTTACAGAGGTAATCAAGTTAAAGTGAGATCGTTAGGGAAATTCGGAGACAGGTGTGCGCACAGGGAGAGCACCATATGAAGCTGAAGGGAAGACTGGGGTGCTGACTCCATAAGCCAAGTATCACTGAAGATTGCCTGCAAACCTCCAGGAGCCAGGGAAGAGGCACAGACCAGATTCTTCCTCATAGCCCTGAGAAGGAACCAACCCTGTTGACACCGTGATCTCAGACTTCTGGCTTCCAAAACTCTCAGACAATGCATTCGTGTTATTTAAAACAACCACTTTGTGCCCTGACGAGTTTGGCTCAGTGGATAGAGTGTCAGCCTGCGGACTGAAGGGTCCCAGGTTTGATTCCAGTCAAGGGCATGTACCTTGGTTGCGGGCACATCCCCAGTAGCGGGTGTGCAGGAGGCAGCTGATCGATGTTTCTCTCTCATCGATGTTTCTAACTCTGTATCCCTCTCTCTTCCTCTCTGTAAAAAAAATCAATAAAATATATTAAATAAATAAATAAACCACTTTGTCGTACTTTGTTAGGGCAGCGCTAGCAAACAGATACAAAAATTGAGGGCAGGAGACCTGCATTCTTTTTTTTTTGTTATGTTTTCTTTTTTTTTTTTAAATTAAATCTTTATTGTTCAGATTATTACATTTGTTCCTCTTTTTTCCCCCCCATAACTCCCCTCCTCCCAGTTCCCGCCCCACCCTCCGCCCTCACTCCCCACCCACTGTCCTCATCCATAGGTGCACGATTTTTGTCCAGTCTCTTCCCGAATCTCCCACACCCCTTTCCCCCCCAAGAATAGTCAGTCCATTCCCTTTCTATGTCCCTGATTCTATTATGATCACCAGATTATTTATTCACTTGATTCTTAGATTCACTTGTTGATAGATTCATGTTTGTTGTTCATAGTTTGTATCTGTACCTTTTTCTTCTTCTTCCTCTTCTTAAAGGATACCTTTCAGCATTTCATATAATACTGGTTTGGTGGTGATGAACTCCTTTAGCTTTTCCTTATCTGTGAAGCTCTTTATCTGACCTTCAGTTCTGAATGATAGCTTTGCTGGATAAAGTAATCTTGGTTGTAGGTTCTTGGCATTCATCAATTTGAATATTTCTTGCCACTCCCTTCTGGCCTGCAAAGTTTCTGTTGAGAAATCAGCTGACAGTCGTATGGGTATTCCCTTGTAGGTAACTGGGTTTCTTTCTCTTGCTGCTTTTAAGATTCTCTCTTTGTCTTTTGCTCTTGGCATTTTAGATTTGGCTGTAACAGCGCTTAATCTTGTCTTAAATACAGAAATTATATATATATAGTAGAGGCCGGGTGCATGGATTCATGCACCAGTGGGGTCCCTTGGCCTGGCCTGTGGGGATCAGGCAGAAACCGACTCTCCGACATCCCCCAAGAGTTCCCGGATTGCAAGAGGGTGCACGCCAGGCGGAGGGACCCCACTGGTACACGATCAGGGCCAGGGAGGGACCGCGGGAGGGCTCCACGGCGTGTCGGGCCCTTCTCACCCAGACCCAATCGGCCGGACCCCAGCAGCAAACTAACCTACTGGTTGGAGCATCTGCCCCCTGGTGGTCAGTTCACGTCATAACGACTGGTCGAACTGTTGAACGAATGGTGAGACACTTAGCATATTAGGCTTTTATTATATAGGATATTGATTGATTGATTGATTTCAGAGAAGAAAGGAGAGGGAGCAATAGAAACATCAATGATGAGAGAGAATCATCAATTGGCTGCCTCCTGCACGCCTCCCACTGGGGATGGAGCCCATAACCCGGTCATGTGCCCTTATGGGGAACTGTGACCTCCTGGTTCATAGATCAATGCTCAACCACTGAGCCACATAGGCCAGGCTAATATTGTCTTAAGATCAATTTCCTTATCTACAAATTTCTATCAGGATCCTAACAATTCAACAAATATTTCAATCACTTATTGTGTTCCTGGTCCTTGGAATTCAGAGATAAATAAAGCCTAGATCTGGCCTATGGAGAGATTACAGTTGGAGCACAACACTGTACATCTGTTGTAATTTGTCATAGAGTAAAATATTACCTGTAGGTTCATAGACATCTGTACAGAATATAGTAGGAGCAAAGAGGAAGGAAAGGTCAATTCTTCCTGGAAGGTACAGGTGACATGTGAGCTGGATTTTAAAAGATGTGCTGGTGCTCACCAGGCTGAGAAGGCAAGGTGGGGAGGGGTGGGTGAGGCATCCTAGGCAGAAGGAACAGCTTTGCAAAAACCCAAAGAAATGAAACAGCAAGAAGTGTTTAGGGGAACTGCAAGTCATTCAATAGTGTCATTTGGGACTATGGGAAGAAAAATGGGAAGAGGGCTGCCCTGAGAGTTAGCCTGGTCAATGGAGTAGAGTATTAGAGGCATGACTCTTGAGGGCAGGTAGACCTGGAATCAAACTGCCCCCTACCAGGTATCCAGTGTGACCTTGGGCAGGTAAATCAACTGCTCTGGCCCTCAGTTTTCTCACCTCATTTATTCGATTATTAAGCACTGTGTGTGGGACGCTGTCTTGGGTGTTTATAGTACAATAGTGAACAGGGCAGTCAGGGCTGATGGGCTCTTGTCCCCATGGAGCTTAGTCTATTGGGAAAGACAACTACAAAAAGAAGTTATGTCTATTAGGGTTAGGTTTAGCTGCTAAGGCACTAAGCCCAAAACAATTCTGTCAGGGCGGTGGTCCAGATTCTGTTGTCAGAACACAGGTTTCCTCTGTTTTTGACCCCACTTTGCTTGGTCTTAACCTCAAGATGCAAGAAGCCAGTTTTACACTCCAAGAAGAAATGAAAAAGTGAAAGGGATACCCAGAGTCTCTAAAAGAGAGTTCACACTTAAGACTCTTATGGCCCTAACCGGTTTGGCTCAGTGGATAGAGCGTCAGCCTGCGGACTGAAGGGTCCCAGGTTCAATTCCGGTCAAGGGCATGTACCTTGGCTGCAGGTACGTTCCCAGTAGGGGGCGTGCAGAAGGCAGCTGATCGATGTTTCTCGCTCATCCATGTTTCTAACTCTCTATCCCTCTCCCTTCCTCTCTGTAAAAAAATCAAAAAAATATTTAAAAAAAAAAAAAAGACTCTTATGAAGAGTCTCTAAAGAATAGGATACTTTCATCTCCGTCCCATTGGCCAGAGCATCATGTACCACATTAGTTGCAAGGAAGTCTGGGAAATTTAGTCTTTATTCTAGACTTTATGACCAGTTGAATATTAGAAATTCTATTATCAGAGAAGAGGGGACAATCAGCAGACTTTGCCACGCAAGTATAACAGAAATTGCATGGAAAATTCCTGGTGTACCAGATTTGGAGATTTGACCCCAAAATGGGACAAATAGGCAATAAGTGCCTCAAATTCTAAAAAGAACCACAATAATTGGAGGACCTCCTGATAGCGGCAATTTCAGCGTGCGAACTCTGCAGTTTCACAAGACCCCATGTTCAGAAGGGCCCCAGGCTTGGTTTAGTGCTCTGCTGTCGTCCCTTTGAAATTCTTAATAATTTCATCTTTGAACTTGTGTTTTGTAAGAAATCTGAGGATGATGGAGCCTGTGCATGAGCAGAGCAGATAAGCACCATGTGACTGCCAGTCCTTGCCGCCCTCATTTGCATACAGTGTTCAGGAGGCTGTGAACCCAGACTTCTAGTGGACTCACTGCAAGAGCAAAGAAAGTGAGCTACCTCCACGCCTGAGGAAGGGTGAGCTCTGATAGTCCCGAGGGGTCATGGTTCCTATTCAAACCAGAACCTGTTTCAAAAGCAGAAAGAGGCCAGTAGCATTCTCAGAAACACAAGTGGCTGGAAAACCCTATCCTATCATTTCTTACTCACGTTACTTTCCTGTGTTAACCAGCCACTTGTTCTGAGATAGGGCAACTCAAAATTCATTTCATTCCTTATTCATCAGTAATTATTTCATATGAATTATTAGCAGTGGTGGTTATTATTAAGATTAACATGGTAAGTAGTAGTAATTATTTCATTTCCTTCCTTATTCATCAGTAAGCCATGCTGATAGAATGCGTGCATATCAAGAAGTGAAATAAAAGCAGCTGAGTCTGGCACGGCATTTCCATTGTTCTGGTAAACATGTATGTTTGTATAAGCTATGGAACACAAATGGTGTAAATTGGGTGATTCTGCCCAAGAGTTAAATATTCTTATTATTGCATTTGAAACCAGAATTTTATTTAGAATACATAATATTAAGAACAAAATTAGCCCTAACCGGTTTGGCTCAGCAGATGGAGCGTCGGCCTGCGGACTCAAGGGTCCCAGGTTCGATTCCGGTCAAGGGCATGTACCTTGGTTGCGGGCACATACCCAGTGGGGAGTGTGCAGGAGGCAGTTGATCGATGTTTCTCTCTCACCGATGTTTCTAACTCTCTATCCCTCTCCCTTCCTCTCTGTAAAAAATCAATAAAATATATTTTTTTAAAAAAGAACAAAATTATTATGTTTGGAGGGACTGAGAAAATGTCAGTGTTGCTGGAGCCAAGAATGTAAGACAAGGTGAGAGAGGTGTAGGGAGCTGGGCGTTAAAGTGTCTTAATAGTCCTGGCTGGGTAGCTCAGTGGCTTAGAGAGTCATCCTGATTCACCAGGGTTTCAGGTTCGATCCTGGTCAGAGCACATACAAGAATCAACCAATGAATGCATAAATAAGTGGAACGACAGACCATGTGTGTTTTTGTCTCTCTCCCATAAATAAATAAATAAATAAATAAATAAAATTTTAGTGTCTTCCAAACGAAGGAATCTTAACTTTGATTTTTTTCTTTTTGTTGTTTAAAGTATTACATGTCTCTTTTCCCCCCATTAACCCCTCCAGCCATTCCCACCTCCGAGGGCAAGCCCCCACTGCCCCAGTGTCTGTGTCCATTGGTCATGCGAATATGCATGCATACAAGTCCTTTGGTTGATCTCTAACCCTCCCCCTCTCCATGCCTTCTCCCTGAGATTGAATGGTCTACTCAGCGCCACCTTGTCTCTGGATCCATTTTTGTTCATCACTTTGTGTTGATCATTATATCCCACATATGAGTGAGATCGTGTGATATTTATCTTTCTCCGACTGGCCCAGTTCCATCCATGCTGTTGCAAATAGTAAAAGTTCCTTCTTTTTTATAGCAGCGTAGTATTCTATCATGTAGATGTACCACAGTTTTTAATCCACTCATCTACTGATGGGCATTTAGGCTATTGTAAATTGTGCTGCTATGAACATAGGGGTGCATATATCTTTTCTGATTGGTGTTTCTGTTTTCTTGGGATATATTCCTAGAAGTGGGATCACGGGGTCAAATGGAAGTTCCATTTTTAACTTTTTGAGGAAACTCCATACTGTTCTCCACAGTGGCTGCACCAGTCTGCATTCCCACCAGCAGTGCACGAGAGTTCCTTTTCCTCCACATCCTCTCCAGCACTTGTCGTTTGTTGATTTGTTGATGATAGCCATTCTGACAGGTGTGAGATGGTACCTCATTGTTGTTTTGATTTGCATCTCTCAGATGATTAGTGATTTTTGAGATGATTAGTGATTTTGGGCCAGTCGGAGAAAGATAAATATCACATGATCTCACTCATATGTGGGATATAATGATCAACATAAAGTGATGAACAAAAATGGATCCAGAGACAAGGTGGCCCTTGCTCAAGGTGGCCCTTAACTCTGATTTTTATCAAACAGGAAATCATGAAAATATTTACGGATTTCAGAGCTGTGTTTCAAAGGGGTCAATTCTGCTGCATAGACACCCTCACCTATAAAATGGAAAAGTAATGCCCCAGCTGGCATGGCACCTTTGGTTGGGCATTGTCTGCACCAAGGGGTTGCCAGTTCGCTTCCTGGTGGTGGTGCATGCGGTAGGCAGCCAATCGGTGTTTCTCTCTCTCCCTTCCTCCCTCTCTAGAATGTATGAAAAACGCATCCTCGGGTGAGGATTAAAAATTATATATCGGCATCTAAAAGGTGGGGATTCATTTATCAGTGAACTAGAGTCAGCCAATTTCAGGATGATGGAAAATGCTGGCCAAGAGTTAACTGATGAAGCATATTGGAGAAAGCAGCAAATATGAATGTGCGAGGAGGAGGCTGCAGGGAGAGAGAGAATCCATTTTTCTCACAGAGTTCTCAGATGTTCCTGACGGGGAAATGAGAGCAGGATAAAGGACTCGAGTCAGAAATGGGCTGTAAATGTAGGTACTCGTGGAACGTCCCTCCCAGACGCCTTTCCATCACACAGAAGGGCAGGCTATGAAGTGAGTGCTTGGCTCTAAAGCAATTAAGCAAACTCTGTGGAGACAGTGAGCACAGTGAGGGTGGAAGCTCCTGCCTGACATAAACCTCTCCTCAGAGCTCCTCCAGTACCATGACGGCCCTCCCACTCCCGTCAGAAAACCTCCAGCAAGTTCTCACAAGTCCCCGAGAGCCTTTGCGTTGCCGCCTTCTTAGAAATGCACACCAGCAAGGCTTGCCAAGCACTTGAGGAAAGCCTGCCACATCAAAGCAGAGGACCAAGATATACAAGTAGGAAAAAAAGACCTTGGAGGTAAAAAGATAATGTAACGGACCCCGTTGGTGTCCGTAGAGAAATCTGAAGTTATTGCAATCCATTAAACAACACTAGCATGCTTGTTAAAATGAACGGAGGAAGACTTATTGGCATTCATAATGACTGCTTACGGTTTTTTAAAGTGCATTTGGAGAATTTTAAATAAAAGGTGATAAAATTTCCCAGACTGCAGAAGACAGGCAGAGACCTGACCCAAAAATAACTATACAGCTTGAATCCCCAATCATCAAAAAGAGATCAGAAAGTGCTTAAAGCTCTATTATTGTTACAATTATGAAATATGTTTTTATTGATTTTTTGAGAGAGAAGAAGGGAGAGGAAGAGAGAGAGAGAAAAACATCGATGGGAAAGAGAAACATCAATTGACTGCTTCCTGCATGCCCCGCACCAGGGATTGAGCCCGAAGCCTGACCAGTAATCGAACTGGCGACCTTCTGGTACATAGGACGATGCTCAACCCACTGAGCTACACCAGTCAAGGCGAAGCTCTATTATTTTTTTTGAAAGTATGAGACCAGATGTTTGATGAGGAATAGAATATTTAAGTGACCTCAAAATAATGTCCCACAAATATTTATTAATTAAAAATTTTAAAAAATGGTTACCCAGTGCTCAGTGGTTAGAGCCTCAGTCCGAGGATCAAGGGTCTCAGGTTCAAATCCTGGCCGAGGGCATTTACCTTGGTTACTGGTTCAATCCTGAGCCTAGTCTAGGCTCATGTTGGAGGCAACCAATTGTTGTGTCTCTCACACATCGATTTTTTTTCTCTCTCTTTCTCTCTCTCTCCCCGGCTCCTCCCTCTCCTCCACGCTCTTTAAAGATATAATGGAAGTAATGTCCTCAGTCAAGCAGGATGTGGCTCAGTGGTTGAGCATCGGCCCTGGGGTTTGATTCCTGGTCAGGGCACATGCCTGGGTGGTGGGCTCAATCCCCAGTGGGGGGTGAGCAGGAGGCAGCCAATTGATGATTCTCTCTCATCATTGATGTTTCTATCTCTCTCTCTCCCTCTCCCTTCCTCTCTGAAATCAATAAAAAATATATATATTTTAAATGTCCTCAGGTGATGATTTAAGAAAAAATAATAATTTTAAAAATGGTAACTTTGCAGTGAAGAAACTAGGACACCAACTTAATTGAATAGTCAAAGTTAACTCACCATGATTGGGATAGCTGACAGTTTATCAAGGTACAGTACTAAGTATTGAGAAGGACACAGCTCACTTCTGTGATGTTTCTGCTAAAAATGCCCAATCTGAGCTTAATCATGAGGGAACATCAGGCAAGCTCATCTGAGGGACATTCTACAAGATAACAGCCTGGACTCTTCCAAATTGCCAAGGTTGGAAAAACAAATTAAGGTTGAGGAACTATTCCAGATTAAGATTAAAGGAGGTCTTTAAAAGGACAATTAAAAGCAGTTTATGATCTTGGGTTAGATCCTGGACCTGAGTGGGGGGGAGGGGAGGGCGGGCAGGCAGGAGACAGCTTTAAGTGGCATTACTACAATAATCTATATATCTATATATGTAAAGAGCAGGGGCCGTCACATCTGAAACAACCAAATGGACGACCAAACAGGCTGAGTGGGGTGACAAGGCTGGCAGGGGGGTTAGTGAGGGATGACCAAACGACCAAACAGCAGGCTGTGTGGGGCAACCAGGTCGGCAGGGGGGACAGTTGGGGATGACCAGGTTGGCAGGGGGGGCAGTTGGGGGTGACCAGCTGGTGGGGGGGCAGTTGGGGGTGACCAGGTTGGCAGGGGGGCCAGTTAGGGGTGATCAGGCTGGCAGGCAGGTGAGCAGTTAGGAGCCAGCGGTCCTGGATTGTATGTCCCAGATTGGAGAGGGTGCAGGCTGGGCTGAGGTGACCATCCCCCCATGCATGGATTTCGTGCACCGGGCCTCTAGTACTAGTATAAAAAGCCAGCGACTGGAACGCTGTAATGACCAGAACGACCGGTCGCTATGGTGCCCACTGCAGCCAGCAAACTGGCCCGATCGGGGGTGATGCTGGCTGGCCAACCTCTCGCAGCCCCTCCCTCCCAGCCGGCCCACTGCCCACAGCCCCTCCCGACAGTCTGGGCCCCCAATCTGCCCCAATTGGGGCTGGGCCAGCCGGACCCCACCCATGCACAAATTTGTGCACTGGAACTCTAGTTAATGATAATTGAATATGGTTGTATATAGGTAATAATAATACCCTAATATTAAAGTTCCTGACTTTATCATTGTTCTGTGGTTATAAAGGAGAGTGTCTTTGTTTTAACATGGAGAGAGACAGAGAGAAAGGGAGAATTATAATTATGTAGGGCAAAATGTAAATAATAATTGTATATGAAATACTTTGTACTGTACTGTTCTTAAAATTTTTCTGTAAGTCTAGGATTATATCAAAATAATTTTCAAAAGCCCTGATGGTGTGGCTCAGTGGTTGAGTGTAGATCTATGATGAGAGAAGTTGATCACTTCCTCCTCCCAACACCCTTTCTTCATTTAGCTTCTGGGACACCATACTCTTGGTCCTTCTACTTGTCTGGCTTCTCTTCCTTAGTATTCTTTGACAAAGTCTCCCTTCTTTTCTAACGTCTAAATGTTGGAGGTCCCCATGACACAGTCCTTGGACCCCTTCTTAGCTACCGTCTCTTCTTAGGTGATTTCATCCAGTTCCATGGGTTTAAATTCCATTTCTGTGCTGACAACCACAGATTTATATCACCAGCTCTGACCTCTTCCCTGACCTCCAGACAAAGAATTCCATTGTTGGCTAAACTTTTTCACTTGGCAGTTCAAATAGGCATCTCAAACTTAACCTAATCAGGATGATATCTTGATTTTCCTTGCTAAGCCTGCTCCTCTCCCAATTTTCTCCATCTCATCAGTGACAGCTTCATTCATCTAGTTGCTCAAGTCAAAAATATTGTATCCATCTTGATTCCTCTCCTCTTGTGTCTCTATTCTCCAATCCATCAGCAATGCTATCAGCTCTGTCTTTAAAATATATCTCTAACCCAGCTGGTGTTGCTCAGTGGTTAAGCACCGATCCATGAACCAAGAGGTCACTGGTTCAATTCCCCATCAGGGTACATGCTGGGGTTGTGGGCTCCATCCCCAGTGGGGGGTTCAGGGGGTATGCAGGAGGCAGCCTATTGAAAATATTTCTCTCCCACCAATGTTTCTATCTCTCTATCCCTCTCATTTCCTCTCTCTCTAAAGATCAATGAAAACATACTTAAAATATATCTCTAAATATATATATGTGTGTGTGTGTGTGTGTGTGTGTGTGTGTATGTGTATGTATATATATACAAAATTTGGATACTTCTTATACCCCCACAGTCACCACATCAGTGCAAGCCACCATCATATTTCTCCTGGATTAATTAATTTGGCTCCAAGTGCTTCCGCCTTTGCCCTGCCCCATAGTCTATTCTCCACTCAGCATTCAGAGCAATGCTTTAAAACTTGTCATTTTTCTACTTAACTCTTTATCCCCAAAACACATCAAGCTCACATTGGGACCTTTACCTCTGCCAAGAATGTCCTTCAGATGATTCACATGATCAAATCATTTCTCAATGTCAACTGATCACAGTGGCCTTCCCCAACCAATGAATCTAAAATAGCACTTCTAGTCCAGCTGGTGTTGCTCAATGGTTTGAGCATCGACCTATAAACCAGGAGGTCACAGTTTGATTCTCAATCAGGGCACATGCCTGGGTTGTGGAACACCCAGTAGGGGGCATGCAGGAGGCAACCATTTGATGATTCTCTCATCATTGATGTTTCCATCTATCTCTCCTTCTCCCTTCCTCTCTGAAATCAATAGATATATTTTAAAATAGCCCTTCTAGTTACCCTCTATCCCTCAGCTTGCTTTAATTTTCTTATAGAACTTATTATCCCCTGATATATTTTGTATTTATTTCTTGTGATCTATCTCTCCTCACTAGAATGTAAGCTCTATAAGGTCAAGGATTTTTCTATGTTTTGTTTATTCATGTGTTCCCAGCACCTAGAAACCTTGACCCATAGTAGTCCTTGGCCTGTAGGAGTTGCTCAAGAAATATTTGTTGAATTAATGAATGCTGAATGATAGTTTTATTTACTTAGGAAACCCCAATCAACTCTAGTAGAAGAAAAAAACACCCACATCAAACTTCCTGCAGTAGGTTGAATGGTAGCTCCCAAAAAAGATATGTCCACCTCTTGGGACCCGGGAATGCAAGCTTATTTGGGAAAAGAGTCTTTGCAGATGTAATTAAGTTAAGGATATTGAGATAAGATTATCTGGGTAGGCCCTAAATCCAATGACAAATGTCCTTATAAGAGACACACAGAGCAGAGATGGACAGAGAAGAGGAAAAGGCCATGTGAAGATACGGACAGAGATTGGAGTTATTCAGCCACAAGCCATGGATCACCTAGCGCAGTGGTCGGCAAACTCATTAGTCAACAGAGCCAAATATCAACAGTACAACGATTGAAATTTCTTTTGAGAGCCAAATTTTTTAAACTTAAACTATATAGGTAGGTACATTGTTATTAACTTAATTAGGATACTCCTAAGCTGGCCTTTGCTAAAAATGTCCTCAATCTGATTGAGGTACGTTCGCTGAGGTCGACCCCTTCCAACTCTCCCATCCACACTCGTCTTGTGTACTTGTTTCGTCTATCTCCTTTCGTTCATCCTCTCTATATGTCCAAACCATCTCAACATACCTTTCTCAATCCTCGACACTACATCTTCTTTCATTCCACAACGTTCCCTAAAATTAACTTAATAAACTTTACTTAAAGTTTTAAGTCAACTTCGCACTGTACGTGGTATTTTGTGGAAGAGCCACACTCAAGGGGCCAAAGAGCTGCATGTGGATCGCGAGCCGTGGTTTGTCGACCACTAACATAGAGCCACCAGAAGCTGGAGGAGGCAGGATGGACCACCTCTACAGGATGTGGCCCTGCCACTGGAGTTTGGACTTCTGACCTCCAGAACTCTGGGAGAGAAAATTTCTGTTTTAAGCCACCAAGTTTGTCATGGCATTTGTTATGGCAGCCTTAGGAACCAATCCACTACCAGACTAACAAGAGAAGTTGGTAAGGAGATGGCTACAAGATAAATAGGACAAAATCAATTGTTTTTCTTTGTGCTCTCAAGAAGTAATTAGAAAAGATAATTTAAGAGAGCCTGTATTTTCTAATTTTTCTAAATTAACTTCCAATCTCAGTGGGAAAAAAAACAGAGATGAGTTCAGAAGAACAACAGCTAACTACTAGGAATTTCAGAAAGAGAATAGACCTCTGGAGAGAGGTCTATCTAATAACACTGACCCTCAAAGGGAAAGAGTCGGGATCCTAATCTGATCATTCCCAGAATGCAAATTTTCTTCAGTCCTCCTGTCTCCATCCAGACACCAATTTGGAGAGGCAGCCCATGGCAGGCCACAAAGAGTACAATCACACACACACACACACAGCAGGCAAACCAGCCTTACATTTATATAACTAATAGGGGTCACTCCAGGAATCCTTCCCTGGACAGCTCTGCCCCTTAATGACTTTCTGTGTCCGTCTCTAGGCTGAGAAGCAATCAGCAATTTAAAAATAGCATCTTCTCTTGCCAAACCAAAAATTAAGTTCTGTCTCACCAGGCAGCCTTCTACATTATTAACAGCGAAGAGACTATTAAAACCTGCCTGGTCCTGCACCGCAGCCTGGAAACATCAGAAAGCCCCAGCTAGAGATGCTCTCAGGACCCTAACTCGATGTGCTTTGGCTTGCCTCTCCCCTTGTTTACTGCGACTGAGCAATGAGCTCATTGCTCAAGGTCGCTCATCTAGGGGACTACCAAACTCAGATAACACACTCATCCCCTGGGCCTTTCTCATTCGACTGCTTAAGCGGGCTTATCTGACTGCGTGATCCTGTGTAGGGAAGAGGAGTCAGTGTGACGGAGGTCACCAGTGGTGTGCTGGTAATTGTCCAACCACCAGCTACTGGGTGAACAGATAGCTCTGGTTTGTAGCATCTGTTGATTTCCTTGGTGTGAATACTCTCACTGTGACTGATTTCTAGTTCATTTCCAACTCAACATCAACCTGCAAATTGAACCGTATGCAGTCAGGAGCAGAGGTGAGCAGACTCCAACACCCATGGTAAACTTGGGGCCCTTTGAGGACATGCTACCAGGGTTCTGACACCTTCTAGGTCAACTCTTGCCTCCGTCACACCTTGGCATTTAAAAAAAAAATGTTACTAGTAGGGAATTATATTGAGGCAACATGAGCAGAATGGGACAGAAACTTGGGAGTCTTAGAGCCTCGGTTCTCAGTAGCAGTCCCACCACTTATGACCCAATCTACCTATTCAGCTGCTTCACCAATCTGGGCCTCAGTGGCCTCACCTGTAAAATGGGGATATTGCCCTGGCCGGTTTGGCTCAGTGGATAGAGTGTCGGCCTGCGGACTCAGGGGTTCCAGGTTCGATTCCAGTCAAGGGCATGTACCTTGGTTGTGCGCATATACCCAGTGGGGGGTGTGCAGGAGGCAGCTGATCGATGTTTCTCTCTCATTGAGGTTTCTAACTCTCTATCCCTCTCCCTTCCTCTCTGTAAAAAATCAATAAAATATATTAAAAAATTTAAAAAAATAAAATGGGGATATTGATACCTGACGAGGTGGTTGTGAAAAATAAGTAAGATAATGTCCATGTACTTGCCAATCAGTCAATATGAATTTCTTCCCTACATTACCATGAGCAATTGCTTATGATATAACACTGTGTGCAAAAATCAGAATACCAACTTTTCCTATGATTTATTACCGGGGAGGTACTGGTTGCCTGGGATGGAGGCAGGGAGATTGACAGAGAAGAGCAGGAGGGACATTTCAAGGATGATGTAAATATTTTTTACCTTGAGATGGTGGCAGGGGGTATGCCTTTGTCAAAACTCATCTTGCCCTAGCTGGTTTGGCTCAGTGGATAGAGCATCAGCCTGTGGACTGAAGGGTCCCAGGTTCAATTCCGGTCAAGGGCATAGACCTGGTTTGTATTCTTGATCCCCAGTGGGGGGCATGCAGGAGGCAGCCAATCAATGATTCTCTCTCATCATTGATGTTTCTATCTCTCCCTCTCCCTCCCTCTATGAAATCAATAAAAATATATTTTTAAAAAACAAACTCATCTAACTGGAGTGCCCTCAAAGGTCCTGGATCTTTTTTTAATATATATATATTTATGGATTTTAGAGAGGAAGTGAGAGGGAGAGAGAGAGACAGAAACATCAGTGATGAGAATCATTGATCGGCTGCCTCCTGTATGCCCCACACTGAGGACTGAGCCCACAACCCAGGCATGTGCCCTGACTGGGAATGGAATCATGACCTCCTGGGTCACAGGTCGATGCTCAACCACTGAGCAACACCAGCCGGGCTGGATCTGTCTCTTGCTTCATCCTCTGACCACCCTCTAATGTCTTTTCCAGTCACCACCTTTGGAACCACCTCAGCCATCCTCAGCCTCCGAGACCAGCCAACACCGTTTTTGGGGTCTTTTTAAAAAACTTAACTTCTTATTGCCGAAAACCATGAGCTCCCAATTCCTCAGAGTTATTCCACCGAGGGGGGAGGGGGGGGGCTGCCGTCAGCCGCCTGGCCGGCGGCATCTGCGGCCCCACACCTACCTGTCTCTGCGTTTCTATTCCGACTGGGACCAGGTGGCTCTGGAGGGCTGGGCCCTTCTTCCGAGAGTTGGTGAAGGCATGGAGGGCGCTGAGCAGCTTAGAGATGTGAAACCAGCGCGGCGGCCGCATTCTCTCCAGGACGCGCTGAAGCCCCCCAAGATGAGGGGGCAAAACTCAGGGCCCATGGCAGCCGCCCTGGCCTTGGAGAGGCACCTGAGCCAGGCCCCGTGGAGCTGCCGCCCCGGGTTCCACCCGCAGACCCTCAGCTCTGGGGCTTCCTGCAGAACCACTTCCGGGGCAGGAGGTGAACCTCGCCAGGAGGATGGGCAACACCTGCCTCACCCCACAGGCTGCCGGCCCCCAGGCTGGGCCGGGGAGTGTCTCCTCCGGAAGCCTCCCCCTCAAGCACCACCAGGAGCCTTTGGAGCCCAGAGGCCTTTGAGGGGCCCCTCTGCTTCCCCTGGTGTCTGGCTTTGCCCGAGCTTCTCCCTGAAACCACTGGCCATTCTTTTCACCACCTGGAGCCGTCTCCCGTGCATGGGACCAAATGAAACAATAAAGCTTTTTGCAGGGAAAAAAAAACAAAACAAAAAACCCCACAAAAACTCATCTAACTGTAGAGCTGCGGATGCCTCTATTAAAAATGAAAAAATATGCCGAAACTGGTTTGGCTCAGTGGACAGAGCGTCGGCCTGCGGACTGAAGGGTCCCGGGTTCGATTCCGGTCAAGGACATGTACCCTGGTTGCGGGCACATCCCCAGTGGGAGATGTGCAGGAGGCAGCTGATCGATGTTTCTCTCTCATTGATGTTTCTAACTCTCTATCTCTCTCCCTTCCTCTCTGTAAAAAATCAATAAAATATATTTTAAAAAAATGAAAAAATAGAAAGTGGGGGAAGGAGCATGATTATACATGACAAGTTCCTTTAAAAAGCACACACATGAACAAGTGGATATGAGGATAAGAGAAAGAGTTAGGTGAGCAGGCTCAGCAGGCCAGGCTAAAAGCCTCCCCTGGCCTTGCCTGGAGGTGGCCTGAACCCCTCTCTCTACCATGGAAGTGTCCAGGCAGCTGCTGATCACAGCGACCACGGGGGTCCTGAGCTTAGGCAAGGGAGCTATGTTGTCGGGCATCAGCACAGCCCACCGAACACCTTCCCAGCAGGCCCGTGCTCCCAGACCACCTGCTGAGGGAGCCAGACCGGGAAGTCAGAGTGTAGTCAGGCTTTCATTGTGCGAGGGGTACTGAACCCAGGCCATGTGACTCAGCTGGAAAAGCTCGCCCTGCAGAGCTGGCTGTTGGACCACGTCTATCCAGCCGACATGGCAATCCACCCAAGCACGCCTTTGAAGTCTCTTAAGCAACGCCTTCCGGCTTCCTGGATTCCTTCAGCCAGTGCCCTGTGTGCTGCGTTGAATTTGACCCTCTCCAACCCATTGGCATCTGTGATCTGACTGGAAGCTGTTGCCAAGATACCAAAGGCTTACGAAGCCTAAAGGAAACCTGTCCTGCAATATTAACAGAAGATTAAGAAAAAAAGAATGTTCAACAAGGTCTCGCAAACAGAAACCAGTAAGGTCTGGCCTCTTTCACACCCTTTCCTACCCCCCAAAATGTGCCACATAAAAACGAGAAGAGAGAAAAGGCAGCAGTTAACCTCAAGACGGAATATGAGCAATTAGTAAGATGAGCAGAACTTCCCTTTCCTGTCACACTTGGCCTAAGACCTGAGCAGATATAAATTCTTGTATATTGTATTTCCATTTCATTTCTATGAATTTTAAGCTGGGTACCAAAAGATGGGCAACAGAGTTCAATGTTAAGATTTAACTTTTGCCGAAACCGGTTTGGCTCCGTGGATAGAGCGTCAGCCTGCGGACTGAAAGGTCCCAGGTTCGATTCCGGTCAAGGGCATGTACCTGGGTTGCGGGCACATCCCCAGTGGGAGGTGTGCAGGAGGCGGCTGATCGATGTTTCTCTCTCATCGATGTTTCTAACTCTCTATCTCTCTCCCTTCCTCTCTGTGAAAAATCAATAAAAAATATTTAAAAAAAAAAAAAAGATTTAACTTTTGAGCCCTAGCCACTGAGGTTTAGCTCAGTGGATAGTGTCGTGTTGGCCTATGGACCAAAGGATCCCAGGTTTGATTCTGGTCAAGGGCACGTGCCTCGGTTGCAGGCTCCTCCCCAGCACAGGCCCTGGTTGGGGTTCCTGTAGGACGCAATCAATCGATGTCTTTCGCTCACATTGATGTTTCTCTCTGTCTTTCCCTCTCCCTTCTACTCTCCCTAAAAAAATTTTTAAAAAATAAAATAAAATAAAAAGATTTACCTTTTGAAAGAATCTAATGCAGTTTTCACTTAGTTGTCTCCTATGAGTGAGCAAATCTATAATAATAAAAGCATAATATGCTAATTAGACAGAACAGCCAAATGACCATCAGACGTCATTCCGGATGTCCTTCCGGACGAAGCCGCGGTGGCGGGGGCCGAGGCAGAGTGGTTAGGGGCCATCAGGCAAGCAGTTAGGAGCCAGCGGTCCCGGATTGTGAGAGGGGGCAGACCAGGCTGAGGGACACCCCCGCTGCTCCATGCATGAATTTTGTACACCGGGCCTCTAGTAATATAGAAATGTCTAAACATCTAATTATACTGAACTTAAAAAATGTTTTACAATAAAGATGCCGAAACCGGTTTGCCTCAGTGGATAGAGCGTCGGCCTGCGGACTGAAGGGTCCCGGGATCGATTCCGGTCAAGGGCATGTACCTGGGTTGTGGGCACTTCCCCAGTGGGGATGTGCAGGAGGCAGCTGATCGATGTTTCTCTCTCATCGATGTTTCTGACTTTCTATCTCTCTCCCTTCCTCTCTGTAAAAAATCAATAAAATATATTTTAAAAAAAAGTTTTACAATAAAGAATAAAAGAGTAATTGAATGTTATCTCGTTTTATCTGTAAGAATAATGTGTTTATAGTGTTTCCCTATTTTTCTGGGAAAGTAATTTGAAAATCACATAACACTAATTTTTGGAAAGTATCTTAACAAGACTTTGGGATGGACTGATGCCAAAAAACCACATTTCTCATTCCAGAACACAATTTGTGGTGCGCTATGTCTACAAAATGCAACTCTGAATAAAAACAACTTGCCTTGAAGAGTGGATTCTTCAGAATAGAAATTAACTACTGCCTCTAAAATAAGAAACTTGTAAATAAGTTGGCCACATAGCCTGATTTAATTTTGTGGGTGAACACACTTTCAGTTTATCTGTTTCAAAAACAACCCAGCTAAAATTTTCTTTTTCTTTAAATCATTTTTTTAACTGATGAGAGAGAGAGAGAGAGACATCAATTTGTTGTTCCATTTATTTATGCTTTCATTGGTTGCTTCTTGTATGTGCCCTGACCCGGGATCAAACCTACAACATGGGCATACTGGGATGACGCTCTAACTGAGCTCCCTGGCCAGGGCCAGAGAGAACTTTCAGTAGTCAATCTGCTATAAAAATCCATCAAGTGACATATTGGAAAATATTATTTTTATTTTTTACTGTATTTAAAATTTTTTTCAATTATAGTTTACATTTCTGGTGTACAACATAGTGGTTAGACAATCATACTTTACAAAGTTTTCCTCCCAATATTTCATGGTGGGTGCTTGAAATATGGGGATGGCCGAATTGGTGTGTTTTTTTCTCTTATTTTTTCTTTTTTGCTCAACCCCTCCAACACTACCCCCAACCAGAATGGTCTGCCCGCTCTCTCTCTCTGAGTCTGTTGGAAAATCTCATTATTTTTAAAATATATTTTTATTTATTTCGAAGAGGAATGGAAAGGGAGAGAGATAGAAACGTCAATGATGAGAGAGAATCATTGATTGGCTGCTTCCTGCATGCTCCTCCTGGGGATTGAGCCTGCAACCCAGGCATGTGCTCTTGACCGGAATTGAACCCGGGACCCTGCAGTCCTCAGGCCAATGCTCTATCCACTGAGCCAAACAAGCCAGGGCGGAAAATATTATTTTTAAGTGACTTGCTTTTAGCCCAGCTGAGGTGGTTGAGCATCTACCCATGAAGTAGGAGGTCAAGGTTCAATTTTGGGTCAGGGTACATGTTTGGGTTGTGGGCTTGGTCCTCAGTGTAGGGTGTGCAGGAGACAGCCCATCAATGATTATTCCCTTTCATCATTGATGTTTCTATCTCTCTCTTCCTCTCCCTTCCTCTCTGAAATCAATAAAAATATATTTTTTAAAAATTAAATTACTTGCTTTTATTTTTCCTTTGAAAGCACATGTGTGTCGAGAGTTGCATGCTAGAAATTGACACCATGATATGAATGCTTGAATAAGAACCAAGTTGCTTGAATTTTCTCCAGGGGCAAGCTGAATTAGATCTAGTGTTAGCAGATCTAAGTTACTCAGCTTAAGAAGTGTGTGGAGGAGTGGGGCACGTGAGCGGGGGGGGGGGGGGGGGGGGGGGGCAGGGGGGGCGGAGGGGGAGAACTGTGTGAGTTGCAACCCACTTCCCACTTTTTCTTTCTGCCCCAAAGCATTTTGGTGGCTAACAAACCAAAGTACAATCAAAGAAACAAAAGATAACCCAGGGCACTGGGCACAGCCAGCATTCTCTGTGGTTGGGAAATAGGAGTACATTGAGCATATGCTGGGGGAAAAAATTCTTGATACAAATTACAGTCGTAATTAGTACACAGGAATAGAAATAAACAGGTTTTACATGTTTGTGGCAGAGGTTAGGAGGTCTTGGAAAGTAAGCGAGTTTGTTGCAGAAGGAGCTTTGCTCCTGGGGAAAGCAGTTGGTGCTGGCGGGCTGGCGGGCCTTCCCATCTCAGCGCTACTGAGTGTAATCTGAGCAGCCGTGTTGTCACCATTATTGTCCCGGATTCTTAAGGGAGGCAAAGGGGTTAGGCCCTTATGCCAGGCGGGGCAGGGCGGGGTGAGGGTCAGTGCCCTAGAGATGGAGGGTCACTGGCTATGTATCAAAATGGCCTCTCTCGCCCTTACTTCACTTGGGGCTGAACCAAATTAACATTCACAGCTGAGCGTTATTACCTGCCCTCGAAAAATTGTTCCACCTCATAATATTTTACTGGAGGCACTTAAAACACGAATGCTAGAAAATGGTTCTCATAATTGTTTAGTGAAAAAGATTTCCCCCCATATATATCTTTAAAATATATTTTTATTGTTTTCAGAGAGGAAGGGAGAGGGAGAGAGAGATAGAAACATCGATGATGAGGAGAATCATTGATTGGCAGTCTCCTGCACATTCCCCACTGGGGACTGAGCCCACAACCCCGGGCATGTGCCCTGATGGGGAATCGAACTGTGAGCTCCTGGTTCATAGGTCGACACTCAACCACTGAGCCACTGCCAGCTGGGCTCTGATATTTTTTAAATTTTAATTCACTGTTGGTCTTTCAAAATGGAGAAGACTTTTAAAAGAATTACAACTACATTTTAGTTTTAACATTTGTTTCTTTTTAATAAAAGATGTTTTTATAGATTTTTAGAGAGAAAGTGGGGGAGGGAGAGAGAGAGAGAGAGCAAAAGAGAGAGAGAGAGAGAGAGAGAGAGAGAGAGAGAGAGAGAGAGAG
Organism: Myotis myotis; assembly: GCF_014108235.1. Lineage (NCBI taxonomy): Eukaryota > Metazoa > Chordata > Mammalia > Chiroptera > Vespertilionidae > Myotis > Myotis myotis. Next base: position 18,484,831 of record NW_023416324.1, read on the forward strand.
ATCAGTTGCCTCTCCCATATGACCAGGGATTGAACCCATAACCTGGGCATGTGTCCTGACCAGGAATTGAAACAGCGACCTTTCAGTGCATGGGATGACACTCAAGTAACTGAGCCACACTGGCCCAGGCTAACATTTGTTTCTTTCTTTAAAAAAAAAAAAATATTTTATTGATTTTTTACAGAGAGGAAGGGAGAGGGATAGAGAGTTAGAAACATCGATGAGAGAGAAACATCAATCAGCTGCCTCCTGCACACCTCCCACTGGGGATGTGCCCGAAACCAAGGTACATGCCCTTGACTAGAATCAAACTCAGAGCCTTCAGTCTGCAGGCCGACGCTCTATCCACTGAGCCAAACTGGTCAGGGCTAACATTTGTTTCTTTATGAAATCTCCTGTATTGTTACATGTTAATATTATGTAATATCATGTGCTTCCCAAAATTGTTGTGAAGTATTAGACTGTATGAACTGTCGGTAGGCTCTCAAGCATTCTTTATTGCTCTATTACAACACAAACAAGTTTCAGGGGAAAAATAAAGATAGTACTAAGAAGTTGACCAAGAAGGGAAAGAGAGGAAGGAAAAGAGAAAGAAATTAAGAGAAATGGAGGCCAGACTGAGAGCATCGAACAAGCACTCCAGGAGTTGAAATGGAGCGAATGGCAATGAGGTAATACTTGCAGAAATAAGGGTGAGGATTTTTCCAGAATAGGATAAAGACATGAGCCTTCAGACTGAAAGGGCCCACACACTGAAAGCTTCAGTAAGAACTCATCAAACTGATAGCATGGGAACCTCTGAGAGGGTTGGCATCAGCTGGACTTTAGCCTTAGCTATATGCATACATTTTTTATAAGGAGACTAGGTCTGTGTTTTTCATATGCAGCCAGTAACGAGAGAGAGAGAGAGAGAGAGAGAGAGAGAGAGAGAGAGAGAGAGAGAGAGAGAGACTGAGTTGCTGTTGCACTTATGTATGCATTCATTCATTGGTTGATTCTTGTATGTGCCCGGACGGGGACTGAACTGCAACCTTGGCATATTGAACCACCAGCTGAGCTACCCAGCCAGGGCCTCGGGGAGAGAAGTGTTGAGTGAGCAGCCCGTGGATCATTTCATAGGGTGTCTTCCCACAAGGTGCCAATGCCTAGAGGAGGACACAGCCACAGAAAGTACAATGTGAAAACTCTCAAAATAGATGACATCACCTGCTGGCCGTGTGCTGAGGATCATGTCAGGTGCTTAACAAGCAGGTTAACTCTCATGACAACTCCATGAGTCTGGGCTATTGTTATTCCACCTGATAAAGAACCTAAGGCGTACAATGTAAGCTACTTGCTTGAAGATAAGATTATATGTTAATAATCACAATAGCTACCCTAGCCGGTGCGGCTCAGTGGATAGAGCATCCACCTGTGCACTGAAAAGTCCCAGGTTGGATTCCGTTCAAGGGCACATGCCTGGGTTTCAGGTTTGATCCCCAGGTAATGAGTGTGCAGGAGGCAGCCAATCAATGCTTCTCTCTCATCATTGATGTTGCTATCTCTCTCTCCCTCTCCCTTCCTCTCTGAAATCAATAAAAATATATTTTAAAATAAATAAATAAAATAATATTTTTAAAAAATCACAATAGTTCAATGACTTATTATATGCTCACGACAAAGCAGGCAGCATTCTAAGACGGTGCTATGTGCATGCGTTAACTCAGTTACTAGTATTACTCACAATAATCCCATAAGGCAGAACCAGTTCACCCCACTTTACAGGTGAGGAAACTGAAGTCCAGATGTGTTCAGACCCTTGTCCAAACAAGCAAATGGCAGAGGTAGGATTTGAACTTCACCCGAACAGAGTCTGTGCCCTTGATTTCATAATATTGTGCATATGCCATGAGGACACAGAAGAGGCTAGGAAATAACCCACTTTGAGGATGAGGGGTTCATGATGGATCAGGGCAGGACACTTCTGAGTGGGTCTTGAAGGGTGAATAGGATTTTGCCAGGCAGAGCTAGGGAGAAAGAGCACTCAGCAAAAGACAAAGCAATGAACAAGGTGGCATCTGTTTGATGAAGATGAGAATAGGACCTACCTCAAGGGGCTATTGGAAGGATTGAATGAGGTACTGCACTAAGCATGTGCACACTGCCGGGCACATGGGAAGTCTCCATACGTGTCAGGTATAATTATTAATTATTACACAAGTAAGTATAGTTGCCTTCTCACTTTTCTGTATTGGGAACAAGTCTTTGTTTCGAGTGATGGAAACCCAGCTCAGACGAATGTGCTTTGTTGGTTTTGGAGGACTCACGTCGCCACGGAACGTGCAAAGGCCTAGCTTGCACTGGTCTCGGGGACAGCTGCATCCAAGGACTCAGACACTGCCAAGTCTCTCACTCCGCTTCTCTGTCTGAACTCCACCGTTTCAAATCTTCATTGGAGACATGGTGGCCGACAGCTATAGCATCTCCCATCTTTCCCCCGCAGCAGGACGGCAGTCATTCTCTCTAGCCCGAGTTGAACAATCACAGGGGAAGCTCTGACAGATACAACCCCGCCAGGGGGGTGGGTGCCTGTAAGACTGGAGAGCGTCCATTTGAAACACATGGTCTATGAAGGGGAGAGAGGAACAAGACCTGCTCCCAGAAGAAAGAGATGAGGTACAGTTCTGGGCAGGCAAAACCAGAGTGCACCCAAAAAAGTACATTCTGGTACATAGTGCTTTTTGCATTGTAACAGAGTCCGTTTCTTTTTTCTCTCAAGATTTAACATCACAACCAGAGTGTGTGTGTGTGTGTGTGTGTGTGTGTGTGTGTGTGTGTGTGTGACTGTGGGAAACTTGTTTTTCTCTTTGGAATCTTGTAACTTCATCTTTTTGTCCCTATTGTTCTGAAATTTCCTGCCTATGTAACTTGGCATGGACCAAGTTTCATTGAATTTTCTGGGGACTTAGGGGACCTCACTATGATAATAAAAGCTCTTCAGAGTTTTTTGTTGTTTTTCTCTGGAGGATTTCCTCTCCTGTTTCCCTGTTCTTTCTGCAATTCCTGAAACTCAGGTCCTAGACGGGCCCTCTCGTTTTCTGCTAATTCTCTCCTGTTTTCCATCTCTTTGTCATTCTGCTCTACTCTCTGTGACACTCCCATTACTTTATATCCAACTCTTCTGCTCTAAGTTTTATTGCTATTATCATAACTTCAATTTCACGAGCTGTTTTATATGTGTGTAAAACGTCATTTGACCCAGAAAAAAGGCCTGAACTTCTTAAAGCATCCCCATGTGCAAAATAAAGGACAAAGTTCTTTTTATGAGATTGGTTTTCACGGTATCAGGTCCAGCTCAAGAAGCTGCTTTTCAACTCCACATAATTAAGAGCTAAAACCAAGGCCCTTGCTGGGTAGCTCAGTTAGTTAGAGCATCATCCTGACACACCAAGGTTGTGGGTTCAACTCCCGGTCAGGGAACATACAAGAAGCAACCAATGAGTACATAAATAAGTGGAACAACAAGTTGATGTCTCTCTCTCTCTCTCTCTCTGTCTCTCTCTCTCTCTGTCTCTCTCTCTCTCAAATCAACATGAAAAACACAAACAACCTTCATGCCTTTGTGCAATTGCCCAAGTGCTGATATTACTGGCTTGGTACATGGAGCTATTCAACAACACTGCATTCTGGACCAAAAGAAACACCACGTTGGGAAGCAGTGGGAATGGGAAAGGTGCCACCTTAGACTAATGCTGTGCCATTGGTGGGCACATAGACACGTCAGGTGATTTAGCTTCAATCTAGAAAACTGGTATATGCAATAAAGCGTTTGTTGTAGAGTGATGGCCCTACAGCCCTGAGTATGGGTTGGAATCCCCGAAGAGAAATGTCTGCGACAGCAACCCAAGTTCCAAGGCAATCTACTGGCGGTGCAATATTTAAAGGGGTAAGGAATACTTTGAAGCTCATGAGGCATTTTGGAAACATGGTGTAAGCCTGAGGATGAGGGCCCAGACAGGAAGGTGTGCAGCTCTACGTCAAGAATTCCTTCTAGGAAACCGAAGAGTCAGGAAACACTTGTCTTATTTGTACAAAAGCTTCCCTGTGAAAGCATGTAGACGGTTGCCTGTGGAGCTGAATTCCACATAAGTGAGGTTATCAAAAATGATGACTCTAAGTACTGCGCACCCTGTGACAGTCTCTTCTGTTTAAGATAAGAATACCACTCCCGATATTTCACATTAAAGTACGTGGGCTTCCAAGGGATGAGTTTATAGTTAAATACATAAGGCTTACCAATCATTCTTACCTTTCTGACTTGTTGGAGGTTATTCTTTTTTTTTCTTTATTATTTCATACTCTTTTTAAAATTTTTTTATTGATTAAGTTATTGCATATGTGTCCTTATCCTCACATTACCCCCCATCCACCCCCCATGAAAGTTATTCTCGTCTTTTAGGAAGGTTTTATTCATTTGACATTTACTAGTACATTTTTTTTTCTTCAAAATATTTTTTATTGACCCCCTACAGAGAGGAAGGGAGAGGGATAGAGAGTTAGAAACATCGATGAGAGAGAAACATCGACCAGCCGCCTCCTGCACACCTCCTACTGGGGATGTGTCTGCAACCAAAGCACATGCCCTTGACCAGAACAGAACCCGGGACCCTTCAGTCCGCAGGCCGAAGCTCCATCCACCGAGCCAAACCGGTTTGGCAACTAGTACATTTTTTTATTTCTTGATGGATTTTTGAGAGAAGAAGGGAGAGAGCGAGAGAGAGACTTGTTCCCCTTATTTGTGCATTCATTGGTTGATTCTTGTATGTACCCGGACCTGGAATCAAACCCACAACCTTGGTGTGTAGCTCTAACCAACTGAGCTATTGGCCAGGCTATCTATACCGGGAGGGCTTAGAATCCCCTCAATCACCTTTCTTCTCATTTTAGTGAGAAGGAACACTTATTTAAACGGGAGTACACTCTGTCATATTTAACTAGAAATAAAAAATGATTTTCCCCCCAAACTCTTTTAAACCAGAGAGCCTTTTTTTCCCCTCCCCAATGGGAAACCACTTGGAAGTCCGATATATTAAAGAGAAAAAGTGAAGTTGCTTTGGTTGGGGTGGGAACGCGGTGCTCGCCACATGGGTTGTTTTCTATTTCTGAGTCCATTAATCTCTAGACCAAGGTTTCACTTGACTCAATTTGTCTCAATTAAATGGCTGCAATAATGTACTTTTTCTCAGCCTGGCCTTGTGCTAGTTCCTGAGAAGGCAGATATGGACAGCAAAGCCCCTGCCTTCAGGGAGTTCATGGTCCAGTGGTAGAGACAGACATGCATATAGAGAATTATGAGGTTTCAGGACACCGGAATGAGAACTGGCGAGGGAGTCAGCAGGGGACTGACTGTCTTTCAGTCGCTCCAAATAGACACCCATTCGAACTGGCTTAAGCGGAAGGCAGAGTGAGAGCGCTGTTAGTGTGACAAGTGCATGTGAGGAGTTCCCAGGGCAAGACATGCAGGCAGGAGGCCTGGACCAGGAGACCAGCAAAGCCACCCCTCTGTCCTTTGGCAGTTAGGTGGGCCCTGTCTTCTCTGCTAGTCACTCTTGGAGTCATTCTTTTTATATATGTTTTATTAATTTCAGAGAGGAAGGAAGAGGGGAGAGATAGAAACATCAACGATGAAAGGGGATCATTGATTGGCTGCCTCCTGCATGCCCCCCTACTGGGGACTGAGCCCGCAACCCGGGCATGTGCCCTTGACCAGAATCGAATCCAGGACCCTTCAGTCCGAAGGCCAACGCTCTATCCACTGAGCCAAACCAGCTGAGGCATGGAGTCATTCTTTTTTTAAATCAACAATTCATACATTGTATGTATGTATTTATTATTTCTTTATTTTTTTAATCCTCACCCAAGGGTATTTTTCCATTGAATTTTAGAGAGAGGGAAAGACAGAGAGATATTGATGTGAGAGAACCACATCGATTGATTGCCTCCTGCATGGGCCAGGGAGGAGCAATATGGCGGAGCCTACAACCTTTGACCAGATTCGAACCTGGGACGCTTTGGTCCGTAGGCTGACACTCTATCCACTGAGCCAAATCGGCTAAGGCTGGAGTCATTCTTGACTGTTGTTTTCTACACCTCTTTGCAATCTGTCAGTAAGTTCTATTGGTTTTATCTTCAAAATATAGCTTGGCCAGCGTGGCTCAGTGGTTGAGCATCAATCTATGAACCAGGAGGTCATGGTTTGATTCTGGGTCAAGGCACATGCCCAGGTTGCAGGCTCGATACCCAGTGTGGGGCGTGTGGGAGGCAGTCCATCAATGATTCTCTTTCATCATTGATGTTTTTATCTCTCTTTCTTTCTTCCTTCCTCTCTGAAATCACTACACACACACACACACACACACACACACACACACACACACACACACACATATCCAGAATCTGACTCTTACCAACTCTTCTTGCTTTCTTGAGCATCTGGTGGCAAATTGCTGGGTCAGTTCTGGAGCTCTGTGACAAATTCCAAATTCTCAGCACAAAAACTCTGATTGGCCCAGTTTGAGTCAGGTGTTCATCCTTGGACCAATCAGCTACAACCACTGGGGATCATATACACACCCTTCTCTATAGTAGGGGTCAATTCCCAGGGAATCAGGGCTGGACAGACAGCCCTAAATGGCTCTATGAATGTGGAGAAGCAACTTACAATTTATCTAGGAAGCAGTAGTTGCCATCTTAGTTTTTTAAACAAGAAAAAAACAAAAACAAAACCTTGGTATTTTTAGTTCCTTTTATGTTTGTCACAAAACGCCAGTCAGATTTCCTGCCACATCAACTTCCCCCTCTGACTTAACCTGCCCCAGCTCCCACAGTCCTTCTTACTGCCGTCCTGGCCAGAGGCCAGGGAGGGCTGGCTGGGAAGGATCCCTGGACGTGGGCTCCAGGGCAGAAGGGTCCTGCTGGAGAGTCGAGACCCTGTTGGCCCAAACTGTGGGGAGGCTGAGTGATGGGAAGGCAACCACTAACCCAGGGTGGTACACATTGGTCTAGAGCAGTGGTTCTCAACCTTCCTAATGCCGCGACCCTTTAATACAGTTCTTCATGTTGTGGTGACCCCCAACCATAAAATTATTGTCATGGCTACTTCATAACTGTAATTTTGCTACTGTTATGAATCGTAATGTAAATATCTGATATGCAGGATGTATTTTCATTGTTACAAATTGAACATAATTAAAGCATAGTGATTAATCACAAAAACAATATGTAATTATATATGTGTTTTCCGATGGTCTTAGGCGACCCCTGTGAAAGGGTCGTTCGACCCCCCAAAGGGGTCGCGACCCACAGGTTGAGAACCGCTGGTCTAGAGACCGGGGAACCCAGGAGGCTCAAGAGCAAAGCAGAGATAAGAGTCAGCATCGTCAATCAATGGTTCTCTCTCATCACTGATGTTTCTATCTCTCTCCCTTCCTCTCTGAAACCAATAAAAATACATTTGAGAGAGAGAGAGAGAGAGAGAGAGAGAGAGAGAGAGAGAGAGAGAGAGATGGATTGCCTTGGAGAGAGGGAAATAGAGAGAGAGGAGCTGCCTGACAGCTTCTTTCCGTTCTTCCCTTCACTTGGGCAGCAACCATTTACGGGGCCTCTCCTCCGTGCTAGTCACTAGGGATGGATGAACAAGCCAGAAGAGGGACTTTGCTTGTGGAGCTTGCAATCCAGTGGGAGAGAGAATCATGAAATGATAGTCATACGGGGACTTAATCTACTAACTAGAAGCATACTTACGCAAGACGAATTCGTTATTTACAAGTGCCCCAAATGCAGTGTGCTCTACAGAAGCATGACATGGACATCACCCAGCCTGGGGCCTCGGAAAGGGCTTTTCGGCTGGGACTTCAGAGGCAAGTAGGAGTTAGCTAGGCAAAGAGGCAGGGGGAAGAATATTCTACCAAGAAGAAATGGGTTATGCAAAGGGCCTGAGGCAATTTAGGAGTGTGGCACATTCAAGCGACTAAGGGGAGCCCAGTGTGGCTGGAGTGTGCTGTGCAAGAAGCGGATGTGAGATGAGAGAAGTGGGGGTGGGGCCAAGTCAGGCCGTATCTGCAGCTGCGGTTAGGGACTGGGATTTTATTTTAATTTTTTAAAGTGGGAAGCATTTCTGCAAGGGCCCTAAGCAGGGGAGCAGCATGTCACAGGCAGCTTAGAAAGGTCACCCTGGAGGCGGGGCTAGATGTGCTGACACGGAAAAACATTCAACAGAGGCTTAAAGAAAAAAGGCAGCTTGCCAAGTGAAACACAGAGCTATCTCAGTTACGAAAAAACAGGCAAACAAAGCACAAGCCTGACTGAAGAGCACGTAGTTGGAGGGCTGAAAGGGACCGTATAATTAATAGCATAGTTTGCCCTCTTGGGGAGCAGCGGACTTGGGATTGGTGAATTTAAACACGGCTTTGTGCTCAGTTGGTGTCTGTTTTTGCTTTAGAGTGATAGGAAAGTGAATGTATTGCTCGCCTAATTAAACAAATGACCAAATAAATCAATAGCCCTGGCCAGTTTGGCTCAGTGGTTGGAGCATCAACTGGCAGACGGAAGGGTCTCGGGTTCAATTCCTGGTCAAGGGCACGTACCTTGATTGCAGGTTTGAGCCCTGGCCCCAGTTGGGGCACCAGCAGGAGGCAACCAATCAATGTGTCTCTCTCATGTCTATGTTTCTCTCTCTCTCTCCCCTCCCCCCTCTCTCGCACTCCCTCTTTAAATCAATGGAAAATAATATCCTCGGGTGAGAAAAATAAACAAATAAACAAACAAACAGACAAATAAATAAATCCTGGTTCAATAAAACTAAACACCCATAGACACAGCAACAATGTGGTAATGGCCAAAGGGAAGTGGGGGTGGGGGAGCCTGGGTAAAATGGGGACAGCTGTAATAGTGTCAACAATTAAAAAAAAAAAGAGCAAATAAACAAATAGGTTGGTCTTTCCAGAAGCACACCTCAAGATGAAGCTTCTTGTATAGGCGATTTATTAAGAAAGGCTCGCAGGAGACACTGGCCAGGGAGTGGGGGAAGGACAGGAAAGGGCAAACAAGAATATGATTTCAGATAAAACCCTGACAGGGGAGCAGCAACGGCATGAATTCCGGAGTGGAAATCCTGAGTTGTCTGACGTCTGAGGCTTCCATTCCACTCTGACCAGTCACTGGCTAACGCGTGCCCACAGGGTGGGGGTGCGGTGCGGGCAAGAGCTGGAACTTAAATTCCAGGTACTTCCAGCTCTCCGGAGGGCAAAACGGTGCCAGCAGCGGCGTGCAGTCTTCCGAAGGAGGCTCTGGGGGTGGGCCATCACTAACTAAGTCACCGGCACAGAAACCAAGAGACGGGCACTCAGAAATGATCTAGGGGTCCAAGAGAATCCGGACTGAGCAACAACAATATCCATTACAACATTTTAAAAAATGTATTCTATGCAGTGTGTTATAAAGTATGACATGGGATGTCACCCAGCACACCCAGTCAGGGTGCGTCTCTCTCACATCAATGTTTCTCTCCGTCTCAACCCCTCCCTTCCATCTTCCCTACAGGTCAAAGGAGAGAATATCCTCAGGTGAGGATTAACAAAACAAACAAACAAAAAAATAGTAATGAATACATGCACTCAGGACAAAATTGCATAGTCTGTCCCTGTATATTTTTGCTTGGCCTTAGAACTGTTACCAGAGATTTTCTGTGCACGTACAAGCATGACTATATGTTTCCTACCTTCTTTTAAAAAGGGGGAAATGAAACAAGTAGTAGCATATCATTTCTTGCTTTTCTTATTTCACATCTTGGAGATGGTACCATGGCGACACATTTAGACATACTCATTATTTTCAGTGACTGCTGAAGAGACCTTATTGAGGGACATTTAGATTTTATACCCACTCTTTACTACAGCACATGAACCAAACTTCAACGCATATTCTTTGTGTATGTCTTGTGTACATGTACAAGTACATGTGTAAATCAGATTTGTAGAATTGTTTGATCCAAGGTTATATGCAGTTAAAATTTAAAAATAGATATTAGCAAATTGTCTTCCATAGGCCTGATACTGAAGTAGACTCCTACCAAAAATTATGAAAATTTTGACAACTTATTTAACTCAGATAAGGGCATCTTCCATAGAAGTCTTCAACTGGTGCATTTATCTTTCTGGGCATTGGAACAAAAAGCAGATTATAGTCCTGGCCCATGTGCTCAATGGTTAGAGCGTGGGCCCATGCACTGGAGGGTCTTGGATTCTATTCTCAATCATGAGCACGTACCTGGGTTGCAGGTTCTACCCCTGGCCAGGTCGGGGCACATGCACGCTGCGCCTTAGGGAGGCAACCAATTGATGTGTCTCTCCCACATGGATGTTTTCCTCTCTGTCACTCCCGCTTCCTTCCTCCCTTCCTCTATCTCTAAAGATCAATGGAAAAAATATCTTTGGGTGAGGATTAACACCAAAAACTTATTTTTTAAAAAGCAGATTATAGTTTATGAAAAGGAAAAAAATAATTTTAGGTATAAGATGATTCATCTGAAATAACATGTTTGTTTTTTAAAAAAATAAGAGCCCTGCAGCTGCAGTGTGTGCGTGGGCACAGAGAGCACTGGGGGCTGGGCTGGTGGGCAGAGGCGGTCTCGGGAAGAAAACATGGAGGTCAGTGTCAGCGACTGAAGAGTAGAGCGATGCCTGTGAAGACTGCGCTCCTTCCTGCACTTTCCCCAAATCTTTCCACAGCCCCCTTCCATTTGATCTAGGTTGAATGGAGCTCAGGCTGTTGGTGTTTTGTTCCAACCAAAGAGCCTTCGCCGGGTCTCTATCAAAAACCTTGGTATCCCCTGAGGAACTGATACCTGACATTGACTTCTTCAGGCACATCAGCTAATCATAGTATCAGTCCAAGACAGAAAAGCAAGGAAACCATTTTCTTTTTAATATATTTTTATTGATTCCAGAGAGGAAGGGAGAGGGAGAGAGAGATCGAAACATCAATGATGAGAGAGAATCATTGATCGACTGCCTCCTGCGTGCCCCACACTGGGGACCAAGCCTGCAACCCAAACATCTGCCCTTGACCAGGATCAAACCCAGGACCCTTCAGTCCGCAGGCCGACGCTCTATCCACTGAGCAAAACCAGCCAGGGCAGGAAGGAAACTATTAGTAGTTGAGCACCTAGGCCAGCCTTAGGCAAACTACGGCCCGCGGGCCGGATCCGGCCCTGTTTGAAATGAATAAAACTAAAAAAATAAAAAAAAAGACCGTACCCTTTTATGTAATGATGTTTACTTTGAATTTATATTAGTTCACACAAACACTCCATCCATGCTTTTGTTCCGGCCCTCCGGTCCAGTTTAAGAACCCATTGTGGCCCTCGAGTCAAAAAGTTTGCCCACCCCTGATAGGCCCTTGGCATCTGTTACCTAATTGGTCTGCAGTGGTGTGGTTAGTCCCCACCTCGCATATCCATTCCACAACCAGCTGTTGTATTTAAGCTAATCATAGTGACTCCATCCCCTTGACAAGGATGGCTCAGGAATGGTCACGGGACCCAATTCTGTCCAACGGGGCCTGAGAGGGCTCTGCTGGAGGGCTTCTGGGAAATGTTTTCTCCTAAGAGCGTCTCTCCTCAGAATAGTATGGACTCTCTAGCTCAGTGGTTCTCAACCTTCCTAATGCCGCGACCCTTTAGTACAATTCCTCATGTTGTGGTGACCCCCAACCATAAAATTATTTTCGTTGCTACTTCATAACTGTAATTTTGCTACTGTTATGAATCGTAATGTAAATATCTGATATGCAGGATGTATTTTCATTGTTACAAATTGAACATAATTAAAGCATAGTGATGAATCACAAAAACAATATGTAATTATATAAGTGTTTTCCGATGGTCTTAGGCGACCCCTGTGAAAGGGTCGTTCGACCCCCAAAGGGGTCTCGACCCACAGGTTGAGAACCACTGCTCTAGCTGAATACTGTGGTGTTTGGATGTGAGCGCCACATGGCGCCCTATAGGATTAATCACCCAGGCTTTTGGGGTTGTAAGTGATTTGGTCCGAATCCCATCTCCATCACTTAATCTCTGTATGGCCCTGGGCACTTTCCCTCTCTAAACCTATGTTCTCAACTGCAAAATTGGGTTAATAATAGTGGAATCGATTTGTTTTGAGAATTAATGAAATAATGCACAAAAGCCAAGACTCATTTCATTTCCAAGTGACAGAGTCCCAAATCAAACTATCTTGAATTATAAAAAAGAATTTATTGACCCTGGACAGTTTGCTCAATGGTTAGAGCATCTGCAGGAAGACCGAAGGGTCGTGGGTTTGATTCCCAGTCAAGGGCAGGTACTTCAGTTGTTACCTCAGTTGCGGGTTCCCCAGCCCCAGTAGGGATGCGTGCAGTAGGCAACTAATCGATGTGTCTCATGTCTTGTTTCTCTTTATCCCCCTCCTCCATCCCCTCTAGTCTCTGTAGAAATCAATAAAAAAAATTATCCTCTGGTGAGGATTTTAAAAATTACAAAGAATGTATTGGCTCATATAACTTAAAAGTCCAGGAGAGCCCTAGCCAGTTTGGTTCAGTGGATACAACGTTGGCATGTGGACTGAAAGGTCCTGGGTTCGATTCCGGTCAAGGCCACATGCCTGGGTTTCGGGCTCGATCCCCAGTGTGGGGCGTGCAGGAGGCAGCCGATCAATGATTCCTTCTCATCACTGATGTTTCTATCTCTCCTCTCTCCCTTCCTCTCTGAAATCAATAAAAATAATAAAATAACATAAAATTTAAAAAGTCCAGGAGAAATAGCTTCAGGTATAGCTGAATCTCGGAGCTCAAATGATGTCACCAAAAGCAGCTCCAGGCTCTGCCTGTTTTTTGTTCTGGCTCCATTCCCAAACAAGCCATGATTTTTCACCACAGCTACTGCCCTAGTCCAAAGCACCATCGTTCCCACCATAATGACTGTAACAGCCTCCTAACTGGGTCCCTTCTTTCTACACCTCTACCCCTCCCTCCCAGTCTCATCTTACAAAGAGAGTGAACTTTTAAAACTGTGATTCAGCTCATAGGACTCTTCTGCTCAAAACCGTCCACTAGTTTCTTGGAGTAAAATCTAAATCCCTCTCTATGGCCCAGCAGACCCCCTCAAAAGTGGCCTTTCCTGACCCCCTGAATTCATCTCCTGCTTCTTTCCTCTCCCACTCTACTTCACTGGCCTTCATCCCATTTTGGGGGGTGGGGGGTGGGGACAGGAGGGAAGGAGGTCCCTTTGCCAGGAACTCACCTCTGTGGCTTGCTCCCTAACTTCATTTATCACGCAGTTCCCCTGATCTCATCTCTCCCAGGTTCCCACCCTCACAATTCCAAGTCCAGTAGGAAAAAGAAAGTTCTCTTGCCCAAGAGTTTGGACACAAGTCCAGGGCTGGCTTCCATTGCCCCAAATTGCACTGGGGTACATCCCTGAACCAATCAATCACTGTTGCCAAGAGGCTGAGATGATCTGATTGGTTAGACTCTTGTCACGGGCTCACCTGGAGCTAATGAGTGGAGAAAATCAGTTCCCCAGAGAAAGATTGAGGTCCTGTACCAGAGGGTGAAGTAATGCTGGGCAGCAAAAATGACAATGTCTATTTTCTGTTTGGACAGTGACTGACATAAGAAGTGTTTGGGGACAAAAATACTCAAAACAACCCCAGCTTGCGTAGCCTGCAAGACCACCCTGGGGAGCTCCTTTATCAACATTCATTCATTTAACAACTTTTTATTAATATCATTCAATTCCAGGCTCCGTCCATAGGGACCCTGTTACTTTCTTGAATTGAAATGTGACAATGTAATAAATAGGTTATATGATGTGTCTAGAACAGTGCCTGGCATTCATTCAACAATATTTATTGGGCTTTTATTAGCATTGGAGAGGAGCTCAGACCACAGCTGTGCATACATAGGTGGTCCTTCTCCTCCTGGGACTTATATTCTAGAAGAAAAATGACAGTAAGAGAGAATATGGACACGCAAGCCACTCATAAAAGCTGATACCTTCTAGGGAGAAAATTTGAGTGGCCTGGGCCATTTCTTTATTGAATAATCTTTTGTTTCTTTAGACTTGTGTACTTATACCAGTAGTAATCATTTTTTGAAAAATATTGATTCATTATTTTAAAAGTAATGCCATATGGCCAAAACCGATTTGGCTCAGTGGATGGAGCGTCCGCCTGCGGACTGAGGGGTCCCAGGTTCGATTCCGGTCAAGGGCATGTGCCTGGGTAGCGGGCATATCCCCAGTGGGAGATGTGCAGGAGGCAGCTGATCGATGTTTCTCTCTCATCGATGTTTCTAACTCTCTGTCTCTCTCCCTTCCTCTCTGTAAAAAATCAGTAAAATATATTAAAAAAAAAAAAAAAGTAATGCCATATGGAGATACACTACACCCATTAGAATGGCTAACGTAAAAACTGAGCAGCACTCCTGCTGTGGGAGCGCACTGACCTCCAGGGGGCAACTCCCGGGTTGAGTCTCTGCCCCCTGGTGGTCAGTGTGTGTCATAGCGACCGGTTGAACGGTCACTTAGGCTTTTTTTTTTAATAAATATATTTTACTGATTTTTTACAGAGAGGAAGGGAGAGAGATAGGGAGTAAGAAACATCCATGAGAGAGAAACATCGATCAGCTGCCTCCTGCATACCCCCTGCTGGGGATGTGCCCACAACCAAGGGACATGCCCTTGACTGGAATTGAACATGGGACCCTTGAGTCTGCAGGCCCATTCTCTATCCACTGAGCCAAACCGGTTAGGGCTAGGCTTTTATATATATAGATTAAACAAAGAACTACCCTATGGCCCAGCAATTCCACTCCTTTACCCAAGAGAAATAAAAAGTCATGTCCACAAAAGATTTGTGTAAGGATATTCATAGCTTAATACTAGCCCCAGACTGAAAGCAACCCAAACGTCCATCAGCAGAAAATTGGATAAACAAGCTACGGTATAATTATATAATGAAATACTACTCAATTTTTTAAACATTGCTAATACAACAATGTGGATGAATCTCAAGACGAGTATGCTGAATGAAAGAAGCCAGACTTAAAAAATAAAAGTATTGTATGCTTTACTTTATATTAACTTCTAGAACAGGCAACAGAAATGGGAACAGTGGTTGCCTGGGGTGCGGGGGAGGGGGGCGCGGGATTCACGGAGAAGGAACTCGGTGAACTTTCTGTGCCCTGGAAATGTTCTAAGTCTGGTAGAGGTGTGAGTTACAGGGGTGTTTTCATTTGTCAAAACTCACGGAACTGCACGTTCAAGTTCTGTCTGTGCATTTCGTTGAATGAAAATTATACCTTAAGTTTTTGGGTTTTTTAAAAGTGTTTGAACAGGGAAAATGACTGCATGTAAATGTGCGGCAGGATACCTCCACCAGGGCGTGGGTGTGCCGTAGAGATCTGGGAGGAGAGGGTGAGGGTTCGGTCTTTATGGGATGATGGAGGAGGGTGAGCTAACGTTCATCGCCCTGCAGCTTTTATTCGTGTTTCTGCACTTAGTGTCACAATAGCAGCATTTTGGCTCCCATTTTACAAGTGAGGAGACGGAGATTCAGGGAGGTCAGAGGACTTGCTTAAGACCAACGACTGGGGCCTGGCAGGAGCCAGGTGACAGGGGTACCTATCTGGTGTCGTTTTCCCGACACATAACCTGAAACCGCCCGGCAGCCTCTCC
Organism: Myotis myotis; assembly: GCF_014108235.1. Classification (NCBI taxonomy): domain Eukaryota; kingdom Metazoa; phylum Chordata; class Mammalia; order Chiroptera; family Vespertilionidae; genus Myotis; species Myotis myotis. The sequence continues at coordinate 18,500,582 of NW_023416324.1, forward strand.
TGGGTGGGAGCGTGGAGCACAGGAATGTTTCGGAACAAAAGAAGGGCTGGGCTGGTGAGCTCGCACCTCCCACCGGCCTCCCGAGAGAACGGGGTGGGGGAGGGCGCCAAGGTCTGGCTCCGCTGGGTGAGTCAGCGGCTCCCAGGTTCCCGGCAGGTCGGCCCTAGAACAAAGAGTCCGTGGGGTTGGGGGGCGGGGTCCGATCGGGTGGGGGTGGGGAGGGTGTCGGGGCGGGGCTCAGGCGGGGAGAGGGGGAGGGGAGCGAAGGGGCCCAGCGCGAGGGGGTGGGGCGAGAGGTGGTGAAGGGCGGGGCCCGATCCCCAGGACACAGTGAAGCCGGGAAGGGGACCTCCCCCCTAAGCCGGGGAGAGAACGGGAAGGGGTGGGGGTGAAGGCGGGCCTGAGTTCCTGGAGAGGAGGGCGGGAGCGGCGGGTTCGGGAGGGATTCTATTGGGGGAAGCAGAGAGGCTGGAGGGGCCGAGTTTGGGGGACGGGGCGGGGAGTGAGCGGGAGGGGTGCCGCGGGAGGGGTGCCGCGGGAGGGGTGCCGCGGGAGGGGTGCCGCGGGAGGGGTGCCGCGGGAGGGGTTGGTTCCCGGCGGCTGCAGTTCCCAGCTCGCTCCGCAGCCCCGCCTGCCGTTCCCGCTAGTCCCGGAGCAAGTCTTTCCCCTGCTCGGGTCCTGTTTCCTGTCGTGTGGAATCATGATGGCGGGTCTGGAATCGCAGGGTCCAGGAGAGTGGGCTGAGAATGGAAATGGCGAGGAAGACTGGTCATGCCCTGATGTATTTTGTACTGTGACGGCGAACCTATGACACGCGTGTCAGAGGTGACGCGCGAACTCATTTTTTTGGTTGATTTTTCTTTGTTAAATGGCACTTAAATATATACGATAAATATCAAAAATATTAGTCTTGGTTTTACTATGGTTGCAAATATCAAAAAATTTCTATATGTGACGCAGCACCAGAGTTAAGTTAGGGTTTTTCAAAATGCTGACACGCCGAGCTCAAAAGATTCGCCAAGGTTAGCAGCCAGGAAGAACTGTCTTCGTAGCAGCACTAACACTTCATACACACATTTCCGTTTATTCCACAAAACAACCCATGAAAATAGGTAGTTATCATCCCATGGCACAGCTGAGAAAACTGAGGCCTAGAAGAGTTTTTGGAGAACGTTTCTTCACAAGCTGGTACGCGTCAGAAGCACTTAAATCTGAATCAGGGGCCCAGCGGAGCTCAGTCTTATTGTTGATGCTACCACGGCACCAGGCATGTGAGTGAAACCTCTTGGATGTCTTGGACTCTCCCCCAGACTAGCCATCCACTAACCTTGCCAAGAGACCCCCTTTGACGCCATAGGGAGCAGAACGCCCCAGCTGAGCCCTGCCTGAAATCCTGACCCACAAAACTGTGAGATGTATTGAAATGCTTTAACCTACTGAGTTATCTATCGCAGCGATAGACAACGGGGACAGAGGGAACAAGTCCCTGGGGGAGCCAGACTCAGGATGCTGGGCAACCACCAGGACTCTGGTGGGAAAAGGAAAACAGTGAGGGCCTTGTTTGCACCTGGCAGGGCTGTGGCCGGAGGGACAGGCAGTCCCGCCTCTCCCTAGCTGGCCATTGGTGGTCCATGGCGTAGACCTCCAGAGAAGGGGTTGACTTACCTCACACAGATGACCTGGGCAGAAAGGGCACACAGAAATTGAGCTCAGTGATACATGGCTCTTTAAAATTCCTGTGCAGCTCTGGCTGGTTTGGCTCAGTGGATAGAGCGTCGGCCTGCGGACTGAAGGGTCCCAGGTCTGATTTCAGTCAAGGGCACATGCCTGGGTTGCGGACTCGATCCCCAGTGGGGAGCACGGAGGAGGCAGCCGATCAATGATTCTTTCTCATCACTGATGTTTCTCTCTCTCTCTCCCTCTCCCTTCCTCTCTGAAATCAATGAAAATATATTTTAAAATCCCTGTGCAACACACGCACGGGTAATGGGCCTGCATGTTAAATAGGTAAAACTGAGGCTTAGAGGGAGAAAGTGATTTGCCCTTGAGGCAAATAAAGCTCCAGCTATAGAAGTGTGGCCTGGCCAAGTCAGAGGGTTAGAGGCCCTGGACGATGTCTTGGTGGTGGTGACCCCATGGGGCTGAGTGGGTGGTCACCAGCACCTGTGATTAGCCCTGAGGGAGGGGCTTAGGTGCTCCCTGCCAGGAGGAGGTCTTGTATACCTTTCCCAGGAAGAAGAGGGTGGGAAGATGTGGGGAGTCCAGGTCCCCTAAAACCCAGGGAATTAGCCAATGTTCTGGCTATGCCCATGGAGGGCATGAAATGCTGCAGGACCCAGGGAAAGAAGCTGAAGAAGCAGAATCTCCACAGGTGGGAGAACAAGGACTTTAGAGTCCAGTCACTGATGTGACCTGGGGAGGAAACAGGCACTTTGCCTCATTATGCCTCAATATCCTCAACTGAAAATAGGTTTCAGAGCCCCGAGTACCTACTCTGCTAGTCTTCATTCCCTCATCAATGCATCCGCTCATTCACTTACTCAGCAAACACACATTGAGCACCAACAGGGCGAGGCTGGATACCCAGCAATAGTGGGCCAATAAGGTCCAGACCCCTGGTCAGTCCTTGCAGGCCACAGGGGAGGGGGAAATGATCGTGCCGGACCTGGAGCAATTCCTTTCCTTTCTAAGGGCTCCGTTTTCAACTCCGGGCAACGGGAGTGCTTGGAGAGACTTCCTGGGCCTCTGGGCAGAGGCTGCAGAGAGGTGGGCTGTAGGGTGGAGAGAAGGCAGGAGGTGGTGGATGGTTCTCAGGGTCAAGTTCTGTGACAGTGGACAGGCCCTTTGCCCATTGCCATCCCAGGGGGGCAGGCCGAGGCTGCAGGAAGCAGGACTGTCAGGAGAGTCTACGTGGCTCCCAGAGCTGCCCCTGGTCGGGGAGGCCTCTATACTGTAGTTCTCTTCTGGGGATCTGAGCTGAGACTCCTTCCAGACTGCTCCAGGGTGTGGTCTGGCAAGGAGGCCTCAGGCTATGCAAAATATAATGAGTTCTTCCCCTGTGTACAGCTTCTACAACTTCCAAAGCCCTTACTCTTAACCTCTATGGCCCAAAGATACACATAATATTAAGGTCATTTTACAGACTGGAATATCGAGGCTCAGAGCAGCAGGCTAGCAGCCTAAAGCGACTCATTAAACACCTTCCTGGTCACTCCCATTGTTCCATCTCATCCCCACTTCTCCCATCTCCCTGTTTGAACTTCTCCCAACCCCAGGTCCTCATCTACCCTCTTCTTGGGACCCTGAAACTCCCTGTCCTATCCATGGTGATCCAGGAGCTGTCATCTTTTTTGGGGGGAGGGAGGGCGGGTGAGGTGCCAGGGAAGGAGAAGGAGGCTCAGAGCTTGGAGTCTAATCATTCTGTATCACACTCTGGCGCTGGTCAGGCAGAGAGGACACAGTGCCGTGTCCAAATATTCCTCCTCCTCCAGCCCTCCCACTCCCTCACACCAACAGCTGGAGGCTGGGGGAAAGGAACTCACGCTTCACATTTTACATTTACTGCCACCTGTGATTCTCATAGAACCCTGCCATGTGAGACGTGTTACAAATGAAGCTACTGAGCTTCTGAAGAATTATAAGACTTGGCCAAGTGGTAGAGCCAGGACACAAACCCTGGCCTAACTCCAGAGACTGGGACCAAGAAAGGGAAGGGAGAGGGAAGGCGCTGGCTGGGCAACGGGATGGCCAAGCATTCAGGAGGACAGGGAGTTGCCTGGGCAAGGAGCCTGGCTGCCTGGCAGGGTGGGGTGGTCTCCTCCCAGTCTAGATGTCTGGAGGCCTCACAGATGCAGCACCAGCCAGCAGGTGTCGCTGTGACAGTCACGTTATCTGTTCTGATGGAAAGAGCTGAGGGAGATACTCAGCAAGACTAATATTGTGAAAACAGTGGCTGTATCTCTGCTAGATATGGTGGGGAGGATGACCGATGTCACTGATGAAAAGGGTCCAGCCAGGCGCTCAACTATCAGAATCTTCACTTCTCTATGCCTCAGTTTCCTCATCTGTAAAACAGGAACACGGCGGCTGCTTTCCAGGGTCACCGTGGGGATTAGGAGAGCTACGTAAGTCTGCCACGTTGTAAGGACTCATGAGTATTTAATGCTGATTCTTTTCCCCCTGTCAGCAGCAACTGGTCCTGCTGGGCCCCCGGGCCTTACTTCCCATCATTCTCCCAGACCCCCGGTCGCACCTAGGACCCTCCCTGGGCATATAGGCCAGAATACCGAGAAGTTGGAAACAGCCACATTACAGGGGTGTTCACCTGAGAGAGTTAAGAAGTCAGCGTTCTTGGTAGGTGACGTCGTAGTTTGAAACGCAGTTTCCTTGTCTATGAAACAGTGACAATGCCTGTGAATGAGCCAGTGGCTTATGGGAAACCCCTAGCCCAGTGTCTAGCACCGGAGCCACAGGACTTGTGGTGCTGGTGTTGAGGGCTTGGGAGTCCCTGCTCTCTCATAAATCACCCACAGCTTGTGGTTCTGTGTGTGTGTGTGTGTGTGTGTGTGTGTGTTAATCCTCACCCAAAGATATTTTTCCATTGATTTTTAGAGAGTGGGAGAGGGAGAGACAGAGAGAAACATCGATGTGAGAGGGACACATCGATTGGTTGCCTTTTGCACGCACCCCGACCAAGGCCGGGGAACCTGCAACCAAGGTACATACCCTTGACCAAAATCGAACCTGGGATCCTTCAGTCCACGGGTCGACACTCTATCCACTGAGCCAAACTGGCTAGGGCTGTTTGTGGTTCTTAATCTGGTATTTGGGAGTTTCTGATGGCAGAATGAGGTCCTTGTGCTGCTGTGATACTTCTGAAAGCCAGAGGACCATCCCATGTGTAAGAGGGGAGAGGTTGCTTAAGCTGACAGAAGAGTCTCTGTTCTGGGCTGGGATTGCCAGCTCTCCAGAAGGTCACGTGGCAAGTCCTGCCCCAGGCAGCTGGGACAGCTGTCTTGGCAAATGGGAAACAAATTAATAATTAATCAGTGCTGTTTTCTAAAATGGAACCTGGATGGGGGTGGTAATCTTAAAAGTTGTGGGCCACGGATCTAGTTTGATCCCTCTCTTCACCCCAATGCCATCTGATGGGCAGAGGACACGGAGGCCCGAGTTTGGAGCCGCAAGATCACTGTCTTGGGTCTTGGAAGTGGCCCGTACTTTGGTGAGACTGGGGGCAGGGGCTGTCATTCTTGTATTTCTTCGTAAAGGAGCTAACAGTTATTGGGGCCTCCTATGTGTCAGGCGCTTTACAGGAATTCTCATTAATGATCTCACGAACGCCTTGAAATGTTATGCCATTTCACAGATGAGAAATGCTTTCCCCATGGTCTCCCTGTCCCCCTTGATGACTTTACTTACTTAGCTGCCTCTGTGTAGAACAGTGACTCACTGGGGGTGAGGTTGCTCCTCAGGGACATTTGGCCATGCCTGGAGACATTTTTGATTGTCACTCCTGGAGGTGGGGCACATCTTGTGGGTAGAGCCCGGGGATGCTGCTAAACATCGTGCAGTGCACAGGACAGCTCTCTCTCTCTCTCTCTGCCTCCCCCCCCCCCCCCCCCCCCCAGCTGCCTGCAAGGAATTATCTAATGCAAAACGGAATAATGCTGTGGGAGAAACTCTGTTCCAGAGAGCTCCATGCCTGCCCTCTGGGCCACTCCAGGAGGCCTGCCCTGAGGCCCCACCTGGGAGAGGTGCTCCTCCTGGTGGCCCCTACAGCCACCATCTGTCCTAACAGGTTACTGATCACTGATGAGCTGCCGCTACCCGGAGCGGTTTGGGCAAATGGTATTGGATTGATATTCACTCAGCGCTTGTTGACTTGAAACACAAGGTCGTACCTATCTGTCTACTGACGCCTTGCTTTAATGACACTGGTGGCTCCTTCAGGTCTGGAGTGTGTGTGACAGAACCCACAGCTTTGTTCTTGCCAGAGAGGTGGTATGCTCATTGTCACTTGTGCACGTGGACAATCTGACAATCCACCTATATTGCTTAGCACAGTGCCTGGCAGGTGGCAGGCATCCTGAGAAAGTTGGCCATTGTTATTAGGCGATGCAAGCAGCAATGCAGTTTCCATGAAATAATAGCAAGGTTCCTTCTAAACATGAAATCCCACAAACATGTTAGTCTCTGTCATACTTCTATGCTCTTGAACAAGCTGTTTTCTGTTGTTGTTTTTATCTTATTTTTTTCTTGCTTAGAATGCTGTTCTCTCTGCACATGTCTCCAAATACACTCTTTATTCTTCAGGTCTCAGTTCATGTGCCCCCTCTTCTATGAAGCCTCCCTTGATTGCCCTCTTCTTTTCTGCTTCCACCATGATTCTCCACCTTATCCTGGGATCATACTGCCATTACAGTATCTATTCCATCATTAAAAACTTTTGTGTTAGCCCTAGCTGGTTTGGCTCAGTGAATAGAGCGTCGGCCTGCAGACTAAAGGGTCCCGAGTTCGACTCCAGCCAAGAGCACATGCCCGGGTCGCAGGCTCGATCCCGAGTGGGGTGTGTGCAGGAAGCAGCCAATCAATGATTCTCTCTCATCATTGATGTTTCTATCTCTCCCTTCCTTTCTAAAATCAATAAAAATATCTTAAGAAAAAAACTTTTGTATTAAATTTCTTCCCTATGCAGTCTGAGTCCTCCCTCCCCCGCCCCCACCCCCCGCCCGCCCCCCTGGGTCAGATCTATCTTTGCACCCCAGCACCAGAACACAGACATGTGGAAGCAGCAATAAACATCCATGGAATGAACTCTGGGTCTGAGTATATGAAGCCCTCCAGCAGGCTTCTTCCACAAATACTTATCAAGTGTCTACCGTGTCCCAGGCACTGCACTCTCTGCCAATGAACGGTATCAGATCTGCTTTTCCCCGGTGTTCCAAGTTTTGAGCCTTTGAATCCAGAAGGTCATAAGGAAGAGTGGAGGGAAGGAAACTGGCATTTCTTCTGAGAACCTGTTTGGTTTCTTTAAGATAACATGAGTATTAGAACAACAATCAGAGTCCCCGTAGGGGTTTCAAAGTGTGTCCACAAATTCTTTGACAATCCTCCCTTTAATAGTGAGAGATGCATTGCTAACCCTTTCGCGTGGATTGGACTTAGTGACTCTCCTAACCAACAGCATGTGGTGGGAGCGCGGTGTGTGGCTTCTGAGACAGTCTTTCTAGTCTTCCTCTCCCTCACTCTCTCTCAGTTGGTCTGGGGCAGGCTGGCTACCATGTTACGAGTCTAGTCCAGCACCCCAATGGGAAGATCTGCAAAAAGGACCTCAGGCTTTCTTTCAGCAGCCACTTGATGAGGCAATCTGGGATGTGGCATCTCCAGCCCAGCCACGCCTCCATCTATCTGCAACCCCATCTATCTGCAAGCTCATGAGAGACCCTGGCCAGCACCACCCAGCTAAGCCTGTTCCCAAATGTCTGACCCACAGAAACGGAGACAATATTTGTTGATTTTGTTTCAGAGGCTAAGTTTTATGGTAGTTCGTTATGTGGCAAGAAAACGAATAGAGTCGCCCAGGTCCTAGAGCCGTGGTTCTCAGTCTTGGCTGGGCGTAGACAGTTCCAGGAGGCAGTTGTCCAGTGGCTGGAGAATGAGCCTGGGGTCAGAGTGGCTGGGTTGGCTTTTGCTTACCAGCTGTGTAACTTGGCATACATGACAACCTCTCCCAGCTTTCGTGGCTCCTACTGTTGTCATCCCAACTTTTCGGGCAGCTCCACCCTTCTATGCTCTCAGGCCAGAAAGCTTGGGGCTGGGGCGGGCGGGCGGGGGGGGGGGGGGCGGGGGCGGGGGGGGGGGGTTCTCTTTGGTTCTTTCCTTTCACTCACATCCCACATCCAATCTGCCAGAAAACCCCGTCGGCCCCACCCATCAAATAGATTGGGATCTCCCTGTTTCCCACGTCCTCCACTGCTGCCACCTGCCTGAACCACCAGCATCTCCCATCTGGATTTCTTGGTGGCATCCGACCTGGTCTCTCTCCCTCTGTCAGCCCTGACTTCCTACAGTCTGTCCTCCACACAGTATCCGAAGGGATTTTTCCCAGCGCTGGGTTCTAGGCCTCCTTTTAGTCTTTCAGATTAAAAGTTAAAGCCCTAATGATGTCTCTTAAGGCCAATACAGTGTCTGACATGCCTCCCTACTCCCCATCTCTGACTTTGTCTCCTACATTCTGTCCTTTCCACACTGGCGCGCGCCCACCTCAGGGCCTGTGCACCTGCTGTTTCATGTGCTTTCTGTCTAACCTTCTTTAGGTCTTTTATCAAAAATTCTTCCTGACCTTAAGTCCAATTGAAAACTGGAATAAATTCTTATCCTTCACTCCCTTCCCTGCCCCATTTTGCTCTCTGACACTTAGCTTGATATATCATAGATTTTGCTGGTTTATTCATTTCCTCCCAATAGCTACCCTCCCGAGAGCAGGGATTACTTTCTGTCTTGTTCACTGTTGTATCCCCAATTCTCGGTGCACAGTAGGTGCTTAATAAATATCTGAAGGGTTAATTCGGGTGTTTGGGTCCCAATGAATGAGAACCTGGTATGTGAGTGTGGCCCAGGAATCTGTATTTCAAAGACACCCCAGTACATTAGGGTTGAGAGGCCTTTTCTCAAAATGTCAGTGGGAAAGAAGTCATCATGCAAAGTTCAGCCCTCTGATCTCACCATTGAAGGCACCAAGGTCAGAGGTGGGAGGAGTTAACCAGGTCCCAGGTGGCTGGGGCAGAGGAAGTAGAATTTAGGTACTGGACAACCAGCACTGGGCGCTCTACAGCTCCAGTCTGCCTGGGCCTGCCCATCTGATTCCAGGGCCTGCCCATCTGAGTCACTGGAACCCAGGCTTAGGGCGAGGCCTGGCCCCAAGCTCAGGTGGCCTGGGGCAAATTGGAGCTGCACTCACCTCCTCCAAATGACTGAGGCTGAGAGGGAAAGGCAGAGAATGGTCCTGCTTTTGCCCAAACTAACTTATGGTGAAGTTATGTCAATGTTTAAGTTCAAGAGTTGATCACAGCCTTTGAAATGCTTAACCCATTAAAAAAAAGTTATAACAACTGAAAGTGGGCTTTGGGGAAATAACTAAAATCTAGCTCTGATCTGAAGGAGCTGACTGGCATAATTTGGTGCGGCCTCCATGACACTGGCTTCAAGGAAGATTAAAAAATGTTTGCATGCCTCTCTACCTGGGCCTAGGATTTCCCAAACCTGCATCACCTGGGGGACATTTGTAAAAACAAAAACAAACAAAACAGATTCCTATTATTGCCCAGATGTTGGGTTCAGTGTCTTGGATCAGGCGCAGAAATTTGGATTTTAAGGGACTCTTATATATGCAAGTTTGAGAAACACTGCCTGGGCCAGTAGCCTGGGCAGTGATGAATCATGTAGAGCAACCAGGCCTTGGCATCAGGCCCTCCCTCACATCTCATCTGTTTGGAAACACCAAGACCCAATCCCAACATGTTGAAGAAAACTCTAGTATGTCTGTAAATCTCAGTGACTATTGTGCTTGTCAAACCCACCTTTGAGAATTTATATTCTGTTGCTTCACAGAATGCCTTGGGCACCCATGACCCAGCAGTTGTTGAAGATGGTCTGTCTTATCTGGATTATGCTGATGGGCAGAGGTTGCTGGGAGATGGCCCCAGGGTGTCAGCAGCGGGGGGGGGGGGGGGGGGAGCGGCTTCACTGGGTTTGGTGGGAAGACCGGCTTGGTGGTTTCCAGAGTCATACTGTTTTAAAATATATATTTTTACTGATTTCAGAGAGGAAGGGATAGAGACATCAATGATGAGAGAGAATCATCGATCGGCTGCCTCCTGCACAACCCCTACTGGGGATCCAACCCACAACCCGGGCATGTGCCATTGACCGGAATAGAACTTGGGACCCTTCAGTCTGCAGGCCGATACTCTATTCACTGTGCCAAACCAGCTAGGGCGAGAGTGATACTTTAAAAAAATATATATTTTTAATTGATTTCAGAGAGGAAGGGAGAGGGAGAGTTAGAAACATCAATGATGAGAGAGAATCATTGATTGGCATGCAGGAACCGAGCCCAAAATCCGGGCATGTGCCCTTGACTGGAATCGACCCCAGGACCCTTCAGTCTGCAGGCCGATGCTCTATCCACTGAGCCAAACCAGCTAGGGCCAGAGTGATACATTTGGACCCAGGTAGCCTGACTTTTGCATTTTATGCTCTTCGTTGCTATACTAGCCCTCCCAAGGCTGCACAGAGTTCATGGTCACACACATATCCCCAGTGACACAGGGAAGTGAGAAACCCTAAGCCTCTTCCCAAAAGAACGCTGTTTCCTACTCTCCTCCTCCAACCCACCTCTCCAGCCCCACGGGCTCTCTCTGCAGGACAGCTCTAAATCCTGCAGAAGCCACCACGTCTGATGCACCTGGTTTGGCATTCAGGGCTATAACTTGGACACAACTGCCCTGTGGAAGGCAGAATAATGGCTCCCAAAGCTGTCCACATTCTACTCCCTGGAGCCTGTGAATGTGCTGCATGGCAAAGGGATTTTTGCAGGCCTGGCCAGGTGGCTCAGTTGGTTGGAGCATTGTCCTGATGCACCAAGGCTGCAGGTTCAATCCCTAGTCAGAGCACAAACAGGAATCAACCAATGAATGCATAAATGGGAGGAGTGGCAGATTGATGCCCCCCCCCCCCGCCCCCAACACACAATCAAAATGTTTATTTTTCTAAAGAAGGACTTTTGCAGATGTGATTAAGGGCTTTGAAAAGGGGAGATTTTCCTGGACTATGTGGGTGGGCCCAATCTAACGATTCAAGACTTTAAAAGTGGAGAGCTTTGCCCAGCCCGTGTGGCTCAATGGTTGAGCGGCAACCTGTGAACCAGGAGGTCACAGTTCCATTCCAGGTCAGGGCACATGCCTGGGTTGCGGGCTCGCTCCCCAGTAGGGGCTTGCAGGAGGCAGCCAATCAATGATTCTATCTCATCATTGATGATTCTTTCTCTCACTCCCTTCCTCTCTGAAATCAATAAAATAATATTTAAAAAAAACTTTTAAAAGTGGAGAGCCTTTTCTGGCTGTGGTTAGAGAGAGGTGATGGAAGAAGGAAGGGTCAGAGAGATACCCCCCTGCTGGCTTTGAAGATGGAGGAAGAGTGGCCAAGAGCCAAGAAATCAGGCAGCCTCAACCGACCGGCGTGGTTCTGTGGTTGAACGTCGATCTATGAACCAGGAGGTCATGCCTGGGTTGTGGGCTCAATCCCCAGTGGGGGGTGTGCAGGAGGCAGCTGATCGATGATTCTCTCATCACTGATCTTTCTAGCACTCTCTCCCTCTCTGAAATCAATAAAAATATATGTAAAAAAAAAAAAAGCAGCAGCCTCTAGAATCTACAAAAGGCAAGGAAATGGATTCTGCCCTAGAGCGTCCAGAAAGAAATCTTGACTTTACCCCGTGACACCACGTTGAACTTCTGTCAGATAATACATTTGTATTGTTTTAAGACACTGAAGCCGTGGTGATTTATGACAGCAATAGGAAACGAATACAGTCCCCATAGAAGCTTCCTCCAACCAGTTAGTCCCTGCTAGTCTGACTCCAGGCACCATGTGTCCTCCCTCACACCTTTGCTCCTGCTGCTGCCTGTCCAGGACACTCAGTTCACCTCTCCTGCGCTCCTGTTAACAACTGCCTTCCCCTCTACACTGTCCTGGCATTGACCCCTGCCAGCAGCATTCACCCTTCAGCCTGCCCCTCCCGCGGGCCCCCCTCTAGACCATGAGCTCCTTACAGGCCGTGCCTGTGATTTATTTTCCTCCGACTCCATGACCAGGAGTGGTCCACAGAGGCCTGCACAATGGACCTGGGGCACTTATGTAGAACCCCTGGTTCTTAGTCCCCAGCTGCATCAGGATCACCCGGGATCCCTACAAAAACCCCAATCTACCAAATCACGGTGGAAGGACGGGCGGCGGCTACGCATGCATTATTGGGGGAAGATTCCCAAGAGTCAGAAAGTGGAAAAACAGCAGGGAGGTGAAAAGTAGGATATGTTGCCACTTGTGTGAAAAAAATGGAAAAAACAAATATTTGTAACAAATTTTTAAAGAATCAGCTATCTTTGGAAAGATATAAAAAACAAGAGAACATAACTCCTGGTAACTTTCTAAATTCTGTATCATATATACATATTAACTGTTCACAAAAGTAAGTAAAATTTTAAAAACTCAAAATACTGATTCTGGTGTATCTCCAGAAAAGACCCAGAATGCCCCAGGTGGGGCACAGGAATGTCCCTGGAAAACACTGTCCGCCAGCTCATTCCAAGTCAGGAACTGAATTGTCAGGAAGAGGGCAGAGCCAAGAAGCACAAACTGGAAATGCACTTCATCAGACAAATAAATAGAAAGCTCTCCAAGGGACTGGGAAGCCCTAGAAACCCACTGACTCAGTCCCGCCTCTGCATTTTATGGGCCAGGAAAGAGAGGGAGAGTAACCTGCCCACAGCAACACAGCCAGTCAGAGGCCCAGGCCAGTGCCCCAGGAATGATAGCGACAAGGACATCGATTCCAGCCCCTGCCCACCCTCATGCAGGGGCCCTGCGGACTCACGAGGCAGCAGGACAGGAAGATAGAGAAGAAAACACCATCTTTAATCAACCCACCTGCACAGAAACCAGGGGAACGTGCCCTGCCTTGCAAGGTCCCAGTGAGAACTCGGTCCCCTTGCAAAAACTGTCTTATAAAAACAAAAGGCTTCAAAGCACCAGTGGCTAAACCCCTTGAGTAGAAAGGGGGTGGGGGAGGGGAGGGGAGATGACAATTGGCTGGGGGTCGGGCAGGGGGGAGAAGGGAGGACTGGAGGCAGGAGTTAGCCAAGTGGTGGGGCAGCAGTCAGGCCTCAAGGGAACTGTCCCCATCTTGAACTGTACCCACCAGCTAAAGGGGCTGACCATCTGGGACCTCGGTGCCCGTGGTGACCAGAGGAACTCCTGGGGCTGGTTCCTTGGCACAGAACTGCACTGGGAGGGGGTTTTAGCTCAGGATATTTTGGCTTTAGACAGTAGGAAATACTAGACTGGAGAGGGAAGAGCATAGAACAAAGTGGTCACCATGGACGGGCTCAGGTGTGCAAACTGTCTGCACTTCCCTCCAGCTCCCTGAGGCCTCCCACCCTTCCTTACCCAGGGCCACTCCAATTTCACAGGCTGCGAGGCTGAGGCCTGATCCTCCTGCCCTTGGACTCACCAGCCAGGGCACAGGATGCAGGCTGCTCTGGGATGCCTGTGGGGGGAGGTGGGGAATTGAATGAGCTCTCATCTCTACTTGCTCTCAAGGAAGTGTGCTGGGCCTCCTGACCCCACCCCACCCCCACTCTACCTCTTCAGAACTCCAGGACATTGGAGTAGTCGTAAGCGCTAGTGATCTGTGAGCACTGGTGACCAGCTAGAGCGGACCAGCCCTTTTCCACTCTTAAATCACAGGTCTTCCAACCGGTCAGGTGGAGTTGCTGAGAGCATAGGGGACCATAGGTGCAGCAGCTTTAGGCACCTGGAAAGGGGGGTGATGACTGACTGTGAGTCCCCTTTCCTGGAGAGAGCTTGAAAGGGTTGCCAAGGGTGGACAGAAGCCAAGTCTAGGAAGGCTTCCCTGTGGGCCAGGCTGAATTCAGGGCTCTGGGCTCCATATGTCTAGTTCCCCAACGAGAGAACGGGTATATTGCTTTAAGAGAGGCGCTGGCAAGTGGTGGCGGTGATGTGTAAGTATGGTGTGGATCTCATGGGTTCTAGAGTGTCCAGGCTGGAAAGGGGTTTGTTTGAAAATGGAATGCGGAGACCAGGCACTGGGTTTTGGAGGTTGAAACTACAGAAAGTACACTGTGTTCAAGGCCTGCCTCCACCAAAAGCCTAGTTGTGTGGCCTCTACACCTCTGGGCCTCAGTTTCCTTATCTGCAAAATGGGGATTATAATACCAGCCTAACCCAGGAGGGAACTGAGTGTCAACTGAGAGAGAAGGCTAGAAAGAGCTCCATCTGCTAAGGGATTATTTTAATTATTTGAGGTGGGGAAACTGAGGACCAGAGGGCAAGGGCTTTGCCAGATGTCACACAGAGAGTCAGGGATGGAGCTGCGATTGGAACCCAGGACTCCTGCTCCTAGCTCACGGTGTGAATGAGTGTGGGGAGGTGGGGTGAGTCTGTCCATCCTGCCTCTCCTCTCTGGACAGTGGACAGGATGCTGAGCGAAGGTTGAAAGAGAGAGGCTGGAAAAGGGAGGGAGGCCCCAGCGCACGCCAAGGCAGATATTAAAAAAAATACAAACCCCGAGATTCCCCTCCCGCACCCCGCCCCGCCCCGCCCCATCCCTGAAGTCCAGGCTGCAAAGGGCCAAGTCCAAGTCCGAGGCAGACCAGATAGAGCCGCGCAAGCTGCAGTCAGCCCGCCAGCCACCAGGGGGCGCGCCTGCCATCTTGGCCCGAGCTCGTGGCAGCGGCTGTCAGTTTAGCACAAAGCACTCGGCACGGCACCGGGTGGGCGTGGGGCTGAAGCTACCCCGACCTGCAGGAAACAAAGGCAGGTTAGGAAAGTGGACCCCGAAAATGGGAGAGCAGAGAGATCCGACTGCTCTTCCCACCCCTCCTCTCCTTTTTACCGACACTAACGCCCGGGTCCCCCATCCCACCCTGCTCGGCGCCATGACCCACGTGTACAGAGGCTGCAGCTGTAAATGCGACGTCTTCTGGGGCGCCTGGTATCCGTAGGAGTCAAAACCACCGATGAAGTCAACTGCAGAAGGGGAGGTGGCATACAGTTAGAAACGGGCTGGGGGCGGGGCGTCCCTAAGGGAGAAGGTTCTTGGGGGCAGGGCTTGAGCCACTTAAGGGGAGGAGATGGGGTTGGGGGAAAACGCTGGGAATGAGAGGTGCCAGATAGGGACCAGCCTTGTGGAGCCTCTCCAAGGGGCAGGGCCTGAAAGGGGCGGGTAGGGTGGTGGTGCTGGGGCCATGGACTGGGCACCTGGACATCCGGACCTCAGTCCAGAATGGGCTGACTATATAAATCCCACCCACCCCTGGCTCCTCTCCTCCCCACTCATAGAGGGGCCGACCCAGGGCTCCCTCCCACCGAGGCCATGCGGGCCCCTGTCCAGGGTGCTGAAGACGCGGGGTGGCCCGCGGCCAGGCTTTTCCGCTTCCTTGGGGCGCCACATACTTACAGCTGTCCTCTTCCTCCAGGAACACTTTGCTCACGTAGCAGGCGAACACAAAGCCGAACAGCTGAGGGAGGAAGAGGATGAGGAGAGGGAAGCTCTCCCTCCACCCGCTGCCTGGCCCTGCCTACCCCGGCTGGAGGGACAGGGTGTGCTCACGTGAAGGCAAACCCCTAACAACTTCCAAGTTAATGGCTGGGCCTTAAAGTCAAACATTCCTGGTTGCAGTCTCTGTCCTGGGACTGTGACTTCGGACAAGTAATTATTTTACCTCTTTGAGCCTCAGTTTCCCCAGTTGGATCTGGGCAATACCTTACTGGCTTGCTAAGAGGAAAGAGAATTATGGGGGGTGGGAGATCCTCCCCAGGCAGGCTGGAAGACCCAGAGTCAACCCTTCTTAACTAGGGCTAAGCAAAGGGGCTTTCAGACTCCACTTCTGGGAGTGTTGTGAGGTGGGGACAGGAGGACTCACAGCCAGGAAGATCTGCAGGGCGCTGCTGAGGGCTTCAATGTAGGGATAGTCGAGCAGGCAGCCAGTGACAGAGATGACATGGTGGTCTTCCAGGGCCAGGCGGGAGTTCAGGACAGGTGTCACCAGGCAGCCTGGCCCGTTCTCCATCCACCAGGAGCGGTGCAGGGATGTGTTGAAGGTCATGATGAAGTCCCGGTCCTGGGGGTAGAGGGGCCTAGGATACTGAGCTGGGGTGGGGGAATCCTCCCCAGCTCCCAGGAGACTATATATAAAGCCTATTTCACATATGCACCCTTATAGCAGCCTCCTCCCATAACTTGCTTTGAGGTGGGCATGGGGGTGAGGGGGCATGCAGAGTATGTATCTGCAGATCCACACTTGGCCAGTAGGTGGCACAGGATGACCATGCAAGCCTCCCTATTCCATCAGCAATAGAAGGGGCTGGTACTGACCCACAGAACCCCAGGATTCCAGGGCTGGAAAGAACATTAACAGTGACCAGATATAATTTTCCAGCTATTGGTGAAATCTTCAATACAGGCCCTTTCACGGCCCATTCAGCCTCTCCCATGTGCTCCCTATGTGTGACCCTGGGCAAACCTTTTCCCTCTTGGGCCTCAGTCTCTCCATTTGAAATGGCGAAGTGGCTGACCTAGGTCAGAAGTTGTTACCCATGATGTGCATCCCTGTGTTCATTAGTCATTCACTCATACAGTCTGCTAACAAATATTCACTGCATGCTGACCAGGTGCACAGCACTGAGATGTGTGATCTTGTTTATCCCCTCAGCAATCAAAGGAAGTTGGGGTTGCTCTTATCTGAATTTACTAAATGAGGAACTGAAGTTCAGAGAGAGTAAGACACTTGCCCAAGGTCAGACAGCTAGAAAACATTAAAGCTGGATTTGAATCTAGTAGATAGTCAAACTACCAAGCCCATTGCTCTCATTCATGTATGCTGCCTTCTTAATATCTAAGAATGAAAGTTGTGCTCTCGATGGTTTGGCTCAGTGGCTGGGGTGTTGGCCTGTGGACCGAAGGTCGAGGGTTCGATTCCTGGTCAAGGGCACGCACGTACCTTCGTTGCAGGTTCCCCAGCTCTCATAGGGGCCCATGCAGGAGGCAACCAATCAGTGTGTGTCTCTCTCATGTTGACGTTTCTCTCTTTCTCTCCCTCCCTCCCTTTCACTCTCTCTAGATATCAATGAAAAAAAAAATATCCTTGGGTTAGAATTAAAAAATAATAATAATAAAAATGGAAGTTATACCCTCTGGGTTTACTCTTCTCAAAGCTAAATATTCCTACTTTCTTCGATATTTTTCTATGTGACATGGTCTGTTCAATTTTCCCCGAACAAACTCTACCTAACCTCTTGTTCTTCTGAAAAATATTGATCAGCACTGAACTCGAATCTTTGCGGTCTAAACAGTACAAAGTGCATGGGATTTTCACCTCCCTTGCACTGAGCACAGGTGAGGCCTAAGAGTAGCTTTGTGGGCCACCATATACTGTTAGTTTCTACAAAGCTTGTTATCAACCGAGACCCCAGCCCATCTTTACACAGACGGATCTTCACCCTTATCTGCTCCATCATCATTTGTGTCTGAGAAGTGCAGAGGGGGCCAGAAACAAAAATGTGGGGTGGGGGATGGGGATAGATTATTTGGGTGTGCGGAGGGAAGTTTCTTCAAGAAATAATCCCCCCCACACACACACAAAAAAAATCCACTAAAGAGATGATGGCCCAGACCCATATCACCGTGGGAGCCTTTAGGGTGGGAGGGCAAAGGTCAGGCTCTGCCCTCTGGCACTGCCAGGCCTGAGGCTTACCTGGGACAGCTGTCCAACCTCCAGGTAGAAGCAGATGATAAATGCATTCCAGCCAACCCAGAGCACCAGCCAGGCTGCATACTGGGGAAAGCAGAGGTGGGGTCAGGGTGGGGCTTGGGGGAGGGGGCTTGGGGTACGTCCATGGACACAGAGTTAATGGACTGAGAAGACTTTTGCAGGGGACGTTACGACAACACCTTGCTCATAGAGCACTGAGAATAGTTAACAAATCATTTTTATACCAAACCAGTCTTTATAACAGCCCTGCAGGGAAGGCATTGTCCTCGCTTCAGAGATAACTAATTTAAGACCTAGAGAGAGTCATTTTTTCCAAGATCACACAGCTAGAAAGAGGTAGGGCTGGAACTCAAACCCAAGTCCTGGGGTAGCTAATCCTATCCATTCGGCAGAAAACAACAGCCACCGGACATGGCCAAGAGCTGGAGAGGAGCTGGCTATTTCCACCCAAACCCTATGCCTACAATTCCAGTGGCGGCCACCAGCAGACACAGCATTTTACACTGGTGTCTGGGCCGTCCTGAGAACTGGAGAGAAGGGTTCTCATATCTCACTCAGATGAGAGAAAACCCTGGAAGGGCCACGTTCTCCTGGCCTCTGGGAGGTGGGGACAGGCCCTAGAATGAGGGCTAGTGGGCTCTGGTGGTAGCAGGACACTGCGTGTCACTGTTATTGCAGGTGTCAAGCGTTTCTGTAGTAAATCTACCGAAAAGCCTTTTCCCTCAAGAGAGGTATGTGAATGGGTCACGGAGGAAGAGCAGGGGACACAGGTGAACTGAAAACAGGAGTTTGACAGAGACCATCCAGGACCAACCAGGACTTAGAAAAAGGGAGCAGGAGGAAGGAGCCAGGGACACAGTCCACTCTGGGGATGGGCCTCAGAGCCACTCTCGACTGTATTCTTGATGAACACCAAGGGACAAGCGCCAAGCTTTCCCGACGCAACCTGAGGAACTAAGCTAGACCAGGCTCCGTCCTCGCACTGGCTTTCTGAGGCGGCGTGGTGAGGTGGCAGGAGCCTCCACTCTGGATCTGAGGCTCTAGTCCTGGCTCTGCCACCCTCTAGCTGTGTGACCTTAGGAAGGGCTGCAACCTTTCTGAGACTCATTTCCTCATCGAGAAAATGGAGATGGTGCGATATACCTCGCAGAGCTGCGTAAAGATCCAACAAAGCAAGTGGCATCTTAGCAGAGTGTCCAACACAAGGTGGGCACTCATTATATCAGTGGTTCTCAACCTTGGCTGCACATTAGAATCACCTGGGAATCTTTTTAAAATCGCGATTTCTGGGCCTCATCCTCCGGAAATTCTGTTTCTTTGTTATGGGGTGGGGCCACAACATTAGTAACAAAGAAACAGAATTTCCGGAGGATGAGGCCCAGAAATCAGGATTTTAAAAAGATTCCCAGGTGATTCTAATGTGCAGCCAAGGTTGAGAACCACTGCATTAAATGATGTATCATGTTAATAGTTGGATTTTTCCCTCGGAAATTCTTTAGGAAAAACACCAACCTGCCTCCGCTGAATAAAGAAGCATTGGGATTTGGGCATTCACATCAACAGGGCTAGAGGCAAGACAGGGCAGGGGTCTGCGTGCCTGTGGTGGGGGGCAGTTTTGGTTGGAGGAGTGGGGGAGATGGATAGGGGTGAGGAGAAGAGGTTGGCTGGGGAGGGGTCAATGAGCCATACCAGAATGAGGTACCGGGAGCGGTACTGCACCGTGCCAAAGATGCCCAGGATGACCGCCATGATGTGCAGGAAGTTGGCTAGGATAGGAGCCCATTGGTAGCCCAGGAAGTCAAAGATCTGCCGCTCCAGCGCAGCCACCTGTGGGAAAGAACACACTGAGGCCGTGTGCACGCCCTAAAAGGGAAGGGCAGGGACTCCTTGACCTTGTGGAGAAGCTGACATCAGTTATTGTGGTGATGAGGCACCATGACGGATTGTGCAGAAATCTTGGAGCCATCCCAGCCCCGCAGTACCAAAGGGCTGCTGGGAGGTGGGACAAGTCTGTGGGGGTGGAGGACGGAGCCCTGATCATGACTTTGGGGTGGGCTGAAGGGAGATGGGAGCCAGGGTTCAGAACACCTACCTCCCTGCCAAGAGGCCCTCCCCACTTGCTCCTTCCTTACGTGGGGCTCTCAGTTGATGGAGTCAGGATCCAGACTCCTCCCTGGCCCTGCCCTAGGGCTGAGCCCTGGCCCTGGAGGCCCCAGGGATGCCTGGGGTCTGAGTCATCTCTTCCCAGGCCCCCTCTCAGGAGGTTACCCTGGCCTATGGGATCCATGGGCCACAGAGAAAGGGATTTTATTTTCTCCCCTTCCCCGAGGGAGCTGCAGTAGATTGCAAAACTGGCCTCAAATTCTTCTTCCTATTTCCATGCTCTTTGGCAGTGCCCGCCCACACTAGCTCCGTACTTGGTCATGTGACTTGCTTTGCCCAATGGGGCTTAAGCAAATGTGAAGCAAGTGAAGACGTGAAAAATGCTTGTGCACTGGAGCTTGCTCACTTGCTACACTTGTAACACAGAGAACACCTTGTGAAGGAGCCCGAGCTGACCTGCTGAATGGCAGGCGCCCCAGCTGCCAGCCAGTCAGCCATCAGAGTGAGGCCGTTCTAGCTCATTCAGATGCTAGCCAACCCACCAGCTGGCCACAGATACCCAGCCCAGAGTCAGAAGGATCTCCCAGCCGACACACAGAATCATGAGCTGAATAAAATGATTCTTTTAAACTACTACATTTTGGGGTGATTTGTTACACAGCAAAAGCTAACTGATACAGGACACAATCAACACTCCCTTTCCAGCAGCCCCTACTTCAATCTTTCAGCTGATACAATCAGGAACAAAGGTGCCAAGGGTACCTATTGGTATTGACTGACCAACATTCCTTCTTCTGGTTTTGGAAGCTGCCACCCAGACACTCAGTTCATGTGGCTTGGTGGGGCTGATCCGACTTCTAACTTCCACAGTGGCTGGTGGCCTATGCCTAACCAATAATCCACACAGCGATCTACTCAGGGATGGGCACTCACTGTGTGTCCTGCTCCCGAGAGTCACCAAAGCTAAGGAACAGGGAGAGAGTGAGGAAGGAAGATGAACAAGCAGGGACAGTGTCCCCGGTGACATCATTGTAGGTCTGAGGACCCAGACATGCCTGAAACGAACTGCCCCTCCCTGGACCTGCGATTTCTGTCACTTGCAACCAAGAGTCCTGACTGAGATAGAAGAAGGGGAGAGAAGCGGGTCTGGCTTGGGAGGGAAAGGGAAGATTCTGATCAAGTGAAAAGGTCCCAGAAGCTTTTTTCCTGGGAGGGAGGCAGGAGAAGGTGGACCTGATGCTACCACACAGATGGCAGGGCTGGGCAGAGACCCAGGAAGCTGCGGGCTCAACCCTGGCACCCACCCACCTGGCACCAGCCTGCCTCTTTTTGGTGACTCCCCTCGCAGGGCTCTGCGGATTGTAAAGAGCGTTCCAAGTTCATCTCTCCCTCCATACTCCCTGGCAGAAAGGCAGAACTGAGATCATGATCTCATTTTGGAGAAAGAGACAACTGAGGCTCAGAGAGGGGAAGTGACTGGCCTAAGGTCACACAACTGGTTGGTGGCAGAGCCAGGCAACCATTCTGCCTTTCTCTGCCACCTGTCTCACCTTGGCCCCAACACACAACCTCTCCCAGTGGGCAGTGGCCTGGGTGTTAAGAGGCATGGTTCCGGTTGAGAGTCTGGTACTGACCATGGGTGACCTTGGGTAGGCCACCTTCCTGCTGGGTCTTGGGCTGCTCTTGCATACATAGAGGCCGCTGGACCACATGACCTCTAAGGGTCCTTCTGGTTTTGACGTCAATGATCTGCCGACCTTGGGAGAGAAACTCCCCAGGCTGCTCCCCCTGCCAAAAGGCCCTGCCTCACTTTTTTTTTTAAATGAGGTTTATTCTCTCTTTTTTAAAAAAAATATATTTTTATTGATTTCAAAGAGGAAGGGAGAGGGCGAGAGAGATGGAAACATCAATGATAAGAGAGGGACTCATTGGACGGCTGCCTCCTGCACGCCCCATACTGGGGATCAAGCCCGAAACCTGGGCATGTGCCCTATGACCGAAACCGAACCCAGGACCCTTTAGTCTGCAGACCGATGCTCTATCCGCTGAACCAAACTGGCCAGGGCTCTGCCTCATTTTTGTTCTCCCTTCCACCCACACTCTGCTAGGCTTTAGGAAACGTGGTGGTTTGGGATCCAGCTTGAAGCTCTCAACTCAGCTGGCACCTGGTCCTGGCAAGGAGGCTGTCATCAGAGGACAGAGGGCTGTGGCTCAGTTCTTGGGCATTGTCCCGTGCACTGAAAGGTAGCAGGTTCGATTCCTGGTCAGGACACATGCCCGGGTTTAGGGCTCAATCCCCGGTAGCGGGGGTGCAGGAGGCAGGAAGTAGCTGATCAATGCTTTGCTCTTACATCGATGTTTCTCCCTCTCCCTTCCTCTCTCTCTAAAAATCAATAAAAATATTTATCAAATAAAATTATTCTCCACCGCAGGACTCCCTGCCTCCCCACTGGTTTTATTTTTTCCATGGCATTTATCTACCCACCTTCTATGTACTGTCTATCTCCTGCATTAGAGGGCAAACTCCATGAGAGTGGGGGTTTCTGCCTGAGATGTCCGCTGCTGTGTTAGTGGTGAGGGCCAAGCCTGGCACACTGCAGGTGCTAAAGGTAACCTCATTCTCCACCCTGTCTGGCCACTCCCGAATCCAGCGCAGCTCATCCTCCCATGCACTCAGACCCTTAAATATCCAAGAACCTCAGGGCTATATTTGGCCCTTTTTCATGCTCCACTTGTCCCAGCAAACGCATGCCTACCCAAGCTTCAGTGACTACCTGCTCATGTTTCAGCTTCCAGCCCCTTTATAAACCAACTGCCCACTGGATGGCTCATCATGAACTTAATACGCTCAAACCTGGTCCATTTCCAGTGACTTGGGGCCCCATGATGTGTCCAGCTGCATGAGCTGGAAAACGGAACTTTAGGTCCTGGTCTCCCCGCTCTCCCTCACCTCCATGCCGGGCCTGTCAAGTTCTGGCTCTGACTTGCTGAATCTCTTACACAGCTGGTCACCTTTCTCCCTCCACTGTCTGCTCTCACCTGGCCTTTGCAATGCCACGCCCCCCCCACACCCCACTTCTAACCTATCCCCCTCTTTCCTGAGTGAAACCTCCAAGAGGCTCCCCTGCTGCCCCTCCCCCTGCCCTTAGCTCCCCACCCCCACCCTAATTATTTATTTATCGGGTAGCTGCCAGCTGAGGGGATGCAGTTGCCATGGGAACCTTCAGCCCCAGTCAGGGCTGCTTCTGTTCTCAGTAGGATGCTCTTGTCTGTCTAGACGCCAACCCCAGGAGTTCAACACCAGGTGGGGGGTGGGAAGTGGGGGGCAAGGAATGAATAATGGAGATGGGAGATGGGCCCACCCCAGCCCCTAGGAGGAGAGGGCAGGGAGGGGTTTGGGCTTGGGGCCACAAAATCCATCAGAAGTCTCTTGTATCCAAGCCCTCGCCAGCCAATCCTGCAAGTCAACTACTTTCCTGGCCCAAATTCCAGTCATGTAGCCCCAGGACTTAGACACAGAAGTCAGGCTGTCTGAGAAATAATGAGGGAGAGGCCCCTGAAGTTTTCTGAGAATGGTTTGGTCCAGCCGGATACTATCTCTTTTATTGATTTTGGTTCACAGAGGACCGAGTTGGGAAGAGTTCCCCATTTAGGATCAGGCAGACCTGAGATCCACCCCCAGCTCAGTCCTGGTGTGACCTTAGGCAAGTTACTCACCCTCTCTGAGCCTAGGAAAACATCCTAAGGATTCAGACAGCGCACTTTACGGACAGCTCTCAGCTCAGGCCCTGGCACACAGTTGGTGCTCGGTATATGGCAACAGCATTTTCTGCATCCTCAAACTCAAGCCTCCCTTTTCCCAATGGATTTCTGAGGCAGCTGACAAAATTAAACTCGACGCAGCCCCTCATCCGTGAAATGAGGGAGTGGGATTGAAGCCACAGACAGCAGAGCTGGAAGGACCCCTGGAGATCTGCTGGTCCAGCCCCCTCATTAGGGAGGTGAGCAAACTGACAGCAGAAAGGGGCAGTGACTTTCTACGGGGAGGGTCTTCTCCCTCTCCCTGAGCTCTGCCCCCATCTCCAGGGTCCATTTGGGGTCAATGCCATTTGAGCATGAGTTAAAATAAACACCCAACAAGAGATTGAAAGGAGTACAGGCATGGAGACCAAGTAGTCTTTGCCAGGACAAGAAAGATGGGCTTGGCAGTGACTCAATTCATTGTACAAATGTTTCTTGAGCACCTACTATGTGCCGGGCCCTGAGCAGGCTATGTGGACAAGCTGGTGTGGCTCCTGCCTCGGAGAGCTCAAGCCTAGATATCACAGTGCTCTGGGAGCTGACGATGGGGGCTTCTCTGCCAGGTTCCCCACCTCCCCTGGGCCTCCTTCCTGTCCCCAACACACACACACACACACACACACACACACACACACACGCACACACAGCTCTTGTTTTCCAGGGCTCCTGCAGCCCTTCTGTTTCTCTCTGTCCCAGCCTGGGTCCTGCTGGAAAATGGCCAAGGCCATAACTGTTAAGTGAAATAAAACGAGCTGCAGAACAACATGATTCTATTTGTGTAAAAAAAAAAAAAGAGAGAGAGAGAGACACGAAATGTGTGTGACTGTAAATGCACAGTCAAGAGCCACAGAAATACAATAGATAATCATGAGAAGTTCTCTCCAGGGAGTGTGAAAGGGGAGATGGGGAGACTTCTACTTTTAAATATACACACTTCGTATTTCTGAAATTCTTTTTGACAACAGTTATATTTTTTGGGAAAAAAAAGTTTTAACATGTTGATTCATTGCTCAGCCCATGTTACAACGGTGCTAGAGTGGCTCAGCAGATCTGAGGTCTCCTCCTCCTCCGATGAGAATGCGTGCGGGGCCCTGGGCGGTTTCCTCCTCTGGCCTCAGTGTTCTCACTGTGCCATGGGGGCCGCTGTAGCTCCAGGTCACTATCTAGGCCTGGTGGTGCCGCATGCAGTCTGCCTGCCTGCGGGGGGACTGGCCTTGGGGTCCTGTGACCTCTGCTGAGAGCCGAATGGCTCTTCCCCCGCCCCCCCAGAAGCTGGTTCTGCCGGCCCCTGTCCCAGCCTGGCTCCAGGTTCTGCCTGAGCCATCACAGCCCTGCTTTCCCTGCCTCACCCTACCTGGACCCATCAGCACCCGTCTCTAGGTTCCGCCAACTGAGGGTACCCTCTCCCCTCAGCCCTAGTGGAGCTGCCTCAATAGAAGGTTCCCTTTTCACAGAGAGCAGTCACCTTAGTCTCCTGAAATCACGCAGACAGGAAGAGGCAGAGCCGCGATCTGAGTCCTTGTCTCCGTACCCACTGCTCTTCCCACCCAACAGCCATCTCTCCAGAGGCAGGGGCTTGGGAAGGGGGCAGAGCCTGCTCTGGGTCAAGGGCCTCTCATAAGTCACCCAGCAAAGCCTCCGGGGGCAGTGCTGTAACAGCTCACATTTATTAACCTCCAATTAGTGCCAGACACTGTTCTGAGTACTTCACATCTGTCCGTTCATTCATTCTACAAATAGTTCTCGAGTGTCTTTTGTGTGCTAAGTTCAGAGAACTCAGCAGTGAACAGAGACAACCCCACTCCTGTCCTCAGTGCAGACACCAGGACTCTGGCCCCAGCCCAGACAGCAGGGGAAGCACAGAGGGGCAAGAAAAGGGAAAGTTCTTTACCATTAGAAAACAAAACAAATTCTCCCCGAAGGAGATCAATACCTTCTCTCAATGGGTCTTAGAATTGCAGAATCATTTATTGAGCACCTACTGTATATAACCCCTCATACTCACATCACGTCTCTTAATCCTACCCCCATTGATAGACAAGGCCCAGAGAAGTGCAGGGGCCCTGCCCAAGGACACACAGAGAGCTGAGGCTCCAACAATCAGTTTGGGGCCAAGCCCTCGCTCTTCCCTACCACATGGCTCCCTGAGCCTGTTTGCATGATGTGGCTTTTGGGAATTTCACCCCTTCCAGCCCTGCTCCCTCTTCCTCAGGACAGTTCCCCACTCCCTCCAGCCCCCAGACTGCCATCTGTCTTCCTCACACCCTCCCGCTGTGGCCCAACCCTCTACCTCAGTGGAGCCCGAGGAGCAGGGAGCAGCTGGTCACCACCTTCCAGGTAATTAGCCCTGGGAGACCAGCGTGGAGTTATTAGGGAGGCCCAGGACTGTCTCAGAGGGCTGATCTAACCGGCCCTGGTTCTGTCAGAATGTAGCCACTGGGGCTTGGCCTCAGTCTCCATGGCAACCCCACTCCAGTGACTGCTGACCCATCCCCAGCTAGGGGGCTCCTCGGGCCCCTTCTGGGCAGATCTATCCCAATGCACCTCAGAGCTGGCAGCTCCATTAGAAAGAGGGGATTGGTAGTGGTCTCATTAGCATACATCTACATTAATTTGCATAAACCCTAGGCCTAGCAGCCCAGGGTGATACCAAGGTCAGTCTAAAAAGAATCAAAGCGTCCCTCCATCTCATAGGCTTGTCTCCTCATGTACCATCTGGTCCAGGCCCACAGGCAGCATAGTGGGAGGTGGTGTGGGCCACGCAGGGAAGGGCCAGTGACTCTCTGTGACTCAGCCTCCTCCTCTGTAGAATGGGGACAGGATGCCTACTTCACCTAGGTGTTGAGAGGACTGAGGGATCTTCTCCATCATTCCCACGCCCAGGCCCTGCCCTGGCCCCACTAACCCCCAGTCTCCACTCCTGGAGCTCCTTGCTTTCTGCCTGTGGGCAGACCCACCCCTCTAACAGGCCCAGAAGCCAGCAGGAGCCCAGCAGAGCCTGCACCTTGGATCTGGGGCTACTATGCCACCCTCCTCCTACCAGGCCCTTCCCCCCACTAGTTTCTCTGGGTTCTGGCAGAAAGTGGATTGGAAGCTGGAGGCCACCAGCTTTGACCTTTCATCACACGGCTGGGCTTTGCCCTCGTGCAGATGTACAGCCAGGGAGCAGGGGGCCTCTGACCTCACCACCCACTCCATGCACCCTTTGGAAAACTATGAGGCAGTTTAGGGTAACGGGGCAGTGGGGGCGCTCTGGAGCCAGACTGCTTGGGTTTATCATCCAGATGAGCCTGTCTCCCCGTCTGTAAAATGTGGATAACAGTCTCCACAATTCGTGGAGTTGGCGTGAAAATTAAATGAGATAATATAGGTCAAGTGCCTGACATAGTAAGCACTCTATAAATGTTAACTATTATTACAGTAATGACAGTAATAAGAAAAAAACCTGAGACCACCTGGAAGATCAAGGAAGGGGTTATAGAGGAGGTGATATTCTTTTTTTTTCTTTTTCTTTTTTTTTTTAGAAATGAGAAGTATTGTTTTTAAACCATTTTTTAAAATATATTTTAATAGCCCTAACCAATTTGGCTCACTGGATAGAGCATTGGCCTGCGGACTCAAGGGTCCCAGGTTCAATCCTAGTCAAGGGCGTGTACCTTGGTTGAGGGCACATACCCAATAGGGAGTGTGCAGGAGGCAGCTAATCAATGTTTCTCTCTCATTGATGTTTCTAACTCTCTATCCCTCACCCTTTCTCTCTGTAAAAAAATCAATAAAATATATTTTTTAAAAATAAAAAAAATAGTTATTGATTTTAGAGAGGAAGGGAGAGGGAGAGAGAGATAGAAACATCAATGATGAGAATCATTGATTGGCTGCCTCCTGCACGCCCCCCACTGGGGATCAAGCCTGCAACCCAGGCATGTGCCCTTGGCCGGAATCAAACCTGGGACCCTCCAGTCCACAGGCCGACGCTCTATCCACGGAGCCAAACCAGCTAAGGCAGAGGAGTTAGTTTGCTATTTAACGTGGCCTTGAGCGGACGATAATAATGAAACACTGGAAACATTCTGAATGTCCGTCCGAAGGACCCACAATAAATTATGGCACCTCCACAGGATGGAACACACACAGCACAGCTATTACAACGAGCGTGGAAGGAGGGCCAAGCTGGGCGGAGTGAAAAGGCCGCAGAGCCGCGGGAGTACGAACTTATTTTTGAGCAGAAAAAAGAAAAGGAGACATCACACTGTTAACTCTGGAGTGTGGGATTTGGGGGGTGATCTTAGAGAGTCAACCAGAGACATTTCTGTAAGGTTTTACATTGAGGGGTAATACTTTTATAAGAAAACAAAAGAAAGAAGAAATTACTAGGGGAAAAATGAACATGGACAAAACCCTGAGGTGTGAGCAAGGTGACCCATCGTCCTAGTTTCCCTGGCACTATGGAGTTTCTTGGAGTGCATCACTTTAAAAGATAAAATCCAAAAGTCCTGGGCAAACTGGGACGAGCTGGTCACCCCCAGATGTGGGAGCGTATGGACGACTCGGGGACCTGGGGTGGCTCTTGAATGAATGGTGTGAGGGGTGGCAGGGTGGGGAAGACCTGGCTGGGCCTCAGTCCCAGAGCTTTATCCCACTGGCCCCCAGGAGCCAGGGAGGTTAGGGCAGAGGGCTGTGGAAGCCGGGTGCTTCTCTGGCTGGGGCAGTGGGGGTGGAGGACGGGCTGGAGGTGGGACGCCTGGTGGAGACGCTGAGGCTTTCCTTGCTGGGGCCCCATTCTCCCAGGACTCCCACCTTCTTGGTGATGCCCACTCTATCTCTGCCCCTACCCCCATGTCCAAACTGTTGGGGCATCCTCAGTCCCAGGCCCCAGAGGCCGAGACTCCAGCAGGCTCTGGCGTGGACAGTGAAGGCTTGGGAAGAGAGCGCCCTCCTAGAGGAGCATTCCAGAAGGGGATGGAGGGGAAGGCAATCCGGGCAGAGAAAACCAGCAAAAACCAGGCTCTCCCAGGAGACGCCGGCTACAGACAAATGGACATTTGAATAAATATAAAGATGATTAATCAGATCCCCCCATTAAGTACCATGAATGACATCATATAATTAAGCCAAAAACTCATGGCAGAAAGCATCTAAAATGGAGCAGGCACTTAAGCAGGGAGAATTAATTAAGGAGGCATTGAAAGTTTCAGGAGTGGCTATAAGGATGGAGTTGGAGTGGGAAAAACTAGAAGGTAGACAAAAACACTTGGGTGTTAACATCTGCCCAGCATGGGACGGAGGCCTGAGCCCAGTAGTTTAAAATCTCAGGCTCTGGGAGTCAGGCAGACCTGGGATGGATTCCC
This sequence comes from Myotis myotis, assembly GCF_014108235.1. Classification (NCBI taxonomy): domain Eukaryota; kingdom Metazoa; phylum Chordata; class Mammalia; order Chiroptera; family Vespertilionidae; genus Myotis; species Myotis myotis. The sequence continues at coordinate 18,529,407 of NW_023416324.1, forward strand.
AGCTCTCACTTACAAGCTTTGGGATCTGGGAAAGTCAGTTTCCTCATCTATACCATGGGAATATTATCACTAAATACCTGAGGGGTGTGAGGATTCAGCGAGGCAATGTGAGTCAAGGACTCTGCATATAGTAAGTGCTCAGTAAATTATCCTTCATTGAACAAGCTACATTCCCTTCTGGATCTTAATTTCTTACCGGCAAAAACAGGACAATAATGTCCTGCCTTCTTCACAGAGAAATTAGAGATCAAATAAGATCATAACCATGAAAGCAATTTATATAATCTAATGTGCTTTCTAAACTATAAAGTACTATGCCCACATTATTAGGATAATTATTAAGTCCTTGGCTTCATACTAAGGTCAGATTCTTGCTGCTTGAGTTTTTTGAGAAACTGTACACTGTAGTGGTTAAAAGTGTGGCCTAGGAGTCAGACCATCTGGGCTTGAATGCTGCCTTTAACACATTAGCTATGTACCCTTCAGCAAGTCACTTAACCTCTCTGTGCTTTACGTCTTCATCCATAGAATGGGGATAATGACAATGGTACCATCTTGTGGGGTAGTTGTGAGGCCTAAATGAGGGAATGTGTGTAAAATGCTCAGAATACCGCCTGGCCTGGAGCCATGGGTAAGAAGCCATGTTAGCTGTGATGATGTTGCCCACAGTGAAGATCCAGGGCCTGAGACCTCTCAGAGGAGACCATAGTCGTCCTGGTGTGCAGGCCTCTTTGAGGCCAGGTAGGGCTCCCTCCACCCCGAGCTGGCCCCTTGCTCTGCCCTTTCTCTCCTTATTCACCTGCCAAGCATTCATGGCACACACACACCCCGCCCCCGCCCTGTGCTGGGGGCACAGATGATGGACTTCAAGTGTCAGTGCTGCACAAGCCCAGAGAGCAAGGACTTCCCTTCGGGGCTGGCACTGAGCCTGCCCTGTACAGGCTGCCTTATGTCCACTTCATTTACTCTTCTCAACTCTTCCCCCACCCCCCTTAATCCTCACCTGAGGATATGGTTTTGTTTTGTTTGTTTTTTAGAGAGAGAGAAGGGAGAATGAGAGAAACATTGATGTGAGAGAGCAACATCGATCTGTTGCCTCCTGTATGTGCCCCGACTAGGAATCAAACTCACAACCTTTTGGCGCACGGGAGGACACTTCAACCTACTGAGCCACCCAAACAGGGCAATTCCTTTCAGCTTTTGAGCGGTGCTATTTCCATATGTGGAAACAGAGGCCCAGGGAGCAAAGTCATAGACTCCAGGTCGCAGAGCAGGCAGGGGCAGGATTCCAACGCAGACCTGTGGGCTCTAAAGCCTGCCCACCACCACCCCACCTTCCCCATGAGCTCTTCTGCTCTACAAACGGCTGCTGGGCCCCCCGCAGTGTCCCCACTGAGGCCTGACTCCCTTCTGCTGAAACTGGCTCTCCTCCCAACGAATCTGCTAGTGACACTGATGGTGCTGAGATGTGTTCTGTTCAAATCCATCATTTACTAGCCATGTGACCTCCAGCAAGCGTCTAACACCCCCTAAGCCCGTTTCCTCCACTATCACAAGGAAAAGATTAAAACCTACCTTTCAGAGGTGACCTTAAAGGATGCAAAATATGGCACTTGGCACAGGAGGGGCACCTGACAAATGCCATTCTTTCATCAAGTCTGAGCGCAGTCCTCCCAGGGCCCCCTCCCCCTCTCCGCCCCATGCCTCTGGAGGCTTGTGCTCTGACCTAGCTCGGCCTCCACTGAAGCTTTCTCATTCCCGGCTGCCTTCCTTTGGGGAAGGTTTCTTTCATTTTTTTTCGGAGGCCTTTCTTCCTTGCTAATGAGACAAAACAGAGTCCTCCTGCAGCCCTTTTGCCAGCTCCTCGGGCAGGAGGCCTGCCTGCCTCACAGCACCGTGGAAACCTCTCATGTTGGCTCAGTTCGCTGGGCCCCAGGGCTCCCTCAGAAAGCGCCCTCGAAGCTGACCTGGGCTCCCTCACGCCAGGCCAGCACTGATAGTGGCCGTCCCTCCTGGCCTGCAGTAGAGGCACGTCAGATACCAGACAAGATGCTGCCGTACCAAACAGTCCTGCCTTTCTGGGCCCCCTCCCAGCTCTGGCTTTTCTGTACCGGGCTCTGGTGTGGCTCTGGGACAGCCTGTCTCAGAATTATGTTGCTCAGACCTTGGGCAAATCGCATGCCCGTTCAGGGCCTCCATTTCCTCATCTATAAAATGGGAATCGTAATCCCTACCCTTCTTGCTTCTTGGGTTAAGGGTGGATCCAACAGAATAACTGAGATCAAGGAACCCTCAAACTCTCCCCTCACAGGGGAGACCCCCAGGGCTCACGCTTCCCGTTCTAAAGGAGTCAAGAGTAACACACCTGCCTGACTGGTGTGGTTCAGTGGTTGAGCGTCGACCTATGAACCAGGAGGTCACGGTTCAATTCCCGGTCAGGGCACATGCCCAGGGTGTGGGCTCAATCCTCAATAGGGGCGTGCAGGAGGCAGCCAATTGATGATCCCTCATCAGATGTTTCTGTCTCCCTCTCCCTTCCTCTCTCTGAAATCATTTTTTTTTTAAATTTATTGATTTTTTTACAGAGAGGAAGGGAGAGGGATAGAGAGCCAGAAACATCAATGAGGAGAAACATTGATCAGCTGCCTTCTGCACGCCCCCCACTGGGGATGTGCCCGCAACCAAGGTACGTGCCCCTGACTGGAATCGAACCCGGGACCCTTGAGTCCGCAGGCTGACGCTCTATCCACTGAGCCAAACCGGTTCTGGCTGAAATCAATTTTTTAAAAAATCTTAAAAAAAAAAATAGCAGCACAGCAACATTCACGCTCCACCTCCTTCCCACCTAAGCATCCCCAACAGCTGCAAGAGAGGACTCTTCTGCGAGTCTGTGTTATCTTAACAGAATATGCACCCAGCATTCTCCTCTAAACAGAGCCTCCTCTTTAGTTCACGTCCCCGGAAATCAGGGTAGAATCAATGCTCTGCACGGATGCACGGTATCTGCATCCTGTGGCTTAATGTCCTCCTCCTCCCAACCTGGCAGGTACAGGAACTGCGGCCTGAGATGCTATCAGGTTGGGTATCAATCCTGTCTCCGCCACTTACAGGCCACACGGCTAGTAAGCCACTCGGCATGGCTGAGGCTGTGTTCTCATCTGAAATGGGAATCATTCATACTGGAACGTAAGTCTGTGGGCCAAGGCCAGGGTAAGGCTGAGAGGAGTGGGTGAGGAGAAAGGATCCAAGCCTGAAGTCAGGGCCATGGACAGCTGGAGTCGCTGCAGGAAGATTGTGAGAAGACTGGCCCTGTGGGCCACCATTAGACCTTTATTCTCACCTCATTAATTGAGTGTCAGCCACAATACTAGACACTGAAGATACAGTGGCAAGCAAAAGCACAAACAGACACAGCCCCTTTCATGACATAAACACTCAACAAAATTGGAACAAAAGGGAACTTTTCAATCCGGTTAAGGGTATGAAAAACCCACAGCTAACATCGTACTTAAAGGTGAAAGTCTGAAAGCGTTCCCCCTCAATTCAGGAACAAGGCAAGAATGTCCGCTCTCCTCACTTCTATTCAACATTGCACTGAAGATTCTAGCCAATTAGGCAAGAAAAAGAAATCAATCAAAGGCATCTGGATTGGAAAGGAAGAAACAGCCCTAGCTGGTTTGGCTCAGTGGATAGAGCATCAGCCTGCAGACTGAAGAGTCCCGGGTTCGATTCCGGTCAAGGGCACATGCCCAGGTTGCAGCTTGATCCTCAGTGGGGGAACCTGCAGGAGGCAGCCAATCAATGATTCTCTCTCATCACTGATATTTCTTTCTTTCTCTCCTTCTCCCTTCCTCTCTGAAATCAATTAAAAAACCAAAAACAAAACTCAGGGCTACTAAGTTAGATCAGCAATGTTGCAAGATCCAATATCAATATACAGAAATCAGTTGTATTTCTATACACTAGCAATGAACAATCCAAAATTGAATTAAGAAAATTCCATTTACAACAGCAGCAAAAAGAATAAAGTACCAAGGATAAATTTAACCAACCAAGAAGGTGAAAGATTCATACCCTGAAAACTATAAAATATTGTTAAAAAATTAAATGGAAAGGCATCCAGTGTTCACGGGTTGGAAGACTTAATGTTGGTAAGATGGCAATACTCCCAAATTGATCTTATAGATTTAATACAATCTCTGTCAAAATTCCAACTACCTTTTTTTTTCCCCCCAAAGTGGATAAGCTGGTCCTAAAATTCATATAGAAATGCAAGAGACCCAGAATAGCCAAAATAATCCTGATACATGCCCAACATGGATGAATCTTGAAAACTTTATGCTCAGTGAAAGAAGCTAGTCACATCTTTTATATAGATTCCATCTATATAAAATATCAGGAATAGGCAAATCCAGAGAGACAGAAAGTAGATTAATGGTAGCCAAGGGCTGGCAGGAGGGAAAATGGGGAGTGACTGCTAGTGGGTTTGAGGTGTTGTTTTGTTTTGTTTTGTTTTGAGGGATGAAAATGTTCTGGAGTTAGAGAGTGGTGAATGCTGCACATACCGGTACGCTGTGAACATACTAGAAAACACTGGCTTTTACACTTTAAAGTAGTAAATTTTATGGTACGAGAATCACACTTCAATCAAGAAGAAGGAAGAAGAGGAAGAGGAGGAGGAAGAGGAAAAACCCAGACACAGCTCTTGTCCTCGTGGAGCTTATATTCAGTGGGGAGTTGGGGGGGGGGGGACTCAACGCCCCCCCCCCACACACACACACCCAAAATCCGCTGAAGGAAGGGTTCCAAGAATGAGAGCTATGATGGAAATAGTCAAGGAAGACTTTCTAGAGGAAGTGATCTGAAGAGGGGCTGGCGAGGAAAGAAGGCTGAGGAGGAGGAGACCCCTGTGGCGGGAGGGAGTTCGGTCAGAAGGACCCAGAAAAGATCCCCGTGGCTCGGACAGAGGAAAGGAGAGGGAGCAGGGCAACAGAGGGAAGGGCTGGCAGGGCTTCTGTGTCCTATGGCCAGATGCCAATGTGGCAGGGGCAGCGGCTGAGCAGGACAACAGCTGACAGCTGGAGGGGGGCCACCAAACCCTCTGAGTGCCTCGAGTCAAACATCACTGGGGGTATCAGGGCAAGTGCTCCCAGCCAACATCTGGAAAAGAGCTGGAGGTCATTTCTCTGGGCTAAGCCTCTCCTTTTTTTGTTTGTTAATCCTCACCTGAGGATATTTTTCCATTGATTTTTAGAGAGAGTGGAAGGAAGCTAGGGAAGGGGGGTAGAGAGAGAGAGAGAGAGAGAGAGAGAGAGAGAGAAACATTGCTGTGAGAGAGACACGTTGATTGGTTGACTCCTACATGGGCCCCAACTGGGACCAGGGATTGAACCTACAACCCAGGTACGTGTCCTTGACTGGGAATTGAACCCATGATCCTTTGGGGCTCAGGCGGGGGCTCTAACCACTTAGCACACCAGCCAGGGCTGGGCTGAGCCCCTCTTGATGGGACCTGAAAGCGAGGAAAACATCCAATTCCCTGACTTAGTGATACCTCCTATACCGAAACTCCCGGGAAGAAAATACTGATGAAAACCAGCCTCACTGCTATGGCAACAGCAACCCCTTCTGACTTCCCGCCAGACTAAAGGCCAGATGGGAAAGTCTGCCTAGCAACAGTGGTGGGCGTCAAGAGCCCCCACCCAGGGGCTTCCGGATTCCCCTTCCATTATCGTCCCGGCCTTGGCTCCCATCCCAGCCTCCCTGCTTCTCCTTCCAGCAGAGAACCACAGCAGCTACCCACACGGAAACAGGCCTTCACAGCTCAGTCTGTGACTGATGTCACCACTGTAATGTGGGATTAGCCCCATTGGACAGATACAGACACTGAGGCTCAGAGAGGAGAAGGGGGTGCTGCCAGCCTGGTGCCCTTCCCTTTGCTCTCCAGGGTGGTAAAGGTTTGCTTATCTGTGCAGGTCTCCTGCTCTGACTCATCTGTGACAAAAGGAATAAATGAGTGGGAGGAGTGTCATCCCTCCATCCTGTCCCCTTCTTCTTTCCCTGGTAACCCAGCAGTTCTGGGCCTGGGGGTGCTCTGTGCTGGACCAGCTCAAAAGAGGGGAAAGGGAGGGGTCACTTGGGGCCTGAGAGCCAGAGCAGTAAGAAGAGTGGAGAAGCCCTGTGCAGGGTCCAGCCCTGCTTGGCAGGGGAGGGGGTCCCCCCCAGGAGACTGAGCTGAAATGTTTCCCTTCAAAATGCCTGGCTCTGAACTTTAACCCTAGTATCAAAAACGGTGGCTAATATTTTGCGCGCACTTACTGTCAGGCTTTGTGGCAAGCACTTTGCCTGCGCCTTCTCACTTTGCCCTCAACCACGAGTGAGGGATGGGTCACTGCCCCTGTCCTAGAGGGGGGTGTGCAGCTGAGATCTCAGAGCTGGAGGGGGCAGAGCTGTGATGAACCAGGTGGGTCAGGCCCTAGAGCCCAGGCTCCTAAGAGGTACTACAGTCCCCAGGAGACTTCTCTTCTCCTCATCACCCCCACCCCCCACCCCCCCCCCCCACCCCGGCCACCACCCGCCCCAGCCTCCAGCCCCAGGCTGGCTGAAGACTAAAGGGCTGGCAGAGGAGCTGACAAGAGGGAGTGGAGCTGCCTCCTGACTCCGGGCCCGGGGCCAGAGCCTGCTGGAGGGAGAGGTGTGCTGTGGAAGCAAGGGTGGAGGGGGGCCCCTCCTAAGGATGGCCCCTGCCTGATCTGCAGGCCTGGGCTTCACAGGAAAAGGAAGAAATGGTTTGTAAGTGCCTACTATGTGCATATGCTGAGCACAGCACTTTACAGGTGGCGTTTCATTTTATCCCCAGAAAGACACTAAGATAATAGCTAACGCTTATTATATCCAAGTATCTCTTGCTTGCTTAGCAGGCTTTGATTCATTTAATCCTCACAGAAAGCATGCCAGGTAGAGACAGATCATCCTGGCTTCCCACATGGGAAACTGAAGCGTAAGGAAGAGAACTGCCCAAGGTCACACAGCAGGTAGCGGTTCGAACCAGGTCTTCTGGCGCCAGTGTCCACGAGGAACAGACGTACTGTCCTGCTAGGGGAGTGGTGTCCCAGAGGGGGAGAGTGAGGCCCTTTCTTGAGGCCACCAGGTGTCAGAGTGGGGTTGGAGCCCCATCTTCTGGGAACATGTGTGGCATTATGGCTTATCTAGTGGCACCTCCTGGATTGATGGGCCCCTTTGGCACTGCTGCCTCACCAGCTCTGCCTGGAAACACCGAGGCCATGGGGAGCAGCTCCAGCTGCAGACGCTTGCCCAGGGCTGCCCAGAACCGAGCAGGGGAGCATTTTTGTTCAGGGTATTTTTGTCTGGAATCACACACCCAACTGTGATCCTTTCCAGCGATGGCATCAGCCCGCGTCGTGGAACAGTCCATGAAGGACCCTGACGCCAGGCATCGGAAGGGACCCAGCATGCCCCACTGCCTCCCCGGGCCTCTGCGGACCTGTCTGTTCAAACAAAGGGTTGAAGGATGTTCTCTGGGACCCTCCTGGCTCCCAAAGTCCAGGATCCTCTGCCCGGGAGCTGCCCACTCAGCACAGCCCTGCCTCCCACATGCACCGCCTCCAGGAGCCTGACCGTGATCCCTGCTAGCCGTAATTACCGCAGCTACCGCGTCCTACACCTTGGCTCAGTGCCAGTGCTGTGCTGGGTGCTTTTCATGGATTCTGTCACTGAGTTTGCCCAGCAGCCTTAAGAGGCATTTTACAGATGCAAAAACTCAGCTCAGAGAGGCTGAGCAACTTGACTGTGCTCACACCCCTGAGGAGTAGCAGAAACGGGATGTCTCAACATCACCTGGTGCAGGCCTTGATTAAACCATGCCCCCTCCCTCCCTCCTACCTCATCCTGTCCCATCAGGCCTCAGGGGGCCAACCCGCCCAGCCTGTCACAGCTGACAACCATGGCATGATGCCCAGGATGGGCCCCAGAAAGCCTCTCATTTTGTTGGGGGAATCCCTGTGTCCCTGGTGGCCTATCTTGGGGATGACAGCTCGTAGCAGCTTGGGGACAGCAGCCTACTCAGATGGCACTGGGGGCCGCTGAGAGCAGACAGGCAGTGACAGGCTGGAGCAGCTGGAATTGCCCGAAGCAGATCAGGCACCTGCCCCCCACACCAAGCCCAGACCCTTCTCTCTAACATTGGAGGTCTTCAGGACCGAGGCAAGAGTGTCTAAGTAAGTTATAAACCAAGCTAACAAACTCTTAAATAAGGTCTGGACAGCCAGGCTGTGAATTTCAACTTCTCTGACTCCTTAAAGCTCTGTCTAGAACAGCCGTGGGCAAACTACGGCCCGCGGTCCGGATCTGGCCCGTTTGAAATGAATAAAACTAAAAAAAAAAAAAAAGACCGTACCCTTTTATGTAATGATGTTTACTTTGAATTTATATTAGTTCACACAAACACTCCATCCATGCTTTTGTTCCGGCCCTCTGGTCCAGTTTAAGAACCCATTGTGGCCCTCGAGTCAAAAAGTTTGCCCACCCCTGGTCTAGAAGACAGCAGCATCCTCCGGCTTCAGCCGGCTCTCCCATCTCTGCCTTCCTTCTGGGCCTCATGCACAGGTCTGGACACATGCGTAGGCAACATCCACACCTGCCCTTCTTCCCAACACAGTCAGCTTTTGTCCCTGGGTCTGGGGGTGCACACACCAGCCACACGGGCTGTCCACTGGAGAAGCCCGGCGGGCCCTGAAAGTGGGCTTGGGGCTGACTGGACAGGGGGGCTGGGGTCTGCCAGGAGTAAACCGGTCAATCCTCACTGGAGACATGTTCCCAAAGCAGAGTCTCAGGCCACCTGGTGCCTGCGCTCTGGAGGCAGCACGGGGAGGGGGGAGGGGGGGGCGGAGGAGAGAGAATAGAGAGAGCTTGGGATTTGGCGTTGGAATCCCGGCAAACCGCAGCTCTGCGACGTGCCTGCTGTGACTGTGGCCCAGTGAATTCCCCTCGGGGGCCCATTTGCTCACCTGGGGAACAGGGATGACAGTTCCTGCCTGGTAGGGCTGCAGGGAGGAGTAAATGCAATAAGATCCACGCGAGGGTTTGTGCTTTGTTTGCAGACTGTTCAACTCCACGCTAACCAGCGTCTCTAAGAAGTCCCCTCTGTACCACCCAGATCCTCAACATCTTCTCCTGGATAGCACTGGCCAAACCCGGCTTGATCTGAGAGCACCTGAGCCCCACAGAGGCAGGGGCTGTGGCTCCCACACCGCTGAACCCCGGCATCTAGCACAGTGCCTGGCCCAGAGTAAGCAACAATGACTACCTGACTGGCTGAGTACATGAAGCTCTGTGACTATTCACCCGGCTTTCCGTCTACTCACGGGGTTTATTCAAGTATATCACACATTCACTGAGGGCCTTCTGAGGGCCGGGCCCGAGGTCCAGATGTTCAGACACCTCTCCAAGCCTCACAGAGCTCAATCTAGGGAGAGAGTCCACATGGAAACAGGAACAGATCCCGACAGTGTGGTGCCTGCAGTAATGGAGGAGGTGGGGGCAAGGTGTGGCCAGAGCCCGAATGAAATCAGCGATGTGTGGTGGGGCTGCAGGAGTACAGAGAAGCTCAGAGAGGAAAGAATGGGTTAGCTGGCCTTAAAGAGAGGGGGCAGGGCTTCCAGAGGTCAGAACGGTATATGCAAAGGCACTGGGTATGAGGTGAAGCTGGCGTGCTTACATCAATGTGGCCGGAGCTCAGGGACTGGAGGTGGTGCGTGCTAGGGTTGGTGGGCCAGCCGGACAGCCCAGTGTCCCACTGATTAGACTACTGGTCCTCAAATATGTGGTCCCCAGACCAGCATCATCAGTGGAACCTTGGAACTTGTTAGAAATGCAAATGTCTCAGACCTACTAAATCAGAAACTCAGGGCAACGTCCACAAATGTGCATTTTACTAAGCTCTCTAGCTGCTTCTGATGCATACTGGTTTGAGACCCCCAACTCCACCCCTAGTTAGACTTCCTCCTGGAGGCACGGAGGAGCCATTGATAGGTGGTAAACGGGCAGTTGGGGGGTGGGGAGGCGGATCAGAACATCAGAATGGCACCTGATTGCAATCACTGGGCAGTCTGGTGAGGGGCTGGTCAAAGGCCCACAACTGAAAGTTGGCCCCACATGGACTTCCACCTCCAAGTGGACAGAGCTGCTGTGTGTGGCAGAACAATCTATCTTCACATGTGAGGGAAGGGGCCACTGGGAAGTCAGAGACCCTGCTGGGCAAAGGGGCTGTTGCCAGGGTAACCACCTGTCACTGGGAGAAAGGGGACAGCTCCTTACCGAGGGTAGGGACGGGGGACTGGTTATTAGGGCAACTTGCCCTTGGACGGGACAGGGCAAGGGAAGAAGGATGCCTGCTTGTTCCCAGGTACCCCATCCCCATCCCAGGAGGGAGCCCCACGCACCCCAGTCCCCCTCTGACTGTATCGAGCCCTTCATCCCCTCCTCTGTGCATTTGGGCTCCAGGCGACAGTTTCCTTTCATGAAGCCACACCCTCCTTGTCAAAGCCTAAGGGCTGAGGGGCTGCCTCCCTGGTTATAGCAGGGGCTCCTGTATCCATGGGGAGCCTCTCTCAAGAGACCTGAGACCCTCACCTACCAGGCCTTCCCTTTCTCTGCCAAGGCTGGTTTGGGGGCCAGTACTCCTGTCTGGGGCAGTGACCCAGGTCGGTGGCAGGGCTCTCCCACTCTCTCTTCGGCTGCACAGTGACAAAAAGAGGAACAAGACGACGACGTGTGATGGACGCAGAGGCACACTACACAGCGCATCAGGGAAACCTGATCAGAACAACTCAGGTCCAAACTGAAGCTCAAAAGAGAGCAAACGGAGCTCTCAGACCTGGTAGAGCACAAAGCATGAAGGTCCTGGAGGCCCAGAGGCCTGGGTTTGAGTCCAGCACCAGCACTGTCACCTTGGGCAGGCTCCGTCACTTCCTGAGCCTTGGCCTCCTCACCGGGACGTCAGAGATGATATGCGTACCCGCCTCCTAGGGTTCCCATCTGAAGTGAGAAACAGCACCCGACGCCTCCCTGCGTCTTCGTCTCCCTCTTTCTCAGGGAGAAGGGAGCAAAGGCCCCCGATGACCTCTCTCCGCTGGTGGGACATCTGGCGGGGAGAGCCCTGGCTCCGGGGTCAGACACACTCGGTAAACCCTGACTGCCGGTACTGTGATTGTTACTACTAATCAGCGGGCCATGAATGGAGCCCTGATTTCTTCTGCCCCGACCCCCGAGGTAATTTACACTTGCTAGTGTAGTCTTCATTCACTACAAGCTGACACAGGGATGTTTTCTAGAAAGCAGGAGCCATGAGCGTCTTGGTTTTCCTGCAATGCCCAGCCCAGGCTCCCTGCCAAGGAGCACCCAGGATGCGCAGCATGGAGAGGACTTGGAAATCATCTCCTCTCACTTAGTATGCAAGGGGAAACCCTCCTTCCTGGCCACATCAAGCGCTCGAATGCCTCTGGGGATGAGGTCCTTAGTCCCTGCGGAAGGTGGACAGAAGGTGGACGGTGCCCAGGACTCCGGGGAGGCTGAGCTCCACGGAGTGAGCAGAAGCTGAACAGGCAGCTGCTGGAGTTGGGGCTGCAGGGAACTCCCAGGGCCATCCCCAAGCCCTAGCAGCCTCGTTCCCCACCCCTCCCGCTGGGAGCTGATAATAGGAGTGGTTCTAATTATGCTCTAATTGCTTTCTTCCAGGCAGTTTCTCTGGAGCCAAGGAGTTCAGAGTTCATGAATAAATGAAGAGGGAGGAAGCGGGGAGGGATGTTTATTGATCCACAAATCTCTACTGCCAGTGTCTGCCCCACAAACGCTTAGGCAGGGAGCTGTTCTGAATACATACACTGAAAGAACATACACACCACAGCCCCCAAGCCCTCTCTCCCAAGGACTGCTGGGAGTTAAAACGAAGGTTACAAGAAGTGTCCTAAACTGGCTTGGGGTCCCAGTTCCAACTCTGCCACTGACTTGCACTGTGGTCTCAGGCAAATCCTAACTTTCCGGGCTGTAGAGAGTAGGGGGAAAGGTAATGTCTGACAGCCCCTCTCAGAAAACCCAGATTTCAGGATGTCAGTGGGAATCATCCAGTTAGACAGAACCCGGAGCCGGGCCAGGTGGGCACTGTCACCCTCACCCTCAGGTTGCCCTTTCGCCCAGATGCCTCCTTCTCTAAGAACTGGCCAGGCAGCTGGGGGCCCCAGGGAAGTGGCGGGAGGAACACCCACACCTCCATGCAGGCAGGACGCTTGGTGGGGAAGAGCAGGAGCTCTGGATGTTGATGTCTGCTCAGCCACTCACCCGCTGTGAGGCCCCGGGCAAGGCCCTTAAGTTTCTTGAGCCTCAGTTGCTTCATCTGTTAAATGGGAATGACAGGCTATGTGGTGAAGGTTCACCCAGGGCACATAATGGCCTTAGCCGAGTGCCTGGCATATAGGAAGCATTTGGCAAGTGGTAGGTAGATATGACTGCTAATATTGTTAACAACCCTGCCAGGTACAGATCGGTGACTTCGTTACAGATGAAGCAACAAAGGATGGGTCAAGCAGCTGACCCAAATCATTATGAAGTGGTAGGATTTGAACCCAAGCCCATCTGACCCGGAAACCTCTGTAGCCCAGTCTTATTTCTCCACTGTGTCTAACCCATCCCCAGGAGCTGGCACATAATAGGTGTCCATAATAACGTGCCAAGTGACAGAGAAATGTAGAAAAAAATTAGTATAACAGGCTCTGTTTCTAATGACCAAGGTAAGGGTGGGTTTATGGGGTAGGAATGAGGCCAGATTTCCTTCAAAGTCAAAGCAAAGTGCTGGTTCTGCTTTCTCAGCGGCTGGGGCCCGGCCAGGTGGGATATGGGGATCCTTGGTATGTGCTTGTGGAAGGAAATCTTCTTTTTTTTTTAATATATTTTTTTTATTGATTTTTTACAGAGAGGAAGGAAGAGGAAGAGAGTTAGAAACATTGATGAGAGAGAAACATCGATCTGCTGCCTCCTGCACACCTCCTACTGGGGATGTGCCCGCAACCAAGGTACATGCCCTTGACCGGAATCGAACCTGGGACCCGTCAGTCCGTAGGCCGACGCTCTATCCACTGAGTCAAACTGGTTAGGGCTGGAAGGAAATCTTTTACCCCTTCCTGACTTCCACTAAGAAGCCAAAGTCAGAAATCCGGGCTTTGGCATTCGCCGGAACCTCTCGGCCACTGCCGCCTGTGTGACTTTTGGCAAATGACTTCGGTTCCCTGAGCCTCAGAGCCGCATCTAGGGAATGGGGATAGCGACGGCCCACCTCTGGGCTGCTGCGGAGGAGCTATGAGATGACGTGTGCAAGGCTGTCTGTTAGGTTAGGGGTGGGGCCTAGAGCCAGACTGCCCGGGTTTGCACCCCAGCACTGGCACGGCCTGCAGCCTCAGGTTCTGCTTCTGTACAACTGTCACTAAAGAAGGGTGGAGTGAGGGTGAATGAGCCACTACAGGTGAAACCGTTACAACAGTAGGCAGCGTGCATAAGTGCTCAATAAATCTCTATTAGACTACGCTGCGTGCAGAGAGCCCGAGTTCATTTCACACCTGGGGAAACAGAGCCCCAAAGAGTGTGAGGACTTGTCCAAGGTCCCAGAGCCAGTCCACGGCAGACCCAGGCCTGTGTGGGAACCTGCTGTATGCAGGGCCCCGGGAGTCCAGACCTCAGCTTGCACAGATGACCACAGACCTTTCACAGACCTGGGCCATCCTACTCAAGGCCTGAAGACTCTAGGAGGCGGGGGGGGGGGGGGGGGGGGGGGGGGGGGGGGCGGAAGCTCCCCTCTCCTGTCCTCCCTGGCGGCTCCAAGGCTGGCTTAAACCAGCAGGGTGTGTCAGAGGGCAGGGAGGACTGACCCACCTTCCTGGCCCACCTGGCTGGCCCCTCCACTCCCAGGCTGGCTGCAGAGGCCTCAGAAACAATCCAGGGACCTGGACTGGAACACCATTTGTCAGCCCTGCATGGTGGTGACGGGCTCATCTCCATGGCAACAGTACAGTGTGAAGGCATCCTGGCATCATTAGGGAGCGCGCTGAGTAGTATAAACAGAGGCTGCAGTAGATTACACGCCTATTATGAGCAGTCTCAGGCTCTGAGCACTGGTAATTATGCCTAATTGTGCATTTAATTGTGTAATTGAAAACCCACATCTCTGGATCAGGCTGGGGCTGCAGAACTTACGCCCCCCCCCTCCAAAAAGAAGAGGCTTAGGAACCACCCTTACCCGGAAAACCCTATGGCGGCCTCCCCTTCTAGGGAAAGTGGTACCCAGAATAGTCTCAGGAGAAAAGTGCCTATAGACTCCCATTTCCCCTATTTCCTGTGCCAGGTTCTGAGATTTGGGGTGGGAGGGGGTGGAGCATGCTTAAGGCAAAGGCACATGGGAAGAGCAAAAAAACGCTCACAATTTTAATTATTCGTACTAGCTACCATTTTGTACTATTGCCATTGTCCTCTCAGGACCCAGACCACATCTGGTGGCTCCAAGGGACCTGGGTCATCATTAGCTCCATTATTCATCCAAGTGGTCATCCACTTACATATAAATTCTTAATCACTGCCAGGGACAGGGAACTCACCACCTGATTGTCAGTCTGCCACTGCAATACTCTCTCCCCCATCCCCAGGGTCACAGAGCGGAGAAAATGAGGCTCAGAACGAGGCAGGGCCAGCTTCAAGTTGCACAGCAAGTGAGTACAAGAACTGTGGGATTCTGGCTTGTAGCTGAGGGCATTTTTTTAAAGATATGTTTTTACTGATTTCAGAGAGAGGAGGGAAGAGGGAGAGAGAGATATAAACATTAATGATGAGAGAGAATCATTTCTCAGCTGCCTCCTGCATGCCCCCTATTGGAGATGGAGCCTAAAACCCAGGCATGTGCCCAGATTGGGAATAGAACTGTGACCTCCTGGTTCATGAGTTGACGCTCAACCACTGAGCCATACCAGCCGGGCTGAGGGCATACTTTGCATGTACCCTAAGGTGCACTTAGGATTGTGCCAAGCACCTTGTGGGGTCTTCAGACATATTTGCTGAATGCAACTCTAGGCAGGGTCAGGGAGTGGCATTTCTTATTCTCTGATCCAACAGCTATTTAGTTTTTCTCGAGTTTAGGAAGCTCACCAGTGGTGACCAGGGGTTAGTGATGGGTCAGAACCTCTTGCTCTAAATCTCTGTGATCGGAGACTTCATTTTACAACCAAACATACCATGTGGGCATTAGGGATGGAGACAGCACTCATTCCAACAGAAAGAGGAAAGAAGATGTCCCCTGGGTCCCTGACAATCTGACACCGGGTGTAAAGCCTGGAGCAGGCCATCATAGGCAGGAGTCTCCTCCTGTCTCCAGAGCCTGACATCCACCCTCCTACCCTCCCCCACCAGTCAGTCACTGCTGCCTGCAGCAAGGTGGGCGCTGTGGCAGCAGCTCAGATCTCCACCTGGGAAAGGACAAACTCATTGATGACTCAGAGCTGGAGTCCAACCTTCTCCCTTTACAGAAGGTCAAACCTTTCTGACTCCCTCTGAGTGAGTGCCAGACTCTGTGCCCAGCTCTCTCCCTGCAGTATCTCAGGTCACCCTTACTACAGTCCCCATATTACAGAAGAGAAAACCAAGGGACAGTCAAGGCCACGGCCACAAGATTCAGCAGAACCTCTGCTCCAACTTGGGCCTTCTACTGGCTGAAAAGGGTATCTGTCCCATTTCCTACCCCACAGTATTGGTTCATGGAGTCTGCTTTCTCATTTCCAGGGCATTCAACAGTGTGAACCCCTCGTGAGCTCCTACTCGGCATATCCTACCTCAAAGGAGCCTCTGTCAACTCTTTGAGGCAGGTTATTACTATCCTGCCTGGCAGGTGGCTCAGTTGGTTAGAGCGATGTCCTGATACGCCAAGGTTGCGGGTTTGATCTCCGATCAGGACACATACAAGAAGCAACCAACGAATGCATAAACAAGTGGAACAACAAATCAATGTTTCTCTCTCTCTCAAATCAATAACAATTAAAAAAAGATGATTACTATCCTGATTTAGAGAAATTCAGGAGGAAGGTCAGAGAGGTTAAGTGTCTAACCCAAGGTCACCAAGCTACAAAGAAGCAGGGGTAAAACTCAAACCCCAGCCTGACCCCAAAGCCCAAGCTCTTCCCTTGCCCCCGGATTCTCCAGCTGCTTTGAGAGGCAGGGGTCAGGAGGCCAGGAAAACCCATTAAAACCTGCAACTGCAGACATAGCTCTTCTAACACCCTGGTGCTTGCTGGCAGAAGTATGTCTCAGGGAGACTTGCTTTGCTGCCTGAGACTCTCCCTGTCTCCGAATCACCATTCCTCTCCTTCCTGATCAAGGAGGGAGGCCAAGGGCACTGGGACTGGGATTCCCAGGACCAAAGGCAGCTCCACACCCTGTGGCCTGGAACTGGCTTTGAAAAAACACATCTCTGGTCTAAGCCTGCTCTGCTAGCACCCACCCCTCCCTGAAAGGAGACTTCAATGATTAGAGCTTGGTTCAGATGTTACAACTGTCTTCACATCCTTTCCCTTGATCACTCATCTGAAGCCTAGACTGTATCTTGTTTCCTTGGCAACGAGTCACTTCTTTCTTTTGAGCCTCAGTATACTCATCAGTAAATGGGTATAAAAACAGTATCTACTTTATAGAGTTGTTATGAAGGCTGATAAGTTTTCAAAACAGGTCAATTTCTTCCCTGGGTAACTTTTTCTCAACCTGCATCATAGTATCCTTAAACCCAACACCAGCATTGGGATGAATAGAAATAGGGATGGGGATGGGGGTTTGTGGAGCATTTGAATAAGTAGCTCAGAATATCACGTATCTAGTAATATTGTGTATTGAGGAAGGATTTAGATTTCCCCATCGCCTTCCACATCCAGCATCCCACAATCTTACAGGGGGAGCAATGGGCATGCAAGGTAGAAGCTAGGAGTCCTAGGCTTGGGTTTGAATCCTCACTCTGTCCCTACTGTCTATGTGGCCATGAATAAGCCAGAGAGTAACAAGGGATAGGTATACAAGGAGCCCGTGCCTGGCTCATAGCAGACACCAAACAAAAAGGTAGTTATTATTGTTACTGTTATTTCTGCTGAACCATACACTTTCCATATAAAGAAATTAAGACTTGAAGAGTTTATGGGCATGACTCTGACCCCTAAATCTCTAATGCAGGCAGACAGGGGGGCGGAAGTGACTAGTCCAAGCCTCAAGGCAAATAAGAGCTAGCCACCGGGAGCATATCGCCTCGGCCAGGCACTGTGCTATTCGGGCACTGTCTCATGGAATGCCCCAAACTGCCATGGGGTAGGAGCTGCTGTTCTGACTACTTTCTAGGAGAGAGGCGGAGGCTTAGAGAGGGTAAGAGAGGCTTTCTGGAAGTCACAAAGCAAGGCAGCAGACTGACTGAACCGGGAGATACTGCTCCTAAGCTCTGGGCCAGATTCTATTTCATTTTTATTGATTTCAGAGAGGAAGGGAGAGGTAGAAACATCAATGATGAGAGAGAATCATGGATCGGTTGTTGCCTCCTGCACGCCCCCTACTGGGGGGTCGAGCCCACAACCGAGCACATGACTGGGAATTGAACCATGATCTCCTGGTTCATAGGTTGACGCTCAACCACTGAGCCACACCAGCTGGGCTCTGTGCCAGATTTTAGAGTGGCTGCCATTTATGGGGGGCTTATCTGAAATAATCACCCACCCACCCCTGCAAAGGAACAGAACCAGGGCCACCCCCAGTCCCACAGAGGCCCCCTTCTCCATTCCACCCTGCTCTGCCGACATCATAAGGGTCTTGAGAACTGTTTGTCCTCAGTTCATCTGCAAAAGGGAGCTGATCCCCCAGCCCCCAGCTGTCTAAAGGGGTCAGTGGCCTGGACAGTTTCATGCTCCTGACTCCCAGGCGTGGCTCAAGGACCTGAAGCACCCAGAGCAGAGCCAGAGGCTCCCCAGGAAGCCATGAGCTTGCCTTAGCAGCTGCTTCAGGGCGCAGGCCCCCCGCAGGAGCCATCTCCCTCCAGTCTTCCCCATCACTCTCCTAATAACCACATCAATCAGGTTGACCACGTTTCACACCATTACTCGCAGCTCAGCAGGAAGCTACACATTTCCCCCCTCACCCACCACCTTCCAGAAAGCAAAGTACGTTCCAGAAGGGAAGAGAATGAAACTGCCACTTTTCTGAGTACCTATTATGTATACGGCACTGGCTAAGCCCTTTTTACAGCTCTGAGAGGTAGCGACGACTCTCTGTGACAGGAAGAAAACGGCTCCAGAGGAGTGAATGCATGTGTCCAAGGTCACACAGAGCTGGGACAAGAGCAGCCACAGCAGTGATGGATGACTGAGCACCCACAGGCTCACGCTGCCAGGCGTGCGCGTGATCCTATTGAAATACTATCGTTTTCACTTTTCAGATGAGGAAGCGGAGGCTTGAAGCAGTGAACAGACCTGTCTGAGGTCGCACACTGCTTAAACGTGAGCCGCAGCGGGGCACAGGGCGGAGAGGGTGGCTCTCTGCTCAGGCAGAAGAGTGCTCGATCCTGGTTCCGTCACTGACTAGCGTAGTGATCGCGGGCACATCTCATCGCCTCTCTGAGCCTCAATTCCCTCCTCTGAAAAAGGGGATAAGAACATCTCTCCCATCATGTGGAATAACAGTAAGAAGGATAAAAACAGTAAAACAGCTAACTTTTATCAGCCATCTAACATGTACCAGGCATTTTGCCAAGCACTTTACATATGTAAGCTCATTTGGTTAAATGAGGTAATGCGTATAAAGTGCTTAGCACAGGATTCCAGAAATGGGAGTAATAATGGCGATGATGAAGAAATTGATGATGACTCCCTTGGGCAAATCCCCTCGGTTCATCCTCTTACGGGAAGAACAGTGGCCTGTAAGGTTTCAGGAAGGGGGTGGAAAGAAAGGCAGGGTCTGGATGGGGGAAGGAAAAGGGATAGACATTAAAATTAGGGAGTGAATAGCATTAATAATGTCAAGATGATACATCAAGTAGGAGCCAGGAAACCAAGGGACCCAAGATATTCTACAGATGTCCGGGCTGGTGTGGCTCAGTGGTTGAGCATTGAACTATGAACCAGGAGGTCATGGTTCGATTCCCAGTCAGGGCACATGCCCAGTTTGTGGGCTCGACCCCTATATGGGGTGTGCAGGAGGCGGCCGATCAATGATTCTCATCATGGATGTTTCTATCTCTCTCTTCCTTTTCCTTCCTCTCTAAAATCAATAAAATAATGCTTTTTTAAAAAAGATATGCTAGCCCTCGCTGGTTTGGCTCAGTGGATAGAGCGTCGGCCTGCGGACCAAAGGGTCCCAGGTTCGATTCCAGTCAAGGGCAAATGCCTGGGTTGCGGGCTCGGTCCAACATGCAGGAGGCAGCCAATCAATGATTCCCTCTCATCATTAATGTTTCTATCTCTCTCTTCCTCTCCCTTCTTCTCTGAAATCAATAAAAATATTTTTTTTAAAAAAAGATATTCTACAGAATGGAACCAGATTGTGATGCATCGAAACCTCCAGGCCAGCCCAGACCTCATCCCAGAGTCCCTGATGGGCAGAACTGGCGGGACCCTAGAGACAGAGGCTAATGGTTCTTCCCCTTTTACAAATGGAAAAACCGAGGCTTGTCCAAGTTCACAGGACGTCAGTGACAGAGTTGGGCTTGAATCAGGCCTCCTGCCTCTCAGCTCAGGGCCCAAAACCTGCTGCTTCCCACAAAGGAAGAGTGCAGGGGGGCACCTGGATACTTGGGCCACAACTCCAGGAGAGCATTCCATGGTATATACATCATTAAGATAATAGCAATAAAAAGCTAAGGTTCGTTCTGTGCTTGGCACAGTGCTAAATTCATTATGAGCACTCAATCCTGGCAACAACCTTACTTAACAGATGACAAAACTGTGGCTCAGCGAGGGTAAGCAACTTGCCTGAGATCACAGCTAGAAAGAGACAGTCAGGACTCAAACCCGCCGAAACCGGTTTGGCTCAGTGGATAGAGCATCGGCCTGCGGACTGAAGGGTCCCGGGTTCGATTCCGGTCGAGGGCATGTACCTGGGTTGCGGGCATATCTCCAGTGGGAGATGTGCAGGAGGCAGCTGATCGATGTTTCTCTCTCATCGATGTTTCTAACTCTCTATCTCTCTCCCTTCCTCTCTGTAAAAAATCAATAAAATATATTTAAAAAATAAATAAATAAAAATAAAAAAGAAGGACTCAAACCCAGGTCTGACCTATCAAACTCCAAGGCCTTGCCTCTATAGAGTCCACCTGAATGGTATAGCCCCTACCTGCTTCTCCTACAGTTCATCTTGTAAAGTTTTCAGCTGAGAAACAAACAGCCTCTTCCTTCTCTGACCCTTTCCATTGGGTGAGAAAACAGACTCCCTTCTCCCTGGGTCCTAGGATAATGTCAGGCTGGTGAATGCCAGCATCTGGGAGCACTTTACGGAAGCTGCCAGGGAGCAGAGGCTCCTGGGGGTGACAACTGAAGGGACTCACTCTGCAATCCGCTCAGACAGAGCAACAGAGCCAAGAGACCAATTTTCAAGTCCCTCTTCTGAGCACCTCCCCAAATTATCTCATGTAACCCTCACAGGCTGCCCAGCCAAGACACAGGAGATTCAGAATCCCAGCCAGGTCCTGTCTAACTCCAGATCCCCTCGAGCTGGTGAGCCCTCTATGTGGAAGAGTGGGACTTAGCTTAGCTCGAGAGAGCTATGGAAGCAGGTGAGTGGGAGGCAGGGAGATTACCTTCCTTCACCACCTCATCTCTCTAGAGCAGTGGTTCTCAACCTTCTGGCCCTTTACATACAGTTCCTCATGTTGTGACCCAACCATAAAATTATTTTCGTTGCTACTTCATACCTGTAATGTTGCTACTGTTATGAATCGTAATGTAAATATCGGATATGCAAGATGGTCTTAGGCGACCCCTGTGAAAGGGTCGTTTGACCGCCAGAGGGGTTGCGACCCACAGGTTGAGAACCGCTGCTCTAGAGCGAGAAGTAAGCACTTCCCAAGGGACTCCTGACTTAATCAGGGCCAGAACTACTTACTAGTATTTTATAAGTAAGACAACAGAGGATGCTGGTCAGCTGCCTGGCTGCAAAGCCTGGCTCCTACCTATAGAACTTTGGGCAAGTTACTTTATAGGGTCATTATGAGGATTTAATGAGTTAATAGGTGGGAGAGTGCTTACAAACACCTAGTAAGCGCTCCCTAAAGCTAACTATTGTTATTTTTTTTAAAAAAATAATTTATCATTGCAACCCTCATCTTTTATTTTGTATTTATTTATTTTTGTTAATCCTCACCTAAGGATATTTTTCCATTGATCTTTTGGAGAGAGTGGAAGAAAGAGGGAAAGACAGAAACATCAATCTATTGGTTAGATCCTGCACATGCTCCAACTAGGGCCTGGGTCTGGGAGGAGGCTGCAGCCAAGGTGTGTGCCCTTGACTGGAATCGAACCTGGGACCCTTTGGTCCACATGCCGACGCTCTATCCGCCCGCTGGGCCAAACTGGCTAGGGCAAAGCTAACTATTGTTATTATCATCAACAGAATGAGCCTGGGACAAACTATTAATAGTACTTATCTTTGGGGTGTGAAACTGGACATACAAGGAAACTTACCTTTATCTTCTATTCTGTTTGATTACTTATTGATTTATTCATTTTTACAATATGTGTGTATTACTTTGCTAAAAGCTCTAGTTTAAAATTTAAACACGAACAAGTACAGAAAAAAGAATCTTCTGAAAAGTTTTAGCACTTGTTGGCATTTTATGTTCCTCAGAGCAGATAAAGAAGGGTGTTTCTACTGTGCGCCAGGAGTTGCCAAAATAACGGATTCATTCATTTGTTTTACGAATATTAATGGAATGCCACGCACTGTTCCAGCTGCTGGGGATTTAGCAGGGAACAAAACGGATCACGTCTGCCCTTCTGGAGTTTCCATTCTACCTGATCTTAATTAATCTCCTCTGCAACCCTCAAGGATGAGCAATTACAGATCGGCAGACCAAGACGGCCAAGTGAGGGGAGTCACTTGCCTGCCTCCCACAGCTGGGAGCAGGGCTACAGTCTTCTAGTCTAGGCTGTTTCTACCACTGCCCAAGAGGGCAGGTCCATGGATGGCAAGTTTGGGGCTGGTGCCCCCAAGAGGTGAGAAACAAGATGAATGAGGTCTGCCCATCCAGGCTCAAAGCTTCACTCTGTATTACTGTGCACACCTATGGTGCAGAAGGGGCCATGGCACAGGCAAAAGTGGAGACCAGGTCACGGAGGCAGGCATAACTCACATTCAGACTTGAGTTTTGTCCACGGAGGTTCCCATGCGTCTCTAACCAGAGGAGCAGCACAGCTTCAACAATCCCTTGTTGTGGGGCCTCAGCTCTAGGGTAGGCAGAAGACCCTGGCCTCTCCTTAATTAAGCACCTTCCCAAATCCACCTGCCAGAGCCTGAACTGAAGGGCAGTCAGTTCCCTTCAGCTCCTGAATTCACTCCACTAGCCTCCCAGAGACAAGAACCCGAGTTCCCTAAGCTGGGGTTGGGCAGTGTCCTCAATGCTCCCATCCTCCCAGAGCACCCCCGAATGCCCAACTCCATCAGTGCCAGCCCTGAGAGAGGACTGCTCTGCCTGTCCTCACCCCTGATGCCCCGGTGGAGCTGATGGCTGGTGGAACACCCATGCCACAGTGGCCACAGTCAAAGCAGGGAGGGCGGTTCAGCACCTGGTTAGTCAGACTGGCCAGTACCTGGCACCGCCGTGTGACCCTTTCCAGGGAGGTGGTTCTCCATTCCCAGGCCTGCTCAGTCAGGGGGGTGAAGGGAGGCAGAAACAGCACAAAGGAGCGAGCGGGTCTTGGAGTCTAAGATCCCAACAGGATCGTCACTCACACGGATGAACATGGACCAGAATGGTCACAGATCTAGAGATCTGCCAAAGAGAAACCCAGAGAGACACGCACAGGAGCTGAGACTTTGTGAGAAACATTCACGGGGCGGAGACCAGAGGCAGAAGCCCAGAGGCAGGGAGACCCATGCAAACAAACGAGTGATCTAGGAAAACACACGGCAGGAATAACAACGGATCCACAAACCAGCCCGGGTCACATCGCCAGCCACAGTCCCACAGCGCACCTCGCAACAGGAGGCCCGACGCGTGGAGCCCCAGGCGCCGGGCGGGCCGGGGACTCGCGCGCAGGGCGCACTCCCGGACTGGGGAGCGCCGGGCGAGAAGCGCACACAAAGAGACAGCACGGCCAGCGGGAGCTGGCTCCGCCCGTCCGCTCCGTGACTCCAGACCACCCCCCACCCGGGCACTCTCAGCAGACACACACACAGACACAGCACCCACCCGCACGCCCAGGGACCCCGCCCCGCCGCGCCCCACCCTGCTCCGGCCGCCCGGGAGCGAGGCGCTCACCAGCTGCAGGCAGCAGAAGGCGACGAGCGTGCAGCGCCCGCTGCACTTGCCCATGGCTCCAGGGGCCGCGCAGGCCGTCCGCCGCGGCGCCCCTCTAGCTCGGCGGCCGCCGCTTCCTCCGCCCCGGGCCGTCTCCGCGTCCTTCCCGCTGGGCGCCCCGGGCGGCGGGGCCGGGCGCTTAGGGCCGGGGCCAGGAGCGCGGGGTCCTCAGGGCCGGGGCGGGCCGCTTGCGCTCGGAGTCCATGGTCCGTCCACCCGCGCGCTGGCTCCGCCGCGCCGCGCCTCCTTTGTCTGACCGGCCGGGCGCCCGGCGCGCCTCCTGCCCCGGGGCGGCCGGCGGGGAGCGCGGAGCGGGGAGCGCAGACACCGAAGGCGGCGCGGCGCGGCGCGGAGCAGCACTGCCCAGCTGGGGCAGCCGCCCGGGCGCTCCGCGGCCACGGCTTCCCGGCCCCACCACGTGGCTCCGCCGTTGCCGCCGCCACCACCGAGAGGGTGGGAGGGAGGGAGGGAGGAAGGAGAGAGGTGGGGCGGGGCGGCCGCGGGAGGCGAGAGGAGGTGGGAAGGGGTAGGGCAGTGGAGAGTTGGGGGAGAGAGGCGGGGAGTGAAGTGGGAAAAGCGCAGGCTTGGGGGCTGACAGCCCTCGGTCAAACCCGGACTTCAGGGCTTGCTCACTCTCTGTGTGACCTTGGGCAAATCACATCACCTCCCTGGGTCTCAGTTTTCTTAAACAAAGTAGGAATAATAATGTCTTTTCAGTGTTGCCATGAAGATGAAATGTATTTATGTGAACAAAGCACTTAGCCCTGTGCCTGGCCTCCCGAGGGCTCTGGACACCCCTCTGTCCAGCCTGTTTTTAGGGTCTTGGGGTTCAAACTTTGGCCCTCCATTTCCCACTCCAGTTCCCAGATCTGCTCCTCGTCCCAGCTTTCCTCCTGAAGGCCTCGTCACATTTTCTTCCTTCCCTCTTTTTTTCTACTGGCATTTATTGAGCCCTGACTGCATACACATCCCCGGCAGCCCTGGGATCCAGAAATGAGCCCTGCTGTTCCAGAACCCACTGATCGGGCATCCCAGTCAGGCTCTCAGGGGCAGGTGTGCCTAGGGGGCAGTGGGGAAGGGAATGGGAAAGGGCTTGCTCTAGGAGACTGCCTTCTCCAAGACCCCCCCCCAAAAGCTCTCAACTCCGAAACACATCCCAAATCCATTTAACCATCGCTGCCCCACAGCTAAGTTTGTTTGTTTTTTAAATCCTCACCTGAGGATATATATATATATATTTTTAATTTTAGAGATAGAGGGAGAGACATCAATCGGTTGCCTATTTATGCACCCCAAACCTGCAACCTAGGTATGTCCCCTGACCAGGAATCGAACCCACAACCTTTTGGAGTATGGAAGGCCAGGACCACACCTAACTTCTCATAGTCATCTTGATGATTAGCATCACTCAGGTAGGATCCCTCATCCTCCCTCCAGGCTTCTCTATCCCTTCTGGCCTGTGCACTGCACCTTCCAGCTAGTATCTATGAAATACCTACTATGTGCCAGGCTCTCCACTGGGGAGAAGGCGGTGCACCAGCCTCCGCACTCACTGCGAGAACAGTCTAGTGAGGAAATGTCATTAAAACAAGAAGCCCTGGCAGAACGTTCCTTATTCTTGCCCTTCCTCTCCACTCTCACCAGCCCTCTTGACTCAGAAGGCAGTATGATATAGATTCAGACCATGGTTTGGACCCGAACAGCCTGGGCTCCAGGCCCAGCACTGCCACTTGGAAGCTGCTTACATAGTGAGCACTCAAATGCACGCTTATCTACTCCTAGGACTGGCTACGTGGTTTGTGGGGTCCAGTGCGAAATGCAAATGCAAGGCTCCTTGTTAACGAATTAAGAATGATGACACGCCGAAACCGGTTTGGCTCAGTGGATAGAGCGTCGGCTTGCGGACTGAGGGGTCCCAGGTTCGATTCCGGTCAAGGGCATGTACCTGGGTTGCGGGCACACCCCCAGTAGGAGGTGTGCAGGAGGCAGCTGATCGATGTTTCTCTCTCATCGATGTTTCTAACTCTCTATCTCTCTCCCTCTCTCCCTCTCCCTCTCCCTTCCTCTCTGTAAAAAATCAATAAAATATATTAAAAAAAAAAAAAAAAAAGAATGATGACACGGCAGAGCACGAAACCAAGCCCAGGGAGGGCCTTGCACGGCTAAAGCCAGCCCTCTCCCCCCTGGATGACTGAAACGGTCTCTTCACTGGTCTCCCTCCTCCACTCATTCCTTCGCTTGCCACCTAGTATTTTAAAGTACACAGGGTACTCGCAGAATTGCAACAACATGTGCTGAGGTTTTCACTTGGTATAACAAGCTGAGATAATAGTGGGAACTTTTCTCAGCCCTGCTCGGGGGAGTAACAGCCGGGTCCCGCCAGGTTCCATGACTAGACAGCCTTCCCGGAGTCTGTGAAGTCCCTGAAACAATATGCAAAGCCTCGCATGAGCAGATGTGCTTTTTCTCTGGGAACAGGGTCCACAGCTTTCATCAGATTCCCCAAAGAGTTCATTTCCCACAAAAGAATAACAAATCAGCCCGCAAAGGATCAGCCCAGCTGTAACAGTTCTCTACCAGGTCCTCTTTGAGGTCTCTTCCAGACCCCAGTCTCTGCCAGTTGCTTCTGTGACGCTATCAATGCAATTCAATAATAATAACAATAATAGCTGCCATTTATTGGGTCCTCCCTCTAAGCCAGGCACTTGACATAGATTGTCTCATTTAATCCTTATAGACTCCACTGGGGCTGTGACCAGCCCTTGCAAAGTTTTTGGCTCTATCCTGCCTGTGACACCTGTTCCAAGGCCTGGCTGACTCCCTCTTTTTTTATGTTTTATTTTTTATTGATTTCAGAGAGGAAGGGAGAGAGGTAGAAACATCAATGATGAGAGAGAATCATTGATCCGCTGCCTCCTGCACAGCCCCTACTGGGGACAGAGCCCGCAACCTGGGCATGTGCCCTGACCGGAAATCGAACCGTGACCTCCTGGTTCATAGGTCAATACTCAACCGCTGAGCCGCATCAGCCAGGCTAGCTGACTCACTCTTAAGCCTGTCTTGTGGGAACAGGGATGGCCTGGCCAAGCTCAGCAGAGCTAGCCTCCGCCTCTGGGTCATTCCCACCTATTACAAGTCTTATCCGGGTGAACCACGCACACACCATGCCATCTCTCACTTCCGGGCTTTGCATTATGTTCTTTCTGTCCAGACTGCATCTCCCATACAAATTCTTGCCTGAAGAATTTATATTTAAATTTCAAATCTCAACTTCCTCCTGGAGGCCTTCCTTAACGCTGCGATTTGGGGGAAGGGCCCTTCCTTTGGGCTCACAGGTAGTCTGTGATACCTTTCTTACAGCTTTTACTGAGATTTTCTGTACTTGCCTGATTTTGTTTCGTTCCCCAATAGACTGTGAGCTGTACGAGGACAGTGACTGTTATAAATTACCTCTATATCCCATAGGCCTCTGATGATATCAGCAGTCAGCAAATATGTGGAGAATGGATGGTCTTCCCAGCCTCAGGCCCTAGTGTAACTTGTGCCCTCTTTACCACTGGAGAGTCCAGGGTTCTAAGGGGGAGGGTGATCTCATTATAGGAACAGATGGAATTGTCTCAGGCAAGAAGTTGGAGGGGGTTCAGAGCTGGGGATGACGTCAGGAGGTGCTTGGAGTAGTCGACACAGAGGATAACTAACCCTTCAACTAGGGAAAGTTTGTGGGGAAAATGAAGAATTTAGTCATACAGGAAGAGGCCCAGTAGGAGCTGCTGAAGCGCTGAGATTCCTGGGGAGGTAAAAGTGCCTCCCTTGGCTTAAGCTAGGGCGAGGCAGTGGTTGAATCTTAGTCCCTCTGGGGCTTAAAACACTGAAAGCTTCTGAGAAAGTTTCCTCATCAGATAGCCAAAATGTCAAACCTATATCTCCTTCGTCCAGGTAAGAGGACTGAACGTGCTCACTAAGTATAGTTTCTGGGGGTGTTTTCTGCTATCAACGAATTCTCCAACACCAGCTGGTTGTCCAACAATTTAATTCAGTTCTGGCACTAACTGCCTGGATTAGGGTAGGGCCGCAGCGTCAGGGTTCAGTGCCACAGACTGCCTCCTCTTCCCATGCTGGGCCCCAGCCACGCCTACTTCTGATCAGCCAGCCAGAAACCGAGAGTTCCCACCACCACCTCCTCAGGTTCCATAATTTGCTTGTACACAAATTCGCAGAACTCAGGAAGTTAGTTTACTTACCTTCACTGTTTATTATAAAAGCTACAAATGGGCCAGCTGGCGTGGCTCAGTGGCTGAGCGTGGATCTATGAACCAGGTCACGTTCCATTCCTGGTCAGGCCATATGCCCTGGTTGCAGGCTCCATCCCTAGTGTGGGGCGTGCAGGAGACAGCTGATCAATGATCTCTCTCAGCATTAATGTTTCTCTCTCCCTCTCCTTTCCTCTCTGAAATCAATAATATATATATTGATACAAATATATTTAAAGCTACAAATTAGCGGCCAGATGAAGAGGTACATTGGGCAATGTCTGAAAGGGTCCTGGGTACTTCTGTCCCTGTGGAGTTGGGACACACCACCCTCCTAGAGGGCTCACCAACCCAGAAGCTGCTCTGGCTCTCACTGTTCAGGAGTTTTCATAGAGCTCAGTCTCCAGGCTGACAGTTTCCACTCTCCAATCACTTGGTCTTCCCGGCGATCAGCAGCATCCTGAGTCTATCCTGGGGGTCCCCTCACGGCAACCCTTTGAGGAAGGGATTATCAAAAGGGACTCCCGAGGGACAAGGGACACTCCTATCACTGAGGACACGCCAAGAGTTTTAGGAACTCTGGGCCAGGAACGGAGATAAAGACCAAATATATTTTTGTATTATATCACACATATTCTGGTTTCTCCCCGGATGGCATAAATCCTTTGCCTTTTGTATTATATCACAATCACAAACACCTATTAAGCATTCTGTGCCAGGCACTGTTCTGAGCAATTTCAACGCATTAATTCATTAACCCTCACAGCAACCCTTTGAGGAAGATATTATCCCCACCCCCATTTTCTAGATGAGGAAACTGAGGCTCGGAGAGGTTAGCTCACTTGTCCACGGTCACACCACAAGGAAGTGGCAGGATCAGGATTTGAACCTAGGCAAAACGACAGTTCTTTACAACTCCTATTCCATTCTTTACAGAGTCCAAACTTTTTCTTAGCATCAGACCCCTTTCTTCAAAAAAAATAATAATTTCTAAAACTGCTAATAGTAGAATGAGCCCTAGCCAGTTTGGTTCAGTGGATAGAGCATTGGCCTGCAGACTGACGGGTCCCGGGTTCAATTCCGAACAAGGACACATGCCTGGGTTGCGGCTCGGTCCCCAGTGGGGGGCATGCAGGAGGCAGCCAATCAATGATTCCCTCTCATCATTGATGTTTCTATCTCTCTCTTCCTCCCCCTTCCTCTCTGAAATCAAAAAGCAAACAAACAAACAAACAAACAAAAACAACACCCCCCCCCCAAAAAAAAAAGAAATTAGTAGAATGCTCAGGTTGTGTGGGGAAGGACTAGCACCTTGCTCTCAATCTGCACTCACCTGTGAAGGCCCCCAAGTCAGCACCGAAATCCAAGGTCTCTAGGGAAAAAGTGGAAAAACCACTGGCCTCCATGCTCTCCAAGCCCCTGTTTTGAAGAGGGGAGAGACAAAGAGAGGGAAAGCGGAGGGCAGAGAGGTTCGGTGGGTTCTGTAAAGTCACACAGCACGTTCAGGGCAGAGCTAGATCCCAAGTTCTCCAGGTGAGTTCCAGGACTGCCTGGCACTGAGCTAGGAGCTTTGCAAGCAAAGATGAATCAAATAAGCTCCCCTGAGAATCCTTGGGATAAAGGCCTGGGTCTAGCGCACTGGCCACCAGCGTGACATTGTCCACTGCTTCTATTCTTAAACACAGCAGTTTCATGCATTTGCCTTTCCTCTCACCCCTGATGGCATCAGAGTTTGTGACGCTTGAGTCTGTGGGAGAGGAAGAATAGATAAACAGACAGTTACAAGCAATACAGAGAATGGCATAACTTCTCTGAGGCACAGAACCAGAATGGATGGCTTGGCTTGTGAATAGTTAGTGATGAAAAACTTTAGGGAAAAGGTGATGCCTGATATACAGGTTGCCAGACAGAAAAACAAGTGCAGACACAAAAAATACCTAACTGCAAGGTGCATTTCAGGGACTGGGACCCCTTTAGTTTAACTTCTGTGCATACTTTTTCCTTCCTATTGCCTCCTTATCGCCAACGCCCCTCTTCAATCAACTTTCTTTAAAATCTCAGATCCAGAGCAAATCTTAAAAGAAAAAACAAGTCTCTGATAAGAACGGATGGTGGAGAAATAAAGACAGAACAGGGTGTATATGAATGGGCAGGGTCCAGATCAGAACAGCTTTTTTTTTTTTTTAAAATTTTAATTGATTTCAGAGAGGAAGGGAGAGGGAGAGAGAGAGACGGAAACATCAATGATGAGAGAAAAATCATTGATCAGCTGCCTTCTGCCCACCCCACACTGGGATCGAGCCCACAACCCAGACATGTGCCTCGACTGGGAATCGAACTGTGACCTCCTGGTTCATAGGTCAATGCTCAACCACTGAGCAACCCAGCCGGGCAGATCAGAACAGCTTTGATGGCAGTAAAGCTTGTAGAATGTTGACTCCCCTTCTCTGGGCTTGTGGAGTCCAGAATCCCTAGCACAGAACCTTCTGACACCAAAACAAATTTCCCTTTGCACTAGTTCTTGGCTTTCGAATAAAGTCTGCCCCCAGGCCAGCTGAGCTGGGGACATTAAGAGATGGCAAGCGGTCCTCTCCAGCTGGCCCCACACTCTGCTGGGCCTTTATTAGGCAGCGCTGGGCGTGGCCAAGGGCCAGCTGGGGATAGGAAGGCAGCTCAGGCCGGGTCCCTCCAGCAGGTTCCAAATGCCCTCACGGGATTCTCAGCTCCCTGCTGGCTCCCCACCCCTTATCATGTTCCCTAAGTCCTCACCCAGGCGTCCCCTCACAGCCAAACAATTCATCGAATCCTAAAATTACCATCTTAGAGTCTGGAAAAGACCACAGAGGCCCTCTAATTGCGTGGCTCCCAAATGTTAGTGTACAGACCTGCCTCTGCATCAGGGTCCCACACCAGCCGGACTCCAGCAAAATCTCTAGAGATGGGACCTGATTATGGGGATTTTAAAAAATATATTCCTCAGGGATATGATGAGCAGCTTCAGCCCTCATTCAATACAGCTCAAGCTTTCCTGTCAGTGGGCACCCAGCTCTGCCTGCACACCCGCGCGGAGGGGCGCGGGGCCGTTCTGTGTGGACGGCGCCGGTTCAGTGGCTTTCTCTGCTGAGTGTAAATCTGCCTTCTCACACTTTGTCTCGGCTCTGCACTCTGAGGCCTCCCAGAATGAGTGTTTTCTTTTCCAATGTAGCCTTTTGATGTTTGAAGACCGTGATCTCATTGATCGTCCCTAGTTCCCACAACTGTTCCCCGCAATGACCTTTTCACTGAGTACCCGGAACCAAAGTGTCCTCAGGTGTGGCCCTCCGACCACAACCAAGAAACTCTGCTGGCTCCCTTTCCATAAGACAAACCCCGCGGCTGCCAACCTGGCTTTCAAGACACTTTGTACTCAGGCTCCTTTTAACTTTTCAAGGTTCCTGCTCACCTGTCGCTTCCAACATGCTATCACCACTGCATGCTGGGTCAGTTTTGAATACACCAGATTTCATCTGTGCTCATCCATGTTTCTCATCCATGTTTTTTCCACTCTGAGACTGTACTTGTCCCCCTCTCAGTTCCCTCCCTTCTCCCCAATATCCGATCTTCCTGCGGGATTCACTTTAAGTGTCATTTCCTTAGTAAAGTTTTCTCTAATTGCTCCTTAGGCACTGCCTCCTACTTTGTAGGGATCTCTGACAGTTTGTATTAGATTGCATTTGAGTTGCTCATTTATTTGTTACTAACACATGTACATGACAAGACACAAAGCACAAATAAATGTGGCAACATTTTTCTGGAGTGTCATTCTACTTGGTGCTCCGTGATTTAAAACATTTATTAACGTAAAACAAGCACAACTATTTTTATGAAGCAGCACACGAAACCACATACATTTAAATAGTCTGTTTCACTGGGAAAAAAAGGTAGGGGGGACTACTTCAGATTAAGAGACACTGGAGAGATAGAACAGCCAAATGCATGACTTGGTTGATTCCAGATGGAAAGCTATGAGGACATTTTTGATACTGAGGACATTTTAATATGATCGTTAGATGGTACAATGGAATCGCTGTTAATCTTCTAGGTGTGGTAATGGTATTGTGGTTATAAAAGAGAATGTCCTTAGGAGATACCTGCTGGAGTATTTAGAAATATTTGGGAATAAAGAATTATGTCACCATCTTACCTTCAACAGTCATTAAAAATGATGTATATGTATGCATGTGAGACAAGAGATTGTTGAATCTAGGTGGAACGTACAGATGCTCAACCTTTGATGGGGTGATAGCCCATTGTAAGAGGAAAATATCATAAGTAAAAAATGCATTTAATAACGACACTGTGGAACATCAGTTGTTTACCTTCATGATCTCTCGGCTATCTGGGAGCTGCGGCTCGCTGCCACTGCCCAGCATCACAAGACAGTATCCTTCTGCATATCGCTAGCCCAGGAAAAGATCAGAATTCAAAATCTGAAGCATAGTTTCTATTGAATGCGTATTGCTTTTGTACCCTTGTAAAGTGGAAAATGTTAGGTCAAACCATTATATGTCAGGGACTGTCTGTAAATATTTCTCTCTTTTCAGCGTCCAGCACAGCTAGAGAGCGGCCCAGTTCTTGAGTAGGGGCTGCTGGGGACTGAGAAAATGAAAGGAAGAGACAGACACAGAGATGGAAGGAAAAAGCTGAGACCGGGTGGGACCACTGTTCTCTGATGGAGACAGAGACCCAGAGCCAATACAGCGTTTTTATTTTATACAACAAAAACCAGGAAGTTTTACTAAAGGTCAAGACAAAGGAGATTATGTGCATTATTGGGTGGGCCCGAGTTGTATTCATTCCTGATGCTTGGCTGGATTTAGGTAACGAAATCCACCCCCTGGCACCTGGGCTGAAGGTCAAGCCGACAACACTCCTGCCTCTGGCAAGGCGTGTTTCCAGGATGTGGCTCTGCCAATGCCACTGGATTCAGCTGACAATAATTAAAGAAATGCTCATGTGCCTTCCCAGGCACTCTCTACAACTGTATAGTTATGTTTGAAAATTTTCAAAATAAAAAGTTGGGGGAGTAAATCATACATTTTACAAACTCATGCTACAATTTCAAAAATAATTTCAGGAGTCCCTCTTTCTGCTCCAGTTCATTCTCTCTGGTAAGAACACTTCATGGAGAAGCTTGAGAAGCCCAAATTTTTGTTTTTCTCCCACTGTTCTGCCCCATTCTGCCCCAAAGAGGGGAGGACTGTCATTTCTGTATTCTCAGAGCCAGGCATGGCCTGCCACAGAGGAATGTTGAATAAATGCTCCCTGAATAGGCAAAACCACTAACCTGGGGAAACTGTATGTATGCTCAGGCTCCCCTTCCATAAAAGAGGTTGGACTGGACGACCTAAGGTCCTTCCCAGCCCAGCACCTTGGATGCTATACTCGGGGCATTGAAGGCAGATCAGTGGCCTTTTCGACACAAAACCCCCCAGTCTCACCAGGCAGAGAGGATCACAGTGAATTGGCCTCTGTTCTCTGGTCAAGCTCCTACGTTTCAGCTGAGCCGTGGGCTTTGAGAGAAGTGTTCTTAAAATCCATAGGACATGTGATAGTGTTTTCCCTGAGAGCCAGAAGGTGGCAGGGGAAGTTAACTGAGCTTTATGCTGCCCTCTTGGCTGTAGTCATAGCATTGGCTAACACCAGTGTCCTCAACCTTGATTACACATTGCAATCACTTAAGGAAGCTTTAAAATATACTGATTTTCGCCCTGACCAGTTTGGCTCAGTGGATAGAGCGTCGGCCTGTGGACTGAAAGGCCCCAGGTTCGATTCCGGTCAAGGGCATGTATCTTGGTTGCGGGCACATCCCCAGTAGGGGGTGTGCAAGAGGCAGCTGATTGATGTTTCCATCTCATGGATGTTTCTAACTCTCTATCCCTCTCCCTTCCTTTCTGTAAAAAAAATCAATAAAATATATTTTAAAAAATAAAATATACTGATTTTCACCCCAGGGACTCTGATTTAATGGGCCTGGGGAATGATCTAAGCATCTGGATTTTTAAAGGCTACATAGGTGATTCTATGTGCATTCTAAGGCCAACATCATGATGATGGGGTAAGAGCTCTAGTTGGATTTACTTCCTGGCTTTGCCATTTCCAAGTTGGTTGGGGTGTCACTTCTCTTTGAACCTGTTGAGCCGTATGTGACAATCAAGCGAGATAATGCATAAAATACGGAGCCAGAAAGAACAGCTAAATAGTTAAGGACAACTATTTTAAAAAATGTGTATTTTTATTGATTTCAGAGAGGAAGAGAGAGGGAGGGAGAGACAGAAACATCAATGATGAGAGAGAATCATTGAACGGCTGCCTCTTGCACACCCCCACTGGGGATCAAGCTTACAACGTGGGCATGTGCCCTGACGGGAATCGAACAGTGACCTCTTGGTTCATAGGTCGACACTCAACCCCTGACCCATGCTGGTTGGGCAAGGACAACTAGTAATGAGTAAACATGAGGAGCCTCTGTGGCTCTCCTAGGAAAGATAAAAAAATTTTGAGCCCTAGCCGGCTTGGCTTAGTGGATAGAGCGTCGGCCTGCGGACTGAAGGGTCCCGGGTTCGATTCTGGCCAAGGGCACATGCCTGGGTTGCGGGCTTGTTCCCCAGTGGGGGGCGTGCAGGAGGCAGCCAATCAATGATTCTCTCTTATCATTGATGTTTCTATTCCTCTCTCCTTCTCCCTTCCTCTCTGAAATCAATAAACAAATATTTAAAAAAAAAAATTTTGAGTTTGAAGAGCAGTGGTTCTCAAACTTGCATCAAAATCACCTGCGGGACTTGTTAAAAGGTGGCTGAATACTTCCTTTCCCCAAAGTTTCTGATTCAGCAGGTCTCCGGTGGGCCTCTAAAATTTGCATTTCTATCAAGTTCCCAGGTGATGCGGATGCTGCTGTTCCAGAGACCACACCTTGGGAATCACTGTTCTTGAACGGGGTTTCTCAACAGCACCACTGTGATATTTTGGAGCACCCAATGCTTTGAGCACCTTTGGCCTCTACCCAGAGATGTGCATAGCATCTCTCCAGTGGTGACAATCAAACATGTCTCCAGGTACTAACAAATGTCCCTTGGAAGGCAAAATTGCCCAGTTAAGATCTACTGTTCTAGAGGACACACGTTAAAGAAGAATCTAAGAATCTAGGTGGGTTTCAGAGGCAGGTGAGGAGAAGGAGTTGAAGCCTAGAAGAAAGGAGGAGAGTTGGGATAGCTCAGGGATTCATGCAGAGGGTGGGCGCCCACTCAGAGCTTTTTTGGAGAGAGATCATTATGGGTCTAGGGTACGGAGACAGTTGACCAAATTTGGCTTCATTTGGTCCCACAGGAAGAGGCTATAAGCCTGGCCGCTCCCTCTGTCCTGGGACACGGCTGTCAAGCCCTAAAATCCCTTGGAAGGAGCAATCCTGACCTAACTCAGATGGCCTGACAGCTTTTCCTTCAGGCTTAACTGCCTGCAGCCCCCAATTGCCCAGAGCTCTCACACCTCAGGTTCCCATCCACACACCTTGAGGTATTAACAAGCAGCAGACTCTCGTCTATCTGTGAGAGCAAATAACTTTGCAGGTTCACTCTGACAAGAGCCTTGACCTGTCCAAATCCACCTCCCTGACAATTCAGTCTACAAAACTCAACCACCCAGTGGGGGAAAAAAATCTGGCTCTTTTAAGTGCCAACAGTATTAAGTGTTAGAGACCGTGGAAGTCATAAAGGGAAATTAACTGAAAACCAGAGATGCCATTACTCATTCGGGAGCAATCTCTCTCTCCCAAAGTGAGAATACAATTTGCACTCTCTGGGGATGTTTTATACTCAAATCTTTATTCCCCAGGCGAGGGCCTCTATTTCCTTCAAATTCTAAGTGGTGCTGCTCTTTCCTACCCCTAGCCTCTACCCAGCCTTTGAAGGCACTTGGCAGGAGGAAGAGGCTAAGGTTAGAGGAAAGCCCTTGCAGTCTCCAGGGCCCTCGTTCTACCCAATCACTGCCAACTTCTCAAGGGATTATTAGGCTTTTAAAAGTGCAATGTCAACGTTGAAGCCTTAGTTTACCCCAAGCCAAGTAAGATGGGTGAGCGGAGGGCACTGGACTAATTATGAGGCATGTGGACTTAAAAAAGGGATTGGGGGTAACCTGTGACAGTGGGAGAGGTGTGAAGAACAGCTTGCAAAACATCTTCAGCCAAACCTCTCCCGGTTAAAGGCATAACCATATATATAATTATTGCTCAGGCCTGAAATGAGTCACCATTCCCTTTGAAGATCCCACTATAATTTGTACACTAAAGGCTCTAAGCCAGTGCTTCTCAACCTTCTGGCCCTTTA
This sequence comes from Myotis myotis, assembly GCF_014108235.1. Lineage (NCBI taxonomy): Eukaryota > Metazoa > Chordata > Mammalia > Chiroptera > Vespertilionidae > Myotis > Myotis myotis. The sequence continues at coordinate 18,565,598 of NW_023416324.1, forward strand.
AATACAGTTCCTCATGTTGTGACCCAACCATAAAATTATTTTCGTTGCTACTTCATAACTGTCATGTTGCTGCTGTTATGAATCACAATGTAAATATCTGATATGCAGGATGGTCTTAGGCGACCCCTGTGAAAGGGTTGTTCGACCGCCAAAGGGTTCTCTACCCACAAATTGAGAACCACTGCTAAGCACTCCTGCAGTTAAAAAAAAAGGTTTCATTTTATTTAACCCAGGCTTTTTCAAATGTACTTGAGCCTGGAATCTTTATGCCCAATGTTTCTAACGTACCTGGGAAACAGTGTTCTGTGGAATATACTTTAGGAAACCTCAACCTATAGGATCAGGTTCATGAAGTACAAGCTCTCCAGGATTTGGTAATTACCTGCTGTTCCCCACCTATAACAACGTTAAAGTTCAACGCATATGTTCTTGGTCCACCTGGCAAAAGCCCCACTCATTTTTTATTTATTTTTATTTTTTAATATATTCCATTGACTTTCCACAGAGAAGGGAGAGGGACAGAGAGTTAGAAACATCGACGAGAGAGATCGATCAGCTGCCTCCTGCACGCCCCCCACTGGGGACGCGCCCGCAACCAGGGTACATGCCCCCGACCGGAATCGAACCCGGGACCCCCCAAGTCCGCAGGCCGACGCTCTATCCACTGAGCCAAACCGGTCCGGCCCCACTCATTTTTTTAAATCCCAATCTAAGCATAATCACATAATGTGTTAAACTTCCTTAACTCTCCCAGGTACAATAAATTGCTGTTTCCAGTGGTCTTTTTTTTTTTTTTTTTTTTAAATATATTTTATTGATTTTTTACAGAGAGGAAGGGAGAGAGATAGAGAGTTAGAAACATCGATGAGAGAGAAACATCGATCAGCTGCCTCCTGCACATCTCCCACTGGGGATATGCCCGCAACCCAGGTACATGCCCTCGACCGGAATCGAACCTGGGACCTTTCAGTCCGCAGGCCGACGCTCTATCCACTGAGCCAAACTGGCTTCGGCTCCAGTGGTCTTTATTCAAATTTCATTCACTGTATTAAAAGAAATTGACTTGATAGCTTTACCATCCTGCTGGTTCCATCATTAATGAGTTAAATATTGGACGTGTGCTCACTTAAAACCATCCCCTCTCTCTTTTAAGATACACAGATGATTCAGGTTTGTGAACTAAAGTATAAAACCAAACATGTTAGAATAGGTTGGAGGCGTGAAGACCTGTGTGAAATATGAAGTTCAGGAAAGATACACTTCACTTTCCATGTTAGATGGAATTCATGAGTGCTGGTTTGGGTGCTTGGCAATCATAAATGATCTAGGAAGACAGTAACCTGTCTTGGGGGTAGGAGACAGCTACTAGCATTTCTTTTAAAAAATATACATATATATATATATATTCTTACTGATTTCAGAGAGGAAAGGAGATAGATAGAAACATTAATGAGAGAATCACTGATCAGCTGACTCCTGCATGCTCTACACTGGAGATCTAGCCTGCAACCTGGGCATGTGCCCTGACCGGGAATCGAATTGTGACATCAACCACTGAGCTACGCCAACTGGATCTAGCATTTTTATGTTATTGTTTTTGTTAATCCTCACCCGAGGATAATTTTTCCACTGATTTTTAGGGAGAGTAGAAGAGAGGGAAAGACAGAGAGAAACATAGATGTGAGAGAAACACATCAACTTGTTGCCTCCTGCACCATCCCTTACCAGGCCGGGGAGGAACCTGCAATAAAAGTCCATGTCCTTGACCGGAATTGAACCCGGGACCCCTTTATCCGCAGGCCAACACTCTAGCCACTAAGCCAAACCAGCTAAGGCCAGACCTAGCATTTCTTTCTTTCTTTTAAAAAAAATATATCTTTATTGATTTTAGAAGGGAAGGGAGAGGGAGAGATAGAAACGTCAATGATGAGAGAGAATCACCGATTGGTTGCCTCCTGCACGTCCCCCACTGGGGATCAAGCTCACAACCCAGGCATGTGCCCTTCACCGGAATTGAACCTGGGACCCTTCAGTCCCCAGGCTGACGCTCTATCCACTCAGCCAAACCAGCTAGGGCCGGACCTAGCATTTCTTAATACCACTGTCAATTTAGGGAAAAGAGACAATAGGTAGAATCATAAGTCTCAATGTCATGGCCCAGTTACACTAAAACTTTCTCATATTCCTTCGAGTTGAGTTGAGTTTGATGCTATGTTCCTAATAGGAGAGCAGTACTTGTTACTGATATTCTGTCATTTACATGGGGATGAGTATGGTAAACCAAAACACACATAAAAGGGGGAAAAGCCCAAAACATCCCAGTAAACGGCTTCCTGGAAGTTTAACTGGAATGTCACCTGTCCACATCATGTCCTGCTCAGATTTACTGCTCAGGTCAAGTAGCAAAGAAAAGACAGCAATAAATTCAATCTACATGGCTTTTGTAAAAAGGCATCTATTTGGCTTTTAATACAAAATGTCTCAGAGAAACACAGAAATAAAATATACAAGCCAATAATTAAACCCCCAATAAGCAGATTTCAGTCACATTCCCTGTCTTCAATCTGGATGAGAAAACAGGAAGCTACAAACCAACCAATGTCTGCCCCTTTGAAGAAATAAAAAGTAAAGAAGAAAAAACCAAACAGTCCCTGAAATGTGGCAGGTGGTTTTTAGAGGCCGCTGTAAGCTTGCTTTAATCATCCATCCTGGTGAAATGAGATGCATGTGGTTGTTGGAATACGGCCACCTCCTACTGGTTTCTAGATCTTCATCTGAAGGGAGGATGCTGGCTTGGGCACCACTTGATGCCACGGATGCAGTCTGAGGTCAGGCAGCCCTGGAGTCTTCCATTTCTGATCTTCACTGGATCTCCCCCATATACAGTCTCTTGTCACTGGATGCTGAGAGAACTGAGGTGAAAGAATAGAGAATAACTGGAAATGATGAAGGCTCAAGGAGACTTGGTGCTCAAGGGCTCTTATTTCAAGAGCCAATTTTGGTATAAAAGAGCAATTGGATTTAGCTTAAACCCCCCTCCTCCTAAACACCATTCACAGGAAACTGCAGCCTGCTTTTCAATCCACATCCTCTTGAAATCACAAGGGTGGACTGTGCTATGGGAAATACATTACCAGGCTCTAAATCTCGATGTCTCTTGTCAGTAAAGCCCTAAGAAAAAGACTTCCTCAGTCATTCTAGAACAGAAAAATCAATGTTGGTGCTTTCATTTTGTAAACGAGCTTAGCCCCAGAGAAAGTTACATTTTCTCCTTAAATTAAAGGCCCATTATTTACAAAATGATTGGCTAGCCAATAAAATGTGGGTTAAGCTATAAAGTGAAACATTGCTCTTACCCTCACCACTTAAAACAGTGGTGACTGTTATTGATACCCATAAAGAATGTTTGCATGGACATTCACAGAAAACAGACATCCAACTTTGCCTCTGTATTCTCAGGGCTCCTTTTGGGAGATTCCCATAGTTTCCTTTTCCCCAGAGTCAGGACAGACTTACTGATGGGCTCGTCAGGGTGGAAAGCCACTTCATTGATGGAGCCAGCGTGGCCCGGAAGCTTATACAAAATCCTCCTGCTTGTTGTATCCCACACATACACAAACCTGCAAAGCATCACAAAGAACAAAGCTAAGGCCTTTCAGGGCTGAGGGTAGGTTGGCTTTTTAAGGAAAATGGAAGCAACTATTTATTTATTAACCCATGTTTATTGAATTGTATTCTGACTTTTAGAAACTAAGAATACAGACTTTGAATTAAGCATGGACCTGTCCTTGAGCAACTGAGTGGAGAAATAGGAAGAGCCAAAAATATAGATGGGCCTTGTGTGGGCCCGAGTTGTATTCATTCCTGATGCTTGGCTGGATTTAGGTTACAAAACCCACCCCCTGGCACCTGGGCTGAAGGTCAAGCTGACAACAATCCTGCCTCTGGCAAGGTGTGTTTCCAGGATGTGGCTCTGCCAACGCCACTGGATTCAGCTGACAATAATTAAAGAAATGCTCATGTGCCTTCCCAGGCGCTCTCTACATATAGGCCTTACTGGTATTTTTAAACATAAGAAATCTTCCTCAAAAAGCACCCATATAATTAGGCTATCATTAACATCACATGCATCCAGAAATGTCTTCAAGGTAACCCAATTCATGATAGGTTGGAGCCTAGGTTGTAGAGGCACCTGAACTTCTAGTATTCCCATCACATAGCCAGAGAAGGACAGGAAATTTGTGCTAATAAACATAACCCAAATATACACTTGACCCAAATCTTGCACTGAATTCATGAGCAGAAAGAATACTAGCATGGGAAGGGGCCAACAGAAATCAGCTAGTCTGACCTCATTTAACAGATAAGAAAACTACGGTATAGTGACTTTTCCAAGTTGACACCGTTCATCAGTGTCAGAACTAAAATCAGAGCTCTTATATCCCAGTTCTCTCCTTTTGCTTAAACCCCTCAAACACCTTGTCTCCCCAAACCCCAATAAAGAAGTTCCTTTGACCCTCAACCTTGCTTGGGTCATTTTAAGCTGTAGGTAAAATGAAGAGATATTATCTTCATATTACCATGCAAAAAGAACCTGTTGGTACATTTAAAGGGCTCATGGTTTTCAAACAGGTTATACAAAGTTACACATTTGTTTTGTTCGGTCAACACTTAAAAGGAACACTCACCAGTACTTGATTATAAAATGCCTAGTTCTGATGTGGCAGTGAACACTTTTAGTCTAAAATGCAAATAAACAGGAAGAGCTTCGGAATGATACTGTTTAGTTCTCAAGAGCTAGGCTCCACAGGAACTAAACAAAAGTTCCAAGCAAGATGGAAGAGAAGCAGGAACCCTATCTGTCTATAGACTCCTTGGCTCTGATGCTCATGCTCTCCCTACTGTCTTTTTTCCTGCCAAGCACAAGTCACTGTCTTCATTAATCCAACTGAGGACGATGTGCCATGGTGAAAAAGTACATGAGCTCTGGAGTCAGAAAGACCTGGGTTCAAGTCTCAGTGCAACTATTTAATAGCTAAGTAATTTTAGAGAATTTATTTATTTATTTTTTTTAAAAAATATATTTTATTGATTTTTTACAGAGAGGAAGGGAGAGAGATAGAGAGTTAGAAACATCGATGAGAGAGAAACATCAATCAGCTGCCTCCTGCACATCCCCCACTGGGGATGTGCCCGCAACCCAGGCACATGCCCTTGACTGGAATCGAACCTGGGACCTTTCAGTCCGCAGGCCGACGCTTCATCCATTGAGCCAAACCGGTTCGGCGAGAATTTATTTAACTTCTCTGGCCCTTTAAATACAGTTCATGTTGTGGCCCAACCATAAAATTATTTTCATTGCTACTTCATAACTGTAATGTTGCTACTGTTATGAATTGTAATGTAAATATCTGATATGCAGGATGGTCTTAGGCGACCCCTGTGAAAGGGTCATTCGACCGCCAAAGGGGTTGCGACCCACAGGTTAAGAACCGCTGCCTTAGTTGTATGGAGATAATATTGGTCTCACATAATAGTGGTTGAGAGAATAAGATAATGTATGCAAAATGCCTGGCACACAAAATGAATGACAGCGATTGCTATGACAAACACAATTGTTATCAATTATCAACATACAATCATGAAATCAAGAGGTTAAATAAATCGCTCGTAGTGGAAAGTCTGGCCAGTCTTCCCGTAGTCTGTGATGGGAATTTTGAAGGGTTTCAAGCCTGAACATGAGGGAGGTGATTTGTAAGTAGAGAGGGGAAATTTGCCAAATCTAGGCCAAGCTGAAAAGCAGTTTTCTGAGGAAAGTTACATTTCCCAGGTACTTATAGGCCAGCAGAACCCCAGATCTCCAAAGGTTTACTTCAAGGCCTCACTCCCCATGGCTGCCAATTAGATGCTAAATTTAGAGGGGTTCCATGTCCTCTTGTTGCTTTGGCATGGCAATGTTCGGCAGGAACCAGGCTCTTTATGTAACAGAGCTGCTTGCTGACTTCGGGCTAATTGCCTAGGAGACCTGTGAAATCCGGCCAACCCCAGCAGGTAGACAAGCCGACTTTCCCCAGACCAGAGCCACGCTTCCACATGGAAGGTTTAAAGGAACAGTGGGGAGAGAGGACATTGAAAGTCAGGGCCAATGAATGTCAGAAACAAACCGATCAGAAGAAAAGCTTAGGCAAATATCATTTAAAAGCTTAAGTACAGAGGAAAGATCCAAAATCTCTGCTAAAAATAATGTAAAAATACTTAGAATGGTTCTTCCTCTGTCAGAATGCAAGATACATCTCATGTTGTAGATCTGTTTAAGATCTTTAGCAACCTGACAACTGAAAACCTCTTAGATTCTCTCTTTAAGGCAGTTCTCTAAACCACCAGGAGCCCTTTCCTCCCCAGAAAATAGCTGAATAACTTGTTTGTTCATTTTTCCTGGCATTAAACTTGCCAGAAAAAAAAGAAGCAAACTCTGGACTCTTCAGGTATGTTCACAAATATAAAGGTGTAGGACAGACCAAAATGAGGTTTCTCTATGGCTGTGCTCGGGCCACAGACAAGACACCAGACATGTTGAAGACCCAATCTAGCCCAGGAAAGGCTTCGTGTTTATAGGATGGTGCCTGTTTCAGCAGGGTGGCAGGAAAATCCCTAAAGGGGAGAAAGATGGGAGCTAAACCCAGAGATTGTCACCAGATGGCTTCCCACATCTGTGGCCCAAAAGCCTGGGCCCCTGGACATCCCTATTCAACCTCTGACTCCTTCCCAAGTATAGGTCACCATATGCAGGGTAAAATTTGACTGCCAACCTTAGGCTAGGAATTCATTCATATAATATTACTAATGCTTAGAATAGGTCAAACACTGCCCTGGGTTCAGAGATGACTAAGATTCATTCTCTGACCTCTAGGAGCAAATAATGTACTGGGTGCCCGACACTATAAGATGCAATAAATGCTAATAAAGGTTAGGTGTACAAAGTGTGACAACAGCACAAAACAAAGAGGAATTTGTTATGCCCAAGAGGTAAGGGAGAGAGAGGACCATGAAAAGTTTATAGGCATAACAGAGAGAGGTGATTACATGTATTAAACATGTAAAGATACCAGCATCATTATTTTCTTCTTTTTTATTGATTTTAGAGAGAGAGGAAGGGAGAGGGAGAGAAAGAGAAAGAAACACGGATAAGAGAGAAACATCAACATGGATTGGCTGCCTCCTGCACACTGGGGATTGATCCTACACCCTGGGCATGTGCCCTAACCAGGAATCAGCCACCTCTTGGTGCATGGGTTGACACTCAACCGCTGAGCCACACCAGCTGGGCAGCTCTGTCATTCTTTGCCACACTCCCGGTAATCCTTACCTATCGGCTGAGCCAGCTGCTATCTTGCTTCCATCAGGTGACCAAGAACATCTCAGAAGATTCTACAATAACGAATAAGCAGGAATCCAATGAATATAGTCATGTACCAAACCCCTCTTTGTTAGACTACAGAATCACTGAGAGACTTTAAAATTTCTTGAGTTTTAATTATTCTCCCCCAGAAAGATGATCAGCAATTATTTTATATTCTGTGGCCCAAGACAGCATACTGGCATCATTTCATACCATATAAAAACCAACTTTAGAAAATGCTTAATTTATAGTAAATCAGAATGAACCTGGCAACAGAATTTTGTTCGACCTACAAATGGAGGCTCCTTTTGCTCCATTTACCTTGATCCTCATTAAAAACTTTATCTTGAAGGAAAAGAAAACCAAATCCAACAAAAAAATAAAATTTCATTCACAAAGTCAAACACTCTTAACGGGATCTCAAAAGAAAACCATTAGTCTCTATTATCAAATTATTTTGGGGAAAAGCTGCTTTTAAGAGCTGACCTGGACTTTGCGAGTTTAGAAAACATTTCTCTCTCTCAGAACTTGGGCCACAGCGCTTACTGCAGATAGAGATGTATTCTCAGGGCTCTAACAGCTGGTCACTGGGAGGTGATAGAGGTTGTTTGGGAAATAGCCATGGGAGCCTGGATCCCATTTGGAACACTAACCTAAGAGGGTTAAAGTTACCAAGGAATTAAAAGGATAGGAGTGTCTTGTTGAAGTTGGAAACCCTAAATTGGAGGGTTGGTGCCATCACCACTTATCTATGTGATTGCCTTCTACCCTATCCTTCTACTAGTTGTATTTCCAGCAAGGACAGTTTCGATGGAGAACAGTGTTACTGGAATGCAGCCCCTTAGTAGAGCTACTGATCTCTAGCCTCAGCACCATCTCTCTTTTAAAATTTAAATTGAGATAAAACTGACATAACATTGTATTAGGTGTACAACATACTGATTTGATATACGTAGATACTGCACCTTAGCACAATCTAAATGTTTCTTTGAATCAAAAAGGACAGAACTCCTTTGCTATGCAGAACTCACCTTTTCAAAGTTGTGCACATTTCCTTGAAATATCTTGACACATCTCTCTTTGGGAGCAAATGGCCGGACATCCCAGACCCGCACTACAAATTCAAATAAACCAAGCAAAACAGTTGTCAGCCAAGTTGAATCTATAAACCATTAAAATCTATAGTTACAAAGAAAAAAAATATACTCAGGTCTCTCTTCATTCAGTGTCAAAAGTTATTTTTGCACTTTGCTTAAAAGCTATTTTCGTATGAAAATAAAAGGTAAAATAAAACAGTTATCAGCCAGAGGCCCCCCGAGCACCCAGCTGAAATCCACAGATGCTATTTCCTGGGGGGAGGAGGTTAACATGGAACAATGCTACCTGGTAAGGCTCTTTCCTTTTGCTAAGAGGAATAAAATACATTCAAGTCCCATTAACTGGGCCTATGGGCACAGAGGAAAGCTGAGGGGGCAGGAAGGAGAAATGTCAAACACACTGCTGGGGATTTGCAACAGAGAATAGTTGGGTGTGACACTGATTTCAACAGAACATTTTGCAAATGATTCCTCTGCCAACCCAAAGAGTCACATTTAGCAAAGCTTTGATATGACAATCTAACCATCATCGACTACTGTGACATTCAATCTATAAAAATCAAACTCAGGACTAACCTTTTATAAATTTGCTCAGAGGGGCACCTGGCAGTCTAAACTTGAACAAGGTCAAATATATATTAAAAGAGCACTGTACCAAGAATCAGAAAGTGAACTTTGATTCTAATTTTTAGCTATACCATATATATGGGTGGTATCAGATAAATAGCAAGGTTCTTTGTGTTTTGGTCTCTTCTGTAAAAAGGTATTAGCAAGAGTATTTTAAAGATCAAATATGATGATATACGTGAAAGGGCTCTAAAAGATTGGAGGCAATAAACAAAAATGAAGAATTTGTAATTTTATTATATAGCCACAACAAGAAATTCCTCTTCTTCTTAATTTAATAACCATTTAGGGAATCTCATCTTCCCTTAGTGTAAACAATGCTAGATTCAGTCTATGGTAAACCCATTGAAACCAGAATATATGTATAAATACCCACAGTGAGCAGTGTGAAAAAAAGAATCCTTTAAGTCAGAGAGGCATAAAAAGGCAAAGCTATGCATAAAGGGGTGCTACAGAGCTGACAATACAGTCAGAAGGTAAAGAATGTTCATGCACTCAACAAATATTTATTGAGCACACATTGAGTGCTAGGCACTGTTTTCATTACAAAATGTCAGTGAAAACACCACCTCCCAAAAAGCCTATGAACTTGTGTACCAAAGGGGTATTTCCAAAAATATTAAGCATATAATCCAACAAGTCATCCTCCTTTTCTGCTACACCATCCTCCTACCCAACAACTCAAAAACAAGCAAAGATGAGAGTGTGCGTAAACTCAGGATGTTGAGATGTTTTCATGAGGGTCTTTTGTCACAACGCTTTGGAGTGGGGAAGGAAGACAACGGCAGAAGGAGCACAACTGAGGTTCAATAGGTCTTTCGATCATCCAAGTTGGTGCTCTCTGAAAATGCCTGAGAACTCTCATCTTTTTCAAAAAACAAATCAAAAGTCTCTTGTATCTTGCTTGAACCCATATAGCCTTGGATTCACAGCACACCACAGCTAAAATGGCCCTTAGAAGTAAAGTCCAGTCCTCTTCTTTATCAGTAGAAACTGATGCTGAGACAAGTGTTATGTGCAAAGTTGCTCAGGGATTAGGTGGCAGATTTGGGACTAGAATCCTTTTCCTATTATGTGTTCTCCTAATTGCTCTGGTGAAAGTCTGTGAGCCATCCTGACTCTATCCTTGGATCCTTATTTATCCTAGCACACATTTAAAAAAAATGTTTTTATTGATTTCAGAGAGGAAGAGAGAGAGAGAGATAAAAACATCAATGATGAGAGAGAATCATGGATTGGCTGCCTCCTGCATGCCCCACACTAGGGATGGAGCCAGAACCCAGGCATGTGCCCTGACTAGGAACTGAACCTGGTTCACAGTCGACGCTCAACCACTGAACCACGCCAGCTGGGCCCAGCACACACTTCTAACACCGAGTGCCCACTTTCTGTAGGCATTTGGAATGCTTTCCTTTCCAAAGTTACCTGTATTGTCCATTGCATTGGACAGAAGATAAGAGCCCTCAGAACTTAAACTCAGGCCAGTCACTGAATCTGCATGGCCTCTCATGGTGTAGGTCAGCTTGTTTTGACGCAGGTCCCAGACCTACAAAACAAAAAGGTGCTCTCAAAAATCAAGTTGAGAAATTGGTATTCCTTCTTAAACTGGCTCTAGAGCAAGAATTACTTTATCACAAAATATAGGATTTCTATCAAAGAGAAAAAACTCCTCTTTCTAAAAAGGGAGTCAAGCTACTATATTTGACTAGATAGATACAAACAAATAAATGTCAAATATTAAGATAAACTAACAACCTATGAACCAGGAGGTCATGGTTCAATTCCCAGTCAGGGCACATGCCTGGACTGTGGGCTCAATCCCCAGTGTAGGGCATGCAGGAGGCAGCCGATCAATGATTCTCTCTCTTCATCAATGTTTCTATCTCTCCCTCTCCTTTCCTCTCTGAAATCAATAAAAACGTATTTCTAAAAATGCTTAAATTATGATTCTTAGCAATTAAAAATAAACTATATAAAAACAAGTAACCATGTTATATAAAAAAGACATCATGATTGCATATAAAATGTATAAAATAAGGTAATATGCAAAGATAGAGAGACTTAAAATTTTTCATTTAATTTCATATATTACATATATGCACACACATATACATGATAGAAAAGCATATTTGTTAAAATAAATATGTCTGTGTAGGAAAGATAAGAGAAACATTTCAGTTGGAAGAAACTTAATGTCAAATAGAAAAAAAATATGGTTTATTAAGTTATGGCTCGTCAACACATTCAGGTCAAGGGCATGTACCTCGGATGCAGGTTTGATCCCTAGACCGGCCTTGGTGCATGCAGAAGGCAACCAATGGATGTGTCTCTCTCACATTGATGTTTCTCTCTGTCTTTCCCCCTCCCTCCCACTATCTCTAAAAATCAATGGAAAAATATCCCCAGATGAGGACTAAGAAAAACAAAACAACATAAAACAAAAAAATGCTTAGCATATATATGCCTAGCATACAGCAGGCCCTCAGTAACTGGTAGGTATCATCAAGCTACTCCTAAAAATAACTCTGAAGACCAAATGTAAAAATGTGAGCTATTAAGCAAACATAAAGAATAAAAACAATATTTATATTTACATAGACTGTAATGATGTGAAAATATATAAAAGAAAATAGAAATGGTCTGGAATGTCATACACAAAAAGAATCGTTGGTATTGTACAAAATTTCCTCTAAAATTGATTTAATATTGCCATGTAGTTTTTCTACGTTAAAAAAAAATTCTGCTGTCCCTTTTAGCAGCTAAGGCATGTGCCTCATCTAGAAATGTCAAATATTAAGATAAACTAGAAATGAGTTTGGTGTTGTCAAAGCAATACACAAGGTAGACAACTCCACTTCCCATCAATAGTTCATTCATGTGTGGAATCCAACATACTTTATATACAATCATTTTTTTGTCAAGATGTGTGTTGGCTCAATAATCAAGAAAACTTAAAATGGCTGACACTTTTTTATTCAAGCTATTGTTCTTCTTCTTCAGAGAAGGCACTGCAGAAATCTTTAGCTTTATAACATCCAAGAGAGAATGCAATTCACCATTTCTCACAGCACTTGAGTGCTATTTCCAGACTTTCCCCCTTAGGGCCTGCACATGGTACTTGTGCAGGCCTAAATGTATTGGGATTTGCCATAGAAAGAGTGAGTAGGGCACTAATTTAAGCAAAAAATATATATTTATATATATTTTTATTGAATTGAGAGAGAGAGAGAGAGAGAGAGAGAGAGAAACATCAATGATCGAGAGAATCACTGACCAGCTGTCTCCTGCACACTCCCTACTGTTGGGGATCAAGCCCACAACCTGGGCATGTGCCCTGATTAGGAACCAAACTGTGACCTCCTGGTTCATGGGTCGACACTCAACCACTGAGCCACACCAACTGGGCTTAAGCAAAATATTTTGCATCTCATTAGTGGAAGGTAATTGATTAAGAAAAAAAAAAAGAAAAAAAAAGACACAATCTCTGCTCCCAAACACTTGGGCAAGGTATGAAAGAAGAGATACTTTTTTACTTCAACAAAGTAGAAGAGTATTCCTAGGCAAAAATAATGTGAGAAAACAGACAATTAAATGAATTAATAACATAAAGCACTAAGAGCAATGCCTGACACAAAGTAAGCACTAAGTGTTAGATCAGCGGTTCTCAACCTGTGGGTCGCGACCCCTTTGGCGGTCGAACTACCCTTTCACAGGGGTCGCCTAAGACCATTCTGCATATCAGATATTTACATTACGATTCATAATAGTAGCAACATTACAGGTATGAAGTAGCAACGGAAATAATTTTATGGTTGGGTCACAACATGAGGAACTATAATTAAAGGGCCAGAAGGTTGAGAACCACTGTGTTAATGCATTTATAGGAGCAACCCTTGACTTAGGAATTCAATGAAGATAGGACAGAAGAAAAGATCTAAATTCATAAGTTCCTTCTCATTGTTATTAGGTGCAAGCTACCACAATCTCAGAAGTTTGAAAAGATTCTCCTCTGTAAAGATAGTGAAAGGGAAATGTAACATCAACACCAAACATACCTTGATATCATTGTCTATTCCACCCGAAATAATCTGATCGCTTGTGTCATTGAAGGTCACAGCTAACACCTGGTAGGTATTCTGAAATGTCTGGATGGCTGCTTTCTTCCGGATGTCCCAAAGCTGAAGGAGAACAGAAGAGTCTATAATAACAGCACTTCAAGAAGTAATTGCATAATACACCCTTTAGCCCAAGGACATTGTAGTGGTGAATCCACCTCTAATAGGGGCCCATTCAGAAACATCTTTGGGTATCCAAGGAACATGGTGAGAAGTGACCACAATTTTGCCAGCGTATCTGAAGGTTGGTGAAACAAATCACTTTGGTTATATTTTCAGAATCCTTTGTTAAAATTTAAATAAACATAGTTAATCAATATGCCCTTCGAGTGGAAATCCTATACCTGCTTAGTTCATATATCCTTAGCACAGCAAGGATATTAACTAGCCCAGTGTGTTCAAATGGTAGATCTTATCTTATTAGTAGGCTGCAACTCACATTAAAAAATATGTACATAGACAGAGGAAGTTACAGCAGCAAAAACTGCAGAGTAGGAAATTCTACACGACTGTCCCTCCACAAAAGCAGAGAATTACCTAGCAAAAATTTAGCGGAATCAACTTTATCAGAATTCTAGAAACTAATCAAAAATTTATAGCAACCAGGCAAACATTTAATGAAGGAAAAACAAACCCTGGGTCTTAGGAAGAGTTTTGTAGTATTTTAACTTACCCTGGTTCCATCCCCTAACTCAACAATACCTCTGAAGACAACAGCCCATATTCCCAGTATAGGTTCCCAGGATAGAAAGGAACAAAATGGACCTTATTCCTTATTCTTAAAGAACGTGGCTGTTTTTACCTGTCTGGTGGCACCCTGAAGGATGAGCTCAAAGGCTTTTCCTTTATTTTGCTTAACCTGGAACTCTCCCAAGGCAGAGGTTTTTTTCCAAAAACATTTACAGGCAAATAACGCACTAGCCTCTGCTTGCTGAAGCAAGGACTAACAGTTTGGGCAAATAAAAGACAGCCAAACAGGTGGAGACTGAAAGTGGGAGAATGAGACAACTTGGAACACAGGAGAGGCTTTGAAAAGCTGTAACACAGCCCTGACTGGTTTGGCTCAGTGGATAGAGCGTCGGCCTGCAGACTGAAGGGACCCGGGTTCGATTCTGATCAAGGGCATGTACCTTGGCTGCGGGCACATCCCCAGTAGGGGGCGTGCAGGAGGCAGCTGATCGATGTTTCTCATAGATGTTTCTAGCTCTCTATCCCTCTCCCTTCCTCTCTGTAAAAAAACAATAAAATATATTTTAAAAAAAAGAAAAAAAAAGCTGTAACACATTCCTGGGACTCTAAAGGTCATGTGCATGCCCATGGCTGTGAACATGCTCAGAAAATAACTGAGAAGGACCCACACTCTCACCTGTAGGCTCTGTACAAGCAGGAAATGAAGGCTAATGCAGAATTGGAACTGCCTGGCTGAGAGGTGAAGGCAGGCCCCTTCACATAGACACAACCAATCTGCAAAGACTAGGAGAGTCTCCCCTCTCTGCCTTTCTCCGCCCCTCCCCCCCCCCCCCCCCCCGCCATTAAGGAAACCTCTGCCCAACCATTGGCAAACCACTAAGCTAATGAAATAAGAGACTTCAGTGGCTACAAGCAAATTTTAAAAATTACACCAGAAAATTCACTAAATAAATAACAGCTACAACAAGCAGCAACAACAAACCATGATGAGAATCTAATTTCCCGAACTGCCATCCTATCTAATAGACAAACATGGTAATTGACCATACCTTTGCTACGCCTCCCATTGGCTAATCAGCACAATATGCAAATTAACCACCAACAAAGATGGCGGCCAATTTGCATACCGCAGGCAGGGCGGGACAGTGCCATCCTGCCTGCCCTGCCACCATCCGGGCCTGTTATCTGCGACCCAGGGCGGCTGGTGTCTGTGTGCGACCTGACCCAGGGCAGCCAGGCGGTGCAGCAGTGATCGGCCAGCCCGCCCGGCCTCCATCAGGGAATCCCGTGTGCGACCCGACCCGGGGCGGCCGGACAGGGTAGCAGCGATCAGTTGGCCCGCGCAGGCATTCCGTGTGCGACCCGACCCGGGGCGGCCGGACAGGGTAGCAGCGATCAGCTGGCCCGCCCGGGCATCCCGTGTGCGACCCGACTCGGGGCGGTGCCCCAACCCCCGGATAGGCCCTGCTGTGTGCGCGACCTGGGGCAGCGCCCCAACCCCCGGATCGGCCCTGTCGTGTGCGCGACCTGGGGAGGCAGGACAGGCACCGAGGGATCGGGCCTGCCATCTGCCACCCAGGGAGCGGGCCTAAGCCAGCAGCAGGTGGTTATCTCCCGAGGGGTCCCAGACTGTGAGAGGGCACAAGTGGGGCTGAGGGACACTTCCCCCACCCCCCCCAGTGCACAAATTTTTGTGCACCGGCCTCTAGTCTCTATCATAAAAACCCCATGGTCGTGACGCCATCAGCCATCACAACCAAATGCCAAAAGGCACCTGCTGAATGTCATATGATTTCTTCATGGGAACAAGTAAGTGTTGCTCTGTTCAATTCTTATCTTCCAACGAAGGTCAATTTAAGTTCTCCTGAGAAGGAAAGGTTAGGGCAGGAAACTATTCTTATCTCTGTCCACAAGTGTCTTCAAGGTGGACGGGGCTGCATGCACGGGTGGGTGGGGACTTGACACTGGGTCCCGCGTGATTTCGCGTGGTGGGCCTCTAGTATTATAATATTCAAATGTCTAGTTTTCAACAAAAAAATTATGAGGCAAAGAAGCAGCAAAATGTATAGCCCATACAGATGAAAGAAATTAATAGTTTTTTCACAAGTGGCCCTGGGACAATTGGATAATCAGTTGAAGCTAGACCCTTACCTTACACATGTCAATATTAACTTGACATGAATCAAAGACTTAAATGTAAAAGCTAAAACTATAGCCCTAGCCGGCTTGGCTCAGTGGATAAAGCGTCAGCCTGCGGACTAAAGGGTCCCAGGTTCGATTCCGGCCAAGGGCACATGCCTGGGTTGCGGGCTTGATCCCCAGTAGGGGGTGTGCAGGAGGCAGCCGATCAATGCTTCTCTCTCATCATTGATGTTTCTATCTCTCTCTCCTTCTCCCTTCCTCTCTGAAGTCAATAAAGAAATATATATTAAAAAAAAGAAGCTAAAACTATAAAATTCTTAGAAGAGAAAAGGGGAAATCTTCATGACCATGGATATGGCAATGAATTATTAGATATGACAATAAAAGTACAAGTGATAGAAGAAGAAATAGATAAATTAGACTTAATAAAAACAGAAAGCTGTTGTACATCAAAGGATAGTATCATGAAAATGAAATAACTGCCAATGGGAGAAAATATTTGCAAATCACATATCTGAGAAAGGTCTAGTATCCAGACAAAGAACTATTATAACTCAATGACAAAAATATAACAAGCCTAATTAATAAATGGGCAAGGACTTGAATAACTATTTCTCTTCAGGTCCAGCTGGTGTGGCTCAGTGGTTGAATGTCAACCTATGAACCAGGAGGTCACAATTCAACTCCCAGTCAGGGCACATGCCCGGATTGTGGGCTTGATCCTCAGAGGGAGTGCAGAAGGCAGCCAATCAATGATTCTCTCATCAGTGATGTTCCTAACTCTCCCTCTACCTTCCTCTCTAAAATATATAAAAACATTAAAAAAATTTTCTCTTCAGAAAATATAACAAGGGCCAATAAGCACATGAAAAGATCTCAACATCATAAATAAAAATCAAAACTATAATGGGGTACCAGTTCACACTCATTAAGATGTAACAATATCAATAACAGTAACAAACCCACACAGAAAATAACAAGTGTTGGCGAGGAAGTAAAAAAATTGGGGATTCTTACATTGAAAAAATCTCATACATTGCTGATGAGAATGTAAAATGATGAGGCTGCTACAGAAAACTTTGGATGGCCCTCAAAAAGTTAAATATAGAATTACCATATGTCCCAGCAACCAGACTCCTAGATATATGGCCAAGGGAAACGAAAATAGGTGTTCAAACACTTGACCATGAATGTTTATAGCAGCATTAATCATAAAATTTTTTTAAAAAGACGGATAATTTCGTGCACCAGGCCTCTAGTTACTAATAAAGTCCAATTTGATAATTTGATTAAGAAGTTCTTTGACAAGCTTTCTTGCATAAGATGTTCAAGGCTCACCTAGTACTTTCCCTGCCCAGTCCCAAAAGGCACGCTGGTTCCTTTTAGTGGAAAATGATACTTTAAAGGCCACGGCCTGAGCAGTAGATGTGCTCATTGCTGTTGGGGTGTTATTATTCCTAAACCCTCTCAGTGGTCAGTTAGAAAATATATGTATACATAGGTATACACACACATCTACATTCATTTTTTTTCTATATCTATTTGTTTGTATATTGAATGTCTTAAATTCACACTGATAATTCCAATTTGATACCAACAACACACGATGCATTTTCGTCTTCTCTACTTCAGTATTGGTAACTCCTCTCTCTGATGGTGAGTAGTCTATCTCCCATTATACTTATTTGATCAAGCTTCCTGTATAACCAACCTCCCATATCCTCTTCCACTCTTCCCCTGAATAGATACCCTTTTTCCTGAACCGTGATTCCCATTCTCAGCTAACTCTATGTGCCCCCCTTTCTCATCCCATTTGGGTCATCCCTGTGTGAACCAACACCCTCTTCACTCTGCTTGGGCTTTAATACCCCTCTCTAGGCTGCCCTTCCCTAGGGATGCCATCTTCATCCTGCTCAGCCTCAGACACCTGCCCCGTTTGGGCACCCTCAGCTCAGGTTCTGACACTATATTGCCTCCTCCACCAACGTGTAGTTGACCCCTTTTTTTTACCCTACTAGGGCACTGATGGGCAGCACCTCCTTCCTCATCCTCCAATTCCCCAGGCTGCCTACCCTGTCCTGTGTGGATGCCCTCCTCACCTCACTTGGACTGACATGCTACTCTGGCCCACTAAAACATACCTTAAAAAAAAATTTTTTTTTAAGCCCTCACCCAAGGACACACTTTTATTGATTTTAGAGAGAGAGGAAGAGAGAGAGACATCAATATAAGAGTGAGAACATTGATCGGTTGCCTCCCACACTGGGGATTGAACCCACAACCTGGGTATGTGCCCTGACTAGGAATTGAACCTGTGATCTTTGGGTGTATGGGACGATGCTCCAACCAAGCCACCCATCAGGGCTAAACATACTCTTATGGTAAGTTCCGGCAATTGCAATCCTTGACAGTTAACCACAGGAGCTGAAAATGTAGGTTAACACAACCTGTACATGAATGTCTCAGCAGCTTTATTCATAACTGCCAACTCTTGGAAGCAACCAAGATGTCCTTCAGTAGGTAAGTATATAAATAATGAAATATTTTTCAGCACTAAAAAGAAATGAATTATCAAGCCATGAAAAGACATAAAGGAATCTTAAATGCATATTACTAAGAGAAAGAAGCTAATCTGAAAAAGCTATATAGTGTATAATTCTAACTATATGACATTTTGGGAAAGGCAAAATTATGGAAATAGTAAAATGATCCATGGTTGCCAGGGCTTGGAAGGGATGAATAGGCAGAGCAGAGAGGATTTTTAGGGCAATGAAAATACTCTGTATAATACCATAGTGATGAATACATGTCAGTATACATTTGTCCAAACCCACTGAATGTACAACACTAAAAGTGAACCCTAATGTAAACTATGGACTTTGGGTAGTTATGATGTGTCAATGTAGGTTCATCAATCGTAACAAATGTGCCACTCTGGGGGAGGCTGTGCATATGTGGGACAGTGGATACATGGGAAATCTCTAATCTTTCCCTCGATTTTGCTGTGAACCTACAACTGCTTTAAAAATAGTCTTAATTAAAAAAAAAAAAAAAAAAAAATCTCACTTCAGACCTACCGAATCAGAATCTGTTTTTTTTTTGTTTGTTTGTTTTGTTTTTAACAGATTCTTTGAGTGATTCTGATATGCACACAGGTTGGAAATCATTGGACCAAATGACCTTTAAGATCCCATCCTGTGTTACTAAACCATGTACTGACATTTCTATATACTCACTAATTTCACAATAGCCTTGTAAGACATGTATACTACTATCACCACCGTAAAGATTGAGAAACTGAGGATAAGAAAAGCTGCCTAAGACCACACAACTAAGTAAACAGCTGAGCCAAGAATCCAATTCAGGTGATCCATTTTAATCCAAGTCACAATGATTTGATTTGGGTCTAATATTATTCTGTTAGATACTTAAAGCATCTGTTTTGGGAAATGACTGCTAAAACAAAGTTGTGGTGAGGAGGGTACAACACAGAGGGTAAGGCAAGATAAAGTTCACATTATGTCACCTCAGAAATTGCAACACTCAGAGAGACAACATCACCCACCTTAACTGTACCATCATCACTGCCAGTGCAGACAAGCTGGGGGCCCCTCCTGGCCGGATAACAGGAATTCACAAAGGAAGTATGTCCTTTCAGCCTTTTAACCCTCTCACCTGTTTCACTATCCCACACTGCCACAGTTTTATCTGTGGATGCTGAGAAGAGCATACTAGAAGGTAAGAGGAAGAACAAAAAAGAAGTAAGTGAATACGAACCCCAGCAATCTATCTTCCCCACTTACCAAAATGTGCCCAACCCTTTAAGATCATTGACATGTCCTCTGACAGTCTGGCACATGATGCTGGAATGCCTGTCTCGCCCTATCTACCAAAATCCTATTGGTGCTTTAGATCCGTTAGAAGGTCTACCCTAGCAAAAAGGATTCCCTTCTATCAGTCCCCATGATAGAGTAAACATTTAAGACAGCAGTTTTTTAAATCCTTTCCTTCTTTGTGATAGATAAGACTTCATACATAAGACATCCTCCCACTTGGAAATATTTAATCACTCCTTGCTGCAGAAGTAAGAGAGACTAGCAATTCTTAACCCAATGGCTCAGCAACTCCAACCTTTTCCCTAAAAATCAAAGTTTTTATTTTGTCTCTGAGGACAATTCGTAAGTTATAATTATTATAAGGCTTTCTTTACTCAAATATTAATAAGAAAATGTATACAAGGCTATGTACCAGTTGATTCAGGGAACCCTAGGTTTTACAGATCAGAGGTTTAAAACAATGACTATTTACTGAAATACCCAATGGGATTAATGCCTTTTATAAACACATTTCTATATTATTTGTAATTATTCTAAAATTATGCAATCATTAAAATGCTTATGATAAATAGCATGTTAGGTGAATAATGTTAAGGGAAAAAAGCAGCAGACAAGATCGTAAACATAGCTCTAACATGTAAGTAAAAACCAAACAGTTGAGAGTAGGAAAAAAGGCTTGAGAAAAATGTATCATAATATTAAGTTATTCTCTTTGGATTGGCAGGAATATGGGCTATTTTTTCCTTGTTCTGTTTTTTGTCTTAGTTTCTCAAAATAATATTTTATTACTTTCATAATAAAAATTACTTTGTTTTATATCTTAAGAAAGAATAAATTTGTCTGAGACGTTGACATATTAGATGACAGAGATGATGTATTTTTAAATGCCTACAAGGAGCAATAAACACCTCACTTGGCGTGACAGTGATAGAATAAAGCAATTGCCCAAATGCAGCAGTTTTTGATAGCATGGTCTCCTGAGAGAGAAAGCTCAAGGATAAAATGTGAAAGGATGCCAAGAAGAATTAGTGTAAGTAGCAGCCGTCATTCTACTATGCAGAATACTCACCTGCCATCTGTGTTATAATGCAGTTCCATCACTGCTCCACTGTGCCCCTTCAATGTTGCATAGTTATCACAGTCACCATAGACATTCCACAACACTGTTAGGAAGACAGGAATTCTATGAGCACTGCTAGGCAAAAGGAAATTTATTACTGGGCATGGACAGGGTACCTATGAATTCACCAGAACAATAGTGCTTAGAACACTATTGGTTCTACCAACTGTGCCAATTTTCCTGACACTGTAACAAAAATAATGCAATATTTTCACATTTTATAAGGTAAAAAAGTTAATGGATACAATTTTTTAAGCCGTAATTTCCTATATTAAAAAGCTGACATTCACTATTGCTCATCTCCTATGAATATAAATAGACTGCAAAATGGCAGCACTTATGGAAAACCGAGGAAGCCGCAAATGACTTGAAGGTCACATGGCAATGATTTTATCCGACATTTACTTAATCCACATGTAGTAAGTACCTATAACATGCCAGGTACTGGGATAAAACGAGGTAAATGAATAGACGCAGTTGTTATCCACAGTGAGCTTGTTCTAGTGAGGAGTAAAATTAATGAGAATTATTAAGGAACACCTCTATTCATAATAAGATACATATAGGTAGTTATGGATGTTCTACAAAGATGCCTAAGCCTTCCAGATGCTTGGCCACCAGAAAGTTTAAGGATCATAGAACTAGAACACCTAAATCAAAACAGACAATATCATCCACCCTGAGGTACAGAGTTATAAGCAGAGTTAATTTCATCTCACAATGCAGCAAATGATGGCAGAAGAAATAAAGTCAGAGGCTTCTGTTACCTTCTTTTTCACTTTTTCTCAGGACTTCCCCAAAGTGATTTTCTCAGTTTCTCAAAAAATGGGTTTTCCTGACTAGGAGTTGAGAATCTGGTAGCAGATCCTAATGTTGTACAGATAGATTATCCAAGTGAGTTGCCACTTTAAGAGTTCCCCTTCCTCCCCATATGCTAAGATTCTGAGAGTGAACCAAGAGGAGGGCCTCTCTTGCCGAAACCGGTTTGGCTCAGTGGATAGAGCGTCGGCCTGCGGACTGAGAGGTCCCAGGTTCGATTCCGGTCAAGGGCATGTACCTGGGTTGCGGGCACATCCCCAGTGGGAGATGTGCAGGAGGCAGCTGATCGATGTTTCTTTCCCATCGATGTTTCTAACTCTCTATCCCTCTCCCTTCCTCTCTGTAAAAAATCAATAAAATATATTAAAAAAAAAAAAAAAAAAAGAGGAGGGCCTCTCGCCTCTGGGGAAAAGAAATGGTCTCTTTTTTTTTATTACGCCCATTAATCTTTAAGCCTAGAATTCTTATGTTGCTAAATCAGCTCAAGATTCACCTCCATGAGGAAGATATTCTCAAACTAGAGCCACTCACTTTCCAACCAGTAACATAATTCCTTCCGTATTGACCACATGGACTCTGAGTTCTCCAATCAAGATCATTCAGCATTTTCACGACCATGTAGTTTGTTATGTGACCAAATCAGACTGATACCTTCTGTGGCACCAAAGGTTTTAAAAAAAATAATCACTATTTGGCAGATAGCGATTATTCCAGATTCAAACACTATGAACACTATGCCTTACATATCAGTCGGTCGAATCCTGCAGATGCTAAGGTGGATCCATTGGGGTGAAACTTGCAGCAGTACACTTCCCCTTCGTGTCCTGAGAGAAGCATGATTGGGGCTTGAAGGGAGGAACACCTTGGAGGCCCCTAAACAAAAAAGAGAACTACAGGATAGTCACTGCATGCTGGCAAAGGAAGCTGAAAATCACGGGAGTGGATATAGGGAAAAGGCAAGGGAAACAATGACTGAGTGATTTCTCCTGATCTAGAGAATTGCAACTCTTCTCACAACTTATGCCTCCAACTGATACTTTCCTGCTGAAATTATCAGTGTCTGCCCGCTTTACCAACTTTCCTACCCCTCATCCTGCTCCTGTCTCATGGCCAACTTCTAATTGCTCAGACATGTTAAACTCATTTCTACCTCGGGATCTTTACCCTTGTTGCCCCTGACAGGAATCCCCTTCCCCTAGATTTCCCTGTTTGGCTCTTTTCAAATGTTTCCCGTTTAGAAAGTCTTCCCTTGATCATTCGAACTCAACCAGAGCCCGACCTCCCCTCTGTATTCCACTAACCCTACTGTATCCCCTCACTGCACTGATCATCACCTGAAATTCCCTCCTGGTGTATTGGTTTACATATTTTGCCTTTTTCCTCACTAGAAAAGAAGCTCTGTGAATGCAGGGATCCTGCCTGCGTCATTCAACATTCTTTTCCCAATCTCTAGCTCATTTAATGAATGAGTGAATCATGGAACTGAGCAACAGTTCAGGGTACAGATTACTGGGGAAAGGCCCTTTTTGTTTTTCCCATGTAGAGGGCATAATGTCACAGGAAGGTCATAGTATCCTGCCACCCGTGAGGAGTAAGCCCAAGTTGCTGTCGGATGTGTTAATCACAGAGGAGTCACTCTTCAGGCACTCTGCTCTCTTCACATCGGGAAAGGACTTTTGATTATGATCTTGACATTAAGTCTAGGCTTGGGTAATATGCTGGAACCTGGGCTGATATTCATATTTGTTAGGTAGATGAACAAGTACATTATTAATAATCCCCAAATCTCTTCAGTAGTTTCCAGCTTACTCATTTATTTAAAAAAAATACTATGTGCCAGGCACTGTTGTAGGCATTAGGAAAATAAATGGAGTTTGCTTTTGAGTGAGAAACAGAAAGAGGAGGGATAGAGTGTGGGAAGTCGCCCACTGTCTTCACTAGCTGAGAGGTGTGGACAAGGAGCCCGGAATGCTGGTGACCCCTGAGCCCTGGCAAAGGTCAGAACTATGCACCGTGCACCCGCCCAATTTCCAAATTATTATTTCTTGTCTCATCTCTGTCATTTGCGTGCAGCCCCTTCTCCAGAGCCCAAACCCTGAACCACGCAGGACGTGGGTCAATCACAATAGAGAGAAAACAAGTAAAATATATAGATGGTTGTAGGTGCTTTGAAGAAAAACAGCAATGTGGGTTAATAAGTACTGGGCATTGCAATTTAAAGGGGACCAGGAAAGCCCGCACTAAAAAAGTGGTATTTGAGGAAAGATCTGGAGGAGCTGAGTATATAAGCCAGATGAACATTTGGAAGAGGACTCCAGGAGAGGAAGCAGAAAATGCAAACACTTTCAGGCAGGAGCATGGAAACCAGTGTGACTGGGGCAAGTGTGAGCCATGGAAAATTGGTAGATCAGAGAGATAAACAGGCAAAAAGGGCAAATGGTTGTTAGGATTTTGGTTTTACAGTGAGTGAAGTGGAAAGCCACCAAAAGTTTTCAGCAAAGCGTAACAGAATCTGACCTTTAGAAGGAGTCCTCTGCCTGCTGGTTTGAGAACAGACTGACGGCCCAGGAGCAGAAACAGGAATACCAGTTAGGACCCTACTGCAATGCCAGGTGAGATAATAATAGCTGAGATCAAGAGCTAGGGATGGAGGTGGCACAAGTGGTAGCAGTGTGTAGGTCTATTTTGAAACGGTGCCAGCCGGCTTGGCTAACCCGCTGCTTGAGGAGTTGAGAGGACTCGTGCTTCTTTATCTGAGGCTAGGAGAAGGAGAGGTATGATCACTACTTCTATCTTACAAGAAATGCAAAAAAAACCCCAAAACATAGGGTCTGGGTTTAAGATGTTTCTATCACTATCAGGTAAGAGTTTGTCTTCCCATCTACAAAATGGAATAACAGTTCCTAACTCTTAGGCTGTTACCAAGATTAATGGAGTTTTCATTTAAAATAAAACAACTCAGTACAAGGGCTCAATGAATGTTAACTATTCTTGGGTTGTTAATAGTGTAGAGAAATAAAGGGAAAAACAACTTGGCCAAAGTGAGCCAGATCATTAATTTCATTTCTTCCCTCATTCATTCATTCATTCATTCTCCATCCGCCCACTCTTGCAACTTTTCTGAATGTTTATGCTGAATCCCTTAAGATTTAGGATACGAAAACCTCGGTCTCAAAATCAAGACTTCTTGATTTTGAGGTCAAAATAAGGGTCCTTAACTTTAATTCTAACGCTATCTCACAGGGAGATCGAGACGCTGAAAACGGCTGTCAAACAGGGAAACGTAGGGAGTACCCGCAGGACGTCGGCCGCTTTTACAGTGTTTTCCTGCCTTAACTCCAGATAGAGATTTTCGTGCCGCCCCGCAGTAGGCGGGAAGGGCCGACGCGGGACCACCCGGTGTAGCTCTCAGAGGAGGAAGATGAGCTGCGGGCCGAAGGCCGCCTGCTCCTTCACTCACCGCTTGCAGCAGAGCTCCCGGCGCCGGGGGCTGCTGTCCCGCTCCAGGGCCCGACCCCGCCGCTCCCAACATGAGCTCATGCCGCTGCCTCTTGACTGGAACCAGCGGCAACTCCGGACCCTTGCGCTTCTGTTGTTCAATCATGGCGGTAGCCGCTCGCCTCCGCACCGCCACGGACCGACCGCGCCGACACCCTCAGCCACCGCGCGACTGGTTCCGACTTAGTCCTTCCCTAGCACATCCGGCTTGGAGAGGCCAATCGGCTTCCAATACTCTCCCCAGCGCCCGAGGATGAGAGCCTCTTATTGGTCAAATCCTTCTTACGTCACGAGAGTCCCATTCCAGGATTGGCGGGTGGAGCTGGCGCCCCGCCTCGGCACGCTGAGTCTTGTGGGTGGGAGCGCGCTGGCTGGGTTTCGGCGTTTCGCGCAATGCAGCGGCGCGGAGGCCGGAGCGGACGCCGAGTAAGTGTGAGGGAGGTCGGGGGCGGCGGCTGCGGAATCTGGAGGCGGTGCCTCGGTTGTGCGGTGTGAGCCTGGCCCTTCTCGCCCGAAGTTTTGAGTGCGAGGGGCAGGGGCAGGGGCGGGCCCAGATGTCCCAGCTCGGGCAGCGGTAGCCTGGGTTCCCTCTCTCGGCGGGAGCAGCGCTCTGGGGTCTGTGCGGCTGCCCGAGGCCCTCGACGGCCGCCTTCAGCGAGCGCCGGCTGTGCCCGTCCCCGTGCCAGGCGCCCCCAGGGCGGAAAGGCCGGCCTCCCAGCCTCCACTCGGGTCCCGACCGAGGAGGCCGGCTTGTGTCTGCCGGCCTTTTGCTAGGGCCTGCTCTGTGCTCCTGTGAGGGCCGGCGGTGACGGGAATGCCCGACTCCAGCCGGTCCAACTGGGATTTATTGTGCAAAGCGTGGAGGGTTCCTTGTGAACCGAACATGGCCCCTGACCTCTCAGGGGCTTGAGGCTGGTGGGGAAAACAGATGCTAAAGTGTCTCACTGAGAAATGTGAAATAGTGCGACCTAGGAGAGAGGCACCCGGTGTTCCCAGTGCCTCAAAGAAGCCGGGAAGCTTCTCCCAGGAAAAGGTGCCTGAAGGGAGGGTTCTCCTGAGGCGGGTGAAGAGAGGAGGGCAGACTCTGCCCCGGAGAGAACGGCGTGTCCGGGGCCCGTGACCAGGGGAGGAGAATGAATAACAAGCACAGAGGCCCGCGTGGCCGGGAGGGAGGGAGTGCAGGGCGGGTGCAGGGGAGCGTGGTGCGGGGCGAAGCTGGAGGCGGGTCGAGGGCAGGCCGGGCAGGACTTCGTAGCTTTTGCTGGAAGACCGGTGAGGTTTTTGTTGGTGGTGGTGGTTTATTTTTGATGGGGAGCGGGGCGTGCGGTGGGGGAGGCTCCATAGTGCGAACAGATGGAGGACGGATGGACACACCGTTGGGAATGAGGACTGAGGTGGTGGTGGAAACGCAGAGTTGGACGGGTCCTAAAGGCGTATAAGAGGGGGTGAAATCAGTAGGACTCGATGATGGACTGGGTTCAGGGAGGGGAAAAAGAGGACTTCAGTGTAACTCCGAGTTTTCTGGCTTATGGCAACTGCGTAGGTTTGGTTTTGGTTTTTTTTGGCCAGGGGAAGGGAGAAATCATCCCTGACGCCCAGGAGGCAGTTTGAAATACGGGTTTGGAACGCAGAAAAGAGATTTTTGTTGGAAATATAAATTTGAGGGTAATTGGTATTTGGCGGTGATTGAGCCATTGATGTGGGTAAGATCACCTAAGTCGGAACCTTTAGTCGTCGTGTTCACGCTGCCAGGCACTAGAAATTCGAAGGGTATGCGAACGAGCAA
Organism: Myotis myotis; assembly: GCF_014108235.1. Taxonomy (NCBI): domain Eukaryota; kingdom Metazoa; phylum Chordata; class Mammalia; order Chiroptera; family Vespertilionidae; genus Myotis; species Myotis myotis. Next base: position 18,592,727 of record NW_023416324.1, read on the forward strand.
GAATACTCAGAAGAATTTCATAATTTAAAGAGGGAAGAAAAAATGTTTGTGAACAGGGTTTGAATCTCATCAGCATCATTCATAGGTCTGTGATTTTGAGCAAGTTACTTAGCCTCTCTGTGTCTTAGTTCCTTCATCTTCTTGAATGGGTGAGCAGAGCCTCACTGTGTGCTGGGGAGATCAGAAGATGGGAGACTTTCAAATGCCAACTAGTGGTCCCACCTCCCTCCTTCCCATCCAGTTTCTAGAATAACTGTCTTAGAAGGACGCTACTTCTTTTTTGGATTCTAGTTATGAATCTCTTGAGAAAACAGGTCAAATGCAGGAAAGAGAAAAAATAGTAAAAAGCAAAGAAAACCACAAAAAGTGAACTCAAAATATGAAAGCTGAAAGAAATTATGGGGAGCATTTAGCCCATTACTCCTATTTAGCTGAAAACAAACCAACAGAGATTAAGTGGCTTGATACAGGCTGGTCAGTTAGCCATGCGGGTACTCAAGGCCGGTACTTACTCTGCTGCCTACACTGTTCTTTCAGTCAGTAATCCGGAAGGTCCCTTCCAACTCCACTAATAATAATTGCTAATATTTGAGTACTTCCTATTTGCCATGTGTTAACCCCAAAGCTTTACTTGTCTAAACCAACTTAATTCCCTTTTTGACCACCCTAGGAGATAGGCAACCTTTCTGTGCATGGGATGGTGCCCAACCAATTGAGCCACATGGGCCAGGGCTGTGAATTCCTTTTGAGGCAGCGTAGAATAGTGGTTGAGAATGCAGGCTCTGTAGTCATCCTGCCTCTGCTCATAGCTCAGTATTTTTACTTAACTTCGTAAACATAGGTTAAAGATGAGTCATTCTTCTTTGCAGATTTCTTCCTCACCTAACATAGGCTTTGACCTCGCTCTGGGCCACCATTCCCCTGCTATACCACCTACTCACACATTATTCTTCCTTTGCTTTCGGAAGGGAGTGCCCAGTAATCGGCTCCCTATTGCTTCCCTACATACTATTGTTGTTTAAAATATTCAAGTAAAATGAACTACCTAAGGAAGATTTTCTGTTTCCCGAACTATTGCAAAGTAACTCCAAATGGTATATCTCAATCCTTGTCAATTTACTTGCTCTTTTTTTAAAAGCAGAACTCCCTCCCCCCCCCCCCCAAAAAAATTGAAATCTTGCATAGAAGCTTAATAGATAAGCTGGATCAAAGCAAAATACACTGCTAAAATAGTTTCTCCTGCCCTAGCCAGTTTTGTTCAGTGGATAGAGCATCAGCCTGCAGACTGAAGGGTCCCAGGTTTGATTCCAGCCAAGGGTACATGCCTGGGTTGTGGGCTTGATCCCCAGTGGGGGGTGTGCAGGAGGCAGCCCATCAATGATTCTCTCTCATCATTGATGTTTCTATCTCTCCCTCTGCCTTCCTCTCTGAAATCGATAAAAATATATTTTTAAAAAATAGTTCCTCCTCCTGTAACTTCCACTTCTTGCTACCATGACCCACCCAAGGCTGGGAGGGCAAGTGGGAATCAGCAGTAATTTTCAAGGAGGGGCTTCTAGCTTTCCAAATGCTCTGAGTGGGACTTCCCTCAATTCTGGTTTCTTTGGGGTTCTGCTCTGTACATCTTTGATATAGAGGCTATCTTCCAGTAAGTTGGCCTAGAGTCCTACTTCTTTGGCTTTCTTGACACTTATGGTCCCTAGATATTTCAGAATCGACTTTTAAAAAATAAACTTGACCCAGCTGGTATTGCTCAGTGGTTGAGCATCGACCCATGAACCAAGAGGTCACTAATTCGATTCCCAGTCAGGGCACATGTCCAGGTTGCAGGCTCTATCCCTAGTAGGGGGCATGCAGGAGATAGCCAACCAATGATGTTCCTATCTCTCTATCCTTTTCCCTTCCTCTCTAAAATAAACTTGAAATATCTAAGGAGCTTCCTAATAAACCATCATAGAACCCTACATCTCTACAGAGCATAATATGAAAAAAATTTTAAATACCATTTTAAAAAATGGCAACTTTCTACTCTCCTGAATTGTAAACTTACATTTTTACATTTCAGACTTTCCCTCAAAAATGCTGCTAGTTTTCTAAAAGCATTGCATAGGATTTCTCAGGCTATTCTTCTACAGAAGGAGCAAACTGGAGAGCTTTAAACTTGGCTGTTCATATTGTTGTCACAGCAGAAATCAGCAAGAAACAACTTCAGATTGTTTCCACTTACTTCTATTGCTCTTTCCACAACCTTTCTGTAGGGAGGAACAGGTGAGACTAAGATATTTGAGCTTAATTTAGATGTCCTACCTGCTGATGCCTCTATGGATTCTTTACCTCACTAATGCTATAGGAGTTGGAGGGATAATTAAGGTTTTTTGATAGAGCCATTGACCTCAGGTTAATTTCTGTTATAGGATGTGATGGATACTGGGCAGAGGGAAGGGAAGGACTAGAGTTGAGACTACATAGCTAGGAAGTGAAAGGAAGGATCCAACTAGGCTATGATACTTGGATTTAACCTGTTTATCAGCCATTTCTTAAGAACTGACAAATCTGCCTGCATTCTCTCTATGTGCTGTTAGTAAAGTAATAACCCTGGCCTGTGTTGCTCAGTGTTTAGAGTGTCGTCCTGGGCACCAAAGGATAGTGGGTTTGATTTCTGGCCCCAGTCCGGGCACATGGAGGAGGCAACTAATTATTATGTTTCTCATGTTGATGTTTTTCTCTCTCTCTCTCTCCTCCCCTCTCTGCTTTCTCTCCTCCTTTCCTCCTCCCTCCCTTACACTTTCTCCTTAAAGATCAATGGAAAAATATCCTCCAGTGAGGATTGAAAATAAATAAATAAATAAATGTGTGTGTATGTATGTAAGAATTGCTAAAATATATTAAAACTAGAGGCCCGGTGCATGAATTCATGCATGTGTGGGGTCACTCAACCTGGCCAGTGATCGGGGCCGGCTGGAGTGGAGGATACCGCGGGAAGTTGGCTGTGGGAGTGCACTGACTACCAGGGGGCAGCTCCTGCATTGAGCATCTGCCCCCTGGTGGTCAGTGTGCATCATAGTGACTGGTCAACTGGTCATTCGGTCTCTTAGGCTTTTATCTTTCTACCTACTTACCTACTAGTGTGTGTGTGTATGTGTGTGTATGCTGTTAATAATGATTTCATGATTCCATTTAAAAAAACACTGTACATATACAAAAGTCTAAAAGGATATAAACCCATTGAATTATAAATGATTTTATTTTCTTCATTATTAATGTATTGTCTGAACTTTAATTAATTAATATTTTTAAAATATATTTTTATTGGTTTCAGAGAGGGAGGGAGAGGGAGAGACAGAAAAACCAATGATGAGAGAGAATAATTGATTGGCTGCCTCCTACACGTCCCCTATTTGGGAATTGAACTGGCAACCTGGGCATGTGCCTTGGCTGGGAATGGCACCCTGACCTCCTGGTTCATAGGTTGAAGCTCAACCACTGAGCCACACTGGCTGGGCGTATTGTGTGAACTTTTAAAATGAACTTGTGTGTTTTCAATTTATCAGGAGAAAAGTAAGCATAGTGGTTAAAAGCGTGGACTCTTGGTGTCAGCCAGATTTTGACTCTACCATTTCTTGGCTTTTTGACATAGGCATAGTAATTGGACCTCCAGAAGCCTTGGTTTTCTCATCTATATACTATGATAATAATAGAACCTATATCTTGAGACTTTTGAGGGTTAAATTAGATATTGGATGTCCAGTGTTGAGCATAGTGCCTGGACATAGTGTTTGATAAATGTTAGCTCTTATTACTATTACTGTTTCCTTTCTTTTAAAGATCCATTTACCCCCCCACCCCCCAAAACTTTCCCTTGGCAAAAGAATACCAATGATAGCAATTAAAAAACAAGAAACAAAGCAGCAGACTGATGGCCTTGGGTAAGTATCACAATGAAAAGAAATAAGATCAATGTTCCCAAAACTCCCCACAATTAGAGTAGACAAAAGAGTTTTAGATAAAAGTACATGGTGTTAAATCTGTGTTATTATTCTGTAGAGAATAGCTGTGGATTGTCTGTACTTCTTTAATGCAGATGTCTCTCAAATTGTTGTCTATGTTATTTCTTTGTGACAGTACACTTGAATTAGCTTTAGCAGAAGAGATATGGAGGAGCCATAGAACATTAAGGATGAATTCAGGAAGACCCGAGACCATGGAGAACTTGCCTGCTCTCTACACTATTTTCCAAGGAGAGGTATATTATTTGGGCTTTGAAAACTTACCATTTATGTTAAGCATAGATTGAGGGTGAAAAGCAGCTGGGTTTGGAGCTCCTGTCATTTGAGAATATCTTGAGCATTACAGTTTAAACGGGAAGGGCTAGTGGAGCATCTGGCCATCACCTGTATCCCTTCTAAGCTCCAGACTTCCAGCTGCATATTGACATCATCTTTTGGATATCTCACAGTATCTCTGACTTACGTTTTATTTATTTATTTATTTATTTATTTATTTATTTATTTATTTTAATATGTTTCATTGATTTTTTTAGAGAGAGAGGTGGGGGAGGGATAGATAGAAACATTGATGAGATGAGAGAGAAACATCGTTGATCAGCTGTCTCATGCACGCTCCCTACTGGAGATCAAGGCTGCAACCCGGGCATGTGCCCTGACCCGGAATTAAACCAGTAACCTCTTGTTTCCTGGGTCAGTGCTCAAGCACTGAGCCACACCAGCTGGGCTGATTTATGTTTTGAAAAGAATTTTTAATTTTCTCACAAAATCTATTCTAGTCTTTCCCATATCAGCAGATGGAACCACTGTCTATTCATCTACCCACACTGGAAACCTGGGCATTATCCTTGATTTTTCCTCTTAATTTGATTTTGATTTTCCCTTCTGCTCCAGTCCATTAGTCCTATAATTTCTTCCTCTCAGATGCGTCTCTGGTCTTTGTACTTCTTTATCGTGGCAACCCATTAGTTCAAGCTCTCCATCTCTTCCCTGGCCCTTACTGGGATCTTCTATTGTAGCCTCTTTCCAATCTGTTCTTTACATCATAGCCAGAATAGCATTTTAAAAGCAGATTGGACCATGCTGCTTTCTCACAGCTTTTCTGGGTTTCTCATTACACTGAATACATTCAAACTTGTTTTTGTGACCCTTATATGACTTAACTTCTATCTAATCTGACAGTGTTGTTTTGTCTACTTGTCCCCCAGCCACACTGTTGCTCTTACAGCTCTGAATATTATAAGCTTGCTTCTTTCTCAGGACTTTTGCATATACCGTTGCTTCTAACTCCATTTTCCCCACCAACTTCTCTTTATTTTTTAGGTCTTAGACTTAATGTCATTTCCTTAGAGATCTTTTTCCACTATAAGTACACAGACTTATCCTGCATTTATTTATGTACTTGTTTAATGTCTTTCTTCCTCACATGATACTAAGCTCCATGAGGGCAGAGCCCTGTCTGTCTTGTTCAGTGTTGTCTATCTTAATCCCAGATTGTATTTGTTTTCAGAGTAGAGGCTTTTGAACAGGACAAAGCCTGGATTCCAGTCCTAGTTCTTTTATTTATTACTGGAGGCTCGGTGCATGAAATTTGTGCACTGGAGGGGAGGAGGGGGGGTGTGGGAAGTCCCTCAGACCGGCCTGTGCCCTAAGCCGACAGTTGGACATCCTTAGCTCTGCCACAGAGGCAGGAGAGGCTCCCGCCACCACAGCTGCGCTTGCCAGCTGTGAGTCTGGCTTTTGGCTCACTGACCACTGGGCGCACTGACCACCAGGGGGCAGCTCCTGCGTTGAGCATCTGCCCCCTGGTGGTCAGTGCGTGTCATAGTGACCAGTCGTGCCGCTGTTTGGTCGATTTGCATATTGGCCTTTTATTATATAACATAGGATAGGATGTCATCCTTGAAATCATCACTTGATCACTTGAACCTCAGATTTCTTTTTTTTTTTTTTTTAATATATTTTATTGATTTTTTACAGAGAGGAAGGGAGAGGGATAGAAAGTTAGAAACATCGATGAGAAAGAAGCATCGATCAGCTGCCTCCTGCACATGCCACACTGGGGGTTTGCCCGCAACCAAGGTACATGTCCTTGACCGGAATCGAACCTGGGACCCTTCAGTTCCCAGGCCGATGCTCTATCCAGTGAGCCAAACCAGCCAGGTAAACCTCAGATTTCTTATTTATTAAATTGAGAGAACAACTTCATGGAATTGCCATGATGGTTAAATAAGCTATCATCTAAAACACAATGCCTAAGACATGGCAGGAATTCATTATCATTATCTCCCTTCTCTTGAAGCAAAAGTAAAGGCAAAAAATTGTTTTCAGTGACTTATGAGTGCCTGTAGTATTTTAACTATATAATTTTTATGGCATTTATACTTCCTTTGTGGTTGATAAAAGTCTTACCTCCTCATAATGTTAGGCCTTTGAAGACACACTTTGTGACTTCCAGTTGATTATAGATAATTGTGGCTCTTGGTTTTTGTTAAGTTTATCCCAACCTGTAATATAACAGTCAAGATATAAAGGGTGATAAATTTTAAAAAATAGCAAACAACTTAGCTGTTAGAGCCTTTGACCTTTAAGACCCATAGTACCCGGGGGTTGGAGAGGGCAATGGGGGAAAAAAGGGACATATGTAATACTTTCAACAATAAATATTTATTAAAAAAATAAAATAAAATAAACCCCATAGCACCCCTAAAGGTCAAGTTACCAGGACTCAGGAAAAGGAAGTGGTAGCATTGTATATGAAATTGATTTTTCTGACAAGCCTTGACTTGTCAGGTGTTGCACAAAAGAAAGAGAAGAGTTCTCTGCCCTCCACAGACTGACACAGATTTTTAGTAAAGTGGCTCCTGATCTTCAGCTTTTTCTTATATGAGCTGGGGCTTGCATTAGTGTAGGTTTTATATTTTACTATCAGAATGGATGGGCTAGAGCAGCGGTCGCCAACATTTTGAACCTCACCGACTACCCGTGGTCCGCGGACCACCGGTTGGTGACCACTGGGCTAGAGTAATGTTCAGAGAGAACTTTACAGTTCTAGCTTAGAATTTCAGGAGCACATTTTGAAAATTGATGGTTTAGAAGTCACTGGAATTAAGGATAGAGAAATTTCATGATAAATTGGAAATAAGAAACTTTTTCAGAATATTCATCCAACAGATATTTTAATGAGTGCCTAATATTTACAAAGAAGACCTGGTTGCATTAAAATTCAAAAACATTTTTGTAAGCTTAATGTAAATCAGCACTTTCACACATTCTGTCATTCACTTTCTCCCAAGAAATTGTTGATCCCATTTTATGGGTAAGGAAACGCTTCTCAGAAGTTAAGTAGTGTTCAGATGGTTAACAAGTGGCGAAGCTGGGATCCTAAAGTTCTCTCTCCGAGTCTGCTTTCTGCTACTCTGCAGTTGGGATTGTTCAACTGTACATAAGTGCATGGAGGAACTGAAAGACCCATGAGAACTCTTGACTGAATTGAGGTATAGGAGGAAGGTAAATGGTAAATCTGGTTGTTCCATGGTCATTTGTTTGTACCTCTATTTTGGTGTTAAATATAGTCTGTCTTGTGTTATTTTTACTTGTACATGTATATATATGTCTCCTTCACTGGATTTTGAATTAGTGGAGAGCAGAGGCCATGGCTGTCTCATGTATCTTGGCAACTACTTCAAATTCATTTTAAAAAGGCTAGGCATTCCTTTTTTAAAGTTGTTTCTATTTTAAATAAAATAAAAACATGGCCTCCTGCATATAGATGCTCAGTAAATGTTTGATTTAAATTAATCCCGAGTTTCTTAGGTCCTATTGTTGAAGAAACTGGTGGTGCAGCCCATTTCCCAGAAGTTCTCTTCAGTAGGCTGAGCAGGACTGAGGGGCCCAGTGGTCAAATAGCTGAGAAGCCAGTATTCATCCTTTTCTTGTCCATTAAGTATCATAGGGGATATAAGCATAGCAGTGGGAATTGGGGTTTGGCTTAGCCTCGCCATAGTTAAAGAAATACTGGGGGCGCCGGGGAGACTCCTTCTAGAGCTTGCATGCACACATCTTACCTCTTCCTCTTCCCTCAAGAACCACACTGCTTTCTCTCTCCTAAGCTCCAAGGGCCCTTTTTGCCTCTATCTTGTTCCTGAGCCCACACAGCCCAGCTGGCTCACCTTTTCTACCTCTGTGACTTTCTAAATAAACTTTCCTTGTATTTGAAAAACAAAAATGCTGAGGGAGGTTGGTGTTAGTAAGGTGGAGTAGAAGTTAAAATAATTCTGTTCTCTACCTGGTCATACTACTTTCTAATTTTGTGAGTTTGCACAAGTAACAATGTCTCTAAGCTTAAATTCCTCATTTACATGATAGAGATAACTAGTTTCAAGGCCAATGCAACCTCTAATCTGAAGATGGTAAATTCATTTACCCAAGTCCTGAGTTTAGTTGAGATAATTACTGAACCCCCCCCCCCCCCCCCCGTGCTATTTGACTAATTATTCTGGGACACCAGAGCAGACTGTGTGATCATTTACAGTAGGTGCCATTCTCTTAATTTCAACTCTGCATCCTAGGAGACACAGTGATGGAAACACCTGGTGCTGGAAATAGGCATGAATGCCTTTTCCTAACTGAACAGTTGAGTGCATCAATTCTGGAGCACATTAACCTTCCCTTTTGGGAGAGGCCAAATTAAGGTCTGTTATAATATTTCTTCAGAAGATCATAATAGGACACTGGAGCTTCAGGACTGAAAAGTGAAATTGTCCTAATTAACAACAGCAAGGTGATTTGGGTTCCAACTTCCAGATGCTACTTTTAAGTTTGTTGGAGTGTTGTGCCCTTTTAATAATGTTACACAATATGAGACATCTTAGCTCTCTTTCTAGAACTTGGAGCAAAAGCTCAAGTGCCTTTGGTTGGTTCAGAAAGAAGGGGAGTGCTTTTATTGTAATTAAAATTTAAAGTCACCTTTTTTATCCACATGGTCCTGTTTTATAGATGACCATGTGAACTTAGGTAAGCACTTCATGTCTCTGATCTTCACTCTTCTCATTTGAAAAATGATGGGATTGAACTAGCTAATCTCTAAGATCCTTCCTCTAGTTCCACCTTGTTTTGATTTTAAATGCTAGTACCTACCTGATTGTACTGTTTTTGGGGGGGACTGTCCGGTTCCTACCCCAGCATAGCATGTTCATCAGTGTAAAGTTTCAGACTTGGCTCTTAACCCATTCTTTTATTTAAAAAAAATGTTTTTATTGATTTTAGAGAGAGAGAAAGGGAGAGAGAGCGAGAGAAACATTGATTGACTGCCTCCTGCACAACCCCTACTGGGAATCAAATCCACAACCTAGGCCTGCATCCTGACTGGAGATTGAACCAGTGACCTCTCGGTGCATGTGACGATGCTCAACCAACTGAGCCACATTGGCCAGGGCTTAACTCATTCTTAATGCTCTATCTTAGAGAATTGGTTCAAGTGCTTTGTCCCAATATCCCTATTAACAAAAAGGGGGAATGGAAATTTTTTGAAAAAAAAATTTTTTTTTAAGACTTTTAAAAAATATATATTTTATTGATTTTTTACAGAGAGGAAGGGAGAGAGATAGAGAGTCAGAAACATCAATCACCTGCCTCCTGCACACCCCCCACTGGGAATGTGGCCACAACCAAGGTACATGCCCTTCACCAGAATTGAACCTGGGACCTTTCAGTCTGCAGGCCGACGCTCTATCCACTGAGCCAAACCGGTTAGGGCGGGAATGGAAATTTTAATCTATTTTTATCCTAACATTGAAGTGGGTAGTAATGCTATTTGGTAAAGGAGGAGGCACTGGACCAGGAGTCAAGGGATCTAGGATCTGTGCCTATCTTGTATCTAAATTAGATGTATGCCTTTCTGTGCTTCAGTGTCTTGGACTGTAAATTCTTTTTTTTTTTTTTTAAATATATTTTATTGATTTTTCACAGAGAGGAAGGGAGAGAGATAGAGAGAGTTAGAAACATCGATGAGAGAGAAACATCAATCAGCTGCCTCTTGCACATCCCCCACTGGGGATGTGCCCGCAACCCAGGTACATGCCCTTGACCGGAATCGAACCCGGGACCTCTCAGTCCGCAGGCTGACGCTCTATCCACCGAGCCAAACCAGTTTCGGCTGTAAATTCTTAAAAAGTTAAAATTTATTGAATGTACTAGTACATTGGGCACCAGATACCAGTGCTCAGTGCTTTATGTACATCGTTTGTTACCTGCAGCAGCAAAGTGAGTACAAGGGGAACTTAGACCCTGAAAGGCAAGTTGTGCTCAGATCCCATGGGTAAGAAGTGGGAGAGCTGGGATTAGAGGCCACATCTTTCACTCCAAAGCCTGTGCTCTTTCTACACCTCTGCTATTTCACCTTATCTGTAACATAGGAACCTACCATTTACGCTTCCTAAGATTGTTGCCTGGAGCAGATAAGATGTCAACTGTCACATTGCTTTTGGCTGCTAGGATTTTATAGTTAAAGAGAACCCAGGGGCAGTTTTAGTGTAGTTAAGTCTCCCTGGGTTCAGATCCCAGTACTGTTATTTGCTAGATTTGAACACTGGTCAGGTAACTTAGTCTCTCCACATGTCAGTTTTGTCATCTATCAGATGAGCATTATAACAGTACCAACAACATCTGGTGTCATGAGGATTCTGTAAAGCACTTTAGATAGTGTTTTACATGTAGTGAGTATCCTATCTAATAAAAGAGAAACATGGTAATTGGCGTACGACCGCTACCCTTCCCATTGGCTAATCAGGGCGATATCCAAATTAACTGCCAGCCGAGATGGCAGCCAGCAGCCAGGCAGCTTAAACTGAACACGAGGCTTGCTTGCTTCAGTGACGGAGGACTCCAATGTTCCCCGCCTGCCTTGCCGGCCTCTGAGCCTGCAGTTTGAACATTGTAACAAATATAGAAGCTAAGCAAAACCCCAGAAACCTGCTTTCAGCGAGCCGGGATCTCAGAGCTGGAGTTGATACAGAGTTTCGATTATAGAACCTAAACAAACCAGATACCTACTTTCAGCAGCTGAGGCCTCAGAGCTGGAGCCAAGCCTCAGAGCTAAAGCTGGCCCAGAATAAAAAAAAAAAGAAACGAAAAAAGGAGCAGTTGGGAGCTTCAGTCCCAGCCTGAAAACAGCCCTCAGCCCCTCACCCAGACTGGCCAGGCACCCCAGTGGGGACCCCCACCCTGAAGGGTGTGTGACCAGTTGCAAACAGCCATTATCCCCTCATCCAGGCTGGCCAGGTACCCCAGTGGGGACCCCCACCCTGATCCAGGACACTCTTCAGGGCAAACCAGCCAGCCCCCACCCATGCACCAGGCCTCTATATAGTAAAAGGGTAATTTGCCTCCCAGCACTGGGATCAGCGGAGCTGCGAGGCCTCCCGGCACCGGGATCAGCGTGACGGGGCAGCGCCCAAACCCCCAATCACCCTGCGGCTCTGTGTGTGACGGGGCGGGGCCACAACCTCCCTATCAGCCCTGCTCTGTTCCTGACAGGGGAAAGCGCCCCAACACCCTGATCGGCCCTGCTCTGTGCCTGATAGGGGGGAGCTCCCCAACCCCCTGATCGCCCTGCGGCTCTGTGTGTGACAGGGTGCGGCGCCCCAACCCCCCCACCCCACGGGCCCTACTCTGTGTGTGACGGGGTAGAGCCATAACCTCCCCATCAGCCCTGCCCTGAGTGTGAGAGTGGTGGCGCCCCAACCCCCTGATGGGCCCCTGCTCTGTGCGTGACAGGGGGGAGCTCCCCAACCCCCTGATCGGCCCTGCTCTGTGCGTGACGGGGCAGCGCCCCAACCCCCTGATTGGCCCTGCTCTGTATGTGACGGGGTGGCGCCGCAACCTCCCCATCGACCCTGCCTTGAGTGTGACGGGGCAGTGCCCCAACCTCCCAATCAGCCCTACCCTGAGCGTAACTGAGGGTGGCATCGCAACCTCCCAATCCGCCCTGCTCTGTGCATGACAGGGGGCGGCGCCCCAACTCCCCAATCGGCCCTGCTCTGAGCCCGACCAGGGGCTGCACCTAGGGATTAGGCCTGCCCTCTGCCACCCGGGAGCAGGCCTAAGCCAGCAGGTCGTTATCTCCCGAGGGGTCCCAGACTGCGAGAGGGCACAGGCCGGGCTGAGGGTCTCCCCCCGCCCCCCCCCCCCTCGAGTGCACAAATTTTTGTGCACCGGGCTTCTAGTTCCTATATAAAAGGGTAATATGCAAATTGACCCCAACAGCAGAACGACCAGTTGCTATGATGCACACTGATCACCAGGGGGCAGACGCTCAACTTAGGAGCTTCCCCCTGGTGGTCAGTGCTCTCCCACAGGGGGAGCTCTGCTTAGCCACAAGCTGGACTGATGGCTGTGAGTGCAGTGGTGGTGGTGGTGGGAGCTTCTCCCACCTCCTCAGGAGCGCTAAGGATGTCTGACTGCGGCTTAGGCCCATAGGAGCAGGCATAAGCCTCAGTTGGACATCTCCCAAGGGCTCCTGGGCAGCCGGGGGATGTCTGACTGCCAGCTTAGGCCCGATCCTATATTAGTGAATAGCAGTACAGCAGATGTTGTCTTATTCTATCCCCTTATAGATGTGAAGCTGAAATAGTGAACAACTAATTAAAGTCACTGAAAAGAGTAAAGTTTATATGTATAAGATTGTATTGGATATTTTATAAAAATAATAATGAATTTAAGATATAGTATGTAGTGACAACTTTAACTCCAATCCACATGTGAGAAGGGTGGGCTAGAAGAAAGAGGGGAGGAGAAAGGTAGTCTGGAATAATGAATTACCTGGCAAGGGACCTGGGTTGTTCATTACTATTACATACTATACAGTACATAGACTGATCAAACCTCTAACCCCTCCATCCATCTTAGGTCAACTCTGTATAAGAATTGAGGACAACTCTTTTTCTCTCTGATTATATCTTTTCTGTTTCAAAAATTGGCTTTTTCTCTAATTATCTTGATAAAACTCAGACTCTGGTTTGAAGTGAACTAACCATACAACTATAGGCTGTTTGGTCTGGTTTGATTTGAAGTAGGAAAAAGGAGTGTCCTACGTGATCTGTCCCATATTGTTAGAGTTCTCTGAATTGGGATTGGAGGTGTCAGTTCCAGCTAGTAGAAAGTATAACTTTATTACCTGATTTTCTGCTGTTTGTTCCTTTTGTTCACATACTTTGGAGATTTTAATTGGTGTGGGATTCGGGCATTCTTGGGTACTGTCATAGCATCTGACAATAGTCCAATCTCACCATGTTTTTAATGAGTTCACACATACTTGTCAGTCTAAATTTTTTACAGAATAAAAATGTTTGACAGAACATCACTGTTAGGCAGTTTTGCAGCAGGCAGACAGGCAGTCAATATCAAGTAGAAATTCAGGGAGACTAGGTTAAATGCTACAGAAGAGAGACTCATTTGTGAGACATTGATTTTCTTTTTTGTCTTTATAGGTTGCTATGGTGACAGACTATGGAGCCTTTATCAAAATCCCAGGCTGTCGGAAGCAAGGTGGGAGCCTATAACTTGAAATTTAGCCTTCCCACCGCATTGCCTTTGCTGTCACCCCCACCATATCCTAATTATAGGCTCTACATTTTTAGGTAGTTTTGTTTTTGTGTAGAGAGATGAATACAGACAAGTGATGACAGTTAATTTTTAGCATATCATAACTCAGAAGAATGGTGCTCTCTGACTTGGAGGGAGGGTTGGCGTATAGCTACTTTGGTTCACTTCTGGAACCAGCTCTTCCCCAAATTTAACCTGTGACCCCAGGCAAGTCACTTGACCTCTTTGGTCTTGGGATTCGGGGGAGGGCAAGATACTTACTCCCTAAGGCTAACATTGTGAGTTTTCCATTTATGCACATGGAAAGGAAATAGTATTATAACCAATACAAATATATATGTTAAATGCTTTAAATTTTTTTTACATATTAATAGGTTCAAATGTTTGTGGAACATTTTTGGAGAATCTGTTTTACATGTATAATCTTACTTGTTTCTCGTAAGTAGAAAAAGCAAGTTTTATAGACTGGTAACCTGCTCAGAGTGATTTAGCTAGGTAATAGCACAGGCAGTACTAGAACCCAAGTCTCCTGATTTCTAGCCTCATGGGCTTTCTACTGCATCACACTGCTAGTGGATCCAAAGACTCAACTTGTTAATTTCTTGTGCTAAAATTAAAGATTGTAATGGAAAAATACCACCATAAGATATTATTAGAAGAAAATGTAGAATAATACTGCATAAAAGTAAAAGCTGCATTGCAAAAATTATAAGCGAAGTTGAGACAATTTGTCATACTATGACAAAGGACTCATAAAAGAACGGTGAAGTAGGAAAAGGAGCCAAGGATATGAAAAGAATTCACAGGGGGAAAAATAGCAGTTGATTAATAAATATCTTAAAAGATGCTCATTTTCATTCAATACTGATTTAAAAAATAACGTAAACAGTGGTACATCCATACAATGGAATATTGCTCAGCAATGAAAATGAAGTATTGATATGCACAACAATCTGGATCACTCTCCAGAGAATTCGTGTGAATGAAAAAGTTAATCCCAAAAGATTATACACTTTGCTATTCCATTTATATAACATTTTTTATTATTTTTATTTATTTTTTTAAAATATATTTTATTGATTTTTTTACAGAGAGGGAGAGAGATAGAGAGTTAGAAACATCGATCAGCTGCCTCCTGCACATCTCCTACTGGGGATATGCCTGCAACCCAGGTACATGCCCTTGACCGGAATCGAACCTGGGACCTTTCAGTCCGCAGGCCGACGCTCTATCCACTGAGCCAAACCGGTTTCGGCAACATTTTTTATTTTTAAATATTTTTTGATTGGTTTCATAGAGGAAGGGAAAGGCAGAGAGAGATAGAAACATTAATGATGAGAGAATATCATTGATCGGCTGCCTCTTGCATGCCCCCTGGGATCGAGCCCGCAACCCGGGCATCTGCCCTTGACTGGAAACGACCCTGCGACCCTTCAGCCTGCAGGTCGACGCTCTATCCACTGAGCAAAACAGCTAGGGCTATAACATTCTTTTTAAAAACAGTTTTATTGAGCACGGCAGGTGTTGCTCAGTGGTTGAGTGTCAACCTATGAACCAGGAGGTCACAGTTCGATTCCTGGTCAGGGCACATGCCCAGTTTGCTGGCTTGATCCCCAGTAAGGGCTATGCAGGAGGCAGCTGATCAATGATTCTCTCTCATCGATGTTTCTATCTCTCCCTTTCCCTTCCTCTCTGAAATCAATGAAAGTATATTTAAAAAACAAACAGTTTTATTGAAATAGAATTCACATACCATACATTTTACCCAAAGTGTACAATTCAGTGGTTTTTAGTATGTTCACAGAGTTTTGCAACAATCTCCACAGTCTAATTCGAGAACATTTTTGTTACCCCCCAAAAGAAATTCTTTAACTATTAACAGTCACTCTAAACTCCTCCTTAGCCTTAGGCAACCAGTAGTCACTGTCGGTGTTTATGTGATTGCACATGTGATCTTTTGTGATTGTCTTCTTTAACTTAGCGTGTTTTCAGGGTTTATCCATTTTGTAGCATGCATCAGGACTTCATTTCTTTCTTTTGCCATTCCAAAATGTGGTATGGAATCAACAACCAATTCTCTGATTCTCTGATTCTTTGATACCAATGAGGTATCCTACAATTCATTTCTGACACTAACTACCTGAAGGTGGCATCGGCCTGCACAAATTTAAGGGCTTAGTCCCACAAGACTCAATCAGACGCTAGTTGCAAGTACCAAGTCCCCAACATTACCCACACATCTGACTAACTTGACTATAAATTTAAAGGTTCCCATACTACCATCCCAAGTTTTAGTAACTTGCTAGAACAACTCAAAGAACTCAAGAAAATGCTATGGCTACTATCAGTTTATTATAAAGGACACCAATGAATAGCTAAATGAGGATGTATAAAGGGTAAGGTCTATAAAAGGGTCCCATGTGCAAGAACCTCTGTTTCTGTGGAGGTAAGGTGCATCATCCTTTCAGCACGTGAATGTATTCGCCAACTCGGAAGCTCTCCAGACTTTATTGTTTAGGGGTTTTTATGGAGGCTCCACCATGTAGGCACAAGTGGTTAGATCATTGACTGGGTGATTTGGTTCAATCTCCAGCCCCTCTTTTCTCCCTGGAAGTCAGTATGAGGCTGAACATTCTAACCTTCTAATCACATGATTAGTTCCTCTTGAGATTACCAGCCTCCATTTTCTTTTCTTTTCTTTTTTTTTTTTTAATATATTTTATTGATTTTTTACAGAGAGGAAGGGAGAGAGATAGAGAGTTAGAAACATCGATGAGAGAGAAACATCGATCAGTTGCCTCCTGCACATCTCCTACTGGGGATATGCCCGCAACCCAGGTACATGCCCTTGACCGGAATCGAACCTGGGCCCTTTCAGTCCGCAGGCCGACACTCTATCCACTGAGCCAAACCGGTTTCGGCACCAGCCTCCATTTTCAAGTTGTTCAGGGGCCCACCAATAGTCACTTCATAGCATAAACTTGGATAAGGTTAAGAGGGGCTTGTTATAAATAAGGCATTCCTATCACTCAGGAAATTCTAAGAATTGGACAAAGATCAAATGTGGATATTCTGGTTGTGATAATGTACTGTTGTTTTGCAAAATGTTCATCTTTAGCCCTAGCCGGTTTGGCTTAGTGGATAGAGCATCAGCCTGCAGACTAAAAGCTCCCGGGTTTTGGGCTTGATCCCCGGTAGGGGACATGCAGGAAGCAGCTGGTCAACAATTCTCTCTCATCTTTGATGTTTCTATCTTTCTCTCCCTTTCCCTTCCTCTCTGAAATCATTAAAAATATGTTTTTTATAAAGGTTTATTGCCCTAGCCGGTTTGGCTCAGTGGATAGAGCGTTGGCCGGTGGACTAAAAGGTCCCCGGTTTGATTCTGGTCAAGGGCACATGCCCGGGTTGTGGGCTCAATCCCCGGTGGGGGGCGTGCAGGAGGCAGCCGATCAATGATTCTCTCTCATCATTGATGTTTCTATCTCTCTCTCCCTTTCCCTTTCTCTCTGAAATCAATAAAAATATATTTTTTAAAAAATGTTTATCATTAGAGGAAACTGGCTGGGTAAAGGGAACATAGGATCGCTCTAATATTTCTTTCAACAACAGGTGAATCTAAAATTATCTTAAAATATTTTTTAAAAGTGATTTAAAACATTCAAGCTTTTTGAGATTAATGAATATTTTTAAAGATTATTATGTTATTAATACTCAGTATTGGAAATGGGTATTTCCAGTAATAGTTTTACATTTTTAATGTGCTTAAACCTTTAATTTAGCAATTCTGCAGAGAATTTAGTTTGTGATATAGCATTAGATAAATTATATACATCTATGAGTGGACAATGCAGATGAATGTTAACTGTACTATTCTTAGATACTTGGATGCTGGTGCCTTCCTCATTTTACCAGAAAAGATAAAATGGAAAGTTTTCACACAATTCTACCACACTGCTACCTGGCTGATGACAGTTGTAAGACACCATTGATTATAAGAAACATTCTGATTTCAGAAATGTTAATAGTGTGTATGTTTTTGGGAAGTGCTTCTTAGAATCGATGAAACAGGGTGAATCTCAATGTACTGAAATGGAAAGATATCCAAGTTAATAAAATGAAAGAGCATATTGAAGAAGAGTTTGTATGGCATGGCCCCCTTTTTCCCCCCTTTAAAGCATATGTGCATATGCTTGTGTATTTTAAAAATTATTGCATACAGGGGTGGATAAAAGTAGGCTTACAGTTTTAATACAAATAAATAATACAATGTTTAATAAATAATATAAAAATTCTCATACACTGTAAACCTACTTTTGCCAACCCCTATATGATTAGTAGTGTCTAGAAGAATATCCAACAAATTGTTAATAATAATTACCTCTGAGCAGTTCAGTTTGCTAAAGAAAAGAAGAGATGTACATAGAAGAGGGATTTATACCTTTTGCAGTTTTTAAAACAAAATTATTTTAATACAGTTCAACAGCTGGTCTTTGGATATTAAAGCCACGCTCTACCCTTGGAGACTACTGTGCTGCAAATTGCATTTTGGCATTATAAACGGCTTACCAGTAGTTTCCAAGCTATAATAGTAAGCAATCTGTAATAAAGTTTTTCATTTTATGTTGACTGGGATTTAATGAAATGGAAACTCATCCCCATGCCTATAGAGCATGCGCCTCTTTTGGTCTGAAGACAGATTTTCTTACTTTGTGCACTTGCCATAGCTGCCAGTATCTGAAAGTCCCATCCCTACTGGAGCATTTATGTGACACTTTGGGGCTATGTGAGTATTAAAGGCCTGCCGCCTTCCAGCAGTGTCTTCAACTCACTTGTGTACATGCCCTGTCAGATGATGGCTCTTACTGTGGTTGCCAGCTCTTACTGTGAATCTCAGTTTGACTGCTGTGCTGAGTGAGACCAGCCTGGGAGGGAGAGTTCAGGGAGTTAAATAATTTGGTGGGAACTGTGAGTTCTAATCCTGGGCTTTTCTGTAGGTGTATTGGATAACTTGAGCAGTTGACTTTCCTACAGTGTACGTATTTTAGATTCCCCTCTCTTAAAGGGGAAGATTATTAAATCCCACCCTGAAAGGACTGAGCATAAAGTAACGTCTCCAGATTTTAACATTTTTGGTTCAGGAAGGTAGACTGTAATTTGAATTATTTTTCTCAGACTTCCATTCTCAGAATTCTTTACTACTGCGTTGAAGGTCCTTTCCCAGTATTCAGCTCTAAATTAGATTTTCTTTTCCCCTCTCATGATATTTTCCAATAGAACTTTCTGCGATAATGGAAATGTTCTGTTTCTGTTCTGATGTGTATTCTGACGCAACCAATCAATTCTCCAGACACCAACTGGGTATCTTAACAATACAATTAAATTCTGACACTCTCTACCTAGAGTTAGTGTTAGATCCCACAAGTTAAAGGGGGTCATTCCCACAAGATGCCAGTTGAAAGTTCTAAGCCACCTGTACTTCTGACTGGTTATGAATCAGAGGGTCCCGCGACACTCTCCACAAGTTTAATAATTTGCTACAACAGCTCACAGAATTCAGGAAAACAGTTTTCTTATGTTTTCTGGTTTATAATAAAGTATACAATCAGGAACAGCTCACTGGAAGAGAGGCATAGGGCAGGTTATAGAAGAGAAGCACACTGAGCTACCATGGCCTTTCTGGCACACCATCCAGCAATCTGACGTGTTCTCTAACCTGAAGCTCTCTGACTTTCATTGTTCAAGAATTTTTGTAGAGTGCAATCTCCAACCTCTCCCCCTTTTTTCTAGAGGACTATGAGCTGAAAGTTCCAACTCTGTAATCACTTGGTCACTCTGGTGCCTAGCCCCATCCAGAGACTAAGAGCCCCACCCAGAAACATCCATTAGTATAAACTCTGGTGTGATCCGAAGGGGTTTATTATGAATAACAAAAGACACGCCTGTCACTGGGGAATTTTCAAGAGTTTAGGAGTTCTATGCAGGGACTAGGGACAAGGACCAAATATATTTGTGTTATATCACATCTGTACAGTTCACTACAGTAGCCACTGACTTTTAAAATGTTTATTTACATTTAAATTTAAAACAGTTATATGGCTAGTGATTACCAGACCAAAAATAACCTTTGAGATCAGGTGGGAGAAGGACAAATGATCAATGCCATTGTTAGGGTTTTTGGCTGGTGACAGGGGCTGTGAAAGGATTCACAACTAAAAGAAGAGAGATAAAGAGAGTTTATTTTATTTTCCACAAAGGGAAGGGGATGGTGTATTGTTAATTAATACAAAGGCAAGAAATAAACCGTGGCCTGCTTTTTTAATTTATTTTATTTAAATTCTTTATTCTTGAAAATATTACATATGTCTCCTTTTTCCCTAATTGACCTCTCCCCTTACCCAAGGATATTTTTTCATTGATTTTAAGAGAGAGGGAAAGACAGAGAGAACTATTGATCTATTGGTTGCCTCCTGCATGCGCCTGACCAGGGTCTGGACTGGGGAGGAGCCTGCAACCAAGGTATGTGCCCTTGACCAGAATCAAACCTCAGACCCTTTGGTCCGCAAGCCAACAGTGTATCCACTAGGCCAAACCGACTAGGGCAGTGGTTTTCAACCTTCTGGCCTTTAAATACAGTTCCTCATGTTGTGACCCAACCATAAAATTATTTTCGTTGCTACTTCATAACTGTAATGTTGCTACTGTTATGTATCATAATGTCAATATCTGATATGCAGGATGGTCTTAAGCGACCCCTGTGAAAGGGTCGTTCGACTGCCAAAGGAGTCGCGACCCACAGGTTGAGAACTGCTGGACTAGGGCTTGCCTGCTCTTTTAAAGGGTGATGGCTGCTGTTGCTAGAAGGGAGGAGGATTTTTGGGCTGAAATTGAGTAAGCAACAGAGGGGCTGTCCTTGAAAAGTTTGTTTTAGTCAGGGCAGATATCCTAGGGAGGTGTGTTTATTAGTATTTGTACAAGTCTGTAAGACATTCTTAGAGCACAAGTTACAGAGTTTAAAAGGTGGGCAGATTGGGTTTGCAAGGAAGGGAGTAGAGCCCTTCTATTAACTAGAAACATTCTGGCCCTTTCTTTTAATTAGAAACTTTCCCCGGGGTCATTAGAACCCCAGGGATGGGTATACAAGAATGTCGCCTTGAAAGTAGCTTATTTTGTCTTGTAGTTTGAACAGAGGGGCTGTTGGGGTCAGAGGAGCTAACAATCTTGTGGTTTAATTACCTGGTGTTTCTCATAAATTGTGGAAGGCTATAACAAAGAAAAAGAAAGGCTTTTTTTTTTCCTATCCTTACAGCCATTATTTCTTTGGTTTTTGGTACTCCAATAAATAGACTTTCTGTAAAGAAAAAGAACGTTCTCTCAAATACATTAATTAGGTTCAACATTAATTTTTTTTTTTAAAAAAAATATATTTTATTGATTTTTTACAGAGAGGAAGGGAGAGGGATAGAGAGTTAGAAACATCAATGGGAGAGAAACATCGATCAGCTGCCTCTTGCACACCTCCTACTGGGGATGTGCCCGCAACCAAGGTGATGCCCTTGACGGGAATCGAACCTGGGACCCTTCAGTCCACAGACCGATGCTCTATCCACTGAGCCAAACCAGTCAGGGCAATTTTCCCTTCCTCTAGGGCAGTGGTTCTCAATCTTCCTAATGCCTCGACCCTTTAATATAGTTCCTCATGTTTTGGTGACCCCCAACCATAAAATTATTTTCGTTGCTACTTCATAACTGTAATTTTGCTTCTGTTATGAATCGTAATGTAAATATTTGATATGTAGGATGTGTTTTCATTGTTACAAAGTGAACATAATTAAAGCATAGTGATTAATCACAAAAACAATATGTAATTATATATGTGTTTTCCGATGATCTTAGGCGACCCCTGTGAAAAGGTTGTTCGACCCCCAAATGGGTCTTGACCCACAGGTTGAGAACCACTGCTCTAGGACATCTGAGTTTCCTCTCCTGACTTTCCCGTTAGGCTGTTCTGCTCATTACATCATTGTAGGAAAAGAAAAACCCAACTCCTTGAAATATATCCAATTTGGAGATTATGTAATGGTCTAAAATTAAAAGTGTGGGGTATATAAAATACTTTGAGGACCCAGAGTTATTCACAGATAGGCTATCACCTCTAAAGTCAGCTGAAGTAGGTTTGTGAGGCCCAGTGACCCTGGTTGGAGAAAGCAGAGGCTTCAATAGGAACTCCAAACAGAGAGGGCCGATACTTTGAGTTATAGGTGTGTGCCCACATCTGTGCGAATGCTCGCGCATGTGAGAGAGAGATGGAGAGAAAGAGAATAAGGGTAATTATTTTCCCAAAAAACTTTAGGGAGGGCAGTTATTTTAGATATAAATCTTTGATCTATCAGTTTTTTTCTTTTGTTTGATTCCTGGTTTATAGTCATTCAAGATAATTGTTAATTATGTTTATTTTCCTCAGAATAGAAATAGTTTTCTCTATGATTAAAACATTTGAAAACAAAACAAACCCTGTAATTCTGTACCCTATTTTAACCATTGTGATAGCATTTTTATAACAGTTCTTTGTCATTTTTAAAATCTAGTTTAAACATTCATAATCACATACAATTTTACATTGTATTTTGTTGTTTACATGGAAAATGCTAGTTATAATGCTTGGCACATGGTAGGCACTTAAATATTCACTAAAAATGAATTATTGACATTTTTATATAATCTTTGAACATCATCTTAAAAAATATATTTTTATTGATTTCAGAGAGAAAGGGGGAAGGAGAGAGAAAGATAGAAACATCAATGATGAGAGATAATCATTGATCGGCTGTCTCCTGTATGCCCTCTATTAGAGATTGAGCCTGCAACCCGGGCATGTGCCCTGACCAACTGGGAATCGAACCATGACCTCCTGGTTCATAGGTTGATGCTCAACCACTGAGCCACGCTGACTGGGCTTGAACATCATTTTTAATGGGCCATCTAGTGGCTATCTATAGTATAGGTCATTTTCCATTACCCTACTGTTGGATATTAAGTTATTTCTAATTTTTTTCTGTTTTAAAAATACATTGCATATTTTCATGTAGATTGCTTTCCCAGATGCATATAGCCTTTTCTATGTATAAGATTATTTTCTTAGGATAGAGTCCCAGAAATGATTATGTGCCAATTAATTATTATTCAGGGACAGACTAATAATTATGCAAGGAACAGAATACAATTGAGAAACATTTTGTTAATTATGCTGGGGAGTACAGGATAAATCTGGCTTCCACCAGGGCTGTATCAAGTTGCTCAGTTTACACATGCAGGGCTTCGTCTCTTTGCTTCCCTCTGGCTGACTCTTGCCACCTGGTGGTGAAGATGGGCATTGATAACTTTTTGTAGTTTATAATCCTGACAAAAATCTTAAGATTATTTGATTTAGATGATTTAACTATTGTCTTGTGTCTGACCCTCAACCAATGAATTGCAATGGCCAAAGATGTGAAGTACCTTTTTTTTTAAATTTGAGAGAGAGAGGAAGGGACAGAGAGAAACATCAATTTGTTGTTCCACTTATTTATGCATTCATTGGTTGATTCTTATATGTACCCTGACCCAGGATCGAACCTACAACCTTGGCATATTGGGATGCTGCTGTAACTACCTGAGCTACTCAGCTGGGGCATAAAGTGCCTTGATTGACTAAGCCTGGGTTAATGTGCCCACAATTGGGGGTTAGGTCAGCTCCAACCAAATTACATGGACTGACCAGATTACTTTAGAATATAATAAAGATGTTTTCTCAGGAAAGGACCTTGGCAGACAGGAAAAGGATATCTGTTGTAAATGTTTTATTAAGTATCAGTAATTTAATAATTATTGCAGATTTTAATTATTTTAAAATTAATTTTATTTAATGCTTTATCACTCTTGATAGCCATTGGTAAATGATTTCTAAAAATTCATACTAATCTTAGCAATATTTATTATTTTAATATACTCTAATTAACTTTGGGTATTGTTATTTTCTAAATATTTTGCTAATTTAATAGATTAAAAATTGTACTTTATATTTCCTTTTTTCACTTAACATCTATGATAATTATCTTTTACTAGAGGCCCAGTGCACGAAATTCATGCACGGGGGTCCCTCAGTCCGATCTGCATCCTCTCTAATCCAGGACCCCTTGGGGGATGTCCGACTGTCTCTTGTGATCTGGGACCGCTGGCTCCTAACTGCTCGCCTGCCTGATCACCCCTAACCACCTCTGCCTGCCTGCCTTATCGCCCCTAACTGCTCCCCTACCAGCCTGATCGCCCCTAACTGCCTCTGCCTTGCCCTGCACCCAGGACCTAGGATTCCCTCCTCTGGCCGGTCACAGGCACCCTGGACCTAGGTTTCCCTCCCTCTGGCCAGCTGCAGGCACCCAGGACCTGGGCCGGCTTCGCCCAGGCTGCATCTGCAGGCACCCGGGACTGTCGGGCAGGTGGCTAGTCCCTCTCCTGGGCCGCAGCTGCAGGTGCTGGCGCCCGGGACTGTGGGGCGGGCAGCTTATCCCCCTCCCGGGCCGCAGGCGCAGCCACTGGCACCCAGGACCGCCAGGCAGGCGGCTTATCCCTCTCCCAGGCCGCAGCCTGGCTGGTCCCCATTCCTCTCTCCCCAGTGTTGAGTGTCTGAATGGTTAAGGCATGATGGCATGAGGACGTGATGACCATTTCATATTAGTTCTTTATTATATAGGATAACTGTAATTTAAATAGCTGCTTTGATAGATTTACCATTACCAAGCTATTTTTCAATTCTTGAACATTTAGGTTATTTTTTTAAAATATATTTTATTGATTTTTTACAGAGAGGAAGGGAGAGGGATAGAGAGTTAGAAACATCGATGAGAGAGAAACATCGATCAGCTGCCTCCTGCACACCCCCAACTGGGGATGTGCCTGCAACCAAGGTACATGCCCTTGACCAGAATCGAACCTGGGACCGTTCAGTCCGCAGGCTGACACTCTATCCACTGAGCCAAACTGGTCAGGGCGACATTTGGGTTATTTAAAAAATTTTATTTTTAACCTTTGTAGCTAATAATACTGCAAGTATTTTTTTTTTTCCTGCAAGTATTTTTATATGCCCATAGATTTTGCCTCTATGAGGTTTTTCTTTTGGAAAAATTTCAATGATATTTTTGCATCAAAGGTATAAACATCTTTTTTAAAGCTCTTTGCTTTAAAGCTCTTTGCTTTAAAGAATTTTACCAACTTGTATTTTTATTGTATAGTTATTGTATCATATTTTACCAACATTGAATACTATTTTAAAGACTATTTGTTAGTTGATTAGATATAAAAAGTGATCTCAAATAGTTTTAATTTTAAATTTTAAATTAATGACTTTTTTTTTTTAATATATTTTATTGATTTTTCACAGAGAGGAAGGGAGAGAGATAGAGAGTTAGAAACATTGATGAGAGAGAAACATCGATCAGCTGCCTCCTGCACATCTCCCACCGGGGATGTGCCCGCAACCCAGGTACATGCCCTTGACTGGAATTGAACCTGGGACCTTTCAGTCCACAGGCCGACGCTCTATCCACTGAGCCAAACCGGTTTCGGCAATGACTTCTTTTAGTGAATTCCCAACTTCCATCTTCTTGTTACCTTGTTATTTAGAGTATAAACACCAGACATAGAGCATCACATCAGACATACCTTGTGCTTTGTTTTATTTCTTTTTCTTGTGCCCAGGTCTGGTCCATCGAACTCACATGTCATCCTGTCGTGTGGATAAGCCTTCTGAAATAGTAGATGTTGGAGACAAAGTATGGGTGAAGCTTATTGGCCGAGAGGTAAAGTTCTGTGTTAATTTCATCTCGTTAGAAAGGATTAGGAAAAGCCAGGGTTTTCTTGGTATTTTATGATGGTGAGTGTGTATATGCTGTTAATTGTGGCTGAGAATCTTATTTTGAATCCTGCCCCATAATCTGTCCTGAATATAAACCTTCTGGCTGGTTCTCCTCTCAAACTGAGAAGGAATGGTGTGAACTACTATAAGTGTAGCACAAAAAGACATAGAGTTTACAGTCACTTTTCCTAATACCTGGCACCATGCGACATGAGGAAAGTGAGAAAGCTCTGAAGAACCCTGTTACAGTTCACTTTAGGGTAAGTGGGCTGTGGGTCATTCATTCATACGTAATTTTAAAATTTTTATTTTTAACCTTTGTAGGTAATAATACTGCAAGTAATTTTATATGCCCATAGGTTTATGGGAAGACCACAGGAGAAATATGAACATGTACTGAGCCCTGCTCTGCTACCAGGGGAGACAGCCTGAAAGAGATACTATTCAACAGTATTTGAGTGCTTAATGTGCATTAGTTCTGAGGGATATAAGAGTGAACTAGACATAGATGACCCCAGCTATTATAGAGCTTATATAGAATATAACGAGGAGAGAAAGAAAAAGTAAACAAATTAAAATAATTAAAAATTATGGTAAGTGCTATAATGGGTTCAAACAGTATCAGAAGTAGGCTTAGATAAAGTTGTCAGGAATGGGCTTTCTGAGGAGATGGAGTGTGAGCTGGGAAGGAAGTAGTCATGAAAAGTTGGGATAAGGATATTCTAGATAGAGAATAGCTGGTCAAAGACCCTGAAGTGAAGAAGGGCTTCAGATGCTGGAGGAAGCCAAAGAAGACCAATGTGGTTAACAATTGTCCTCATGTTTGTAGAGGTTCTAGACCAAGTCCAAAAGGAGATCTAGCCTATTGGAATATTCTGAAACTCATTCTGGGCTCATGGATCTCTGCATTAATCATTATGCTGAATTTACCTGAAGAAACAGCTTTTCTTTTCTGCTGGGTTACTTCGACAGACCTTGGATTTGGGGACAACCATTTTTGTCTTTCCCCCCAAGAGGGGCAAAAAGCGATGAAAACCATTTCCTAAAATCCTATCACAGAGCCTGCCTATTATGCTTGTTAGCACCACCAGTGCTTTTAGCACAGGACCTTGGCTATTAGAGGAGTACTGTTTGTTATGATGACAAAAATTTCTATTCTTAGATAATTCTAGATCAGTGGTCTAAATGATGTACTTTGAGCTTTTGATGACTTTGTTTTCATCTTTTTCAGATGAAAAATGATAGGATAAAAGTATCTCTCTCCATGAAAGTTGTCAACCAAGGGACTGGGAAGGACCTTGACCCCAACAACGTTATCATTGAGTAGGTAAAAGGTTTGGAAAGGCTAACATTCTTCTACCTCTCAAACCATGGAGTGCTGTAGTGAATCAGGCTGACGGGAAACCCTGCCATTTATAGGCTGTGTATTGATGAGCTCTAAACCTTTATGTCCTTGGTTTTTAGAGGTATAGTGTTATATAAAACACTTGTAACATGCAAAGTTCCTAGCACAGAAGTGCTCCGTTGTGGGTTTTGTTTCTTTTCCCTTACTCTTTTTCTGCTTCTGCCCTTTAGCCAGTCAGCAAGCAAGTATTCATGAAGTACCTGTTATTTGCCACTCTCCTAGTACTGGGACTGAAAAAGGAAGATACCAAATGGGAGGGGAGGGTAATCTAGAAGCAACTCCAATAGGGTTTAGATCCCTGTGTCTTGGGATGCACTGTATTCTGAACACTACATCTTACTTTCATTGGCTCTTCTTTTTTTTTTAATTTTATTGATTTCAGAGAGAAAGGGAGAGGGAAAGAGAGAGAAACATCAATGATGAGAGAGAATCATTGATCAGCTGCCTCTTGCATGCCCCCTACTGGGGATCGAGCCCACAACCCGGGCATGTGCCCTTGACCAGAATTGAACCCGGGACCCTTTAGTCCACAGGCCAATGCTCTATACATTGAGCCAAATCAGCTAGGGCTCATTGGCTCTTCTGACCTTTAATTTGGCAGTGGAAGATTTTCTATTTATGTAGGATAATGTCTGGTGATACAGGGAATTTACCATCTGTATTTCTTGACTATATGCCAGTGATTTCTAACCAGGGGCTCCTAGATCCTTCTTTGTTGTTGTTCTTTTTTATTTTCTACTAGAGGCCCGGTGCACAAAATTCATACGGGGGTGGTGGTGTCCCCTCAGCCCAGCCTGCACCCTCTCCAATCCGGGATCCCTCTCACAATCCTGGACTGCTGGCTCCTAATCACCCACCTGACTGCCTGCCTGCCAGGTCACCCCTAACTGCCTCTGTGTGCCGGCCTGGTTGTCCCTAACTGCTCCCTCGCTCCTGGCCAGGTTGCCCCCAGCTGCCCCATCCCTGCTGGCCTGGTCACTTCTAACTGCCCCTCCCCTCCAGCCTGATCACCCCTAACACCCGCCCTCCTCCCGCTGGCCTGGTTGCCCCTCACGGCCCCCCCACCAGCCTGGTCGCCCCATGCAGCCTGCTTATTCAGTCATTTGGTCGTCCCTCACTAACCCTCCTGCTGTCCTGGTCGTATGCAGCCATCTTGTGAGGGTGTGATGGTCAATTTACATGTTGCCTCTTTATTATATAGGGTTTCCCTCCCTAGATCCTTAAAAACCTCTTCAAAAGGAGTCTTGGGGATTTATGAACTGTTTCCAGTGTTTCAGAAAGCCAACCAAAATCATACATTTATCCTCATGTTAACCATGACATTATGTTGTTGCTTTTGATGATAAAGTATCATATTTACCTCATACTAATCAGGTTGCTCTCAGTGATAGTTATGATACCAATTTTTAGAAAACAGCCCTGATGGGTTTGGCTCAGTGGATAGAGTGTTGGCCTGAGGACTGAAAGGTCCCAGGTTCGATTCCGGTCAAGGGCACGTATCTTGGTTGCAGGCACATCCCCGGGGGGGGGGGTGTGCACGAGGCAGCTGATCGATGTTTCTCTCATCAATGTTTCTAACTCTCTATCCCTCTCCCTTCCTCTCTGTAAAAAGTCAATAAAATATATTTAATAAAAAAAAAAAAAAAAAAAAAAAAAAACAGGAAAAAAAAGTTGCATGAGTGATATCTTGGTGGTGAAAAGTTTGGAAACCCTATGTTTATTGTACTCAGTGAAATCACCTTGGATATGAAGGTATTTTACCTAAAAGGAAGAGAAGTGGTATTTATTGAATACATACTATATGCCAGGTATTGTGCAAGGCAGTTTATGTATATTAGTGCATCCGATTCTCATAACAACCTGCAAAGTAGATATTTTCTCCATTTTACTTTATCTCTCTAGTCTCTAACTTGATGCTTAGTAATAACTTGCTTAGGGTTTCATAGCAAATCATAGTGGGTTAGGATTTTTAATCTCAGTCTCCCTGACATTAAGGCTAAGCCCCTTTATACTACATGATGCTTCTAGCAGTTGCATGCAACTTACAGAGTTTTTCATATATCTCTAAATATTGACATGTTTGTAGGGCTGATTATTGACAAAACACTTTCCATTTATGGTAGGAATCTTTTATAACTCTGCTCAGAAATGTTATCTGATTCTGGCATTTATCAAAATTGCATTATAATAAATTCCTTCTGTTCCAAATAATTTTATGCTATGCAGCCTCATTAAAAAGCAGTGAAATTTCCTAAAGGCACCCTTGTAAGGGTAAAATATGAAAATAAGTAAGACAATAGAGCTACCTCTCTATCAAAACAAGAGTAGAGAAGGGAAAGGGCTCCCTGGGTTTATGCTGGATGTGTTTCCATGTATAGACTGTTTCTAGTAATAACCAAGTGGAAATAGTACTTTGTTGTAAACTGTTCATATAGCTGCATCCAGGAAAGAAGCATTGCTTGGTGAAATGATGACGGGTTTTAGAGTTAGACTTGAATCAGAAAGAGCTCTAGTTCTGCCCCAAAGTAGTATGACTTTGAGCAGATTACCTAGCCTCCCTGGACCATAACTTCTTCACTATAAAATGACACCTACCTCTCAGAAATGATAGAATGATTTAAATAAAATCTTGTTTGTAAAGAGCCTAGCTTATTGTCTGGTCTATCATAGAAACTTAATTTATAATAGCTAATTGTGGTTACTGTTTTAAAATGTCTCTTTGTTTTTCTTCTAATATCTGAAATTATCATATCTTGTCTTTTGAAAGAATCGATAAGAGCCATGAGAAAATGGGCTACATCATAACCTTATCTCCCATAGTACCTGATGTATAGCAGTCAGTTAGGTAGTACATCCACTTATTCCTTTATTCAACAAGTGTTTGTTGGGGTCATATTCTGTTTGAGGTACAATGGCAATACCAAGATTTCTGCCCAAGGACCTCCCTGCCTACTGTAATGAAATAATTATGCAAATAACTTTAATATAAGGCAACATGTAATAAGTGCTAAAAGAATGGTAGAAAGAAAGGATTCTAGTCCTGGCCCAGTGTCGCTCAGTAGGTTGGAGCATCTTCCTGTACACCGAAAGGTCAGGGGTTTGATTCCCAGTCAGGGCACATATCTACGTTGTAAGTTCAATCCCTGTTTGGGGCATGGAAGGCAACCAATGTTTCTCTCTCCCTCTCCCTCCCTCACTCCCTTCCCTCTCTCTAAAATATCAATGAGCATGTCCTTGGGTGAAGATTAAAAATAAAGAAAGAAAGTAAGTATTCTAGGAATTAGCGTGAAGAGAAAGAGTTGATTTAAGGCCCTGGTGATCAGAGAAGAAGTGGCATTTGAGCTAGGCCTTGAGGAATGGATAAGATTTTTTCAGGCAGCAGGGGAAGGAATGGCATTCAAGGCAGTAGAAATGGTTTGAGGAGCCTGGCCATTGTGGTTCAGTGGTTGAGCATCAACCCAGGAATCAAGAGGTGTCCATCTGGAGAAAGTAAAGTAGTCTGGTTTGGCTAGAGTAGTGGTTCTCAACCTTCTGGCCCTTTAAATACAGTTCCTCATGTTGTGACCCAACCATAAAATTATTTTCGTTGCTACTACATAACTGTAATGTTGCTACTGTTATGAATCGTAATGTAAATATCTGATATGCAGGATGGTCTTAGGCGACACCTGTGAAAGGGTCGTTCGACCGACAAAGGGGTCGCGACCCACACGCTGGGCTAGAGCCTATTGTACAAGTAAAGATGAAGCTGGAAAAGTAGGTTTGACGGTAAAAGGACTTGAATGCCAAAGGAAGGAATTTGGACTTGATTTTCCAGGAAGTCTTTGAAGGTCTTTTAAATCCAGGAGTGACTTTGTAAAGGTTGTAGGGGACTTAGCAAGGTGCATAATTATCTCTTTATCCTCTGTGCATCAATGAGATGAAGTGTAGTTTTATTCATAATTATTAATTCAGACCCTTGTCCTGAATGAAAAAAAATGTTCTATTTCACACCATTGCTTTTATTGCCCATCTCCTTATGCCCAACACTTTTCCTTCTTTCTCCCTTCCACCTGCCAAAAGCAAAAGAAAAAACCAACATACAGCATTACCTTGTAATATCTCTGGCCACATCTCTTAATCAGGCCAATAGTCACAGTATCCTTTTCATTACAGGCAAGAAGAGAGGCGGAGGCGGTCCTTCCAGGATTACACTGGGCAGAAAATCACCCTTGAGGCTGTCCTGAACACTACCTGCAAAAAGTGTGGCTGCAAAGGTAAGGTGAAGCCTCTGCCATTTCAGTTTGTCAGTCCTTGTGGGCGGACCCTGTGCTAGATGAGCAGCCTAGTGAGTTTAGTTCACCCTGTTTTTAAGCCAGGTGATGGCTTGACCTGTTCATGCTGTTATTCCTACTAGACTTACATCAGAGTTCATGGCTTGCTACTTTTTCTGTTTCCTTTTCTGAATGCTAGCCCTGGTGGTGACACTGTTAAACTGTCACCACCTCTTCTCACCTCTCTGCAGCTAATGCCCTACCTGGGCAAGGCCCCAGGTACTCTGCCAGGAAGGTAAGAGTGTTGGATTATGATTAACTCTCTAAATTTTATCTCCAAAGGATTGTTATTATTCTGCTGCAAGAATTAAGAAACTTAGAAATATATTCCTTAAGGAATCAAGTTAAACCCTTTCTTGCTCATCTCTTTAACTTCAGAGTTCTGAATGCAGTATCCTCTTAGTAATAAAGAACACACCCTAGTCATTTTCTTTTAGCTCTGCTTCCTCAGGTTTCCTCTAGTCTTACTCAAATATTAAAGAGCTCTTTCAGCCTGACTTCCTTGTTGGAGCTGTAATGAGAGGGGTTGCCAACTTCTCATTTCAGAGTGGCCTCAATTTGTTACCACTTCTCCCGAGCCTTCTATCTACCTAGCCTTGTTGATTCTTCTACAGCGACTGGTGACATATTTGTGCCCTGGTTGAGGTTGTGGGGTTTAAGCTGCTATTTATCATTAATGTAGAGGGAAGAAAGAAAAGTAAAATGGAGAGAAAGAATACCTCCTCGGGGGAATTGTGGGAGCATTCCAAATATTTGGAAAACTAGGCTGTATTCTTCTTCCAGGAACCAATCCAGCTTCTGGATTCAGAGTTACAAAGTCGTTTACATGTTGCTTTTGATGGCTTTATCCAATTCTGTGTGCCCCTGAGATAGGGTCTACAGTAAGCACAGGCAAAACCAGCTCTATAGCCTCTGTTAAAGGGGCCCTTGATAGCACTGTAGGCTCAGGGAAGATGGTGTCTTCTTACCTTCAACTTGTGTCCACCAAGTATAACATGAGGCAGAGAAGAATAATGAGAGATGGAATTTGGCCCACTCAGCAAAGGCTGGGCCAAAGGTGGTTGGTTTTGGTGCAGCAGAAAGAGTACAGGGCAGGGGGGCACAAGACCCTAGGTTAGTTTTACTTCTGCTGTTCTCTGTGTGACCTTACACTACTTCTCTACTCTGGGCCTTCATATCCTCTGCAAATGCAATGTTGTATTTGATTATCTCTAAGGCCCTTGCCAGACCTGACAGTCTGTGCATGTCAAGTGCCCTAGGTGACCATGCCTGTCTCTCTGTGTGTTAGCTTGGATGCTGCCTTCCTGCCAGCTGCCTGAGAGCTATCTTTCTTCAGGACCTTGGTCTGCCACTTGGCTCACTCTGCTAACCATTCTGCTCTCTGGAACAGCCTTTTGTTGTCAGAAATAAGTTCCAAATAGGTCTTTAAAAATTAAGCTTCATTGCTAATAGAGGGCAGTACCAGCCTGCATGCTCATCTGTATCTTCTGCCATTTCCAAAGCAGTGCCAGTGTTTCCCACAGCTTTAGGACCAGCTACAAGGCTGGCTCTGGTTGAGTGAGCAATGCCATCTTGAGGTGACAGAAAATCTGTTCTGAATCCAATAGCTGCTCTGAATGAACTCGGTAATACCTCCTGAACCAGCTAGCCCTTCCAGGACCCTCTGGGGAAGATCCACCTGCTGAGAGGAACGACTGCTTTCTCCTCCCAACTTTTCTGCTTCACTTCTGCAGGCCACTTTGCAAAGGATTGTTTCATGCAACCAGGTGGGACCAAATACTCTCTGATACCTGATGAGGATGAGGAGAAGGTAGAGGCAAAGGCAGCAGATTTTGATAAGCCTGACCCTACGAAGAATTCTAGGAAAAGAAAGAAGGTGAGTGCTATCTTGCTTTATTTATCATATAAATAGATATGTTTTAGAATGTAAATGTACTTTGCACAGAAATGTAAAAAATGCTGAAAAACATAAAGAATATTAGGATCTCGTGTAATCTTTCTACCCAGGGAAACTCTTATAGTATTTTTGGATGTTCTAATGTTTTTTATAGGTAATAATTAATATATACACACACTCTTATACATATATACACAAAATTATGGTCATCCTAGGCATAACTTATATCTTACTTATTTTATTATACTTACTAAAAGCATTTTCTGTTGTCCTTATTTGTTCTTCAAAAACTTGATTTAAGAGCCACTGTGTGATTTTTTTTTTTGATGTCAGGAGTGGAATAATGTTTTATTTAATAACTAGAGGCCCGATGCATGACATTTGTGCAAGGGTAGGCCCTCACAGCCGTGCAGGCTGCTGCCTTGGCCCTAGCAGCCCCGGCTTCGTCTGGAAGGTTGTCGGGATAGTTGTTCTGCTGTTCGGTCTAGTTAGCATATTAGCTCTTTATTATATAGGATTTTTCTATTGTTGGATATTTTTTATTATTTCCAACCTAAATTTGCCACATATCTTATTGTTTTCTTTGGTTACATTCTTAAAAAGATTACTGAATTAGGGCTTTAAGGCTCTAGATACATTTTGTCAAACTGTTATTCCAGAAAGTGGTGGATGAGAGTGTCTGTCTCAGTGAGTTCTGTCTCTTACCTACTACTTACAGCAGAAGAATTCATAAAACAGACATTGTGGTGCACAAAAACTGCATTTGTAATTTGTCACATGATACACAGAGAAAATGAAAAACTATGCAACGGTTTGGTCAGGATATACTGGTTCTCATGTTGTGCAGTATTTTTCTAATTGTGGCCAGTTATTACATTTGGGGGTTTGGTTTTGTTTTGTTTAAAGCTTTAGCAAACTTTTGTTGTGGTCAACTTGTTCCAGGCATTGCAAACCTAGGAATACAAAAACTGTGATCAAACCCTTGCTCTCGTGTGCATTATCTACAAATTAAGTATTATCTTCACCCTGGCTGGCATGGCTCAGTGGTTAGAGTGTCGGCCTGCCAACCGAAGGGTCTCAGGTTCGATACTGTCAAAGGCACATACCTGGGTTGCAGGTTCCCTCCCCAGGTTGGGTTGCATGTGAGAGGCAATCAGTTGATATGGCTCTCTCACATCAATGTTTTTCTCTCTCTCCTCTCTCTATCCCCCCCTCTTCCACTTTCTCTAAAAATCAATGGAAAAAATATCCTCGTGTGAGGATCAACAAAAATAAACAAATAAATAAGTGTCCTCCAGTGAGGATTAACCAAAAAAAAAAGTCTTTATTCTATAGGTGAGGAAAAGGGTGTATTTTAACATTATAAGAATTAGCCAAATATATTAATAATAATTTATTGATCTGTATTTTCTCTCCCTAGCAACAGACTTTGTCTCCATGATACCTAACTAGTATCTCAAACTTTGGCTTGGAGTCTATCAGATGTAAATTTGAGACCCATACCAGCTATGTAATTTTGGGCTCTTTAACTTCAATTAATTTTCAAAGTGGGATTGTTCTGGTCTTTGATGAGAGTGTTCCTTGCAGAGGGATACCCAGCTCCCAAAAATAGATATAAAGTACTGACAAATAAGTGCTTAATTAATGTTGGCCATTAGCTCTTCTTTAGCCCTCCTTCCTACACACACACACACACACACACACACACACACTCACTCACCCCCATCACCATAAAAACAACAACCCAAACTCTGGTTTCTGTCCTTCTGTCTTGCGTTACTTGTTTTAATGATACCTTAATTATATTTTTTCCACTCCCACTGCTACTCTGCATTTCATCCCCTCACAACTCTCCCATTTAGACTGTTGAACTAGCTTAGGGAGATTTTAAAAATGTATATTTTGTTGTCAACCTCTTAGTATCAAGGTCAGCAGCCCCCAGGGTCAGAACCATCCCCGCTGACAGCAGTGGCACTGTCTCTGCAGCAGATGTGCACTGAACCTCGCCAGGGGCCATGGCTAAACCCGCCCACCTGGCCCCACCCTGGCCCAGCTCCCACCCGCTCCAGAAGATTGGAGCCCTGCCCTGAGCACATACAGCTGCGAAAGGGCCACATACAATTTAAAGAATGGTGCCAAGCAGGGAGGTTTGACAGTTACTCCCTCTTTGGCCTCGCTGCCCCCTAGTGCCCCACCAACCAGTGCCTCCAGGGACGACCACCGCTACAGGGCTGCTGGCCAGAGCCTGCCCCTCCGAGGCCTGCGGAACCCTCTGCAAAGGTTCGATAGCTACAGTCCCAGGAAACAATCATGTCCTCCTCCCCTAATCAGCACCTGCTACCTGTAAGGGTACCCGTGGGCTTAAAAATAACAATCCCTTCCCATTTAGACATCACTTACTTGATTAAACATTTCTAGGTTTATTAGCTCAAAACCTCCTCATGACAACCCAGTGAGGTAGACAGAGAAGAGATTACAATTTCCATGGTATATGTGTATGTATTCAGAAATGAAGCTCAGAGAGGAAAAGTGGCAAGCCCAGTGGTTCCCAAGATGCAGTACACACCCCACAGGGGGGGCAATTTGATTTTAAGTGGGGGCAATTCGAGAATGAGTTAACAGTGACTTTTTTGCATTTCTTATGGTTCTAGGGGCCCTTATCTATAGTGTATCCTATATAATGAAAGGCTAATATGCAAATGACCGAATGGTGGAATGACCGGTCATTATGATGCGCACTGACCACCAGGGGCAGACACTCAATGCAGGAGCTGCCCCCTGGAGGTCAGTGTGCTCCCACAGGGGGAGTGCCGCTCAGCCAGAAGCAGGGCTCACGGTTGGCAAGCACAGTGGCAGTGGTGGGAGCCTCTCCTGCCTCCTTGGCAATGCTAAGGATGTCTGACTAATGGCTTAGTGGGCTTAAACCATCAGTCGGACATCCCCCCAGGCCTCCTGGACTGCAAGAGGGCGCAGGCCCGGCTGAGGGCCCCCCCCCCGAAGTGCACGAATTTCGTGCACTGGGCCTCTAGTACATAATAAAAGGCTAATACGCAAATTGACTGACCCACAGAATGACCATTTGCTAAGACGTGCACTGACCACCAGGGGGCAGATGCTCAACACAGGAGCTGCCCCCTGGTAGTGCACTCCCACAGGGGGAGCACTGCTCAATCAGAAGCCAGGCTCATGGCCCACTAAGCCTAAGCCATCAGTCGGACATCCCCTGAGGGCTCCTGGACTGCGAGAGGGCGCAGGCCCAGGCTGAGGGACCTGCCCCCCCTCCCCCAAGTGCATGAATCTTGTGCACCAGGCCTCTAGTTGAAATATAAAACAAAAGAAAGGCAGTTCATAATCTGACTATTTTACCAGAATTACATTATTGTGGCACATATTTTCTACCAGCTGTTTTCCAAATGTTTTATCTAGGTGTAATAAAAATGTATGTATAGTTTTGTTTTCTGCTTTTTTACTTAGTCATAAGTATCTTTCCGTTTTTATCACATAGTCTCAATTCCACTTATTTGAAATGGCTGTACCATATTATATCAGGTAGGTGCTGGGGAATTGCATTTTTGGAGGCAGTTAAGGGTGGTACTTAAGAACCTGGGCAGAGGAAACAGACTGGCCATGTTTCATCACAGCTCTGTCCTCTCCTCATTGTGGAAGTTAGGCTAATTACTGAATTTCTTTGTTTCCTTATTTGTGAAATAGGAATAATAAGCATCAACTTTATAAAGTTATTAGGATGCATGTAAAACTCTGAGTACAGTGCCAGGCATACAGCAAAGCTCAATGTAAGTCAGCTACTAGTAGCTGTTGCTTAAAAACAGAGACTTTGTGGTCAGAGACTGGGTTTAAGTACAGACCTTGGGTTCAGGGTGCTCTTTATATATTCTAGATATCAATCCCTTATCGTTATATGACTTGCAAATATTTTCTCTCATTCTTGGATTGCCTTTTTACTCTGTTGCTAGAATGTTGTCTCCATACACCAAGGTTGGGGGTTCAATCTCTAGTCAGGGCACATCCAGGAAGCCACCAATGAATGCATAAATAAGTGAAACAACAACTCGATGGATGTTTCTCAAAAGAAAAAAAAAAATTGCCAAATCATGTCATGAAGCTTAAGAGTTTTATAGTTTTAACTCTTTTTCATAATTTTTTTCCTTATTGATTGATTTGAGAGAAAGAAAGAGGGAGAGAGAAAGAAATAAAGAAAGATTGATATTTGTTGCTCTACTTACTTATGCATTCATTGGTTGCTTCCTGTATGTGCCCTGACTGGAGATTAAACCTGCAACCTTTGCATATCAGGACAACACTCTAACCAGTTGAGCCTGGCTATGACTATAGTTTTAACTTTACATTTAGTTTTTTTATCCATTTTGAGGTTTATTTATTTATTTTTTTTGGTTTTTTTTGGGGGGGTGTTTTTTTGTATATAGTGTAAAGTAAGGGTCCAACTTCATTATTTTTACATGAGGCTATCCAGTTTTCCTATCACCCTTTATTGAAAAGACTGTTCTTTCCCTATTGAATGGTCTTGGCATCCTTGTTGAAAAATCATTTAACTATATACCTGAGGGTTTATTTCTTACTCTCTGATCTATTCCATTGGTCTAGATGTCTGTCTTTATGCTAGTGCAACACTGTTTTGACTATTCTTTGTAGGAAGTTTTGAAATCAGGAAATATAAGTTTCCTAACTTTATTCTTCTTTTTCAAGATTATTTTGTGTATTTGGGGTTCCTTGAGATTCTGTATGAATTTTAATATGTATTTCCTATTTCTACAAAAATGTCATTGAGATTTTGATAGACATATCAAATGTATAGATTGCTTTGTGCATTATTGACATCTTAATCCATGAACACAGATGTATTTTTTTTCATTTATTTGTATTGTCTTTTGATTTCTTTCAGCAGCGTTTTATAGTTTTCAGAGTACCAGTCTTTTGCCTCCTTAGTTTATTCCTAAATATGTTATTCTTTTTTTTTTTAATATAGTTTATTGATTTTTTTACAGAGAGGAAGGGAGAGGGATAGAAACATCAATGAGAGAGAAACATCGATCAGCTGCCTCCTGCACACCTCCTACTGGGGATGTGCCCGCAACCAAGGTACATGCCCTTGACCGGAATTGAACCTGGGACTTTTCAGTCCGCAGACCAACGCTCCATCCACTGAGCCAAACCGGTTAGGGCTATGTTATTCTTTTTGATGTTACTGTAAATGGAGTTGTTTTCTTAATTTTGTTTTTGGATTGCTCATTGTTAATGTCTAGAAATGCAACTGATTTGGGAGTGTTGATTTTTGTATTCTGCAGCTTTGTTGAATTCACTTATTAGTTCTAACAGGGTTTTTTTTTGGTGTGGGATCTTTAGGATTTTTTGCTTATGAGATGATGTCTACAAACAAGTAATTTTCTTTAGTAGAGCTAGATTTTTTAACTCTAATTTTATTTATATGTTCCAGGAATTTTTCTTTCTCTTTTAACCTTTCAGGTTCTTAATGGTATTTGCCAGAATCCTAAAGTGGTTCTATGGATATCTCATTTCTGTGGACCTTTGGTTAGTTGTTTTTGCATTGCTTAATACACCTGGTGCAATTAGTTATTGCTTTGCTTCTAAGGCTTCTTTGAGATACATATTTCAGTTTTCTAAAACAATTACCTAACATCTGCTAGATACGAAGCTCTATATGACCTGCTTAGTGATTATCCTACCCTCCATCGCTCTTCACTTATTAGAGGAATGGTCTATGAACAATG
This sequence comes from Myotis myotis, assembly GCF_014108235.1. Taxonomy (NCBI): domain Eukaryota; kingdom Metazoa; phylum Chordata; class Mammalia; order Chiroptera; family Vespertilionidae; genus Myotis; species Myotis myotis. The sequence continues at coordinate 18,631,604 of NW_023416324.1, forward strand.
GCAGTAATAATCATCATAACGAAAGTTAAAATACCTTTGTGTATATGAACTTCTAACTCATGAGTCCACTTTGTTTAAAAAGTGTTCTAGGGATTTGAAACCATTAAAACTTCCCCCTTGATGTCTACTGTTTTTCCCAAGATATCATCTAGTATCATCTTTTCATCTCATTGTTAATCCCTTCATTATCTTTTATGCCTTACATAAAATACTTGTTTATTTTTATTCTGTTATAGAACTCTATAATTCTGTTATTATGCCACAGTTTTAGATATTAGGAAAATGGAGATTAAGCAAAGTGTCTCTCTGACCTGAAGTCACACAACTATAAGAGACAGTGCTGAAATATGAACCCATGTCTTCAGATTACTAACCCAATATTCTTTTTTTGTATACCACACTTCAACCATTAATTCATTTAGCTCTTCAATTATTTATTTACTCAACAAATATGTATTGAGTGTCTCACATGGATCTGTTTTGTATTGTGTTAGGTGCTCGAGATATCGGGACTCAGCGGGCACTTCTTTGCTAGTTTTTGCTCTGTCACCAACTACTTTTAGCAACCATTTGATGTTATCTTTTGTTCACAACTGTAAATCAAGATTCTAGGCCTCCTGTTTGTTTTCTTTTACCCTCTAAATCTTTGATTCCAACAGGAGGTTGGTTTCCGTATCAGTAAAATCTTCTAATTCAGCTGGATGTTTTGGAGTGTGTAAGAATGTTAGATTCGGATACCTGTTCTAACACGAGTTGACTGGGAGCCAAATGTGGAACTGAGTAGGTGCATCTGAAGAGGAATGCCTTCCACAGTCCATGTTGCCAAATAAGATTGTGGGTAGCAGGAATGCCTAGTGTGTGGAAGACATATATGGTGGACAACTCACTTACAGTGAAATAAAGGTCATACATAGCACCTACACTCAAGCAGCTAATCACATAAGGAGAACGATAAGCAGCCAAAGTATATCTGGTGGCAAAGGACAGACACTCACTACAAGGGGATTATTGGATCTCCTAGAAATCCAACGATAGGCAGTGAAGTATAGCTGGGCCACCCAGAACTGGAATCAGAAAGGAACAGGCTAGTGGGCTCTCATCTCTGCTACTTCACGTGACTGCTTCATTGTCCCACTTTCTGCAGTCTGGTGGAAGGGAATGCTTAATGTAAAACCTCTAAGGCAGGAGGAGGTGCTAGGCATGTTCGGGAACCAGGAAATGGCCCAGGATAAAGAAAGGATGTCACCTGTTCCGAATAATGGCTGGCACATAATAGGCATGCACTAGCTACCTTTGAATAGTCTCCATGATCTCTGCTATCTGTATAGCTCCTCCGGTTCCATAGCTCAGTGAAACCTGCCCTCAGTTTGGAGAGTAATGGGGACTGACTCCTACTGCTGCTTGTAGGTAGTAATGAAGGGAGCTTCTAGTCCTGAGCCCCCCAACTCTTTATCCCCCAACTCTTTTTAAAAAGGTGAAAGATTTGTGGGATCCGAAGAGAAACCAGATTATCCCCCCCAAACTCTTTTTATCAAGTATGCATGTATTGAATGTATACCCTTGTCCAAAAATCTAGTATGCATCGGTTTAGTTCTACATACCAATTTGGTACCACGACAATTTTTGTTCCAGTGTCTGAAAACTGTAAGTGATTTTTGTTGGGCATAATTAGGACAAGAGGAAACTGTTTTTCAAATGGAAATGGGATATGAAGTGGTTGGCAAAATTCGAATAGAGGTTTTTGTAATGAAGCACTGAAAATTTTTCCATGAACCTGTGGTCAGGGCTTTGCTGGCCTCTTTTACTTGTCATATGCCATCATGAGTCTTTCTGAATCAGTGCTATATTTTGAGGAAGCATGTGCCTCGGGTAACAGGCTGTCCACTGATTATAGTGAATTTTAGCTATGTTTGATCCAGAATATAATTTTATTCTTTTGATGTGGCTACTATAATTACTTTCTGCTGAATTATATATGGAAGAACAGAAATAGGAATGTCATCCCTTGGTTGCAATGCTGGCTCTGTCCTGTTGTCCAGAGAACTTCTGGTGGCCATATGAGAGAGAGATTGCCAGTCCTGGGTCCATTTTGCTTGAGCACCGAGTCATCCGGTACAGTCTGAATTCCTTTAAGACTTCACAGTCTGTCCAATTTTCCAGCATCATCTCTCACAGTCCCTTCCCATATACTGTATTCCAACCTGATTCATTAAAAGACCATCTGCTGCCCTGGCTGGTGTGGCTCGGTTGAGCATCGTCCCATGCACCAAGAAGGTCATTGGTTCGATGCCTGGTTGGGGTACATGCCTGGGTTGCGGACTTGATCCCCAATGATGTTTCTCTTTCACATCGATGTTTCTCTCTCTCCTTCTCCCTTCTTTCTCTAAAATCAATAAAGAAAAAAAAAAGCATATTAAAAGAGCATCTACTATGTGCCTAGCTCTGTTCTGGTTACTGCAAGTACAATAGTGAATGAAACAGGTAAAATCCCTGTTTTCATGTACCTACCTACCTTCTGACAGGGTCACAGACAATGAATTGCTAAACCAAATACAAAATATTACTAATATGTCAAGTAGTAATATGTCAATTTCTCCATAGGTTTTATGGAGAAAAATTAATTTGGTTATGAGAGATAGGGAGTACTAGAATGGGGTCAGGTGGGATAGGTGACTTGACATTTAGATAGGGTGGTAAGGGCAGGCCTTTCTCATAAAGCATCATTTGAGTGGATATTTGAAGAAAGTGAGAAAGCAAGCTACTCATAAGTGGAGACAGAGCTTTTCAGTAAGGACAATAGCCAGCTGTTGGCATGTTTTGGGAATAGTAAAGAGGCCGGTGTAGCTGGAGTGAAGTGAATGAGAAGAGAGGAAGTTAGAGAAAGCCCAGGGCTGTCTAGAACAGTGACGGCGAACCTTTTGAGCTCAGCGTGTCAGCATTTTGAAAAACCCTAACTTAACTCTGGTGCCGTGTCACATAAAGAAATTTTTTGATATTTGCAACCATAGTAAAACAAAGACTTATATTTTTGGTATTTATTTTATATATTCAAATGCCATTTAACAAAGAAAAATCAACCAAAAAAATGAGTTCGCGTGTCACCTCTGACACACGTGTCATAGGTTCGCCATCACTGGTCTAGAAGAATATGAAGACTTCACCTTTCACTTGGAGTAAGATGAATGTCATTAGAGGTTTTGACTAGAAGGATGGATGACAAGTTCTAACTTAGCTTTTAAGAGAATTATTTTGGCTGTTAGGCGTAAACTAAATGGTCAGAAAGCAAGAGTGGGAGCAATTAATGGCCATTGTTAATAACCCAGGTGAGATGATGGTGGCTTAGATTAGAATGAAGGTGGGGGTGGTGAGAAGGGAATTGAAGTGTGGCTCAATTTTGAAGGTAGAGCTGACAGAACTTGTTGAGTAATTGGTTATGAGTTAGGAAAGAGAACAGTTAAAGATGACTAACTGGAAGATTTGAGTTAAGAGAGGAAGGAATGCAGAAGTAAGAATGGGAGTGGGGTTTAGTTTGAGTTGCTATATATGAATATGGGAAAGAAAGCTGGGAGTAGGTTTGGGTGGAGGCAAGGCATGTGAGTTGGGATGCCTATCAGATATTCACATGGATGTGTAGAGTAGGCAGTTGGATGTATAGTTCAGAGTTAAAGGAGAGGCTCAGGTAAGAGATACACATTTAGAAAGAATATCGTCAATAGTGTAACAACTTTGTAGAATGACAGAAGGTAACTGGACTTATTGTGGGTTTCCCTTTGTAATGTGCATAAATATTGAATCACCACATTGTATATCTGAAACTAATATAAGTCAATTATATTTCATTTTTTAAAAAGAGACATGAATTTAAGATACATATAGATGGTATATAAATTCATATATGAGATCACCTGGATAGTAAATATAGGGGAGAGAAGGGGTTTGAGGACTTGAGCCCCAGAGTGCTCCAACTTTTATAGATATTATGGAGATGAGTATGTACCAGCAAAGAAGACTGAAAAGGAACAGCCAGGGAAGTTGGTGGAAAAATAAGAGAATGTGGTAGAAGTGAAATGAGGAATGTGTTGTAAGGAAATGTTCTGTGTTAAATGCAACTGATCAAGTAAATGAGGCCCAAGAATTGGCCATGGATTTGGCTATGGGAAGGTCATGGGTAACTTTGACAAGAGCTGTTTCAGTAAAATGGCGGGGTAACAACCTGGTTAAAATTGTTCAGAGGGTTTTTATTTGTCTGTTTATTGTTGGGAATGAGCCAGTAAAGAGGAAAAATTGATGCAAAAGAGAGGAGACAATCCCTGGACCGATGTTGAGCAGGAGAGAAGGTATGGGATCCAGTGCATAGTTAATAATCCACACAGAATACTTTGTTACTTTCGAAAGATCTTGCAAGCATTTGCCTCATTCTATCTTCCCTTTGGCTGGAAGGCCCTTGCTCCCCTTCCTCTGTCAACACTACCACCACCATGCCACCTGCCAAAACCAGTTCTTCAAGAGCACAATACATACATATCCTTCATGAAGCCATCCTCAAATTCGTCGGGCATGATTGATTTCTCTCCCTTGTGTGTCCATGGCATGTTTTTTGTACTTTTCTTACATCACTTCTATGGACTGCCTAGTATCTTAATTAGTCTTTCTCCTTAATTAGATAATTTGTTCCTTGAAGGCTTCTGTTTCCTAATTTCTGACCTCATTCAACTATTATAAAAGACTAATCAATAGATATTTCTGGCTCATAGAAGGTACTCAGTAAATATTTGATGAATAAATGTACTATATGATTATAAGGAGTTATTATTTCCCTTGTTTGATGAGGTTGGCTTAGGTTTGGAGGAATGGTGCCAGGCTCCACGCAATGAGTGTGTTTACTTTGCATCTACTATTAGTGCAAATAGTACTCTCTATTTGTCTGAATTATATTAAAAAATTTTGTGTTCTCATCGCCTAAGCAACACTGTATGTAACTATGGGTCTTTAAAGAACTTCATAGATAGTAAAATTCAGTAAATATTTGTGAGTTGATTAATAAAACTTCTTCTGGTCTTACCTTTTCCAATATATGATAAACTGGTGCCTTAGAGGCAACTTCTAGCCAGGAATCACAGTCTATCCCAGCGATTTTCAGCCTTTTTCATCTCATGGCACACATAAACAAATTACTAAAATTCTGCAGCACACCAGGAAATATAGTGGGTTTTTTTTTTGTTTTTTTTTAAATTAAATCTTTATTGTTCAGATTATTACATTTGTTCCTCTTTTTTTCCCCCCCATAACTCCCCTCCTCCCAGTTCCCGCCCCACCCTCCGCCCTCACTCCCCACCCACTGTCCTCATCCATAGGTGCACGATTTTTGTCCAGTCTCTTCCCGCATCTCCCACACCCCTTTCCCCCCCAGGAATAGTCAGTCCATTCCCTTTCTATGTCCCTGATTCTATTATAATCAACAGTTCATTCTGTTCATCAGATTATTTATTCACTTGATTCTTAGATTCACTTGTTGATAGATGCATATTTGTTGTTCATAATTTGTATCTTTACCTTTTTCTTCCTCTTCCTCTTCCTCTTCTTAAAGGATACCTTTCAGCATTTCATATAATCCTGGTTTGGTGGTGATGAACTCCTTTAGCTTTTCCTTATCTGTGAAGCTCTTTATCTGACCTTCAATTCTGAATGATAGCTTTGCTGGATAAAGTAATCTTGGTTGTAGGTTCTTGGTATTCATCACTTTGAATATTTCTTGCCACTCCCTTCTGGCCTGCAAAGTTTCTGTTGAGAAATCAGCTGATAGTCGTATGGGTATTCCCTTGTAGGTAACTGAGTTTCTTTCTCTTGCTGTTTTTAAGATTCTCTCTTTATCTTTTGCTCTTGGCATTTTAATTATGATGTGTCTTGGTGTGGTCCTCTTTGGATTCCTTTTGTTTGGGGTTCTCCGCGCTTCTTGGACCTGTAAGTCCATTTCTTTCACCAGGTGGGGGAAGTTTTCTGTCATTATTTCTTCAAATAGGTTTTCAATATCTTGCTCTCTCTCATCTTCTGGCACCCCTATAATTCTGATGTTGGTACGCTTGAAGCTGTCCCAGAGGCTCCTTACACTATCCTCGCATTTTTGGATTCTTTTTTCATTTTGCTTTTCCGGTTGGGTGTTTTTTGCTTCCTCGCATTTCAAATCATTGACTTGATTCTTGCGCTCCTCTGGTCTGCTGTAGGGAGTCTGTATAATATTCGTTATTTCAGTCCGTGTATGCTTAATTTCTAGTTGGTTCCCCAATATAAGATCGAGGGTCACATTAGTTTTCTTGTAGATCTCATTAAGTTTATCGGCGGCTTCTAAACAGTTCTTGAGAGACCTTAAAAGTGTGGTTCTGAACTCTAAATCTTCCATTGACAATTTTGTCCTGTTTCTTTGTCTCCGCATTTTGTTATGCTTCCTTGGTGCACCCCCTAGTGGTCTTTGTTCGCAGTCTTATAGTTAAATCTTGATTGTTGTAGCTAATTCCAGGGAGGGTTTGACCTCCAGGCCAAGTGGCTATGAGAATCAGCTGTGTCAGCAGTGAGAGAACTTCTGTCCTCTAGGGAGGTGCTAATCTAGCCTTTGCCTGAGGCTATCCGGCAAATGCCTCTGTGCTGGGCTTGGGCGGGGCGGGTCGCACAGGATCAACAGGGTGGGCCGGAGAGAGCAGTTATGGCGGCTCTCAGTCCTGTCCCCAGGGGCTCTGCCTCTCTGAGTCCCAGCACCCGCTGCAAAGCTCAGAGAGAAAGCTGCACTCGCTCTGACCGAAGCCAGACAGTCCCGCTTCTCCCCTTTGAGTCTGGGTCCCTAAAGACTCGCCCGGATCTGGAGCTCAGAGTCTGCGACTCCCTCCCGATTGAAAACGCCAACCGCGCCCTCCGCCGCCAGCCCGCTCCGCGCACTCCGCACCTCAGAATTTGACTTCAGCACTGCGCCTCCTCTGAGTGTCCGTATGCGTTTCTCTTTCCTCCTAGTTGTAGGACTTCCACTCAGCCAGCGTTCCTGTAGTTCTGGGTGATGTCCCTTCCGTTTTTTGGTTTCACTTTTGAAGTAGTTGTTCAAAGCAGCAAACTCCGGCGTTAACCTATGCCGCCATCTTGGTTCTCCTCTATAGTGGGTTTTTTTGTTTTGTTTTGCTTTTTGCCAGTCTGACAAAAAGTGTAGGTATAATTTTGATCATTCACACTGGACGGCTATTGTTGTGTTGGCTGTTGTCATTTTTTTATTTGAAAATCTAAGGGAAAAGAGGTCAGTGCCACTGGCTAAATAGTCAGGTATTGCATGTTTTAAAAATTCTTGCAGCACACCGGTTAGAAAAGCACTATTCTTATTTCCCAAAAGTTTACCCAGAGAATCAATTTGAGAATCAAATTATCTCTTCAGAGTCAATCATTTCTCAAGAATAACTCTCGCCCTGACCGGTTTGGCTCAGCGGATAGAGCGTCGGCCTGCGGACTGAAGGGTCCCAGGTTCGATTCTGGTCAAGGGCATGTACCTTGGTTGCGGGCACATCCCCAGTGGGGAGTGTGCAGGGGGCAGCTGATCGATGTTTCTCTCTCATCGATGTTTCTAACTCTCTCCCTTCCTCTCTGTAAAAAATCAATAAAATACATTTTTTTTTAAAAAAAAGAATAACTCTTAAGAATAAATAATAATAATAAAGTACTTGTTTGTTTGATTTCTGGCCAACTCGGTGCCTTTTAGTTGGGAAGTACTAAGTTAGCTATTGCCTATAATCTAGACAGGGCTCAAAAGAACATCCACATTGGGACCTCCAGCCTGAGTCGACAAATACAGGTTCTACCACTTGGGCAAGTCATTTTATCTCAGTCAATATCTCTGAGGTTAAAAGTCTTGCCTAAAAATATAGGGGAAATTATGCCCACTTAATAGATTTGCTGTGAAGGTTAAAGAATGTGTGGAAAGTGCCTCGCTCAGCATCCAGAAAAGTAAGTGTTCCGTAGCTGTTAGCTGCTGTTCCTCCCCGCTCACAGCTATTCCCATCCCAGCTTTTGCTTTGCTTTTCCTCTCACACTGGGTTGCTGCTGTACTGTTTCAGAATGTAGAGAAAATGGGTGGGCTAGCTGATGTGGCATGGGATCAGTGATTTTCCTAGAGAGCAGTTTGAGCAGTGGCTTCTTTCCCATGTCCCTCCTGGCCTGTTTGCCAAGGGCTTACACCCCTGGGTAATTTCTTTACCCTTTATCTTCTCCATTTCCCCCATGAATGCAGTTGAGGAACCAAAAGTTAGTTTCACTTTTGGTGGCTGTCCATCTTCTTCTGCCCTAATTCCCAACTTTCCTTTTGAACTACAACTTGTGAAGTGATAGTTCTTTTCTAGCTCAAGATAAGACACACAATGAAAATGATGCCATCTGCTGGAGTACTAGATTTTCTTTGCTTGGGTTTCAAAAGACGGTTTGCATCAAGATTGAGGTCTGTTATTCCTCCTTGCTAAGTAGAGTACATGTCCTAGCATGCCAGGGTTCTCAAATGATTTGTTTTTCTCTTTGTTCCTTCTGAGCCTGCATCTTTGAAAGAGACCAAAGTGTAAATAAAAGAGACCAAACTTTAAAAGAGACCAAACTCTGAGTAAGAAAGTACCACATTCTCATCACTATAGTATGTGTGAACTCATTGTACATCTCTACTTTGCAATTTTTCATTTCTAAAATGGGACTGATAATTCCTGAACTTTGACCTTACCAGATTGTTATTGTAAGATAAGGGATGCAGCCCAACCTGTGTTGCTCAGTGGTAGAGCATTGACCAATGCACCGAGAGGTCGCCAGTTCATTCCTAGTCAGGGCATATGCCCAGGTTGTGGGTTCAATCCCACATGAGCATGCAGGAAGCAGCCCATCTATGTTTCTCTTTCATTGATGCTTCAATCTCTCTACCTCTCCCTTCCTCTTTCTGAAATCAATAAAAATATATTTAAAAAAAAAAAAAAAAGTAAAGGATGTGGTTGGTTGGAGCATTGTCCTGTACACCAGAAAGGTCGAGAGTTCTGTCCCCGGTCAGGCGCATCTGGTGGATGTATCTCTCATCTCTCTCTCTCTCTCTCTCTCTCTCTCTCTCTCTCTCTCTCTCTCTCTCCCCCACACACACACTCCCCCCTTCCTTCCCTGCCTTCCTCTCTTCCTCTCTTTCTAGAATCAATGGAAACATATCATCAGGTGGTGATTTTTTTAAAAAAAAAGGCCTGGCTGGTGTGGCTCAGTGGTTGAGCGTTGACCTTTGAACCAGGAAGTCACAGTTCAATTCCTGGTCAGGGCACATGCCCAGGTTGTGGGCTCAATCCCCAGTGTGGGGCATGCAGGAGGCAGCCGATCAATGATTCTCTCTCATCATTGATGTTTCTATCTCTCCCTCTCCCTTCTTCTCTGAAATCAATAAAAATAGATTTTTTTAAAAAAGATAAGGGATGCAGAGAGCTTGATAAACTAGTGCTACTTGGATGTAAGAAAGTATTATTACTCTCCTTCCTCATTTATTTTTCCAGGTTGGGCCAGGCTTTGGGGGAATGGGCACCAGACTCTGCATTTGCTCATTTACTTCCCCAGGCCCCTGCCGTACCTAAGGGGCAGAGCCTGTGAGACTCCTAAGCCCATATAGTCTGTGATGGGCTTCCATGATCTTGGCACCCAGGAAGGTGCAGTACCATAAGCCAAACCTTTGATTTGCCAACTCTCAGCTCCTCCCAGTCATGGTTCCTATAGCTTGGTAATGTGGGCCTAGGAAGCTTCCCCTCTCTCTACTCTATTGGAGACTCCAAAATTTTTTTTTGTTTAATCTCCTCTCAAAACTTTGGCTTATCTGCCATAGATACATAGCCAAACTGTCAGAACATTCTGGGAGTTCTCTGAAATGAGAGGGTAATACAATACTTCTAGCTACCCCTGAGTGTCTACCATGTATCAGGTACTATAGTTGGAATTTGTCTTGTGTAATACTCATAGCATCCTTTGAAGTAGATATTTATTACTTGCAATTTACTAGAAAGAAAACTAAGGTTCAAAAAAATCTCCTGTTTCAAGTCACATAGCTAGTAAGTGATCATCATGCCAGGAGGCCTCTAGCACTATATAGGAAGAGGGACTGTATGCTACAGAGGAAAATTCAGATTTCCAGTCCCGTGATCTACATGCAGATCCCAACCCTGCCTGTGGGATCTGGGGCAAGTGGCTTTCAGCTTCTCCAGCCACAGATACTATCTCATTAAATCTTAATCACAGCCATGTGACCTTTCTCTTGCCCTTTTTTTTTTCTTTTTTCTATTATCTGTTTACATTTGAGGAAACTTGGTAAAGGTGAAATAATGTGCCCAAGGTTACAGAATAGTAAGTGGCAAAGCCAGAGCTCAAGTCTCTAACGCCTGGTTTGGTGTCTTTCCTCTCTCTCTCTCTCTCTCTCTCTCTCTCTCTCTCTCTCTCTCTCTCTCTCTCTCTCTCTCTCTCCCTCTCTCTCTCTCTCTCCCCCTCTCCCTCTCCCTCTCCTTCTCCCTCTCCCTCTCCCTCTCCCTCTCCTTCTCTCCCTCCTCACTGCCAGCTCCTAAGACCTGGTGCATCACTCAGGCAAACTCACAGCTTTCAGGATGCTGGTTGAAAGCCTATAGGAGCAGGAGCTTCGTGTTCTTCTGCTCTGTTTCTTTCTCTTCCCGTAATCTCTCCTTAGAAACCTTACTAAGGCAATATAAACATTTACAATTCAAGAAGGTTGATGCAAAGCTGAAAAACTGCCCAGCGCACCCCACAAAAGCCTAGGAACCTGCCTCCCATATTTTATGTGAGTTTGTGCTGTTACTCTGGCAGCAAGGTGTAGTGCAGGGGTCCTCAAACTACGGCCTGTGGGCCACATGGAAATACAATTATTGTATTTGTTCCTGTTTTGTTTTTTTACTTCAAAATAAGATATGTGCAGTGTGCATAGGAATTTGTTCATAGTTTTTTTTTAAACTATAGTCCGGCCCTCCAACGGTCTGAGGGACAGTGAACTGGCCCCCTGTTTAAAAAGTTTGAGAACCCCTGGTGTAGTGGGTAGTTTTGAGGAAGTTCTTCCTTAATTTTTTATCAATAAAATCATATAAGATTGTTATGAAGGTTAGAGATGATAAATATTCAAGGGCAATAAAATAATAAAATAAAATAAAATTCAAGGGCAGCAGGTAGAGCCTTACTAACTGATGGCAGTTATTTACCCTGGCAGCAGGAGCTAATAGAAACCAGACTGGGAGTCAGGAGTCCTACATCTATTACTCTCTTAGCCTGTGACCTTGGGCATGTGAGGCACTCTCTAGGTAGACTAGGTGGTCTCTAAGGACTCCTTTCAGCTTCAATATCTGCTTTTACAAATGAAAGTAATAAATGCTTGTTTTAAAAAAATCAAATTGGGCAACTATCTGAAGTAAAAAGTGAAAGACCCCAATACATTCCCAAGGTAATACTTGTTACTACTTTATGTGCCTTCCACTGTTTTCTGTGTATTTGAAATATATACAGGCACATGTAAATATACATATGCACATTGTATGGTATGTATGTTAAACACACTGGAATCTAGAATACATACTGTAGCAGGACTTGATCCTTTACTTGCTTTGGGCATTTTTTCTTGTTAATACTTGAAGATATAATTTATTTTTAATTAATATTTTGTATATCAAGTGGTACTCTAGTGATCACATGTCATGATTTTTAAAGGCAAATATACATACACAATGTTGAATTTTTAAATTTTCTTTTTAGGAAAAGAAGAAAAAGAAACATAGAGACAGGAAGTCATCTGACTCTGACAGCTCAGACTCTGAGAGTGATACAGGCAAGAGGGCAAGGCACACATCGAAGGACAGCAAGGCGGCGAAGAAGAAGAAGAAGAAGAAGAAACACAAGAAGAAGCACAAGGAGTGAGAGCAGAGTAGAGGGGGCGGCTGAGACGAGGGGCCCGGGAGCTTGTGCCTTGCAGCCCTGGCCCCTAGAAAGACTCAGTAGTGAGAATATGGCCTCCCACCCCATGACTCTCCCACTGGGAGACAGCTTCCTCTCATGCTGCAGGGAGCCAGATGTCAAAAGCATCTGCCTGAATGAGTTGTTGTTTCCTTGTCACTCCTGGTCCATTTGCAAGTGACCCCTGCAGCTCACCCATCCATTCACCCAACTTCCTTCATTCAGCAGGAGGTCCTTTTACCCTCTCCAGTTGTCACTGCCAGAGCCTGATTCCTATAGGAGTCCAGGCTAGAGCCAGTTACTGCTGTGGAAGGGAGTCTGGCTGTAGTTCAAGTGTGACAGGCCCCTCTCTGTTGGTTCACCCTGGGCTGATTGGTGGGTGATTTCTGCTGTATCCAACACAGTGGCATGGAGGGAGCCTGGCAATCTGAGGGAGAACATAAGAAGTGGTGCTCACTCTTTCCATTCCCCCCTAACATGATTCTGCTATGCTAGAAGTGACAGCCAGTGTTCCGCAGCCAGAAACCATTGCAGTGACTGAGCTTGTGTGTGACATTCTGCCAGACCACCAAACCAGACAGCCCGAGCTAAGATCATTGCTTTACTTTGTGTTTAATACTATGAGTCAATGGATTCCACTTCAGGTTCCTGCTTAAATGCCTGGCACTAAATGGAAGTGTGTTTGGTTTTAAACTTACTGAAAGTTCTTATTGCTATTATACCTCTTCCCAGGTAACTTACAGATGGAGAAGTCACTGAGTCTACAAGTTGACAGAAAAACATTTAATATGTAACTTTAGACTGTGGAGAAAGGTCTGCTGAGGTTCAGAGCCAGATGTACTAGCAGGTCACAGCCTTCTTATCACTAATAAGCCCTCCCTTTTGTAATCAGATGACCTCTTCCCTCTGAGCTGATTAGAGAACCAGTGAGAATTTACAACTGGGAGTAATGGCCTGGGCATTGGTGGGAGCTCAGCAGTCATCTTGGCCAGTGGGCATTTTTTCCCACCAAAATGGCACAAGCCTGGATCCATTGTCCTGAGCCTACATTCTGGAAAAAGAGACCACAGCATTGCAGAGAAGGGCAACTGTCCAGACCCAAGGGCATTCAGTGCAAGTGGCCCAAGGTGATAGATAGTCCAGTAGCCAAGCTTGGGGAAGCCCTGCCACTGATGAGTCCGGGTTGGACTAGCTCATTTGGCCATGGGGAGGAAGTAAAGGCAAGGTATAGGTACAGCTGTTCTATTATTGTATGTGTAAGGCGGTCAGCTACCACCGTCCCAGAGACTGTCCATTTCAGTGTCATCCAGTGCTTCTTCCTGAGTGACCTTCAGGCAGGCGTTTCTGCCCACTTTCAGACACGGGGGAACAGACTCATGGAGTCATGTCACCAAAGGCAAGAAGGCAACTGGGTGGCCTTGGCTCTGCTTTATTGACCTCAGAGCACTCTTTGGATGCAGTTAAGACACAAACACAATGGGAATTGGAACTGTATCCAGGATGGTGCACCTGACCCCAGAAGAACTTCCCCCCCAAGGTGGATTTATACAAAACGCCAGAGGAAAAGACGAGGCAATCTGGTGCTGAGTCCAGGGGTAGCCAGCTGGCAGCGGAACAGTCAGTGAAGCAGTGGGCTGGTCATGCCTCCTTCTCGTAAGTGCGCGTACACACTACATTGCCGTGGGTGAGCGTCTGGAAGGAAAGAGAGAGTCCGATTGTGGCAGGGATGAGGGAACAAACCTTAGAAGCACTCCATTTATTGACTGCCTACTATATGCCCAGCACTTGACATACATATTTTTTCTAATACTTACACCAGGTCTCTAAGTTACACATATGATCTCTCTTTTAGAGATTTGGGAAAATGAGTTTTGAGAGGAAGTTGGTCAAGATCTAGAGTGTTTCTCTTTCCCTTGCACCATTCTTCTCCCTTCATCCTTAATGCCTATGATGGCGCCTAGCATGTTGTGTCTACACAATAGGTGAATGCAAATATTCAGAGACTCTTAGGGAAGGGCTGTGCTAGGCCACCAACCTCCTTTCCTTCTCTAACTTGGGTAATCCCAGGGCCAGAGTCCTAAGCCACCACCATCCAGCCTGGCATAAAGCCAATCCCATGGTCTCACCATAGCTGATTGCCCAGGGAGTATTTGGTCCTGCATATTACATCTCTGCCAGAGGTAGGCACCTCATTCTTAACTCTGCAAGAGCCCTGCTCTGTGTGAGTGCAGGAATGCACTGACCCACGAAGATCTGCCATGAAGTGCAGAGTGAAATCTGAGGCCCCATGGAATTAGGACATAGAGACCAAGGCTGGCTGCTGTCTCTGTCCCCAGGTCTGAGGGTGTTCATTCAAGTCTACATTCTCCAAGTGAGACCCCCAGATTTGTTCCTGAACAGACAGATCTGCCAGCCTGTCACTTCCTGCCAAGTTCATATTCAAGTACTTGCAGTAGGCCAGGCATGAAAAGCACCGAGAGGAGGTGGGGCTGGAATGAGGTGTGCCGTCAGTGCCCCACAGGTCACCAGCCTGTTACTGCCCAAAGGCTGGCTGTACATGTGGCGGCACAGTCCTAGGGAGGAGAGGGAACGCTGTGATGGAAGGTGGGAGCCTTTCCTAGGGACTTGGGGTCACATCTGGCCCTGCTTTCTATCTCTGGGGCGAGGCAAGGCAGCAACACAGGAAACTAAGGCTGTGGAGCATCAGCTGTCTCCCTCCCATGTCAGTGATGCTTTGTGCTCTGCGTCCACGGTCTTATTCAGACTTCCCAGCAGCCCTCCAGGGTTGGTGTTGCTATTGTGGCAGTTGGACTTGAAGATGACTTGTCCAAAGCCATAACAGCCTATAAGTTGAGATTTGAACCTAGGCCTGAGATGTGAGTCCAAAGCACTACACAGAAAATTCCCACCCACTGTCACCCCAGCATGTTCACCCTCCATCGTCCCAGCTTCCAGTGCTGCCAGGGGGAGACCTTGACTTTTTATGACATGCTTGGCTGAAGGGGCAGCAGTAGTAACCAACTGGGAAAGGCTCCAGAGTTGTCCATCTTACCAGGATGAGTTTGCCATCCACGAGCTCCCGCACAAGTTTTGTTTCTTGCCCATCCCATTTCTGCACGTGGACAAGTTTGCCTCCATCCAGCGTCACGGTGGACTGTGGAAACAGGGTAGAGGCCTGAGCTGTAATCTGAGTCAGGATTGAGGGACAGCATGGGGTCTGGTCCCTGGGCCAGAGGACTTAACCTCTGGCCCAACTAATGATGGTGCTACGCCCAGAGCTCAGGCAGCCCACCTCCAGTCAGCCCTGCAGGATATCCAGCTTGCCTCCAGCCTCTGCTCCAGTACTGCCTGGCTGGACAAGTAGAGAGGCAGGCAGTGTGGCGGAGCCAGACAGCCTGGCTCTGAAAAGCGCCATCAGTGTTCTGATGGGCATTTATCCTGTATTCTAGGTGATGCCACAGCCCCAGTGTCCCTAAGACAGGGGCATGTGCCAACCCATATCCCTGGGAGAGACTGGCAAGGAGAGTCCTCAGACTCCAGCCTAGTGATCACATATAACGTCTAAAAGACCCTTGGGGTTGAGGGGTATTAGAAAATTAGGCCCCTGCTCTTTATTCCCACCCCTCTTCTTGGTCCACATCATGTGACCCTTTCAGCTGACAAGTGGGCAGCAACTGCCAGGGCCTGGGACTAGGTGCCCTTGTAGTGTCCCACAGCCCTGGCCAAATGCCCACTTAGTCTTCTGGGTACTACCAGCCTGCATCAGCTGGTTCTCACTTGGCAGCTCTCCCATTCTCTCCTCTAGGAATTTGGGGAGGTCTCGGCCAGGCTAAGGGACCCTGGCTGAGCAGAGTTCAGCAGAAGAATCTGAGAAGGTTGTGTACATATGTTGGGGGATGGGGGGTGCTGGTGATACATGCTCATTCCCAGTTCCCTTAGTTTTTGCCCACTCAGCAAATTATTTTTAGCCGGGCATCCCAGGGAACTACTGTTGTCTTTAGTTGGGGTTCTTGCCCCTCGAGGTGGGCTAGTTCAAGGAAGTACAGGCATGTGGTAGGGGCAGCCACTTCCCAGACGGGCTGCATCTTTGGGCACCATCCCACTTCTGCTGTCAGCATCCCCTGCAATTCTGGGCTGAGCTCCATCTTCCTCCACAGGGAAGAGACCAGATCCTTCCCGGGGCAGCGATGAGGAAGGGAAACGGCTGAGGGCTGAATGTGAGTCTGTAGAGGCCAAAGGCCCTTAGTCCTCTCTCCCATGCCTAGCCCAGGGGAGGCCTGAGGCAAGCTGCCAAGAAAGAGCCACTGCAGCCCTAGCTGGTTTGGCTCAGTGGATAGAGCAGTCAGCCTGCAGACTGAAAGGTCCCGGGTTCAATTCCAGTCAAGGGCACATGCCTCAGTTGTGGGCTTGACCCCCAATAGGGGGCGTGCAGGAGGCAGCCAATCAATGATTCTCGTTGATGTTTCTATCGCTCCCTCTCCCTTCCTCTCTGAAATCAATAAAAATATATAAGAAGAAAAGAAAGAGCCACTGTAGGGTGACAGCCCTGAGGATGTGGACTAAGGCCTGGTCAGAAGACACTACAAACACATCCAGGACAATGCCCTGTCCGGATCATAGCTTGTCCTGCCTGTGGACTGGCATGGCAGCATGGGAAATACTTCTTCAGGGTCACTGGCCAAGCCCTGGAGGTGGGAGTTGGGGAAGAGGAAGCATCTGAGTAGGTCTCTCTCCTTGTCCCCAGCTTCCTCCCTTGCTGCTGGAGGCCAGGATGACCTGTTAACTCAGTGGAGGGCCCTGACTTCTGGGCATCATTCCTAAAGCACTTGAGGTAACAGCCATGGCCACACCACTCCCCCCCCCCCCCCCCCCCATCTTGGAAGAGGAAAGGAACCCGGAGTGACGGCATGTCATTCACAAGGTCACCCAGCTGGAGCGGGAGTAGACACTGAGGTCAGAACTGGCTCTGCTGCCCACTCCGAGAGGCAGCTGGTGGATGCTTCCCAAAAACGGAGGAAAACGAGAACAGGACTAATGCACTTAGCACTGGAACATTCTGGCACTGTAGAGGCTTTAAGGCTGTTTATTTCAATCCCCCACTGCAATAATAGTCTCCAAGACTACCAGCTCATTCCCCTTCAGGTTCTCAGCGTTGTGCACTCCCCATGCCCCCTCCTTGACTCACCTTGACCTTCCTGTCATCTGCCGTTGTCTCGTCAAACTCCACCCCCAGCTTGAAGCTGATCTCTGTGTTCTTGAAGGTGCTTTGTGTTTTTAGGGTGATCGTGTCCCCATTTATTTCGATGATTGTGGTAGGCTTGGTCATACTGGCCACCTGCCTGGTAGCAAAACCCACACCTGAGAGCAGAGGGAAGGTTATGAGTATGAGCCGGAGGAGAGAGGCGGGGTACAAGGAACTCAATGAACAGCTCAGGCTGGACGTGGGAAAGAGGGGAGAGCATGAGGACCTTCCGAGACTCTGTATGGTCTTTTAAAAAAATTATTCAGTCTTATGTGGTGAAGAGACACTGTTGATCTCATTAGACAGATCAGAACTTAAGGCATTATGCAGCAAGTTGGTGGCAGAGCTGAGATTAGAATAAGTTATTAAGTGCTTTCTGTGTGGTAAGAACTGCATATGTGTTCTCATTCAATCCTGCAGTCTTCCTGAAGGGTTGGTTTATTATCTCCAATTCACAGATGCAAGCACAGAGAAACCCAGGGTCACACATCTGAACTGTGACTGCAGAGCTCACGTACCCGCTCAGCTATAGTGCCTCTCGGGCTGGAGCCCGGGGCTCCCTGCTGGGCACCTGAGCAGCTTGCAAGCCACAGGCTAGGGAAGAAATGTGGACTTTTCCTTCCAAGGCCTTGGGATAAGAGTGTTCTACCTTTGGGAGTTTCTACCTTGAGACGCACCGGTGCCTTTGTCCCCCGTATATGGCAACGAGACATTTTCAAAGTCTCTTATCCCAGACCGAGGAAGTAGGCGAAGGGTTTGTCTGTCTCGTACAGATTTAGGAGAGGCCTAAATGGTAGTGCAGTCAGGACTTGGATCCAGGTCTCCTGGCTCCTGGTCTAAGGCCCGATGGAGACCCCCTCCTGACCTAAGCATAGCTTCCCTGGGTCTGGGCAAAGCCCAAAGTGTCCTGCAAGAGAGTGCGGAACAAAGAGCCCATAGGCAAAGTCTAAGGTGTGATCCTGTGATCTGTCCTTTAGAGTCCCCAAACGTGCCTGGCTACATAGAGCTTGTTGGCAGCTAGGAACTTATCCCATGCCCTCCCTGGGTTATTGTACTATAAATGCTCATAACAGCCCTGAATGGTGGGTTTTATTATTTATTTGACTTGACCCAGATTTGATCTAGGCTACAAAACTGTTTGCTATTCCTGGGCCATTCTGCCTCCTGCGATGTGTGTCTGTGATCACTGGTACTACCTTTGCCCCCTGAGAACCCTTGGTCTAAGACAATGGGCACAGGCTACCTCTGTAGCTACCTGCAGCTGGCCCACCCAGTCTGGTCGGTGAGGGACTTTGGCCTCACCCCCTGCTGTCAGAGTCAGGAGAGCTGGGCCTTATCACTGCACAGGAAGGGAGTTCTGTTTGCCTAAGACCTACCGAGAGGAGCGGAGTGTTTGAGGAAGGAATCCTCTGGAGAGGGAAGGAAGAACTAAACCAGGAGGAACTGAGAATGAAACTGGGCTGACAATTCAGGGGACTTGGGAAGAGGTGGGCTCTATTATAAATGAAGCTGAAGCTATTTACTGAGAGCTGAGGAGGGGCTTTTCTCCCCCATGGGTCTCAGCCTTTCTACCAGTGTAACAACAAAAGCCGACGGGGAGGGCTCTCAGTCCCCGAGCACAAGCTGGGGCAAAATAAGGGAGCAATGGTGGGAAGGATGTTGCCACCCCTTTCAGGGACCAGGTCTTCAGTTGGAATCTGCTGTGGGAGGCTTGGGAGGAGGAACAAACCCTGGGCATTCCAACTTCCCCAACAGCTCAGGAGTCAGTGGGCATAGTGCCTGACATAGGTAGGCCTCAAGAGCCAATTGTGGTCCCTATTTCAGAAAAAGGTTAGGAACAGAGGTGAGAGGTGCCTGGAGTGGATCTTTTCCCCTTTGGGTATCTGCTGAAATCCAGCCCGCCTTCCCTGGGAGGAAGGCATGGAACGTAGCTTGACCATGATCAACTTTCCTGTTTTCCCTGTCCCAGCCTGGAGATAGATCTAGGATAACCTCATAGCTGGGGATTTCAGGAAGGGCTGAAGTCAATCATTAGATAAGCATTTCCAGCCACTCCCGCGCCCACAGGGCCCGTATGGGAACTGACCCGGGTTGCAGATCTATAAATCTAGGTTTTCTGTTCTGCTGTGGAATTTTTATGACAAGTTTCTACTTTCTCTGGGTCTCAGTTTCCCTATCTGTTGAACTAAGCAAGGTATGAGAATCTCCAAGGACCTCACCTATAAGATTCTTTGAATTTTTACCCTTCTGCACCCCAGCACCACACTTGCCTAGAGCAAAGACCACTCCCCTCATCACCCCTCCTCCCCCATGGTTAGCAGGTCTTGGCCTTGCTGCACCCTGGAAGTCCAATGGCTTTCTCCCCTGGACCCCTCCCCACTGAGTGGCTAGGCCGTGGGTTGTCACTGATGCGGGGGCCTCTTGCCCCATCTCAGTACTAGGCTCAGACCCCGGATTAAATTAGCCTGGTTACACACCCCTGCAGGCAAGGTCAGAGCCTGGCTGGTGAGAAAGGGCTTCCTCCTAGCTCAACATGGAGAAGCAGGGGTTGCTGCTAACTGGGTTCCTAGCTCACCTCCCATATCCCATTGCTGGGGTTACCCACTCTTCCATCTCCCTCCTCCCGGGAATCCCCTGCTTCTGTAGGCCATAGTACACTCCCTGCCGGCACCATTCCCTTCCTGTGTTCACCGTTTCCAATTCCTAAACCGCCCGTCCTGTTCTTTCCCTCCCCTAGCTAGCCTCCCACCTTTTTAGTCAAACCCTCCAGAACATATACCCCTCTTCCGAAAAGCACCCCTCAACCCCCACATCACCGCCATATCTGCTTCCTTGAGCCTCCCCACGTGGGAATCCGCCAGGTTCAGACCACGAGAGCCCCCTCCACACAGGCCCTAGCCCAGGTTGCCACCTTTTCCGGGTCCCCTTACCCCCCAACCCTGACCAGGAGGGATGCAGCAGGCTTGCAGGGTACCAGCGAGGGCGGGAGCGCTGCGCCAGCTGGGCACGCGGCCAGACCCTCCCCAGCCCAGCACCCAGAGCCCGGCTCACCGATGGACTTCATGTAGTCATCGAAATTCTTGCTGTCCACCAGCTTCCAGGTGCCTGCGAAGGCGTCCGCCATGGTGAGGCTGGGCTAGGCTGTGAGCGAAGAAACGACAAAGCAGGCGTGGAAGGACTCGGGGACCCCGGCTCGCAGCCCGCGCCGCCGCTTTAAATAACCCCCGTGTCACGTGATGAGGCGTGGCCCGCCCCCACCCCCATCCAGCTCCCGAAATAGGAAGCCCGGGCTGGCGCTCCCCTCCAGGGGCTGGCCGCCCATCCCCCAGCGCGCCGGGGCGAAGTGGGCAGCCGGCGGTGCCAGGCCAGCCTGCGTCAACGCGGGCGCCTGGCCGCCGAGTCCCGCCGGAGCTGCGCGCTGACAGCACCGGCTTCCTTCCTTCCCCCGCCGCTACATCTTCTTTGGAATCTGAGAAGGAAGCAGTGGGGGGCGCGGTGCCCGCGAGCTGGGGCGCACGCCCAGACTTCATCCATCCCCATCCCTCCCTAGCGCGGAGTCCGGGCGGAGATGAGAGATTAGAGGAGAAAGGACCGGCGCCCTTGGGCTGATGCCCACGTCGGGGAAGCTCTGGCTGACTCTTCTCGGCGCAGGCATCTTGGTCCGCGCTTTCTACAGGTGAGGAGACTGCGGGGACCTGACAAGGTCGCAGGAAAGGAAGGGTGGATTAGGGCCCTAGTGCCAGCCGGCTCTAGCTGGCTCCTGAATCCGCCCCTCCGACCCCCCACTGCCTGGTGGCGGGAGAGGAACCAGGGCACCGTCACGGCTAGGCCAGCCCTGTGCCCTCCGACTGCTCCGGGACAGCGTGCCCCTAACGCCATGCCCGCCCCGCACGTGCTCGCCCCTCCCTGCGGAATGTCTGCTGTGCGCGCGCCTTTCCGCCCAGCACTCCAGCTCCCCATCCACCAGCCAGAGCCCCAGGTCTCTCTGACCTCTGCGCACAGCTCTGGGCATTTGCTGCTGTGCTTCCCCCCCTCGCCGTCCTCCAGGAATTCTGCCCCTCACCTGCTGCCCTTTATCTAATCTTTCCCCACCTCCTTTAAGGAGGCTGCTGCGTGGTTGACAGTTTACAGTTCCTAAAGCACCGTTCATAATAATAAGAACCTGCCCGGCTGGCGTAGCTCAGTG
The DNA here is from genome assembly GCF_014108235.1 of Myotis myotis. Taxonomy (NCBI): domain Eukaryota; kingdom Metazoa; phylum Chordata; class Mammalia; order Chiroptera; family Vespertilionidae; genus Myotis; species Myotis myotis. The sequence continues at coordinate 18,653,002 of NW_023416324.1, forward strand.
GTTGAGCATCGACCTATGAACAAAGAGGTCACGGTTTGTTCCCGGTCAGGGCACATGCCTGGATTGTGGCTCAATCCCCAGTAGGGAGCGTGCAGGAGGCAGCCCATCAATGATTCATCATTGATGTTTCTATTTCCCTTTTTCTCTGAAATCAATAAAAATATACTTTAAAGCCCTGGCCGGCTTGGCTCAGTGGATAGAGCGTCAGCCTTCGGACTGAAGGGTCCCAGGTTCGATTCCGGCCAAGGGCACATGCCTGGGTTTCGGGCTCGATCCCCAGTGGGGGGTGTGCAGGAGGCAGCCGATCAATGATTCTCTCTCATCATTGATGTTTCTATCTCTCTCTCCTTCTCCCTTTTTCTCTGAAATCAATAAAAATATACTTTAAAAAATAATAAGATCCGCGTTGTATTGATGTTTGCTGCATGCTGAGGGCATTAAGTACATTGTCTCATTGGCCTTTTAAAGCAGACCATGATGTAGGTGTTATTATCTCTGTTTTACAGGTGAGCAAACCAAAGCTTAGAGGAGCCATTCATTTCAGTTATTAAAGCACCTACCATGTGCCAGGCCCTGGGCTAGGCTCTGAAAAGACAACCATGAATAAGACACACTCACATAACTCACCTTTGGGTGGGCAGATGCAAAACTACCGTGGTGGCTTTCAGGGGAGGCCTGGCCTGATCTAGTGGCTCAGGGGAGACTTCCCAGAGGAGGTGAGGTATAAGCACATTCCTGATAGGAGGCCCTGCCTTTGTTAGGGGCAGAAATAGGAAACTGGGGACCAGCTACAATGATAAGAAATAGTAATCATGCTCTGTAACTGTGATTGTTCTTTCCTGATTAGAGAAAGCATATTCTCACCCTGCTGAGAGCTATACACCCTGGGACATGGGAGCTAACATCGGAATGCAGTCCATCCTCCTGTCCCGAGAACTGCCTATCATTATGGAAAGATTTACAGCCTCCTGGCTGCAACAATCTAGTCTAGAGGCACCCACTCTTTACAACCCCAGCCCCTATTGCCTTTAATCTGGTCCCTAGCGCCCTCCCTCTGCACCCCCGCCCCGCCCCGCCCCGCCCGCCTCCAGCCCACATGACTTGTAACCTGTAATGATTATCCCGTACCTATGTTTGTTCCCATACCTGTGATTCCTACTTTCCCACGTAATCTTTGTCCTTTTACCCAATATAAGCAGCTGGCTTATGAGGAGAGGCAGAGCAGATGTTTGTGGATGGCCTGCTGCTCTCCCATAGTGCCAGCAGTATTGGAATAAACGCTCATATATGATTCAACCCTGTCTCTGCTGAATTGGCTCAAGCAGTGACAGCCCGGACTCCTTGGTTGTCCGGTTACACATTGGTGCCCAACTGAACAGCCAGCAGAGGACCCCCCAGGGGGACATGCAGGACTGTAGGCCCAGTAGCCCTGGGCTCCTGGCAGCTCTGCCACACATTTACAGTGTGGCCGATGCCCCTTGCTGGGCCTCTGTTTCTCCATGTGGCAGTGGAGAACATCTGCCCCTACCTCTGTTTCCCTGGCTGTCTGGGAAGGAGGCCAGGGAGGAAGAGCCCTCTCTCCCCCAAGGTCTCGGTTCCTTTGGATAGATCCACTTGCCAGAAGGCTGAGGGGCCTATTTCTGCCAAAGCTGCAGGGACAGGCCTCAGGGCTGGGCATGGAGCCCTGGTGACCTCACTGCTGGAGCAGGTGCCCGGGGAGGAGGGGAGTGGGAGGATTTCTAAGTCAAGGTCACAGCCTTTAGACACAGGGCTTCCTCTCTCAAGGACTGAGTGGCTGGAGACTCAGGGACCAGAGCTGTCTCCCTACAAGGCCTTTTTAATGCAGTGCTGGAGATCTGGGGCAGCAGATAGATATGAGTTCCAGTTCTGATTGCACTGGGTTCCAGCTATGTGGCTGTTCACTTAAGCCACTCTAAGTCTCCATTGGATCTTGAAAATGGAGGTAATGACAGTATTTACCCCATAGAGGTGTTTGGGGATCAAATGAGAGAATGCATTTAAAATACTGAGCCTGGTAGACTTAATAAATTATGTTCACTCCTGCTGCTGCTGCTGCTGTTGTTGTTGTTATTATTATTATTAGTAGTAGTAGTAGTAGTAATAGTAGTATTATATCCATGGATAGTACAGGAGTCCTAAGACCTGATCACAGCACTGCCCCTTACCTGCTGGGCCATCCAAGGCAGATAGCTTTGCTTCTCTAATCCTCAGTTTTCTTTCTTCTGAGACAGGACTAGAAACTGCTGCAGTTGTGAGGAAGGAGTGATAGAGATATTTAGGACGGGTTGAGGGAGATACTGCCAGAAAATCCTTTTGGACCCTGCCTGTGTTGAATAGCATGGTGCTCTGAGACACACCTGAGACCCACTAGTCTTGCTGCCCTGCCCCCAACTCCCATCAGGCTCAGACCTGAGTCACCAAAGTTGACTCCTAGTCCGCACCCTATCTCCTGTCTGCCTGGTTCTCATATTTCTTTCTAAGTATGTACAGTTTCCCCCTCATCCCTCCGATTACCTGCATCCCCCTTGCCCTGCTAAGCTCACTACAATTTTGGAGAGAGGGGCAAGGGGAGGAAATAGGAGCCCTGTCCCTTTCCTGCCCCTCTTTCTTGCCCTTGGGAGGTCCAGTGTGGATATAACATCTGGCAAGCGGCAGGACCAATCCCTGCCAAGCGCATCATCTCCCCAGCCCTTGCCCTATAGTGATATCACTGTTCTCTGTTTCCATGGCAACCACAGGCTGGGAAGATAGAGAAGGAGATGAGTAACCAGGAGAGAGCCAATGAGATGGGCCGGCTGCACCGGGTGATCCATGGGGCCACAGGGAGGAGGGAGAGGGAGGCCTACTCAGCATCTTCAGCTGTTCCCTCCACTGGGGGATTTACTGTTGGCACAGGGAGAGATGCCAGAAGTAGATGCCAAAGAAGCTGAGCTGGAGGCTCCACTGACCCAGGGACATGGAGACTCCCTTTGCCCCTTTAGGGCCTGAGTCTGTGAATGCTGACCGCCCCCACCTCACCCACCCCACGTACCTAAAACTGGGAATTTTTCTTTTTTGACTGCTAAGGGTGGCGGGGCTCTGTGTTTCTGCCTGCCACGGAGTCTCAGGTTTCTCCACACCCTCCAAATCCTCCCTTGGTGCGTGGTGTCGTCAGAAGCACTATAGCTGGAGACCCAAGCAAGTCCCCCCTTCTTTTTCTAAACATCCAAACCTGTAGAGAATTTGTCTAAAATTTATTTGAGCTAAATAGAAGATGTGCCTGGAAGCAAGATTTCAACAGACTGGGATAAGCGCTTCCAAGACCAAGTTTGCAGTTTCTTTTGTGCCTTTGAAATTAAGGAGGGGGCATAAGGAAGATTACATGAAGGTAGGAGAAAGCCAGGTGGGGCTGGGATTACAAAATGGTTAAGATTATGTGCTTTCTTGAGAGTTGTCATGCTCTAGATTCTAGAAGTAGGGGCCTGAGAGCGTGGTCATGCGTTAGAACAGCAGTCCCCAACCTTTCGGACCTCACGGACCACCAGTGGTCCACGGACCACTGGTTGGCGACCGCTACATTAGAATGAGGGCCCAAAAGGGGGCATTTCAAAGAGGCATTAGATGCATTGCAGCAATGTGCAGGGCCCGCTTAAGGTAAAGATAAGCCTTTTACTAAAGATATAGGCTTGGGCCGAAACCGGTTTGGCTCAGTGGATAGAGCGTCGGCCTGTGGACTGAAAGGGCCCAGGTTCGATTCCGGTCAAGCGCATGTACCTGGGTTGCGGGCACATCCCCAGTAGGAGGTGTGCAGGAGGCAGCTGATCGATGTTTCTCTCTCATCGATGTTTCTAACTCTCTATCTCTCTCCCTTCCTCTCTGTAAAAAATCAATAAAATATATTAAAAAAAAAAAAAAAGATATAGGCTTGGGACGTGATTACCCACATGACCTGCCCAGCGACCGCCTGTGAGGTTCCTTTTCAGAGAACTGCTTTTCTGTCCACTCCTCCCTGAGCTCACAATGCAAAGGGACTGCAGTCACTGTGGGTGGAATGGAGTGTTCCTTCTGCCACTAGGAATCCACTTCCTTGTTCCTCAGGAGTTCTGGACACTGTGGGTCTGAGAGAACAAAAGATGGCAAAGGTAGAGGTGTACTCAACACCAATTTGCTTCCCAGAAGCTGTTGCCTGAGGCAGAACGCTCCCTGAAAGAAAAACAATGGCTCTCCCGCTCCCCCCACCCCCCAAGAGGGGGTGCAGCTCAGAGTGGAGGGGCTGTCACCTCTGCCTTTGGAAACCAGCTGTCCTACCTGTTGCTTACAGAATAAAGCCCATATTCTTTGTCCTTGCCTTGAAGTGTGGTAGCAACCATCTCAGGTAGAAACTGTAGTTTAACTCTAATCCTGTTGTTTGGCTTAACAATAGAAAAGTTATTTTGATTTTCTGAATTGTATAACTCATCCCATTTGATTGAATGACTAGCCCATTGATATCTTACTGGTTTTAGAAAGCACATTCTTCTGTACCTGGGAAACAGGACAGCACAATTACCCTAAATTGTCTTAGTGGCCACAGATAATGCGTTCTGGTTGACTCAGTGGTCCCAAGACCAGGACAGCACAATTACTCTAAATTGCCTCGATGAATTCCTGGCAACTCAGTGGTCTCAAGATCTGAGGGCTCTAGATAATGTGTTCTTGTCAACCCAGCGGTCCCAGATAATGTGTTTCTATCAACTCAGTGACCCAAAACTGTAATTAATGTGCTTAATTCTGCTTCTGTAAACTGCTTTTTGCAAACCAGGTTCCTCATTCCAAACCCTGGGATGTAATCAATACCTTTGTGATTTTGGCCTATATAAACCTGGTTTTTCGACCATCGTATTACTATTGTTGTACTGTACCCCTCGAATCACAGAAGGATGCCTCAAGAAGTCGAATTAAAGAGTCACATTTATTGCAATCCGGGACTATGAGGGGCCATTCCCCAAATCTCATAGTAACAAGATGGTCGCAGCTCCAGGGTTATATAGGCAAAAAATCACAAAGGTATTGATTACATCTCAAGGTTTGGAATGAGGAACCTGGTTTGCAAAAAAAGCAGTTTACAGAAGCAGAAGCAGCATGTTAATTATAGTTTTGGGTCTGGGGGGTCATTGAATTGACAGAAACACATTATCTAGAGCCCTCCGGTCTGGAATGAGGGACCTGGGTTAAACTTAGGCATGTTATCTAAATTACAGTTTTGGGTCTCTAGAACACTGAGTCAACAAGGACACGTTAACTGGAGCCCTCTGACCTTGGGATAACTGTGCTGTCCTTCCCAGGTAAAGGAAAATGTGCTTTCTAAGACCAGTATGACCACAACCCACGGGATATTCACATTACAATCAATAAGGCATTTAATCGAATGGGATGATTTATACAATTCAGAAAATCAAAATAACTTTTCGATTGTTAAACAAAGCAAATAGGTACAGAAGCCAAACAGCAGGGTTAGAGTTAAACTACAGTTTCTACCTGAGATGGTTGCTACCATACTTCACTATGAGATTTGGGGAATGGCCCCTCATAGACCCGGATTGCAATAAATGTGACTCTTTAATTCGACTTCTTGAGGCATCCTTCTGTGATTCGCGGGGTACATTACAACAGCCTGATCTGTTTCAATGATCTAGTTCAGTGGTCAGCAAACCGTGGCTCACAAGCCACATGCGGCTCTTTGGCCCCTTGCGTGTGGGTCTTCCACAAAATACCACGTGCGGGCGTGCAGGTACAGTGCGATTGAAACTTCGTGGCCCATGCGCAGAAGTTGGTTTTCAGAAAAGAGACAGACGAAACAAGTATACAAGACCAGTGTGGACGGGAGAGTTGGAAGGGGTCGACCTCAGCGAATGTACCTCAATCAGATTGAGGACATTTTTAGCAAAGGCCAGCTTAGGAGTACCCTAATGAAGTTAATAACAATGTACCTACCTATATAGTTTAAGTTTAAAAAATTTGGCTCTCAAAAGAAATTTCAATCGTTGTACTGTTGTTATTTGGCTCTGTTGACTAATGAGTTTGCCGACCACTGGTCTAGTTTATTACTGAAGTCCTGCTCCAAGAAGAGTACCAGGCATGAATGAATGTTGAATGAATGATTGAATGTAATGAATGAATAAATGAATGAGGGAATCCAGCCACCTCTCTAGCTCAGGGCCTCTAGAGTGAGGCTCACTTGGGTTCCAATCCTGCCTGTGGACGAAAGGGGCCACATGCTGACCTGACAAGCTCAGGAGAGGCCTGCATGGCAGTTTTGCAGACTCGGAGACCTAAAGCAACCACAAAGGATGGTCTGAAATTAAACTTTAACTAAAAGCAGTTATGGTGGGCAGTTATGTCCTAGGCCGGTATCTTCACTGACAAGGTCAACCTTTACCTTAACTGAGCCTATCTGTCTTTTTTTGCATCTATGATAACATACCCTTGAAATGTCTGGGTAACTTGTGACTTCCCTATATCTGGAGCCCCTGGGGCACAACCAGGTGTGCTGGGCGCCAGGACAGATATCACAAATTCCTTCATCATCATGTTAATTGTTCCTGCACCCACCTACGTATGTGCCCATCATTTTACTTTTTATCCAATCCCAGAGGTCCCTCCCCCTCGCTTAATCCCACCTCCTTAATCTATCACCAATGAATTTCATGTAACCCACCTATGTTCCTCCTTTGATTGCAATGTATAAATATGGATGTAACCCTGCCATTCTCCAGAGCACTATCTCAATTCGTTGAGGTTCTGCTTCCCGGCATATGTTGACAGTTTGGCTCAAATAAACTCACAAAAATTCTTTACAGGTTTCAATGGTTTTTTTACGTTAACATGCCTCTGTTGCTTACACACCAACTGTGTCTTTGGGCAAGTTACCATCTCTCTGGGTCTCCATTTCTTTATCTGCAAAAAACCCAGCGGCCTCCCAAGGACTCTGGGAAGATAAGGTAGCATAAGCCTGGGACTGACTGATGTACAAAGATTAATTGTTTCTCTCCTCAGCCTCCCTCTCTGGCTGCTCATGGCCCTCAGCACAACCTCGCCATCCCTTGCCCCATGGCCCTCTGGCTCTGACCCCTGCCCACCTCTCTAAGCTCCACACTGCAGTCGCTCCACCCTTTTTGTACCTTGAAGGGGCGCCATGTTTCTCACTTGCTGTTTGCCTAGAATAGTCTTCCTCCCTGGCCTCTACTCTAGTTAACTCCTAGTCACCTTTTAGCTTTCCCCTTAACTGTCCCTTCCTCCGGGAAGCCCCACCGCCCTTATCATCGCACTAATCCTTTCTTGGGTCCTTTTGTTTCAGAGTCTCTTTCCTATTGTACCAGGACCGGGTCCACGTGGCCCTGTGCTGTGTCCACAGAGCCTAGTACAGGGCCTGGCACGGGCCTGTGGAGTAGACAGTTTCTCTGGAGTAAAGAAAGCAGTGTTCTCTCTGTTTGAGAATTCTGCTGCTATTCTCAGCTTTCCTCCCACCAAAGTATCCTGTCTCGTGCCCTCTTTTTCACTCCCTCCCCACGGGCCACAAGACTGGGCTGTTTCCGTTGTGTAGTGGGGCCCCAAGCAGTCCTGTTACCCAAAAGGGGACCGGCCCCACAGGCTGGGCCGGAGCGGGTGGGTTCTGGACTTCGTGGAAGAAATATTTCACAACATGAGTCTGGGTGATTTTGAGAGTCCGTTTATTAAAACTGGGACAGTGAAACAAGGGAGGGTTTACAACAGAGGAAGCAACAGGAGAGAAGTTAGGCAGGGCTGCTGTCAGCTCACTGGAGAGTCAGAGGAGAAGGGGCCTTGGGGACAGGTTCTGGAGGTTAACCCGGGATGAGCTGCCACTGCCCGTTGCTCCCCCTGGTTGCAAATCTCTTGGGAGTTTAGGATACACACATACACGCATGTGGGGGAGGGTGAGGGGAGAGGGAAAGAGCAGAGGGGGAAGGGAAAGGATGCAGTCCCTTCCTCTCAGTGTTCCAGAGAGCGGGAGAGCCGTAGCTGGATTCTTCATTTGAGGGTTTTTTTTTTTTTTTAAATCTGGGAGTTTAAGAGACTTCTAAGGGTCATGGTCTCCACTGTTCAGCCAGGGCAGGAGGTCATTGGTTATTGCAGCCGGTCTTGGCTTTGCCTGTCTAGTTTTGCTGCTTTCTGGGCCTGGAGCTGAAGTACAAATGAGACGTAGATGCTATCTCTAGGGAGGAAAGGTCAGGGAAGGGCCCAACCACAAGATCAGTGATAAGCCAGGGGAGGAAAGGCCACCCTGGGGGCGAGGTCTGGCGCCAGGTTGGCCTCTCGCTGGGCACCCGGGGCCTTCCGCCCTCATGACTTCCGTATCTGACTGTAAATGGTTCAGTTAGTTTGTTCGGCTGTTGGCTATCTATCTCAGTTTCCCCATTCCACTTGTCAAGGAATTTTTCTAGTTTCTTACTATCTTACCTCAGTCCCAGGCGAGAACTGCCTTTCTGGGCACATAGGTACAGCCTGAATCTCAGTGGCAGCTCTCGGAATGTGAGGGTGATCTGGCTGCGACACCTGTCACCCCATTCATGTAGGGTTTATTCCACTGATACGGCTGGCAAGGTGGGTGTCCCCTTCCTCCCTGTCCATGTGCGAAGCAATGACCTTCCCCGCCAGAGGAAGGAGAGGACCACTCTGTGGTCAAGGGTATGTGAGTCGCTGTGCTCCCCCCGTCTAGAGCCTCCCAGCGAGTTCCCAATGGTAGCTCTCTTTGGGGATAGGGCTGTTTCCAGGAAGTAATCAAACCCTATCCCAGACTTGGGGCCGCCCCTGGCTCACTCCCCAACTACTGCTCTATCAAAGGGCAATGCTGCCTGTGCAAGAACACAAATACTACTAGGCGAAGTCAAGTATAATTAGATCCAGTGGTTCAGTGTCACTCCCCAGAGTGCACTTCATTCAGGAGCAGCCTGCTCAAGATCCTGGAAAGAGGCGGGCATGTCCAGGAGGCCAGCTGAGGCCGGTTGGTGTGGACCGGTGAGCACTGGGTGAGGAGAGTTGGCAGCCACGGCAGGGGGCCTGGGCCTCAGGAGTCCGGGCCAGGTGTGTTCCAAGAAGCAGGTACAGGGCCAAAGCTGTTTGCGTGGCTTGAGCTGTCTCGGGGGCTGGAGTTGTGAGGAGAAGCCTCCCTGGGCTCTCTAGTCCACAGAGACACTAGATAGGAAAAGGAAGGAGTCATCTGCGGGAAGGACGGGCAGGCTGAGGGGGCCACCAGGACTGGAGCCGATGCTGAGAGATTTCCCCGTCTAGGGGTGGGAGGTGGGAAGACCAAGAGCTAAGAAGGATGAGATCAGCCTCCTGAGAGGATGATGTCACATGGGTAAGGTTGTCCTCCCGGTTGCGGTAGCGGGATCATCACTGCAGGGTAAGAAGAGCTCAGGGCGGCATCAGGACCCAAGGGCTGGCTCTCCATCTGGCTCTCTGGCCCCGTCTCCATGGGATGCGTTAGTGGCCAGGACGAGGAGGAGGGGGAGAGACCCGGGCAGGGCAGTTGAGATACCAGCTGTGTGAACGTGGCCTGCCAACCCCTGTATGCCTGTCTCCTCCTCGTGTGCAGGGGTTAGTGATGTTCACCTCTTAGGGTTGTCAGAAGGGACAAAGGGGGCTGCAGGAGTTGAGAAGTTTTTATGCTGCAAAGTGAAGGACAGAAAATGATTGCTGACCCCAATACGGCACTTGCCAGCTCTCTGTCCGTAACGCCTATAACCCTGATAATAACAGTGAGGTAAGTGCTACCGTCCCCACCCTGAATTTATAAATGAGAACCAGGGTTGAGACCAGGAAGACTGGCTCTAGATCTTGTACGGCTTACCACTGTCTCACATCGCCTGTCCCTGTGACGGTCTTTGCCTTGCCTTGACCCTCGACCTTGACCCTCGACCTTGACCCAGTCTCTTCCTTTCAGTGTTCCCGTCTCCATGGCAGGGGCTCGGGACAGGTGGTCTGTAATCCTTCCGGTATTTGGTGGTTCAGGGAGACAATGTCCAAATGGGGAAGAGGGTGAGGTGGGGCCAGAATGGAAAGGGAATAAACTTTCCCAATGCCCCTGCCCCTCCTCGGTGGGTAGACTGGCAGCCTCCCCTTTGCCCTACAAGCTGTGTGGCCAACGGAGCAGGTGACATTCAGCCCCAGCCTGAAATACTCACTGGTCACTGAGGTCACTGAGGTTTGAGTGCCAGGACTGCCCGCCAACAGGCAGGCAGGGCCCATCTGCCTTGGCTAGCAGACCCCAGAGGGCAGCAGGGTCACAGCCTGCTTGAGCCACACCTCTTAGTCTCCACCCGCCCATCCTGGGCTCCCACCTCCCTCACTCAGGGTCAGTTTATCTGGGCAGCAAGCCTGGACGAGGGCCCGGGGACGAGGCTATTTCTAGATGTCCTCCCTGTCTCCTTGGCCTGGACCTCCAGCCAACTCAGGACACATGCACGCACAGGCACATGCACACGCACACACACACTCCTTCTATCACTCACTGAGCTTGCCTGCCACTGGCTGGGTACCTGGTAGGGTACTGACAACCAACAGATGACCCAGACGTGGTGACCCAGAGGCGGATGCAGCTACAGACCATGACAATACAGAAAGGCTATCCCTCTCCCAGACCATGGACGACAGAGGGAGCTGCTCAGTCTGCCAGGAGGGTCAGGAAAGACCTCCCATGGAAGCTACTCTGGGCTGCGTCTTGAAGGATAGTTAGGCGTCTGCCAGGTGTGTGGCGAGGAATTGGGAAGGCAGAGGGAGGAAGGATGGCTAAGGAAGGAGATCTTCCCCATGGTTGGTCTGGGATGAGGGCAGAGGATAACAGTGGCAAGCGATGAGACGGGAGATAGTTTAAGATCAGACAGGAAGAGACCTTGCCCGTCTTCTGGAGGCAGTGTGGAGTCGCTGAGGTTCGGGGCAGGCTTCATGATCTCCCCCGGACTGTGGTAAGATTCTCTGGCTGTTGCGTGGAGGCTGGACTGGAGACTGGTGAGGAGGCTGTGGCAGCTGTCCCAGTCTGCTCACCCGTGCCTGCAGCCAGCCGGAAGCGGACGGGGAGGGGCACACCTGTCCTAATGGAAGCCGTGACCTGGCAGCTGCACACATCTCCCTCTTGGCCAGAAATTAGGCCCATGGCCACATCCAGCTGCAAGTGAGATGGAGAAACATGGCCATTATTCTGGACTGCCTGTGAGTCTACATTCTAGACTCTTGAAAGAAGGAGATAATGGAGGACCTTGTTAGGTCTGATCGAATAATTGAATCGATACCCCCGCCCCTGGGAACTGACCTTTAGACCTCTTCACCACGGACACTCCCTTTCGCTGAGACCACATTCCACTTGCTGAGACCACATTCCACTTGCTCAGACCATTACCCTTCCCCTCGGGACCTTCCCAAGATCCGGACCCGCCCAGAGAATTCTCCGCCCCGAGAAAGCCTGCCTGGAGTCCTTTACATCTCTACTCCCCATCCCAAAATGGGTGCTGGCGCCATTTTGGGGCTCAGCCCATCTGGCCTCCAGATGATCGAATAACTTTATAATCCCTTACCACTTTGGGCCTCATGGCTTCCTCCTTTGGCGACTCTAACAGAATACAGTGGTTAAAACCTGTCTCTGAAATCAGATTTCCCAAGTTTAAGTCCTGCCCTCGTACTTACCAGCTGTGTGGGTAGATTACGTAGCCTCTCTGGTCCTCAGTGGCCTCATTTGAGGGTACAGGGAGCTAACACGCCAAGTCTAAGGGTACAGCCTGGCATATATGAGGCCCAGGGCTGCCTTTAGTTTCTGAGAGAAGGGGGTGTCCTGGGGTCCCTGGTAGAGCTGAGGTGCCCATATGAGGGCTGGTGTGTGGCTAGGGCAGCCAGGACAATTTAGCCCTCCTTCCTTAAAACAAGGCAAAGGATGCTGGGAGCAGGATATGGGGGCCTAGGAAAAGAGTGGTCGGTTTTGGAGGGAATTCAAGAATAAGAGACCCAAGAAAAGCTACTCCTGGGCCTAATAGTTTCAGAGGCAGCCCAGCCTGTAGCCCCTTCTTCTCACAGGACAACAGATCTCCCCAGACCAGGGGGAGGAGGTGAGTTTTGAGTCAAGAGCACCTGAAGCCAGGCTCAGACTGGCTGGCGTGTGACTGCCCATCTCTGAACCCGCGTCTTCCTAGTTGGAAGCTGGGGTTCATTTATGCAGCCTGCCGCCACGTGACTACAAAGAATAGATGTTAGTCCTGGTTCTGGAACTGGGTTGCACTGCAGGGCTGAGCGGGAGGAAGGGATGGGTCACTGCAGGTGACAGCGCGCCCCCTCCTGGGAAGAGGGAGCATCGCAGCTCCGTCCAGCTAAGCCGCTTGCCCGGCCCCATAGATTTTTAGAGAGAGTGGAAGGGAGGGGGGAGAGAGAGAGACACGTCTCTCTCACATCAATTGGTTGCCTCCCGCAAGCACTCACTGGAATTGAACCCGGGCCAAACCGGCTAGGGCTAGGGCTCTCTCTCTCACTTTTTAAATATATTTTTATTGATTTCAGAGGGAGAGGGAGACAGAAACATCAGCGATGAGCGATCGGCTGCCTCCTGCACACCCCACACTGGGAATCGAGCCTGCAACCTGGGCATGTGCTCCGACCGGGAATCGAACCCTGACCTCCTGGTTCATCAGTCAACGCTCAACCACTGAGCACACCACACCGGCTGGTCATTTGTCTCTCTTAAATATATATTTTTATTGATTTCAGAGAGGAAGCGGGAGGGAGAGATAGACACATCAATGATGAGAGAGAATCACTGATCAGCTGCCTCCTGCACGTCCCACACTGGGTCTCAAATCCACAACCCAGGCATGTGCCCTGACCGGGAATCAAACTGTGACAGACACTCAACCACTGAGCCACGCCAGCCAGGCTCCAGGCACTATTTTTTCCTTCATTTGGCCTTTTCCCAGGCTACTGGCTTTTAAACAGGGTGAGGTAAGAGAGCTAATGTGGGAAGGAGAGGAGAAGAACCCAGAGGACTAAGGTGGGAGGGAGTAGTGTGTGTGTGTGTGTGTGTGGGGGAGATATAGCAACTTCAGGAAAATGGCTGAGGGCAGGGGCTGTGCCCTATTCATCCCTCTGTCCCCTTCCCAGGGCATGGCATCGCACCCCCGTTTGGCTGACAGTTTGTTGGTTGAACCCCAGAGCGAGCCCCTGCCGGAGCCTGCATGAGGCCCACCCAGGCCCTGCTTCGGGAGAATCTGAAAGGCAGCTTTGGGGAAAAGGCAATGCCTCTGGGCCGCAGGAGATGGGCCCAGGCAGGCCTCCCTCATCGCCTCACTCTGTCACCGGCACAAACCACTTGCCTCTAGAGCGGGCTCCTCATCTAAGCATCTTGAGGGGCTGTGGTGGCTTGAGAACTATTTTCACACCAGAGAATCCTGTCATCAAACAGGTTCTTCAGTGAACATCCAGAGGATGGAACAATAAAAGGGGAGCTGTGCTGGTGGAAGCCGGGCCTGGCCGACTGAGTGTGGACCTCCCCCTTGCCTGCTCTTTCTGAGCCTGGGGGCTGGCGAGGGGTGGGGAGGGAGGGTAGAGGGAAGGCCTGCGGGGGTGGGGTGTGGGGTGGGGGGTGGGGGGGTGGGGGGGTGGGTGGGGGGGGGGGGGAGGGGGGGGGGGCAGGGAAATGTGTGTCCCAGCAGCAAGCAGCTCTGGCAAAGGGCAGGCAGATTCTCTCTGCAGTTGCCCTTCTATTCCTGGGAGCCGGTACCATCCATTGCCCGTGAAGACACAGTGGTCCAGGGCCTCTGGGTGCTCAGCAGAGCTTGGAGTAGGACGACGAGGAGAGGAGAAATGAGGGGGACCATGAGATTTGGAGTCAGCAGGCTCCGGGCGCCACCCGGTTATGTGATCTGGAGCTGCCGGTATCTCTGAGTCTCAGGTTCCTCAGCTGTGCAGTGAGGGGTGAATGCAATGACATCCCCGAACCCTCATTTGTCGTGGAGGGAAGATGGGGGAGGGGAGGGGAGCTTGTGCTTTGGCTGCTCAGAGGCAGTGATGGCAGGCGCAGCATCAGGCGTGGGGGTGGGGGGGGGGAGGGCGGGCTTGGCGGGAAGATTTTGTTTGAGCCTGGGCTCTGCCACCAAGTTGGGGTGTGCTGTCACTTCTCAGGACCACACTTTTCCCATCTGTCTAAGGCAGTGGTTCTCAACCTTCCTAGTGCCGCGACCCTTTAATACAGTTCCTCATGTTGTGGTGACCCCCAATTTCATTGTTACAAATTGAACATAATTAAAGCATAGTGATTAATCACAGAAACAATATGTAATTATATATGTGTTTTCCGATGGTCTTAGGCGACCCCTGTGAAAGGGTCGTTCGACCCCCAAAGGGGTCGCGACCCACAGGTTGAGAACCGCTGGTCTAAGGGGACAAGATGCTCCCAGACCCAGGACTCAGTGACAGTGCTTAGGATCAGAGACCGGAATGGGGACCCGGAGCTGGCTCAGGGCCGGCCCGCGGTGCAGGGCGGCAAGGGGGGAAACTGTTAGGTAGGATACAAGCGCCGAAGGGAAAGAAGGGATCATAACGTCCAACTTTCTTGGTTTACAGATGGGGAAACTGAGACCCAAAGGGGCAACCAGGCACCCAGAGACGCCGGCGCGCTGCGCTGGAAGGGGAGGAACAGCCCTGGCCAGCAGCCTCCCACCGCTGTGTTTCCGTAGTGTAGTGGTTATCACGTTCGCCTCACACGCGAAAGGTCCCCGGTTCGAAACCGGGCGGAAACAGTTATTTTTCTCATGAAATTAATTACTTAAAAATCCATTTTACGCCCTGACCGGTTTGGCTCAGTGGACGGAGCGTCGGCCTGCGGACTCAGGGGTCCCAGGTTCGATTCCGGTCAAGGGCATGTGCCTTGGATGCGGGCACGTCCCCAGTGGGGAGTGTGCAGGAGGCAGCTGAGCGATGTTTCTAACTCTCTATCCCTCTCCCTTCCTCTCTGTGGGAAAATCAATAAAGTATATATTTTAAAAAAATCCATTTTACTTAATTTTAAACTTTTCAAGACCTCGGGGTGGGGGTGAGGGTGGGGGTGGGGGTGGGGGTGGGGGGTGGGGTTAGTTGTCCGATATCCTAGAATGGGTTGAGGACAGGGCCAGGATCAGAACCAGGACTCCTGACCGCCTGTTTCAGCTTTTCCTCGCAGAAAGTCGTGATGGGAGGTGCAGGGATAGCCTGGTCCCGGAAGTAGAAGCCTGACCCATCCCTAACTCCTAGGGGCAGGGGAGGACGGAGGTGACACCCGTGGAGATTGTGGGGCACAGCCTGAGCCCAGGAGTGTGGGTCCCCGTCCTCTCCTCTCTTTGCGCGTCCTGCACTGAAGACTTTCTCACCGACGGGAATGAAGGAAACCTGCCCTCCCAACGAGTCCTGGGCGTCCAGCTGGCCTCATGCTGCCCCCCTTGAATGTCAGAGCCCTGGGGATCCCTGCCCAGCTCCTGCCCGCGGTCCTCCCAGACTTGCCCCTTCGCACGGGCTGTGGCCCCGGAGATTCCGTCCGTGTTCTGTGACCCCGCCCCTTTCAACCCCGGCTGTGACTGATTGGTCCAGGAATGCCTACCTGGTCCAAGCAGGCCAATCAGATCCTTGTCTGGGGATGGGCGCTAAGGCCAGGTAAACTTGTTGACTGTAAAGCCGCTGCCTGCACTTTCACTGCTGTTTGTACAAAGGAAGAAGCAGGGGGCGGTGCAGGGGAGAGAAGAATGAAGTAGCCATGAAATGATACGCGGGGAGGGACAGGGGAGCTGTGCGTGCTCCCGGGGATGGCCACGATCGCTCTTCCTCCCAAACATTTATCCTTAGGACAAGTCCTGCATTTGTTTCAATTGGCCTGAGAAATGGCTGCTTCGCACAGGCCAATGGCCTTACTTAAGGCACTTACATTGAAAAACGTCAGAGGGAAAGTGCCGCAGAGCCCGAGAGTGTGTTGGTGTTACTGTCATTGTTGAAAGTGACATATCCCAAAGCACAGAGCTGTGTCCTGGGAGGGTCCCCAGTGGAAGCATAGGTCATCTGTCACTCCGCCTGCAAACACTGCGTAGTGGAGAGGGCTTCTCAAAGAAAAAACTGGCTTTGAAAAGGACTTGATTAAACTTGGATTTGTCCGGTGGTGTGCGGACAACTGGGTCTTCAGAAATCCAAATGTATACGTTACAGAGGTGCATGTGTTTATTATAAATTAGATGTGTGTATGTTTTATTATAAATTTTACTGACAAAAGGATGTGTAGCACACAATTTACAAATAACAGCACAATCTATAATAATAAAAGGGTAATATGCTAATTAGTCCGATGTCCTTCCTGACCAAGCCTGGGGCTGTGAGGGAAGCCCAGGTCCCAGGTGCCAGAGGGAAGCCGGTGCCGGCAGCCGGGGGAAGGGAGGTCTACTCTTGCACGAATTTTGTGCATCAAGCCTCCACTGTATGAATTCTTGATTGTAAACCCCATGTAACTAATTGGTTCTCACAGATCACTTTTAATTTTTGCCAAATTCTTGTATCTGAAGTTAACTTATAGTTGTAATTCAACCGAACTTTGAAATGGAGTCACATTCCAGTCTAACTCTTTTCCCAAAACATTTATTGTCATTAAATCTGATCCATAATGTATTGTTATACAATTTCTCACTCTCCTATAAATATATTCATTAAACTAAAAGCTCTTTCAGCTTCAGCATTTAATTTTAGTCTGCACTACGAACACTTTGCCTATCACTTTCTTTTTAGTCTAGAAAGTCAACAAAACAACAAATCAAGTTCTGAACACAGAGTTGGGAAGATATGTGCAGAAGCATAGCCTATGTCCAAGCCTCACTGTACAGATACAATAGATGTAGATGAACTCAAAGGAATAGGGAATAGTAAAATGTAGTAAAATCTCTAGGAGATGAGGAGTTTTGAGTACTATCTTTATTTTAATGTAATTTATTTAATTGTAAATTTATGCAATTTAATTTTCTAAAAATTCTCACCTGAGGATATATTTTTATTGATGAGAGAGAGAGAGAGAGAGAGAGAGAGAGAGAGAGAGAGAGACATCAATCAGTTGCTCCCTGTACACCCCCTGACTGGGGATTGAACCTGCAACCTCAGTATATGCTTTCACTGGGAATTGAAACTGCCACCTTTTGGTTTATGGGACGACACTCCAACCAACTGAGCCCGCTGGCCAGGGCTGTGCAATTTAATTTAATAATGATTATTCAATAACTTGCGTGCCAAATTTCTGAACTTGTAGCAGTTGGCTTTTGCAAGCTGGCGTGAGCTAGCTTTGCTGCACTGCTGGATGTGTCTCCACTTGAGAGCATCCATGGGACATTGTCAACAAGAATCTCCATGACCAGAGAGACTATGTTGTGCCATGTGCTCTGAGAAAATGTGAGCTGGGTTGTGCATGGGAGCAGAGGAAGAAACCAGAAGCAATGACTCTATCAAATTCTTGTGGGTGCCTCCTCAGTGCACTCAGGGTCACGGACAATTCTGTGGGTCCTCCGTCTCAGAGCTGATGGAGGAATGCACCACTTTGTCCACCAGAGGGCGCAACAGAGCCCACATAGGAGCATGGTCAGCTCGCTGAGCCTCCAGCCTTGGTTTATCTGTACTTGGGCCAGACAGAAAAAAACCCAGACGCTGGGAAGAGAGGGACCTGCCTAGGTCACCCTGAGAGTCAGAGACAGAGCTGGCACTTGACCCAAGCCTCCAGACACCAGCCAGGTAGGTGCAGTCCCCAGGTGGCTGAGTGTGGCCTGAGAGCGTGGCTTCTCCATCGCTTCAGGATCGGCAGCCCTCAGCGAAGGCCCTCTTGGGTTAGGCTGTGCTGAGCCACACCCCTGCCCAGCATGGCATCTCACCTCTCCCTGGGACACCCACCAGTGCTGAGCCACCCCGGCCTCATCCCCGCTCTGTCCAGGGGTCGCCACCTTCCCTGCTGGCCCCTGTCGTCAGCACAGGGTCTTTGTGGTTTAGGAAACACTTCTGTGCTCTCTGTTTACTTGCTTTGTTTGTGTGGAGAAGAGGGTGGGACTGGGGTCAGACGAGGTGGGCTCCAGTCAGCTACTCAGCCTCAGACCAGGTTCACGCAGTGAGCAAAAGCACCGTATGCTCTCCAGGTGTAACAGAACTTTCTTCTTCTTCAGCCGGAATTGTCCATCTCTCTCCGCCTCTGGGTTATCCAGGAAGATGCAATATGGTTCTGCTGAGCTGGGGTTACACTGTGGTTTGGAGTAATTCTGGAAGGTCCTTCTCTGGGCTCTGGCTGCCATCCACAGGGCTCTCACCACTCGCTCCATCCCTCTTCCCCCTTCAGCCTGGGGAGGTCTTTAATCTGCCTAAGGGCCACCTGCTTGTATTGGGAGGGGGGAGAGAAGGAAAAGGTCAAAATACCGGGAGAGACACAACCAGGTCAATTACATCAACACGGATTTCTGGGATGCCTTTTGTGTCCCAAGTGCTGTACTAGGTCCAAGGCTGCTGCTATAAAGGCAGACACAGCCCCTGGTTGCCGGGAGCCAGTCCATCCTTGCTGTTTCAAGGGACCTGGCATATATGGCATACTGTTCTTAATATGTTTGCTCACCTTCTTGGCACTATGTGTTTTAACCAAGGTCACCTCTCTGAGAAAGGTTGTTTCCCCAGGTAGGGATTTTCCCCTGAAGTTAGGGAGGGAATAAAACCCCTTAACTAAGTGCCAGGCGGGTAATTAATCAATTTAACTACGAACAATCATGCTTAAGCTACATAATCTTTACTCCCTGGAATGGAGATAAGAAATGCCCTAACCTTTGGAATAGAGATTGATAGGATTGGAATCAACTGGTATAAATACAGATGTAACAAGACAACAGAACACAGAACCTAGACACAGAACCTACACAGAACCTAGAGACAGAAGAACTTCGCTGAAGAGAACATGGCAAAAGATCCTGGACAGAAACTGGAAACAGAACCTAGAGACAGAACCTAGAGACAGAACATGGCAAAAGATCCTGGAGAGAAACTGGCAACAGAACCTAGAGACAGAACCTAGCGAGAGAACCTGGCTGAAGAACCTAGAGACAGAACCTGGCTACAGAACCTGGATAGAACATGGCAAGAGAACCTGACTAGAACCTGGTGACTGAACCTGGCTGGAGAACCTGGACAGAACCTGCCTGGCTGGAGAACCTAGCGAGGGAACATGGCTACAGAACCTGGCTGGAGAACCTGGAGAACCTGGCTGGAGAACCTAGCAAGAGAACATGGACACAGAACCTGGCTGGAGATCCTAACCAGAACTTCGCTGGAGATCCTGACCAGAACTTGGCTAGAGATCCTGGCTAGGCTGCTGATCAACTGAACGCTGTCTCCATGTCCTTCCTTCTTCGCCGACTCCGTCCACACCTTTGGGGACCCCTGGACCTGCTGGGGTTGGACCCCAGCACCTGGTGTCTCTCAAGGGGAGCTGGAGGGGGCAGGTGGGGATGGTCATAATGGCTACCATTTATGGAGCTCTACTCTGTGCCGGGTGCTGTGTCATTTCATTCACATCTTGCAACAACATAATGACATGCCGCTATCGCCCCCATTTTATAGGCAGGGAAATAGAGGCAGAGAGGTTCAGTGACTTGCCCAAGCTAGTAGATAATAGGGTTGGATTCTGACCCAGAGAGTCTGGAAATTAAACAAGGTCATGGGGTCGAGAAGAGCGGGTGCTGCGTCCAGCTGAGGACATAGTGCTTCCTGGATGAGGAGGTGGCGTGGGGGCTGAGACGTGCCCAGTGAGAAGCAGCCATGCCCAGATCTGGGGAAAAGCAGTGCAGACAGAGAGAGCAGCAGTGGCCCTGAGAGGTCAGTGGACTCGACTTACCAAGGACTGAGAAGAAAGCTGCTGTGGGGGGGGCGTGGCCATGAAGGAGGGAGGGTGGTAGGAGGTGAGCAAGGGAGGGGAGGCACCAGATCGGCAATATGACTCTGGCCCTGGCCGCTGTGGCTCAGCTGGCTGGGTGTCATCCCATGCACTGAAAGGTTGCGGGTTTGATCCCTGATCCCCATCAGGGCACATGCCCAGGTTTTGGGGCTCATCCCTAGTGGGGGAGGGGTTCAGAGGGTGGTGGATCGATGTTTCATTCTCATGTCGATGTTTTTCTCTCTCCCTCGCCCTTCTCCTCTCTAGAGAAGTCAAGTAAAAATCTTTTTAAAACCATCCCCAAAACAACAAAAAAAGAAGCTCCAAGGAGGGTTTGCAGACACCTGGGCCTCCTCCCTGGAGCTGGGCAGGGCCCAGCCATATTCCCGTAAACCCCAAGAGGTCATTATCTCTCTGCCCCTGCTGTGGCCTCTTCTAACCTCTCCTTGGTCCGGGGACCGTGATGACCAGCCAGCTTCCTGGTGGTGGTGGGGGCAATGGTGGGCTGGAGGGGAGGACCGGAAGTGCTGGCCCTGAGCCAGAGGCCCTGAGATCTGGCCCAGTGGTGGCAAAGCCACTTGGATTGGTGTCATTAAGGTCACCAATGACACCAATGCTCACCTGAGCCACGCTGTCGCATCGCCTCCCCTTAACTTCCTGGCCTAACCTCTCCGACCTCTACCTTGACCGGGGGAGAGGCGCCTCTGAGGTACTAATAAAGCTTTTTCCCTGAGTCCCCACACCTCCTCCTTTCTGAGACCAGCATTGCCCCCATGCCCCCCTCCCCCCACATCCTAGGGGTTCAGCGGAGGTCAGTGCAGCCGCATTTCCCAGGCCTCCTGGCTCTGCCCATAAGGAATTGGCACAGACGGTGCCTTTGCCCATGTCACTCCCTCTGCTTGGCCTGTCCTGTCAACTTTTGTTAATATTGGAAATTCCTCCTACCACAGTGCGTATAAAACGTCCAAAAGGATATCAACAAAATGGAATTATAAATGATTTTATTTTCTTCATTATTAATGTATCATCTGAGCTTTCTTTGTTGTTGTTAAGCCCGAGGATATTTTTACATTGATTTAAAATATATATATATATATATTAATTTCAGAATGGAAGGGAGAGGGAGAGAGAGCTTGAAACATCAATGATGAGAGATAGTCATTGATTGATTGGCTGCCTCCTGCATGCCCCCTATTGGGGATCAAGCACGCAACCCGGGCATGTGCCCTTGACCGGAATTGAATCCGGGACCCTTCAGTCTGCAGGCCGATGCTCTATCTGCTGACCCAAACCAGCTAGGCTTTACATTGATTTTTTGGAGAGAGTGGAAAGGAGGGAAGGAGAGGGGGGAGAGAGAGAGAGAAACATCCATGTGAGAGAGACACATTGATTGGTTGCCTTCTGCACACACCCGGACTGGGGCCAGGGATCGAACCTGCAAACCAGGTAAGTGCCGTTGACCGAGAACTGAACCTGAGACCTTCCGGTTCGGGGAATGACACTCTAACCACTGAGTCACACTGGGCAGGGCGCTAGTTATGTGTGTGTTTGTTTTTAATAACTCCCCATTCCCCGTCCTCCCCAGGCCCGGGAACCCCCCTTCTACTTTCTGTCTCTGTGGGTTTTTCTCTAGGAACCTCATCTCAGTGAATCATACAGTATTTGTCCTTTTGTGTCTGGCTTATTTCACTGAGCATAATGTCTTTGAGGTTCATCCACGCGGTAGCATGTGTCAGAATCTCTTTCCTTTGTAAGAATGAATAATATTCTATTGTATGGACGTACACTAGGTGGTTTTGAGCTTCCTTCAACTCCAGCATTGTAGGATTCTCAAGGCCAATGTCTCTGTTCTCTTGGGCTGATTGCTATCTAGTGGGGTGCGGCCCTGGCCGCCAGCAGACTCTTCCTTCTGTTTGTGTCACCCCGAACCCAGCAGAGCTGGGAATGAAAGACTTTGGCTGAACACCTGCTGCCTTCTGTCTGGGGCTTCAGCAGCCAGGCCAGGCCCGGGGCGGGGCAGGCGTGGAGCTAATGATGGCCTGCCGGGGGCTTGGCTGTGGAGGCCTGCTCTGATTACAGGGAGCCCCACGCTTCCCTCCCCAGGGCCCCGCCTGGCGGGAAGCAGCTTGCACACACCCAGCTGTTCCAGAGCAGCTGTGGAGATAGACCGACTGAAAAATCTGGGGTAGCAGCTGCCAAAAGCATTGGCTTTGGGGCGTGAAACAACAGATCCGGGTCATGGTGAAGCCAGCGGGCTTGCGTGTGGCTCTTCTGTGGGGTTAATCACTAATAACAGCCACTGTTCCTAAAAGTGTTAATATATTTATCGCGTGTCAAGCATTGGGCATGAATTCTCTCATTTAACCTCACACAGCCATATGAGGTTAGTATCATCACACCCATTTTATAGGGGAGTAAACTGAGGCTTGGAGGGCCTTGCCTGGGGCCATGCAGTCAGACCTGGGCCCTGCTTCTGGGCTGAAGCCTGTACTTATCCGCTGGTCTGCGATTGGGTGGGGGTCTCTTTGGGGAGCTTCTTGGTGGAGGGCAGATGAGGGGGCTGAGCGGACAGAGATGACCTGCCTCTTCCACATCGACCAGGGCAGCCACTCTTGTTATTTTATAGATGGAAAAACGGAGGCTCTGCGAGCGGCCGGGAGCTGACCAGGGTCTCTCTGACGGCCCAGGCAGAGCTGGGATTAGAAGTCAGGTCCCACCTCCCAGCCATGTTTCTGGTGCCCACATGGCCTCCTGGACCCTGTGTGTGACCCATGCAGGCAGGAGGGGAGTCTGGGCCTCCCCTACTGGCCTGGACCCCCTCCTGCAGCGACTGAAGGGAGGGCGTGCAGAGGTGCCAGGCAGTGGGGACGGAGGATAGAACCGGGGCTGGATCTCGGTTCTAACTCTGCTGCTGGCTTGGGCGGCTCCATTCTCTCTAGGCCTCAGTTTCCCCGTCTGTACCCGGTGGGCCCACAGGCACTGGGCAGGGGAGAGAAATGGCCAGACAGGTGGTAAGGCATGTATGGGGAGGAAGGGAGGAGCCGCAGGGCTGCAGGGGAGCTGTGGGCACCCTGCCCTTGCCTTACCCTCTTCCAGGAAACACCTCCGTTTCAGCCGCCTACACGCCCGCTGCTGACCCAGGGACGCCGCTTGGCCTGAGCGTGTCCAAGCCTCAGATAACAGAGCTCTCGCTCCCAAGGCTGCCCTGGGGCTAGCGGCTGCCCTTTCTCAGCCCCAAGACATCCTCTCATTCCCCCAATGGTGCTGGCCATACGGGGCTGGGAGGAGGCTGAGCTCCTGGGTGGGCTCACACCTGGGTGCCAGCCACCCCCCCCCGACATGTGCATACATCCCTACATGTGCACATGTGTGCATCTACACACATACCCAAGGCATTCTGTTTTTTTCAGGCTCCCAGTAGTGAAAAATGAAGAAATGTCACAATTGTGGTATTTTTTCACGTTTTTATTTTTAAAAATTAACATCTTTAACACACACTCACTCACAAACAAAAGCAGGGATGATTACAGAAATGATGAAGAACATGAGCTCACCCTGCCGTGTGGTCGGTGATGGGATGTACATTTAAAATTGCATGAGAGCCTTCTGGTCTTTCCTTCCGGTGCATGATTCTCTGGGTCTAAACACCCAGCCGCCTTGCGTTTCCATTGTTTATTCACATTTCACTATGGAAAAGTTCCATCACCCGGAAAAGTTGAAAGAATTGTACAGCGAACACCCACATCCTCACTGCCTGGAATTTACAATGAAGGTGTTGCAATATTTGCTTTATTACATATCCATCCCTCTATCTGTCCTGCTTTCCTTTTATCCATCAATCCATCCAAATCCATCCACCCGTCTAGTCATCAATCTATCCCTCCATTCATCCATCTCGTCTTTTAAAAATATATTTTTATTGATTCCAGAGAGGAAGGGAGAGGGAGAGATAGAAACATCAATGATGAGAGAGAATGATTAATCGGCTGCCTCCTGTACGCCCCCCACGGGGGATCAAGCCCGCAACCTGGGCATGTGCCCTGACCGGGAATTGAACTGTGTCATCCTGGTTCATAGGTTGACACTCAATCACTGAGCCACGCCAATTGGGCTCCATCTCATTTTTTGATACATTTTTTAGGCTTATGAATGTGAGGCCTGGGCCAAATGACACTCTCTTCTCTCAGCCTTCTCCCCTACATTAACAAGCCCTGACACACACACACACACACACACACACACACACACACCCCACACCTACATGCAAAAACCTATATGCACACACTGCATATGACTTACCCATTCACACATGTCCACTCCACACACATATCCACATGGATCCACATATGCAAACACCACACCTAATCACTCATGCACACACACAGAAAGTTACACACACACACACACACACACACACACACAGTGCCCACATGTGCATTCACGGCAGCCCCTTGATGTCTGTGCGGAAAGCACCCAAAGTCCTCATAGAATCCTCAGACCTGTGACCCCCGTGGAACCCGTGCCAGGTCCTGACTTACTCTGCACCCCTCATTTCTGGCCAAGCATCAGGGGCTCCCCTGCAGCTCCCTACCCGACCTGTTCCACTTTTTATTTTATTTTATTTTTTTAATATATTTTATTGATTTTTTTTACAGAGAGGAAGGGAGAGGGATAGAGAGTTAGAAACATCAATGAGAGAGAAACATCAATCAGCTGCCTCCTGCACACTCCCCACTGGGGACGTGCCCGCAACCAAGGTATGTGCCCTGGACCGGAATCGAACCTGGGACCCTTGAGTCCGCAGGCTGACGCTCTATCCACTGAGCCAAACCGGCTAGGGCTGTCCCACTTTTTAAAAAAATTTTCCACCACAGTCTCCTCACCTCCTAGCACATCCCACCAAGAAAACCTCCCACAAAGATTCCTTGTAGAGTGTTAACCGCGTGTGGGCACAAAGCCCACCAAACTGCCGCGCCAGGAGGGCACAGACGGTGTTGGCCTCGTTCACACCACATCTCTGCCCCTGGCACACAGGGGGCCTCCCAAGTGTTGGTTGTAACAGGAACAAAAGCAGCACAGCAGTGCATACACAGGCAGCCTCAGGACACCCCTGTCACACACGCTTACATCCATGTGCACACACACTGTGCGTGCACCTATGCTCACACATGCATCCGCTGTGTGTCCGCACACGTGTGAACACGCACTGTTTGCACACACCTGTCTGCCTGTCTCCTTCTCTGGAGATGAAGTGAATTCCAGGACCCAGGTCCTTTCCCAAAGCCTTGGTCACCTAAGACCACGGTGAGCTCCTCTGCTGGAGTGTGAGGTTGAGGGGTGGCTCCAGGTGAGCCCCCGGGCACCTGGGCAGCAGGGGTTCAGAGCCCCAGCTCTGGAGTCTGACAACACCTGGGTTCCATCCTCTCTCTGCACTTAGCCACTGTGCACCCTCCACATGTGACATATGTGTAAGTTACTTCCCTTCATGGAGCATCAATTTTCCTCCCTGTTCAGTGGGGAAAATAGTTCCCACCTTAGAAGCACCTTACAGGAGATGTTCTTAGCAGGATGCCTGGCCGGTTGTAAGCACTTAACAATGGTTGCTGTGGGTATTCTTTGCCCCAAACTCCCATGCACCCTTTGGGAGGGAGGGCAGCCTTGGTGGGGGCTGTGTATGGAGAGAGCCAGTGGGCATGGATGATGCCTCTGTGAACGCCTCTCCCAGAGGCTCCCCCAATCCCAAGCCCTCATTATCCCACATGCATATTCATAAGGGATAGTTCCAGCCCTGCTCTGTAAATGCCTCAGAAGCGGGAAGTGGAGGCAGTGCAGAGAGTGAGGCCCAGGGGACAGGAGGCTCAAAGCCAGAGTGCATCTGAGTCCCCATGGACGGGAGGATGGTGAGAAGGGATGGGGCAAGATGGGTTGGAGTTATTGGGGGCCTCTGGGGACTTGAGCAGGGGCTTGTTCCTATATTGCAGATTTGGAAACTGAGGCCCAGTGAGAGCAGATTAAGGAATGCTTCGAGCGACTGGCTCGAGAAGCCAGAGCCTGCTTCCTCTGGGTCCTGGAGAGCAGAGCATCTATCTGGGCTGGGTGATGGGCACAGGGGGATGGACCAGGGACCTCTGTGTGTTTCTCGCGATGGACACAGTCAGCATGGCAATGCGTGGTTGCTGCGGTGGTCCTGGATCTCAGCCTCAGTGAGGCTCAGAGAGGTTGGGTGACTTCCCAAGAACACAGTAATGACTGTGATCTTGCCTTTGGAGGTGTGAGAGGCAGTGACTCTGGCCTCATGCAGGAGGTCAAGGCTGGGAGCAAGGCTGGTCAGGACATAGAGAAATGAAGCTTCTTTATCTACCTCCTCATTTCATCTCCTCGAAAGTCCCCTGAGATACCGGGAGCCAAAAGGATTCTCTCCCTTTTACAGATGAGAAGCATGAGGCTGAACGAGGATGATTCGCCAGGACAGGACACAGTGAGTATCTGCAGAGTAGGCTGCCCCTCCTTGCAGGGCGATACAGGGTGAGGGGACGGGAGAGCCCGCGTCACCTCGGTCTCGGGCAAGGTGAGTCCAGGACAATGCAGCCCTGTTCTGGAAAATTTCTATCTGAAACCAGAGGGGGCTTTCTTTTTCACACTTGCAGTTCAGCTCCTCCCACTCCTCTCAGATAACTGCCCGTCTCTGTGAGTGCCTTCTCAGTGCTCACACCTGCTCTGGGAGGATAAGCAGAACCACCCCCATTGCAGGGGAGGGGATGGCGTGGCCCCCAGCAGAGTGTGCGAGAGGCTGTGAGGGGCAAGAGTCTCTCTCTGGTCTGGCTCGGCCTGGCCTTTCTACCGGGATCAGCTCACGGGAAAGGGAGGGGCTGAGGAGTGGAAATTAGGCCCTTAGAGCACAAGTGTCAAAAGCAGCTGATTCAGGTGGGAGGCTGAGAGAAGGCCGCTTGGTGGCATTCCAGGGGCAGAAGACTGTATCAGCTGCTTTGGGGTCAGCCAGTCACAGAGGAATGAGGAAATGGCTTGCGTTAAAAGTTCAGACACCCATTCACTCCGCAAGCATTTACTGCCTTCCTGTCGGAGGTGAATCAGACAGTCCCTGGGCCGCTCAGCGTCTCCTAAGGGCCTGGGACTCGGGAAGGACTGAACATATTATTGGACCCAAAGAGGGGGGGGCTGGACATTGTCACCCCCACTTTCCAAGACAGGCAGTGAGGTGTCTGGGACAGGCCTCGGGCTTGAGATCAAGGCCAGGTGGGGTGGTCTTCTAGCTCTGCCCTTCTGAGCGGTGTGACCTTGAGCCACAATAACAACAACCGCATAGGCACAGGCAATGTTTACCTCGTGCTCAGTTTGCACATAGGACAGCACTTGACTTCTTTGAGTCTCAGTTTCCTCATCTGTACATTGGGGTGAGGTGAGGAGTGAATCTACTTCCAGGGTTATCGTGGGGCTTGAATGGCACCATGTAGGCGAAAGAGCGTCCAGCTTTGTGGTAACTCGCGTTATTTGTGAGGACAACACGGAGGCTCACGTTGTAGAAACACAGGGAAGTTGGACCATTCATTCCTCACAGGACCAGGCAGAGGTTTGGGGGGAGGGGATGGTTCTCTTCACAGAGAGGATATGGGATGTGAATAAGGCTTCAAAGGGCAGAAACTGGGGTGAGGAGGAAGAGAACTTTCGCAGAGAAGGACACGGCATGGGCACCAGCATGGAGGAGGGAGAGTGAAGGGAATATCCGTGGGGCCCTGGACCGTGAATCACCCAGGGATGCAGTCAGGCGGCATCTTTAGCCCTGGGGCCATTTGTGCGGCTCTCGATTTCCTTTCCTAACATGATCCCGTCTAGGGTTGAGTGAGGAGAGGGCTGGAGGGTGAACCTGGAGTAATTACAGAGCCCGTTTCTGCGTCCCTTCCACCTACCCCTTTGGGACTGGACAGTCTGCCAGGAATGTAACCCCCGACCCCCCCCCCCCCCTCCATACACACACCCTCTCTGACCTCCTTAGCTGGGGGCCAGGGTTTGGGCATCTTTCGGAGGGAGGGGCCGCTAAACAGGGTGGCTCTGGGGGCCTGTTGGCGTGTGGCGTCAAGGGTTCAGTAGAGATTGAGGGACAGGTGGCTAGAGGGAATGGCAGCTGACAGGGTGCAAGGCCAGGGTCTTAGATGAGACAGGGAGCGCACATCTGTCAAGCATCTAGCATGGGTTGTAACAGCCCCGTGAGGTAGGCGTCCTAACTTCACAGATGGAAAAAGTGAGGCTCGGAGAGGTGACGTGACTTGTCTGTTTCTCTATCCGATCACTCATCCTTCCACACCTGTGTACTGGGCTGGGAGGCTCTGCGCCAAGCGCGGAGGAATCAGGGGTGACCACCTCTTGGCCTCTGACCCCTGCAGGGGGCCAGTGCTGTGAGGTCACACTGTGGCCTCGGTCGGATTCGAACCCAGGTCTCAGTATTTCCAAACCCTCACTTGGGACCAGGACACGAGCTCCCGCCTGAGCCCGGTCCGGTTGCCAGGCTCGCGCAGCCGCGGGAGGCACCGCTCCCCCCCCCGCCCCCTCCCCGGGTTCCGCCGCGCGCACCTGCCGCGGTGAGTCCCGGGAGGCCGGAGCGCACCGGCACCGGAAAACCGTGAGCAGCTTTGCCAGGTGGGGCGGGGCGGGGCCGGGGCGGGACCATTGGGCGCGGGGCGGGGCCAGGCCGGGGCACCCGGAGCCGGAGCGGATCCCGCGGCCCGCGCCCCTCCGCGCCCCTCCGCGCCCCGCGCCCCCGACCCGCCGCCGCCGCCGCCGCCATGGGCGCCTGCCTGGGCGCCTGCTCCCTGCTCAGCTGCGTGAGTCCCACCCCAGCGCCGGCGCGCCGCCTGCTCACTCTTGTCCTGTTTTCTCCCTCCGAACAGTTTCTTCATGTGCTTCCTCCGAACTTGTCTCTCTGGGTCCGCACCCCGCCTCCGCGCCCCGGGCCCCCGGTCACTCGGTTTCCCTCCCCCCACTCCCGCCCCAGCCCTGGCCCCGGGCGACCGAGACAGCTGCAGTCCGGGCCTCGGGTTACCGCGGGGGAGGGGTGGGGCGCGCCGGGGCGGGGGAGGGAGTGCTCTCCGCCGGCCCCTCCCGGGAGCTGGGGAGACTGAGGCTCGGGCTGGGGTGGGGGTGGGTGTTGCGGCCCCGCCGCGCCCGGCTTTGGAGACGTCCTCCAGGCGCGCGTTTCGTGGTCTGTCTCCCCGACGCCCCGACTCTTTGTGAGGCCTGCCCGGCCCCCGGCCCTCTCTGCCCTGGGTCCTCTGTCCCTTTGCCATCTCTCCCTTAGTCTGTCTGCCCCCGCCCGTCGGCCTCCGTTTGTTCATTAGTATTTATCAGCTGTCTGTCTCGGTCCGTTCGTTTGTCCGACTGTCTTTGTCCGTCTGTGGCTTCTCCATCTGTCATTGTCTACAGTTCAGGGTCTGTCCGTCTGTCCGCCCGTCCAATGAGTCCTTGTCTCCGCACATTCAGTCTGGCTCAGGCTAATTCCTGGCACTTCTCCAAGGAGCCCCAGACCCGCCCCTCTGGGCCCCCGGGCAGAGTGGGGAGTGGGCAGGAAGCCCCTGTCTGCCTTTCTAAGACACTGGGAGAGGTCTGTGCTGGTGCCTCCCCCGGCGCAACTCTGGGCTAGAAGCCCCAAGAACTGAGGGAGGGGAGGGTGTGTGTGTGGGGTGGGGTGGGGTGGGGGGGAAGGAGTACCCGGTCGCCCGCCTGGGCTCAGGGCCTGGGAGCCAGCCCGCCTCAGTTTTGGGGCTGCAGCCAGCATAGGGGAGGAGCTTCAGCCAGACCCCAGCTGAGAGGCCCCTGCCCCTTTTCCTTTTCCTAGCTCCCTCCTCTTTTCCTTTTCCCCTCATTAAATCCGAGGCTCATTCAGGCGTGCCCCTCCCCCTCTGCCCCACACAAAGAGGAGCAGAGAGGAATGGGGGGGGGGGGGGGGGGGGGGTGAGGGGTCTGGTGGCTGCTGAATCCCAGGACTTGCCTTCCTTTGTCCCAGATGTGTGTGTCTGCGCGCGCATGTGTGTGCATGTGTGTGCGTGCATGTGTGTGCGTTGGGATGGGGGTGGAGGGGCAGGAGCTGGAGGATCTAGAGATTTACTTTATGGCCATTTTTTTGAGAATGATAGCTGTCCCATGGGTCCCTGGACAGTCTCTCGTCCTCTCTGGGCCTCCATTTCCCCATCTGTGAAGTGCGTGCCTGTGCACACACAGGAGGAGGAATCTAGAGCTGGTCCCTGAAATCCCTCCCCGTCTTAAGAAATCAAGGTTTGGGCTGGGTCTCTGGCCAGGAAGTTTGCTTCCTGATGGGGGAGGGAGCGTTTCCTAGGAGCTGAGCAGGTTTCCCTCTGGCTGGGGGTAGGGATGTTGAGGGGAGACTTGCCAATCTCCCGTGCCTTTCTCTCCTAAGGCTGTTGGAAAGATCGAAAGCGCCCCACCCAATCCTGGCGTTTAGTGCGTGCTCAAAATGGGAGCCCTGGTTACTATCATCTTGGAAAGGTGGGTGGAGATTTCCTCCGGAGCTGAGTGCTGGTCCTGAGTCATGGAATTCTACTGCGCTGAGACCGGAGGGCACCTGACAGGCTCCTCCAGAGGAAAATGGAGCACAGAGTGGGTAGCTGGCTTGCCTAAGGTTGCACAGTGAAAGGATGGGGAACTGCAGGGAGGATTAAAGTCTGTTTTGTGATCCAGACTTCTTCTCATGTCCTAGCTGCCTGAGGGACAGGGCTGCCCAGGTAGACTAGAGAGTGCCACTTAGTGGGCATCAGATATCTGCAAGGAACCGCCTTTCAGTGGCCTCCCTTGGTGGTTCTGACCTCTGACATTTACTGCACACCTACTGCGTGCCAGGCACTGTGCTGAACTGCTCACTCATGCCATTTCATTGGTTTCCCCTCAGCCCTGCGACATAGTTATTCTGTTTGACAAATAAGGATACCAACAGCAGCTACCATTTACCACATCCTACCCTAGGCCCAGCACTCACTGCCCAAAGCTGTCCGGTGGTGGCACAGGCCCAGCACTATAGTGAGCACTTGATATATTTTCTTTCCCTTTCTTTCTTTCTTTCTTTCTTTCTTTCTTTCTTTCTTTCTTTCTTTCTTTCTTTCTTTCTTTCATGTTTTATTGATTTTAGAGAGAGGGAAGAAGGAGAGAGAGAGAGAGAAAGAGGAGAGAGAGAGAGAGAGAGAAACATCAGTGTGAGAGAGAAACACCGATAGGTTGCCTCCACTACCTGCCCTGACAAGGGATCAAATCTGCAACCTAGCTAAGCGCCCTGACTGGGAATGGAACTGATAACTTTTTGGTGCATGGGATGACACCCAACCAACTGGGCCACCCCAGCCAGGGCTGATACATGTCCTTTCATGTAGTACTCACAATGATCCCAGTGAGGCAGTTCATATCATTCCCATTTCACAGAGGAGGAAACTGGATCAGAGAGGGAAGATGAATCCAGAGAACGGACACCGAGGAAGAGTCAGATTCTAGAATTCTCATTGTGTGCTTTAGCCAATATTTATTCCTTCTGACAATACC
Organism: Myotis myotis; assembly: GCF_014108235.1. Classification (NCBI taxonomy): domain Eukaryota; kingdom Metazoa; phylum Chordata; class Mammalia; order Chiroptera; family Vespertilionidae; genus Myotis; species Myotis myotis. The sequence goes on from NW_023416324.1 coordinate 18,684,488, forward strand.
ACTCATTGATTGACATCATTAGGGTTGTATTTGTTAGATATCCATTTTAATATCTATCCTGATTCTTAAGGTAAATTACCAGCTCGTTGAAGACAAAAAGCATTAAAATAGTAAAGTTCACGCTGCGTCTGTTCTGCCCACGGTATTACATTGTGCAGTGGTTACTACTGGAACCAGTAACAACCTGTTTCCATGGAGATTTGCCGGACAGCAGTGAAGTTCCCGCATCCTTAGCGGGACGGTTTGGTGGGGAAGACTTCTCTGCCCTTCCATCGTGAAGCGTTTGCAGCTGCCCCTCATGGTTCTCTCTCGGCTGGAGCTGAGTCCTGGCCTGCAGGAAGTGAGAGGGGCCCACAGAGGGTGGGAACCGCCAGGCAAGCCAGCGCAGGATAGATGGGTGGTGAGCAAATATGTGTTTAGGGAGCGCCTTCTATGTGCGAGGGCGTGGGAAAGGCCTTTGGGTCGGACTGGTTGGACTGAGATCCTGGCTTGGCCTCTTCTCAGCTGCTGGACCGTGGGCAGTCACTTCCTCTCTCTCCTTGTCTGTAAAGTGGGAGAACAGTGGTACCTGCCTCTCACACTTTGTATTAAATGGGACTGAGGTAAACAGGCCGACACCTTTAGCATGAAGCTGGCTTGTAATGGCCACTCTGTAAACACCCCAGGGTGGTAACTTGCTTTAGGCCACATGCAAGGAAGTGGTGAGGCGGGTAGAACCCAGGGCTGTCTGACCATAGAGCCTGGGCTCTGAGCCACTTTCCTATCCTGCCCAGTAGCCCATTTTATGAATGAAGAAACTGAGTCCCATGGAGAGGAAAAGAGACTTGTCTAAGGTCATTCTGCAAGCTGGTGGCAGAGCCCTCTGTTCTCAGCACTGCACGGGGGGAGTAATTGTGCTTGAGTAGTTTGGGGCTGACCTCTCCTCCCTGTGTTCTGTCTAGTTCTAGGCTGGCTCATTCACATCTCCTTGCTGGGACCATTTTTAATCTAATTATGGTAAAATAGATAATGTAAGTTTTACTATTTAATACTGTTTTAGTCTTCAAGGAGTTTGTCATTTATTTTAAGAAACATGATACGTATTAAAATGGGCATTTGCTAAATACAAGCCTAATGGTATCAATGAGTGGTATTGTCAGGAGTAAATATTATTGGCTAATGCACACAGTGGGAATTCTAGAGGCTGACTTTTCCTTGGTCTCAGTTCTCTGCATTATTGAGAACCACCCCCGACTCTCTCCCTCTGTTCCCAAAGACACTGCATTCCACTCCCCTGATCTGTCTTCCACTCTGTGGCCAAGTGACAGCTCTAAAGGGCAAATCTGGCCCTAGCCAGTTTGGCTCAGTGGATATCGTGTTGGCCCGTGGACCAAGGGGTCCCGGGTTCAATTCTGATCAATGGCAAGGGCACGTATCTGGATTGCAGGCTCAATCCCTGGTCCTGATCGGGGCACAGGCGGGAGGCAACCAATCCATGTGTTTCTCTCTGTTTCTCTCCCTCCCTTCCACTCTCTCTAAAAATCAAAGGAAAAATATCCTCAGGTGAGGATTAACCACAACACCAACAAAAACAAACACCAAAACTAAAATGCAAATCTGATGTTGATCTGTTCTTTAGCAATGGTTCCCCTTTGCCTGCAGGATACAACCCAGACTCCTGGGCATGGCCTGCGGGACCCTGGCCATCACCTCTGTCACCATTTTAGCTTCTTTTATTGCCCAGCTACCCTGAAAACACAGCGTTCCTCTTAGCTTTGCACATGTTATTTCCTGTGTAGGAATACCCTCTCCTTCCTCACTTAGCTGCCTTACTACTGTTCCTTGAAAACTCTGTCCCCTCCTTTTTTTCTTTCTTTTTTTTTTTACTATAGTAAAATATACATAACGTGAAATGTACCATTTTAACCATTTTAAGTATACAGTTCAGTGACATTAAGTACCTTTCACATAGTGCAAGCATCACCACCATCCATCTTCAGAACTTTTTCATGTTCCCCCAAACTGAAACCCCTTACCCATTAAACAGTAATTCCTCACTCCCCTACCCCCAGTTCCCGGTAAGCACCATCCTACTTTCTGTCTCTATGCATTTGACTTCTCTGTGTACCTCATATGAGTGGGATCCTATGTGTTTATATTTTTGGGTTGGCTTACTTGACTTAGCATAATGTCCTTAAGGTTCATCCATGTTGAAACATGTGTGAATGCCTTGGTGACAGCCTCTTTCCACCATGCCAAACCACTGACAGCTGCAGGGCTGTCTAGCTTGCCTGGGGAGGTAGTGAGCTCCTTGTCAGTGACAGTGTGCAAGCAGCAGGGGATATAGCCAGCTGCCTTACTGGTGATTCTGCACCAGAGGCTGGATTGGTTGAATGCCAAGCAACCTCCAACTGGAAGACTCTAAGACCAGGGCTTCATATTCTCCACTCAGAGAACCTGCCTGGTGCTAAGGCTGCCTTTGCCTTGAGCGCGCTTGGTGGGGGTGGGAGCTGTAATCTTCATGGGGGAAGTTTTATAGTCGCCTGGGCCTCTCACATTGCATCATAACCCTTAGCCCAGGCTGCTCTGCGGCCTAGTGACTTTCATCTTTCCTGTCTCTATAACGTCCATGCAGTAAGTGGGCCACCACTGGCCTCTGGGCATTGAGGTCATTTGCAGTCTCTCCAGATTCTAATAACCTCATAAAACCTAAAGCTTTGCGCCTATTTTATTCCCCCCCCCCTTAATTAAACATTTTTATTTTTAAATAATAAAACCAACTTTATTGAGGTGTAATTTAATTATATTTAGTTACATGGACCCATTTAAGTAGCACCTCCCCATCTGCTCCCTTTAGCAGAAATAGCCAGCTCTCTTAGGGAGTGCCATGACGCACCGCTGAGCATTTATTTTCAATTTCCCCCTGTTATTTTCCTGGCGTGAACAAGTGCCACAGTGGACTTCCGAGTGTGCGGGGGTGGGCGTCTGCCCTTCCTCCCTCGGCTGGTACTTCTGTAGGAAGAGGTTCTTGTAGGAGAGATCCCCACAGGGGGCAGGACTGTCAGAGAGCATGAATGTTTCAAGGTTGCTTCTGAAGCAGCTGGGGTGGCCAAGGGGCGGGGGTGGGGGTGGGGGGGTTGCGGCTGGCGTGAATTTTTCTCTCCTGACTTGGTCTCTCTGGCCACTGCTGGCTCAGGGAATCCTGAGGTTTCAGGTGTCAGTTACACCCGGATTTTGATCTCCAAAAAACAGTGAATTGAAAGGCCAGGCTCCCTGACTGCATTGGGGCGGCTTTTCTTACATCGCAAATGTTTTAGGTTGAAATGGCAACAAGACGGAGCCGGGCCCTGCCCTGGGCACTTGGGCACCGGTTCCTGAGGTCAGTTGGTGCTGACCTCCCTTGGTTTTCTCTGGCACCGGCGGGATTGTGGTCATCACTGGAGCCTTTTGAAATGACGCCAGGCTGCCATCGTGCAATCACACGTTTGTGAGTCCTTGGTGCAGATAAACCTGAGCCGGATCCCAGCTCCTGAGCTCACTGCTCTGCGCCCTTGGCCTTGTGTCCTCTCTGAGGCTCCGTTTCCCCATTTACACATACATTATGGTGTCGGTGGGTTTAATGTGGGTACGGTGCTTCCCGCAGTGCCTGGGGCTGAGGGAGAATTCACTCTTCATCGGGGAAGCTGGCACTATTATGACTTGAAGCTCAGCACTGCTGTCCACTTACTGTATGACTTCTGTCAAGTTTTTTTCTTTTTTTAAAAGTAGTTTATTGATTTCAGAGAGGAAGGGAGAAGGAGAGAGAGAGAGAGAGAGAAACATCAATGATGAGAGAGAATCATTAATTGGCTGCCTCCTGCACTCCTCCTACTGGGGATCAAGCCCGCAACCCGGGCATGCGTTCTTGACCAGAATCGAACCCGGGACCCGGCAGTCCACAGGCTGACACTCTACCCACTGAGCCAAACCAGCGAGGGCATGTTTTTTAACTTCTCTGAGCACAGTTTCCTCATGTGTAAACGGGAACTAATAGCCAGCTTTGTCTGGTGGCCAGAATGCTCTTGTGGTTGGTTTACAAAACATTTTCCTGGCACCTGCTTGCCTCCTGAAACCCAAAAGGCGGCCACGGATAGGAGCCGGGGCTTGAAGTGGGGGCTGTGGGATACAACTCCAAGCTGCGGGCTGAGCGAACTGTTATGCTTTGGACATGAGGGAGAATTCACTCTGCAAGCATTTCCTTTAGCATTCCTGCCCTTGGCTTTGCAGGTGGGAGTTGGGTGAGAAGGAGCAGCTCAAGTCTGGGGGAGGGGGGGAGGGCAGACGGGAAGGCAGGGCACTTCAAGCAGAGCGTGCCTTACGCCCAGGACCAGTCCAGAGATCGGGGTGCCGGGTCGCAGAGGAGCAAGGTCCCCTTTTAGCCTGTTCTCCACAAAACCGATCATTCAGCATAAGGCTGTTCCAGTCCCTCCTGGCTTCAGACCCCTGAGTGGATGCCCACTGCTGCCCAGTCCTGCCATCCTCATCGACCTCACCACTCACCGCTCGCTGCCTGTCACGCAGCTTTGGGCACAAGGTCCTTCTTTTCGTTCCTCCGTTGCCCAGCTCCTGCCTGCCCCAGAGCCACCCCGGGCTCTGTTCCCGGGAGCAGGCTTCTTCTCCGTGGTCAGGAGACATTGTCACTTCTTCAGGGAAGTGACGCGCCACCCCCAACTAAACTAGGCCCCCATCTGTCACTGAGGGCGGCATGCACGTTTTCTTCTTAGCACTCACGGGGTAATGATCTGTTGAGTGTCTTTCCTGCCCTTGGGAACTCCACGAAGGCGGGGCCCTGCCTTTCTGGACTCTCAAGTGCCTGGCTGAGGAGCTGGGGCTGTTGGGAAGACAAACTTCTGCAGAGGCTTGGCAGGTAGGCCCGGCTCCCCGAGGGCTGAGGCTCTTTGGGGCCCCGCCTGTGACTGGCGTGGCATCACCAGCCCCTGAACGGTTTCCGTCAGCCCCAGAGTAGGAACTCCCGGCTACTCACAGGTCTTCATTCCATTCATTCAGCAGGTGTTTACCATGTGCTTGCTGCTTCCTGCGGTCTGCATATGCGCCTGGTGCTACCCCAGAACCATTGCATTCTTTCACCAGATGGTCACTAAGCTCCTACTATGTGCCAGGCACTGTTCGCTTCCTGGGAAAACCACAGCGAGCAAAAAAGACAGAAATTCCTGCCGTGGGGGAGCGTGCATGCTAGACCTGGGAGGCGGACAAACATAAGTAAACTCTGAACCTTCGCAGATGATAGTAAGTCCTATGGAGGAAAGTGAAACAAGGAAAGGAAACGTCTATCTCATTCTGACAACTGCCCTGTGAGAAGTAGGTGCCCTCTGATTCCGGTTTTGTAGAAGCGGACACTGCAGTTCGGAGAGGTTGAGTGAGTTGTATAAGGTCACAGAGCTAATCAGCAATGGAGCTAGACGCCTGGATTTTTAAGCATTTATTTTTTTACTACTCTGCCTCCCCCCAAGTAAGACACAGCGTGGCCAACTCTCTCCCCGAAGCCACGGTAGCACCTGAGGTTTGAATCCGGGTTCTTTTCCTTGCCGGCGGTGTGACCCTGTGTGACGCGGCCTCTTCCGAGCGTGGTTTCCTCAGCCTCCCCCTCAGGCTTGGAAGTTACGTGGGATCACACTGGCCTGGGGTTGTACAGGCGGGCTCGGTGCAGATCTGGAGGCATCGAAGGGGCAGTGGTGGGTGCTGCGTGCTCGGGCATGGCCGGGAGGGGAGGCAGAGGTAAGGGTGCTGTCCTGTCCTCCCTGCAGGCCTCCTGCCTCTGTGGCTCTGCCCCCTGCATCCTGTGTGGCTGCTGCCCCTCCAGCCGCAACTCCACCATCAGCCGCCTCATCTTCACGTTCTTCCTCTTCCTGGGGGTGCTGGTGTCCCTCATCATGCTGAGCCCTGGCGTGGAGAGCCAGCTCCACAAGGTGAGCAGCCCGGGGAGGAGGAGGGTCTGGGAGTGCCCAGGGAGCAGCCTGGGGGGCCTGCTGCTCAGGGACCAGGCTTGGGGTCCCAGCTGACCAAGAAGAGGTGGGCAGGTGTGTCCTGGGCAGTTGTTCAGTGGGAAGGAGGGTTTGAGCCTCACCTGGGGATAATTGGTTCTCGTAAGCCATGGTCTCCTGGGAAAATCATATTAATCATTATTGCCCCTAAGATTCTGGCCCCAGCAAGCTCTCCCCTTTTTAATGTGCAAGCCCAGTTTGGGGGTCCCAACTCTCCCCTTCATCCAAGTGTTTCGTGGCCCAGCATGCACCCAGTGGGACACTTAGGCCAGTGGTGTGACACTTTAGTGGGTACACAGGCATGAATCCCGGGGGAGCGGGAAATGCAGCCTCGGAGCCACCTCAGAGACGCCAGTCCTGCAGGAGACGGGCCTCAGAGTCTCGGTTTCCAGAAGAACCTCAGGGAATCTGGTGTAGGTGGTGGGTGGAGGGCATCTTGGGAAATCCTGCCTTAGACAGCGCCATGCGTTCTGAGGCTGTGGGCAGGATGACAGGGAAATGAACAGAGTAACAAGACGTAACTAGACCGGCTGTGTGTGTGTGTGTGTGGGTACGCCTAGGACTTCAGCCCCAGGCGTGGGTAGCTATGGGGATGGAGTGGCAGGCTCAGCTCCTGTCCTGGCCCCACCCCTGCTGGGAGGTCCTCCTCTTGGCCCCACCCCTGCTGGGAGGTCCTCCTCCTGGCCCTGCCCCTGCTGGGAGGGCCTCCTCCTGGCACTGCTCCTGCTGGGAAGGCCTCCTCCTGGCACTGCTCCTGCTGGGAAGGCCTCCTCCTGGCCCCACCCCTGCTGGGTGGGCCTCCTCAGGGCAGGCCTTGGCAGAATCAAGCCCAGGGAGGATGGGGCCGTCAAGCGGCAATGTCTGTCCCCACAGCTGCCATGGGTGTGTGATGAGGGCCCCGGGAGCACCATCATCCTGCAGAGCCATATTGACTGTGGCTCCCTGCTCGGCCATCGTGCCGTCTACCGCATGTGCTTCGCTACAGCAGCCTTTTTCTTCCTCTTCACCTTGCTCATGATCTACGTGCGCAGCAGCCAGGACCCCCGGGCTGCCTTCCAGAACGGGTGAGTGCTGGGGGGCCCCCTGCACCCCGTCCGGTCCCTCCCACAGTGGCGCCCCCTCCCCTGCCTGTCTCCAGATATCTCCAGATATCTCCAGACCCTACAGCACAGAAGGCAGCTCATTTAGTGTGTTCCGTTTCTCAGATGAGGAAATTAAGCTCAGAAAGCGCAGCAACATGCTAAGGCCACACAGCATTTAGTGACGCAGATGGGGCCAGAACTTGGGTGACCGACCACCCTTACCCCTACTTGGCCCTTCCCTCTGCCCCTTGGGGCTTTTTCTAGGGCCAGGACAGATTTCCTGTGCCCATCAGACCATGAGAAAGCCCCCTCTTCACCTCTCCCAGTACCTGTTTTGGGGGGGTGGTGAGCTTCTGGGAGTCAGCTCTATTCCTCTAACTCTGCTCCACTGTCCTGTCTGTCCTAATCCCCATCCCATAGGTTTTGGTTCTTTAAGTTCCTGATCTTTGTGGGCATCACCGTGGGTGCCTTCTACATCCCCGATGGCTCCTTCTCCGACAGTAAGCATCTTGGTGGGGAGGGTTGGAGGCCACCAGGAGGGGCGTGGGGTCCCCAGTGGGAGGAGTGCTGGTGGGGCTGCTTTGTGTCCTGGCACCCAGACCACAGGCTGCTGACTGGGGCCTTGGCTCCTAGTCAGGAGACAGCGCTCTGGTCCGTGGTCATATGGCCTCTGGGCAACCTTGGGTAGAGGGGGACGGAGGTACCTGCCCCACGCTGACCCGTGCCCTGCCACACTGTCTCAGTGCATGGCTGGGGGCTCTCTGAGAGCAGGGCCTTTGCTTTTTCTCAGTGTGCCAGTGCAGGGCTTGGCACAAATGATTGTTGAATGAATAAATGTGTGTAAGGGGGAGCCCACGGGACTGTGCCTGCCCCAGGAATCCCAGGGAGCCGGGTGGGTCAGGGGCCTTGGCACCCAGGCTTCTGCCCAGGGCCAGACTGGCTCGCCTCACTCCCCTCTCCCCATCCAGTCTGGTTCTACTTCGGTGTCGTGGGCTCCTTCCTCTTCATCCTCATCCAGCTGGTGCTGCTCATCGACTTTGCACACTCCTGGAACCAGCAGTGGCTGGGCAAGGCCGAGGAGTGCGACTCCCGCGCCTGGTACGCAGGTCAGTGCCAAGGCCGGCCTTGGGGGGGAATCCAGGGGTCTCTGAAGCTTGATAAGTGCCTGGAGGGCATCTCGAGCAGCCCCTGCCTTGGTGCAGGAATTGGACTGTGCAAGGCAGAGGGTGGGAAGGGTGTGTGTGTGGGCAGCCGATTCCAGGGCAACTTCAGCAGGTCAGAGGGGAGAGGAACTGGGGAGACCTCAGAGGGTCTAGTTCAGCGGTTCCTGAGGAAGGAGCCGTGCACAGCCAGCCCCGACCAAACTTCAAGTGACACTTGGTCTTTGAAACCCAGTGGCAGAAAGGGTCCCGGTTCACTGAGGCGCCGGTTTGGTTTTCAGGCCTCTCTGAACTTGCTGTCTCTCTGGCAGCCAGAGCAGGCGTCAGCAGATCCCACACATACAGTTCACTTAAAAAAAAAAAGTTTTTACTGATTTCAGAAAGGAAAGGAGAGAGCGAGAGAGATAGATCATGAAAGAGAGTAACCGATTGGCTGCCTCCTGCACGCTCCCCACTGGGGACTGAGCCCGCAACCTGGGCATGTGCCCTGACCAGGAATGGAACCGTGACCTCCTGGTTCATGGGTCGATGCTCAACCACTGAACCACACTGGCTGGACCTAGTTCACTTTTTAAATAATCATTTTGTATTCATTGTACTTATTTATTTTATTATTATTATTTAAAAAAAATCTTTATTGTTGAGAGTATTACAGATGTCTCCTTTATCCCCCTCCCCATTCATTGTCTTTATTTTTATGATTATTTATGGAAAGTGAATCATTTTAGTTCAGGATGGGGCCAAAACTCACCAAGGTGTTGGTGAATGATGGAAGTTTAAGAGGCTTCCTAATGACCATTGTCATTCCTTGGATGACGAAGTGGAGGCTGGCTCAACAAGCCCCCTGGAGGGAGTGGGGGTCCCTGTGTCTCCTGACCCCCTGCTTGCTGCCCTCCTGCCCAGGCCTCTTCTTCTTCACCTTCCTCTTCTACTCGCTGTCTATTGTGGCCGTGGCCCTGCTCTTCGTTTACTACACCGAGCCTGACGCCTGCTACGAGGGCAAGGTCTTCATCAGCCTCAATCTCACCCTCTGTATCTGCATCTCCATCATCTCCGTCCTGCCCAAGGTCCAGGTGAGCTTGCCAGGCTCTGCCTGGCCGGAAACCAGGTCTGCTGGTGTGTGGGATGTCTTGTGGGAACCTTGGCATCCTGGGCAGGGCTGGTGGTCACAGAGCCTTGGGCTAAGAGTGGGGGCTCCCCAGTCAGCTTCCCTGGGTTAGAGTCTTGGCTCTCACATCTACATTTCAGGGGTCTTTGGCAAAGTGCCTTCACCTCTCTGTGCCTCTCTCTTCTCAAATATAAAACGAGGATAATAATACCTACTATTTGGAGGGTTGAGATCATATTTGTGAACATGTAGAACAGTGCCTGGCATATAGACAAACATCAGGCACTGGCTAGTGTTATCATTATTGGTGCTGTCATTTTTTAAATGTAAATTGGGAGGACATCCCTGAGCAATGATTCTTAGGCACCTCAAGAAGTAGTCTTAGGAGGTACAGTTCCAGTTTCTAATCCCAGACCGTCTGGGATAATGAATGGGGGTTCCCAAGTAATTGTTTGCTCTTCAGAAAAAAAAGCCTCCTGAGTTCAGTGGTACTTCCCAGTTTGGGACCTCAGCCCACCAGGGGATTCAAAGGTAGCTTAGGCAGTTTTTAGGGGTCTTTAGCAGAACGTTTGGGAACTTTCTGGTCAGAGCCTCCATTTCCCATTGAGAGAACTAAAGCCCAGAGAGGGTGATGCACCTGTCCCAGGTCACACAGCAATCACTTTCATGCAGCAAACACCTCTTGAGCACTCACTGTGTATCAGGCGCCCGTCTAGATGTTGGGGATACGGCTGTGAGGAAGGGGAGGAAGAATAATTATAATAGCGAACAGTTAATGCCATCGATCATGTCATTTAGTCCTTGTACCATCACTGTCCCCATTTTACAGATGAAGAAACAGAGGCTTAGAGGAATAAAGAGACTTGCCTGAGGTCACACGACTATAAGGGGTGAAGCTGGGATTTGAACCCAGGCAGACTGGCTCCAGAGCCTGTGCTGTTAGTTACAGAGTTTAGATGCATATTTTCAGGCGTGTGTGTGGTGAAGGGTGGGAAAGAATAAGCAATAGACCAGGCAAAGTAAGGTCGTTCTGGATGAGTGCTATGAGGGAAGTAAAAGGGTAGCGGGTTCAAAGGTAGGCAGGGCCAGGGTTGCTGTAGGCAGGATTTTCAGGGCCTTGTTGCGGGTCCTGTTTGAGCTGAGGCCTGAAAGCTAAAGAGGGGCGGCCCATGCAGAGATCCGGGAAGGGAGATGTCAGGGAGAGGGCACAGGGAGTACAAAGGCCCTGAGGCGGGAGAGGGCTCAGCACGTTCCACAGGCAGCAAGGAGGCCACAGTGGCTGGGGTGTAGTCAGCAGGAAGGACCATGGGAGCAGGATCGGGTGGCGGTGAAGGTGGGACCGACCAGGGAGGGCTTTGATTCACAGTGTGCAGGGACGCCATGCTTGAGGGGTTCTCAGCAGGGGAGCAAGGGTGCAATCTGTTAGGAGAAAGAATTAGGACTCCACCTTTGGGTGGGCTAGGTAAGTGGTGGGTGGCTTGGGTGGTGTGGGGTGGATGGCCCTAGGGTGGTGAGGGTTTCTGAGGTTCCCTGGTGGAGGGTGAGTGGGGGCGGGGTGTCCCCAGGTCTGGCAGGGCTCACTGATGAGCTGCTCTTTCCAGGACGCCCAGCCCAACTCGGGTCTGCTGCAGGCCTCGGCCGTCACGCTCTACACCATGTTCGTCACCTGGTTGGCTCTGTCCAATGTCCCCGGTGAGTATGGGCCTGGGTTTGAGGAGGCCTGGTTTTGTTCTTAGGCTAGTAATGGCCCTCTGGGGGGGCTGGGGACCCTTCCAGGTGACAGGCACATCCCAGCCCCAGCTCAGTCTGAGGCTTCGCCTTTCAGGAAAGTGGGAGGACCCCATCTGCTCCTGGAGCTGTTTGTCGTTTTGTCTGCTAAGTGCTCTCTGACGCTGGGACTTGGACGATGGGTTCCGTGTCTGTCTGTCCATTTGGGTTGGCTCTCTGCCCATCCTCAGGGCTAACTGGCTCCTCAGACTTGGCCTGCATGGGCTGAGGGTGACCATACTCCTATCCCCAGACCAGAAATGCAACCCCCACCTGCTGACATACTTGGACAATGAGACGATCCTGGCAGGCCCTGAGGGCTATGTGACCCAGTGGTGGGACGCACCGAGCATCGTGGGTCTCATCGTCTTCATCCTGTGCACCTTGTTCATCAGGTATGGCAGGGGTCTGGGTTCTGGGGAGGGATCCTGATGGGGGGGGGGGCCCAGAGCTGGAAGAGAGGAGAGGATGTGGGAGCCGAGACACCAGGCTGGAGGCAGCATGTCCAGCCCCTGCACTGTGCTGGTGGGCACAGTGTGACTGGCAGCCGAGGCGGGGCTGAACCCTGCCTCCTGGCCCCAGGCCCTTTCCTGGACACTGGGCTGCTATGTGCCAGCTCAGTTGGTTGCAGGCAACTGTGGGGTCAGGGAAAGAGCCTGGACTGGAGCCAGTGGGTCCAGGCTCTGTCACTCACCTGCTGTGGCCTTGGGGTAAGTGGCTTTCCGTTTCTGAGCTTCTGGCTCCTCCTCAGTAAAAGGATATGATAACCTCTAATGCCCAGGGTGGCTGGGACCCCACAGTCTGACTGAGAGGGAGCAGCTCCTACTTAAGATCACATGACAACTTTTTTTAAAGGGGCATCTTAGCCAGGGCTTATCGGTGTGAACTCTGGAGCCAGGACGGCCTGCGTTGGAGCCGGGCACGGGCGCTAATTAGCAGTGAGATTTTGGAAGAGTCACTTAACCTTTCTGGGCCTCAGTTTCCTTATCTGGAAAATAGAAATAGAAATAGCACCTTCCTCAGTAGATTGTTGTAGGGCTATAGGTGAGTTAACGTGTATCGGGCACTTGGAAAAGAACTTGGCAAGTCATAGGCACCAAATACATGTTTGCTATTATTACAAATAACTTTGAACATTTGCACAGCTGGGCGGCTGTTTTGTACGTGTCACTAGATGGTGAGCTCAAGTATAACTGTGTTTACACGGAATCTGGCAGACTCAGTGTTGGCTCTGGGGCCCAGCGTTTCTCCAGGCGCCACTTCCTTTGCCTGCCCTTTCCTCCCTGGAGGCCACCTCTGGCCACACCTCCTCCAGGCCCCGGGTGGTACTTTCTGAGGCTGTTTCACAATGCCCCCCTCTTTCAGACATTTTCTCCAAGTCAAGTTTGGGCAGTTTACAAACATCTCTCGTCTTTGTCACCTCATTTGACTCCTTTTCTCATCTGGAAAGGCCCCTGTCAGGTCCATTTTAGAGGAAACTGGGACTCAGTGTTGGGCAGCCGCTTGTCTGAGGCTGTGAGCACGCAGTGGCGGTGGGGCTTGAGCACACGCCCTCCCCAGCCCATCCGGCACCTGGCTTCCTCAGGCTTCTCACACGCACACCTCCCTGGCCTGAGGTCACTGGGCAGCACCTCTGAGAACCATGGGAGCTGTGTTCTTAGCTCTTAAAACACAGGACGTGCCTGGCCAGCGTGGCTCAGCTGTTGAGCTGTGACCTCTGAACCAGGAGGTCAGGGTTTGATTCCCAGTCAAGGCACATGCCCAGGTTGTGGGCTCGACGCCCAGTAAAGAGGCATGCAGGAGGCAGCCGATCAGTGATTCTCTCATCATTGATGTTTCTATTTCTCCTTTCCTCTCTGAAATCAATAAAGATTATATATATATATATAAATATATATATATTTATTTATTTTAAAGCATTAATTAAAAAGAAAACACACACAGGAAGCAAAGAAGCATAAGCAGCCAGGAAGCAGGGACCATGATGGCTTTCACCCCAGCTAGACGCACCCCCCCCCCATGTGTGCTTATATGTGCAGTTTGTGTGGGGCGGGGGGCAGCTGCAGCTCAGCAAGGGGTGACCTCAGTTTGAGGTGTGGCTGGAATCCAGGTCCTTTCGCTTTTTTTCCAAAATACCACTGGATTTTCAAAATTGTCTATGAGTCTCACACTATTACTGTTAAAAACATCAAGACCTCATTATAGAAAAGCAATGACCAAAATATCATTACTATTATTATTTTAAAAATTATAAACATGAAGAAAGGGGAGGTAATTGGTAAAGCCACTTACCTAAAACTAATAGAAGGAAAACAAACTTAATAGCAAGTGGGCATGGTTAATTATTAACATTATTAATAAATGTAGAACCTGGTATGATGCTTTGCAGCATTAAGTACTCAATACATGTTAAGGGAAATGGCAACTGAACCACCAGAATAATAGAGGCAGTTTATTTCTTTATATTGTATCAGGCACAGTGCTAGGGACTTTACACCATTATTTCATTCAATCTTCCCAAAAACCCTGTAAGGGAGGTACTGCTGTCCCTGATTTTTAAAAAAATATATTTTATTGATTTTTCACAGAGAGAAAGGGTGAGGAATAGAGAGTTAGAAACATCAATGAGAGAGAAACATCCATCAGCTGCTTCCTGCACACCCCCCACTGGGGATGTGCCCGCAACCAAGGTACATGCCCTTAGCCAGAATCGAACCTGGGACCTTTCAGTCCGCAGGCCGACGCTCTATCTACTGAGCCAAACCAGTTAGGGCTGTCCCTGATTTTATAGACAAGGAATCAGAAGCTCAGAGAGGGGTGCCTTGCCCAAGTTCATACAGGGGGTGGGAGGAGGGTTGAGAATCAAAGCAGTTTGTTAACTCCTGGTCCCAGGACCTAAGCACCAGATCCCGGGCCCTCAAGGCTCTGGGACCATCATGTCCATTGTTATGACCAGTGCCATGGTGCATGAGGCCCCCTGGCACTGCCCACCTGCCCACCTCCTCCCTCCCCTGCAGCGTGCGCTCCTCCAACCACCGGCAGGTGAACAGTCTGATGCGGACGGAGGAGTGCCCGCCCATCCTGGAGGGCGCGCAGGAGCACCAGGTGGCAGGCCAGGCCTTTGACAATGAGCAGGACGGCGTCACCTACAGCTACTCCTTCTTCCACTTCTGCCTGGTGCTCGCCTCCCTGCACATCATGATGACGCTCACCAATTGGTACAGGTGCGTGCAGCCTGGCCGGGCATGGACAGAGCCCTCGGAGCCTGGCCACACATCTCCCCTCCTCGGGCCCCTCACTGAGGTGTAGGAAAACCTGCTCAAGACTTGGGCATGGAGGCATCTCTCCAGGACCCTCCACGGAGCCTGCCCCATCCGTGACCCAGTTTCCCTGCCAGTGCCTTAGGACTGCTCAGCCCCTGGCACCTCCACTGAAAAGTGGAGATCACAGGAGGTGGGCTGGGCCTGTGCAGCGAAGACTGGGCTTACAGATCGGGTGTGGTGATTTGGATTATGGAGTCAGATCTAGGACTCATGGTTGGAGGGGTAGGATTAGGCTGTAGATGTCAGAATCGAAGTCACAGGGTTAAGAATAGGAGTAATTTAGGAGTAATGAAGTCAAGAGTTGGGATTGGGGCCATATAAAGTCACAAATTTGGTCATTTGATTAAAATTGGGGTTAGGGGGCCAGAAAGACAAGTCAAGGAGCTAAGATAAGAGTAACAATGCCAGGGGCCAGGACTGTGGTCACAGGGCCCAGGGTCAGAATTGAAGTCAGATATCAAAACTGTGGTCATAAAATCAGGGGTCGGGGTCGGGGGTGGTTATAGGATTGAGGGTCAGAGTCAAGGTTAGAGGTCAGGACTAAGGCCTGGAGCTCCAGGAGCCAGGTCACTGTATTAGTCTAGGACTGAGGTCAAGATTGGAACGGAGGTCAGGATCCGGTCTGTGGTCCAAGGTCGAGAGCTGTGTCTGGAGACTTAAGACCAAGTGTCAAAAATACCAGAGACGGGGACTCGAGTTACAGAATAAGAGTCAAAGTTGAAGTCAGGAGTCCCAGCTGGGTCATAAGGTCAGGCCAGGACTGAGGTCATAAGCCTAGGCCAGGCTCACGGGCATGATGGTGTGTTCCAGACCCGGTGAGACCCAGAAGATGGTCAGCACCTGGACCGCCGTGTGGGTGAAGATCTGTGCCAGCTGGGCCGGGCTGCTGCTCTACCTGTGGACCCTGGTGGCCCCCCTCCTCCTGCCCAGCCGGGACTTCAGCTGAGACAGCCCCCGCAGCCTGCCCACCTGGTGCCAGGCGGACCCTGCCCCGCTGCCAGCACTTGCCCCTGAGCCGAGTGCCTTACTCTCAGTGCCTCCAGGGATGAGGAGCTCAGGCTCACACCTCTGCTACCCCAGACCATGGGACTTCCTCTCCCTTCCCCCCCGCCCCTGATCACCCAGACTCACCTTCTTGGGGGAAAAAGGGCCCTTTGTTCCCAGGCTCCCAAGGAGAGGGACCTGAGGAGAGAAATGCCCAGAGCTGCCCAGAGGGCGGGAGCATGCGCTATGATGGGATGCCCAGCACTGAGGTGTTGGTATTCCTGACCACACCCCCCGGGCGCCCCGTCACCCTCCTCGACTCCGTGCCTTACAGAGTCTCTAAGACTTTGCCCAATAAAGAAGCCAGAGTGTGTGCCTCCCATGTTCTCTGCCCCCTCACCCTCAGTGCAGTGCCCATCCCATCTGGGGTCAGGCTGGGGGCAGGGGATGGAAGGTCAGGGCTGAGGGACCAGACCAAGAAGGGCCAGGCAGAGGGGCCTGGGCTGTGTCCTCGGGGTCACGGGGAGCCTGAGGGTGGGGGCTATAGAGGAAGGAGGGGCTTTGAACACAGAGACTCTCGGGGTCAGGAAACAGGCCTGGAGCAGTGCCCACATGAGGAGGCGTGGTGAGCCAGAATCAGGGTGGAGCAGGGGCCGTGGGAGGTGGCTGAGAGGGCTGTCTTCAGGGCCATACCAGTGTCTGTCCTGAGGTTCTGCCACCTCTAACCTGCCTCCAGGTCATCACCATCTCCCCTTCCTGCCATAGTCTAGACCAGCGGTTGCCAACTGGTGGTCCGTGAGGTCCGAAAGGTTGGTGAGCGCTGGTCTAGACACCTGCTCTGGGCCAGGTGCCGTGGGGAATGAGGAAGAGCATGCTTGGGAGTGGCCGGGATCCCGCTGAACCTCCAAGGCCACGGGGGATGCCCCTGACCCCTGTGTGATTCAAGGTCAATTGTACTAATAAGCTCGCTATAGGGATGAAAGCTCCTTGCTCCAGGCTGTGTGCACAGAACCATTCAACAAACATTGGCTCCTGTTATTTTTCTCCCACCTCCTGTCATTCACACACACACACACACACACACACACACACACACACACACACCGCAGTTGATAATCCGTAAACATAGATTCCCAACCGTGGATTAAAAACATACATAGAGAAAGAAAGAAATTTATAAGAGAAAAGAAAGATGGAACCTCTGAGTCCTCAGTCTTCTCTGGCTCCCAGTCTAAATAAGGGCCCCCATTTCTCTAAGTGAACTCTCTATTTCCCCACATAGCCTTTATTACTGTACTAGAGGCCCAGTGCACAAAATTTGTGCAGGGGGGGAAGGGGGAGGTGTCCCTCAGCCCGGCCTGCAACCTCTTGAAATCCGGGACCCCTCAGGGGATGTCCGACTGCCGGTTTAGGCCCAATCCTGTTGCAGATTGGGCCTAAACTGGCAGTCAGACATCCCTCTTGCAATACAGGACCGCTGGCCCCTAACCACTCGCCTGCCTGCCTGATTGCCCCTAACTGACTCTGCCTGCCTGCTGATTGCCACTAATCGCCTCTGCATCCCAGCCTGATCACCCCTAATCACCTCTGCCTGATTGCCCCTAAGCACTCTGCCTGGTTGCCCCTAACTGCTCACCTGCCTGCCTGATCGCCCCTAACTGCTCACCTGCCTGCCTGATCACCCCTAACCACTTGCTGGGGGGAGGCCAGCCAGGGTGAGGGGCTGTGGTTGTTCTGGTCTCTGGTCATTCTGGTCTTTCCACCATTTCAGTCGCTGGGCTTTTATTATCATATCCATGTGTGTGATCATCACTGTATTGTCTGACTACCCCTAAGAGCAACGAAGGCAAGAACTTCCCCGTATTAATAGTATATCATTTCCCCAGGGCTTAGAACAGCCGGATACAAAGACGGTGCTCCCTAAGGGGTGGGTGGAGAGGCTGACTGACCACCGGAATGAATATTAGTTGATTCTGGAGCAGTCACGGGAAAGCCCAGGGCTGGAGAGTTTATAGCAGAGGACGAGGGGGAGGAGGCCTGGGCTGGAATCCAGGGGCCTGGGTTCTGTTACTGAATGTGCAGGGTCAGAGGAAAACGGTGAGAACAGGTGGGGCGAAGAGCGCGGGAGAGTGGCGGGGGCAGGGAGCTGCATGGAGAGGCCCTGCAGCAGGAGGACGGGGGTGAAGTGGCAGAGGCGGGAAGGCCCAGGTATGAATTCAGAGGTCACAGACTAGAGGCCCAAAGGCTTGTCTGCTTTGGCCTTCCCTGTGTTTAAAACAAGAACCTCACAAAGATTGTGGTGCCTTGCCATGGAACACATCCTCCATCCACTCCAGTTCCCACGCTCCTCCTCAGCACCCACTCGCTGCTTTATCGCTTAAGTGACTCACCTGAGTCACCCAGGAAGACATCTGAGCTTGCAGCCCTGATGTAGGGTCAGGTAGGCTGCGGTCTGAGCACGAAGAGGCCTGGGACCTGCCCACCATCCTCTGAAAGGCCTCAAGGGCTGTGAGCTCGGTCTGCCTCAGCCTTTCTCTGGTCTGTTTCCCAAGGAGTCCCAGGGTGGTGAGTCCTGGCTTGGGAGAGTGGCAGGGCTTTGCAGGGGGGTGGGGGCGGGGGGAGGGTGGTGGGGGAGGGAGGGTGTGGGGGGGAGGGCGGTGGGGGAGGGAGGGTGGAGGGGGGGGTCGCGCTAAGTATCCGGTGGTGGCCAGATCCTGAACCTGGAGCCTGGCAGGCCTGGTTCCCTTCCTGACTCCTCCGCTTGCCCACCTCTCTGACCTTCAGCTTCCTTACCTGTGAAGGGATGACGAGTCCCTGCTGCACAGGGTTTGGGATAAGCCTTGTTTGACTTTGGCTATGAGCCGTTCTGGAAAGCCCGCTCATGTACTCATTTGTTCAACGTGCCAGGGTGCAAGAGTTTAGCCAGGTGTACAGTTCATTTTTATTTTATTTTTAAAATCCTCACCCGAGGATATTTTTCCATTGATTTTTAGAGAGAGTGGAAGGGAGAGGGAGAGACAGAGAAAAACATTGACGTGAGAGAGACACATCCTTTGGTTGCCTCCTGCACACACCCCGCCCCGGGCCGGGCCGGAGAACCTGCATCCAAGATACGTGCCCTTGAGCAAAATCAAACCCAGGACCCTTCAGTCCGCAGGCTGACGCTCTATCCCCTGAGCCAAAACTGCTAGGGCTCAACCTTATTTATCTTATAACTGGAAGTTTGTCCCCATTCCCCCCATCTCCAGCTGCTGGTAACTATTAACTTCTTCACTGTGTACAAGGTCAGCCTGGAGGAGAGATGTGACTTCTACACGTTGGAAGATCCAGGGAAGCCGCCTTACCTCCGCCCTCAGGGGCCTGGGGCTGGCAGGCTGAGAACCTAGGGTAACCAGAGCTAACGTTGATCGAAGGTTCCTTATGTGCCAGCACTGGCTCAGCCTTTCCCATGCATTGTCGATCTAACCCTCCCACCTTTGCACAAGGAAAAATACTCATGGCTTCATTTTACGGAGAGAACACCAAAGCAAGGAGAGGTTGGTAGCTCACCTAAGGCACATAAGTAGCAAGGAGCTGAGCCTAGGATTTGGGCACAGGTCTGGGTGACACCTAAGTCCACACTCCCTGCTATCCTGCCTCCTATAGTTAAAAGCATGGGTTTGGGTTCAAATATAATGGGTTCAATTCTGGGCTCAGCCACTTACGGGCTGTGTGACCTTGGCTTGGTCAGGGATCCTTGCTGAGCCTCAATTTCCTTATTGACCACAGTTAGGATGTCCCCGCAGTGCCCTATCTCTCCTGTTAGGCTCCTGACTCTGTTGAGGTTTTGCACCTGACTCCCCAACAGGACGCGGAATTCCTGGAGGGGAGGACTCGTACCTATGTGTTCATCCACCTCCCACCTGCCTACACTGCCTGGCACAGAGCAGGCGTCTGTAAATGTTTGCCGTTATTGAAGTACATGGAACATGCTGCCGAAAGACCTGTGGAGCAGGCAGAGGGCGGGCGCCCAGTGTGGGAGGATCCCTCGTGTATAACCCTCCCTGGGAGCCTGGTTACATTTCAAGTAGAAAACATGGACCTTACCCCTAGAGGGCCTGGCTGTGTTTTAGACCAGTGCCTTGCCGTGTGACGTTGAACAGGGGACATAATTCCTCTGGCCTTGCTTTTCCCATTAGGAAAATAAGACTGTTGAACGGTTCAAGCCTGCTTTTCCATCTTGGCCGAATGGCCCTGGGAGCTCTGGTGCTGGTCCACACAGAGGAAGTGTCTGATTATTGCCGGGGTTCTTGTTCCAGCATTAAGAAGGGTTCAGCAATCTGGAGAAGGCAGTGCATAGATTAAATAAGAGTCCAGAGGCGAAGCATAATCTTGAAAGGCATTTGGGGGTCAGAGGAGCTTAGCTTAAAGGAAACTAAGATCTAAGTTCTAAGTTCTTAGGTCTAAGGGCAGAGGTTCTCAACCTGTGGGTTGCGGCCCCTTTGGGGGTCGAATGACCCTTTCACGGGTTGTCTAAGGCCATCGGAAAACACATATATAATTACATATTGTTTTTGTGATTAATCACTATGCTTTAATTATGTTCAATTTGTAACAATGAAAATACATCCTGCATATCAGATATTTACATTATGATTCATAATAGTAGCAACATTACAGTGATGAAGTAGCAACGAAAATAATTTTATGGTTGGGGGTCACCACAACATGAGGAACTGTATTAAAGGGTCGCGGTATTAGGAAGGTTGAGAACCACTGGTCTAAGGTCTCCTCCTCTCAGGACCCCATGCTTTTTATTAACACGATTTGTCCTGAGGCGAGGCAGAGATATACACTTCAAAGGGTATACACAAGCATTGTCAGAATGGGAGAATTAGCCTACGGCTGTTCAGGTGTTTGGCCAGTAGGAGGCAATAACATGTAGATTAAGATGTCCTGCCCTGTCTGGCAGCCAGGCAATCATCCCTTTTCAGGTTTGGGGGAATGCCCTCAGCCATTCCCAGATTCAGCCCTGCTGTCATGCGGGAATTGGTTTCCAGCATCTGCTGGTCTTTTTGGCAATAACTCCTCTCTGATCTTGATGGCCTATTAATCCCCCAGTTTCCCCCATCACGTGTGTGCACATGTGATCCACAAACACAAATGCAGAGACATGCAAATATGTACATAGCACATACATATGTGTGGGCACGTGTGCATACAAACATACACATGCATGCACATGGTGATGAATATGATGGACTGCCACTCAGTATCCATCCACCCCTCCTCTCTGGGCCTGCCAGCAGGCTAGAAAGCTGAAACTGTATTTCCCAGACTCCCTTTCAGTTAGAGCTAGAGTTTTGGGTGTGGCTTCGGTTCAGCCAATACGTGACCTTTGGAAGGTGTGAGTTTCTGCAGATAAATATTGCCTTCAGGCCTTTGTTTTTTCTGTGGCCATTTCCAGAGTGTGAGCACCAGGTCCAGAAGGGTAAGAGGCGGGGCTGGCAGTGCGTCTGCTGTCTGCCGGGAGTGCCCCTGGGTTGTGGCAGGTGTGGCTCTGCAGTGGCCGCAGCAGGGCCTCCCGGCTCCTGGTGGCTCCCCCAAGGGCAGCAAGGGTTTCCAGCCGGGGCAGCTCCCTTGGTAGCACTCTTCTGTGGTGTGATTTTGGGAGTTGTTCCTGAAAGCTCAACCCTAAATTTGTTTCTTTCTCATCTCCGGATTATTTATAACACATACCACTCTGTAACACATTCCTTCCTGTTTAAACCAGCTGGAGTCTGTTTTCTGTTCTCTGCACTTAAATCCTTCAGGTTTTAGCTCAGATGTCCTGAGGTCGGAAGGGGCTTGGAGTGTTTGAGGGAAAGCAGACGGGACAGCCTGAGAAAGGGGAAGAGGCTTGTACTGTGTGAAAATTAATAAAGGGAAACTTCGCTGAAATGTAGGCTGGAGGCCAGAAGGGGGAGCTCTCACACAGTACCACTTCACGTCAATTGCAGGAAGAATTGTCACTTACACTCTACAATAGAATAGTTAATAGCAAAAAACCATCAATTATAGACCCCAACAGGAAAAGATGTACATTGCATCTCCTACAAGAACTTGACTGCCCCAGCAACTCAACCCATGAGAAGCCACCACTTCCCTGAACTCTCAAGTTTTCCGCAATGGATTTTCTTCAAGAATAACCCCTCTCCCGGTCTTTTTTTCCCCTCCATAAATTAACTTTCTTCTCCTTTGTTTATTGGACTTACCTATGGCTTTTGCTATTGCTTGCTTGTCCTGAATTGCAGTTCTGTGTTGTCCCCAAATAAACCCATTTTTGTTGGTAAAATAACTGTTTTACTTTATTTTTAAAAACAGAGGCCACGCTAAAGAATTGAATTTTATTCTAAGCACAGTGAGAGGCCATTGGAGGCCCCTATGCAGGGACATGATGGGGTTGATGTATGTCTTAAGAAACCAGTATGATGTCAGGGGTGGGGGAAGGTCAGGGAGGCAGCAGAGAGACCATTTGGGAGGTGACCGTAGTGAACCAGGCAGGAGATGGCAGGCTAGTGTGATAACCGTGGAAATGGTGTGATGTGTGAAAGGTTCAGAGTGGGTCGGGGTCGCGCACCTATGACGTGAGGCCATAATGTATCAAAAGAACTTTGATTTCAAGCACCTGGGTGCAGGTGGGCTGAGTCCGAAAAAAGGAGTCAGCGTCGACTGAAGGGGGAGGCAGGCTTTTATTAGCTTTTGCTGGCTGCAGGCCGTTCTGCTGATGTACAGAGCTTGACTGGCGGGTCCTACCCGTCTTTGGTTCCTCCAGGCGCCAGAAGTCTAGTGGTTATCTCGGCTATGCTGGGCTCAAGGCTGCACGCTTTCTGTGAGATGTCTGCTAAGCACAATACGTTTCCTCTGCCCCGTTTTATTCTCTTTAACCCTTTCCATGTGAATAAAGCTGGGAAATATTTTGGAGGTAAAACTAATAGAAATTGCTGCTGGGTGAGACGTGGGGGTGTGGATAAAAGGGCGAATGCTGATGTCATGTATCACAGTGCAGAAGACTTGAGCTGGCTTCAGAGAAGAGAGGTAATCAAATTTTCTATTTGGGATGGGTGCTAGACCGGATTAAGGCATAAGTGTAGGAGATTATGCGACAGTCCAGGTAGAGACAATGGTGACCTGAACTAGCGTGGTGGTGGAGAAGAGGGTGGATGGAAATATTTTTTTTTTTAATTAAATCTTTATTGTTCAGATTATTACATTTGTTCCTCTTTTTTTCCCCCCCATAACTCCCCTCCTCCCAGTTCCTGCCCCACCCTCCGCCCTCACTCCCCACCCACTGTCCTCATCCATAGGTGCATGATTTTTGTCCAGTCTCTTCCCGCATCTCCCACACCCTTTTCCCCCCCAGGAATAGTCAGTCCATTCCCTTTCTATGTCCCTGATTCTATTATAATCACCAGTTCATTCTGTTAATCAGATTATTTATTCACTTGATTCTTAGATTCACTTGTTGATAGATGCATATTTGTTGTTCATAATTTGTATCTTTACCTTTTTCTTCCTCTTCCTCTTCTTAAAGGACACCTTTCAGCATTTCATATAATCCTGGTTTGGTGGTGATGAACTCCTTTAGCTTTTCCTTATCTGTGAAGCTCTTTATCTGACCTTCAATTCTGAATGATAGCTTTGCTGGATAAAGTAATCTTGGTTGTAGGTTCTTGGTATTCATCACTTTGAATATTTCTTGCCACTCCCTTCTGGCCTGCAAAGTTTCTGTTGAGAAATCAGCTTACAGTCGTATGGGTATTCCCTTGTAGGTAACTGAGTTTCTTTCTCTTGCTGTTTTTAAGATTCTCTCTTTATCTTTTGCTCTTGGCATTTTAATTATGATGTGTCTTGGTGTGGTCCTCTTTGGATTCCTTTTGTTTGGGGTTCTCCGCGCTTCTTGGACCTGTAAGTCCATTTCTTTCACCAGGTGGGGGAAGTTTTCTGTAATTATTTCTTCAAATAGGTTTTCAATATCTTGCTCTCTCTCATCTTCTGGCACCCCTATAATTCTGATGTTGGTACGCTTGAAGCTGTCCCAGAGGCTCCTTACACTATCCTCGCATTTTTGGATTCTTTTTTCATTTTGCTTTTCTGGTTGGGTGTTTTTTGCTTCCTCGCATTTCAAATCATTGACTTGATTCTTGCGCTCCTCTGGTCTGCTGTAGGGAGTCTGTATAATATTCGTTATTTCAGTCCGTGTATGCTTAATTTCTAGTTGGTTCCCCAATATAAGATCGAGGGTCTCATTAGTTTTCTTGTAGATCTCATTAAGTTTATCGGCGGCTTCTAAACAGTTCTGAAGAGACCTTAAAAGTGTGGTTCTGAACTCTATATCTTCCATTGACAATTTTGTCCTGTTTCTTTGTCTCCGCATTTTGTTATGCTTCCTTGGTGCACCCCCTAGTGGTCTTTGTTCGCAGTCTTATAGTTAAATCTTGATTGTTGTAGCTAATTCCAGGGAGGGTTTGACCAGGAAACCAAGTGGCTATGCGAATCAGCTGTGTCAGCAGTGAGAGAACTTCTGTCCTCTAGGGAGGTGCTAATCTAGCCTTTGCCTGAGGCTATCCGGCAAAAGCCTCTGTGCAGGGCTTGGGCGGGGCGGGTCGCACAGGATCAACAGGGTGGGCCGGAGAGAGCAGTTATGGCGGCTCTCAGTCCTGTCCCCAGGGGCTCTGCCTCTCTGAGTCCCAGCACCCGCTGCAAAGCTCAGAGAGAAAGCTGCACTCGCTCTGACCGAAGCCAGACAGTCCCGCTTCTCCCGTTTGAGTCTGGGTCCCTAAAGACTCGCCCGGATCTGGAGTTCAGAGTCTGCGACTCCCTCCCGATTGAAAACGCCAACCGCGCCCTCCGCCGCCAGCCCGCTCCGAGCACTCCGCACCTCAGAATTTGACTTCAGCACTGCGCCTCCTCTGAGTGTCCGTATGCGTTTCTCTTTCCTCCTAGTTGTAGGACTTCCACTCAGCCAGCGTTCCTGTGGTTCTGGGTGATGTCCCTTCTGTCTTTTAGTTTCACTTTTGAAGTAGTTGTTCAAAGCAGCAAACTCCGGCGTTAACTTATGCCGCCATCTTGGTTCTCCCCGGAAATATTTAGGAGATGAAATCAACAGGGCTTGGTGATGGCTTGGAAATGGGTGGGAGTGGACTGGTGAGAGGGGGGTGTCAAAAATTTTCCAGAAGTCTGTGGTTTGTGAAAGGGTTAAAGTGATAGTGTCATTCACTGAGGTAAGCTAAGAGAGATCCAGACTTGTAGGGGATGATCCAGAGTTTGTTTGGGGATATACTGACATAATGTATATAAGGTACCTAAAACACTGAGCTCAGCTGGGGGTGGGCTAGAAGGGGTCAGTGGGGAAGGAAAGGGGACCTATGTAATACTTTCAACAGTAAAGATTACCATGCCCCCCCCCCCCCCAAAGTATCAGTTTGAGTCCCTGCTTTCAATTTTTCTATTTCTTGGCCAGTTTGAATTTGGGGATTATATGCGCTCCATGCAGATCTATGGTTCCCAAGTAGATAAATGCAAAATGACTCCAAGTAATTGACATGTTACTATCAAACAAATTGTTTTAAAATCACACATTTTGTATTGTGAGACTTGTAATACAAAGTTCTTCAGAAAATGTTTTACCTTGGAACACTAGAGCTGGCAGGTGCACACCAAAAACTGAAATAAGATTCGAGGACTCTTGCCCGGCTGGCGTGGCTCAGCGGTTGAGCGTTTGATTCCTGTCAGGGCACATGCTCAGGTTATAGGCTTGATCCCCAGTAGGGGGCATGCAGGAGGCGGCTGGTCAATGATTCTCTGTCATCATTGATGTTCCTATCTCTCCCTCTCCCTTCCTCTCTGAACTCAATAAAAATTTATTTGAAAGAAAGAGAGGACTCTTCAGTGAAAGCACCGAGGGCAGAGGTTATGAGAGAAGACTAATGCCCTGAATAAGGAGAGGAGGAGGGTCCTAGGACTCTTTAAAATTGTATTTTTTCTGAAATCCAAACAGTATAAAAAGTGATACGTTATAGAAAGAGTTTCACATAGACTTTCAAGGTAAAATTTTATGTTGTATTTTATTAATTGTAATTATATTAGGGCCCCACTGCACGAATTCATGCACTTTGAAAGAACTGTGGGCCTCGAGGCTGTGGTGGGCACAGGGATGGGTCTTGGCCCATCCTCTGTGCACCCAGCCAGCCCCTCTCACTGTGGCCCCAAGCCCCCTCTCTGCCAGCAGTCCCACTCCTGCTGCCGCTCCCATGCGCTGACGGTTCACGGAACTGGTGCCAGCAGTGGGCGTGAGCAGCGACTGCTGTCCCATTGCCCCTCAGGAGCAGGGGGAGGTGGGGAAGCCCTCAGGGGTGATCGGTGGCTGCCCCAGGCGCCAGCAGCGGGTGCTGGCAGCGGGTGCAAGCATCGGCTCCGGTGCTGGCTGTGGGTGTGAGTGGGCTAGCACCAGCAGTGGGTGCAAGTGGCAGCTCTGGCACCAACAGCAGGTATGAGCAGGGCTGTTGCCGGCAGTGGGTGTGAGAGGCGGCTGCCAGCCCCGATCGCCCCTCAGGAGCAGTGGGAGGTGGAGAAACCCTGAGGGGCGATTGAGGCTGGCAGCTGCCACTCGCACCTGCTGATGGCGTCAGGCACCTGCAGCGGGTGCAAGTGCCAAGCAGACCGCAGTGCATGGGAGCAAAGAATTGTCCTGATGACAGTGACCGACTGGCGCCCTGCCTTGGTCTGGGGCCCTCCCGCTCATCTGCTCCACAATCACACTGCAGCTGATGCCTGCCATGTTCCATGCATGTCCCCTGGTGGTCAGCACACGTCATAGCGACCGGTTGTTCAGTTGGTCAGTTGTTCTGCCTTTCGATCTATTTGCATATTAGGGTTTTATATATATACTAGAGGCCCAGTGCACAAAAATTTGTGCACTCAGGGGGGAGAGGGGGTCTCTCAACACGGCCTGTGCCCTCTCACAGTCTGGGACCCCTCGGGAGATAACGACCTGCTGGCTTAGGCCTGCTCCCGGGTGGCAGAGGGCAGGCCCAATCCCTAGGTGCAGCCCCTGGTCGGGCTCAGAGCAGGGCCGATTGGGGAGTTAGGGCGCCGCCCCTGTCATGCACAGAGCAGGGCGGATCAGGAGGTTGCGATGCCACCCCTAGTCATGCTCAGGGTAGGGCTGATTGGGGGGTTGGGGCACCGCCCCCTGTCACACTCAAGGCAGGGTCGATAGGGAGGTTGCGGCGCCACCCCGTCATGCACAGAGCAGGACCAATCAGGGGGTTGGGGCGCTGCCCCCTGTCACGCACAGAGCAGGGCCGATCAGGGGGTTTAGGAGCTCCCCCCGTCACGCACAGAGCAGGGCCCATCAGGAGGTTGGGGAGCTCCCCCCTGTCACGCACAGAGCAGGGCCCATCAGGGGGTTGGGGAGCTCTCCTCTGTCACTCACAGAGCAGGGCCGATAGGGGAGTTGGGGCACCGCATACTGTCACACACAGAGCAGGGTGGATCAAGGGGTTGGGGCGCTGCACCCTGTCACACACAGAGCTGCAGGGCGATCAGGGGGTTGGGGAGCTCCCCCATGCCATGCACAGAGCAGGGCTGATCAGGGGGTTGAGGAGCTCCCCCCTGTCACGAACAGAGCAGGGAGGATAGGGAGGTTGTGGCTCCACCCCCTGTCACACACAGAGCCGCAGGGCGATCAGGGGGTTTGGTCGCTGCCCCCTGTCACGCTGATCCTGGTGCTGGGAGGCATATTACCCTTTTACTATATAGGATAGAAGCCTGGTGCACGGGTGGGGGCTGGCTGGTTTGCCCTGAAGGGTGTCCTGGATCAGGGTGGGGGTCCCCACTGGGGTGCCTGGCCAGCCTGGGTGAGGGGATGATGGCTGTTTGCATCTGGTCACACCCCCTTCAGGGTGGGGGTCCCCACTGGGGTGCCTGGCCAGTCTGGGTGAGGGGCTGAGGGCCGTTTTCAGGCTGGCGGGTGACTGAAGCTCCCAACCTGTCCTTTTTTCCTTTTTTTTTTTTTTTTTAATTCTGGGCCAGCTTTAGCTCTGAGGCTCGGCTCCAACTCTTAGGCCTCCGCTGCTGAAAGCAGGTTTCTGGCCTTTGTTTACCTTCTGTATTTGAAACAATGTTGCGATCCTGCTGGCTGAAGCCCGGGGTTTTGTTTAGCTTCTATATTTGTTACAATGTTGCTTAGAGTGCAGCTGAGAGGCCGGCAAGGCAGGCGGGGAACGTTGGAGTCCTCCGTCACTGAAGAAAGCAAGCAAGCCTCCCTGTTTGCGTCAGCTGCCTGGCTGCCAGCCGCCATCTTGGCTGGCAGTTAATTTGCATATCGCCCTGATTAGCCAATGGGAAGGGTAGCGGTCGTACACTAATTACCATGCTTCTCTTTTATTAGATAGGATAGATGTTCTATGTTATAATTTAATCACATATTATGGCATGGTATTTTTTTCTTATAATTCTGAGATTGGCTGTCTTTTCTATCATTTTTTGAGTGTTTTGAGCAGGGTTAGGATTTTAAACCACTGAAATCATGAAATCATGAATATTGTAAATTTCCAAAGCCTTTAGAAAACTGAAGTTCACCACTACAGTGATCTAAGACAAAGGAATAAATGGCATTTTTTTTTAAAGGTTTTATTCATTTATTTATTTTTAAAATATATTTTTATTGATTTCAGAGAGGAAGGGAGAGGGAGAGAGAGAAACATCAGTGATGAGAGAATCATTGATCGGCTGCCTCCTGCATGCCCCACACTGGGGATTGAGCCCGCAACCGGGGCATGTGCCTTGACTGGGAATCGAACCGTGATCTCTTGGTTCATAGGTCGATGCTCAACCACTGAGCCACACCGGCCGGGCATCTCTTCACTTCTTTATGCACTGGAAATCCATGTGGCTAACTCATTAGTGACAATGAGTATTAGATGCTCATAAATCTCCCACAATTCATTGGCTGAAGACATCTTAATGTGGACTTTTTGTTTTTTATTGTCTTTGGTTGCTTCTTTAGAATGCTTTAGTTTGAGTGCACAGATTTGGGGTTTTGCAACTTGTTTTTAATTAAGGCATGGCTTATTTTTATTGCTTGAGAGAAATGCAGTCTGGGGGACTCAAACCTCACTTACAAAATAAAGTGCATCTGGGCAGGCCACGGGGGTGGGGGAGGAAAGAAGTAAAGGCTAAAGTGTCTGCCAGGTTTCTCAAGTTTACTTAGTAACTTCTGGGAGAAGAAAAGTTCCAGCCCCTGCATTATAACAAAAGAGCACCCCTTATAAATGTCCTTCTCTTTGAAATGTCTAAATCAGGGGCCCTCAAACTTTTTAAACAGGGGGCCAGTTCACTGTCCCTCAGACCGTTGGAGGGCCGGACTATAGTTTTTAAAAAAACTATGAACAAATTCCTATGCACACTGCACATATCTTATTTTGAAGTAAAAAAACAAAACGGGAACAAATACAATATTTGTATTTGCATGTGGCCCGCGGGCCGTAGTTTGAGGACCTCTGGTCTAAATGAATGAGGCTGAATGGCTTGTAGAAATTCACCTTGAGCCCAGCTACCGAAGATACTAAACAAAAGAGGCAGAGAGAGACTCTGAGGAAACACCACCTGCTGTTTTATCAGTCACGTCACCTGAAAGTGGCCAAACCCTTGGTGGGAAGCGGGGCTTTCCCTGTGTTTTGTTTCCCTGAACCGAGACTGTGAATGCCAAGATTTAATCTAAAGAGGTTTGTATTTTAAAAACTAACAACCACATAATAGAACACTTACAAAGGGTTTATAATGAAACCGGTGACAGTTTTCAGTGTGCTATTACCACTCTTCAGCTCTCTCTCCCGCTTAATCTATCCTTTCGTCCAACTCTGTGCCCTTTGTCTTAGCTCCTTTTGTTACCGGGAAATCCCCGGGTGGGCTTGGACTGCCTGTCGCGATGTCCAATAACGAAGGCAGGGTTGAATCATATAAGGCATTTATTTATTTATTTTTCTTTTTTTTTAAAAAAAATATATTTTATTGATTTTTTTACAGAGAGGAAGGGAGAGGGATAGAGAGTTAGAAACATCGATGAGAGAGAAACATTGATCAGCTGCCTCCTGCGCACCCCCTACTGGGGATGTGCCCGCAACCAAGGTACATGCCCTTGACCGGAATCGAACCTGGGACCCTTCAGTCCTCAGGCCGACGCTCTATCCACTGAGCCAAACCAGTCAGGGCAGGCGTTTATTAAGAAGGCCAGCCAACCAGGAGGACAGGGCGCTTACAAACACCCTGCTGTCTTACAGCAGGTGCAGGGGACAGGATTATATTGGGGAATGGACTAGGCCAGTGATGGTGAACCTATGACACGCGTGTCAGAGGTGACACGCGAACTCATTTTTTTGGTTGATTTTTCTTTGTTAAATGGCATTTAAATATATAAAATAAATATCAAAAATATAAGTCTTTGTTTTACTATGGTTGCAAATATCAAAAAATTTCTATATGTGACACGGCACCAGAGTTAAGTTAGGGTTTTTCAAAACGCTGACACGCCGAGCTCAAAAGGTTCGCCGTCACTGGACTAGGGTGAGGTTGGGAACGGAATGCAATTGCACTCAGTCCCGGGGGTTAGCAGAATTCAACTATTATTCTTGGTTGTCAGGCGATGAGATGATGTCTTGGCTCCTGGTGGGGTTGGCCTGACCATGCTTAACGGTTCTGCTTGCTTGCTGGTATCAAGCATGTCAAACTCGCGGCTGACGGGCTGCATGCCTCGTTTGATATGCTTGGTGTACATTGTCTGCAGCTGAATCACCTCCTCAATCATTTTGCTCAGGATCTAAGGGAGTATGCAGGGGCACCGGCCTGAGGAATGAAACGTAGAAAAGAAAAACTTAACCCTCTACTTCCATATGTATATGTATTTTAGGATTTCAATATAATATGATTGTTTCGGATTAACTCAGGTGCTCTACCTACCAGATTATAAGTCCCCCATCACTTTCTCACCTTGCTGCCCCCAAGGAGCAGACCATCTTTAACAGGTGGAGTGTACATTGTGCTCTGCATCCGAGGACAGGGCTGTGCTGCTTGCTTTGCTTGTCTGAGATAAGTAAGTGGCTCTAAGTACCTACCTCGTTTGTGCAGTGACTTCTAACGGGGAGTGGGAGACACTGGAGCTGCAGGGGCAGTGGCATCAAGATTCCAGGATGTCAACCAGGGCAGGAAGCCTGGGGCCCCTCTCCCTGGCACCCTGCACCGCCCTGCCAAGGCCCAAGATCCACTCCAGGGATGAACTTCAGTCAATAGGTTCCACCCAGGCCACGGAGCCTGAAACTCGTGTCTTTCACAAAGCCGTAGTTCTCCTCTCAAAGAAACGGCGCCTAGGGAGGGAAACTTCCTACTCAAAACTTTCTAAGAGCCATTTCTCGTGTCTACGTTTCTGTGCTGTGCCAGCACGGCCATGGTGAACCTGGGGGGGGGTGGGGGAGGAGAGGGGAGGGGGTAGTGAAGGATTAGAAGAGACAGACAAGAGAATAAAGCTGATTAGAGAGACAGTGCCTCGGCCTGCAAGCCGAGTCTTTATTTTACGGCCAGATTCCACAGGCAAAGTAAGGGCGTGGGCAAGGTGTTTACATGGTGCTGGTGGGTTTCCAATCTGCTCAGTTACATGCACCTGATCAAGCTTTGTTTACTTGCTGCACCTCCCGCAGCCTCTGTCACTCAGCCACGTGGGACCACAGGTTCCCATGGTCAAGCTTACGACTATAGGCTTGAGCCTGGCCACACACTGTAGCCCAGGGGTTCTCAACCTTGGCTGCACCTTAGAATCACCTGGGCGTCTTTTTAAAATCCTGATTTCTGGGCCTCATCCTCCGGAAATTCTGTTTCTTTGTCATGGGGTGGGGCCACAACATTAGTAACAAAGAAACAGAATTTCCGGAGGAGAGGCCCAGAAATCAGGATTTTAAAAAGATTCCCAGGTGATGCTAATGTGCAGCCAAGGCTGAGAACCACTGCTGTAGCCGCTCTCCACACTTTGCCTATTT
Organism: Myotis myotis; assembly: GCF_014108235.1. NCBI lineage: Eukaryota > Metazoa > Chordata > Mammalia > Chiroptera > Vespertilionidae > Myotis > Myotis myotis. The sequence continues at coordinate 18,715,981 of NW_023416324.1, forward strand.
TCTTAAGCCTCCCCTGCCAGCATCCCACCCGTCTCTGGGTAAGGACTCTTGAGTCAGGAGGGCGCTGGGAGGCATGTGGGCAGCATCTGAGTGACCCTGCCTGGGCGGCCAGAGGGCCGCAGCCTCCCCCCTGTGTGTCTCAGGACCTCGGGGTGGGGGGTGAGAGGCAGGGGAAGCCTGGAAAACCCAACTTCGCCATTAGCTTTCCTTTCAGCGCTGACTACAGGAGACAGGGGAAGGGCCCCAAGCGTTCTCCGCCGCCCCCCCGCCAGCACCTCTGCCATCCGGCTGCACCGCCCTAGAAAGTACTTGGGACGCAGCTCAGAGCTCTCCAGCTCCTCGCAGGCCGGGACAGAGCATCTCGAGGGGCAGTTTCCCCCTCCAGCCCGCGTCTGACACCCCCACTCCCACCCCAGGAGGCCGCTGCCACGCCCGGTCCACAGTCGCTGAGTGTCACTGCTCCCTCTTCCTCCTGAGACAGCTCCCCAGGCATCCCGCACCCCAAAACTACCGCGGTCACCTGAGGGTGCAAGGCCCAGGCGGAGGACGAAGTTTGGGGCCCACAGCAGCGGGAGAGGCGCGCATTGGCGAGAACCGCACACTGCCGGCCCCAAACGTCCCCGGCGTCCCCATCCTCCCGGGGAGACTGGCATCCTCGCCCTCCCCGAACTAACTGGGGCGCTGCCCCGGGCCATGTGCGCTGCAGCCAGGAGAGGGGGAGGGGGAGGGGGAGGGGGCGGGGGCGGGGGCGGCGGCGCACAGCGCAAGTGCTTGCAGATCCGGGCGAGTGTGGAGTTGGGGGTGCAGGTCGGTGCTTGCTCCACCTAGGGTTGGGGTGGCAAGGAGGCTGCAGTGCCGTGTTCTGCCTGGACTCCGCCTGGGGCTTGCAGGTTAGGGGATGTGTGTGGTAGATAAATACTTTTGGAATGAAAGAATGCATGAGTGTATGAATGAATGAAGCTCATATAGTACTTTCCCATCTGCTGATCGCTCATGCAGAGGAAAAGAGATTTATACTGGCTCTGAAAGTTACCTACTGGAAGTAACATATTACTTTATTTTATTTTATTTTATTTTAATTAAATCTTTATTGTTCAGATTATTACATTTGTTCCTCTTTTTTCCCCCCATAACTCCCCTCCTCCCAGTTCCCGCCCCACCCTCCGCCCTCACTCCCCACCCACTGTCCTCATCCATAGGTGCATGATTTTTGTCCAGTCTCTTCCTGCATCTCCCACACCCCTTTCCCCCCCAAGAATAGTCAGTCCATTCCCTTTCTATGTCCCTGATTCTATTATGATCACCAGATTATTTATTCACTTGATTCTTAGATTCACTTGTTGATAGGTGCATATTTGTTGTTCATAATTTGTATCTTTACCTTTTTCTTCTTCTTCCTCTTCTTAAAGGATACCTTTCAGCATTTCATATAATACTGGTTTGGTGGTGATGAACTCCTTTAGCTTTTCCTTATCTGTGAAGCTCTTTATCTGACCTTCAATTCTGAATGATAGCTTTGCTGGATAAAGTAATCTTGGTTGTAGGTTCTTGGTATTCATCACTTTGAATATTTCTTGCCACTCCCTTCTGGCCTGCAAAGTTTCTGTTGAGAAATCAGCTGACAGTCGTATGGGTATTCCCTTGTAGGTAACTGGGTTTCTTTCTCTTGCTGCTTTTAAGATTCTCTCTTTGTCTTTTGCTCTTGGCATTTTAATTATGATGTGTCTTGGTGTGGTCCTCTTTGGATTCCTTTTGTTTGGGGTTCTCTGCGCTTCTGGACCTGTAAGTCTATTTCTTTCACCAGGTAGGGGAAGTTTTCTGTCATTATTTCTTCAAATAGGTTTTCAATATCTTGCTCTCTCTCATCTTCTGGCACCCCTATAATTCTGATGTTGATATGCTTGAAGCTGTCCCAGAGGCTCCTTACACTATCTTCGTATTTTCGGATTCTTTTTTCATTTTGCTTTTCCAGTTGGGTGTTTTTTTCTTCACGTTTCGAATCTTTGACTTGATTCTTGTGCTCCTCTGGTCTGCTGTTGGGTGTCTGTATAATATTCTTTATTTCAGTCAGTGTATGCTTAATTTCTAGTTGGTTCTTTATCACAACATCGAGGGTCTCATTAGATTTCTTGAGGATCTCACTACATTTATCGGCGGTCTCACCAGTCTTTTCGAGGGCCTTACTAAGTTTATCGGCAGCTTCTAGACAGTTCTTGAGAGACCTTAAAAGTGTGGTTTTGAGCTCTATATCTTCCATTTCTGACATTTGCGTCCTGTTTCTTTGTCTCCGCATTTTTTTTATCTTTTCTTGGTGCACCCCCTAGTGGTCTTTGTGCGCAGTCTTGTTGTAATTAAGCCTTGATTGTTGTCGGCAATACCAGGGGTGATTTGACCTCCAGGCTAACTGGCTAAGAGAGTCAGCTGTGTCTGCAGTGGGAGAGCTTCTGTGGGGGATCTTTGGAAGTAACATATTACTTTAGTCCAGTGGTCAGCAAACCGCGGCTCACCAGCCACATGCAGCTCTTTGGCCCCTTGAGTGTGGCTCTTCCACAAAATACCACGTGGGGGGCGCAGGTACAGTGTGATTGAAACTTTGTGGCCCATGCGCAGAAGTCGGTTTTCAGCCTGGGCGAGTCTATTTTGAAGAAGTGGCGTTAGAAGAAGTGGGGGCTGTCAGTTGGCATGGTGACTGGAGACCGGCGCATCGTGGGGGAGGCACCCGATTCATGCAGGAGTTGAGTGAGCCAGTCAGTCAGCAGTCTCACTGTGCAGTGGTTAGTGCTAGTCGCGTCTGCAAATCGCAGGCCGGTGACAAAAGATGGACGAAACAAGTATACAAGACGAGTGTGGATGGGAGAGTTGGAGAACGTACCTCAATCAGATTGAGGACGTTTTTAGCAAAGGCCAGCTTAGGAGTACCCTAATTAAGTTAATAACAAAGTACCTACCTATATAGTTTAAGTTTAAAAAATTTGGTTCTCAAAAGAAATTTCAATCATTGATATTTGGCTCTGTTGACTAATGAGGTTGCCGACCACTGCTTTAGTCCATATTTTATTGGCCGAAGCAAATTACACAGCTGTACCCAATTTGGAGGGAAGGGTCTGTGATAGACTATATTAATTGCCCAAATGTTTGCTGTGTCTCCCTATGAGAGAACTATACGCCTCTCCCCATGGACATCAGCCTTAGCCATGGGACTTACTTAGGCTGCTTAGGATCTTGAGTAGAAATGTGCCATGAGGGGCTGCGTGGGGCTGCTCCTTGAGCTGAATCCTGGGATGATGGAACAGCCAAAGGTGACTCACAGCGAACCAGAAACGAATCTTCCTAGTTACAAGCTTCTGTGATTTGGGGGTGGCTTGTTATTGCAGCATAATTTAGCTTAAATAGATTGATTCTGTGGGGGAATGTAATTTCACCAAGTGCCCAAGAGGAGAGTTGGAAATAGCTGACGGACAGCGCTAATGGCTGCCACACGGTGCCATTTGAGTTGGGCAGTGGAGACAAATAGTAGCTTGCAGGCTGAAGGGCGAGGGGTTCCGGCAGACGGAGCAATACCTGCAAGGGTTTGGAACTGAGAGGGATGTAGTAAGTGGACGGAATTGGACTGGAGACTGTTCTGGGATTAGGTGTGGGTGGGAAGGGGAGACCGGCCAGGACAGAGTGCCATTTTATTCTCCCAAGATTGGCTGTTGGGCTTGGTCTCCATGAGATCTGAATTTGACTTCATTCTTGATTTGGGAGAGGTCCTGCCCCTCTCGGACCTTCAGGCTTCCATCTGACATAATGATACTCACTTTGCAGTGTTCCTGTGACTGTCCAGTGAGTTTGTTAACTAGTGACAAAGGCCTGGGCTCTGGAGTCAGACAGACCTGTGTTTGGGCCCCAGCTCAGCTACTTAGAACCTTGGGAACGCTTTTATTTAGTTTTTAAACCCCCGTGAGCCTCTGATTCCTTATCTGTAAGTAAAGATGATAATTAGCGCTTCATGGGGTTATGAGGCTTAAAAGAAATAGGGATATTATGCAATGCAGAGTAGGAATTTCACAAATATTCATTAACCCAACCATGGGAATCATAGAAAGGTTGGGCTTGATTTCTCTCTCTTTGATTCTAGACTTGGTACAAACCAGATCGCTTTGATATGTTTAAGGCAAAAGAAGGTGGGCATGATGCCTGAAGCTTCATGACCTTAACAGCACAGTGACAGAGAATCTGGGGTATGTCCGATTTATTCACAGAGCCACCCCAGGGTTTCATTCTCCTGGCATTTCTGGCGGGCGGGCGTTGAGTGCAGGGAGTGTGTCTGCCCCAGGGCAGAGATGAAGATGCTGGGTAGATGCTCTCTGAAATAGCAGACCTGAGGGCCATGGTGCAGCTCGGACAGCTCTAAAGAGGTTAGGACCCAGAGGCAGCGACCCAGTGATGGCGAACCTCTGACACGAGAACTCATTTTTTTGGTTGATTTTTCTTTGTTAAACGGCATTTAAATATATAAAATAAATATCAAAAATATAAGTCTCTGTTTTACGATGGTTGCAAATATCAAACAATTTCTATATGTGACACGGCAGCAGAGTTAAGTTAGGGTTTTTCAAAATGCTGACACGCCGAGCTCAAAAGGTTCGCCATCGCTGCCCTAGTCGGTGTGGGAGTCGGCGCTCATCCAGCCCAAGCCCTGTGCTGTGCACAGTGGTGCAGTGGCTCCTGAGGTCACCACCCTGCGGGAGCTGCACTTCCTTCCACTGCCACTTCCGTTGTCAGGATGGCTGGCAGCCTGGAATCCCCGGTTCCAATGCAGGTGCCCAGGCACCAGGTACCCATGGAGGCTACCACTTCTCTTTAAAAAAAACTTTATTATTGAGAATATGACAGATGTCCCCCCTCTCCCCCCACATGGCCCCCCCTCTACCTGGTTCCCGCCCTGCCCCAGGCTTTCTACCCTATTGTCTGTGTCCATAAGTAATGCATATCTACACTAATAAAAGAGAAAAATGGTAATTGGCGTACGACGCTACCCTTTTCATTGGCTAATCAGGGCTATATGCAAATTAACTGCCAACTAAGATGGCAGTTAACTGCCAACAAAAATGGCGGTTAATTGGCATATGTAGGCACAATGCAGGGAGGTGAAAGGGAAAGCAGGAAGAAGCCCCCTGCCACTGACAGTGATCAGAAACCCAGGGGGGAGCTAAGAGCTGGGGGGCAGGGCAAAGGCGGCCCTGGGGCCGCCTTTGCCCTGCCCCCCAGCCATGATCGGAGAATCAGGCGCCTTTGCCGCCCTGGCCAGTGATAGCAGGAAGTAGGGGTGGAGCCAGCGATAGGAGCTGGGCATGGTCAAAGCTGGCAGTCCCGGGAGCTAGGGGTCCCTTGCCTGGGCCTAAAGCGGAGCCCACGATTGCGGGGCCACTGCAGTTGCAGGTCCCCGCTGCCTGGGCCAGACGCCTCAGCCAGAGGCGTTAGGCCTGGGCAGGGGCGGAGCCTGCAACCGCGGGGAGCTGGGGGTCCCCTGCCCAGGCCTAATGCCTTGGCCAGAGGCGTTAGGCCTGGGCAGGGGCAGAGCGGGAGATTGTGGGGAGCTGGGAGTCCCCTGCCCAGGCCTAATGCCTCGGCCAGAGGCATTAGGCCTGGGCAGGGGCGAAGCCTGCAACCGCGGGGAGCTGGGGGTCTCCAGCCCAGGCCTGACACCTCTGCCGGAGGCCTCAGGCCTGGTCAAGGGGCCGATAAGGTGATTGGTGATCGGAGGGTGATGAGGGTCAACTCCTCTGGCCGAGGCATCAGGCCTGGGTGGGGGGCGGAGCCGGGGATTGGGGGGATATGATGGTCCCCTTGCCCAGGCCTGAAGCCTGGGTCAGAGGCGTCAGGCTTGGGCGGTGGGTGGAGCAAGCGATCAGAGGGAGATGGGGGTCCCCTGCCCAGGCATGATTCCTGGGCCAGAGGCCTCAGGCCTGGGCAGGGGTCAGAGCCAGTGATCGGGGGGAGATGGGGGTCCCCTGTCCAAGCCTGACACCTCTGGCGGAGGCGTCAGGCCTGGGCAAGGGGCCGATCAGGCGATTGGAGGGTGATGGGGGTCTATGCCTCTGGCCGAGGCATCAGGCCTGGGCAAGGGGCAGAGCCAGCAATCAGAGGGGTCTGAGGGTCCCCTGCCCAGGCCTGACGCCTAGGCCAGAGGCATCAGGCCTGGGCTGGGGGCAGAACCAGTGATGGGGGGAAATGAGGGTCCCCTGCCCAGGCCTGCCTGACACCTCTGTCAGAGGCGTCAGGCCTGGGCAAGGGGCCGATCCTGCGATTGGAGGGTGATGGGGGTCAATGCCTGAGGGCTCCCAGTATGTGAGAGGGGGCAGGCTGGGCTGAGGGACACTCCCTCCCCACCCCCCCCACCACACCCAGTGCACGAATTTCGTGCACCGGCCCCTAGTATGCATATAAGATCTTTGGTTAATCTTTTCCCATCCCTCCTCCCGCCTCCCCTCTCAGATTCATCAGTCTGTTCCATGTTTCCATGCCTCTGGTTTTATTTTATTCATCAGTTTATTTTGTTCATTAGATTCCTTGTTCATTTATTTTGATTTTTTTATTCAATTGTTGATAGATATGTATTTATTGCCATTTTATTGTTCATATTTTTGTCTCTCTCCTCCTCCTCCTCCTCCTCCTCCTCCTCCTCCTCCTCCTCCTCCTCATTCCTCTTCCTCTTCCTCTTCCTCTTCCTCTTCCTCTTCCTCTTCCTCTTTCTCTTCCTCTTCCTCTTCTTCTTAAAGAAAATCCTTTAACATTTCATGTAATACTGGTTTGATGGTGATGAACTCCTTTAGATTTTTCTTGTCTGTGAAGCTCTTTATCTGACCTTCAGTTCTAAATCATAGTTTTGCTGGGGAGGGTAATCTTGGTTGTAGGTCCTTGAGGTTCATCACTTTGAGTATTTCTTGCCACTCCAAATTTCTGTTGAGAAATCAGCTGACAGTGAAGCATGGTGCAACCATGCTTGGTGGGAATTGTTGTCTAATATTTTAACCTTGCTGACTTGGCTTCTGTCATTATTTGCTTGTTAAAATAATAGAAAAGTTATTTTGATTTTCTGAATTATATAAATCAATTGAATACCCTATTGATTGTAATTTGAATACCCCATTGGTTGTGGTCATAATGGTTTTAGAAACCACATTCTTCTGTACCTGGAGACCAGGACTGCACAATTACTCTAAGTTGCCTTGATGACTCCAGATAATGAGTTTCTGTTGACTCAGTGGTCCCAAGACCCGAAACTATAATTAATCTTTGTAAATAACTAATCGGCTCAATCTAGCTTCTGTAACAAACTGCTTTTTTTGCAAACCAGGTTCCTCATTCCTAAACCGAGATGTAATCAATACCTTTGTAATTTTTGCTTATATAAATCTGGTGTTGTGGTCATTTAAGCACTATGAGATTTGGAGAGCAACATGCCCCCTCGAAGTCCCAGCTTTGAAATAAATGTGACTCCTTAATTCGACTTCTTGAGGCGTCCTCGTGTGATTCGCAGGGTACATTACAACAGCAGTCATATGGGCATTCCCTGTAGGTAACTTTTTCTCTTGCTGCTTTAAGATTCTCTCTTTGTCTTTAACCTTTGGCACTTTAATTATGATGTGTTTTGGCCTCTTTGGGTTCCTCTTGTTTGGGACTCTCTGCATTTCCTGGACTTGTAAGTCTATTTCTTTCCCCAGGTAGGGAAAGTTTTCTGTCATTATTTCTTCCAATAGGTTTTCAGTATCTTGCTCTCTGTCTTCTCTTTCTGGCACCCACCCGCATAATGCGAATATTGGTACTTTTGAAGTTGTCCCAGAGGCTCCTTACACTATCTTCATATTTTTGGTATTCACTTTTTTTTTTTTAAATCCTTACAGAGGATATTTTCCCATTGCTTTTAGAGAGAGTGGAAGAGAGAGGGAAGGACAGAGAGAAATATCAGTGTGAGAGAAACACATTTATTTGTTGTCTCCTGCACGCGCCCTGACCAGGGCCCGGGCTGGGGAGGAGCCTACAACCGAAGTACGTGCCCTTGACCAGAATCAAACCCGGGACCCTTTGGTCTGCAGGCCGACGCTCTATCCACAGAGTTAAACTTGCTAGGGCTTATCTTCATATTTTTGGATTCTTTTTTTTTTCTGATTGGGTGATTTTTACTTCCTCGTATTCCAACTTATTGATTTGATTCTCAGAACCCCCTACTGTACTGTTGAATCTCTGTAAAATATTCCTTATTTCAGTTAGTGTATGCTTAATTTATGACTGGTCCTTTTTCATGCCTTTGTCATTCTCACTAAGATCTTTAAGTCCCTTGATGATCTCATTCATTCCCTTGAAGCTCTCACTAAGTTCCTTGAAGCTTTCATTAAGATCCGCAAGTGACCTTATAAACATGGTTTTAAACTCTGTATCTTAGTTCCCTCCTTTAAATAAAAAAATTATATATATATGTATTGATTTCAGAGAGGAAGGGAGAGATAGAAACATCATGATGAGAGAGAATCATCGATCTACTGCCTCCTGCATGCCTCCTCCTGGGAATCGAGCCAGCAACCTGGGCATGTGCCCTGACCGGGGATTGAACTGTGACCTCCTGGTTCATAGGTCTATGCTCTACACAGAGCCATACTGGCTGGGCAACTTTTTAAATTTTTTTTATTTTGAGAGGACTTTTATTAAAGCTGGGGACAATGGAACAGGAAGGGCTTAGGACAGAAGGAACAATAGGAAGACCCTAGGTGGGGCTGCTTTGGCTCACTGCGAAGTCCGAGAGCCTTAGTCAGCGTGGCTCAGTTGGTTGGGCGCTGTCCCATGCACCAAAAGGTTGCAAGCTGATACTGGGACAGGGCACTTGCTTGGGTTTTGGGCTTCATTCTTGGTAGGGGAAGTGCAGGAGGCAGCTGATCCATGTCTCAGATGGACTTTTTATTTCTCTCTCCCTTTCCCTCCTCTCTGTCTCTCTCTCTCTCTCTCTCTCAAAAAAATAAATAAATAAATAAATAAAAGAGAGTAAAGGGGGCCTTGGAGACAGGTTCAGGGAGTTAGCTCGGGCTGAGCTGCGGCTGCCTATTGCTCCTTGGGTGGCAAGACTCTTGGGGTCCCTTAAACTTTAGGAGATGAATGCCTGTGGGGAAGCAAAGGGGGAAGGGAAAGATGTGGGTGTGCTCCCAGGAGGGAGAGCTTGCCTAATTTTTAAAGAGTTTCTGATGTAAATGATGCCAGGTAAGATTGAGGCTTATCAAAACTAGATGCCTGGCCCTAGCTGGTTTGGCTCAGTGGATAGAGTGTCGGCCTGAGGACTGAAGGGTCCCAGGTTCGATTCCGGTCAAGGGCACATGCTCGGGTTGTGGGCTCGATCCCCAGTAGGGGGTGTGCAGGAGGCAGCCGGTCAATGATTCTCTCTCATCATTGATGTTTCTCTCTCTCTCTCCTTATTCCTTTCTCTCTGAAATCAATAAAAATATATTATTAAAAAAAATAGATGCCTGAGCACCCTCCCCTCCTCCAGGTTTTGCCCACAGAGGGATCACTTTATTTTATTAAATACATTTTTATTGATTTCAGAGAGGAAGAGAGAGTGAGAGAGAGATAGAAACATCAATGATGAGAGAAATCATTGATTGGCTGCCCCCTCCATGCCCCCTACTGGGGATCGAGGTCGCTACCGGGGCATGTACCCTTGACCAGAATCGAACCTGGGACCCTTCAGTCTGTAGGCTGACTCTCTATCCACTGAGCCAAACTGGCTAGGGTGAGAGGAGTCACTTTAAATTTTATCAAGGTCCCTGTGGTATTTACTTCAGTATTTCCAGATAATAAACTTGTGATGCTATTTAATTACTTATTGCTTTAAATATATACTGACTGAGGTATGAACTAAAGTTCTTTTATATCTCTGTATTTCTCTTCTGTTCTCCCTATATATTTTATCACAATTATGGTTCAATCAATAAGTCCTTTGTTATGACTATACTAAATATTTTTATTATCTTTGCCTATTACAAATTTTTAAAATATGTTTTTATTGATTTCAGAGAGGAAGGGAGAGGGAGAGAGAAATACAAACATCAATGATGAGAGAGAATCATTGATCGGCTGCCTCCCATAAGCCCCCCACTGGGCGTTGAGCCCACAATCTGGGCATATGCCTTGACTGGGAATCAAACAATGACCTCCTGGTTCATGTGGCTCTACTACTGAACAACACTGGCCTGGCTGCCTATTATTTTGAAAGGCATAGGGTATACCTGGTTACCTGTTGTGTTAAACAGATCAGATGGGGTCTCAGTAGACTGAACTCCTGTTGTCCTAGAGAGCCCAGGGTCCATGAGCCACACTGTCGACCCCTGCAAACCTGACTATTCTGGTTCCACTAGGGCCCTGCTGTCCACTACGGTAACCGTATCACCTCTGGGGGGAGTACTGTTATTTGGCGTCTATGATGCTCCAGGACCTCATCTCATTTTTCCCATTGAAAACAGAGAGTCCATTTCAAGGGCAGGATTTCCCTCTTTATCTCTGGCTGACACGGTGCTTTTCAAAGATGCCGATGCTCCCTTCACCGATGTGATTCTCAATACATTTCTCAGTCTTTGGGGAAGCTGTGTTTTCTGACCTCATGGTTAGGTGGTGAGTGAACTGTGTGAATATTCTTTCTAAATCTCTGGGTTCCTTCCTCTAGATGACAAGGGAATTTATGGCATTTATTTACCCATGCTGTCACTGAGTTCAGTTTCAGATGATGGACTGAACAAACATTTCGAACAATAAATGATGTTCCTCCCTTCCAGGTCTAACACCTCAGAGTTCATTCCCACACAGATTCTATAGGTTTTCTTCATGTGAAGTAGTTAAAACCTTCAGATTATATGGGCATGTCAGTTTTCCTTCCTAGGGTCTGACTTGGTAATTGGGGTGCTCTGGGGGTTCTGTTAAAGCACCTGGGCAGTGGGGGATGGTGGGATGGTCCATGAAGAGAGTGACTATTGCTTGAACCCTGGCCCGTTTATGAAAAGATCTTTAGACAGTGGGGTAGGGCCTCATCAGTCCAGGACTAAAGGTTACTTGTGCTGACAAGGGATTCATAATGGGTCTGTGGGTTTAAGATACTCTGAGACTTTTAAATCTTCCCATATGTCTTTCTTACAATTCTTAGGACGCTGTCTTTCAAAGTCAATCCTTCAACTTTCACAGAAGATCAGAAGCCTGATATAGGTATGTAATTTCAGTAAGTGTACAGCTGTGTGACTATATATACTATATATATGTGAATATAGATTATATATACATATACATGTATGTATATGTAAAAAGATTACATATATAGACATAGAGACCAAAAAAAAACAATACAAAAGATCAATGAAAGCAAGAGCTGGTTCTTTGAAAGGATAAACAAGATTGATGAGCCTTTAGCCAGGCTCACCAAGAAGCAAAGAGAGAGGACTCAAATAAACAAAATCAGAAATGAAAGAGGCGAAATAACAACAGACCCCTCAGAAATTCAAAGAATTGTTAAAAAATACTATGAACAACTCTACTCTAACAAACTAGACAACCTGGAGGAAATGGACATATTCCTAGAAAAATACAGTCTTCCAAAACTCAATCCAGAGGATTCTAAAAATCTCAACAGGCCAATAAAGATGGAAGAAATTGAAGCAGTCATCCAAAAGCTCCCAGCAAACAAAAGCCCAGGGCCAGACGGGTTCACAGGGGAGTTTTACCAAACATTCAAGGAAGAACTAAAACATATCTTCCTCAGACTATTCCAAAAAATTCAAGAAGAAGGAACACTTCCCAGCTCATTCTATGAAGCCAGCATCACCCTAATACCAAAACCAGATAGAGACAACACAGTGAAAGAGAATTATAGGCCAATATCCCTCATGAACATAGATGCCAAAATACTCAACAAAATTCTAGCAAATCGGATCCAACAATACATCGGAAAGATCCTACACCATGACCAAGTAGGATTCATCCCAGGGATGCAAGGATGGTACAATATCTGCAAATCAGTAAACATGATTCATCACATAAACAAATTGAGAGATAAAAACCACATAGTCATATCAATTGATGCAGAAAAAGCTTTCGACAAAATTCAACACCCTTTCTTGATAAAAACTCTCAGCAAGGTAGGAATAGAAGGATCATACCTCAACATAATAAAAGCCATATATGACAAACCCACAGCCAACATCATAATCAATGGGCAAAAACTAAAACCATTTCCCCTGAGAACAGGAACAAGACAGGGATGCCCCCTCTCACCACTCCTGTTCAACATAGTACTGGAAGTACTAGCATTGCGATCAGACAAGAAGAAGAAATAAAAGGCATCCAAATTGGAAAAGAAGAAGTAAAACTGTCCTTATTTGCAGATGACATGATACTGTACATAGAAAACCCTAAATACTCCATCAAAAAATTATTAGAGTTAATAAATGAATTCGCAATGTAGCAAGATACAAAATTAATGCCAAGAAATCTAAGGCATTTCTTTACACCAATAGTGAACTTACAGAAAGGGAGACTAAAAAAGCAATCCCATTTACCATCGCACCAAAAAAATTAAGATACCTAGGAATAAACTTAACTAAAGAGGTAAAAGACTTATATGCGAAAAACTACAGGACACTGAAAAAAGAGATAGAGGAAGACATAAACAAATGGAAGAACATACTGTGTTCATGGATTGGTAGAATCAACATCATCAAAATGTCCATACTATCCAAAGCCATCTATAGATTCAATGCAATCCCCATTAAATTACCAATGGCATATTTCACAGATCTAGAACGAATGTTCCAAAAATTCATCTGGAATAAAAAAAGATAGCTGCAGCAATCCTGAGAAAGAAGAACAAAGTAGGTGGGATCTCAATATCAGATATCAAACTGTATTACAAAGCCACTGTTCTTAAAACAGCTTGGTACTGGCACAAGAACAGACATATAGATCAATGGAATAGAATGGAGAACCCAGAAATTGACCCAAAGCACTATGCCCAATTAATATTCGACAAAGGAGGCAAGAGCATACAATGGAGTCAAGACAGTCTCTTCAATAAATGGTGTTGGGAAAATTGGACAGATACATGCAAAAAGATGAAACTAGACCACCAACTCACACCATACACAAAAATAAACTCAAAATGGATAAAAGACTTAAACATAAGACGGGAAACCATAAAAATACTAGAGGAATCTATAGGCAGCGAAATAGCAAACATATGTAAAAGGAATTTCTTCTCTGATAATGCTCCTAGGGCAGCCGTGGGCAAACTACGGCCCGCGGGCCGAATCCAGCCCGTTCGGCTGTTCTATCAGGCCCGTGGAGCCGAAAGAGCGGAGGGTTCTCTTGCTCTCCCCTCCACTCCTTCACCAGCAGCAGTGTTAACATGTATTAGTTCACACAAACACTCCATCCATGCTTTTGTTCCGGCCCTCCAGTCCAGTTTAAGAACCCATTGTGGCCCTCGAGTCAAAAAGTTTGCCCACCCCTGTCCTAGGGCAATGGAAACTAAAGAGAAAATAAACAAATGGGACTACATTAAAATAAAAAGCTTTTGCACAGCAAAGGAAACCATCAACAAAACAACAAGAAGACCCACTGCATGGGAGAACATATTTGCCAATGATATCACCAATAAAGGTAATCTCCAACATTTACAAGGAACTCATGAAACTTAATAATAGGAAGATAAACAATCCAATCAACAAATGGGCGATGGACCTAGATAGACACTTTTGGAAAGAGGACATACAGAGGGCTGAAAGACATACGAAAACATGCTCAAAGTCACTAATTATACGAGAGATGCAAATCAAAACGACTATGCGGTACCATCTCACACCTGTCAGAATGGCTATCATCAACAAATCAACAAACAACAAGGGTTGGAGAGGATGTGGAGAAAAAGGAGCCCTTCTGCACTGCTGGTGGGAATGCAGACTGGTGCAGCCACTATGGAGAACAGTATGGAGCTTCCTCAAAAAACTAAAAATGGAACTCCCATTTGACCCAGTGATCCCACTTCTAGGAATATATCCCAAGAAGCCAGAAACACCAATCAGAAAGGATATATGCACCCCTATGTTCATAGCAGCACAACTCACCATAGCTAAGATTTGGAAACAGCCTAAGTGCCCATCAGCAGATGAGTGAATTAAAAAACTGTGGTACATCTAGACAATGGAATACTACACTGCAGTAAAAAAGAAGGAACTCTTGCCTTTTGCAACAGCGTAGATGGAACTGGAGAGCATTATGCTAAGTGAAATAAGCCAGTCAGAGAAAGATGAATACCACATGATTTCACTCATTTATGGACTATAGAGAACAACATAGACTGATGAACAGGGACAGATCCAAAGACAGAGAAACAGCAATCAGACTATTAATCCCCAGAGGGAAAGTAGGGAGGGTGGGGGTAAGGGGAAGAGATCAACCAAAGGACTTGTATGCATGCATGTAAGCCAAACCAATGGACATGGACAACAGGGGGATGAGAGCATGAGTGGGGGTCGGGGTGGGAGGATGGGGGTTAATGGGGGGAGGAATGAGGACACATTTGTAATTCCTTAACTAATAAAGAATTTAAAGATAAAAAAAATTACATATATAAGATAGAGATCAAGATTATAAGGGATAGAATACTTCCAGCACCCAGAGGCTCCCTCACACCCTCTCCCTGTCACTGGCAGCTACTCAGAGGTCTTGATGCTTCTGAGTACTGTCAGCATAGATTACTTTTCTTGTGTTTGAATTTCATATTAGTGGAGTCTTAAAGTATGTATGTATGTGTCATTATTTTGGGCCTGGCTTTTTTGCTCAACATTAGGTATGTGAGATTCACTCATGTTTTTGCATTTAGCATTAGATCTTTTTTTCATTTCTGTGTCGTGTTCCATGAAATAAACATGAATTTATTGATCAACTAGTGACCCGGTGCACAAATTCATGCACATCGAAAGGAAATTAATTAGAAGAAATATTTTAATATCGCTATTTGCACTTTCTCTATAATAGAAGTGTCAACCAAATTCATGATCGACAATGACAGGTCAAAATACACACATACAATTGGTGCCAGTGAGAGCTTTATATGTATTGCGCAAGCATGAATCAACTTAGCCTTTTATATATATAGAATAAATTTGCTTAATTAGACCTGCTTTCTGATTTAGCTAAACTTTCCCAGCCCAGTGACGCACCCCAACTTATTTTTCAGGTAATTGTCAGCAACACAGCAAATATTGTCAGTAAATATCAACACAAAGCAGATTATTATTATAGATCACGCAGGGAGAACAAAGGGTAAAATATTTAACTGCATCAGTGTTTGACCATATTCTGCACAGTGAGAAAACCTGAAGTCATTTTCAAGGTCCACCATTTCTTGCTTCTTTTCAGTCTGGTCAAGTTTCTAAGCTTTCTAAATCTCTGTTTTCCAGCTAATGAAAAGAAAATAGGATTCCACTGAGTCTCATATCTACCTACTCCAGGATGTCTGTGAGGATCAAATGAGATGAGGCACAGGAAAAAGCTTCACAGACTTTCGGTTACAGTGTAAAATGTTTGCACCTGGCTATAAAGCAAGTCATGTTCCCGGGCTGAAGAAACTCCAAGGAGGCTAGTCACTAGGGAGAGGAAGCTGGGTGTTGCTACGTGATGTCATTACCCAGAGCCCACAGTGACCATTTCTGGCCTGGGCTGGGCCGTGGGCCACATTTTGTGCCATGGGGTCTCGGCAGTGTTGGCTGCAATTTGGTGGGGTGTCGCTCCAGGGTGGTGGTGGGGCCTGTGTCCCACTTGGGGGAAGCTAAGTGTTGGTTTGTTGGCGCCAGGTCCACGGTGCTGTTTCTCTGTAAATGGCCAGTGCGCGTTGCGGCAGCTCCTGCGTTGGGCGTCTACCCCCGGTAGTCAGTGCGTGTCATAGCGACCGGTTGGACAGTTGGACACTTAGCATATTAGCCTTTTATATATATAGATTCTATGGTTGATGGACTTCTGGGTTGTGTCCAATTGGGGATGTTGTAAATAGACTTGCTGTGAACATGTCTTTGGTGGATATATTTTTGTGGGGCATTTCTTACTTCTCTGGGTACATACTCAGAGTGGAATTGCTGAGTCATAGGGTAGGTGTATGTTTAGCTTAAGTAAATACTGCCAAAGAGGTTCTTCAAGTGGTCTTAGCAATGGCACTCCCAACAGAAGGAATGGGAGTTCCAGCTGCTCTGCATCTTCCTAAGCACTTGGCATTGCCAGCCTCTTTCATCTTAGCCATGCTAGCGAGGACGAGTGGCATCTCATGGTGATTTTATTTTTCATTTCTCTGATGACTAATCATGTTGAATATCGCCTCATGTGCTTGTCGGTCATTTGATATCTTTTGTTTGTGGTGTGCGCGTATGTGTGTGTGTGTGTATGTGTGTGTGTGAAGTAAAGCTGTAATTTAACTGGCATTCTAATGTGACAATATATAATCTTAAGCTTTGATTTTAGTTTTTGTGATTGGCTTCTTTATCTCTTCAGCTGCAAGAGATGAGGGATTCTTCATAGTTCAGTCATAGATAGTTCCTGGTTCTCTGATCATGTTTGTGCCAATAAATGATGACTCTGAGCTTATTCTTTTATTCCTCTAAATCCTCTCATGCGTTTAGATGTCACTCCACACCCAATAGGTGCCTTTGGTGCCATTCTATGTCAGCAAACATTTGGTCTCAAAGCCTGATTTTCTAGGAGATCAGATTATTCCAGATGAGAACAGGTAATAATTATATTAACTACTATTTCACTACCCACATGCTGCTGCAGTCACTTTTATAACGGGTTGATCCTCATGCCGGCAAATGAATCTGATAGAGCCCAGGTCACATCCTCACACATCTCTGCTACAAAGCAGTCTGGGAAGGTCCATTTCTTGCTTCCCCATGGCAGAGGGGAGGGAGTGGAGGAGGGGTATTCTTAGATGGTGGGCAGCCACAAGACATGACAAATATCCACTGTAGGGTCCATATGTTAGTTTTTAAGGCAAAAAGTTTAAAAATTGCTGGTGTAGATGATCTCTAAGTTCCTTATCATGCTAACATCATTATTATTATAAGCTAGTTAAATGAGTTTTTAACCAATGTCATGAAGGTGTTAGGTATGGGATTTGCATGCATTATCTCATGCACTGTCTGTGATCCTAGTAAGTCAGTCGTTCTCAACCTTCTGGCCCTTTAAATACAGTTCCTCATGTTGTGACCCAACCATAAAATTATTTTCCTTGCTACTTCATAACTGTCATGTTGCTACTGTTATGAATCATCATGTAAATATCTGATATGCAGGATGGTCTTAGGCGACCCCTGTGAAAGGGTCGTTCAACCGCCAAAGGGATCGCGACCCACAGGTTGAGAACCGCTGTAGTAAGTAGATTCTATTACTGTGATTCCTCTCTTTGCCTTGGTTTCACTAGCTGTGAGATAATGAAATCCCTGTGAGGTACTGTGGACAATATCCACACCTGCAGATGAAACTGAGCCTCCCGCAGGTGAGACCTGAAGCCTTATAAACTTACAAAGAAGCTAGAAGTCAGTCCTAGGTGAACCAGTCTGGGGCCGGTGTGGGTGTGGGTCTCTCTAAAAGTCATGGACTTTACCATGTTGTTTGGGATCACAGAGCAGAAGGCCTTATCCTGCTCATTCTTACCCCTCCCATCATTATATTGCTGAAATTGATGAGTCCCCTGCAGGTTAAGGGATTTGTGCCAGATTTCACAATGAGTCCATCCTTCTTCTTTTATTTTAATTAAATTAAATTTAATTTTTAAAATATATTTTTATTGATTTCAGAGACCAAAGGAGAGGGAGAGAGAAAAACATCAATGATGAGAGAGAATCATTGATCAGCTGCCTCCTGCACACCCCCTACTAGGGATCGAGCTCGCAACCCAGACATGTGCCCTTGACCAAAATTGAACCCGGAACCCTTCAGCCCGCAGGCTGATGCTCTGTCCACTGAGCAAAACCGGCTAGGGCTGAGTCCCTCTTTCTAATCCAGGCCCTTCCTGTTGCCTCTTCCTGGATTTTTAAAAAAATATATTTTATTGATTTTTTACAGAGAGGAAGGGAGACAGATAGTCAGAAACATCAATGAGAGAGAAACATCGATCAGCAGCCTCCTGCAAACCCCCCACTGGGGATGTGCCCGCAACCAAGGTACATGCCCTTGACCGGAATCAAACCTGGGACCTTTCAGTCCGCAGACCGATGCTCTATCCACTGAGCCAAACTGGTTAGGGCGTCTTCCTGGATTTTTAAATCCCCAGAGTCTGCAGATGACGGTCAGGTGGGGCCTTGGCACCTGATGGGAGGGAAAGCTATAGAAGGCCTCAAGCAGGAAGATGCCAGGCAGGGCTGGCACAAGAGAAGAGGCAGGGCAGCAGCGGATTCCTGCTGCTCTAACTCCCAGAAACTGGAAAAGGAGACTGTGGGTCATCACAGAGGTGGGGTGGAAGCCTGCAGGAGGTATCACTGACATCACAGGGGCGAGGTGACCTCAAGATGCTGGCTTGATCCTGGGAGTGCCGGCAGGTCACAGAGTAAGACCTCAGCAACCCATATGGAGAGAAAGGGCAGTGAGAATGTGGGGGTGTGACTGGACACCAAGTGACTCAGAGGGCTCACTATCCAATAAGAGTCTCCCAGCCAGATATTTAAATGTGCAGGGAGGGCAGAGACACAGCACAGGGAGAGACCAGCTGGAGTCTGAGGTCAGGTTCCACTCGCAGCTCCACTCCAGCTTTGCTGATCTGTCTGAAGACCTCTGAGCCCACGGTGTTTCCATCTTCGAGGTGGGAAGCTGGGTGACTGTGTTTCCAGGGTCTCTCTACTCTGATGATCACTGCTGTTCACTTATAATGGGAGTCTGACCTCACCCTGAGGGCCTGTTGTGTGGGCCACTCAGGGCTGGGAAGTTTTGGCTGAGTGGGTCGTGGTAGCCATGGTTTGGAGGGACAGCCTCACAGGTTCTTCACCTGGCCTGAGATCTGAGCTGAGTTCTGCTCTTCCCAAAGGGATTTACCTGAAGCCCAAGACACCACAGGTCCTGGTCCCCTGTGCTGGGCCTGAAGAAGCAGGTGATGATCGGCACCAGGTGAGTCTGGGGGTGGAGTGGGGCCCATGGGTGCAGCCCCACCTGCTGAAACAGAAGGACTGAGGCTGTAGGTGGCCCTCACTTCAGTCTCAGGGATGGGTGGCCAGCAGCAGGTGCAGTGGCTGCTTTAGGCAGCCCAGGAGCCAGTCCCAGCTCAGCTACTGGCCACTTGGTGACCTTAGGCAAGTCCTTTCCTCTCTCTGGGCCACTTGTCCACATGTGTAAAGTGGAATGTTGGGCTAGATGACCCCCTGGGTCCCAGCTAGCCCTGTAATCTAAAGATCGTGGACTCTGCACTTACCTTTTCTGTGGGTCACATTTCTCATCTGTGAATGGGAACATGTGTGTGCAGGAGCCTGGAAGAGGATGCCAGCCACCTATGGTAGGGCTCTTTTGAGCATCTCCCTTGATCCCAAACTAGGTCTTTGAAGCAGCCTGGGCCTGGCCAGTGGTCCATCCACAGATGGGAAAGTTCACGAGGGCTCCATGGATCTCTACGTGGCTGCAGGGGAGGGCCGAGGACTTACTGGCCTAGGAACTCTGGCTCCACTGGCCAGCAGGCCACTGGGAGGAGGAGGGAGGAGTGTCCTCAGAGCAAGGCCTTTCCAGGATGCTGGGAGTGTCCCTGGCAGAGCGCTCTGATGGACACTCAGGGATGAGCACCACCCTCACCGACTCGAAGGAGAACGAAGGACACCCTGGAAGCTCCTCGATGAAGGATATCGTCCCCCTGGGGCCTGAGGAATCTGCCATGGAGGTGGTCTTGAGGAAGATCCGGGAGCTCTCTGCTTCGGTGAGGGGAGAGGAGGGAGGGGAGAGTGTGGGTCTCAGTCCCTACTTAGGTGGGGACAAAATATGACTTTGTGTTTTATTAGTCAGTTTACTAGCTCTTACTGAATAGCTGTGTTCCCTGGTGGCATGGGGTAGTTCTCCTGTCCCCTTCTAGTCCCCCACCAGCTCCTGGGATTCCACCCTGTGCCAAGCGATCTGGGTGTGGGTTGGAGAGCCCTGGCACCCATTTGGTCTATAAAGCTTGTTGCCCTCTTGTCTTCCTGTTGTAAAAGTTAGAAGATCAAGGATCAAATCCTACCATTGGCATGTAGTTGCTATTGACCTTGAGAAAAAGATTCATATTGTAGTGCACCTGACACCTGTATAATTTTTTAACCAGTGCCACCCCAATGTATTCAAGAAAAAGGAAAAGAATAAAAAGAGATTTTAGGGCCACAGTTTCCTCTTTTCCTAACTGGGTAACAGTAGTACTTGCCGCATGGAGACCCTGTGAGGATTCACTGAAATGACACAATGCCCAGCCTTTCTTGCCTCTCTCTATGCCTTGGCAGGACCACCGAGACCCCTTCATGGTGGCCAACCTAGGTGTGTTGGCCAGCCGCCACCAGGCCTTCTGCCAGGCCCTGCCAAGGGTCTCGCCCTTCTATGCGGTGAAGTGTAACAGCAGCCCCTTGGTGCTGTGTGTCCTGGCCACCCTGGGCACCGGCTTTGACTGTGCCAGCCAGGTGAGTTTGGGCCACAGCCAGCTTCCTCATTCATAGGCCTGACGTTTCCTGGAGGAAAAAGGCCAGTTGCGAGGTGTCTCAAAGTGGGGACAGCAGCCCATGAACAGTGGCTGATGTGTGTGGTGCCCAGTTGTTTGTGAAAGAATAAATGAATGAACTGGGAGTAGTCCACCCTCCACTGGTCTTGGTGACGAGGGCAGTCAGCCTGAGCTAAGGAGTGGAGGGAACATGTGCTTTAATCCACAGACCCCGTTCTGTCCTGGCCCAGCCATTTCACTGGAGCCTCAGTTTCTTGGTCTTTAAAATGGGTTCAACTATATGTTCCTCAGAGCAGTCTAGAAGCTTAAGTAGCACAACATGTGCCCAGCGCTGTGGCAGATGCACAGTAGGTACTCAGTAGGGGACAGCTCCTCATGCCTGTGGTTCCTGTGCCCAAAAAGCAGGGCAGCAGGGAGGCAGCCCCTTACTCTGGCTTTGCCCATGGCAGGTGGAGCTGGAGCAGGTGCTGGGCCTGGGCGTGGCCCCCTCACACATCATCTATGCCAACCCCTGCAAGCCGGTCTCCCACCTGCAGTATGCTGCCCGCCATGGGGTGCAGCTCCTGACCTTCGACAGTGAGGAGGAGCTGACCAAGGTGGCCCAGCACCACCCTGGGGCCAGGTGAGACCAGCAGGGCTGCAGGCAGGTGGGGCCAGGGAGGAAGTTCTGGCAAACTGGCTTGTGCCTCAGCAAGGAGATGAAGGCTGTTCTGTGGTGACTAGGGGATGCCCAACCAGCAAAGAGCAAGAATTAGTGCCAGGTGTCCCAGTGCCCTCCCTGGTGCCCACTCTTGTCAAATAAAGATTTCCTGTGTCTGCAGAGGCGCTGGCAGAGCCTGGCATTAGGAGGTCTGGAGTCAGCAACCTCGTGGGAAAAGCACTCACATAGGATTCAGGAAGACCAGGGCTCACATTTCTGACTTACTTGTTCCATCTGTGTGTTCCTGGGAAAGTTATTTAACGTCTCTGATTCTGTGACAGGAGGTCTGCTGAAGGGATGTTTATAATTTTATCCTTTTCCTGCTTTTTCTTGTCTGGGCTGAAGTATGGTAAGTAGTGGTGTGTTCCCTTCCTGGACCTCCATGGCTGGACAGTCCTGAGGACCGAGGATTTTGGGTGGGGGCAGCAAAGCATTCAGGCCTGAGGTTCGTGTGTCTAAGAATGCCTGTCACCTCACACCCCCTCCCAGGCTGGTCCTCCGACTGTGGACTGAGGACAGCCAGAGCCTCATCCGTATGAGCGCCAAGTTTGGGGCCAGCCTGGAGCTGTGTGGACACTTGCTCACGTCCGCCCGAGACCTCGGCCTGGCTGTGGTGGGCGCCAGGTAAGAGCACGGACTCTCCCTCCTGTGAGGCAGGGCTCCTGGCCCCACGCCTGTCCACAGGCTCTGACTCCCTGGGTGCCCTCGGGTCAGCGTGGCCCCTCTGGGCCTCCGGGGGCTCCCTGTGGTCCTCAGAAGAGGAGGTGGGTGTCAGCTGCTGGGAGGGTGGGGCAGACAAGGCACTGGCCTTGGGTGCAAAATTTAACAGGATGCCGAAAACTTTGTACTCGAGAGAAATAATGTTTTAATACAGTATTTAAAAAATTAATGCAGAAGAAATCCATGATGAGCCCTAGCTCATTTGACTCAGTAGATAAAGCGTCAGCCTGTGGCCGATACCGGTTTGGCTCAGTGGATAGAGCGTCGGCCTGCGGACTGAAAGGTCCCAGGTTCGATTCCGGTCAAGGGCATGTACCTGGGTTGCGGGCATATCCCCAGTAGGAGATGTGCAGGAGGCAGCTGATTGATGTTTCTCTCTCATCGATGTTTCTAACTCTCTATATCTCTCCCTTCTGCTCTGTAAAAAATCAATAAAATATATTTAAAAAAAAAAAAAAGCGTCAGCCTGTGGACTGAAGGATCTCCGGTTGGATTCAGGTCAAGGGCATATGCCTGGTTGCGGCTCGATCCCCAGTAGGGGGCGTACAGGAGGCAGCCAATCAATGATTCTCTATCATAATTAATGTCTCTCTCTCCCTCTCCCTTCCTCTCTGAATCAATAAAAATATATATAATTTTTTAAAAAATCAAAGATGAGAGAATATCAAATTTTACATCAAGACAGGATTGGCATTTCTGAATTTTCCTTTTCCTTCTGGGTCCAATTACTCTTAACTAATCTTGTCTTTATTTAAAGTTTTTGTATTTTATTCATCATGATATTTCTGCATCACCGGGTTCGATCCCTTGATGGGATGTGTAAAGGAGGCAACGAATTGAGGTCTCTCCCTCACTCGCTCTTCCTCTCTCTCTAATATATATAGATATTTCATGGCGCACGAAAGTTACTTACGTTGATTGCTTAGTGCTTTGGTGCCCCCTTGAATGTTGCCCCTGAGGAGCTTCCTTCCTCACCTCACCTCACCTGACCTGCCCCTGATTAGGTCCTTTGCGCCCCCTGGTGGATGGTTTGAGATTTGGGGTTCCGATCACTTGCATTCCAAGGAAGAGAAGAAGGGGAGCCCCTGCCGCGAGGCTTGGGGAGGGGTAGCTAAGAGAGGTGACTGCCCCACAACCACGAGAGCCCAACTCACGGACTGTCATGTGGTGTGTGTCTCAGGGACCCCCATGGGCACAGCCAAGGCTGTGGTTCCTGTGGGTGCCCACGAGCTCCATGTAGTCATGTCCCCGTGTCTGTGTCCGTGTGCCTGTGTGGCTGTTTCCGAATGTGTATCTCCTCCTGCTGACCCTTGCGTTTCCTCGTGTGTTTCTGCACCTGTCACTGCACCTGTGCTCAGCTTCCACGTGGGCTCGGGCTGCCAGAATCCCCACAGCTTCGCACGGGCCATCGCCGACTGCCGGCGGGTGTTCGAGATGGGCCGTGGGGTCGGGCATGACATGAGCCTCCTGGACATTGGAGGGGGCTGCCCCGGAGTGGAGGGCTCTGAGCCGGAGTTTGAGGAGGTAAGAGGGGAGGAGGAGAGGGCGTCTGGGGGCCCCAGCCTGGGTTTATTGCACAGAGTGTGTGTGTGTACAGGGAGCTCTTGAAACTCAGTCCTGTGCCTGCATGTAGCTGGGCTTTGTGTTGGCTGAGAGGTCTCTGACTCTACATGCGTGGCCTGTGTGCATTTACACGAGTGTGTGTGTGTGTGTGTGTGTGTGTGTGTGTGTGTGTGTGTGTTTGCACGGGAGCATGTGGTTCTGAACCTTCTATAGGCGTGTTGGTAACTACCCCTGGTAAGGCTACAGTCAGATAGAGGCTTCCTTACTGCATCCCCCACACCCAGGGGACAGTTTCTCTTTGCTGATCACGTATTGATTTCAATGTTTCCAAGTCAGATCTCATGGTGCTACAGCCTGGTCACTAGGCTTGTGCCCTCGGGCACTTCTCCCCTCTGGGCCACAGTCTTGACCTGTCTCCTCCCCTGCACAAGGGGGTGCTGACACCTTCCCACAGAGCTGTCAGGGGAATGAAGAGGGAAGACACAGGGAAAGACCCCGCACAGGGACTGGCCTCACAGGGCTCGGGTCTGTCCCCACAGATGGCGAGAGTGATCAATGCTGCCCTGGCCCAGGACTTCCCCGAGGGGACCGGCATTGAAGTCATTGCGGAGCCAGGCCGCTTCTACGCGGCACCTGTCTGCGTGGCCGCTGTCAACATCATTGCCAAGAAGGCTGTGCTGCAGCCTGGTGGGTGGGCCCGGACTGGGCAGGGAGCGCTCTGTCCAGGGGTGCCCAGGCCTTGAGGGCAGGAGGGGCAGAGGGTCTGAGTTCCACCCTGGCTTCCTCATTCGGGGGAAACATGCTTTCATTTAGCTACAGGGTAGAGCCTGTTAGTAACATTACTGTGCTGTTCTCAGAGAGCCTGGAGGGAGGCATTGAGGGTCTTTATTCTTCCTGTGTCTGGAGGGGAAGTCTGAGGGCACATCTCATGGGCCACAGCCTCCCCTGCTGGTATGCACCTTACTATTTCCAAGCAAGCATTTTCTAACAGGCAGGGAGTTTTAGAACCCAAGTTCTAGTGAGTAAATAGTATTTCTACAACAAACATATGAAGGAAATATTGTCGGTACCATGGCCTGGAGGTTGAGGGTGACATTTGTAGGGTAACAGTAAATGATATTGAGGTCAGCCATCTCAGGAGAGTTTTTGATTGTTTGTTATTTGGGGGAAGGGGTGGGTGGGGTTGCTGTCCTCACAAAGGGAGCTAAGTGGAAACTGAAGTGCATGTGGAGCTAGAATAGACTCACCCTCTGGGTTAGTGCCCGTTACTTTGAAATGTTATGACCATCATATAAGTATTTCTAAATAATTTTTATTTTATTTTTAAATTATATTTTTATTGATTTCAGAGAGGAAGGGAGAGGGAGAGAGAAAGACAGAAACATCAGTGATCAGGGAGAATCCCTGAGTGGCTGACTTCTGCACATCTCACGCGGGGGATCGAGTTTGCAACTCAGGCAGGGTGCCCTGACCAGGAATTGAACCATGACCTCCTGGTCATAGGTTCATGCTCAACCACTGAGCTACGCCAGCCCTAAGTCATTTTAATCTGTTTCCTTATCCTTTGGACAAATGCCCTACACACACCTTTGTAACCCTAAAGGCACGTGGGTCCACTAATTTCATTTCCTCACGAAGCTTCTCATTAGAGAATGTTGTGATTTGGGACATATGATTTCAGCCATCATTTAACAAAAGCCCGAGTTATGCATATTATGGCTTACCATTTTTACCTTCACAACAGCATGAGCTGCCAGTGATTAAGGATCTATTATGTGAGCAATTACTGTTTTACCTCATTTCTGCTCAGCCCTCCTGTGAGGCAGTTTGGGGCCATTCCCATTTTGCAGGCAGAGGTCTGGAGGCTCAGAGAGAGGAAGTGACTGTCCAAGGCTGCACAGCGAGCTGGTGCACAGCGGCGCCAGGTCTGTCTGACCGAGAGGCTGGTGCCCTTGTGTTTGCAGACATGCCAGCCGAGCGGAGCGCCCAGCCTCAGGGCTGCCATGACTAACCCATGACCAACTGGCTTAGGGACAAGTGGGGCTGTGGGCGCAGGTGGCTGGATCAGTGCAGGCAGCTGAGAGAGAGCGGGGACAGGAGTGACTCACACCAGGAGAAGATGGTGGTGGTGGTGAGGGGACCCAGGGAGAGAAAACCAATAATCAGAAAGATCTGGGCATCTAAATGCTCAAAGGGTATGGAATGGCCCCAGTGCCCACAGAAACCAGTTGGAAAGATTAAGGAAATGAATGTCGAAGGTTGGACTAGGAGTGGTTGTTCAGAAAGTGGTTGATAGTAGTTCATGTCCTAGGGTCTGGGGCTGCAGGTGAGCATCAGCTCAATGTACATCGGAGTGTGGCGGAGCTGGGGAGAAGCCACCACGTGCTCAGTGAGGCATCAACAGAGGCAGAACATGTAGAAGGGAGGAGGTGACAATTACGCTGCTCTCTGACTGTGAGAGCCGGGCACTGACAGGGGCACTAAACCCAGCCCTGCCGCATTCTCCTGCGTAACTTCTGGCAAGACTCAGTTTCCTCAAATGTACAGTAGTGTTCATTGTTCCCACTCAGAGTGTTGTTAGGAGGATGAAATGATTTAATATGTGCAGACAGGTTGGAACAATGCCCGGGTTACTTGTACAATCATTGTTAGCAGCAGTAGCAGCCGCAGCACTCTGATGAGGTGCGGGTGGGGCAGAGGAGCCGTGGGAGCCCAGAGAACAGGCCCGAATATTGCCGGAGACCTGGGGAGGCTCCTGAAGCAGGACACAAGTGTTATCCAGTGCTGGGCAGAGGGCCTGGGCCGGTCCAAAGGGTGCGGGACTCAGTGTTGACCATCAGTGGTGAGACCTGGCTGAGCACAGTCCTGTTCTCTCCCCTCTCCCAGGAGGCCACCGGAAACTGTTGTACTATCTCAATGAGGGCCACTATGGCACCTTTCGCGCCTTCCTCAGGGATCATGTCCCCAGGATGCCAATTGTGGTGAAGGTAAGGGGACCCTTTGTGGCTCTGGCACCTCCCAGACCCTGATAGCAGTGAGTTCAGCCCCCTTCCCTTTGAGGCAGCGATCCCTCTGCGAGGTGCAAGGGGGCAGGGTCTTAGACTACACATGGCTTTGTAGATTGTCATACCCCATGCGTGTACGAGGATGTGCACAGACAAGCCTGTTTGTATTTGCATGCGCACTTCTGTGTGTGTGCATTTTGTGTGTGAGCATGATGACTGACACCTGTGCAGGCAGGTGGGTAGATGGGTACATGGTCCTGTGTGGGTGTGTGCGCACATCGGTTTGCCTCTGGGTTTCCATGTGATCTCTCTGTATGCACTGTGTGTGTGTGTGTGTGCGTGTGTGTGTCTGTGTCCAGAACCCTTGAATGCTGGAGATGCAGGAGTCCTAGGAAATGGAGGTTCTCTAACTTGCTTCCCAGTAGACTTATCTGGGAAGCTTCCAAGGACCCCGATGCCGAGGAGAAGGCCCAGGCGATGGGAATCAGGCCTCTCCTGGGTTGGGACGTGGCATCAATCCTTTGTTAAACCTCCTCCAATGGGACTCCAATAGCTGCTGAGTTTCACCCACTATTTTGAGTGATTATTGACTGAAATCTTTTCCTTTTATAGATGAGAACGGAGGCCCCATGTGTGTGGCCTTGAGAATTAGCAGGGCTAGAATGTGTCACTTGAGCGAATATAAGCTCCATGAGGGCCGGGTCAAGAGCAGTGCCTGGCACATAGGGACTGGCTGGTGTGAGTGACTGCCAGTGTCCTTGCTGGTGCCTGGAGGTGCTCTGCTGGACGAGGGCATGGGCTGGGAGGGTGGGTTGGGGGCAGGAGCTCTTCCTTCTCTGATTCCCCACCCCTGCGTCCCTGCAGGAGCTCTGCTCAAAGCTGCCCCTCTTCCCCTGCATCCTTTATGGTCCCACGTGTGATGCCTTTGACACGTTCTACAATGAGGAGGTGCAGCTGCCCGAGCTGGACATGGGTGACTGGCTCATCTTCCCCTCCATGGGTGCCTACAGTTCAGTCATGAGCTCCACCTTCAATGGCTTCCCGCCTGCGTCCATCTGCTACATCATGGGACCTGAGCTCAGGTATCTGAGGAGAGCTCAAGCATCTGAACTTGGCCCAGGGAGCTGAAGGCTAAGCTCTGGGTTCCCAGGTCCAGGAAATACAATCCCCCCCCTCCCCCCTGACATACACACACACTGGACCCAGAAAACATCCAACTGACATACATTGCCTGTGGGGTGACCTGTTACACCCGTTACCCATATAAGTTCAAGGCAGCCCACCTGGGCAGCTGTGACAGCTCTGATGTTTAGACCCCTCTGTGTCCACAAGCTGACATCCTTAAGGCCCCCGTAACCCTTAATTCTTGGCCAAGGCCCCACTCTGCTCTGACCATTTGTGGGTGTTCCCCGCTTCCCTTATTCGAAGTCCCTTCCCTACCAGCCTCAGGCTCCCCCACAGGCTCTGCCCAAGGGCCTCCTGTTAGCCTAATCTAGAGTTCACTCCCCGTGGTGATGGGGGCTTCTAAAACACCCCTTTACTGGTACAACCTTTCCACAGGAGCCTGCTGGAGACTGCGCCTTAACCTGGGACACTGCAGAATGGAGGGGTTCCAGACACTTGGTGCGTCACGTGGGAAAGCTTGGGCAGAGGTGGGGGTGGGGTGGGGAAGAGACATGTGGGAAGCAGCGGTTTGGTTGCCTCTGAAATGATGAGGCAATTTTCCCCAATGTTGGCCTGAAACACAGGTGAGCCCTTCTGGGCAGATGACTTCACCCTTGTGATTCTTACCCCCTGAGCCCTGGAGTGGGGTAGGCTTGAGAAACTGGTGTTATTATGTTCGGATCCAACCCCAGCAGGCCCAGGGGTTTCCTAAGGTGTGGATGGAGTCAGTAAAGAAGAAATGACACAGAGACAGGGTTCAGTTGATCAGCAGCCTCGCCAGGTTCTCTAGTCAGGTTCTCCAGCCAGGTTCTGTAGCTAGGTTCTGTCTTTATTCTCCTGTTACATCTGTATTTATACCAGTTGATATTAATCCTACCCATTCTATTCCAAAGGTTAGGTCGTTTGTTATCTCCATTCCAGGTCACTACTCTATTGTTCTGTTAAGATACAAGGAAGTAACTGAAGGAGATTATCCTAAGTAAAGATTATGTAGCTTAAACGTGATTGTTCATAGTTAAAAGTGATCAACTACCCGCCTGTCACTTAGTTAAGGGGTTTTACTGATTTATTCTCTTCCTTAGTCCTGTTAATCCCTAACTCCACGGAAAAATCCCCACCTGGGGAAACAACCTTTCTCTGAGAGGTGACCTTGGTTAAAACACATAGCGCTAAGTAGGGGAGCAAACATATTAAGAACAGTATACCATATACACCAGGTCCCTTGAAACATATGCTGTGCAGATGTTTCTTCCTTGCAGCGACTATGTCAAGCAGCAAGGATGGACCGGCTTCCGGCATTATTACAACACATGCTCCCTAAAGGCCATAGCCTAGAGTGTGAAACAACCTGCCTTGGCCAGGACCTTGAGATTCTTTCATTCCTCTTTTTATTTAAAAAAAATATGTATCTTAAAAATTGATTTTGAGAGAGAGAGGAAGGGAAAGGGAGAGAGACAAACATTGATGTGAGAGGGGAACACCCATTGGCTATCTTCTACACGCCCCTTACTGGGGATCAAGTCAGTCCACAACCCAGGCATGTGCCCTGACCAGGAATGGAACCAGCAACCTTTGGGTGCTCGGGAAAATGCCCAACCAACTGAGCCACACTGGCCAGGGTTCATCCCTCCTTTTATCCAGTTAGTGACCCCTGTGTTGTTCCAGAAATATTCACGTGAACTATAGGCTCCCATTCTAGTGCCCAGAACACCAGCTCTGGAGTCAGACCTGTAGTGAATCCAGGCTCCACCACAGACTGGCAGTGTGGTCAGAGCCTCAGTTTCTCCATCAATGGCATGAGAATGATATTTGTTAGTACCCTCCTGGCATGGCTGTCGAGGGGATTAAGTCAGATAACGCAAATCCTCATTTAGGTCAGTTCATGTCCAGAACCCTGCCTCAGGTTGGCCTTGACCCTGGACCTTTCCTACACAGAGACCACTCCCTGCCCCCTTGGTCTGGGCATCCTCAGGAAGCATATTGCATCTGGCCATACAGGTATTGGGGCAGGCATGTGGGTGACTGGCCTGGCGTTGGCCTTAAGAACGCCCCAGTTTGAAAGGTGGGAGGACAACGAATGGTAACATCCAATTCCAAAATAAGACAGGTACCACCGTGTGTCTCCCAGGTTTAGAAACAATATTTGGGAAAGTTCTGAGCTGAGAGAAGAAAATGTGTCCTACAGGCAAGGACATTGGCGGAGGTAGGGACCGTGGGTCCCAGAGGCCAAAGCCACTCACCTCCTGTGTCCTGTGTCCTTTTTAAGCTTCACCTGATACGACTTCTCCGATCATCAGCTCCTGCACATGGTCCTCATCATCCACCAGAGTCAGCCCCACCATCTCACTGCTGCCTCCACACTCAGCTCAGACCAGGGATATTCTCCAGCCTCCTTGTGCCAAAGACATCTCAGCCCCAAACATCTGAGGAGAAAGGATGGGCTGCAGATGCCTCCTAAGGACGCTAGAGGGCTCAGGCAGCCTTCAGGTCCTGTGTTACTCATTCCTCTACTCCCAGATGCTGCAATTTGGGCTAGAAACAACCACACTTATCCCCTCAGAGGTGTCTGGAAGAGCAAATATGAGTGGGCTTTAGGTAAAAATAAAGTTACATTCATATGCAAGAATTGCTGTAGTGTTTTGTGCTTTGCTCTACAGGTGTTGCCCTGTGGCATTTTGGATGTCAACTCATCTCCCCATTCATTCATGAATCCATTCATCCATCCATTTATCATTCATCAGTCTTTCCATCCTTTCATCCATTGATCCATCGTCCATCTATCCATCCATCCATCCATTCACTGACCATCAATTGATCCATTCATCCATTCATCCAGCTGTGCATCCATCCATAAAATAAAATGTGAGGGCCTAGTCTGTGATCGTATTATTCTAGGCAAGGTTATACATGATGAATAAGATGTGCAGAACCTGTCCTCATGGAGCTTACCTTCCATTTTCCTCCATTGGAAAAATCAGAGCAGGAGCAAACATATAAATGATAAAATAAAGTGGAAGCAACAAGTATTGTAAAGAAAAATTAAAGCAGGGCAAAGGGATATGGAAGGATAGAGTATGGTTGTTTTATTTTTTTAAATTTTTTTGAAAATATATTTTATTGATTTTTTGGAGATTGCAGAACCAAGATGGCGGCATATGTTAACGACGGAGTTTACTGCCTTGAACAACTACTTCAAAAGTGAAACTAAAAGACGGAACGGACATCACCCAGAACCACAGGAATGCTGGCTGAGTGGAAGTCCTACAACTAGGAGGAAAGAGAAACGCATACGGACACTCAGAGGAGGTGCAGTGCTGAAGTCAAATTCTGAGGTTTGGAGTGTGCGGAGCGGGCTGGCCGCAGAGGGTGCGGTTGGCGTTTTCAATTGGGAGGGAGTTGCAGACTCTGAGCTCCAGATACAGGCGAGTCTTTAGGGACCCAGACTCAAACGGGAGAAGCGGGACTGTCTGGCTTCGGTCAGAGCGAGTGCAGCTTTCTCTCCGAGGTTTGCAGCGGTGGCTGGGACTCAGAGAGGCAGAGCCCCTGGGGACAGGACTGAGAGCCACCATAACTGCTTTCTCCGGCCCACCCTGTTGATCCTGTGCAACCTGCCCCGCCCAAGCCCTGCACAAAGGCATTTGCCTGATAGCCTCAGGCAAAGGCTAGATTAGCACCTCCCTAGAGGACAGAAGTTCTCTCACTGCAGACACAGCTGATTCTCACAGCCACTTGTCCTGGAGGTCAAACCCTCCCTGGTATTAGCTACAACAATCAAGGCTTAACTACAAGACTGCGCACAAAGACCACTAGGGGGTGCACCAAGAAAGCATAACAAAATGCGGAGACAAAGCAACAGGACAAAATTGTCAATGGAAGATATAGAGTTCAGAACCACACTTTTAAGGTCTCTCAAGAACTGTTTAGAAGCCGCCGATAAACTTAATAGATCTACAAGAAAACTAATGAGACCCTCGATGTTGTGATGGGGAACCAACTAGAAATTAAGCATACACGGACTGAAATAACGAATATTATACAGACTCCCGACAGCAGACCAGAGGAGTGCAAGAATCAAGTCAATGATTTGAAATGCGAGGAAGCAAAAAACACCCAACCGGAGGGGCAGAATGAAAAAAGAATCCAAAAATGCGAGGATAGTGTAAGGAGCCTCTGGGACAGCTTCAAGCGTACCAACATCAGAATTATAGGGGTGCCAGAAGATGAGAGAGAGCAAGATATTGAAAACCTATTTGAAGAAATAATGACAGAAAACTTCCCCCACCTGGTGAAAGAAATGGACTTACAGGTCCAGGAAGCGCAGAGAACCCCAAACAAAAGGAATCCAAAGAGGACCACACCAAGACACATCATAATTAAAATGCCAAGAGGAAAAGACAAAGAGAGAATCTTAAAAGATCTTAAAAGCAGCAAGAGAAAGAAACTCAGTTACCTACAAGGGAATACCCATACGACTGTCAGCTGATTTCTCAACAGAAACTTTTCAGGCCAGAAGGGAGTGGCAAGAAATATTCAAAGTGATGAATACCAAGAACCTACAACCAAGATTACTTTATCCAGCAAAGCTATCATTCAGAATTGAAGGTCAGATAAAGAGCTTCACAGATAAGGAAAAGCTAAAGGAGTTCATCACCACCAAACCAGGATTATATGAAATACTGAAGGATATTCTTTAAGAAGAGGAAGAAGAAGAAAAAAGTAACGATAAAAATTATGAACAACAAAGTGACAACAAATTAATATCTATCAACAAGTGAACCTAAAAATTAAGTCAGAATAAACTGGTGAATATAATAGAAGCAGGGGCATAGAAAGGGAGTGGACTGACAATTCTTGGGGGGAAGGAGATATAGGGGGTGCGGGAAGAGACTGGACAAAAATCTTACACCTATGGATGAGGACAGTGGCAGGGGGTAAGGGCCTGGGGTGGGTTGGGAACCAGGTGGAGGGGAGCTATGGGGGGGAGGGGGAAAGGAATATCTATAATAATCTGAACAATAAAGATTTATTAATTAAAAAAAAAGGCTAGAGAAGAAATATGAATTTGGGAGGATGGGGGAAAGCCAGGGGAGGCTTAGCTTTAGTAACTAAGCTCCCCAATCTCCTTTTGGAGACTCAAAGCTTTTCATTCCCACATTTTGCCCTATAGCAAAGCAGATATACATATCAAAGGTAAGGTTTGGTAAATAGTAAAGTATAAATAGGTTGGGGGAAATGCCTACAGCTGTCCAGCAGCAGGTAATAACATGCAGATTTTCAGCCCTGCTGAAGCCCCAAGGTCCATCAACCTTTTAATGAACTTCTTGCATTTATGACCTGCATGAGAGAGAGGTATGAACCTGGGAAAGCAGAAGAGCACAGTGAATGAGAGAAGGTATTGGGAGGTGAGGAAGTAGGAGGGTCCAAGGGCTGATGTTCTCAAACCTCCTGGTGAATCAGGGCTTTGACTTTTCTGAGTGGGAGGGAAGGCCCTGGAAGGTTTGAGCAGGTGAGTGCACTGAGGGAATGCAGAGAACTCGAG
The DNA here is from genome assembly GCF_014108235.1 of Myotis myotis. Taxonomy (NCBI): domain Eukaryota; kingdom Metazoa; phylum Chordata; class Mammalia; order Chiroptera; family Vespertilionidae; genus Myotis; species Myotis myotis. The sequence continues at coordinate 18,749,388 of NW_023416324.1, forward strand.
GGGCTCCTGTCAACCACTGCAAATGCTGGGTGGTCGCGGTGACAGGTAATGAGAAGGACCAGGCTCAAGACAGGCTGTAAAGGCCAAGTCAGGAGAATTTGCTGAGAGGTTAGGTGTGGGGTCTGAGCAGAGAGGAGTCAGGAAGGACTCCATGGTTTTTGGTCAGAGCAATCCATAAATGGGGATGCTGGGGGTGAGGGGAGAAGCAGCTTAGGGGGGTTCAAATTGAAAGCTCAGTTTGGACAGACAGATTTGAGAAGCTTATTCAATTGCCAAATGGAGTCAGATGTGAGCAGGTGGTCAGGCATGAACATGGGAGAGAGATATGAACATGGAAGAGAGGTATGAACATGGGAGAGAGACATGAACATAGGAGAGAAGTATGAACATGGGAGAGAGTATGGACATGGGAGAGAGACATGAACATGGGAGAGAGGTATGAACATGGGAGAGAAGTATGGACATGGGAGAGAGACATGAATCTGGGAGAGAGACTTGAACATGGGAGAGAATCTTGAACATAGGAGAGACATAAACTTGGAGAGAGGTATGGACATGGGCATCATCCCACTGGATGGACCTTACATCTCTGGGGTTGCCCAGTTCAGCCAGGAAGTGAGAGTCCATAGAGAAGATATGAGTCATGGAAACTAAGAGAAGAAATGATTCAAGAAGGAAGGAACTCATCTCTGTGAGTGGGCGGTGGGCACTGAGATTGCCATTGGGAAAATGCAGGCCATTGGTGATCTTCAGCATGGCATTTCAATGCCAAGGAAATTTGGTGAAAGTGTGGCCCACAGAGGAATGTGGGAGGAGTGGGGAGTGTGAGGTGCTCATGGGAAGAACATATATGAAGATAGTGAGGTGATGGGAGGAGCCTGAGAGTAAGACCTTTTAAAGAAGACCTGCTCTGTGGTGAAGTAGGCAGTGAGGGGATCTGTGACACAAACTGAGGCAAGGACAGACATTGGGGACTAGGGTAGGAAGACCTTATCAGTCATGAAAGGAATCCCAAGTATCATTGAAAGATTTTTAAAGGGAATGGACCATGCTCACATGTGCTCTCAGAAGAGGTCACTGTGACTGCAATGCAGAGTGGATTGAAGGGCAGACCAGAGAGACTCAACTGAAGTAGATGACTGGGGAAATGCATGAGGAAAAATGGGAGTGGGATGTGTGTTGGAGAGTGAGAATGAGCTGGGGAGAAGGATGAATCTGAATTTCTTGGCTTGTGCACTTGGCAGTAACCTTCACTGAGATGGAAAAGCTGGCAGAGGTCATACTGGAGGTAAAGGTCATGCGTACAGTTTGGAACATGTTGATAAAATGAATGCAAAGTGCCTGACATTATTATTAGCTCTTTAACATAATTATCCTGTTATTATCTGTTTAACAAGCCCCAGTCTTTCCTCCAGGTCTAGTTCAAGAGGAACACTCCCAGCTCCTCCAAGTAGAGTGTGTCTTCCCTCCCGAGTATTTGATGAGATGTAAAACACATTACTCATCAGTTCACTAGGAGATTCTGATTGCCTCTCTGCCTGCCCCACTGTGTGCCTAGTACAGAATAGATGCTCTCATAATGTTTGTAGATGGGTTAACATGACGAGTGCTTCTCTCCATGGTCGTGCTCTCTTTGGTTTCATCATGAAAGTGTTGAAAGGAGCCAACTGTCCTTCCTCCTGATCTCAGGACTTCCATGGCGCTGTGAGGCCTGCTGTGGCAGAGCTGCCTGCCCGAATCTGGAGCAGGGGAGGCTCAGCCTCAGGGCAGATTGAAATCCAGTGTATTCTGTGCTTCCCCTGTGGCTCCCAGAGGCCATCAGCTTGCCATGGAGAGTTATGTCATGGAGGCGACAGGCATCTTTTGCATTTTTCCAGAAGGCAATCAGCGGTCTTTCCCTTCCCAGGGAGGCAAGCTCCAGACACCTGCTTCAGAATCTACAGAAGACCTTCCAGGCTGGGAAGGAGACCTAGAAATATCAGCCAGAGGCCTCGTTTCTGCATCTGTGAAAATTGAAGGTGTTGGGGCACCTTGGGGTACTTAATGGCAAACGTATTGTCTTGAAGCTTCCTTAATATGTGTCATTAGACCTCATTGGGTGTCAAGGGAGCCTCAACAGGTCAAACCTGGAGCCCTGTTGTTGAACCTCTTCTAGAAGTCACACCACTGGCATCACTATCACCATCAGGAGTTAAAACATGTGAGGCTCCCAGCCGGTGTGGTTCACTTGGTTGAGCAACCCAATGGTTGCCGGTCCCATTCTGGTCAGGGCACATGCTTGGGTTGGGGTTTAATCCCCGATGGGGAGTACAGAAGGCAACCGATAGATGTTTCACTCTCACATTGATGTTTCTCTCTGTCTCAGCTTCCTCTCTCTAAGTATGTCCTTGGGTGAGGATTGAAAAAAAAAAAAAGGACTTATGTGGGATTTATGATGTGTCAACAAGTGTCCTATGGGTTCTGTATATGGCATCTTATTTGACCTTCACAATAACCCAATGAAGCAGCTGCTATTTAGACCTCATTTCTCAAATCTCAAACCAGGTCAATGTGTTTTTCACAGCGCCATAGGAGCACAGGCTCTGGAGTCAGGCCTGAGATCCTTATCGGCTTGGTATCAGTGGTGTGTCTTGAGCAGGTCATTTATCCTGTTTTGATTTCAATTTCCTCATCCACAAAACGGGGACAGTAACCTCCCTCTGGGCACAAGTCCTTCTTGGGTGAAACCGGGAGAGCTCACTCTGTTCCACGGGTGGCCTCGGGCAGGAGGGATCCGGGTCGTCCCTCTGGGATGACTCTGTCTCCAGCCTCCTTGCAGGGTCACTTCAGGTTACAGAGTCACTGCACAAGGGCACTCATGGGCCCCCGCCTGCCAAAGGAGCCCAAGGTGTTACTGGACTATGACCACAGCTCACGTTGTGACCTGGGCCATGTTTCATAACTTTCTAGGTGCAAAGGCGGTCCCCAGGACAATAGAATCTAAAGGCACTGGGCTTACGGAAGAGCTAGGTTGGGTCCTGTGAGCCTGTCTGAAGAGCCGCCATGGGCAAGAGGATGTGTGAAAAGAACAAAACTCTGTAAGCCATCTGGGACTACCTTTAGCCTTTAGGTTTTAAGACTTTCAAATCTGAGTGCTGCCTGGTATGGTTAAGGTTCATTAAAAACAGACTCCTGAGCACTCTCCTTTCCCCTTAGTTTTGCCCCAGAAGCCATCGTTTAAACTCTGTCAGGGTCCTTGGGTGTTTACCTCACTATTTCCAGATAACAAGCCAGTGGTCCTGTTTCATGACTAACTGCTTTAAATAGGAACTTTAGTTCTTTTATATCTCTCTACTCTATTCAGTCTTTCCTATATAGTTTATCACAATTTTGCTTATATCCGTTGTCATTTCTTACTGTGTTATGACTACATGAAATATTTTTCTTGTCTTTGCCTATTATTTTGAAAGGCATCGGGTATACCTGGTTACCTGTTGTGTTAAACAGATCAGATGGGGTCTCAGTAGGCTGAACTCCTGTTGTCCTAGAGAGCCCAGGGTCCATGCGCCACACTGTCGACCCCTGTAGACCTGACCATTCTGATTCCACTAGGGCCGTGTTCGTCAAACTGTGGCTCATGAGCCACATGAGGCTCTTTGGCCCCTTGAGTGTGGCTCTTCTTAAGCCTCAGGAGTACCCTAATTAAGTTAATAACAATGTACCTACCTATATAGTTTAAGTTTAAAAAATTTGGCTCTCAAAAGAAAGTTCAATCGTTGTACTGTTGATACTTGGCTCTGTTGACTAATGAGTTTGCCGACCACTGCACTAGGGCCCTGCTGTCCACTATGGTAACCGGATCACCTCTGGGGGGAGTACTGTTACTTGGCCTCTATGATGGATGCTCCAGGACCTCATGTCATTTTTCCCGTTGAAAACAGAGAGTCCAATTCAAGGGCAGGATTTCCCTCTTTATCTCTGGCTGACACGGTGCTTTTCGAAGATGCCTATGCTCCCTTCACTGATGTGATTCTCAATACATTTCTCAGTCTTTGGGGAAGCTGTGTTTTCTGACCTCATGGTTAGGTGGTGAGTGAACTGTGTGAATATTCTTTCTAAATCTCTGGGTTCCTTCCTCTAGATGACGAGGAAATTTATGGCATTTATTTACCCATGCTGTCACTGAGTTCAGTTTCAGATGATGGACTGAACAAACATTTAGAACCACTTCCAGACGTTTGCGCTTGTGCCTAGAGGGCAGAATGTGGGTAAGAACTCATGAATAATTGGTCTGATCTTAAATGATATTCCTCCCTTCCAGGTCTAACACCTCAGAGTTCATTCCCACACAGATTCTATAGGTTTTCTTCATGGGAAGTAGTTAAAACCTTCAGATTATATTGGCATGTCAGTTTTCCTTCCTAGGGTCTGACTTGGTAATTGGGGTGCTCTGGGGGTTCTGTTAAAGCACCTGGGCAGTGGGGGATGGTGGGGTGGTCCATGAAGAGAGTGACTATTGCTTGAACCCTGGGCCCGTTTATGGAAAGATCTCTAGACAGTGGGGTAGGGCCTCATCAGTCCAGGACTAAAGGTTACTTGTGCTGACAAGGGATACATAATGGGTCTGTGGGTTTAAGATACTCTGAGACTTTTAAATCTTCCCATATGTCTTTCTTACAATTCTTAGGATGCTGTCTTTCAAAGTCAATCCTTCAACTTTCACATGAGATCAGAGGCCTGATCAGTCAGTGTACAGCTGAGTGACTATTTATACTACATATATATGTGAATATAGATTATATATACATATATTTGTATGTATATGTAAAAAGATGAAGGTTACATATATAAGATAGAGATGAAGATTGTAAGCTATAGAACCCTCCCAGCACCCAGAGGCCCCCTCACACCCTCTCCCTGTCACTGGCAGCTACTCAGAGGTCTTGACGCTTCTGAGTACCGTCAGCATAGATTAATTTTCTTGGTTTGATTTTCATATCAGTGGAATCTTAAAGTATGTATGTATGTATGTATGTATGTATGTGTCATTATTTTGGGCCTGGCTTTTTTGCTCAACATTAGATATGTGATGTGAGAGTCACTCATTTTTTTTTGTTTTGCATTACATCTTTTTTCATTGGTTTGTAGTATTCCATGAAATAGACATGAATTTATTTATCAATTCTATGGTTGATGGACTTCAGGATTGTGTCCAATTGGGGATATTGTAAATAGACTTGCTGTGAACATTTGTCCATATTTTGGTGGATATATTTTTTGGGCATTTCTTACTTCTCTGGGTACGTACTCAGAGTAAAATTGCTGAGTCATAGGGTAGGTGTATGCTTAGCTTTAGTAAATGCTGCCAAAGAGGTTCTCCAGTGGTCTTAGCAGCAGGAATGGGAGTTCCAGCTGCTCCATATCTTCCAAAGCACTTGGCATTGCCAGTCTCTTTCATCTTAATCATGCCAGCGAGGATGAGTGGCATCTCATGGTGATTTTATTTTTCATTTCTCTGATGACTAATCATGTTGAATATCGCCTCATGTGCTTGTCGGTCATTTGATATCTTTTGTTTGTGGTGTGTGTGTGTGTGTGTGTGTGTGTGAAGTAAGGCTGTAATTTAACTGGCATTGTAATGTGACAATATTATAATCTTAAGCTTTGATTTTAGTTTTTGTGATTGGCTTCTTTATCTCTTCAGCTACAAGAGATGAGGTATTCTTCATAGTTCAGTCATAGATAGTTCCTGGTTCTCTGATCATGTTTGTGCCAATAAATGATGACTCTGAGCTTATTCTTTTATTCCTCTAAATTCTCTCATACGTTTAGATGTCACTCCACCCCCAATATGTGCCTTTCATGACATTCTATGTCAGCAAACATTTGGTCCCCAAAGGCTGATTTTCTAGGAGATCAGATCATTTCAGATGAGACAGGTAATAATTTTATTAACTACTAGAGGCCCAGTGTGCGATTGAAATTGCGGGAGGAGGCGCCCCACCTCCTGCCTTGTGAGTAGGCACCCCGCAGGGGGCCAGGACCTGTGCCTGACTTGCAGTGTCCCCCAGCCCCCCGCCTGTGTCCTCTCCAGGTGCCCGAGCCGCTGCCTGCTCAGGTAGGCACCCCTGCCTCTGTCTCCGTCACTGCTCTAGGTCTCACCTGCACATGCAACCTCCTCCTGTCTGGTCATGACCTGTTACTGAGTCCCAGACACATTTGCACACACATATATATATATATATATATACTAATAGCCTGGTGCACGAAATTCATGCACATTAAAAGGGAATTAATTGCCCTAACCGGTTTGGCTCACTGGATAGAGCATCAGCCTGCGGAATCAAGGGTCTCACGTTCGATTCCTGTCAAGGGCATGTAACTTGGTTGCGGGCACAACCCCAGTGGGGAGTGTGCAGGAGGCAGCTGATCGATGTTTCTCTGTCATTGATGTTTCTAACTCTCTATCCCTGTCCCTTCCTCTCTGTAAAAAATCAATAAAATATATATTTTTAAAAAGCAACTAATTAGCGGAGATATTTTAATATTGCTATTTGCCCTTCCTCTATAATAGAAGTGTGAGAGATGAAAGAAAATTAGCAAAATGTATATGAAAATATATATAAATCCATTAATAAATAAACAGTAACAAAAGGATATAACAACAACAGAGGCATGATATAAAAATGACAAAAACATGATATGAAAACAACAGTGATGCAAACAATGACTGATAAAGTGATTAAACTTATTCTAATATCTCCCTGTACACCATATTAAGAGTGAAAACACTTTCAGAGTGCTTGACTAATTTCCCTTGTGATGAATTCTTAGAACTTTAACTGTAACATCACATGCTCTTCAAACTTGAGAGAAAGCAACATATAACTGACCATGTGTGAAAATGGTTCAGGTAGGAATATGCCTACTCTGTCTAGAGTTTGTCCTTGTGATTTATCAATAGTCATCACAAATACTGGCATCACGGGAAACCATCATTGAATCAATTTAAATGGGAGGCCAGTGTCAGATGGTGACAAATTAATTCTTGGAATCAGAACGGCCTCTCCCTCTGCAGATCCTGTTAATACTTCAGCTTCGATAATGTTAGGTCGTAATCTTTTGATAATTAACCTGGTACCATTACAAAGACCCCATTTACTATTGAGATTTCTCAATAGCGTGATGATTGCACCCACTTTCAATTTTAATTTATGACACGGCATCCCTGAAGGAGTAATACTATTAAAAAATGGGAAAATTTTCTTTTTCAGCATCATCTGTGGAATCAATGGAATCATCAAACATATTCTCTCCTCCCTGCTGTCAGGGGCCAGGGTGCAGGTGAATAGGATTGCTAGCTGGCAGGCCCCTGACAGCAAACTGGCCACCTGTCAATTCCGTGAGGAAAGGGGCTCCCTCCTCCCTCCTGTCAGGGTCCGGGGTGCAGGAGAATGAGGTTCCTGGCTGGCAGGCCACTAACAGCAAGCTATCCAACAGCGGATTCTGTGAGGAATGGGGCTCCCTCCTTTCTACTGTCAGGGTCTGGTTTGAAGGTCAGCCATGGCCCCTGTTGGGCCAGACCCAGAGTTCTACCATGCCATGGCCTCCACCTCAGCAACCCAGGACTGACTGCTGCTGGGCGCTCCTGGTGCTCTGAAGGTGGGTTCTTCCCTCAGACCACACGGGAAACAGCTGGGGAAGGTGCAGCCCTTGGCAAATCGACCCAGGATTCAGTGGGTCCACACTCCATGGGCGGGTTCCTGCCTCAAACCCCGCCCTTACAGGAATCTGCTCGGGGAAACAGCTTAGGGGAGGGCGCAACCATTGCCAAGACAACCTCTGTAGGACTGACTTCCTTCCAGTTGGTCACGGCTGTTCTTCTGGATGTGATGAACACCACCCATGGTTTTTATATAAGTAGATATTTATGTATATTATTTCACCACTACTGACATGCCTGCTACAGTCACTTTTTTTTAAATTAAATCTTTATTGTTCAGATTATTACATTTGTTCCTCTTTTTTCCCCCATAACTCCCCTCCACCCAGTTCCCACCCCACCCTCCACCCTCACTCCCCACCTGTCCTCATCCATAGGTGCACGATTTTTGTCCAGTCTCTTCCCGTATCCCCCACACCCCTTTCCCCCCCAAGAATAGTCCACTCCCTTTCTATGCCCCTGATTCTATTCTAATCACCAGTTCATTCTGTTCATCAGATTATTCACTTGATTTTCAGATTCACTTGTTGATAGATGTGTATTTGTTGCTCATAATTTGTATCTTTACCTTTTTCTTCTTCTTCCTCTTCTTAAAGGATACCTTTCAGCATTTCATATAATACTGGTTTGGTGGTGATGAACTCTTTTAGCTTTTTCTTATCTGTGAAGCTCTTTATCTGACCTTTAATTCTGAATGATAGCTTTGCTGGATAAAGTAATCTTGGTTGTAGGTTCTTGGCATTCATCACTTTGAATATTTCTTTCCACTTCCTTCTAGCCTGCAAAGTTTCTGTTGAGAAATCAGCTGACAGTTGTATGGGTACTCCCTTTTTGGTAACTAGCTTTTTTTCTCTTGCTGCTTTTAAGATTCTCTCTTTGTCTTTTGCTCTTGGCATTTTAATTATGATGTGTCTTGGTGTGGTCCTCTTTGGATTCCTTTTGTTTGGGGTTCTCTGCGCTTCCTGGACTTGTAAGTCTATTTCTTTCACCAGGTAGGGGAAGTTTTCTGTCATTATTTCTTGAAATAGGCTTAAAATATCTTGCTCTCTCTCTTCTTCTGGCACCCCTATAATTCGGATGTTGGTACACTTGAAGCTGTCCCAGAGGCTCCTTACACTTTCTTCGTATTTTTGGATTCTTTTTTCATTTTGCTTTTCAGGTTGGGTGTTTTTTTGTTTCTCCGTATTTCAAATCGTTGACTTTATACTTGCGATCCTCTAGTCTGCTGTTGGGAGTCTGTATAATATTCTTTATTTCAGTCAGTGTATGCTTAATTTCTAGTTGGTCTGACTAGATTTCTTGAGGGTCTCACTACATTTATCGGCGGTCTCACCAGTCTTTTTGAGAATCTTACTAAATTTATCGGTGGCTTCTAGAAAGTTCTTGAAAAACCTTAAAAGTGTGGTTTTGAACTCTATATCCAGTCATTTGCTTTCCTCCATTTCTGTCATTTGTGTCCTATTTCTTTGTTTCCGCATTTTTTTGTGCTTCCCTGTGTTGATGGAGTGGCTTTCTGTGCTAGGTGTCTTATAGGGCCCAGTGGCTCAGCCTCCCCAATCACCTGAGGTGGACACTCTTGGTGCACCTCCTTGTGGGCTGTGTGCACAGTCTTATTGTAGTTAAGCCTTGATTGTTGTAGGTATCACTGGGAGGAATTGACCAGTTGGCTGTGAGAATCAGCTGTGTCTGCAGTGGGAGAACTTCTGTGCTGGAGACACCCTCCAGGGCAAGACTTGCTTCATTGGGGCTTTGGTGCTCACTGGGTCTGCCCCCTGAGTGTGTCCCTTATGGGTCCGAGGGGTTGCAATCTGGATGGTCCCACTCTGACCACCGGGTATACTGGCTCCTGGATCTTTCAGGAGGTGCTAATCTAGCCTTTGCCTGAGACTACGCAGCAGGAGCTCAGCTGTGAAGGAATGCAAGTTGCCCCGGGGCATTGGGCCAGGTACAAGTTTGTTAGGTAATTTTCAGATTGCAAAAGCCTCTGTGCACAGCTTGGGCGGGGCGGGGTTCCAGGGTATCAATAGGGCAGAGCAAACACCTATGGCTGATCGTCAGTCCTTCCCTAAGAGGCCCCGATCTCAGTGTCCCAGTAATCGCTGCAAGCACCTCTGAGAGAAAGCCGCCCTCGAGATGCCAACGATGTCAGACAGTCTAGCCCAGCCGTGGGCAAACTACGGCCCGCGGGCCAGATCCGGCCCGTTTGAAATGAATAAAACTATTGAAAAAAAAGACCGTACCCTTTTATGTAATGATGTTTACTTTGAATTTATATTAGTTCACACAAACACTCCATCCATGCTTTTGTTCCGGCCCTCTGGTCCAGTTTAAGAACCCATTGTGGCCCTCGAGTCAAAAAGTTTGCCCAACCCTGGTCTAGCCTCTCCCCGTATCAGTCAGGGTCCCCAGAGACTTGCCTGGAACTGGATTTCAGAGCAGTAGGGAGTTTGAGACTCCCTCCCGATTGAAAAAGCCAATGGTGTCCTCAGCCGCCAGCCCTTTCCGCGTCCGCCTCCATACCTGAGCACTTAACTTCCGCACCACAGCTCCTCTTAGTCCCGGTATGCTTTTCTCTTTCCTTCTAGTTGTAGTATTTCCACTCAGCCAGCCTTCCTGTGGTTCTGGATAAGGCCCGTTCTGTCTTTTAATTGTATTCTTTCAGTCTGCAGGCAGACACTCTATCCACTGAGCCAAACTGGTTAGGGCTTAGTTGTATTCTTGAAGTGGTTGTGCGAGGCAGCAATCTCCAGTGTTTACCTATGCTGCCATCTTGGTTTCTCTCTGCAGTCACTTTTATAACCAGCTGATCCTCATGCCGGTAAATGAATCTGATAGATCCCAGGTCACATCCTCATACATCCTTGCTACAAAGGAGTATGGGAAGGTCCATTTCTTGCTTCCCCATGGCAGAGGAGAGGGAGTGGAGGAGGGCTGTTTGTAGATGGTGGGCAGCCACAAGACATGACAAATATCCACAGGAGGGTCCATATTTTAGTTTTTAAGGCAAACATTTTAAAAATTGCTGGTGTAGATGATCTCTAAGTTCCTTATCATGCTAACATCATTATTATCATAAACTAGTTTAATGAGTTATTTTCAAAAAATCTTTATTGTCAAGAGTATTACAGAGATCTCCCTTTTTCCCCCCATTACTCCCCTCCACCCCGTTCTCACCCTGCCCCAGGCTTTTACCACCTCATTGTTTGTGTCCTTAGGTAATGAATATATGCATGTAAGTTTTTTAGTTGCCTCTTCTGATCCCCTCTCCCCGCTTCCTGATGGGATTCCTCTGTCTATTCCATGTTTCCATGCCTCTGGTTCTATTTTATTCATCAGTTTATTTTGTTCATTAGATTTCTTGTTCATTTATTTTATAATTTTATTTATGTATTTAAAAAATATTATTATTGAGTTCAGAGAGGAAGGGAAAGGGAGAGAGAGAAACATCAACCATGAGAGAATCATTGATTGGCTGCCTCCTGCATGCCCCCTACTGGGGATCGAGCCTGCAACCTGGGCACGTGCCCTTGATCAGAATCAAACCCGGGACCCTTCAGTTTGTAGGCCGATGCTCTATGCACTGAGCCCAACCAGCTAGGGCAATTTATTTTAATTTTTAAATTCAATTGTTGGTAGATATGTATTTATTGCCATTTTATTGTTCATATTTTTATTTCTTTTCTCCTCCTCCTCCTTCTCTTCCTCCTCCTTCTTCTTTTTCTTAAAGAAGACCCTTCAACATTTCATGTAATACTGGTTTGATGGTGATGAGCTCCTTTAGCTTTTTCTTGCCTGTGAAGTTCTTTATCTGACCTTCAGTTCTTTTTTTTTTTTTTTTTCTTTTTTTTTTTAATTAAATCTTTATTGTTCAGATTATTACATTTGTTCCTCTTTTTTCCCCCCCCATAACTCCCCTCCTCCCAGCTCCCGCCCCACCCTCCGCCCTCACTCCCCACCCACTGTCCTCTTCCATAGGTGCACGATTTTTGTCCAGTCTCTTCCCGCATCTCCCACACCCCTTTCCCCCCCAAGAATAGTCAGTCCATTCCCTTTCTATGTCCCTGATTCTATTATGATCACCAGATTATTTATTCACTTGATTCTTAGATTCACTTGTTGATAGATGTGTATTTGTTGTTCATAATTTGTATCTTTACCTTTTTTTTTTCTTCTTCCTCTTCTTAAAGGATACCTTTCAGCATTTCATATAATACTGGTTTGGTGGTGATGAACTCCTTTAGCTTTTCCTTATCTGTGAAGCTCTTTATCTGACCTTCAATTCTGAATGATAGCTTTGCTGGATAAAGTAATCTTGGTTGTAGGTTCTTGGTATTCATCACTTTGAATATTTCTTGCCATTCCCTTCTGGCCTGCAAAGTTTCTGTTGAGAAATCAGCTGACAGTCGTATGGGTATTCCCTTGTAGGTAACTGGGTTTCTTTCTCTTGCTGCTTTTAAGATTCTCTCTTTGTCTTTTGCTCTTGGCATTTTAATTATGATGTGTCTTGGTGTGGTCCTCTTTGGATTCCTTTTGTTTGGGGTTCTCTGCGCTTCCTGGACCTGTAGGTCTATTTCTTTCACCAGGTGGGGGAAGTTTTCTGTCATTATTTCTTTAAATAGGTTTTCAATATCTTGCTCTCTCTCATCCTCTGGCACCCCTATAATTCTGATGTTGGTGCGCTTGAAGCTGTCCCAGAGGCTCCTTACACTATCTTCATATTTTCGGATTCTTTTTTCATTTTGCTTTTCCAGTTGGGTGTTTTTTGCTTCTTCGCATTTTGAATCTTTGACTTGATTCTTGCGCTCCTCTGGTCTGCTGTTGGGTGTCTGTATAATATTCTTTATTTCAGTCAGTGTATGCTTAATTTCTAGTTGGTTCTTTATCACAACATCGAGGGTCTCATTAGATTTCTTGAGGATCTCACTACATTTATCGGCGGTCTCACCAGTCTTTTCGAGGGCCTTACTAAGTTTATCGGCAGCTTCTAGACAGTTCTTAAGAGACCTTAAAAGTGTGGTTCTGAACTCAATATCCTCCATTGACAGTTTTGTCCTGTTTCTTTGTCTCCGCATTTTTTATGCTTTCTTGGTGCACCCCCTAGTGGTCTTTGTCCGCAGTCTTGTTGCCTTTAAACCTTGATTGATGTCGGCAATACCGGGGTGATTTGACCTCCAGGCTAACTGGCTATGAGAGTCTGCTGTGTCTGTAGTGGGAGGGCTTCTGTGCTGGATCTCTAGGGCGGTGCTAATCTAGCATTTGCCTGAGGCTATCGGGCAAATGGTTCTGTGCAGGGCTTGGGCGGGGCGGGTCCCCGGGGATCTACAGGGCGGGCGGAACAAGCAGTTATGGCGACTCTCAGTTCCTTCCCCAGGGGCTCTGCCTCTCAGAGCCCCAGCAATGGCTGCAAACCTCGGAGAGAAAGCTGCCTTCGAGTTCCGACCGAAGCCAGACAGTCCCGTTTCTCCCGTTTGAGTCTCGGTCCCCAGAGACTCGCCCGGATCTGGAGCTCAGAGTCTGAAACTCCCTCCCGGTTGAAAACAACAACCGCGCCCTCCGCCGCCAGCCCGCTCCGCGCGCACACTCGGCACCTGAGTATTTCACTTCAGCACTGCGCCTCCTCTGAGTCTGGGTATGATATTCTCTTTCCTCCTAGTTGTAGAATTTCCACTCAGCCAGCCTTCCCGTGGTTCTGGGTGATGTCCGTTCTGTCCTTTAGTTATATCTCTGAAGTGGTTGTTTGAGGCAGCGATCTCCAGCGTTAACCTATGCCGCCATCTTGGTTTCTCTGACCTTCAGTTCTAAATGATAGCTTTGCTGGGTAGAGTAATCTTGGTTGTAGGTCCTTGCTATTCACCACGTTGAATACTTCTTGCCACTCCCTTTAGCTTGGAAAGTTTCTGCTGAGAAATCAGCTGATAGTCATATGGGTGCTTCCTAGTGAGTAACTAGCTGTTTTTCTCTTGCTGCTTTTAAGATTCTCTCTTTGTCTTTAACTTTG